>NC_060087.1:99943536-101339161 GCF_922984935.1 Meles meles | reverse complement strand
CCTCTGCTCTGTCATTACCTCTCCTTCTCCCTCTGACCCTCTGGCCTTTGTATTTGTAGACTTTGCGATTCCATTGCGCCCACCCCAATAAGCCAGGATACGCTTCCCATATCAAAATTCTTAACTTAGCACATCTGCAATGGCCCTTTTGCCATATTAGCTTAATATTACACAGGTTCACAGGATAAGAATGTGGACATCTTTGGGGGGTCTATTATTTTTTTTAAAGATTTTATTTATTTATTTGACAGAGAGAGAAATCACAAGTAGGCAGAGAGGCAGGCAGAGAGAGAGGAATAAGCAGGCTCCCTGCAGGGCAGAGAGCCCGATGCGGGGCTCGATCCCAGGACCCTGAGATCATGACCTGAGCCTAAGGCAGTGGCTTAATCCACTGAGCCACCCAGGAGCCCCTGGGGGGTCTATTATTATCTACCACACACTTCAATTAAAAGGAACGCACTGTCAGACTGGATAAAAAACGTAAGACACAAGTGTATGCTGATCACAATAGACTTTAACTATAAACATACAAATAAGTTGAAAATAAAAGGATGGGGGGGCACCTGGGTGGCTCAGTCGATCAAGAGTCTGCCTTCAACATACAAATGGCTATCAGACACATGAAAAAATGTTCATTATCACTAGCCATCAGGGAGATTCACATTAAAACCACATTGAGATACCACCTGACACCAGTTAGAATGGCCAAAATTAGCAAGACAGGAAACAACGTGTGTTGGAGAGGATGTGGAGAAAGGGGAACCCTCTTCCACTGTTGGTGGGAATGCAAGTTGGTGCAGCCACTTTGGAGAACAGTGTGGAGATTCCTCGAGAAATTAAAAATAGAGCTTCCCTATGACCCTGCAATTGCACTGCTGGGTATTTACCCCAAAGATACAGCTGTAGTGAAAACAAGAGCCATCTGTACCCCAATGTTTATTGCAGCAATGGCCACGGTCGCCAAACTGTGGAAAGAACCAAGATGCCCTTCAACGGATGAATGGATAAGGAAGATGTGGTCCATATACACGATGGAGTATTATGCCTCCATCAGAAAGGATGAATACCCAACTTTTGTAGCAACATGGACGGGACTGGAAGAGATTATGCTGAGCAAAATAAGTCAAGCAGAGAGAGTCAAGTATCATATGGTCTCACTTATTTGTGGAGCATAACAAAGAACATGGAGGACATGGGGAGATGGAGAGGAGAAGGGAGTTGAGGGAAACTGGAAGGGGAGATGAACCATGAGAGACTATGGACTCTGAAAAACAACCAAAGGGTTTGGAAGGGGCGGGGGGTGGGAGGTTGGGGAACCAGGTGGTGGGTAATAGGGAGGGCACGTACTGCATGGAGCACTGGGTGTGATGCAAAAACAATGAATACTGTTATGCTGAAAATAAATTAAAAAAAAAGAGTCTGCCTTCAGCTCAGGTCATGATTCTGGGGTCCTGGGATCAAGCCCCACATCAGGCTCCCTGCTCAGTGGGGAGCCTGCTTCTCCCTCTCCCTCTGCCCACTGCCCCTCACTGTGTACATTCTCTGTCTCAAATAAATAAATAAAATTTTTAAAAATAAATAAAACAATAGGAAAAGATATACCTTGTGTAGTAGGCTGAATGGTGTCCCCAAAGATACGTTCATGTTCTAATCCCCAGAACCTGTGAATATCACATTATTTGGCAGAAGGTGTGATTTAACTCAAGGGTTTTGAGAAGAGGAGTTTATCCAGCAGAGTCCTAAAGGCAATCACACATACCCTTCTAATAGACACACAGAGGGAGATAAGGACACACAGAAAAAGCAATATGAAGATAAAACGCAGGAAGAGATGTAGTCACAAGCCAAAGAATGCTGACACCAGAAGCAGAAAGAGGCAAGGACTGGTTTCTTCCCTAGAGCCTCAGGGATGTGGTACTGTGTTTTCCTTGATTTTAGAATTCTTGCTTCCAGGACTATAGGGGAATAAATATTTTGTTCTAAATCAACAAGATTTTGGTACTTTTTTATGGCAGCCACAGTAAACTAATAAACCTAGCTAACTAATAACCAGATGCAGGAAAGACAGATGGCTATGTTAATAACAGGCAAGTAGATTTCCGACCACATAGTATTACCCAGGATGATAATAATAAAGGGGTCAACTGGCCAAGAGGATATAACGATCTGAATGCTTATGCACCTAATCATGAAGCTTCAAGTTTCAAAATACACAGAGCAAAAAGCATACTGGGTCAAACTTAGTATGTATTCTGACATCAAGAGAATTAAATTAGATTTTAATAAGAGATCTGGACACTCCCCCAAATATCTGGCAACTAAATAATAACACATTTACAAATAACATGTGTCAAAGAAAAAATTAAAAGGGACATCGTAAAGTATTTTTCACTAAATGAAAACGAGAACATAACATATCAAAAAGTGTCAGGTAACTCGAAAGAAGTATGTGGAGGAAAATTTATAGCACTGAATGCATAGGTAAGAAAAGAAAGAGTTTGGATCATTGACGTTGGCTTCTACCTTAAGAAACTAGACAAAGTAAATCAGATGAAGCCCAAAGTAAGAAGCAGCAGAAATCAATGAGACAGAAAGCAGAAACTAAACAGAGAAGCTCTATGATCCTAAAAGTTGGTTCTTCCAGATAATGAGCAGAGTTAATAAAACTCTGGCTGGGCAGATCAGGCAAAAGAGAAAACACAAATTACTAACGTCAGAAATGAGAAAGAAGATGGCACAGCAGATTCTACAAATTTGAGAGGATAAGAAAGAAATATTATGAAAGGATTTATATAAGTCAAGAGATTTGAGATTTGAGGACTCAGATGAAATGGACTAATTGCTTGAAAGACACAAACTATCAAAGCTCATTCAAAAATTCAAAAATAACATGAATATAATATATAATATAATTATATATATATATATTATATATTATATATATATATATATAATATAATATAAGCTTATTAGAGACACTGAATTTGCAATTATAAAACTCTTCACAATGTAAACTCCAGGCCCAGAGGTTTTCACTGGGGATTTCTTATAAAAGTCTGAGGTAGAAATAGTGTCAATTTCACCCACATTCTTCCAGAAAATTAAAGGGAGGAATACTTCTAATTCATTCCATGAAGACAGCATTACCCTGATACCAAAGTAAATAACATTATTTAAATAAAAATTAAATAAGTAAAACTGCATGCTAATATCCTTCATGCACACAGAGGCAAAGACCAGAAATAAAATTTTAGCAAATTGAATCCAGCAATATGTAAAAAGAATAATATACCATTTGCAAGTGTGATCTATGTCAGGAATGCAAGTTTGATTTACATTAAAAAATAAATCAATATAAGGCATCATAGTAGCAAAGCAACGGAGAAAGGCCATAGGATCATCTCAGTAGAGAGAGAATAATTATGTGATAAAACCCTACGTTCATTACTGATAATACCTTTGAGCAAACTAGAAATAGAAGGAAACATCATCAGCCTGATAAAGGGCATCTATGCAAAACCTCCACCTAACATCACACTTAATGGCGAAAGCCCGAATGCTTTCCCTAGATCAGTAGCCACCAAAGGGCATTCAGCACTGTCCTGGAAGGTCTGGCTAGAGCGATTAGGCAAGAAAATGCAGTAAACGGCACCTAAATTGTGAAGAAGTATGATCTTCTTCACTTGCAGATAACTTGTTCGTATACAGAAAACTGGCTGAAATCTAAAATAAGCTTCTAGAACTAACATGTGAGTTCAGTAAAGTTGTAGGCTACGTCATTAATACATACTTTTTTTACAATGAAAACCATTATACTGAACAATTGAACCAATGAACTGGAATTTAAAAATACCATTTACAGTAGTACCTAAAATAGGGGTGCCTAGGTGGCTCAGTGGGTTAAGCCTCTGCCTCCGGCTCAGGTCATGATCTCAGGGTCCTGGGACCAAGCCTTGCATCAGGCTCTCTGCTCAGGGGGAAGCCTGCTTTCCACGCCCCTCTGCCTACTTGTGATCTCTCTCTGTCAAATAAATAAATAAAATCTTTTTTTAAAAAGCATTAAAAAACACGTAAAATATTAAATGATAAATCAGACAAAAGACAGGCAAAACCTGTACAGTGAAAAATATAAAGTACGACTGGGAGAAACTAAAGAAAATCTAAATAGAGGTTTTTACTTTATCCGTGGGTCAGGCATAGACTGCACACTGTAATTGTGACAGTCAGTTCTTGGTAAGTTTGATTGGCCCATTCACCTGTTTGTTTATCCATTCACCTGCTGACGGATGTTTGGCTTGTTCCCACTTTTTAGCTATTGCAAATAAAGCTTCTATGAAGTTCTGTGTATAAGACTTTCTGTGGATGCATGCGTTCTTTCATCTTGGGTGAACATCTACAATAATGGCTAAATCGTTTCATAGTACATGTTTAACTATTTAAACCACCACCAAACTGGGGCGCCTGGGTGGCTCAGTCGGTTAAGCATCTGCTTTTAGCTCAAGTCATGATCCCAGGGTCCTGGAATTGAGTCCTGGGTTGGGGTCGGTGGGGGGGGGGGTCCCCTGCTCAGCAGGAAGCCTGCTTCTCCCTCTGCCTCTCCTCTCTGCTGTACTCTTTCTTTCTCTCTCAAATAAATAAAATCTTAAAAAAAATTAAAATAAACCAAAAAACCCCTACCAAATTGTTTACAAAGTGGTACCACTGACATTACCACCAGCTATGTAAGAGAGCTCTGCTTTATTGGCATCCTCGGCAACACTTGCTGTGGCCATTCTTCTTAATTTTAGCTATTCAGTTTGGTGTGTAGTGTTATTTCATTGTGGTTTTTAATTTGCGTTTATCTACCTAGTGACCAACGGTGTTGAATGTCTTTCCGTGTGCTTTTGTGCCATCTGTCTGTCTTTGGTGAAAGGCCTGTTCAAATCTCTTGCCCATTTTATACTGCCTGGCTTGTTCATTTTCTTATTAGGCTTTTGGAGTATTTTACATATTCTGGATGCAAATCTTTTATCAGGTATATGCTTTGCAAATATTTTCTCCCAGTCTGTGAATTACCTTCTCATTGTCTTAACAGCATCTTTGAAGGAGCCAAAGTTTTATATGTTCATGAAGTCTAATTTATCAATTCATTTCTAATGTATTGTGCTTTTGGTGTCATATCTAAGAAATCATTGCCTAGCTCAAGGTCAGGAAGATTTTTCTCCTGTATTTTCTTGGAGGACTTTTACAGTTTCAGCTTTTATATTTAATTCTATGATCCATTTTGAGTTAATTTGGGGGATGGGGCAAAGTATGAATTCAAGTTGCTTTTTTTCCCCCTGCAGATAAATATCTAATAGTTCTAGCACCATTTGCTGAACAGGTTGTTCTTTTTCTGATGAATTGCTTTTTTGTCTATGCAGAAAACCAGCTGTCTATATTTGCGAGTATATTTCCGAATTCTCTATTTTGCCCTATTGGTGTATTTGTCTGGGTATCATACTGTATAATTTCTGGTTTGGCATAGGTATACACCTGTGAAACCATCAACATAATCAAGAGACTGAACACAACCCAAAGTTTCCAAGTGCCCTTGGTTGTGATCAGTATTCTGATTGCAGTGAGAGTTTCATAGGTGTCTGCATGAGCCAAGCTGGAAATTGTAAGCTTTAAACGCGTGCGATTTATTGTATGTCATTCATATGCCAATGAAACTGATTTTTGATAAAGGCGAAAAAGCCATTCGATGGTATGTGAGGAAGGGTTAAGTAAGGTCTCACAGATTCAGCCAATAAAGACACAGTGAGCTGTCGTTAGGTTCAGACAGTTTATTACTCGGGCAGAGAATGAAAGGCAGAGTAGCCGAAGGTACTGGCAACCTACGCTCCTCGTCCCACGTATCAAAAAGGACGATTCCAGAACAAATGTGCCTCCCATCCTCTCATGTTCTCAGTGGATCCCAAGGAGTTCTGCTAAAACTCAGATAAACTGGATGCCTGGGTGGCTCAGTCGGTTAAGCATCTGTCTTCAGTTTGGGTCACGATCCCAGAGCCCTTGGATGGAGTCCATATCAGGCTCCCTGCTCAGTGGGGAGTCTGCTTCTCC
Source organism: Meles meles (assembly GCF_922984935.1). Classification (NCBI taxonomy): domain Eukaryota; kingdom Metazoa; phylum Chordata; class Mammalia; order Carnivora; family Mustelidae; genus Meles; species Meles meles. Next base: position 101,333,077 of record NC_060087.1, on the reverse strand, counting down.
CTCTCCCACTCCCCCTCCTTTACCCAGCTCATGCTCTTGTGCGCTTGCTCTCTCTCTCTCAAATAAGTAAAATCTTTTTTTTTATTTTTCTTAAAACACTCAGGTAAATTGCAGGTCATGCCTCTGCTTCTGCAGCCTGTGTCCCCAGATTGCCATGACAGTGCCATTCCCCCGCACATAAAAGTCTCAGATCCTGAGACAGGCACAGGCTTCCCTGGGCAGGGCTGTTCTGCCCTTGTCCCTGCAGTTGCCTGCTACAGAGAATGCACATTCTATGTGGCTTCGGATGGGGAAGTCTGTGCCTGACCTCTCCGAACTCTGTCCCATGCGTAGTTTTCCTATGGCTTGTGGTATCTTTCACTGTAATAAACCTTAGTTGTAAGTAAAGCCTGCAGTTGGTCTGGTGGGTCTATCCAGTGAAACACTGACCCTGCGTGGTCGTGGGACCCCAAAAATAGGTTCTTTTTTTCCCAATCAGTGGTGCTGGGAAAATGAGATATTCAGAGGCAAAAACAGAATAACAAACCTATGTCTCAACTTCATTCCTTACATAAAAGTTAACTCAAACTGGATCACAGATTTAAAAGCAAAATTATAATATTTCAGAAGAAGATGTAGGAGAAAATTTTCATGACCTAGCATTAAGTAAAGAGCTCTTAGGCATAACACCAAAAGCGAGACATAAAAGAAAAGATGGATAGATTGAACTTCATCAAAATGAAAACCTTTCATCCTGTGAAAGACCCTGTTAAGAGGATAAAAAGATAAACTACACACTGGGAGAACGTATTTGCAAATTATACCTTTTACAAAGGATTTGTATCCAGAATATAAAAAGAATTCTCAAAACTCAACTGTAAGAAACCAACCACCCAATTTTTAAATGGGGAAGACTTAACAGATTCTTCCCCCAAAATGACAGACAGACAGCAAATCAGTGCATGAAGGAGGGTTCAGCATCACGAGCCATTAGGCAAATGCAAACTGGACCCACAATGCGATGCTGCTACCTACTGATTCAAAGGGTTAAAATAAAGAACACTGATCACACCACGTGCTGACGAAGACGCCAACAAACTGGACTTCTCTCTTTCGTTGTTGGTAAGAACGCACAATGGTCGGGCCACTCTGGAAAGCACTCTGGCAATTATACACAGAGTTATCGTATGATCAGCGATCACACTCCCGGGCATTCAGCCCTCAGAAATCAAAACGTACGCCTGCCCCCACCAAAACCATACTCGAATGTTCCTGGCAGCTTTTATCTGTACAGCCAATAACTGAAAACATACCCAATAAATGTCCTTCGATAGGTGAACAGTTAAACACGCTATGGTCCATTCATACTGTAGAATACTACTCAGCACTAAAAAGGAGCAGAGCGCTGCTACAACAGACAACGTGGACGGATCTTAAGGGTACTGCACCGAGTGCAATGGCCAATTTCAACATATTATAGACTGTAAAGATGAAGAATACCTACTGGGTTATCAGGGGGTCAGGCCTGAAGGGGCAGCATGAGGAACTCCCTCTGCAGTGATGGGGCAGTTTGGTCTCTTGGTTGTGGTGGTGGCCATCAAACAGATCTACACAAGAGACAAAGTGCCATACAGTCACAAAGACATACAACATAAAAGTGCATGTAGGGGTGCCTGGGAGATGGGGTACACAGTCACTTGAGCATCTGACTCCTGGTTTCAGCTCGGGTTGTGATCTCAGGGTCATGAGATCGAGGCCCACATCAGGCTCCACGCTCAGCACAGAGTCTGCTTGGAATTCTCTCTCTTCTCTCCCCGTGCCCTTCACCCCCTCCTTTAAAATAAATAAATAAATCTTTAAAAAAGACATAAATACGTGTAAAACTGATGAAATCTGACTAAGACCTGTACTGTAGTTCCCTGTATCATGCCGATTAATTTTCTGATTTGGGTTGTGAAAGTTAGAGTTAGGAAAGATGTTACCAATGGGGGGGAGCTGGGGAGTAGGTACATGGAAACTCTCTGCAGCATTTTCTCAACTTCTCATTTCAAAATAAAAAGTTATAAATTGGGACGCCTGGGTGGTTCAGTCGGTTAAGCATCTGCCTTCGGCTCAGCTCATGATCCCGGGGTCCTAGGATCAAGTCCTGCATCAGGATCCCTGCTCCACGGGAAGCCTGCTTCTCCCCCTGCTTGCTCTCTCTCTCTCTCTTTATATCAAATAAATAAATTAAATATTTTTTGAAAGAGTTACAAACTGATACTCAATTCAGTTATTGGCAAACTTCTAAGTATATTGAGAATGACTTAAAAAATGTAAATCTACATCTTCAACTGTAAATTTTATGAAATCAAAATATGGATCAAGTATTTCTGGTGAAAATTTATCATCCAAATTGAAGTATGCTGTCAGTATAAAATACACATCTGATTTCAAAGACTTCATATAAAAATAGGCAATCATTTTTATAGTGATCACATGTTGAAATGCAGCAGATCAGATACATTGGGTTAAACACAATATACTGTTGAGATTAATCTCACCATTTCTTTTTACCCTTTTAGTGTAGCTACTAGAAAATTAAAGATCGGTGTGTGATTCACATTATATTTCTATTAGGCAGTGCTGCTGTAAGGTGTCCCAGAGGTAAAAACTTTAGGAAGCAGCCAGCATTCCTAGGCTGGGGGGCCATGGGGGGAAGAGGAGAATTCATAATTACTAGAACTTGGGGGAGGGCCTCTGTGGAGCTGAAACTCCAACTTCTGGGAAGGAGGTCCTTGCTAGCTGCTGCTGGGATCTCTGTTCTTGGAGGAGGGTCCCTGCATGCTAGGGCTCTGACTTTCGAGAAGGAGGCATAGACCAGTGGCATGGTCTCTGAGTGGGGCCCTAGGAAGCCCATTCTTCTAAGTGATGGGAACTGCCAACCAAATCGAGCTGGTGCTAGAGGAAGGCACTGCTGTTTCCAGGGTGAAAGTTCACGTATTTGATCAGCGGCAAAGCCAGACCGCAAACCCACAATGTTGGGTTCCAGAGTCTGTGCTCTTAGAAAGCCATATGCTGCGCTGCTTCTCGAAAGCCCGTGCTCCATATTCCCACAGCACCCTAAGAATACCTTGATCTTAGCACTGAGCATAATGTTTTGAAACTGTCTCTTTGGGGATGTGCCTGTCACTTCACCATGAGGGTCAGAAAGCTGAATAGTGTCCAAGGTGGTATGGGATCGTGGTTAGATCACGAAGGGATCGCCCCCAAGTCCTCACCAGCGGAATGTTGGTGGAAGGGGCGTGTGCCACACTCAGGCCAATCTCAGAAGCTCACATGCCTTCTCCACTCTTCCTCTCTCTCCATCTGTTGGTTGCTTGTCAGCATCCAGGGTGACCTTGGGCGCCATGCACTGAAACAGGACAGAACGAGGGTTACCTTAATGGGTATAATATAATTCTGCGGACACTATGTCTTGGCCCCACAGTGGAAGGGGGCATAGTAGCCTCAGTTGCCAGGAGATGGCCAAGGAGGTTTTTAAATCCACTAGCAGGGAGCTCACAAATTCTTTTTTAAAGATTTTATTTTTAAGTACTCGCTACACCCAATGTGGGACTCGAACTTTCTACTTCAAGATCAAGAGTTGCGTGCTTTACCAACGGAGCCTGCCAGGCGCCCTGAGCCCACAGAGTCCTATCAAAATTCTACTCCCACATACAGGCTGCATTTTGTGTAAGAAGAAGTATTCGTTTTACCTTTTGAACTTAGGGATTATTTAGCTGAAGAAAATGGATACGCTTCTCTTGAAGGTTATTCACTCATTCTAAATTGGAGAGTACTTAGCGTGGATAATGCTTCTGGTATAATATTGCAATTATGTTATAATAGTACATTATTAATGTTGTTAAGAAAATCTATCTGGTTTTATGTAAAATACACATTCATGGGATTGAAGATGAGGCTGAATTCTAGTGCCTCTCTCTTCATTATGTTAAAAGCATTTTGTTTTTTCATACACCAAATCATTTTTTAAAGATTTTATTTATTTATTTGATAGAGAAACACAGTAAGAGAGGGAACACAAGCTGGGGGAGTGGGAGAGGGAGAAGCAGGCTTTCTGCTGAGCAGGGAATCCGTTGTGGGGTTCGATCCCAGGACCCTGAGATCATGACCGGAGCCAAAGGCAGACGCTTAACCAGCTGAGCCACCCAGGCACCCCCATATGCCAAATTATTAAAAGCAGGTCATCTCCAGACTCTGATTAAAGTCACATGTTAACATACAAATGTGAATTTCCACCACCAACTTCATCCAACCAAGGTGTAAGAGGGACTTGCCCTCAGACACCAGTGCTAACACAAACAATACTCAGAATTCTCTGATATGGGGGTTAGATTTGAGGAGGTGAAGGAAGTAGAATTTTGGGGGGTTATTTGCTTTATTTTATTTTTTAGAGAGAAAGAGAGAGAGAACAAGCATGAGCAGGGGTGGGGGAGGAAAGAAGGGGCAAGGAGACTCCCACTGAGTGGGAAGCCCAACATGGGACTTGAGCTGAAATCAAGAGTCAGATGCTTAACCAACTGAGCCACCTAGGCACCCCAGAAAACAGCTGCTTTAAAACCTTCCATCCGGGGTGCCTGGGTGGCTCAGTCAGTTAAGCATTTGGCTTCAGCTCAGGTCATGATCCTGGAGTCCCAGGACTGAGTCCTGCATCAGGCTCCCTGCTCAGCAGGGAGTCAGCTTCCCCCTCTGCCCCTTACCCCTCTCATTCTTTCTCGCTCTCCCACGCCATCTCAGATAAATAAAATACTAAAAAAAAAAAAAAAAGAACAAAAGAAAAACCCCAACGTTCTATCTTGGGCATCTGAGTGGTTCAGCTGGTTACATATCTGCCTTCAGCTCAGGTTATGACCCCAGGGTCCTGGGATCGAGCCCCACGTCGGGCTCCCTGCTCAGTGGGGAGTCTTCTTTTCCCTCTGCCTCTTCCACTTGCATACCCGTGCCCCCCCCCAACAACTTGTGCTCTCTCTCTCAAATAAAAAAAATAAATCTTTAAAATGAATGAATGAATGAATAAATAAATAAATAAATAAAATCTTTTATTACAAGAGGAAGTCTAGAACCTCTGCAACAAAGTCATAAGATTGACTTAAATTCCTTTTTGGATGACTATCAAGTTTTAAATGTCTACCTTGACATTTTGTAATACCATGAAGACACTGATCAAATCTGTTCTTAGAAAGGTTACCAGCGGGGCGCCTGGGTGGCTCCACTGGTTAAGCGTCTGCCTTCAGCTCAGATCAGGATCCCAGGATCCCAGAGCCCCTCATCGGGCTGGCTCTCTGTTCAGCGAGGAGCCTGCTTCTCCCTCCCTCTGCCTGACATTCTGCCTACTTGTGCGCGCACTCTCTCTCTCTCTCTCTCTCTGTCAAATAAATAAATAATCTTAAAAGAAAAAAGTTACCAGCAACTTCTTGTGACGATCCTGTTGAGCGTTGGCTAAAGAGGTCAAAGAGCACGGAAGAGAAAGCCATCTGTCCCGGTGTTTGCGGAGTGATAGCAAGATCCAAGTGGAGAGATGTTCTGGAAGAGAAGGGAAGATGTCTGGAAGGGCGATTTGAATGGTTCTTTATCTTTCTCTACCTCTTGGCCAAGTCTCTGTGGGAGCTGAGATGGCTGGTGGCTGACAGAGAGACGAGGAAGAGGGCTGGAGCGGCCCTGAGGGCCAAGTACAGGCCCAGCCGCGCTCTGACACAGTCACCAGGCTCCGGCAGCTGCTCTGCTCTCTCGCTCACTCTCTCTCTCTGCACCCGCTGACATGGCCTCTTACATAAACCTTACATAAATCCTCAGTTCCCTCTCTCTTCACTGATCCCACCAGAATGCAGATTTCTGCCCTGCTCACTCTCCTGCTGGCTTTCTCTCTCCTGGCACTTCCTACGACAGTATTTCCTACTTGGAAGGGACCTGACCTCCCGTGTCCACGTGAGCAGCTCTTAGTTCCCTCTAGCAAGTTAGGCTCACAAGGAATGACATAGAGCTCATGGATACTGGGATCAAAATTTATAAGCTTGTACAAAATAGCACACAGAATAAATTTATTTTTATTAGATTGTGTGTCAGTTAAAAAAAAAAAAAAAGGATTACAGGTAGTACCTACCGGTAGGGGAAGGGCCTAGCAATTCACCCAGAGATCAGCATGGATTAAGGCACACAAAGAGACTGAACTATTTGTATCTGAGATCAGCTGTCAACCTCCAAAATAGTACTCTTGTAGCTTTCCACTACCCCTATAATTCTCACCAACGGGGTCACTCCTACCGGGCATTCCAAAGACATACAGAAACGGGTGCTTAGAGCAAAGCAGTGACACCGTTCGTATTTGGCCTTGGCCCAGTCCCTGCTCAACAACTGGGGAGTGGTTTAAACTCTCTGAACTCTGGTTTCTTCATCTGTTAAAAACAATCCTTTTCTCTTCTCTGTACCCGACACCCATTCCCTGGCATCCCTGAGTGGCTGGTATTTAATATCCAGTAAGAGGCCAACCGACAAGATGGCCTCTCTTCCCACTGTATCTACCTTTTATTTATTAATAGTCTCTTAGTAACAGACATCTGATGGATACTTACAAGTTTCACCTAAGCCTCCCACTAGTAGTAGTCTGATTATCTATTTATCTCTACGTTACCCAACAAGGAAATGGTCTGAGAAAGGTTTGCATGACCTGCCCACCATTATGGGACAAATCAGTGGTAGAACTAGGATCGAAGTCCTGTCTCCTCAGCCCTCGCCCACTGTGCTTTCCGAGAGGTGAATATTTGCAACCTGTGTTTCTGAACCCTCCATGTTTCTAACTGTCTGGACAGAAAAAGGGAGAGGAATCCCAGGCTTTGCACTGAGCCCAAGGCCACAAGCATTTGCCTCTAGTTTCTTAGATGTACTGGTGGCTCTGACTCCTGTCCAACCCTCTACCTCAACTCTGGAAGCCCTCACTATCTGAAGTCTGCCAAACCTGGCTGGACACCTTCTCCAGGCAGCCCTTCCTGACCAGACCCAAATCATAGTCATCATCCCCTTGCATTAAAATCCTTTAGCACCTTAGAGTCCAGAACCCTCAACTAGCTGGGTGCTTGTGTGTGTGTGTCTGTGTGTGTATGTCTGTGTGTCTGTCTGTTGAAACAGTGTCAATAGTAGTAGCTCTATATACCAGATTTGAGGGCAAAAAAGAAAAAAATGAAAACATACCAAACTATCAGAGGTTTAATCAAACAGCCAGATTATTCTAGACTATGACCAGGATGAATAGAAGTTCAGGTCAACTTCTTAACTTTGTCCATCTAAAATTCTGAAGTAATCACTGGTGATAACCAGGTCAGCCTAGAGGGTCTGTGAGATCCTCTTGGAAAAGAGAATCCGTGGTCTCGAGGCTGTCTTCCTTTATGAAGGAAAGTGGGGTCAGATATTACAGAAAGATTGGCCCACTGAATGCCAATGAGGGCTCCCCTTAGCCCCAAGTAAACCAAGAAATTCTGCTTGAGGAGCTTCTTAACCCTAACCCTAGTGTTCTGGGAGGGGGGGTTATTCTCTGAATGTGACACATATGCCTATTCCAGATTTTCAAGCAGCATCTTCTGCTGCCCTTGGGTACAAGAAGATGGGTACTTCATCGATACCTGGGACATTTTCGGTCAAAACTACACTACCCAAAGCTGACCTGGGCATGTCCGATAACTGTATTTTTCATCCAGTTGACAAGTGAAATTTACAGCAGAAGGGATCAAAGCCCTGGCATGCTGGGAAGGAAATGCACACGGGAATTCCAGAACTGAAAAGGCCAGCAACCCATGAGACTCAATGGCCCCAGGGAGAGTTTTGAAGCCCTTGTTCTGAGAAAAGGAAACGGGTTCTCTTTCATTTTGAAGGATGGGGAAATGGTTTAGGAGGACAAGACCCACTTGGAGCGATGAGCTCTCCTGTAGTGAGCTTTAGCTACGTTAAAACGAATGGTGGCAAAGACCAGCACCAGATGCTTGCTGGTTATTGACTGAAGAGCTACAGGGCTAGCTACCCTTCGGAGGTAAAACTCTTCCGGGTGTCCTAGCAAAGTGAGGTGGTACTTCCTGCTTAACAACAGGGGACCATTTCTGAAGTCATGTCTGCTTTAGATCCAAGGTCAGTCTAAAGATTTCCATACTCGTTCAGTTCAACAATAGTCCTCCAGCATCTATTTCCCAGGAGCTTGTTGCTAGAGACGCAGAGATAATAATAACCAGTAGCAATAGTCAAGCATTACCAAGAGGGTTTTTTTTGTTTGTGTGTTTTTTGGTTTTTGGGTTTTTTTTTACTTGAGAGACCCTCCGCAGGGTGCTCTACCTAGATCATCTCGTTTCATTCTTCCCATAACACTGTGGGGTGTTCTTTGCCCCACTTGACCAATGTGGAAAAGGGCATGTAGCAATGTTACGAAGTTTGCGTAAGGTCACACAGCTAGTACACAGCAGAGGTGGGACTTAGTCCCAGGCATATCTAATCCCAAACTGCGCGATCTAACCACGATCCCACGCCGCCTCAGAGACTATTCAGCTTTCTGACCCTCATGGTCGGAAACCCAACAGTGTGGGTTTGCGGTCTGGCTTCGCCACTTACCACTTACATGAACTTTGACCCGTTAAACCTCCACGTGCCTCAGTCTCCTCATCTGAAAAGAGGGAAAATAATAGAATCTAACTCCCAGAACCATAATGAGGATTACAAGTGCTTAGAAGAGTTCCTGGCACATAATAAGCACTATACGTGTGTTAAGATAAGTGAGCTTAAGTCTGAATGGGATTACAGGAAAGGCTTCTTGAAAGAGCTGATACCTGGGTTGAGTCACAGAAGATGAGTAAGAGTCAGCCAGGTGAAGCGAAGCAGTGAACGTGGGCCGGGCAGGGTGAGAGTGTGAGCCCAAGCCAGCATCGTGGGTGGGAGCTCACATACATGTCGCTTGGTAATTCTAGACAGGAGCATCAAGTGCCAAAAGGAGAGAGGTGGGGGAGGGTTCTGGAAAGGCCTTCTACATCACTGGAAGGAGTCTGGACTTTATTTCACATGGACCATGGAACCATGGAGATAAAGATAAAGGGTTTCATTCAGGGGCACAGTATGAATAGATGTACACAGGAGGCTAGATTTGTTCTATGGTCTAAAACTTACTTTAAATTTTAAAATTAAATTTAAAATTAAGAATACTCAACCCGGAGCACCTGGGTGGCGCCATAGGTTAAGCGTCTGACTCTTGGTTTCAGCTCAGGTCGTGATCTCAGAGGCATGAGATCGAGCCCCACGTCAGGCTCCATGCTCAGCGCAATCTGCTTGAGATTCTCTCTTTCCTCCTTCTGCCCCTCCCCTGCTGTTTGTGTGGGCACGTGTGCGTTCCCTAAGGAAAAAAAAAATTCTCAGCACAGTGTGTGATACACACATACCCATGCATATACACGTCCACATACGTATATAGGGACAGTCAGTATCAGAACTACCCCAACAAGGAGCACACTCCAGCCGTGCTCAGTGTGCCTCTGAAAGACTAATTATGAACATACATTCCAGAGGCGGAACTGGAAAGCTTCAACCAATCTACCTAAATCTGCATGAGAGTGTTGGTTCATTAATACAAGGGATGTTAGAAATAAACTTTCATTGGTAAAATAAAGGTATTCTAGATTTATGGATCTATACTGCCATCTACCCTTGCATGAAAGGGGCCTAAGAAACTGATGAGCCCAGAGTGGCATTCTAGGTCTAGGAAGCCACTGGTCCTGCATCCCGACACCTAATGGAAGATTCCATCGCCTGACCTAACCACAAGCTTAGCTAAACTGTAGCCACTGGGGAACTGCTAAACGTGTCTCAGTGAACCTCTCCCACATGGGGCTTCACGGTCTCAGGAGGACAGGTTGTAGGACTGTGTCTAACCACTACTAGATGTGTTTGGCAGAACTGGGTTGAAGCCCTGTTCTCTCTGGAATGGACCACCCGGTAGGCAGATTGCGCAGGGCGGGGTGAGGATGACAACCCGCAGGCATCTTGAGTCAGTGGAAGCTACTGACGGTCACTGAAAAATCAGTGACAATGTGAGAGGCTAAAAAGGCTTAGCTCGATTTGCAGGAGGACTAAAGGAGGGCAAATACGGAGGCTGCTGCAAGTGGCTCAGTCAAGAGATGATGAACGAGAAGTTCCGAACAAGAGTGGTGCCAGTGGGTGAAAAGAAAATGGAGTCAAGAGCTATTGAAGAGGTAAAATCAGGAAGTCTCGGTGATCCTTTGGATGGTAAGGTCCGGGAACAGGTCTGTGACAGCTTCTAGGCTTCTTGTTTGAGTAACTGGGTAGGGGTTGGTGACACTCCCTGAGGTAGGGGACAGTAGAAAAGCCAGCAGAAGAAAAAGTTTGGGGGCATGGCAGGGACAAGCATTTTGAGAAACACTGAGCTGGACATCTACACGGAGACATCCAGCAAGCATTTGGATATTAAAGGCTGAGGCTCAGGGGAAAGTCCGGGCTTGAAATAGGACGGGAAGCCATCAGCATGTGGGGGCTAGAGAGTACTTGAAGAGCGGATGGTCCCTCACTTACCATAATACAAAGTCAGTAGATGATGGTTAAAAAGTGTCAAGAAAACAGAATGTGGAAATAGCATTGTGGTTCCTCAAAAAAGCAGACTGGGGATTTGCCGAATGGTCCAGCAATTCCATTTCTGGGTATAAATTCAGAAGGGGTGTAAGCAAGGACTCAAGCAGGTGTTCACACACTTGTGTTCACAGCAGCACGTTCCTAATGGCCAAAAGGTGGACACGGCTCAAATGTCCATCACGGAACAGATGGAAGAACAAAATACAGTGCGTGTATATGTGCGTGCCCACGTGTGTGTGTATAAAATAGAATATCATTCAGCCTGAAAAAGGAACCAAAGTCCAAATTCACAGTGACAGGTACTACAATAGCGGTTGCCAGGGACATGCAGGGAAGGGAATGGGAAGTTACCATTTAACAGGTACAGAATTTCAGTTCGCAATGAGGAAGAAATTCTAGAGATGGACGGTGGTGATGGTTGCATGACAATATGAATGTCCTTAGTGCCATTGAACTTGACACTTACAAATGGCTAAAATGGTAAATTTTGTGCTATGTATGTTTTACTACAATAACAAAAAAAGAAATAGCAAGATAATAATCATACTCTTTTTTAGAGATTTATTTATTTACTTGAGAGAAAGAGAGAGGGAGAAGCAGACTCCCTGCTGAGCAGGGAGCCTTATGTGGGGCTTGATCCCAGGACCCTGAGATTACAACCTGAGCCGAAAGCAGACGCTTAACTGACTGAGCCATCCAGGTGCCCCAATAATCATATTCTTTTAAATGACTGAGGTAAACACCGTAAGAACACTTCAAGGAGTGATTGCTTCTGGCAAGAAGGAAAGGGATAGGCATAAGGAGTTTTGCTTCTCATTATAAGCCTTTGGTACTCTTTTTTTTTTTTTAAGCTTTATACATGTTTCATATTATAAAAATAAAAACATTTCATTTTTTTTCTTAAGATTTTATTTATTTATTTGACAGAGAGACACAGAGAGAGAGGGAACACAAGCAAGGTGAATGGGAGAGGGAGAAGCAGGCTCCCTACTGAGCAGGGAGCCTGAAGCGGGGCTCGATCCCAGGACCCTGGGATCATGACCTGAGCTGAAGGCAGCCGCTTAACGGCTGAGCCGCCCAGGCACCTGAAATAAAAACTTTTTAAACTGTAGAAGCAAGCAGATGAGGGTGCCTGGTTGGCTCAGTCAAAAGGGCATGCGACTCTTATCTCAGGGTTGTGAGTTTGAGCCCCATGTTGCGTGTAGAGATTACTAAAATCAACTTTAAAAAAAAAGTGGATGAGGTCACTCAGGGAGAGTTCAAGGAGTTGGTGGGATAAGAGGTACCTTAGGGTAAAGGTTGCAAGAAACAATATTATCTACTAAAACAAGGTACCCGAAAGGGTTATCACAAGGATCCAGGAGAATCACTCATTTACTGTACTAAGCACAAGAGCAGCTCCCAGGATCTAGCAAGTTGTCTGGGGACCTTCTCCTGGGCTCTCTGTCATCATTCCCCCTCGCCCCACTGATCCATCCCACAAGGCTTCCCCTCTCCTCCTCCTCTGCTACTCCATACCTGTCTTTTGGCTCATGATCTCTTCCTTGCTTCTCTGGGAGCATCCACTTGACTTCCCCACCCCCTTCCCTGCCCAGCAGTGTCTTCAGGTCACTCGCCCACGCTCACGTGGCCAGAATCACAGCTTCAGCCTCCGTGTCTATGCAACTTCTCAGCCCAATTTCCTAACGGCCACCTCCCTCCATCTTGCCATATTCCTAGGCATCCCCTTTGTCTAAATGTCCACCCCTGGTCCTAGTGGCCAGGCCCGCGGCTTCACCGTCCCTTCCTGAGACACTGTGGGTGGGGAAATACATAAGCCACGAAGGAGACTTAAGCCGGCCATTAACCAAAATATAACTACTATCAAATAAGATCCTTGAGGAATACAGGAGTGGGACAACAGGAGAAGAGCCATGGAGAGAGTGTCAGCAGGTGAGTGGTTGAAGGATGCTGAAAGCTGCCGAACAAAGTTCCTTAAAACACCGACTAAAAGGTTTGGCATGGGGTGAACAAAAAGGAAGGAAATGGGACATCACGTATAGACTATTCATTCCTTCAGGAGGCTTGGCTGACAAGGGAGACATCAGGTAAAATCGTTTTTATTAAAACAAAACTGAGGGGGCGCCTGGGTGGCTCAGTGGGTTGAGCCTCTGCCTTCGGCTCAGGTCATGATGCTGGAGTCCCAGGATCAAGTAGCGCATCAGGCTCCCTGCTCAGCGGGGAGTCTGCTTCTCCCTCTGACCCTCCCTCCTCTCATGCTCATGACATGGAGGCTGAAGCTGTGATTCTGGCCACGTGAGCGTGGGCGAGTGACCTGAAGACACTGCTGGGCAGGGAAGGGGGTGGGGAAGTCAAGTGGATGCTCCCAGAGAAGCAAGGAAAGGAAGTCATTAAAAAAGAACTGAGCTTTTGTGATGGTTTCAAATGTAGCAGATTATAAAGGAAGAGTAAAGAATTGTCAAGAGATGGGTGGGTGAAAAGGTTGGCGTTGACTGGGAGAGAATATGCTATCCTCAGAGATCGGCAGAAAAAACCTAAGAAATGCAGGTACAGGTTTTTGATCCAGAGTTCATATTATTTTGCCACAGAGACCAACTTTGACCACAGACCTACTCTTAATACAAGAAAAGAGGACCAAGGACAGAACCTCGGACAATGCCGACACTTAACAGTGCGAGCGAGTTGCCCATTCCAGATCTGATCCTTCAGGGTGAATGTTTAATTTGGGTCTGGCTTTCCCTACCGTGTATGGTTCTGGACCTGTCCCCTTAACACCCAATTGGCTACAGGCCCCAGAAATGCCAACTAACAACCTTTACAAATCATAATCAGGAGAGAAAGTACGATGCAGTCATATGTTCTGGAAAGAGGACAGGAGTGAGAATCATGGGATCTGTTCCCTTCCCTCTGTGGGTGTCTGTCTCCCCATATGTAAAAGTGAAGGGGCGGGGTCCGTTCCTATGGCTCCTGTTGGACCACTCGTTATTCTTTGACCTCTTATCTATGCTCTCCTTGTGAGGGTATCAACACCCTCTCGCACTAACACAAATGGATGGAAGCTGGTCATATTCTTCTCAAGCTCCTGGTCAAAGGAAAAATCCCAGGCCTCCTGGGTGGCTCAGTCAGTTAAGCGCCTGCCTCAGGCTCAGGTCACAATCCCAGGGTTCTGGGATCGAGTCCCACACTGGACTCCCTGCTCAGCAGGGCGTCTGCTTCTCCCTCTCCCTCTGTCCCCCAGTTCGTGCTTGCTCTCACTCTCTCTCTCTCAAATAAATAAAATCTTCAGGGGGAAAAAGAAAAGGAAAAAATCCGAGGAACTGGGACAATCACAGAATATGGTAAATAGAAAAAAGCAGGAGTCAAAGGGAAAGTGTGAGTGGCCTCTTGCTGTTGATGTCAGTGCTCGGCTGGACAACAGTGAGACCGTGTTTCCTTGAGATCAAGTCAATGGCTCGGAAGTGGGAAAACCCAAAACTCCTCTTCGTCTGGTCAAATGGAGATTTACTCCCCAACCCTGCTAAGTCCAGAGGAGATAGTGAATATTTTCCTCTCCTCATAACATCCCTCGCACAGCTGTCATAAGCATTAAGAATGTTCTAATCTGTGTAACAGAAAGGGGGTTTCACTATTGTTCTCAAGTAACCAACTATTCTTACCACATCTTTAAAGCTTCACTGGAGGAGGGGGCAGAATTAAACTCAGGACAGTACTCCCTGCCCCCCTTCCTCCACACCACCAGCTAGGAACAGTTTACCAGTGTTCAGGCCTAGGCTCCTCACTCCTATTCTGAAGTCTAAAAATACTTTGGTAAGAGTGGGATTGTGAATAAAGATCATGCTGTCCTTTCCACAAAAAGCTGGGACGACTGATCTATGAGTAAGCCACAGCCTTCCAGTTCTTTCGCAGGCTTGGAGACGGGACTGTTCTGTGTCATTTTGACCCGAGCACACTCTGAGGACCAACAAGCTTCCCTGCGTTCCCCGGGGGGCCAGGGGTAGAGGCAAAAGTCCCCACAACTCAGTACGGAATGCCACAGCTCCCCCTCCCCCAGCTCAGAGCTCCGGTCAGGTTCCCAGCTCCAGTTTGGAGTTGGGAGGCCGGCTAGGTCCCCTGAGCAGGGTTGGGGAGAGGACCCCCTGCCGTCCTGGTGGTTGGGGGGAGGACCCCCTGCCGTCCTGGTGCTTGTACCGAGGCAGGTAGAGGTGAGCCCCAAGTCTGGATGATGGGGACTGCTCGGCTATCACCTCTTTCAGCAGCTGGTCTCGCCACCGTGAGAGAATCAGCAGGTGGTTGCCTGGAGGGCGGGGGGCTGGGGAAGAGCATGAGCAAGTGAAGCTGGAAAACGAGGGGAATGAAAATGTAGGGGAGGTGGCTTGCCCCCCGTCCCCCGTGGAAAAGTTCGTGCCTCAAGCAGCAAGGCTCCCACCTGCGCCCGCTCTGAAGATGCCGTTGTCGTTCGTTCACGTCCGAGGCTCAGCTGCCTTCCTAGCTTGCTTTTCTGCGTGTGCTTTTTGCATCTGTGCCTCCCCCAGGGGGCCGCTGCCAGGAGAAAGTTTGAATCTAGTGAGAGCAAGGGGATAAAGGGTGCTTTGGATTCTTCCTTTGTTGGCTTAAACATTCTTTTGAGGCACTAAGGGCCACCTCTATAATGCATAAAATAAGCAGCCATCTGTTTTATGAGCCATCCAATTGAAAACGGGTTAATTCAAGCACAATCTACCAATGGACTCATGGTCGGGCATTAGCTAATTGCCGGAGATGAGCTGTGTCCCCGGACATACGCACTCTTATTTTATTAGCTGGATGTGTCTGTGTCAGGGGCAGGCCGTGAACTTGGTGAAAAAGACCAAGGCTCTGGTTAACCCTGGGCAGAAGGGGACCTTACTTTCTGGATTGTCCTGTAGCCCTCAGCTCCTGGATCAGTCTGGCCACCTGAGGCTGAATCTCTCCTCTTACAGAAACTGACTCACTTCACCCTCCAACCGGAGTCTCCAATACTTGGCAGTTGAGTTCCTTGTGTAAGTAGGACTTCACGAATGGCCTGCCTGTAGGGAGAAGGAAAAACTAAATAAAGAATGAAGTTCTCCTGAGATCCGAAGGTGCTCTTCTCCTTAGCTTTGGCTAAATACACTGGATTCAGACACTTTAAAAAAAAAAAAATTGGGTTTCAAAGCTCTTTGTGTTTACTTCGTAGATAGATGAGACAGAACAAGGCACCCAGCTTTCCAACTCAAGATGAAGGCCTACAAAGGCATGATCCAGGTATATTTATCAAATAGGTAACAGTTATTCTCAGCATGCCCCAAGTCCCCGGTAGAACATTCTTCCACTTTCCAGCCCATGTCCTTGGGTCCCAGTATCTCCTGCTGCCACTTGGACATACAGGGTCGTTTATTCTCTGTCTTACCTCTAATTCAAGCTGAGGTACCTATTACTTAGCACTGGGCACCACTCCAGACCTGTCCTACACCTCAAATCAAAAGGTTTTTTTCCACTCTCTCAAGGCCCAACTTAAGAATGGGATATCCCCATAAGTGACAGGTTCGCATTTTTTTAGAGAGGTCTTCTGGAATTTGGTAGCCTAGATCAGTGATCCTAGTGGTAGACAATTTGAGGTATTCAGGAGGCAGTTTAAGAAATCCTGAGGGGTGCCTGGGTGACTCAGTCGGTTAAGCGTCTGACTCTTGATTTCGGCTCAGATTATGATCTCAGGGTCATGCAATCGAGCCCCATGTTGGGCTCCACACTCAGAGCGGAATCCACTTAAGATTCTCTCTCCCTCTCCCTTTGCCCCTCCTGCTTGTGTGCATGTGCGCTCGCTCTCTCTCTCTCTCTAATAAATAAATCTTTTTAAAAAAAGGAATAGTTCAGGCACTCAGAGATGCTGCTTTCTGGTTTTAGAATTTAGAGATGTGGGGCGCCTGGGTGGCTCAGTGGGTTAAAGCCTCTGCCTTCGGCTCAGGTCATGATCCCAGGGTCCTGGGATCGAGCCCCGCATTGGGCTCTCTGCTCAGCAGCGAGCCTGCTTCCCTTCCTCTTTCTCTGCTTGCCTCTCTGCCTACTTGTGATCTCTGTCTGTCAAATAAATAAATAAAATCTTTAAAAAAAAAGAATTTAGAGATGTAATGCTGATTTAGAAATTACTCTCTGCTTCTTGCCTCTCTACTTTTTTCACCGGAAGAAACAGATTAAAACCGGCTAAGAGAAACATGTTAATCACTGTTAAGTCATTTGGCCACAGGTGATTTAATTGCACAAAAATTATACTGTTACTCACTATTACAAAGCCTGCTTAGAGAACTAATCTGAATAAAATCAGGGAGCAATTCTTCAATTTAAAAATGTGCTTAAATCAACTTTGACAGATCCAACAACTTGATGAATCTCAAAGACATTTGCTGAGTGTAAGAAGCTAGTTTCAAAGTTACCTTCGGTTTGTTTTCATGCACACAACGTTCTCAAAAAAATAAAACTACAGCGACGGAGAAACACATCAGTGGTTGCCAGGGTTTGGGGATGAGGGTGTATTACAACAAAGGGAACTTTGGGGGGAAGAGGGAACTGTTCTGTATCCTGATTGTAGTGGTGATTACACGAATCTATACCTGTGTAAAAATTTGGAGAAATGTACATACCAATAAGTCAAACTTCCTATAATTAATCTAAAAACTAAATTAAGGGATACTTTCCCCACTATTTAGTTCTATGCAAAATCAAGTTTACCTTCTAAAAAAAAGTCAAGAGGCGTTGAGGTGGCTCAGTCAGTTAGGCATCTGGGGTCCTGGGGTCGAGTCCCGCACCCAGATCCCTGCTCAGACAGGAGCCTGCTTCTCCCTCTGCCTGCTGCTCTGCCCTGCTCGTGTGTGCACGCACTCTCTCTCACTTTTGCTCTCTCTGGCAAATAAATAGATAAAATCTTAAAATAAAATTAAAAGTCCAGTGATAAGCTCAAGATGCTCCAGGTCTGAAGAACGGGCATGAAAAGGCCTTTGGGGAAAAAGATGAAGGTGACCCTCTGAGCTCCCCCAAGGAAGGTGTTGAATCTATGGAGAAGGCAAAGCCTGCATTTGGAGGCGATGGCTAGCCATGAAATGTGGTTTGTAGCCAATCACCCACAGCCTCTCATTCCCCCTCAGTGTTTCCTTTGTGGTCAGAGCCAACTGACTGACTTACAAGGGTTGGGGGTGGCTTTCCCCTATTCGGAGTTATCTTACAGGCCCATTTGGGCCTCGTACGTTGGCTCCACAAGCAGTGATCAGGCCAGTGATTCCGACTTTGGAAGGGCTGGGGGAGGGGGGATCCAGGCTGAGATCCCGTATTTTGGTTTCCTAGTGCCTCCCTCTGCTAATGAAGATTTATATAGCAAATGTTCGCTCTTTCATGAAAGTGATTTTCAATTAAATTTGGTTACTGACAATTTCCAGAAGGTGAACAATACCTCTCTGGATTATTAGAGGCCCACTTAAAGCACTGCATACCCAGGTGTGGGGCCTCACTGCTTTTGTCTAACTAGCCAGTCTGGCCGCCAGATGGCCAATTAGTTTAATGCCCACACAATGAGCCAGATGCCTTAATCCAGCTTCTGGAAACACATTCAAGGCCCTAGTTTTCTGTCATTACTGTCTTTTTTTTTTTTTTAACTAAATTTTTTATTTTGAGATCACTGTAAATTCATATACAATTGGAAGAAATAATACAGTGGGATGCTGTGTATCCTTTACCCAGTTTCCCTTAGTGGTAGCATCTTATAAAACTGTAGTATAATGTCACAACCAAGATAAAGACATTGCTACAACCCAACGATCTTGCGCAGATTTCCCCAGTGTTACTTGTGATCATTTGTTTGTATATATGTATATATATACATATAATATATATATATATAAATCATACGGTATGTGACTTTTTAAGATGGCTTTTTCTCACTCGGTAAAATTCCCAGGAGATTCATTCAAGGGACTGTGTGAGCCATGCCCCATTTCTTTTTATTGCTGAATAGTATTCCAGGGCACAGAATGATGTACCACATATTATTTAACTATTAATCTGTTGAAGGACACATGTAGGGGCACCTGGGTGGTTCAGTGGGTTAAGCATCTGACTTTAGCTCAGGTCATAATCTCAGGGTCCTGGGATCGAGTCTTTATCAGGCTCCCTCACTCAGCAAGGAGTCTGCTTGTCCCTCTGCACCCCCCACCATGGTCTCTCTCTCTCTCTCTCAAATAAATAAATAAAATCTTTTCAAATAAACAAACATGTATGAGATACCCAGTTTCTTGACATCCTCACCAGCATTTGGTGTTGTCACTATTTTTTATTTTAGCCATTCTGATAGATGTGTAGTTGCATCTCATGGTGGTTTTGATTTGCATTTTCCTGAGGGCTAGTGATGCTGAACATCTTTTCATGTGTTATTTGCCATCTCTATCTCCTCTTTAGTGAAATATTTATATCTTTTGCCCATTTTTAAAAAGATTTCTTTAGTTATTTTAGAGAGAGAGCATGAGTGAGAGGAGGGACAGAGGGAGAGGGAGAGGATCCTCAATCAGATTCCCCACTGAGCGTGGAGCCAACATAGGGCTCAATCCCAGAACAAGAGCCAGACACTTAACTGACTGAGCCACCCCAGCACCCCCTGTCCATTTTCTACCTGGACTGAGTTTTGAGAGCTCTTTATATATTCTAGATACAAATCCTTGGTCAGATATGTAGTTTGCAAATATTTTCTCTAGTCTATAGCTTGATCCTTCATAGAGCAAAACTTTCAATTTTGGTAAAGTTCAATTATACTTTTTTCCTTTTATGCTTATAGTGTTATGCCTAAGAACTCTTTGCTGAGCCCTAGGTCATGACTTTCTCCTGTGGTTTTTTTGTTTTTGTTTTTGTTTTTGTTTTTCTTGCCTACAAGTTTTATAGCTTTACACTTAAAGTCTGTGATCCCGTCTGAATTCATTGTTTGTATAAGGTGCGATGTTTGGGTCAAGGTTTTATTCGTTTGTTTGTTGCCTATGGATGTCAATTGCTCCTGCACTGTTTGTTGAAAGGCTAGCCTTCCTTTTGCTTTTATTTTTGTCAAAATTCAGTTGAGCAAATTTGGGTTTATTTCTGGGTGCTCTATTCTGTTCCACTGATCTATGTGTCTACCCTCCACTATTACTACACTGTCTTGATTACTGTAGCTATATAGTAAGCCTTTACGTTGGAAAGAGTAATGTCTCCCCAGTTTATTCATTTTAGAAAGATTTTATGTATGTATATATGTATGTATTTGAGAGAGAGGACAAGAATGGGGAGGGGCAGAGGGAGAGGGAGAAGCAGGTTCCCTACTGAGCAGGAAACCTGGTGTGGGGCTCGATCCCAGGACCCTGAGATCACGACCTGAGCTGAAGGCAGATGCTTCAGTGACTGAGCCACTCAGATGCCATTTATTCTTTATAAACATCATTTTAGCTACTGTAGGTCCTTCATCTTTCCATATAAATTTTATAATAAGCCTATCTATGTCTACAGAAATCCCTGCTGGAGGTTAACCTAAAGATCAATGTGGGCAAAACTGACATCTTTACTATGTTGAGTCTTCTAATTCAAAAACACAGTAAGTCTCTCAAATTATTAATGTCTTCTTTGGCTTCTTTCATCAGTGTTTTATAACATTCAGGATACAGATGAAACAGGTTTTCATGTTTTATACATTTTTTTGTTAAGTTTCATACCTAAAAATTTCATTTCCATTGGAGCAATTATAAATAGTGTTGTGGTTTCTCATTTAGATTTCTACATCGTTAGTATACAGAAGTGTGACTGATGTTGATGTGTTGATCTGGCATTAGATGACCTGGCTGGATTCAATTATTAGTTCCAGAAGAGGTTTTTTTTTTAGATCCCTGTCATTTTTTATGTAGACAATCAAGTCTTCTACAAATAGAGACAGGTTTACTTCATTCTTTCCAATCCGTATGTCTTTTATTGCTTTTTCTTGCCTGTTGTGCTGGCTAGAACTTTCAATACAATGTTAAATAGAAGTGATAAGAGCAGACAAGCTTGCCTTATTCCAGTTTTAAGAGGAAAAGTATTCAGTCTTTCACCACTAAGTATAATGTTAACTGTCAGGGTTTTTTTATAGATGTTCTTTTATTTTTGTTTTTAAGAGAGAAAGAGTGAGAGTGAGAGCAGGGGCTGGGGATAGGCAGAGGGACAGAGAGAATCACGCTGAGCTGAGCATGGAGCCCGATTCGGGGTTGGATCTCATGAACCTGAGATCACGACCTAAGCCAAAATCATGAATGGGACACCTAACTGACTGAGCCACCCAGGCATCCTAGAGATCTTCTTTATGAGGTCAACGAAGTTCCCCTCTCTTCCTAGTATACTGAGTTTTTGTCAGAAATGTTGCATTTTGTCAAATGTTTTTTTTCTGTGTCAATTGATATGGTCATATGATTTTTCTTTCATTTTTGATATGGTGGACTTTACCGAATGATTTTAAAATAGTGAGCCAGCCTTGCATACCTTGAATAAATTCCACTTGGTCATGGCATGTAATTTTTTTATACATTGTTGGATTCATTTTGCTAATATTTTATTTATTTGAGAAAGAGAGAGACAGAATACAAGCAGGGGGGTGACGCAGAAGGAGGGGGAGAAGCAGGCTCCCCACTGAGCAGGGAGACCGATGTGGGACTTGCTCCCAGGACCCCGAGATCATAACCTGAGCCGAAGGCAGATGCTTAACCGACAAAGCCACCCAGGTGCCCCCATTCTGCTAATATTTTGTTGAGGGTTTTTGTGTCCACGTTCATGAGGGATACTGGCCTGTAGTTTGCTTTTATTTATTTGTTTGTTTGTTTGTTTTTTGGTACTGTCTTTCTCTGGATCTGCTATCCATCTGGAACTCTGACAATATACATGTCGGATGTCTTGTTATTTCCCACAGGTCTCAGAGGCTCTGTTATTTTACCAGTCTGAGTAAATGTTATTGAAATGTCCTCAAGCTCTCTGATTCTATCCTGTCATCTCATTAGACTACACGCCTGGTAAGGTTTTGGGTTTTTTTTATTTCTGTTACTGTATATTTTTTTCAGTTTTATAATTTCCATTCAGTTCTTTTTTATAACTGGTTTCTCTTTGCTGAGCTTTTCCCACTTTTTCATTTATTTCAAGAGACTCTGCAATTGTTTACTGAAGCACCTGCGTGACGGCTGCTTTAAAATCCTCGTCAGATAATTCCGTCTTTTGATTCCGCTCGCTATTGATGTCAGTTGACTGTCTTTCCTTATTCAAATCATGATTTTCCAAGTCTTAGTATGAGAGGTGATTATTCATTGTATTTTGGCTATTATATCAGGAGACTATTGAAATCTTTTATTTTAGTGAGCAGCCATTGCAGGTTTAGCACGCAGGTCCTGGCCTACTTTTATAGGCTGTGATTTCAATGACGATCTCCTTTCCAGAGCCTCTGCCATGCTGATTTGGTCTGCTTGTTAATGTGGTGCTGATGGCGCCCCACGGGTCCGCACTGGGGCCACCTAAGGGAGCCCAAGGCGCTCTATAGGGCTGGACTGCCTGAGGCCTATGGGTGGAAGAAGTGAGTCTTGAGTCTGTGGAAACAAGGAATCTTCACCGGTTTTGCTTGCTCTGGTGCAACATCTCTTGCCTGTGCTGTATACCATCCTGGTATCTCTCACAGGGAGAGAGTGCTCTCAAGCCCAGGGACCCTGACAGGCTTCCTGGGCTGGAGTACTTCTTGTGGTCGAATTTGCCCTTGATGGCCCGGCCGTACCGTACCTCGTGGTAAGGGAGAGGAGTCGGACCTGGTGGGAAAGAACACTTCCCCTGGCTGCTTGGTGTCAGAAGACCTCACATTCAGTCCCGAGGAGGAAGCTGCCCACCTAAGCCACCTCCTGTTGCTAGGCTGGGGTTTGGGAAGTGCTGGGTCTGGTTCACCTTCTTCTGCTGGGCAGGAAGTCATAAGGTGCCTCACTACTAGCATGTTCCTCCAGTCCTGGGGTCCCTAACCATTCTGCCTTCCTCTTTATGCCTTTTGGAATTTTTCTTTGGTTGCCTCTTGAATTATTTCTAGGATTTATAGTTATACTTAGCGGGGAGAAGCAAGGATAAATGAGTCTGTGCCGTCTTGTCCAGACTGAAAATAGAAGACCGATTTTGCACTGGTTTCTGCTGTTGCTTCTTGGAATGACTCAGGCTTTCATCTGCCCCCGTTTTCTGGGCAAAGTAGCTCAGGTGGCTTTGCCTTGGTTAATATATCAAGCTCCCAGGTTTTTTGGGGGTGTGCGTTTGTGCGCGCGCGTGCGCACACACACAAAAAAGAGACAGAGGGAGACAGAAAGAGACAGAGAGGAGAAAGGCTGGCAGAGATCAGCCCTAAAAGAGAGCGTGTGTTAGAGTGGGGCAAACACTCTGACAGGACATGGAGTTAGCTGGGGATCTGTCTTGCCTATGAGATACTCCTATGCCACTATATTCACAGGATCATTATTTTGAGGAGGCAGAAGCACCAAAATTTGGTATCTCCAGACAGGATGGTAGCAGAAAATACGGCTTTAAAATGTTCTCCTCCCTTTGTGTAAAACCTTAGGACACCAGTGTGTGGCATACTCTGTGCAGCCCTGCTCCTCAAGGAAAACAAGATGGAGGCTGGAGACCGCTGCCCATTATGGTGGGCTGAAAATCATGACACCCGCCACCAAATGTCCAACGTCCCAATCCTTAGCATCAGCCAACAGGTTACCTTATGTAATAAAAGGGACTTCGCAGGTGTGGTTATGTCAAGGATACTGAGATGAGGAGATGGTCCTGGCTTATCCAGGTGGGCCTCATGACAAAGTTCATCTAAGAGAGAGGCAGGAGGGGGAAAGCCTGAGAAGGCCATGTGACTCCGGAAGCAGAGGTCAGAGAGTGTGAGAGAGATTGGAAGATGGCCTGCACTGATTCTGAAGATGGAGGAGGGGGGCATGAGCCAGGGAACACAGGCCGGCGACCCCCAGAAGGCTGACTGTAGACTTCTGGTAGCCAGACCATTAAGATCATAGATTTGTGTTGTTCTGAGCCATGAAGTTTGTGGGAATGTGTTCCAGCAACAACAGGAGACTAGTGTGCTGACAGAGGCCAGGTGACCTGATCAGGGGCAGGAGGTCAGGGGGTAATGCGGAGCGGGACGAGTGGGGCTGCGGCTAAAAGCAGGAGACTCTCCAGTCTGGGAAGGTGAAACCCGAGAGGAGACTGGCTCGAAGACAAGACCACTGCTGTCCAATGGGACTCTCTGTGATGATGGAAATGTTCTATATTTGATTTCTCCGGGAGGGGAGCCCCTTGCCACATGTGACTACTGAGAACTTGAAATGTGGGCCGGTACTTCGGAGGCACAGAATTGGTAATTTGATTTATTCATTTAATTTCTGTTTGAGTTGTAAAAGCCACAAGTAGCTAGCAGTTGCTGTATTAAACAGGGCAGGTCCCTACCATTAAAAAGAATGTGGGGGAGGCGAACACAAACTTACTCATTTGAAGTTTTCAATGTTAGAAAACTAGCCCACCCAAAATAGCTTGTATCAAATTAAAGAGGCACCAGCCCTTCCCTGGGGATCAGGGAATAACCTCTACCATAATGTAACCACAAGCCTAAAAGATTAAAAAAAAAAACAATAATAACAACTTCTAAACAGCTGGTAAAATTGCTATCATGAAACCCAGAAACTTCACAGGAGATGTGTGGGCTCAGTCCCTGGTCAAAAGCCTGTGTATTCGAAGAACCTAGAATAACGCCGATCGCAGAGTAAAAGCTGGAAGCTGGAGCAGATGGAATTTCAAAAGCACAGAAATCTGAGGCCCATTTAATGGAGAAAGACCTATTCCTACATGCCTCGGAGATCCGGGGCAGAAGCAGATGGTCAGAATGGCCACTCTGAGTCACAAAACAAGGCCATATTATGTTCTGAATCATTTGAGAAGACAAGGCCGTGAATGATGCCATTTTAGAAAGGAAGAAGGGAGAAAGGAAGGGAGGTTGGGAGGAAATGAAAGGAGGAAAGGAGGAAGGAAGGAAAGAAGGAGGGATGGAAGCAAGAAAGGAGGAAGGGAGGGAGGAAGAAAGGAGGAAGGAAGGAAGGAACTCAAGAGAGGGAATGGGTAAGTGCAAAACAGGACAAAAAACAAGCTCTCTGCTCTCCTGCAAAACTTGCTTTTAGGGTCTAGCATACGCTGTAGTCGACAGCACAGTTCCTTTTTACTGTCACCTACTAGGACCGATATGTGCTAGGGTTGGTAACTCACTTCAAGGACCCTCTCTCTCACCATGAACCAGCAACACCGTTCTTCACCTCCTCCTCCTGCCTTACCTGCCACACAACTTCCCAATCCAGATCAATGTGGTCAGCCACCAGCGCCATTCCCACCTTCAGGCTGCTGAGCTCTGGGGGAGGACAAAGCACAGCGGTATAGACAGGATCGTCTCAAAAAGAATGGTCTCCATGAAATATTACATAGCAGCTCAGTGCACAAGAAAGCGATACACGCCAATATGGAAAACGATCCAAGGCGTGTTACACAGCAAAGTAAGTGATATCACACCCCCCAGCATGGCTATAATAAAAAAGGTAGACACTGACAAGCATGTGTGATGACACGGAGCAGTTGGGACATTCGGAGACTGCTAGTGGGGTATAAAATGAGTGGAGGTTACAGGGGACTTTGGAAGATAGTCTGGACACTTCAAAATGTCAACCATAGAGTTATCACATGGCCTGGCAATTCCGCTCCTTGGTAGATACTCGGGACATGAGAATGGGTGTCCATACAAAAATTTGTTATCAAGGGTCTATAATGACGTGACTCATAATAGCCAAAAGTAGGAAACAACCTGGTGTCCACCAGCTGGTGAATGGCTAAACACAATGTGGTCTATACATACAATAGAGTATTATTCAGCAATAAAAAAGGAGGACATTCCAATTTATGCTACAACATAAAGGAACCTTGAAAATGCGGCGCTCAGTGAAAGAAGCTGGTCACGAAAGACCACATGCTCCCATTTATATGAAAGCCCAGAATAGGCAAATCTGTAGAAACAGCAAGGAGATCAGTGGTCGCTTCCAGTGAGGGGGGGCGTTGGTGATTAAGAGAGTGATCACTCTAAAGGAGACACGGTTTCTTTCTGAGACAAAGGAAACGTTCTAAAAATGGACTGTAGTATCTGTGAATATACTAAAAAACCACTGAATTGTACACTTTAAATGTGGGAATTGTATGGCATGTGAATTATGGCTCAATAAAGCTGTTATTTTTTTTTTAAGAAAGCAAGCGTTAGAATAATGCATGTACTATGAGCTCATTTATATAAAAACCCCAAAACTGCATATGCATTTAATATAAACATTTGTGAATGTATGTAAATATATAGAAGATGATTTGGAAGGATACCCACCCATCTGTTAGCATTGGTTACTTCTGGAGAGGGAAGTAGACTGCCTTCTGTAATCACACTTCCCTGTTCCTCCTCCTACCGCTCTGGTTTTTTTTCTTCAAGTCGCTTTTGCAGGCATCCCTTCCTCTGCCCACCCCTTTAGAATTTCCTTTTACTCTTCAGGCTCTCTTTGAAGTGATGCTAAGACCACACCTTTTTCATGGCTTCAACAACCCCCATCCGTCCCCTGGCTCATGTCATTCACCTGCTAGGTACTGTGCTGGGACCTTTGATTCCTTTCTCTCCCTCCTCTCCCTGCCCTCAGCCCGCAAATTCCACCAGTCTTATCCCCAATTAACCTGCTCATCTCTCTTTCCTTCTCTCCTTGTCCCTGGCCTCCCATGTCACCCCAGCCACTGTTGTTATCTCCTGAATCAAGGAAATAGTCTCCTCTCTGGTCTCCCAGCTTGTACAGGCCATTCTGCACACAACAGCTGGAGCCAACTTTTAAAAAATGTGACTCATGTCATATCCATCTCCCTGCTTCAAAACCCTCCAAGAGCTTTCAAGTATGCTGTGTATAATATGTAAACTCTTTGCTTTGACCTAATAAGATAGAGCCTCTGCCTAAATCTCTAATCTTAGCCCATCCTGCTAGGCGCCTAGAATTTGTTCCCTCTTGAGGGACTTTGCACTTGTCCAAAATGTTCTCCCATCATCCATGTCTCAGCTTCAGTGTCAGCGCCTCAGAGAGCCCTTCCCTGATCATCCTAAGTAGACCCTGACCTTGGTCAGTGTCTCATCCCGTCACCCTGTTTTATTAGTTCCCTTACTGTCATCTGAAATTATGTTTCATTTATTGGCTTATTACACGTCTTCCCCATCCCTCAAATATAAACTCCACGAGAGCAGTGACTCTGTTTGCCTTGCTCTTACTGACTCTCTAGCACCCAGCAAAATACCTAGCAGGTGCTCGGTGAATGTCTGCAGAATGAATGAGCCAGGGGACAGATGGGGGCTGTTGAGGCCACGGGAGATGTACGGTCTTAGCGTCCCTTCGAGGAGGGCCTGAAGAGTAAAATGAGATTCTAAAGGGGTACGCAGAGGAAGGGATGCCTGCAAAAGCCGACTTGAAACAACCAGAGCGTGTGACCCCCAGGTTTGGGGGCTTAAGCAACTAGATAGATGATGGGTGCCATTCGCTGCGACTAGAAGACTCAGGGAGGAGTGAGGGGGGTGGGGATGGATTTAAGAACAGGGTTTGGACATATTAAATTTGAGATGTGTGTCAGTCTTCCAGCTGGAGGTCCTGAGTAGCCGGCTGTATACAGAAATCTAGACCTCAGTCAGGATGTCAGGGCGAGAGACATGAGTTTGACAATGAAATTCACCAGCCTAAAGGGGGCGTGGAAAGCGCCGGGAATCACCTCGGAAGGAAGTGGAGAAAGAGAAGTAAGAGGGCCTGACACAGAGTTCTCAGATCTCTTGCATTTGTACTCCCAGTCCTAACCTCCTGCTTCCCTGAGTTCCAGAACCGCTACCAGACTGCCTCACGTAAACCCGACGTGTCCTGAAAGGACCGCACAGATGCCCGCACTCCAAAAGTGGTCCTCCTTCCGCATTCACTATCCCCTCTTCATCAGCCGATGGAATGTCTTAACATCTCCAGTGCCGTTCCCCACCTCTCCGTCCCTGCAATAGGGCCTCTGGCCCCTGGAGCTCATCATCTCGTGCCTGGAACACCATAACCATCTCTTAGCCAGTAGTTCTGCCCCCAGTCATGCCCCGCACTGCTACCACTGGGGCCCCTTTAAAGTGCTCCGATCGTGGTACAAGTCTATAGCAATATCATCAGCCAGTACTTATCAAGGAGTTCCGTAAGTGCTTTACATGCCTTGATTTTTTACAACAACCTGAAAGAGCTGCACTATTATTATGCCCTGTTGACAAATAAGGAAATAGAGACAGAGAGGGCAGGTAACCTGCCCAAGATCATACAGCTAGGAAGTTAGTGGATACAAGCCGAGAGTCTGTGCATGTAAGCACCAGTCTCTCAGCATAGAGTCAGTAAATAAAGGCCTGCTCAATGGATGTGGGGCCCATGATTTTTTTCCTGTTGTTATTCTGACCTTGACTCTTTCATCTTTTCTTTCATTTTAAAATCTCATTTCATTCGAAGCTCAGACACAATAAAGTTCCAAAAGCAAATAATGGATCTTTTGCTAGGGTGCTCAAGGGAGTCAATCGGGGCACCGGCCATTATCCTCCCGCCTCGAGGCTCTGGCAAAGTAGGGTTGGTTTTTCGGTGTTCGGTGAGTGGGGCCAAGGCACAGGGAAATAAGAAGGGGGTAGACCTCACGACACCCTGACACCAAGGCATTGTCTTGGCACTGCTCTGCTCTCCATCTCCCGGGGCGGGGGTGGGGGGAAGATCCAGGCTCACAGAGGTTAGGTAACTCGTCTCAGGCTGCAGAGGCAGTCAGAGCCAACCAGGAACGAATGCCAGGAGCTGCCATGGCAGCTGGCTTCCGGTCGCCCGGGTCCCCGCCCCTGTCATTCTGGAGCCCCACCGCCTTTCCCCACCCGGGGTGGGATAACCACCAGCCACGTGTGGCTCAGGGCATTTAAATTCATTCAAAGAAAATTACATTAAAAATTGAGGGCCTTAGCCACACCAGTCACATTTCAAGCGCCCACAAGCCACAGGCGGCTGCAGACAGCCCTGTGAGAGAGCGTGGACAAAGATGATGTCCCTCCCGACGGGACGTTTTCTAGGACAGCGCGGCATTGCAGCTCTGCCAGCTGCCTCCAGGTGCCGAAGCCTTCTCTCCGCTCTGCCAGCTGGGCTCCTCTCACTTCAGGGTCCTGGGGCAACTCGGAGACCTGCGTTAAGGTAATAACCTTCACGATTGCGCCCCCCACATTGTTCACCTCCTTGGCAATGTCACCCTTTATATCCGCTGCCCACAGTTCATCCTCAGCCCTGTCCTGCCTGCCTCTTCCTCTTTCTGGGTCCGGGAAGGCAGCGCTCCCGTGGTTATTCACCCTCATGCTGCCTCCCACCTGGATGACTGGGAGGGGGACAGCCCCTTTAGGGCCACACGTCTGGAAGGTCCCCTAGAAGTAGAGATGCCAGACGGCCGTCCGCAGCCACGCCATGTCTTGCCACCTGCTGCCTGCTTGGCTCTCGGGGGGGCGGGGCGGAGGCTCACCCCAACCCTGGCCCAGCTGGCCTGAGAGCATATGATTTTGAAGTTGGTAAAAGAGACCCGGAACCTTTTTTTAAGACCCCAAGTTACCCGGATATAAATGAAATGTGATATGATGCTAGAAGGCAGGCAGCTTATTATCTGTTCTGCACACAGGGGGACGAGGGGGGAAGAGAGGAGACAAAGGACCCCAGGGATAGCGGCGCTAACTGAGATACACTCACTCACCGTGGTCATGGAGAATGGACGTGGTGGATTATTAAAGCCAGCTGATGATACAAAAGGCACCCTGGGATCCATGATGTGACCCATCCATGCCCTTCCTCGGAACCCTGGCTGATTAATGCCTCTAATTAACTTTCCTCAGTTTGACATTAAAACAAGTACGTATATTCCAAGCTGATTCTAGCTGACGGCTAGAGGAGGTGAGCAAGAGCGTGCAGACTGGGAAGGGTGAAGAGCCTAGAATGATCGATTTGCCACAGAAAATCGCCCTGTGGGTATCTGAGAGTCCCCTGTACACACTGTCAAAGAGGGGTTCTGCCTGTCGAGGTGACTAAAGAGTTGAGCCCCCCAAGACTTTTCCCGGAGGCCCATACCAAAGATGTATGTATTAAAGAGTCAAGCCTGGGGTCTCCAGCTGGATGTCTCTCAGTCCATTACGAGTCCAGGCTTATGGTATAAGGTGGAGACAATCAGAACCCCCACCTTCTCATTTCCAGAAGCTTCTGAAGCAGAAGTAACTTCGGTGCTGTTCGTGCCACTTAACAATGAGCTGTGGCAGGGGAAGGCAGACTGGGCAGGCTCTGCCCCCCAACCCTGTGACAAGGGTGGGTACACTATCTCTGAAAACACAGCTGTAAAATGGGGGCACTAAGCAACACTCAGGGTGCTGATGCTCTCATGCTCGAAGTGCTTAGAGCACGGTGATAAACGACGGGGGGCCAGAAGACAGAATCGACATTCCTGAAAGCAAGAATACTTGCTGGAGACATTTATTGGTTTCTGTCTTCCCTCTGAAGGGGGGAAAGTAGGTCAACGCACTCAAAGCCCTGTGACCAGGAACAGTGGGTCTGAGAGGGAGTCCTTCGCTGAGTCCTGCCAAAACGAAGCAGTGAGAGATGCGCCTTTCATTTTAGGCCATTTGGCTGCGGTCACTCAGCTTTGGGGGGAAAACTCGAGCTGTTGATCCCCTGGTGTGGATTCCCTGCGGGCCCTGGGAGCTGGGGGCAAGGGGAGGCTCGCATTTTAAAACCAACATGGAAATGCTTGGCAGGCGTGAGCTGGCAAGCGCGGCGATGTTTATGAGCACAATGCGGGCCTCCTTTGGCTCTCAGACAAGGTGGACAAGGCTTGGGGCAGCTCGGCTAAATATAGGCAGCACAGGGGGGCTAAGAAGCAGGAGAGCTCTCGCAGTTCACCTTGGGGCAAACTCCCTGAGTGTCTTCCTTCCATATACTGATTTGTTCTTAGGAAGGCAGGACTCTTGAATAGGCTTTCCTGGGCCTGGAGAAGGTTCACACTGGGTCTGCTGTGTTTTCTTGCCTCATCTTCCCTCAAAAGATCCAAGTCTGGGGAAGAGACTGGCTGAGACTCAGTGGAAGGGGATGCAGCTGATATTCCCCTGGAAACAGGACGAAGTCACAGTGACCCACCGGGAGCCACAAGTCCTCCTGGACTAACCAAGGTTGTTGCCTACCCAGAGCTGAAAGGAGGCTACCCGACCCCTGGCACGGAAGCAGAGGTGGCAGCTAAGCATACAGAAGTGCCAAATCAGTGCTCCTGCTGCCTGACGCTCGGCTCTCAGGCAAGCAGAGCGAAACGCAAGAATTTAGGGAGATAGTTTGAGCAGAAAATTTGGAAAGCGGGTGCCTGGGTGGCTCGGTCACTGAGGCATCTGCCTTCGGCTCGGGTCGTGATCTCAGGGTCCCGGGATCGAGCCCTGTGTCGGGCTCCCTGCTCAGTGGGGAGTCTGCTTCACCCTCGGCCTCTGCCCCTCCCCTATTTGTGTGCTCATTCACTCTCTCGAATAAATTTTTAAAAATCTTAAAAAAAAAAGGAACATTCAGAAAGCAGGCTGTTCCCACCCTTTGCCACTGTCCACATCCCCTTCCTGTCCTCAGCTAGATCCCACTTGTTCAGAAGCAAGGAATCCAGACCAAGGCAGCTGCTGGCCAGTCTGTAGTTAGGTGGCAGTGTTCTTAGAAAAAACCTAGACTCATCAGGGAGCCCAAGAAGCTGAGCCCAAGGAAACGATTTAGTATGTCCTGCTTCAAGACTCTTGGCCCTAATCCCATTCCTGGACACTTCCACTAGAAGTCAGTGTATCCCTGCATGGCAGGAATATGTGGCAGCAGTTCCTCTTGTTCTCGGACTGCAATATTGATAAGTGTTTCTTTTATAACATTTCGACCTTAAAGGAAAATATAAAGTAGAAAAGAAGAAGCATTCTACTCCCACCACCTAAATATTAGTACTATTAACAGCCTTTCTGGAAATTCAAGTGTCCAAGTCTGGAGTCAGGCTCCCGTTCTGTGGCCTGGGTAAGTTACAGGACCTTTCTGAACCTCAGTTTTCTCATCTGCAAAATGAGATACTACTCACTAAATAAAATGAGATACTACTAGACTACATAAATTACCCAAGTGTTGCAAGGATGAGAGAATTTAAGTAAAGCGGTTTGGGAGTCCCCAACAAATAGGAAGTGATCAATAAAAGTCGGTCGCTGCCATCATCATCCTCATCATCACCATTCTACGTGCCTATGTGCCAAACCATCATACTGATGGCTACGTACTGTTTCATTTAGGGATGGTACTACTTCCCCACTGGTCAACATTCCTGCTGTTTCCAAGATGTTGCTATTACAAAGCTGTTGCGAGAACATTCTTGCATGTATGTTTTCTTGAACATCTCTGGCCATTTCCTCAACATGAAATTCCTAGAACTGAGATCATGGGGTTATTTTTAAGGCCCTTGTTACAGACCGCAAAATGGTGTACTAGAAAGATCGTACTCACTCACGCCGCCACCACCAGCACAACACGTACCAGTACCTGTCTCCTCCTATTTTCACCAACACTGAGTAATAACATCGTCGTAAGTCTTTGCCAACTTCACAAGGGAGAAAAATTTCATTCGTATGACTTTGATTATAAGAAATGATATATGCTTGATGCTCTCTGTTCAACTTATACGGGAACTCACTTATTCCCAGAGACAAAAATCTCTAACAAAGTCTTAAGAGATTCTGAAATGAAAACACACAGGGACAGGTGCATAAAAATAATTCATGTTTGAGTAGTTGATAAACTCATTTTTAACCATTATTTAATTGCAAAATATACAGAAAACTGTAGATCTTGATAAGGGAATTATAAAGTAAATACTTTTTTATTATCATCTACGTCAAGAAAGAGAACTTTGCCAGGTGCTTCAGAAGCCTGAAGCATAGAGCCCAAACCTAAAATTAACTACTAGGCTGACTTTTATGGTAATCTCGTCCTTGCCTTTGTTTATAGCTTTATATCACCCAAGTTCCAACTTTTAATGCTGTTGTTTAGTTTTGCCTTTTAAAAATATTCTGTCTCTTTCATGCCGCAGTTTAGTTTTGCCTTTTTTAAATACTTTAAGTCTCTTTCACTTTAGTAACTGATACCCTTGTAATAAAACTTACACTGGATTATAATAGCATATAACTTAAAGAAGCATATGCTCGTTTTTCTTAATGGTGCTTTACGGACACATAAAAACATACACAATTTCCCCCAGGGCATAGAACTGAATAAATTACTCTGCCTCAAACTTGGCATGTCACTTCACACGGTTACCTGTATTGATTGGTTCGGGTTTGAAGCAACGCCTCTAATGTCCGCATCATTTTAACATCTTCCATTCAAGCTTCAATGTGGGTTACGAGTCAGGATTCTGATTTTCAACCTTTTTTTTTCTTCAACCTATCAGAGAGAGCAGATTCTTAGTTGCAAACTACAGAATCCACTCTGACTAGTTTAAACGGAACAGAAACTTATTAAATAATATCAGACCATCTACTGGCTCTCTCAAGACCCATATGGGCAGGCTCTGAAGAAGCCAGAGGCCCAAAGCAAAGCAGAGTCATGGTTTCTACTCTGGCAGAGACAGCACTGCCTCTGCCCTGGGTAAGCTCAGCTCCCACCAGCCTTGTCTTCCATTTGGAATTTCCAAGCTGCTGGTACCTCCCTTCAAACAGCCCGTTGAAGCTCGTCTAAGAGAACGCCAGGCCGGACGGCCGTCAGCTGTGCAATGTTGTCCATTGGTTGCTGGTTTCCCCCGCCCAGAACACTGACCTGCCCTAGGTTGGATCCCAGAAAGCACAGAAAAGTTTTCTGTACATTTTGCTTTTTCCTACTCAACTCTTCAGTAGAACGTAAACCTTTAAGGGCAGAGACCAGTTCGGAATCACAGGCTGACTGTTGATTAATTATCCACTGTGTTCATCAACAAATATTTCTGAATCCCTACTCTGAATCTGGCATGGTGCCAGGTGCTAGAGCTACGACTGTGGGCAAGATTAAAAAAAAGAGAGAGCGGTGTTGCGAGACAACAAATACATAGACAAATCAATAACCATGATCTCAGATGAGGGGAGGGGCCAGGCTACCTTCGATAGGGCGGTCGGAGAAGGTCTCTGTGAGGGACTGACAGTGGAAGTAAAACACAAAGCATTTGAGGGGCGCCTGGGTGGCGCGGTTGGTTAAGCCTCCAACTCTTGGTTTTGGCTCAGGTTGTGATCTCAGGGTCGTGAGATCGAGCCCCACATTGGGGCTCCTTGCTCAGTGCAGAGTCAGCTTGTGACTCTCTTTCCCTCTGCCCCTCCCCGTTCTCCAAAATAAACGAGTAACTAAGTCTTAAAAAAAAAAAAAAGTAAAGCATTTGAAGGGTTAGGGGAAGAACAGTCCTGGAAGAAGGGAGATCATGTGAGGAAGAAACAAGATCCACTCACTCGTGCGAGGGTAGAGCGTGACAAGTCAGCAGGGGACTGAAAGGTTTGATTTTTTTTAAATATTTTATTTATTTATTTGACAGACAGAGATCACAGGTTGGCAGAGACTCAGGTAGAGGGAGGGGGGAAGCAGGCTCCCCACTGAGCAGAGCCGGACACGGGGCTTGATCGCAGGACCCTGGGATCGTGACCCGAGCTGAAGGCAGAGGCTTAACCCACTGAGCCACTCAGGCGCCCCAAAGGTTTGAATTTTAATCCAAGCCTGTGGAGGAGCCATCAGAGGTTGTGAATGGCAGGCAGTGACGTATTTGGTATTAGAGTCTCAAGGACCACTCTGGGTTGTGAGGGGGAACAGGCCATCGGGGAGACAAACAGAAACACTTAGAAGGCGAGTAATCCAGACAAAAGCTGAGGGTGCTCTAGACTAGGGTGGCTGAGGGAACGACAGGGGGTCACACGGGGGACGTCCCATTGGAGCCAATGGGAATCACTGACTGGCTGTGGGAGGGCAGCAGAAGAGAACCGAGGATCACAGTCCACTTCCGTGGGGCCTGAACAACAGCACGGAGGAGGCCGACAGTTCCTGAGATAGAGAAGAGCAAGCTAAGGGAGGGATTCAAGTTCGGATTTTAACTCATGGGGGTGCCAACACTTACGAGCCTGGACACGGCAAGTAGATGATGAAATACACACAAGTCTTGAGCTCAGAGGAGAGGTCAGCTCTGGCATGACTCCGTGCCAAGAGTGTCCTCTGAGAGGATATGTGAAATGGAGAGGACACCGCTCAGAAGAGGAAATTAAGGCAGAAGGTCTAGTTGCTCACTCCTTGCATGGCCCCAGGGGAGCCTGGAATCATAAGTGACCTGGACCCACCCCCTGGCAATGTGGCCCTCAGAAGGTTCTCTGGGTCTCTGACTGACGATGTTGGTTTGCGTGTCCTGAGCAATGGGGCAGGTTGTACCAGCTCACAAGGACCTCTCAGAATTATCTAACGACATTCATGATATACCTGGTTTCGATGCTGGAATCCCGAGTTTTGTTTCAGAGGCCTCAGAGGCTGAGGCTTGAGCGGGCTCTCCTGGGCGGAGACACATTACAGGTGTCCCTACAACTTGCTGCCAGATGCTCCTGGGTCACCCTCCATGGGGAAGAACCTAAAAGCCCATGCCTGGCTGAGGCCACATTTTCCAGCTGCCTGTCTCTGTGTCCTTTGCTCTGAAACCTGAGCTGTGAATAAAACCTGCTGTTGTGGCTCTCGAGTCCTTCTAGCGACTCGCCCAACTTGGAGCGGTGATGGGACCCTCCAAACACAGCCATTGCCCTTGGAGAGCTTAAGTTTTCGCCAGAGAGAAGAAGAACGAGCGTGAAGCAAACAGGATGCTAGAGTTCGACCAGCCTGACGGTGGCGACTAAACCTTTTTTCATCTGTGTATGACCCAGAGAGGGCTAGGTCGGTGGGAGGTCCTCAGGAAACATGTGCTGGACTTAGCGGAAGAGGTGGAACACGCTGGACGGGCAGGATTTCGCATAAGCTAAGAGGCGAAGGAGGGCATGCCAATTGGAGGAAACAACTTGATGGAGGCCCAAAAGCTTTTTCTGGGTGGTGCCCGGTACGAGAAGGGGTGGCACGGTGTATTCCCTCTGCGCCCACTCAGTCACTTGCCGGAGAGCAAACGGAGGCTGAGGTCCGGATCTCACTGCATCACAGCTGGGCTCATCTCCCCATGCCCCCGAGATTAAAATTCCAGATGGGGCTCTGCTAACTGGTCATCCTGAATTCCATATGGCAGTTCCAAAGCCAAAACCCCCAGCACTTATGCTTCTCTAAACAAGCTTTCCTTAGTCCCAGGGTAGCCTGCAAAAGAAATCGATTAATAACTACTTCCCCCAAAGCGAGCCTCCCGTGAAGGGGAACATGGATACCCAGGGCAAAAGAGAAGAAGCTCTTGGGGAAGGACCAAGAGGTTTCTGTCTGTCTGAACAGCAAAGAGGACAGAAGGTTTCAAGCTTAGAGCTCAGAGAGCCTCTCCTAGAACCATCATCCCCTCCCGCTCGGGCAGGTGGATCAGAGATCTGTCTGAGATCACACAGCGGTCCACGGCTGATACGGGACCAGAGCGCCGGTGGCCCGAGTCCCAGCCCGGGACTCCATCACGTTTTAGCTCCCTGTTTAGTAGTTGTACCCCACCCTGAGAATCATCGCCCACAGAAGGTGGGTGCAGTATGGTTCCCAATTAGCAACCAGCCCTCGCAGAAGCACCTTAAGGGCCAGAACACAGAAACAGGGAAGGGCGGCAGCCGGCCGAGCCATGGCATTACAATCCCAAGGGCCAAGTGAGATGGGTTCCTGACTGCTTTATGGGCTCGGCGGCCTCACTGTTTCTTCCTAGCTTTGAGCCGAGTCAGGCACACT
Organism: Meles meles; assembly: GCF_922984935.1. Lineage (NCBI taxonomy): Eukaryota > Metazoa > Chordata > Mammalia > Carnivora > Mustelidae > Meles > Meles meles. Next base: position 101,296,424 of record NC_060087.1, on the reverse strand, counting down.
CTGTGTTCTGGGATGGGGGCTCGGGGAGAACAGCGAGCCAAACAGACCTTCCTGCTGGCACAGGTGTGAGGCCAGACTCTTAAATGATCAGCTAAAGGTGGGGGAGGGGAGGGCGGGGCGGGGGGTGGTTGCCACCCAAAGCCCCGGCCCAACCAGCAGCATCGCCTCCCACCCAAGGCATGCGAGTTCAGGGCAGCTGGTGCGAGAGCTCCCGGCCGTGCCAGGCAGCCAGGGTGGGACGTCCACGCCAGCAGCCTGTGTGCCCTGCCCCACTCTCTGACTCGGAGCAGGTGACAACGAGGCTGGGCCAGTTCCTCGGCACAGTGAACCCAGGCAACAACCGAGATGGCAGGCAGGAGACTTAAGGACTGAAGTCACTTCCTGTTGGGGACCCCAGGCGCTCCCACACAGCTCGGGCTTCCTGGGAGGATCACAGGTGCGATCCTGGGCCAATCACAAAATGTGCGAAAACCCCTCCGGGCAGTTGAAGGAGGCTGCGATGAGGTCTAGAAGTTGAAGGAGGCTGCGATGAGGTCTAGAAGGGGACACCTCTATGTGGACCAAATCAGAATGAATGACTCTGCCTCAGTGCCCGAATCTCTCTCACAAAATGTGTGTTAGTCTCAGTCCCTCTCAGGACTTCCAAATCCTTACTCTAAAAAAAGCATTATAATGTCACCACAGTAAATAACCTCATAATTTGGTTGAGGTGCGCCAGAGCAGAGTTAGAAATAACTGGATTTGTGCAGATAAGGGAATCTTACCCTTTAAACTCCAGAACTTTTAAACAGTATTTTTGATGACACAAAATATATGCGTATATATATTACGTGATTCCCAGATCTCTTAACTCTCTCAAATCTTTTCTCCGGCTAACCCAGGGTAATCAGAAGCGACATCCTGTACTGCGTTAAACCATTTTGTTTTTCCGTCCCTTTTCGGGATGTCAGGCCTTCAGTGGGCCCTGACCCTGTCAGTCTGACCTTCTCCCCACCCCACCCATCCCCCACTCCAACATCTCTTCCTGTTGCTTCTAATCTGTATGGCTGGGAAACCAGGTTACAGACCTCTTCAGAGCTAGCTGCCATTATAAACAAGCCACTAGAAAAAGCCTAGGGAATAAAGTGTGTGGCTTTAGTGCTATCTCTGTTTGAGGGAGTTTGTAGCTATTTTCTCTTTCCACAACTGGGGCAAATTACCAGAGGACAGAAGGTGCCAGACGCCTGGCCTATGGTTAAATGTTGCGCTACTGAGTATCTTTCCGGGATCATGCCAGGCCTCAAAGTTCCCTGTCCCCACACCAACTCCCTGGCTCAGTCAGCTCTGAGTGACAGAAAATTGGGAAGAATAGCTAAGAATAAACATGAGGCCATGCCAGAGTCTTCTTTCACACAAATCCAGTGCTGACAAAGCAGGGGCAACCCTGACTTGGGAGAGCTGCTCTAACTCCCAACAGAGGAGCTTCTCTGCATTGCTCCCAGAACCGTGAGGCGCTGAGCATAAGAAATAACAACACGGAGGACATGGGGAGATGGAGATGGAGAGGAGAAGGGAGTTGAGGGAAACTGGAGGGGGAGATGAACCATGAGAGACTATGGACTCTGAAAAACAATCTGAGGGTTTGAAAGAGCGGGGGGTGGGGGTTGGGTGAGCCTGGTGCTGGGTATTAAGGAGGGCACGTATTGCATGGAGCACTGGGTGTGGTGCATAAACAATGAATTCTGTTACTCTGAAAAGAAATTAAATTTAAAAAATGAAAAAAAAAAGAAAAAGGTGATTTCTCAAGCTTACGCAGATCCTTAGGGAAACCCAATGGTGTTAAAAAAAATGCACTAATCAATTGTGTAAGTGCACAATACTCTATTGTTAACTTTAGGCGCTACGCCCTACAGCAGCTACCTGGAACTTTACTCCTCTTGTATAACTGGAACTTTATGCCCATTGAGCGACAACCCCCCATCCCTGCACCCCCCCATCTCCTAATAACACCACCCTACTGTCTGCCTCTATACCTTTGACTATTTTAGACACCTCGTGTGCAAGGAATTGCGCGGCATCTGTCCTGTGACCAGCTTATTTCACTTAGGATAACATCTACGAGGTCCGTCCATAACTCACCAAATTTTATATATTCATTATTTGCAAGGGTTTTTTTTTTTTTTTGGATACCAATTATACCTCAATGAAGCTGGGGGAAATGATACATAAGCCATGGGTTCTACCCTCAAGAAAAAAAAAAAAAGCACTTGTCAGAAGTAAGCCAAACAAGGTGATTTTTGAAGTTTTTAACTGTAGCGATACTTGAGATCTTTCCTAAAAATCTTGGGAGAAACGTGACCGGTGCAATTTACAAGGCGATAGCAATAGCCATCGTGTGTTCCATATTTTCACGATTTAGAAACCACTGTCATAGCCGTTGCTTCATTTGACAAGCTGCAGGGAAGGCCGTTCTCTCTCCCAGCCTCAGCCATCACTTACTTGAAGAACCAACCCTTGAAAATGTTCGTTATTGACAGCGAAATCCCCACCATGTCCACCTCCTCTGTAGGCAAGGATTACCACCAGGTATTGCTGGGAGAGCTGGGCCGGGCCCCAAAGGCCCAGCCACGCGCAGGATAAAAAAGGAGGATGGCCTAGATGCTGGGGTCCCTGCCCTTTGGGGACTTCTAACCCCAGAATTCTGCCTCTGCCAGACCATTAACCCCCCACAGGATGCAAAGAAGTCTCCCTCAGCCTGTCCGATATCATTGTTAGCCCAAGCTGGAAATAATCAGCCAGAACCCACAGGTCATCATTTCGTGATGTGGGGTTGGACATCCGCCAACCAGCAGGATGATCATAGTAGAAATGTTATCGGTCATCTCTGAACCTTGATTTGACATTTGTCAAACAGGAAAGGTAAAACTCATCCCCACCCAGTTTCCAGATATTTGGAGAAGACAAATGAAATATCACAGTAGAATATTTTAGGTTTTAAGGTGAATTTCTTTGAAGTCTCAAAGAGTCCAACTGGCTAAAAGTTAAACCTCTTCCACCACTTCAAAGTGAAGTCACACATAAGAAATCATACATTAGATCTCCAACCAGAGATATGAAAAAGGGGAAAATCTTGGGATTTGATGTTGGGGAGGAGGAGGGATCTTAGGGAGGAAAGCGGTGATCATAGCCGAGATACAAAACAGGAAGAGGAAGACATGAAAGTGTCAAATCGAAGAATCAGAATCGCGCTATGGCAAAAGAAAAGGGAAGTATAAACAGCCACCCTCCAACGATGTTTTCACAACTAGATTCACAGATGACATAATGAAATAACTGAGACACAATTAAGAACACATTAGAGAGGACAAAAGGTTGAATTGCGTGAAATAAATTTAAATGGGAAACTCCAACCTAAATGACTGCTGTACGCAGATCCTGGAAGTGTTTGAACCATAATGAGTTTGGCGGTGATTCTACAAAGTCGATGTGGTTTATATTTACGAACTAATATCTGGGCGACTCTCACCCCGATTCAAGAAAACTAGATGCAGGGCGCCTGGGTGGCTCAGTGGGTTAGGCCGCTGCCTTCGGCTCAGGTCATGATCTCAGGGTCCTGGGATCAAGTCCCGCATCGGGCTCTCTGCTCGGCGGGGAGCCTGCTTCCTCCTCTCTCTCTGCCTGCCTCTCTGCCTGCTTGTGATCTCTCTCTGTCAAATAAATAAATAAAATCTTAAAAAAAAAAAAAGAAAACTAGATGCACACAGAATTTAATAGCACTTATATATTTTATATACATACATATATGCTTACATATACATGTGTGTTTGCATATATGTATGTATATAAAATACGTAAGTGCTATTAATTCTGTGTATATATTCTGTATATATACACATACACACTCACACACACACTCTCTCTCTCTCTCTAGTATACTCCGGTGGTTACGGTTCAGGTAAACACTGAATCAGGTCAGAACAGCCAACCACTTCAACCGCTTTTTACCTCTCAGGTCTTTCTGGGAGTTTGGTCTTCACTTCCAGCAAGAAATCTGGATATGGCTCCACCAGTCACCCTCCTCCTGGGAGAAGGACCACCTTCCCTCGCCCAGGGATACTCATGGACACTGGGGAGTCTGCTCACCCGATCCAGTCAGAGCGCTCACTGTAAATTAAATGGAGCTGAATCAAGCCTGAGGCATTAGGACCACCGCAGACATGAACAGCCTGCCCCGGCCTTGGGAGAGCAACTTGACCAAGAACAACTCTCTCGCACTTTCTTCTCTGATGCTCCCACAGCTCCAGGCAGAACCAGAACCCGGGACGGGGGCCAGACGTGTTTGACCCAGAGGCTCCTCTTCTGTTCCCACAGAGTGGGACTCTCAGGGACAGAAGCAGAAGGGAGAATGGGTGTTTCGTTTTGAGGGAGGAGGCGGGAAAAGGACGGTAAAGGAGAAACGGGAGTATGCCTGTCCTGACTCCTCTCCCAGGAGAAAATGAGCCCTCTGCCGCACAGAAGAGAGACTTCAGCGATCGCTGTTCAGTCCATTACAGAATTAAACATCGGCATCACTCCTACATTCCCTGAGTGGGATGGGAAGTTAATGGTCATCTGGGACCCGGGGAATGCCACAGAGGCCATGGCCAGCTGCCCCATATCCCAGTCTCCCTTGCAGTTAGGTCAGGGTTCCTGTCACTGAAATGCAGGCAGACATGACGGGCGTCCCCTCTGGGATGAGGCGATGAAGGTGCGTGGGCTTTCAGCTGTCTTTTTCTCTGCCATGGTGCCCTTCAAGTTCACGGTCTCCCAATGGCATTGCTACATGACAGGAAAGGGCCAACCAGTCTGCAAAATATCCTAAGACACCCAAAATTCATTCAATAGCTCATGAACTCTCTTCCTGGGCACCCGTCACCTCCTGCCACTTCCCATTTTCCTACCATCGCTGGACACAAAGCTGGCTTAGAGCCTCTACATCAGAACTTCCTCGCGGATTCGAGCTGCCATCAAAACCAAATAAGAGAAAAGTGAGGGGGGAAAAAAAGGACACAACCAAGTTCCTCTCTGTCAAGCCCATCTTAATCCCTTGAGGGACCAGGTTCCATCCACTTTTAAAGTTTAGAATAGAAAGACCAGAAACTTCCCTTGTTCTGTGTTTCTAAATCCTCGAGATGCCAAAAGCCAGCAGGGTTAGCGAGCATAGGCTGGGAGGTACAAGGCTTTAAAGCTTGAACCGAAAGGGCCGGGGACGATTTCACCTTGGCACCTCCCTCATGGAGGAGGGAAGACCTCTTGGCCATTTTTCACCAGGACCCGCAGAAAGCTCTACCTTTCAGCACATGTCCTCCCTGAGATGACGGGGACCCCATATATGATGGCCTATAGCAGATGACCGAAAGTTGGTCTTGAAAAGCATATCTGTCAAAGGCAAGGTCGCATGATCAGCGTGAGTTGGAGAAATTACACATGCCCATTTTTTTTCTTGAACTAGGACTTAAGGAATACTTGGATGTGTCCAGCCCCTGTTGATTAAGAAGGCCGGTCTGGTGGCTCTCCAAAAGCCACAGCCTGGGCTCATCTGTAAGCTTGCCTCTCACTCTGCAGCTAGAATCTGGTTCTGTTGGGAAGGGAGAGCCAGAGAAGTCCCTACTCTCTGACCCAGAAGGCCTCTTCTGAGCGTTGCCCAATGCTCTGTTATACAACATGCAAAATAAATAATCAACTTGAAAAGTCAGGCAGCCAAAGCTCTGCTCAAATAATAAGCTCTTTTACAAGCTGCTTATCACCTGCCAAATTCAGCTCCAGAGGAACACCGGGAACTCTAAATTCTACTGTTCGCATTAACTGCTTGGGGGAAATGGACAAGCTTCAATGGCTTTACTGGTTTCCTCAGAGACAGAGCATAGAGGTTTTCATCCCCCAGCTCCCTGCCCTTGACCTCAATCATTTAAATATGGCTCCCTTCCCACCATCTCCGCGAGGTCTCTATTATAAGCGCGAGCTAGAAAGGGGTCCTGGCCTTTTCTTAGAAAACATACCACTCTTTCCATTCCCTCTCACCCGACCCCGCTGGGGTGAGAAAGGGAAAAATATAAATGCCAACCTTTTCAGAAAGTTCATGGGGAGGGAGCATGTGAAAGGGCGGGAGAGACTCTCTGTTCCTCTACTGGCCTCTGTACAAGCTGACTTGAGAGCAGGGACTAAGCTTTAGTCCTCTTTGCATCTCAACGGTCTAGCACAGTCCCCGAAACATCATAGGTGTTCAATAAGTCATGTACTTAACAGTAAGATTAATAGTAAGTGTAGTTAACCCTTGAGCACTCAGGAACTCTGTTCAACTTCCCATATTTCTTTCTCACATGCCAGTCGAGGAAGCCGAGGCACTGATAGGTTAATAAGCAAATACATGGCAAAGCAATGATACGAACCAAGTGAACAGGCTTTAGAACCTTCCTCCTTAACCACATGGACTGGTACACAGGAATGAGTAAGTGAGATGTTAAAAGGGCTCTCCAGGGGGGCGCCTGGGTGGCTCCGTGGGTTAAAGCCTCTGCCTTCAGCTCGGGTCATGATCCCAGGGTCCTGGGATCGAGCCCCACATTGGGCTCTCTGCTCCGCGGGGAGCCTGCTTCCTCCTCTCTCTCTGCCTGCCTCTCTGCCTACTTGTGATCTCTGTCTGTCAAATAAATAAATAAATAATCTTCTTTAAAAAAAAAAAGGGCTCTCCATATACGAAAGTACGGAACAGGAACCGACTCTGATTCAGAAACCTGGTTTATTCACACAAAAACTTATTAAGCACCTAGTATTCTATGCCGAACCCACTGCTACGAATTAGTGGTGCAAAGATAAAGGCACAGTCGCATCCTTCGAGAAGAGAGACAAGTACAGAGGGCGTACTGGGCACCGATCACATGCCAGGCGCTGTGCTAGGTGCTTCACATGTGTGTCAGCTTCTGTAATCCTGGCAAAACCCCAACGAGGGGAATCCTGGTCTTATTTCGTCCAGATGAAGCACGTGAGAAACTGAGGCCCAAGGAGGAAAAGTGGTTATGGTAATGCTGAGAAGGAAAGGATTCATCTCGCCTGAGAGGGGGCTCAGAGCAGGCTCCGCCCAACAGGGAACACTTGGGCGGGGCCTTGAAGACCGGACAAGAGGAAAGAAATTCACATCCGAACGGTACATGGAGGCCAGGAAAACTCAGCCGCGTTTCCGAAGCCGTCACAATGAAAACACGGAGCTGAGCGGCCAGCCCAGTGCCACGCCGTGTTCTGCAGCTGAGGGGACTTCTTACCCGGGACGGAGGAAAGACTTTGTGGAACTGAGGCCTGAATGTTTATGTCCATTTTCCCGCTGCGTCCAAGCTCTCCTTGGGGCTTAACCGTCCTCACCGTATCTGTAGGAAGTTCTTTTCCTCTTCCTCCTGTGCAACAGGTAATGTTTCTGGGAGGGGACCCCACGCCCATTTTAGCGTAACTGAAGCCAGATCCTCCAAGGTTGGCAAAGGAGGCCGCAGTCACCACGAGGGCCACTTGGAACAGCGACAGCTCATGGCTCCGTTCTGTTTCCCACACTCCGTGACACTCTCTCCTTTGCTAAGCACAGAGGTTCTAAGTCCGAGTCCTTTAAAGGCTGTCCAGGGTTTTCCCTAGTCTGTCCTGCTCAGACCTGCTGACAACTTCCCTTCCCTCGCCCTCTGGCTTCTCTGAGGACGGCTGGCTGCCAGGCCAAGACATGCCGGTGAATAGGGACAGGTGAACTCCAACAACCAGTGAGTACCCTGGGGGCAAACTCTCTATTCTTCCCATGCTAAAGACCCCCTCGAAACACCCCCCCGCCCCACTTCCCCACTATTCTATACAGCACAACTCTTCACGAGGCTTGTCTGCACCCCCTGTGGACAATCTCCCTCCTCCCCCTTCTCTCTTGAATCCACTCCCATCAAGCTTCCGCCCCGTGAAATGGCTGTGATCAAGGTCCCCGAGGTTGCTGAAGTCCACCGAGAATTCTCAGCCCTCCTCTTGCTTGGCCAAACAGAGATACTTTCCATAGTTGATCAGTCCTTCTTCCCTGAAGAACCTTCTTCACTTGACTTCCATGACATCACTGTCTTCCGGTTTTCCTTCTGCCTTACTGGCCGTATCCTGCCGGTCTCCTTGGCTTGTTCCTCATTGTCTTGCTAACCTTTAAATGTGGGAGTGCCCCGGGGCTGGCTCCCTGGTCCCTTTCTCTTCTGGAACTGTTCTCAGTGTCTTCTGGTGTCTTCTTATCATCCATGTCAGGGCTCTGAATACCATCTGGAAACCTAAGGACTAAAAGATGTTCATCTCCAGCCCTAACCACTCCTATAAATGCCAGGCTCATACAGCCTACAGCTTCGATACCTCCACTTACATGTCTAATGGGCATCTCAAATTTAACATATCCAAAAGTTAGCATCTGCTATACCTCAACCTTGTTCTTCCCACAGTCTTTTTTCCAACGATTTATTTAAATGTTTTAAAACTCGGTTCAAGTCACCTGGGTGGCTCAGTCAGTTAAGCATCTGCCTTCAGCTCAGGTCATGATCCCAGGATCCTGGGATGGAGTCCCATGTTGGGCTCCCTGCTCAGCAGGGAGTCTGCTTCTCCCTCTCTTTCTGCCCCTCCCCCTGCTCATGCTCTCTCTCTCTCTCTCTCTCTTTCAAATAAATAAAGTCTTAAAAAACAAAATAAACAGTTCATCCATTTCTCCTACCCCCACCCCCTGCCTCTGGCTACCACCAATGGGTTCTCTGTATCAATGAGCTTGGGTTTTTTTTTTTTCGAAGACTTTATTCATTTATTTGACAGAGAGAGAGAGAGAGCACAAGTAGGGGTAGTGGCAGGCAGAGGGAGACACAGAGCAGGGGGAACCCGATGTGGGACTCGATCCCAGGACCCCAGGATCGTGACCTGAGCCAAACAAATCGCTTTTTTTTTTTTTAAGATTTTATCTATTGGGCACCTGGATGGCTCAGTGGGTTAAGCCACTGCCTTTGGCTCAAGTCATGATCTCAGGGTCCTGGGATCGAGTCCCACATCGGGCTCCCTGCTCAGTGGGGAGCCTGCTTTCCCCCTCTCTCTCTGCCTGCCTCTCTGCCTACTTGTGATCTCTCTGTCAAATAAATAAATAAATAAAATCTTAAAAAATATATTTTATTTATTTATTGAAAGAGAGAGATCACAAGTACGCAGAGAGGCAAGCAGAGAGAGAGAGAGAGGAGGAAGCAGGCTCCCTGCCGAGCAGAGAGCCCAATGCGGGACTTGATCCCAGGACCCTGAGGTCATGACCTGAGCTGAAGGCAGAGGCTTAACCCACTGAGCCACCCAGGCGCCCCCAAAGACAATCTCTTAACCAACTGAGCCACACAGATGCCCAATGAGCTTAGTTTTTCTTTGGTTTTTTTGTTTGTTTGTTTTTAGAGTCCATATAGAAATGAGATAATATGGTATTTTGTCTTTCTCTGCCTATCTTATTTTACTTAGCGTAATGCCCTCAAGGTCCACTCATGTTGTTGCAAATGACAAGATTTTATTCTTTTCTATGGCTGAATAATATTCTATTATATATATTTATATATTCCATATATTTACACATGTGTGTATGTGTGTATATATGTAATCCATATAATATGCCACTACATATATGTGTGTATATATACATATATATATATATATACATACATATATATATATACATATATATATATATATATGTATATATACACACACACAAATTCCTTTTTCCATTCATCCATCAATGGACATTCAGTAGTTTCCATATCTTGGCTACTGTAAATAATGCTGAAATGAACATGAGCTGTATCTATCTTTTCAAGTTAGTGTTTTCATTTTCTTTGAATAAATACCCCAAAGTGGACTTGCTAGTTCATACGGTAGTTTCATTTTAATTTTCTGAGGACTCGCCATACTGCTTTCCATAATGGCGGCACCAATCTGCTTCTAGCCAGCCAGGTGCGAGGGTTCCCGTCTCTCCACACCCTCACCAATACTTGTTATTTCTTGCTTTTTAATACTAGCCATTCTGACAGGTGAGGAGTGATAGCTCACTGTGGCTGCGATTTGCAGTTCCCTGATGATGACTGATGCTGAGCACATGTTCATGTACCTGTCGGACATCTGGATGTCTTCTTCGGAAAAAATATCCACTTAGATATAAAGGCAATTTTTAATCAGATTGCCTTTTGCTACTGAGCTGGATGAGCTCTTTATATATTTTGGATATTAGCCCCTTATCAGATACATGATTTGTAAATATTTTGTCCCATTCGGTAGATGGTCTTTTAATGCTGTGAATGGTTTCCTCTGCTGTGCAGAAGCTTCTCGGTGCGATGTCATCCCCCGTATTTATTTTTGCTTTCATAGCTTTTGTTTCTGGTGCCAGATTCAAAAAATTCGTCACCAAGACCTACGACAAGGAGCTTATGACCCGTGTTTTCTCCTAGGAGTTTTATGGTCTCAGGTCTCATGTTCAAGTCTTTAATCCATTTTGAGTTAATTTTTGTGTATGGTGCTAAGACAGTGGCCCACTTTCATACTTTGGCATGTGGCTGCCCAGTTTTCCCAGCACCATTTCTTGAAGCGATCTCCTTTCCCCGCTGTATATTCTTGCTCCCCTTGGCTATATACTTACCGACCGTATAGGCGTGGGTTTATTTCCAGGCTCTCGATCCTGCTCCATGGATCTCTGTATCTGCTTTTATGCGAGTTCCATACTGTTTTAATCACCATAGCTTTGGAACATAATAATATAGAAATCAAGGAGCATGATGCCTCCAGCTTTGTTCTTCCCTCTCAAGGTCGCTTTGGCTACCTGGGGGTTTCTGCAGTTCCATATACGTTTTAGGATTATTCATTCTGTTTCTCTGAAAAATGCTGTTGGAATGTTGGTAAGGACTGCGCTCCGTCTATAGATTGCTTTGGGGAGTACAGACATTTTAACAATACTGATTCTCCCCAGTACATCAGCATGGAATAGCTTTCCCTTTGTGTCTTCACTTTCTTTCAAAATGGAGCTTCTGATATACTTCCAACCTTGTTCTTCCCACAGTCTTTACCAATGCAACTCCATCCTTCCAGCTGCTCAGAACAAAAACCTTGGCAACCTCCAGAACAGAAATGCTGTGTTACACAACTCTGGAGGGCAGCAGCCACATTTATTCAATGCTACTGGTGTTATGCAACACGGTGACCCTGTTTCCCTTCATTCCTCTTTCTCCAACATCCTACATCTGATCTGTTAGCAAATTCACTCGGCTCTACCTTCGAAATACACCCCAAAACCCAACACCTTCTCCCCAGTTCCATAGCTATCAGGCTGCCCCAAGCTTGTCCCCTGATAACTTCTTCTCCAGAAACACAACTAGAGCAATCCTTTTAAAATATGTCAAATCACATCACTCCTCTACTCAAAATTCCCCACTCCTTCCCATCACACTCCAGGAAAAAGTCAAGATTCTTACAATGACCTATAAAGCCTTGAGTTGTTTTTCTTGCTTTGATATTTATCCCTATCTATCCTATGCATTTTATGTGTTTATCTCGATGGATTATCTGTTGTCCACATAGGAATATAATATTTGTGAGTCAGGAACTTAGTGTGGTTTGTTTACAGATGAAGCCTCGGTGTCTACAGTAATATCTGACACAAAGTACACGCTCAATATATATTTGTAGATGATGGGGCGCCTGGGTGGCTGAGTCAGTTAAGCCTCTGCCTTCAGCTCGGGTCATGATCCCAGGGTCCTGGGATCGAGCCCCGCATCGGGCTCCCTGCTCAGCAGGGAGCCTCTTCTCCCTCTCCCTCTGCCTGCTGCTCTGCCTACTTGTACTCTCTAACTGTCAAATAAATAAATAAAATCTAAAAAATATATATATATATATATATATGTATATATATATATACTTGTAGATGAAATAAATGAAGCAGGTTACAAAGAAGAAGTCTTTACACAAGGGCCAGAATCATACCAAAACACAATATAAGAAGTGAAATGCCGCTTGAGTAGCCAGCTAGTGCTGGGACCAAGTCAAATCTCGGGAGATGTTCAGTTCCAACCTCTTACTGTTTGTTTTCCCATTGATTTGATATTTTACCTGAAAGTCTCCTTTCTTTTGCCTCCTAAAGAAATGCACCTATATGTAGTAAAGAGCGCCCCCTGGTGGAAGCAATCCGCCCAAGCAATGGAAAAGAAAATCCTAGAGCAACAGGCTTTAAATTGTAAAGGACACCCTTGGGGACAAAGGAAGTGACTCCAACATTTCACAGAGAAAGTCCTCTATAGAAATGAGGGGAACTAAAGATTCAGTTCAAAGTACATGGGGGTGGGGGTGGCATTTATCAACTTATTTTACTGCTGAAACTTTTCTGCAACTGAAAATGAGAAAAAAAAATAATTCACTGCAAGCGGAACTTTTAAGTGCCTACTCCCGAAGAATTTTTAATGTGGTAGAAGACAGGATGTAAGTGATGCATACAAATAAGTACAAAGCAATGGATATGGTTGCGGATGAGGGGCTAGGGGGCAAATAAGAGGAATGAACTAAGAGCTATGACTTACCCAGGAAAGAGAAGTATAGCTTTGGGCTGAGTAAATCCAGGAAGACAACTTGGAGGGGGTGGTTCTGGAGCTGAGCCTTGAAAGACAGACAAAATTTTCATAAGAGAGCATTCCAGGTAAAGGCCTAAATGTAGGGAAGGGCACCGCATGTGGAAACCCAAGCAGGCCAAAAGGGCTCTGCAAAGGTCACAGTCTGAGTGACAGCACAATTCAAACCCCTCCTTGAAAAGGGCAGAGATATATTCTCAAGAGGAAAGTCCTTGGCAGAGGTAAACACAGGAAGGGACCTAAGAAATGCCCCCCCCCTTTTGGATGTTTTCGTTTTCCTTTTCCTTGTTCTCCCTTGGATGAGAGAAACACTATTAAAAACTATGGGGGGAAACAAAGATCAAATGCGAACCCCAAGATAAATTGTCCAGCTTACATACCCGAGGATTCTGAATCCACAATATTGAGGGGCCCCTGGGTGGCTCAGTGAGTTAAGCGTCTGCCTTTGGCTCAGGTCATGATCCCAGGGTGGCTCAGGTCACTTCACTTTCAACTTTTGAAACATTATAGACTTGCCAACCCCCCTCCGAAAGTTGTGAAACTAGTATGAAGTGTCCTCCTATACCCTACCCAGATTTCCCATTTTTTATAACCATCTTACATATATTTATATTACCATCTTATCGAACCACAGTACAGTATTATAGACCGAGAAGTTAATGTTCATGCAATACTATTATCGATAGACTGTATTTTTTCCATTTGTCCCAATGTCCTTTTTTCAGGTCGGGGATCACAGATGTCTTCTTTGACTCCTTTAACCCAGAACAGTTCCTCGGTCTCTTTTCATTACCATGATGCTTTTGAAAAACACTAGCTGGTTTCACCTTGGGGTTTATCCGATGGCTTGTCAGGACTCCATTTAGGTTACGTGCATTGGCAAGAACATTGCAGATCTGATCTCGGTGCGCCCTTCTCGGTGCGTGGACGGTTCTGGCCTGAAATAGTTATTACCGTGGTGCTAGTCGAAGAAGTTTCTAGTCCCATTGTTCTTTCTGCATTTTATCAATTGGAATGTTGTTGTAAACAAGTGCTTTGCCTTCTCCCTCGTTTATTTACTCAGTTATTTCTTTATATTCACATGGACTCGCGGGTGCTAATTTTACTCTCTGGGTTATGATCCATTACTACCATTAATTATCTTGTGGCTTGTCACAGAGTTCACCATTGGAAACCCCTTCAAAGTGACTCCCGCATCCTCCTGGCATGTCGCCATTATTCCATGGACACTGTCTTACTTTCTGGCAGAAGAAGACATTCCAGGCTCATCTTCTAGTCTCCCTGCCCCAGCCTGGGGATCAGCCCTATTTCTCCGAGAGTTCTGGTTCCTTTTATTTGGAGAATGGTGTTTTGAAACCCAGATCTGAGTGCTAGGTGTGCTCCCTGGTTTTGGGGTGTCACTGCTTCCAGGCCTTCTAAGCAGTCAGAGCTAGGAGATATACGCATATCCACAAACCATTCTATTTCTGTATCTGTCTCTGGGTGGGCGGGTGCGCGCATACAAAATGACGCTTGGTGCATTCATGCCAATAACCTCTGATCACCACCCGTCTTGTCTTTTCTTCCATGTAACTCCTTCCTCCGACAGAGTAAAAGGTGGTTCTCGTTACTCACAATAGATCATTTGCTCGAGACTAGAATCTACGTAGATTCAGAATTGCCAACCCGAATCCCTGGGGAAAACAAAGCTACTATCTAGAGAACGGGACTTCTGTTCCTTTCGGGGGTGGGGGATGGTCTGAAGTGTGCCCCCTGAACCAGCAGCAGCAGCTTCATCCGGGAACTTGTTAGAGATGCAAATGCTGAGCTCCAGCCTCAGCGATTACAAATGCTGGAGGGGAGGCCATCTCCCAGAATCCCCCCACCCCCAGCTCCCTCCCTAGGGGACTCTGATGCACACTGAAGTTTGGGAACCACTACAGGAGAATACAAAGTCAAAATACTCTTTTCCCAAGTTCCCATCCACCCCTGTAAATCATTAATCTCATTAGTTTTTGGTTTCTCTTTCCACACAAGGAGCATTGGTTTTCCGTGGCTCCTGTAACAAATTACCACAAATGTACTGGCTTAAAATGCCACAAATGTAAGATATTACAGTTTTGAAAGTCAGAAGTCCAAACTGAGATTCATAAGGCTAAACGTCCAGGTGTGGGCATGGACTGTGTTCTTCTGGGGGGCTTTTGTTTTTAAGGATTTTATTTGTGAGGGAGAGAGAGAGAGAGTGAGTGAGCACAGGCAGGGGGAACGGCAGGCAGAGGGAGAAGCAGGTTCCCCACTGAACAAGGAGCCCAATGCGGGACTCGACCCCAGGACCCCCGGGATCATGACCTGAGCCGAAGGCAGATGCTTAACCGACTGAGCCACCCAGGAGTTCCCGTTTCTGGGGGCTTTAAGGAAGACGCTGTTCCCCTTTCTTCCCAGCCTCCATGCGCTGCCTACATTCCCTGACTGCGGCCCCTTCTTCTATCTTCAAATCGCTCTGGCAGGGAGCCCTGCTTCCATGCGCACATTCCCTCCCTCGGACTCTGCCCCTCTGCCTTCCTCTCACAAGGATCCCTGTCATCCTGTTGGACCCACCAGGATAATCTCCTCAGGTTTCCATCCCAAGTCACACACGCGGCGTCCCCTCTGTCATATAAAGCCACACAGACAGAGTTCTGGGGGTTAGTATGTGAGCATCTTTGGGAGGCGCCATCATTCTCCCACACAGATTTTTTTTTTAAGTTTCTAAAAACCCAGAGTGACCGATCTTTGTGTCCTTCTTACAACTGCTAAACCGCTACCCTCTCTTCTCAGAAAGAGCCCAGCCTCTTGACCCTGCCAGCCTCCTTCGCCTCCTTCCGTGTCCTTGACTGTGCCACATCCTTGATGGCTTTCAGCCTTCGCACCCACTCTTCGACGGCCTAGAATATTCTTTCCCCAGTTCCTCTCGTGGTTGGCTCATTCCTCCAGCCTCATCTCAAATGTCAGCCCTCTGAAGAAACTATCTCTGATCACGAGAGAGGTAAGAGCCGTCTCAATGACTGTGATTTCGCCTGTTTTTTTCTTTATCACTGACGCCAGTCTGTAATACATGACGTATCAGTTTGTGACCCTTCTTCCTCACTAGAACATAATCTCCACGAGGGTGGAGACACTGGGTATCCCTGGACATCCCTAATGTCTAGCATAGTAGGTGCACAGCGGATCGTCTGTAAGTGCTGGCAGGCTGGATGAAGGCTGCTCTAGCGTGGGTGGCCAGTAGAGGGCGAGTGTGTTGCTGCTCCGAAACGAGCGAGCAAACGGAACGATCCGTGTGACTCCCTGTGACTCTAAGTACGGCTGATGCAGACTTTCACTGTGCCCAGTACAACCCAAACAAGTTCTTATCTGTCATGCATTCCTTCGTTCCTCCACAAGTATGCGCTGAATAGCTAATATACACACGTTTGATCCACACAACAATACAAGGAGATACTGTTACCGTTATCCCCATTTTACCGACAGGAAGACTGAGGTTCAGAGAAGCAGCGTGGCCAAGGACACGCAGCTAGGGAGCTACTATGTGCTTCTATATGCTAGGCTTTACGCTGGGCTCAGGCTACGCCAGGGAACAAGCGAACATGTTCCTTGCCCTCTCTGGTGGATGGTCCGAGGATGAATCCACGCTTACAGGGGGGTGTGCTAAGTGTTATGATTGGGGTCTGCTAAGGGTGCTGTGGGAGCACTGGCCTGGGACAGTGAAATCAGGGTGAGGTGTGAGAGGAGGCTTCTGGGACGAGGAAGCACTTGAACTAAATTTGAAGCCTAAGTAGATCTTAGCTAGATGAATGGAGGACCAACTAGCCAGCTACAGATTGGGCTCACAGGCTATCATTTTCCTGGAAGTTTCCAGAAGTTTCCAGAAATTTCTGTTTTTCTATGGTCTGGCCTTCACCGCCGCTTTGCAGGGTAAGAAATCTAACATCACGAGTAACCTAGAGTTATGTGACATTGGGAACTGTGGCACACACACTAGTAACACTCAGGAGAGGATGACGTTTATATATCAGAGTTCATTCGCTGAACTGGGAAGTGGCAAGACCCGGGGTCCCCACGCTTTCTCTTTCAAGGGCCAGACGGTAAATGTTTTTAGTTCTGTGGGTCATATGTGGTCTCTGGGCCGCTGCTACCCGCTGCCACTGCAGCGCAAGGGCAGGGATGGGGACTCATAAACAAATGAGCGTGGCTGTGTTCCAACCAGACTTTACGGACCCAAAGACGAGGCAGGTTTATGGAGCCCCGGCCTAGAATAAGAGAAGTAGTTACAAGATTCATATGCTTCGTCACAACGCTGTGTCCACAGATGCAAGAGAGACAAACCCACCTCTGGTATCAGACTGGGCACCTTCTCTCCTAGACAGTGACTGCCCAGACGGACACCGCCAACACTGGCCTCACTTGACCTTTTTTAATGCTCGGCCGCCCTACAGAATCCCACCCCTTCCTAAAGCGCTGGGTGTACACGAAGGCTCTACTCACCAGGAAAACTCCAAGGAAAATGCCAATAGCATGGGTTCCCGGCAAGTTCCCAGAGAAAGCCATTCTCCTTCGTCACCTGCAGGGGGAGAGAGCAGTCTTCATTTACAGCTGTTTCCCGCAAAACAAGGGACAGACTTGACAAAGATAATTCAAGACTCTGACATGTAAACTCCACAAAGGGAGAGATTCTGTTTCAATTAGACAGAATCTTTTATTTTTATAAAAAGCAGTGTAGGTTCCCCGTAGAAAATTAGGAAACAAAAATAAGAAAGGAGAAACATTATATTCCCACCTCCCAGAAATTAGCCATATTAAGAGCCTGGTATAGGGGGTGCCTGGATTCGCTCAGTTGGTTAAGTCTTTGGCTCAGGTCATGGTCCCAGGGTCCTGGGATGGAGCCCCTTGTCGGGCTCGCTGCTCAGCGGGGAGTCTGCTGCTCCATCTCTCTCTGCCCTTACTCCCACTCGTGCCATCTTTTTCTCTCTCAAATAAATCTTTAAAAAAAAAAAAAAGAGCTTAGTGCATATCCTTTCAGATCTGCTTCTAAGAGTACGTAATACATATCTGCATTTTCTACCAAAAAGAGAGAGAATGGGTACATAACCCTTGGTGACTTTTTCTTAATCAGTCGGTCACCTCCACTGTTGCACATTAATAAATTTCTATCTCACCAAATACCCAACCATATTCCAATTTCCCTACTTTCCCCTGAATGTCCGATAAAGCTGGCTTGCTCCAATCAGGATCCAATCTCAGATCACACTTGCACCTTTAGTCTCTTTTCATTTAGAATAGTATCGTCTTTCAGGACGGGATCTTGTTTCCTGCTCTATCTGCAATGCCTTTAATAGCTCCTGGTATCCGGTAGGAGCTCAATAGATGCTTATATAATTAACTAGTTAATATAAAACTTAGAGGAAGAAGGGGTTTCACCCTAGAGCTTATCTCCTCCACCCATCACACTTTATGTCCATTTTATATATAAGGAAAATCAGGACCAGAGAAATGAAGTGACTTCCCAAGGTCACCCAGCAAGTACATGGCAATTTCTGTTCATTCTGTTAAACTAAGAGTTGTCAAACTTCTGTGAAGGACAAAAAATAAATCTTTTAGGCTTCATAATAAAATATAATGACAGGAATACAATAATGGACTACAAGCTTTTGTTATACAGGTCTACTAGTGAAAAAAAATGGAATAGAAGAATAACATTTTGTTTAACTGTGGTTGAAAGTCAAGTGTTCCCCACAAACTAACTGATTGTAATGGTTCATCTGATAAAACTTTCTTAGATTACAAGTCATAGTTTGCCAACTTCTGTCCTATGCTGCTTATCTGTGATTTGGCTTTTTCTTTGTGTTGGAGTGAAAAGAACATCCTTCTTTATTAATGGTTATAGTTGGGCTCTGGCTTATTGAAGTTATATGGTACTAAAATACCAGTAAGGAAAACTCCTTAGCCAGTCCCTTAAAATGCATTATCTTGTCTTACTTCAGTACCTAACTGTGGGAAAGGCCTGTCTTCTTTCATTTAATTTGCAAGAAGGTAGGTTGCATTGTGACTGTGGTTTTCATAATTAACCATATGTTAATATTTAATGCAGCTGACCAACTTAGAAATCAGTACAAGTGAAGATGGTAATTGGCCTATGTCAGGGCGATTTCTTTTTCTCAAATAAAAACATGCTATGCTATTTAAAGGTAGAGAAACAAATAGCCAAAGGGTTAAAAGAATAGAAAGTGGTTGCTTTGCGGGGGGAGCAGGGAATGGGGAGAAAAGCTGGGGACTCCTTTCTTTAAAAAAAAATAATAACAGGGGCACCTGGGTGGCTCAGCCATTGGGCGTCTACCTTCAGCTCAGGGCATGGTTCTGGGATGGAGCCCCGCATTGGGCTCTCTGCTTCAGAAGAGGCCTGCTTCTCCCTCTCCCACTCCCCCTGTTTGTGTTCCCTCTCTCCCTGTGTCTCTCTCTGTCAAATAAATGAATAAAATCTTTAAAAAAAAAAAAAACAAAGCTTGTGGAATTACTTGACTTTTAAAACTGCATATGTTTATAATTTTGATAAAAATACAAGAAAGAAAACCAGAGGGGCGCCTGGGTGGCTCAGTCGTTAAGCGTCTGACTTCAGCTCAAGTCACCGTCCCAGGGTCCTGGGATCCAGCCCCGCATCGGGCTCCCTGCTCAGCAGGAGGCCTGCTTCTCCCTCTCCCACTCCCCCTGCTTATGTTCCCTCTCTCTCGGTGTCTCTTTCTGTCAAATAAACAAAATCTTAAAAAAAAAAAAAAAACCAGAGGTACTTTAAAGCCCCTTCTAGAAAAGGCTTCTTGAATACTTTCCTCCATCCTCCCAACTGAGGTTAGGATCCTTTTTCTCTGCCCCCCACAGCATCCTGTGCTCAATTCCGTCAGAGCACTTAACACACTGTGCTATAATTATGTTTCTCTGTCTCCCTCTTGGAGCCATGAGCTCCTTGCATGGACGGGCTATGTATCCCTCATTTCAGCAACTAGATTTTATAATATTTAAAAAGCTAGTCATTCAAGTGACTCAGTCTAGGCAAATTAACATCGCAAGGAAATACCAAACAAAAAGACCAACTAAGTGTTGTGGAGGCTATGGAGAAATTGGAAACTTCACACATTTACCAGGGGCCATCTTAAATGGTGCAGCCACCCTGGAAGAGTCTGGAAGTTCCCGAAAAAGTGAAACATACAGTAGCCATCTGACGCAGAAATTCCACTCATAAAGCAGGGAACGAGGGAACATGGTCCGTGCCTTCTCTAGTGGAGGGACGGAGAATGAATTCAAGCTTACGGGGCAGTGTGTTAAGAGTTTGGATAGAAATTGGCTAAGGGTGCCTGCGGAGGGAGCGCCAGCGTAGAGCAGTGAAATCAAAAGAATTGAAAACATATGTCTACACAAATGTTCCCAATTACTGGATTACTCTTAATAACCAAAAAAAAAAAAAAACACCAAAAACCCAAATGTCCATCAACTGATAAATGGGCCAACAAAGGTGGTATATCCATAAAGCGGTATATCCATACCATGGAATATTATTCAGCTACAGAAAGGAATGGCATACGGACACATGCTACGACATTCATGAAACTGGAAAACATTGCCCTAAGTGAAAGAAGCCAGTTGCAAAAGACCACACAGTGTAGGCTTCCATTCGTATGAACTGTCCAGAAAAAGCAACTGCATAGAGACAGAAGAAGGATCAATGGTTGCTTAGGGTTAGGGGTCCGAGGAGAGATTAACTGTGGTTTTATGGGAATTGGCAGTGGACAGCGGGCTGGGAGCAGTGAATGGGGACCAAAATATGCTCAAACCAGACTGCGGCGATGGGTGCACAACTCTGCCAATTTACCGAAAAGAACTGTACGCTTAAAATGAGTGGATTTTATCGTATGCAAAGTGTAAGGCTCTTTTTAAAAGCCCTCAATGTATCCCATTATTTAGTTTCTCTCTAAATTAGCTTTTTCCCCCCCAGCTGGACTATACCCGCGTTACAACAGCTGGTGAGAATGGTGGTGAACGAAGTTTCTGAGGGTTGTGCTGACAGACACATAAAAATCAGCATCTGCGTGTGAAATTGTCAGATGTCTTGCGGTGCACGAGGCATTTCCGGTTGGCTGATCCAAGTGTGCAGCCTGGCAATCCTTGGCCGCCCTGCCAAGCCAGGTGTAGAGCGAGCCTAAGGCCCCCACTCCAAGTAAGGAACGGAGGCAAATATGAGAATCACCTCCCGCACCTCTCAAGCCCGGTGCACAACCAAGTGAATGTTCCAATTAGGGCATATCCGTGAAAATGGTGATTTGGGGGTGGGGGTGGGAGTAATCTGGTCAGCGCTTATTGGGCAAGGAGGTCCTGCCAGAACAGCCAATCGATCCAAACTACCCCCCACCAACCCCCGCTCCCCGCGCTCGGCTCACTCCCACGGGGTCCCCCTGGGAACAGCACGTCCCTCCACGGGGACGACGGGATGCGACAGCGCCCCTCCGAGCTAGGGGAAAACCTGGCCCCGAGTACCCCCCACCCTCTGCTTTGCGGGAAGAGCAAAAACTGCCACAGAGCCAGAGCTAGGGGTCTCCTCCCCGGGGGCTCCGGGCGCCCAGGAAACTCACGCGGCTGCTCGGCAGGGTCGCCTGGAGGTTACAGGTCAGGGAAACTGGACTTGAGTCGCTCTCGCTGCCGCCGCAGAGCAGAAGGACAGAGCGGTGGAGGGGGCGGGGGGTGAGTAGGAGAGCGCGCCCGCAAGGGGTGAAGCCACCCCCGCGGACCCCAAGACCCCGCGACCCCGCCGCGACTCCCGGGTCACGTGGCCGCCGCCCCTCCCCGCCCGGCGTGTCGCGGCGCCCCTTGGCGGCGAGCGGCGGGCACCGCGGCGGCGCGGGCGCGGGCCGGCTTCCGGTGCACTCCGCAACCGAGAGGAGGGCTGCAGAGTGGGGCGCGGGGGGGGGGGGGTACGGCCGCCCTGGGAAGCCCACCCAGACCCAAACTGGGGTTGCCGGAGGCTTTTGCCTTCCACCCTGGCCTCCTTCTCCCCAGGGACCCCAAAAAGAGCAGATCCGCCCCATAATTATCTTACACCTTGATCCAGGCTCCCTCCTGCGAAAGTGGAACAGAATGAGGCAGTTTTGGGGGCGCCTGGGTGGCTGATGCGGTTAGACGTCTACCTTCGGCTGGGGTCATGATCCCAGGGTCCTGGGATCCAGGCCCCCATCGTGCTCCCTCCCTCTGCGGCTCCCCCTGCTTGTGCTCTCTCTCTCTGATTGTCAGATAAATAAATAAAACCTTTTTAAAAATTAAGGCAATTTTGTTAGAGGTAGGTTTTTCTTGATGTGCCTAGAAAATAAGTACTTTCAGGTGTGTGAATGTGAGCTAATTATGACCTCCCTGAGCCTGTTTCCTCCTTTATAAAATAGGGGTAATAATAGCACCTACTTCACAAGGTGTTTGTGAGGATTAAATAAAATAATCCACCTGTTCAAACTAAGACAGCTAACTCAAAATGGAGTCGCTTATGCTAAGCCCCCAGTCACCAAACCCAGACCTAATAACGGTTTCTACCTCTCCCAGAAATGGAATCCTAAAGCAGTAAATCAGGAATTACCGAGTCAGTACTAATGAAGTAACCTAAACGAAAGTGACCTCACCACAACCAATTCACTTTTTGCTAGTATCTTCTTTGTTTCTGCTCCCTTCAGTGTACAAAAGTCTTTCATCTTGTATGGTATCTCTGAGCCTCTTTCTATCTGCTTGCTGCCCAATTCATGAATCCTTAAATAAAGTCAATAACGTCTTTAAAATGGACTCGGTTGAATTTTGCTTTTTAACACAACGAACAGGTTCTGCAGACTGGTTAAAGCTAGTTATATCCTTTGTCTCTCAGGGCTTACTTAGTAAACTACCTAAGAGTAAGGCTCCTCTTTTCTCAGGATTCAGGGAAACGAAAGGATTTTGACACCACAAAATAAACACATACCTTAAGGCAAATTAGTCATAAAAATGGTAAGGAGGTGAGAATGAAAACAGTCTCTTGCCACACTCAGCCGGGACACTGAGAAATAAAACCACACCTTACTGTCTACGTACACAAGACTTTGCTAGTCAACTGTCTTCATTTGCATTGCCTTTCCAGGACTCTCCTCTCTCTTCTTTACAGGAACTTCAATGGAAAGCATCAACGGTTTGCTCCCTGAAATCCTTCCCTTTTCTCGAAATCCTCCCCTTGCTGCTTCCCCCAGTCCTGGACTGCTGACATCATGATCCTTATTCAATCCTAATCAAGTCTCCTTGTTTGTTTGTTTTTAAAGATTTTATTTATTTATTTGAGACAGAGAGGGAAAGAGAGAGAGAGAGAGCATGAGTGGTGGGGAGGGACAGAGGGAGAGGGAGAAGCAGACTCCCCGCTGAGCAAGGAGCCTGACATGGGACTGGATCTCAGGACCCTGGGATCCTGACCGGAGCCGAAGGCAGAAGCTTAACCGACTGAGCTACCCAGGCGCCCCAAGTCTCCGTGTTGAAAGACCCTCTGCCTTAAATCAAAACCTTCATTTCTTAATAAATTCTAATCCTTCCTTCACTCCCTGAAACACTGCCAAAACCTTGTGAGGTGGGGGTCTCCCATACCGAGGTAAGGAATACATTCAGCCTTGTCAAATCAACAGGTGTTCAGTGATATTTGGGGAGTTAGGCTGTTGACAGCTTTGAAGGCCGCACAAAGATCCGGTGGCGGCTAAGACCTCATAACTATAGTTCAAGACCTTCCGCTTGAAATGAGTGTCCTCCTCTGAGGCCTCTTAAACTTCCTGCTTGGGGCTCTCTGACTGCGAAGGTGGGTTTTGTAGGTTTCACAGTGGTTAAAGCTCTGATTCTTTTCTTTGAGCTCCCAGTTGCTAAGGAGACTGGTCCTGGGGTGTCTATACATGACTCCCAGTGAGAAGCCATTCCTGACCTCACGGGCATCATGCCCACCATCCCGTAGCTGAACTTGGGTTCTCTTCCTCTATTCAAATCTTCTCACTGAGTGCCCCAAAGAATTTTAACATTTTCTTCTCAATCTTTCAGATTTTATATTAATGTCCCTCATTATATTCAGACGTTTCCACCAATTCTCTTGCTTTCCCCATGAAAACAATCATACTTATTACAATGAATGCTCAGGATTTGTTGACCAGTAACAACCATGTTCATTTCTTGTGGGCTTTTTTGTGTCTTTTCATATTTGCTTAGGCTTGACCTGCCCTTACTCATCTTTTTGCAAATTACCTTTAATTGCTGCTCTTGAAATGATCGCAATTATCCTTAGAAAAAAGAGCCAAAATGATAGCTATGTACATGTAAAACTCTAGACAGTATAACCTCAATAAATTGCATATCTATCTACACTCACATACAGAGTTAGAAAAACATTTTTTAAAAAATATTCCAAAAGTTTCAGTGGTTACCCATGGCTTTTTTTGCTCTTCCTGTGTACTTTTATAGTTATTTAAATATTAACCATACAAAATCTTTCATATAGTTTTGTGTCATTCTGAACATCCTAATCTTAGAACAACTCTAAAATTATTTAGGAAATAAAATAGTTGTACAAAACCTTCTGGCAGGCAGCGAAGGAAAAAGTTCGTATGTTGTCTCTTAAGTGTCAGCCATCAATGATACCAAAGAGATTCTATTTTCAATTATGTTTTCTTGAGCTAAAATAGATCTTGGTTCATCCAGCATATTTGAAATCAACCTTCATCAAGACGCCTCGCTGGCTTAGTCAGAAGAGCATGTGACTCGATCTGGGGGGCATGAGTTTGAACCCCACGTTGGGCGTAGGGGTTACTAAAAAAAAAGGTAAATCCACTTAAAAAACTCTTTAATCAACTTCATCATGTTGCTCTAGTAAAATTTCTTTTTTTTTAGAGAATTTATTTATTTATTTGAGAGCAAGAGAGAGAATGAGAATGAGCACGAGAAGGGGAAGTTCAGAGGGAGAAGCAGAGCCCGTGCTGAGCAGGGAGCCCAAATGCGGGACTCGATCTCAGGACTCCAGGATCATGACCTGAGCTGAAGGCAGTCGCTCAACCAACAGAGCCACCCAGGCATCCTAAAATTTCCTTTACTTACAAATTTTCAAACAGCTTCAACCTGTGTTTAACAGACAGGAAACTGGTCAAATATTTGCATCTGCCTATTTCCCCTGCCCCGAATTACTAATATTCCACTGCGATGCAGTTCTTCCCAGTAATGTCAATACTTGACCTTGAAATATATGATAGGAAGTTCACAGACTTTGGTGCCAGGCTTACCATCTGTTTACTGCTCTATCACCCTATCCTTTTGCTTTCTCTTACTGAGACTCATTTATATCCTCTAAAATGAGCTTAATGTTTCTTACTCTATTATTGACAAGTTCAACACCTAGCAATTGAAAATAATATCCATCGTCATTGTTATTAACTCTTGTTCATTCTTTACTATAAGAAAAAGAGCAAAGAGTACCCAAAACAGTCATATTTTACAAGACAGTTGCTTTTTTAAAAATTTTAAAAAAGATTTTATTTATTTATTTGTCAGAGAGAGAGAATGAGAGCCGAAGCAGGGGGAGCAGCAGGCAGAGGGAGAAACAGGCTCTCCCACTGAGCAAGGAGGCCAATCCAGGACTCGATTCCAGAACCCCGGGATCATGACCTGAGCTGAAGGCAGACGCTTAACCAACTGAGCCACCCAGGCAACCCAAGGCGGTCGCTTTTAATATTTACAAAGGCACATGGAGTGACTGGGAATCTGAAATACCTAAACCTAAGGTCTGATGATGTCACAGCGATGAAGCTGTAAAGAAACACATCTCTCACTTTCTGCGGTGCAAGGAGTGAATGGTCTAACTAATAAGCCACAGCCTGCGAGAGTGAGAAGCAAGCAATTGATCTGGAATGTCTCCTAGGTTTCTTACCTCATCAATGAGAGGTGAATGGCGGGTCCATGTGCTCTGTTCTCTTACTGAGCATCTTCTCCCCAGCAGCGTGGATTCCAGGAGAGCAGACGGGCCTCTCATTCATTCCAGCTGCAAATCCATAATGAGAGCTGGCCTGGGTTGTAGGCAGTGTCCTAGGAGCTGGGGATGCGCCCGTGAACTAAGCTAACACATCTGCCCTCTTGAGTTTATATTCCAGCGGAGAGAGACAGGAATAAATAATGGACATAATACATCAGTAAATTAGGTAGCCTAGAAGAGAGGCATGCGATGGAAAAATAGTGCAGGGAAGGGTCGTGGGGATGCTGGTGGCCAGGCAAGCCGTTTTTCATGGGCTGCTCGGGGTCAGCCTCCTGGGGCAGGCGCCACTCGAGCAAACACTGGAACGTGGTGAGGGATCAAGGCACAGGGACATCTGGAGAGACAGTAACAACCGCCAGAGCCAACACGCTATGTGTGGGTGTGCATGGGTTCTGCACTGAAATATCCGAAGGGGGCTGCTAGGTACGGGGGTTATAAGCCCAGAGGGCAGGACAGATATAAGCAATTAGGACAAAATGAGAAGTACTGACTCTCAACTCCAGGAAGCAAACTGAAGGTTGCTGGAGCGTCACTGGAGGGGGGCCGGGTAACTGGGTGACGGGCATGAAGGAGGGCATGTGCTGTGACCAGCCCTGGGTGTGACACGCAACTGATAAATTATTGAATGCTACCTCTGAAACGAACAATACGCTATATGTTGGCTAATTGAATTTAAATTGATAAAAATAGTAAGTACTACCTGAGATATAAAGAATGACCTCGATTTGGAGTCAGGGAAAGCTGGTCCAAGGGATTGCCAGGGGAGATGATTCTAGGAGTTCAGCAAGGGTTTCGCCAGGTCAAGAGGAGCACCAGGCCGGTGGGACAACACGTTGGCAGTCAGAGGTGACACAGAGGACCTGGTAGACTGGTGATCTTTGAAGGTCCTTTGCCAGAAGGGCCACACTTCATTTGTCTGGCAAGGCCCAGTCATGTGAAGGCGCGCCCAGAGTTCTGGAAGCATGGCATTCCCTTCCAAGCGCGGAGCCTACTTTATTCAGCCAAACCTCACTCGTGGTCTTCCAAGTTGTTCGCAGCTTCCCACTATGATCCAAGAAAGCAAGGGTAAATATCTTTGTTTGTAAAACTGTTTTTACACTTGTTCAGTTATTTTCTTAGCATGAATTTCAGGAAGTTAAGTGGCTGGATTCAGGGCTTTTCATATTTCAACCTTTGGTACATTTCCCGCTTGGCCTTCCAGAAAGAATGTGTCAGTTCTCAGTCCTACCAGCAGTGTGGGAGAGAGACTCTTTGCCCACATCCTTACCAACAGCCCATTATTTTTAGTATCTTCTCCCAGAAATTGGATATAAAAATAAATATGAGGAGAAGATGGTTTCAGACTCTGAGAAGGAAATTTCCTAAACTGATCGTTTTTCTGCTGTCTTGGTCAATACAAGAAATCGAGACGGAGGCCATCTTGCTGTGCAGACTTTGCCTCGCGAGTATGACAGTTCAGAAATCCCAGCTCGGGATGCAGCCGGTAGAATGATGAGACCATTTGTACCCATAAGAATGACTCCTACATGGAGCATAACAAAGAACACGGAGGACATGAGGAGATGGAGAGGAGAAGGGAGTTGAGGGAAAATGGAAGAGGAGATTAACCATGAGAGACTATGAAAACAACCTGAGGGTTTTGAAGAGGTGGGGGGGTGGGAGGTTGGGGAACCAGGTAGTGGGTAATAGGGAGGGCACGTATTGCATGGAGCACTGGGTGTGGTGCAAAAACAATGAATACTGTTATGCTGGAAAAAAAAAAAAAGAATGACTCCTACATGGGGCGCCTGGGTGCCTCAGTGGGTTAAAGCCTCTGCCTTCGGCTCAGGTCATGATCTCAGGGTCCTGGGATCGAGCCCCACATCGGGCTCTCTGCTCAGCAGGGAGCCTGCTTCCTCCTCTCTCTCTGCCTGCCTCTCTGCCTACTTGTGATCTCTCTCTGTCAAATAAATAAACAAATCTTTAAAAAAGTGACTCCTACAGCTGAGGAGAGACTCCTGGCTCTGGCGAGGGGCAGATCTGAGTTAGGTTCCAGCTCCAGCCCTTATTCACTGTCTGATCTTATGAGGCAAGTTACTAGAACTGGGTATACCTTAACGTCCTAGTCTGTAAAATGGGGCAGTGATCGCAGCACAAATCTGAAGGAGTGTTTGTGAGGGACCATAAGAGGCTGGCAGTTGTGTCCTGAGATGAGAAGCTGCAGCCAGAGAGCCCTACATCCGTCAGCAGGAGGCAGGAGACCCAGCCCCACTCTTTTCTGTTCCCTTTTATGCTGCCCCTGACATCCCAGGATTTCAGGGTTACCTGGATCATAACGGACTCCTCAGACCTCTGTCACATCCCCTTCCCCCCACACACTGGGGAGTCTCTGTGTCTCTCTGAGATGAGCTCCCCTCGCCCCCATCTGTTGCTCAGGGGAGTGTCTTGGGTGGAGGAAGACTTGGCTCTTCGAAAGGACAGACATGTGGGTGAAGAAGACATTCCCTGGGGACACAGAAAATGGGGAGACAGCGCCTCAGCGTTTAACAAGTGTTCTCTTCTCCCCCATATACTCATTGTCATCACCATCACCACTAAACTCTAAGGCATTTCTGAATCCACTCCGTGACTGTCGCTGCTGTGACCAGACTGTCACATTGTCAGATGAACACTAAATAAGGCCCGTCCGCATGGCCTGGACAGCCTCTCGTTTGTCCGTGTCTTCCCTTCCGTGGCAGAGTAACGCATTCTAGCGGAGAAATAGCAGCTGGTGGTTCCTGTGAACCTACGCGGCACCCTCGGGCCCTGTGCCGATCGTACACGGGGCCCACCTGGGAAAGGCAGGTCACCTTATGCCGAACAGACAAACCTCAGTTCACTCAGATGATCAAGGCTCCAGGCTTAAAGCCCTCGCCCCTTCTCACCCTGGAGTCTGACCTCCGCCCCCAACCAGCTGCAGGACCCCTACGCAAGTTTCTTAACTTCCCCGCCATTTCCTCCTCTGAAATGTGTGCTCATGGTAGTGCCTATTTGGGGGGTTTCATAAGAGGATTAAAAAAGCGAATAATGCATTTAAAGGACTTTGGTACAGGCTACCCGGCCCACAATAAGCTCATCATAAATCACACTTGTAAGGATTTTTTTTTTTTATTAGACTCGTGGAGGGATCAAGAAGAGAGGAAGGAGATTCAGCCAAGGAGACTGAGCAGCGGCACCAACCAGATCTGGGAGGGGGGAGACCAAGAGAGAGGGGGGAGACCAGGAGAGAGGGGTGTCATGGAAACCGGGGGAGAGAATACCAGGAAGGAGGGGGATCTAACGCAAAAGGGCACTCAGAGAGGCCAGATTCTTCTGACAAGACAAAAGAGCAATTTTCATCTCTTAGCGACCGATGAGAATAAAGGCAGAAAGGAAGAAAATTAGCCTATAGCTTTATTTTAAGTTTTTTGTTTAAATTACAGTTCGGGAACATACGGTGTTAGAGAAGCTTCAGAGGTACGATAGAATGATTCAACACTTCTATACGTCACCCCGCGTTCATCATGCCAAGTGGCCCCCCCTTTTCCCCATCCCCCCACCCCCTTCTCCTCTGGTAACTGTCAGTGTGTTCTCTAGAGCTCTGTCTGTTTCTTGGTTTGCCTCTCTCTCTCTCTCTTTTCCCCTTTTGCTCGTTTGTTTTGTTTCTTAAATTCCACAGTTGAAGAAACCTGGGTGGCTCAGTGGGTTAAAGCCTCTGCCTTCGGCTCCGGTCATGATCTCAGGGTCCTGGGATTGAGCCCCACATTGGGCTCTCTGCTCAGCGGGGAGCCTGCTGCCCCCTCTCTGTCCACCTGCCTCTCTGCCTGCTTGTGATCTCTCTGTCAGATAAATAAATAAAATTTTTTTAAAAATTCCACTGTTGAGTGAATCATGTGGTATTTGTCTTTCTCAGATTGACTTGTTTCATTTAGCATAATACTCTCGAGCTCTGTGTCGTTGCAATTTAGCCTACAGCTTTCAGTGAGGCCCTTTTCAGACTAACTCCATTAATCTGATTGGAATGCCCAGGTGTGAGCTTCATGTCTTCTAATTAGGGAAAATGCGTATTTCTTTTCTTTTCTTTAAAGAGAAACAACAAAAAGAAATGTCAGGTTACATCCGGTTGGTGAAATAAAAATTTAGACAATCTCAAATTTACACAGCGGAGGGGAGGGCAAGGGAAGAAAAAGGGATGAATCACAGAGCAGGTTTTCAAAACCGTGGTGTATACTGAACCCCCAAACTCACTCCAGTGAAAAGGAGGGTAGGAAATGGACAGAACTTCCTGATGTTTCATTCCATCTTTCTATTCTACCTGGTGCCACAAAGAAATTAGGGCAGCCTAATCCGTGTCTTTGGACAAATATTGGATAAGTGTTTCTAGACTAAAATTGAGAAAAAAATGATTGGGAAGAGGATCTAGACTAGATGAGGGAGGTAGATACCTCCCAAGGGGAGACTTAGGGAGACATGGAAAGGAATTAGGGGTGAAAATCTACATAAGCTGTAAAATGTTGGTGATCTGAGGCCGAGAGGCCCACCCAGTCTCCTGACCACGAGGGTTAAGAAAGAAGGCTGAGGGGGCGCCTGGGTGGCTCAGTGGATTAAGCCGCTGCCTTCGGCTCAGGTCATGATCTTAGGGTCCTGGGATCGAGCCCCGCATCGGGCTCTCTGCTCCGCGGGGAGCCTGCTTCCTCCTCTCTCTCTGCCTGCCTCTCTGCCTACTTGTGACCTCTCTCTCTGTCAAATAAATAAATTAAAAAAAAATAAAAAAAAAAGAAAGAAGGCTGAGGATTAAGGCAATTTGGGGGGCTGGGGTGGGGGAGGGGTGATGGCAGAGCACAGGAGGCGGAGCCTCCAACCCTCACCACCATCACCACTGAGAGGTGAATATGTGCCCCCCACCACCACCCCTCCTTTGCGGGTTTTAGAGTCAGATGGTGAGGTCATTCGTGGAGCAGGAGCAAGAAGCCAGGGAGGAGCGGAGGGGCTTTCTGGAAAAAGCAGCACTTCCAGGCCGGTTCTGGGTATGGCAGCCCAAGGAAGGCTGTCCTGGCTTCCCCTGCGGCCTTGGGGGCCTCAGCCTGCACCCCTTCCTCCCTACTGAGTTGTCACCAAATGCTAGCCTAAACCCCAGTGTCTCTTCCAGGGCCCCTCACCACCACCACCACCCACAGCCGTTCCCAGGACAACACAGCCGGGAGCTCCGTAAGACCCCTGGACTCTGCAATTCCTCCCAGGGTTTGCAAGGCTGCGGATCTCTGTGTGTCTCCCCAGTCAACACGACCTCACCCTAGCTCCCCGTCCCCAAACAACACTGTGCTTCTCCCTGGACGCCCCACGCTGCCACTGCTGATTATGCTAAGCTAAGCTCTCCCGCACAGCGGAGTCCCCAGTTTGGGCACAAAGAACGCCCGTCCCCACCTGGGCCTCAGGTCTGCACATTCAGTTCACTCTCCGCATCCTGCCCTAAATGCAAGCACCACCACCACCCCACCCCCCCAGCCTTGTCCTGTTCGCAGAAACAGGAACATGCGCACCTACCCAAGACACAGGAACCCTGGGGGTGGGGGGACTGTGGCCACACGCATCCTCTTTTAACAGCCTCCAAATGAGATCCAGAGATGGGACAGGGCAGGTTCCAGGAAGGTCCACGTTTTCTTTCTGTCCCCCACGAATGCCCCCCCATCGACTGAAACGTGGGGTGGGGCTTCCCGATCCCCAGGTTCCTTCAGGTGCCTCTGGGCTACTAGATGGCTTGTCATCCCTCCCAGCTAGTCCCAATTCTTGGGGTGGGGAGGGGTTGGCTTGGAGTCCTGCGGTGCCTGTGTCCTCCAGCTGATCACGTCAGGGTTTATGCGGGATGGCTCTGGCGCCATCAGGAGCTGAGCCTCCCATGCTGGGCTCCCCGGAGGAACCGGAGGAACCGTTCTCTCCTTTACCTGACTGGGGAGTGAGGAGAGGGTGGTGTCCGGCGCAGGAGAGATTCCACGCTGTGATTGTTGTGACATGTTGTGACCCTTGTGACCCGATGTCCACAAGCAGCAGCAGGAATCCAGCTGGAAGAGGAAGAGCCCATGTCCCCCACAGTGACCAGGAACGGTGTCTTTGGAATTCCCGTTTGGGGCGCTATTACCTCAGTCAGCACCAGACTCCTCTATGCGACTCCTTTGGATCCAGTAGAGAAGAAAGCAATGGGGGCGGTCAACCAACGGGCGCCATAATCTGGCCATATGACCTGCGGGACAGGCCAGTTGCGGCAAGCGGCTCTGTCCATCTACCTTTGGGGACTGTTTCAGTCCATTTCTTCTTCCCTTTACCACATCTACAAATCGAGGTTGATTAAAAAAAAAAAAACCCTTTATACCTCACTATTTCTCTTGACCCTTTTTCCTTTACCTTTTCCGAAAATAATAACACAGAGACATTAAAAATAGATGCTGATATATATTTATTGACATAGAAAGCAGCCCACGACATATACTGTTTGGTGAAAAAATACAGACTATAGAACAGGACTTGTATTTGAGCACTTAACTTTTATCTATACATAAATCTCTATCTGGGTACGCAGGGGGAGGGAAATGCCTAGAAGGGGCTTTCACCAAAGGGTTGACAATGGTTAGATCGGGGTGGAGGGTTTGGGGTCACGGGCACTTCACTGTTTTGTACCTTTCTTTATTGTTTGGAGACTTAACGCTGAACGATTTCACTTTCACAAAGAATAAAGCCATCAAGGAAATGGGCACACAAAGGAAGCAGGCCCTTAGGCAGCAGTGTTGGGAATGGGGAAGCAAGCGCAGGGGTTTGGCTGTCTCCCTTCACTGAGCTGGTATCCAAGCCCCTTCCTACTCAGCTCCGCTCTGCAAAGAAAGCTGCTTTGTGGATTCATGCAGTTGGAAGCGCCCCTCCCCGGTTATCAATTGTTGGACTCTGTGCGTGGGTTAGGGTTCACTTAAGGCTGGGGGCTACTGCCTCACTACTCCTCGGAAGAGTCATCTGGGTCAGCCTGGGCCCCCCTCAGCGCCTCCTCCTCTGTATGGGTCAGCTCATGCAGAGTGATGATGAGATTCTCAAACACCTCGGCCCTGCTGTCCTCATTGTCGCAGGTTTCCTTGAGGTGGCCCTCCAAGCCACAAGAAGAACAGTGGAGCTCGTGTCTTCGCTTCCTGGCTCTACGCAGATTCCCAGAACCACCATTCTTATACCCAGAACCCCCACTGGTGGAGGGAGACTGAGCCATGGAACTGCTGGGGGAATCAATGACTAGCACTTGCTCTTGCAGTCCGGCCCCGCGTCTGGGGAGAGGAGAAGTCGAGCAGGACGGCAGAGGGTCCTGAGACTCCACCAGGATGACATCCTCATCGGAGTCATCATCGAGGGCGTCATCATCTATCTCTATCACGTTGCTGTCATCGCTGTCCACCACTATGGGAGGGGAGCTCTGAAAGGTCATGGGGCTGGTGGCCCTCTCCACCATGGGCTCAGACCTTCTGGGCCGTTTCTGCCTAATGAAAGTGTCATCCCAATCCTCTTCCTCCCTGACCATCCTGATTAACTCCAGGAAACTGGGGAGGCGCTCCTGCTCATTTGCATACACCCTAAGAAGGTGTTTCAGCCTGTAGCGCAGGTCCCCACTCAGCTCAGCCCCTAAAAGGAGCTGCTGCAGGCGAGTCTGGTTGGCATCTTTCTGAGCTATGATCCCTGCCTGAATAGCCTTCTGGAGCTGAACCTCTAAACGGATCACGTAAAGGGAGGCTTTCTCCCCCTGTGCCTGCAGGGTGTTAAAAAATCTACCGTGAGCGGACACACTGCTCTCAGATTCTCCAAACACCAGTTTCATCGCACGCAAGAAATCTGCCACGCTTAGATTGGGGTTGGCCGCCTGGAGCAAAAGCATGACCTCCCGGGCAGGGCCGCGCAGGGTTTTTAGCAAGCGCTGGAGCTTTTCCTCCTCAGGCATATTCCAATCGGGCAGGGCCATATTAACTTGGATCAGCCAGTTTTCAAAGCTCTCTTCCCCCTCCCCTGGACCTACCCTCCCAGAGAACACCTTCAGGTTTCTCTCGGCCACGGTGGCCATTAAAGGACCGAGAGTTCTCCCCAGGGACCTCAGCATAGAATGGGCCCAGGGCGGCAACGGCGCGTTCTGCCGCCGGCTGTTAGCCATGCGCGCAATGATGCTGGCCATGACTGACGACGACGTTGGGGAGGGCTGGCGGGATCGAGATGCTCAGGCTTTGTGGAAAAGCCTGATCTGCAGGTGCGCGGAGGGTGGGGGGGGGGGGGTCTGGCTTCCTCCTGTCTCAGCAGGGGCTGTAAAAAAGAAAAAAAAGGCGGGGGGAGTAGTTAATAAGGGAACTGGCTGCAGTTTTGTTCTCTCCCTTCCTGAATGTCCGACAGTACATTTCACATCTGCCCACTGCCCTAAAAATATCTTCTAGGAGACTGGCCATTACAAGCTCACGGAGCCAGCCGGTGTCTCCTTTGCTAGCAGGGTACTTTTCCAGCCACTTCCATCCCCTCCCACCAGTCGTCCAGCAGGGAGGGCAACTGTTGCTTCTAATTCGAAGTGTAATAGTGTATGGAAACTGCTATTGGGCTCTCAAAATAGAGCACAGTGGTCACAGATTTGTAGGAATAAATAAAGTCTCATCGACCTCTCGGTCTCAGGTCCCAACCACACTCCCTTCTCAAAGTTCCCCCCTCCCCCGTTATTTCCCAGTTCTTACCGGAGCGCAGGAACAGGCGCGCGCGCCTTTATTTCACTCCCAGCTTCTGCAACTGGTGGCCTCCGTGGGATCGCTCGTCTCCGGGCTCCGGGCGATCTCCGTCCACCGGGGGTCGCCGATCCGGGACCTCGGAGCGTCCAGACTGCGCCGCCGCGGAGGGCAGGGCAGGCAGGGTCAGGAGCAGCCTCATTCCCTCATCCCGCTCCCTCCCTCCCCGCTCCACCCCCGCCGCCGCCCCCCTCCCCCCCCACCCCCCCGCCTCGCCGCCTAGCCGCCTCCGCTGTCTGCAGGCGGAAAATTCCTCTCCCACCTTCTGAGTACGAGCCAAAGCGACCCCCGCCCCAGAACATTTCCCCCGGGAAATCTTCGGCCTACCAGCTCTGCAATCCGCCGCGCAGAATTCAAGTTCGGATTCGGCTTTGATGGCCTGCCACGGAGACAGGGAATAGGAGTGGGACACGCACACCCAAATACTCCTCTCCAGAGGAGACGAGGACGTGCAAAGGGGGTTCGAGGCAAGCAGCTTGCGTTCCTCCTCCCACCCCGAAAACGCCCCCCCCCAATCCAGGCAGATCCTCCCCGTTAGGCAGCATCCAGCGGCACCCCACCTCCTCCCTCAGCGCCCGAGGGAGTGCTCCTAACCCTCGCAGTCCTCGATGCCTCGAGCGGGGAGCCGCCCTGGACAGGTGGGGCTTCCCCTCCTCTCTCCGCACCCCCTTTCTTTACCTGTGCTCCGGCCTTCCCGTCTCCGCAGCCCCGCAGGGGGAGGAGGGACGGGCTCGGCTTCGGCAGCCCAGCGACCGGGAGCTGCCGGCCGAGCGGCTGCACCGCCTCCCAGCGAAGGGTAGTCGACTCCAGACAGCGCAGTTCCCACGGCAGCCGCCGCGGCTTTTATCCTCTGCCCACTGAGACAAAAGAGCGTGACGAGTGGGCTGGCGCGGCCAATCAGCGGGGCGCGGAGGCGGGCTCCCGCGCGGTCTCCAGCTGGACGCAAATGCGAGCCCGCGGGGGCGGAAGGGAGGGTGCGGGGAGGAGGACAGCCGATCCGCTGCGCGTCAAGTGCAGCTCGGTTGCCTGGACTGAGAGAGTTCGAGACTTTTCCCTTCTCCCTCTCTTCTCCCTGAGGTCAACTCCGCGCCTCCGGGCCGGATGCATTAAACACCGAGCGGGATCGAAATCAAATCGACAATAAAAGTAGTTCACCTTTGCATGGGTTTGGGGGTGGGAAGAGAAAAAAGAGCACTAGAGCCGTCTCGGTGCAAAGCGGCTCCCCCAATTCTTTTACTGTGAAGAAGATGGTAGTGTGTCCGTTGAAAGGGGAAAAGGTCCTCAGGCATCCAGGCTCTTCACCAGTACTCACCGAAGTGTGGTTGCAAGTCTGGCTGCCTGAGAATTAAGGGGGGGGGGGGCGCGCTCGCGCGCCGCTTGTTAGAAATGCAGATTCCTGGGCCGCGTATCCAGGGGATTCTCCTTTGCTGGGACTAGAGCCGGGAGTGGTTTTGTGCTCGTATTTTTCGCCTGCGTTGCAGTTAATTCTGAGAGGTTGCAGGGTGAATGGGTCGGAAGCGAGGGGCGCCATAACAAAGTACCACGGATTGCGTGACCCAGACCACAGACATGGATGTTCCCACAGTTTTGGGGGCTAGAAGTCCGGATCAAGATGCCCACGGGACTGGTTGCTCCCGATGTCTCACTCCTGGGCTTGTGGATAGTTACACTCTTGCTTTCTCTTCACAGGGTCGATGCTCTGTGTGCCTGCTCTGATGTTCAAATCTCTTTTTTTAAATTAAGATTTTATTTGTTTATTTGAGAGAGGAAAAGAGAGTGAGGGAGAGGGGGAGAGAACCTCAAGCAGACTCCCCACTGGGCAGAGAGCCTGATGCGGGGCTGGATCTGAAGACCCTGAGATCACGACCAGAGCCAAAAACCAAGAGTCAGACACTCAACGACTGAGCCACCCAGGCACCCCTCAAATTTCCTCTTCTTATAAGGACCCTAGTCAGATTAGACTAGGACCCACAGCTTCGTTTTGACTTAATCACTTCTTTTCAGGGCCCATTTCCAAAAGCAGTTACATTCTGATGTAGCAGAGGCTAGATCAAGCGCAAAACATGGGCTTTGGAGGGACACGGACCAGTCCATCATACCCTATCTTCCCTTACCTCTGGTTCTGGAAAAGCGTTTCTCCTTTCCCTAATGTACAGTGCAGCCAGGAGGTCTCTGTGGGGCTCCCAGGGATCAGGATGGTGGTAGCATGTCCTGCCTAAGTGGACCATCCAAGTTCAAGGTTGTTACTATTGCTTGCTCTTGACCGGGGTGGCTTGGAACACTGGATGCCCTGTCAGCTCCTGCGGGGTTCTTCTTTAGACTGTCAAGATACTTTGCCTGTTCCTTCCTGCTTTCTTATTTCCAGCCTATTTGGAATGCCTTGGAGCATACAGTCCAAATTTGGAAGAGAAGCGCCTTCCATATCAGGATGGTGGCCTCTCTCTTGTGGCTGGAACAGTGCGGGTGGGGGGTGGTAGAGGCAGGGAGAAGGCAGGCTGGTGACCCTAGAGAGTCAGGGGTGGTGTTGGCAGTGGCTTAGGGGCTAACTTTGGATTGTTCCTTCGGCTTCCCAGCACTACGACATCTGACCCTGGCCCCTAAGCAGCTTCTTTTTCTGAATTTGAACAGTCTCACCACCAAGGCAGGTGATCTATGGCTAGACCTGGTGGCATCGAGGAAGACAAAGACGAGACCTCAGAGCTCTGGCAGAAATGTTGAAAGGAAACGGATGGCGTATCAGGTGTCTGGGTTGTGTCCTTAGAACAGAGAGAGGGTCTTTCCACACGGGGCTGGGGGAGCATTTGGGAAACTGGCTCCCGTCGGTCGGTTACCGAGCTTCCCTTATCTCTGGCTTCATGTTTTGGGGTGTCCGGGGACATTTTCCATCACAACGATTCAGGCTCTGGTGGCTCTAAGGAGGCCACATGTTATTTTTCAATTGCAAAACATAAACTTTAAAAACTACCTCGTGATCAGGAGCTAAAACTTTCAGTCGAATCAATAATAGCTACCTTTGGTTGCCTCGCTCTTCTTTGTCAGAAATTTTCCATCCATTATGTCCCTTAAGCATCTCCAGCAGTCCTGTTGAGACATTGTTCTCCCACGAAGTAGCTAAGGACCAGCAGGCACTTCATGTGTGGGGGGAAGCTCTGGCTCATCTGAAGTCAGAGCAGCCAGAACCCAGTGGGGATGCTTACAAAACGAAGCATCCTCCCCAGCCTAAGCTGGGACCCTGAGGGGCAGCATCTCTCATGAAAATATTCCACAAGATGGTGATAAAAAGGTATTTTTAGACAAACAAAAACTAAGAGAGTTTGTCACCGGCAGATTGCACTAATGGAAATTCTGAAGAATGTACTTCAGGAGGAAAATTATCTTAGAACGAGATGCAGGATGGAATAAAGGGCAAGGAAAGTAATAGTACGTGGGCAACAGAAGCGAATGTTGATGGAAGAAAGAATCATAAAAATGTCTGTTCTGTTGGTTTTTTTTTTTTTTAAATAAACTGTAAGTACTTCACAGTAGGAAGAAATGTCAGGAGCACCCGAAGTGGAGGTCAAGTTTTCCAAGAACCTTGTTTCATATTGGAAGCGATTTAGGTACTTCTTAAATCTAGACTTTCATCAAAGGTAATTATGTATGTAGGAAGTAATAAGATGTAATTATCAAAATCATAGCAGCAGAATGTAAATTTTCAAACCAGGAGAGAGGGGAAGATAATTGAAAAGTTTAAAAATTCTCAGTTCTTTTTGAGTCAAGAAAGAAGAGGCAAAAGAAAAACAGGGGGAACCAATACAAGCACAAAATAAAATGGTAGCTTGGAAAAAAAAAGGATAGCTCAAAACCCCAATATATCATTAATTTTATTAAATGTTTTGTCAAAATAGGATTGTCAAATAGAATTACTAAATACATCCACATGCTGTTTAGGAGAGACAAATCTAGGGTGCCTGGGGGTTCAATCGGTTAAGCCTCCAGCTTTTGGTTTCAGCTCATGGTCGTGAGATCAAGCCCCGTGTCAGGCTCCACGCTCAGCCGGGAGTTGGCTTGAGATTCTCTCTCTCCCTCTCCATCTGCTCCTCCCCCACCCCCAACCCCGCTCATACACACTCTCCTCTCTCTCCCTCCCTAAAATAAATAAAGAAGGGGGGGCACCTGAGTGGCATAGTCGGTTAAGCATCTGACTCTTGGTTTCAGCTCAGGTCTTGATCTCAGGGTCGTGAGATCGAGTCCTGCATCCTGCTTGGCACTCTGTGCAGAGCCTGCCTCAGTTTCTCTCTCCCTCCCCTTCTGTCCCTCCCCTCCCCTGTGCTCAGGAAGAGAAATCCAAAATATAAGGAGACAAAATATAAGGATCCAATATAGGTTGACAATAAAAAGGCAGAGAGAGAGAAATCATACAAGTAATTATGTAAGTGATAGAAAACGTGTATAGTGACATTCATATCAGACAAAATACACTTAAAATTCAAAAGCATTATTAGAGATACAGAAGTTCATTTTGTAAAAATAGAAGATCCAACTCACCAGGAATGATTATGCATTTACAGCAAAACCTCAAAATATATAAAGGAAAAGTTAACTTACTACAAGGAGAAAGAGACAACTATATAATCAGCGTGGGAGGTCTTTCCCCACCTCTCTCAGTAGTTCATCAAAGAGGCAAAAAACATGTCTCTAACGGTACAGAATTTTTGAACAACATAATTAATAATTTGAGCTTCTAGCCAATGTATAGGGAACTGCAACCAAGAACTATGGAAGACACATACAGAACTTTTATAAAATTTGACCATGTTCTGAGCCAGAAAGCAAGTCTCAACACATTTCAAAAACCAGAATCTGATCATAATGTAGAAAGTTACAAATTAAGACGTATAAAGGTAACTGGAAGCTCTACGTATGTTTGTAAATGAAGATACCTGTTCTGAAATAACTGATGGGTCACAGAAGAATGAAGTGGAGTTACAAAACATTTGTAGTTGAGCAATAATGAAAATACATCAAAACTTGTGGGACGCAGTGAAAGTGATGCTTAAAGGGAAAAAAGTATCTCTTAGCAATGATGAAAGGCCAAAAGCTGATGAGTTAAATATACCCATTGCAAGATTTTAAAAAGCAAACAAGATAATCCCAACAAAATTAAGGAAACAGGAAATTATAAAGAGCAGAAATTAATGAAATAGAAAGCAAAACAACAACAACCACAACAACCCACAATTCAATGTCCTCTCTTGACACTTCTATTCAACATTGTACTGGAGTCTGATCTAATGATTTACAAGAAGTTTATATTTTGTCATTCAGATGACCAGACTATATTATTCCTCAGATATACTCAGTCTTCATCCCCAGTTCCTGTAAATGCTTCAGAGCCATGAAGGTGAAGTGGGTGTCTTGCTATTAATGAAGGTGTCTTTTGGACCCCACACGAGGGTAGGGGCTGGTTACCAGGAGGACCAACCGAGGGGATTAAAGTGTTGGAACTTTTCAGGGCCACCCTCCCTGGAGAAGGGGGAGGGGCTGCAGGTTCAATCAGCCAATGGCGAATGGCTTAGTCCAGTGAGACTGTGTAATAAAGCTTCCATAAATCCCAAAAAGGACAGCTTTTGGGAGAGCTTCCATGCTTGGGAAATCAGAAACCAGAAGGCTTCCACATGCCACGGAGCCAGGCCCCAAGCTCCACGAGGACAGAAATTCCTTTGTTCGGGGCCTCACCCTACGGATCTCTTCATCTGGCTGTTGATTCGTGTCCTTTATCATATCCTTTCATAAACCAGTAAACGTAAGTGTTTTCCTGCGTTCTAAGAGCTGCTCTAGCAAGTTAATCAAACCGAAGGAGGAGGTCGTTGGAACCCCCAAATCCATAGCCAGACAGTCGGAAGCACAGGGAACAGCCTGGACTTGAGACTGGCATCAGAGGTTGGGGGATGGGCGACCCTCTTGTAGGACTGAGCCTTTAACCTGTGGCATCTGATGCCACCTCTGGGTAGATAGGGTCAGAATTAAGCTGAATTCTCGGACACCCTGATGGTGTTTGAGAATTGCTTGGTGTTGGCTGAGGGAATCACCTCCCATGTTGGAATTGGGTCTAGGAACCCTGAAATGATAGGTATTCTAGCCAGGGAAATTAGGCCAATAAAAGAAACCTCCAGATTGGAAAGAGGTCAAATGATCTCTAGTTGTAGATGATATGATTTTATACATAGAAAGGCCTAAGGAAACCACTGAAAAACTACTCGGAACAAATAGATTAGTTTAGCATGAATGTAAGATACAAGATTAATATACAAAACTCAATTGTATTTCTTTTTTTTTTTTTTTTGACAGAGAGAGATCACAAGTAGGCAGAGAGGCAGGCAGAGAGAGAGGAGGAAGCAGGCTCCCCACGGAGCAGAGAGCCTGATGCGGGGCTCGATCCCAGGACCCTGAGATCATGACCTGAGCTGAAGGCAGTGGCTTAATCCACTGAGCCACCCAGGCGCCCCAAAACTCAATTGTATTTCTATACACTAGCAACAAACAACCCAAAAATGAAGTTAAGAAAACAATTCAATTTATAGTAACATCAAAAAATAAAATATTTATGAATAAATTTAAAAAGTGTGAGACTCCTACCATAAGAACCACAAATCATTACTGAAACTAATTAAAGATCTAGGGGTGCCTGGCTGGCTCAGTCAGTACAGCATGTAACTCTTGATCTCAGGGTTGCGAGTTTGAGCCCCACATTAGGTATGGAGACTACTTAAAATTTAAAAAAAAAAGAAATTAAAGATCTGAATAAATGGAAAGATATTTCATCTTCATGAATTGGAAGACAGTATTGCTAATGGTGATCTACAGATTGACCTACAAATTCAAGGTGATCTCTATTGTAATCCCAGTTGGCTTCTTGGTAGAAATTGACAAGCTGATTTATTTGACAGAGAGAGATCACAAGTAGGCAGAGAGGCAGGCAGAGAGAGAGGAGGAAGCAGGCTCCCTGCTGAGCAGAGAGCCCTGATGCGGGGCTAGATCCCAGGACCCTGAGATCATGACCCGAGCTGTCAAATAAATAAATAAAATCTTAAAAAAAAAAGAAATGACACAAGGACAGTTATATATCCACGTACAAAATAATGAAGTTGGACCCCCACCTCATGCCATGTACACAAATTAATACAAAATTGGTCATAGATTTAATTATAAGAGCTAAAATTCTAAAACTCTTAGAAGAAATCATAGTACAAATATATATTTATGACCTTGAGTTAGGCAGAAAAGTCTATGACACCAAAGCACAGGCAAAAAAGAAAACACAGATAAATAGAATTTATCAAAGTGTAAAACTTTTGTGCATCAAAGGACACTATCAGGAAAAGGAAAAGACAATCCACAGAATGAGAGAAAATATGTGCAAATTGTATATCTGATAAGGGACTTGTATCTAGACAATATAAAGTACTTTTACAACTCAATAATAAAAAGACAAATAATCTGGGCACCTGGGTGGCTCAGTCGGTTAAGCGTCTGCCTTGGGCTCAGGTCACCATCGCAGGGTCCTGGGTTCAAGCCCAGCATCAGGCTTCCTGCTCAGTGGGGAGTCTGCTTCTCCCTCTGCCTCTGCCCTCCCTCCACTCATGTTCTCTCTCCCTCAAACAAAAACCAAAAAAGTTTTAAAGTTTAAAAATTTTTTTAAAAAGATAATCCAATTAAAAACGGGCAAAGGATCTGAATAGCCATTTCTCCAGGGAAGATACAGAAATGGCCAATAAGCGCATGAAAAGTTGCTGAATGTCATCAGCCAGCAGGGAAATGCAAA
Source organism: Meles meles (assembly GCF_922984935.1). Taxonomy (NCBI): domain Eukaryota; kingdom Metazoa; phylum Chordata; class Mammalia; order Carnivora; family Mustelidae; genus Meles; species Meles meles. The sequence goes on along the minus strand of NC_060087.1, from coordinate 101,254,163 downwards.
TGGAAACCATAATGAGAGACCACTTTATACCCGCTAAGTTGTCTGCAATGAAGAAGACAAGGCTATGGACAAATGGGAATTCTCAAATATTGCTGGTGGGAATATAAAATGATACAGCCACTTTGGCAATTTTTGGAATTTCCTCAAAAGGTTAAATACAGAATTACCACACCATGCAACAATTCCACACCTAGGTGAACGAATACCCAAGGGAATTAAAAACACATATCCACATCAAAATTCGTACACACGTGTTCATAGCAGCATTAAAAGTAATAGCCAAATGGCAGAAGCAACTCAAAGGTCCATCAAGTGATGGACGAGTAGAAGGGATGAAGTACTGATCCATGCTACCACAGCCATGAACCTCGGAGACGTGATGTTTAGTGAAAGGACCCAGTCGCCAAAGGCCACATACTGTATGGTTCCATTTATATGAAGAGTCAAATCCAAAGCGATGGGAAATAGGCTAATGGTTTCCAGGGGCTGGAGGGAGGAGAGAAAAGGGGGTGACTGCTGATGGGTACAGGGCTTCATTTTGAGGTGATGGACAAGTTTACAAACCGATTGTGATAATGAGTGTACAGCTCTGAATATATTTTAAAAACCACTGAATTGTATACCTTAAGAGGATGAATTGTATGAGTGTGCATTGTATCACGATAAAGCTATTTTTTTCATCTTTTTTTTCACTTTTACGTATTTATTTTTTTAACTAGGCTCCACACCCAATGTGGGGCTCGAACTCAGGACCTGGAGATCAAGAGTTGAATTCTCTATGAACTGAGTCAGCCAGGCACCCCTACATTTTTATTTTTTGAGATCACTTGAACGTTTGTGTTTTAAAAAATTTTAAGCGGCTTAGATTTGCTTTTATTCTGGAGGTAGAGTAGACATGCAGTGTTGTGTTAGTTTCAGGTGTACAGCATAGTGAGCTGACAATTCCACACAAGACCAGTCTCTATCTCTCACCGCACAGTTATTACAATATTGTCGACTAAATTCCCCTCACTGTACTTCTCATCTCTGTGACTTATTTATTTTATAAGTGGAAGTTTGTATGACTTAATTCCCTTCATCGATTTTTTTTTTTCTGTTGAGCAGGGAGCCTGACGCAGGACTTGATCCCAGGACCCTGGGATCCTTCATCTATTTCCCTCCCGCTACGTCCCCCTGGTAGCCACCAGTTTGTTCTCTGTGTTTTATTTTATTTTATTTTTTGAAGATTTTATTTATTTATTTATTTGACAGAGAGAGACACAGCGTGAGAGGGAACACAAGCAGGGAGAGTGGGAGAGGGAGAAACAGGCATCCCCCCGAGGAGGGAGCCTGATGTGGGGCTGGATCCCAGGACCCTGGGGATCATGACCTTAGCCAAAGGCAGATGCTTAACTACTGAGTGACCCAGGCACCCCAGTTCTCTGTGTTTTAAGAGTCTGGTTTTTTTTGTTTGTTGGTTGGTTGGTTTTGTTTTTTAGGTCCCATACAGAAGTGAAATCATATGCTATGTGCCTTTCTCCCAGACCAGATCTAGAGCAAGAGAGGGAGGAGGGTGGTGTGCAGAGGCAGAAGGCAGGCCGGACAGCCCTGTGTGCCCCCTGGCAGAGGGAGGCTGGCAGGTGAGCAGCGGATCAGGCTGATGGCCATTCGGGTGTGTGTGAGGAAGGGGACACTCAACCACAGCCTGGGGGCCTGGGTTCAAATGGCGGCTCTGTCACTCTGGGAACAATTCATCAATCTCTGTGTGTGTCAGTTTCCTCATCTAAAGGGCCGATGTAATAACAATGGGAGCTCTTTCATCAGACTGTCACGGGGACCAAATAAAATCATGCTATAAAAGCACTGTGAAGGGTGCCTGGGTGGCTCAGTTGGTTAGGTGTCTGCTTCGGCTTGGGTCACGATCTCCAGGTCCTGAGACAGAGCCCCGCATCAGGTTCCCTGCTTGGTGGGGAGACTGCTTCTCCCTCTCCCTCTACCCCTCCCCCTGCTCATGCTCTCTTTCTCTCTCTCTCTCTCTCTTAAAAAAAAGGCCCTGTGAAAACTCGTGGTGTACAGAAAGAGGAAGTTATGTGTTTGCTTGCTTGCTTTACTCATGTGTCCCTGTCACCTGCGATGGTGTCTAGCACAGAGCAAGTTCTCAATAAATGCTTGTTGAATGAATGAAGAATACACATACTAGAGTATGAACTATCTGGAAAGCAAACATAGGAGACAGGCAGAAGCAAGTTTCTGCACCCTTCTCTTTGGATCCCCATCCCCTGTCGCTGCCCTGAAGGTAACGATATCATGGGTGCTCCTGCTACCATATTTTCCCTCGCGCAACCCACTCAGCACCGGCCACGAAAAGAGCAATGGCTGCCATTCATCGAGAGCTTATGTTCTTGGCAAGAGGCTTTGCAGGCACATCCTCGCCTTCATCTTCCAATCTATCCCCATGTTTAATGACTGTTTCTCTTGGGGGAAAAAAAATACATGTTATTGGCTCTAAAGCTTGAGTTTTCTCATCGAAGCTGGAAGGCAAATCCTACTACAGAAACTGGCTTGGTTCCGGTCAGAGTCTCTGTTCTCAGGACTCTTCTAGGCACAACACAACCCCAAGCTCGATCGTGTGTGGCAAGGGGTCCAGCTGCCGTAGCTGTGCCATCAGGCCTGGCTGTGATCAACGGGGGCAAGAACAGGGGCAGGGGGCAAGCCGCTGGGGCTCTGCTACCTGAGGTGGTCCCTAGTGTCATGACAAGGCAGCGAAAGACCCCTCCCGTTGATGGGTTCCAACCCACACCAAGGTGCTGAAGCTATTCGATTCCTTTCATAGCTACATCGCTGGGACACAGCAGCTGCCGTTCAAATCCAGGTAATCTCTTTTCAACACTCTGTGACATTTAAGGGAGCAGATGGAACAACTTGTCAAATGCTTGTCCGAAGCTTCTCACCTAGGCCCACAAATCCTTCCCCTCCGCCAACAGATTTTTCATAAAGGAGCACTAATCTCTCTGGCTTAGTGCCCTTTGCATGCCTACAACCTTAGATGCTGGGGCCATTGGCTAGGTTCAGAATCTTCTGGTAGGCTCTCCCATTCCATCACCTCCATTCCTCCTTCATGTTTCTATCACAGGTAGAAAAAATAGAATTACTGTTGATTACCTTGGGTCTTCCCCTAAGTGTCCCCAAGTTCCATGACAGTAGATGGAATGGATTACCTTCTCTGCTGGACCCACAATGCTCAGCCACGGGCCTGGCCCAAAGCAGATGCTTAATCCATATTTGTCAATGAATGAATGAATGATTGAATGAACAAGTGAATGAGAGACAAGCAGAATCAAATAAATGTGGTAATTGTTCTTAAACCTTTGGCTCAGCTCCCGATGTCACAGTCATGGGATTAAGCCCCACATGGGGCTCTGTGCTCGGCACGGAGTCTGCTAGAGATTCTCTATCTCTCCCTCTGTCCTTCCCTCTGCTGGTGCTCTAAATCAATCAATCAGTAAATAAATAAATCCCTAAAAAAAAGAGAATACTACAAAGAATCCTCCTGGACTACCTATCCAGACTCCATCAACCATGAATATTTTGGGACTCTCTCCCTATGTATGTATTAAGGTTCTTTTTCTGGACCATTTGCAGAACTATTGTATATGTCATTCCACTTTTCTTCATATTTCAGCGGGCTATTTCCAGGGACAAGGACATGCTCAGAGATAACCACAGCACGGTTATCAAATTCAGGATCTAGAATCTACAGTCCTTGCTCCAAGTTTGCCAGTTATAAGGGGAAACTCTTTTGTTCCCGTTGGTTCCCCAGAGCAGAAGGATTCACAGGTAGATGGATATATGAGGGAGATGATTTTTGACCGTAGACTATGAAGACCGATCTAAAAAAAAAATTAGAACGGGGGCGCCTGGGTGGCTCAGTGGGTTAAAGCCTCTGCCTTCGGCTCAGGTCATGATCCCAGGGTCCTGGGATCGAGCCCCACATCGGGCTCTCTGCTCTGTGGGGAGCCTGCTTCCTCCTCTCTCTCTCTGCCTGCCCCTCTGCCTACTTGTGATCTCTGTCTGTCAAATAAATAAATAAAATCTTAAAAAAAAAAAATTAGAACGGACTATCAGAGAATGGAACAGCCTCTCTCCAATAACAGAACTCCCTGTCGCTGGGTGTATTTAGGTGGGGACCAGATTACCTGTCGGGAAGGAGGGAAGAGGAGATCCCTAATGCACATGAGCTGCAGAAAAGCTTGTCCCTGTGTGCAGCTCTGCAAAGGAGCTGACTTCCATGCAACAATCTTGGTTTCTTTTTTTCCTCCACTTGGTGTTTCTAGTGTCAGGGTTGGCCCTTTGTGTGTGTGCTGGAGTAGCTAGTCTTTTCCATGGCACAATGTCAAAGTAACCTTGTTCCATCAGCCTGACATGTTCTATGAACAGGTCAGCGCCGAGATAATAATACTAACATGATTATGCTCTTATGATGGGCCAGGCACTGCTGGAAAATGCTTCAAAAATGTTAACTCATTTTGTCTCCAAAAAGCCCCAGGATGTAGGAATTATTATCATGCCAATTTTACTGAAGAGGAATTTGAAGTTCAAGTCGCTGTTTGATATCTTGCATTGGTTCAGATCCAATGTGTTAGAGTACTTAAGACATTATGTTCCAGTTTAAATGAGCGTATGTGGAGATTTTAAAAATTGGCTCAATTTTCAGAAAGGGAAAAAAAAGTGAAAGAAACTGAAACTTCAAGAATATTAGTATTTCTTTATCTTCTTATGTGTACTCTTTTCCAAAAAGGGCAGGCTAATTTAGAATTTGGGGGCTTATTTTTGTTGTTGTTGTTGTTGTTCTGTATTTCTTTTTTTTTAAAGATTTTATTTATTTATTTAAGAGAGAGAGTGTGTGCCCAGAGAGGAGGAGCAGATGGCAAGGGAGAAAAAGTCTTAAGCAGACCCTGAACTGAGCACGGTGCCTGGATCACATGACTCTGTAATCACCACCTGAGCCGAAATTAAGAGAAATTAAGAGTCGGATACTTAACCTACTGGGCCACCCAGGAGCCCCTGGTTCTACATTTCTATGTTTCCTGATTTTCTCATTGTTGTTGCTGTGATTACTATTTTTCTTTTGAACACCTACTTTTCACTTTAATTGATATGCCAATTTCAGACTCAAGACTCGCTGATGAATCTCCCTTTTGCACCATCATCCCAGAAGACAGAGGAACCAGGACAAAAGCTCCTTATTTCCCAAGCCTTGGGGCTTTCATATTTTTCAGAGTAGTTATCTCCTGTCCAATTCCTACTAATCATTCCAATTTCAGCTTAAATGTCCCATCCTCAGAAGAGTTTTTGCTGCCCTTCAAGATGTGGTCAGATTGCCCTGTTTCCTGCTCCCACTGCTCATCCATCTTTCCCTCAGAGCCACGATCACATGTCATATGATTGTCTTCTGTCTTCACGGTGAGACTGTCGTACGACTTCTTGAGGGGCCTCACCCGCTTTTCTCCCCAGCGTAGCATCAGAGCTTAGCACTCTGTAGCCACTCAATAAATGTCCGTTGAATGAATGAATGAAAAGATGAAAACCCAGTTCCACTCCAGAAAAGGAGGATGGCAAAGGAAAACATTGGGGAGGAAGGGGTGCGCCTGGAGGCAAAATAGAGAATGTTTGAGTATCAAAAGTCGAAGCCCACCAGTGACTCGGTCAAAACGAGGGATTTGGTGGGTCAAGCGGAGAGCTGTGGTCCCAGCCAGAACTTTGGTCAGTAGCTACGCGATAGCAGTGGCGGCCGGAGAGATCTCAATTCGGCGCTAGCATGCCATAGCTGGCGGGAAGTAGTCTGCTGTCAAGGGTTTAACCCTTCCGGAAAGAAAGGCTCCTACAGACCACGTGCCCCCGTAGTTTTCTTTGTTAGGGAAGGTGGAATTGAGCTAGCCTAAAAAGGCGTCAAGGAAGAACTATAAAGGGCTTTTGAGAGGAGGGGTCTTGGTGGCCCCCAAATCATGCCGCCTCTCACTAAGTGGCAATCACGGAGCTGCCCTTACCAGTTCTCCACGCAGCCCCCAGATGGCAGCAGTGTGTTACTCTTTAGCGGCGAGTTGCTGGTAAGGGCTCTGCCTTCCGTCTCTCTGGCCATCGCAGGACTGCCTTGTAGCAAACTCAGAACTCTACTTCCCCCGGGATCAAAAGGCTTGCAATGTGTCTTCTGGGAGTGAGCCCACTGGTCTTTCCCTGGGGGCTGGCTCCCACAGTCCTGGCTCCTGAAGTTGCTTTCCTCTCATCACCACCCGAGCGCCCTCCAACCCTGTTGGAAATTATACCCAATGGTTCCCGCTAACAATCCGTAGTCCTCTAAACCTGTTGGAAATCATGACCCAATGGTTCCCGCCAACAATCCGTAGTCCACATGTCCAAAACAGACTTGGTATTCCTCATCCACCTCACCCCCACTCCAGCCACCAGGTCTCTATAGCGTCTTAAACACATCCCATCCATGTGTCAAGTCCTGGTGAGTCCACCTCTAAAATATTTCAGATCTGGGCTCTCTTCTCTAATTTTCCTGGCACAGAAGAGCCTCACCCCCTCTCAACTAAGCTCCTATAGGCTTATCTCCATCTTCTTCCTCCCACGCTCTACCCTGCCACCACCATCTGGGACTTTGCCCCAACTCCTCCCAGGACAACAATGCCCCCTCTTGTCAATCTCTTCAGATTCTACTCATACTTCAAGGTGCAGATCCGGTCTTTCCACTGCCTGTCTACAGAGCTCCCTTTGGACCTCCTTTTCTACTCTAATTTTTCACACTCTGCCTTGAAGATTAGTCATTATTTATATGTATGGATATCTCCCTCCATCCCTTAGTCCAGGATGGCAACTGTGTGGTCCAAATTCTTCCAGTCGTCCCCCCCAACCGGTACCCAATGAGGCGTCACTAATGGATCTTGGCTGTGTTTCTACCGAGCCCACACGCAAACTCAAAATCCTTGTCAAAACATATCTCCAGGCAGAACTGGTTCACCGGATGGAACAGATGTCCTGTTCCTACCTTGGACTCTGAGAAACAATGACACAGATAGCAAGTCCTGTTCTCCTCTGAGCCCACCACAGTATCTTGTACATGATCTATACTCATGTAAAGGCTTCTGAGTGAAGGAATAAGGCAGTGAGCTAGAGCGGACTAGGTAGCAGGAATGGCGCTCCCAGACGCCACGGTTCAATTCAGCCAGCTTTTTTTTCACTCCAATGGATCTACCCCATCCTGCTGGTGGTAGTCACAGGGTGTATATCAACATTTCCCAATGCTGCCCAAGCCAGCGACTTAACAAAAGCTGCATGACTAAGTGTTCACTCAGCAGGGGGAAAGAGCACGTACTTAACCACATGCAATTTTCCTCAACCTACCATGCAGACTCCTAAGCCTGTTTTTCCAGCCTGCTTTCCAGTTTGCAGTACATTTAAACATATCCTCAAGGGGTGGCGCCATTTTGGTCCTAATGAATCCACGCTCAAATGTTCTCTCAATATCACATTCTCAACGTGCTTGGATCGGTCCTTATTCCCACGGGGGGAAAATGATACAACACAGATATGCCTTGGATTGCCATGTGCACAAACATTCCCTACGCATATTAAAAGTTGGCATTGGTTGTGTGAGGGGTGGGGTAGGGTGTGTGTGTGTGTGTGTGTGTGTGTGTGTGTGTGTAGGGGTTTTTTTCCCCCCCAAGGAAAACTGGGTGTTGGTTGCGTAAGAACCTCTGAATTTCAAGGCCAATCTTGGGTTTTCACTTCTTTCATGGGTGGCTTACTGTCCTTATCAAGAATTTCCAGAGCCCAGTGGAATACACAGTGACACAGATGTGCAGTCGCAGCAATCTGGAAGGTGGCGGGAGGTGGGGAAGCTACTTTGTGGTGACGGGGCCATATGCATTGCTAGATGCCAATGCAGTAAGGTTTTGAGGGTCAAACGATTGTTTCTAAATCCTTGTCCCTATATATAACAAGGCACTGGTATTAAAAAATCCACCATGAGCCTTGCTGGATCCTGATCAAAGCAAACTCTAAGAAAAAAAAAGTGAGACAGTTGGGAAAGTGTAAACAGTGATTGGATACTTGATAATATTAAGCAATTTTTGTTAACATTTTTTAAGTATGATAATGGTATTCCAGTTAATTTCTTGATTGAGTTTCCATACTTCCTGTTCTCTTATCTTACCTTTTTGGAAGTGATCTAAATAACCCATGATGGTCACTTTACTCATCACTTAACTTAGCAAAACTTTAAAGTGACTTTTATGTTTCAGAAGCTATTTAAAAGTTTGCCTATAAACCTTGTAATCTTATTTACATCTATTTGATTTACTCGTTCTTAACAATTATGTTTAGACTACCCCCAACACTTTGGGAGACACTGGACAAAGTCAATCTTTTTTTTTAAGATTTTATTTATTTATTTGACAGAGATCACAAGTAGGCAGAGAGGCAGGCAGAGAGAAAGGAGGAAGCAGGCTCCCCGCAGAGCAGTGATCCGGATGCGGGGCTCGATCCCAGGACCCTGGGATCATGACCTGAGCCGAAGGCAGAAGCTTTTAATCCACTGAGGCACCCAGGTGCCCCAGTCAATCATTATTTTAATTTTTTTTTCTGACAGATTTGCAACAGAGATAGCATGAACTTATGTGACTTTCAGTAAACACAGGAAGAATAGAAGTTGTATATTTAATCCTGATCACTCTAAAGACACGTCTATTTTCATTAAATCCATAATCTTTTTTTTTTTAAAGATTTTATTTATTTATTTGACAGAGAGAGATCACAAGTAGATAGAGAGGCAGGCAGAGAGAGAGAGAGGGAAGCAGGCTCCCCGCTGAGCAGAGAGCCCGATGCGGGACTCGATCCCAGGACCCTGAGATCATGACCTGAGCTGAAGGCAGCGGCTTAACCCACTGAGCCACCCAGGCGCCCCTTAAATCCATAATCTTAAATTCGCTTTAATAATGAATATTTTCCTTATTGTAGTTTTTTCATCAATTTTTAAAAAATATTTTATTTATTTATTTGACAGAGAGAGAGATAAAGTGAGAGAAGGAACACAAGCAGGGGCAGTGGGAGAGGGAGAAGCAGGGCTCCTGCAGAGCAGAGAGCCCGATGCGGGGCTTGATCCCAGGACCCTGGGATCATGACCGGAACTGAAGGCAGAGGCTTAACCGACTGAGCCGCCCAGGCATCCCTGAAGTCTTTTTTTTTTTTTTTTAATAAAAAGGGTCTTGGGGCACCTGGGTGGCTCAGTGGGTTAAGCCTCTGCCTTCGGCTCAGGCCATGCTCTCAGGGTCCTGGGATCGAGCCCCGCATCGGGCTCTCTGCTCGGCGGGGAGCCTGCTTCCCCCTCTCTCTCTGCCTGCCTCTGTGCCTACTTGTGATCTCTCTCTCTGTGTCAAATAAATAAATAAAATCTTTTTTTTAAAGGGTCTTTAGTTTTTAGAGATGTGTACTGAAATATTTACAGATGAAATGATGCGATGTCTGGGATTCGCTCCAAAATAACTCGTTGCGTGTCGGGCAGAGAATGGGTGGAGGTATAGACGAAGCGAGAACCACCGTGTTGATCACTGTGGAACCTGGAGGACAGTCATTCAGTGTAGCAGTCTCTCTGCTTTTGTTTATGTTTGTACTTTTCCATAATAACAGCTTTTTTTTAAATCCACGAAAGTGGTAGCACGATTTTGGGGAGGCTTCTCGACGATGAGTCTCACCCAGGAGGAGGAGCCCACAAACACACTGTTCTTCCTTGACCACATTAGAAAGGATGAGCAGCAGGTCAAACATCCGTAGCCGGAAGCAGAGGCCCAAAGGGAGGAGAAATGAGGTGGGGTGAGTCTGAAAAGAGAGGAAGGTAGGAAAGGCCTAGAACACGGTCCCGTGCCAGACTGGACAAGCCACTGCCAGCCACCAAAAGACAGCACGGGGGCTGGCAACAGCTGGAGAGAGAATGCTGAAAGGAGTAGGACTTGGAAGGGGGAAGGTATCTTGTCTACACATGTTGGCGGGACCTGGGGGGACGCAGCTTGAACATCCGAGCTATAAAGCAGACTCACATCTTGGGGAGAGCTGCCCTTGTCTCCACTCCAGCGCTTCTGGAGACAGCGTGGAGATGAGACATTTGGAATGTACTCAGTCCAGCTCTCAAGTCAAACCCTAAGTCATCGAATCATCTTCTGGTTTTGTCTGCACTTTTCCAATCTACAGGTCTTAGGTCAGCTGCTCTTTTTCTCTGTCTGCTCCCATTACTTTTTGGAAAACGACCCCCAATTGCCATTTTCTTAACTGCGAATATGAGACCTGGAAGGCCCCCTGCAGATTGCTTACTGCTTTTTTCCCCAGGTGAGAAAACACAAACTAAGAGAAAGGAAGCGACTCGAGCAGCAGGCACGTGGTAGGTGCTCAACACGTTATCTGTGGAGTCCGGGAGGGATACATACTAACCCGACTACCAAGAAATTACCGCTGGCATCAGAGCTGAAGGGTGGGTGCTCACGCCATATAGTTTTCACATCACTCCTCGTCGAAAGGAAATGATCACGTCGCTACAGAAGGCAAGCTCAGGCTCTTCCTGGCTTAGTGCCCTCTTCCTCGGCGATTCTAGTTCTAGTCTCTGTGGCGCCCGTGTGTGCAGGCAAGGCAGGTCCTGGGTGTGAGGCTTGCAGCTAACCCATGCCTCCTCTTCGGGCTGAGGCTTGTCCACTGTCTCATGGCCTCCTCGGTGGCCCCAGGGACTGGCCAGCCCTATTCTGGACTGCATGGCAGGGCGCGCATTAATCCTCGCACATTAGACGTCTACATGGCACTCCCATCCTGAGAAAATGGTTAGCTTGGGCTCCGAACAGCCTATTGTACCGCTAAGGAGCAGCTGTCTCGCATTATTTCTCTAGTTTTCATCGACCCAGGAGAAGGAAGGAAAGAGAGAGAAGGCAGGAGGCAGAGAGAGAGAAAGAGAGAATGGAAGACAGGAAGAAGAACTACTTTTGATTTGGGGCACCTGGGTGGCTCAGTCAGTGAACCGGCCAACTCTTGATTTTGGCTCAGGTTATGATCTCAGGGTTGTGAGATCGAGCCCCACGAGGGGCTCAGCGCTCAGCGGGTGGTCTGCTTGAGGCTCCTCTCCCTCTGCTTCTCTCCCCTCCCTCTTCCTCTCTGTCTCAAATAAATAAATCTCCAAGAAACTTTTAAGTGTTTTTAGAAGCATAAAAAGAGTTAAGATCCTAACTTCCTAAAATTTGAATATAGAAGTCTTTTTCTCAAAACAGTGCAATTGGAAAATGTCATGCCACTACCAGTTCAGTAAAATGAAGGTAAATAGGGTAACATGATATCGTGAAAGCAAGGTACATTGCCGTCACCACCATTCTCATTCTCACAGAACGGAAAAGGAGGGGCGCCTGGCTGGCTCAGTTGGTGGAGCACACAGCTCTTGATCCCAAGGTTGTAAGTTTGAGCCCCACACTGGGTACAGAGATTACTTCAAATCTTTTTAAACAATGATATGCACAAGAAGACATCTCATTGTGAAATTTTAAAACACTAGAGACCAAAAGAAAACTTTGAAGCTTGCAGAGAGAGAAGAGTTACACCCAGAAAATTGGAAATCAATAAAGGAATCAGACTTTTCAAAAGCAACAGTAGAAGCAAGAACATAGTGGAATATAGTTTTCAAAATTCTGAAGGGAAATTGTTTCTAGCTGGGAATTCTTCACCTAGGGTTAATTTTAATCATCTGTGAAGATATATTCAGATACAGCAGGGTTTTATTAAAAAATTACCTCCCTCATGGGCACCTGGGCGGTCTAATCACTTAAGCATCTGCCTTCTGCTCATGTCACGATGCCACGTCCCACATCAGGCTCCCTGCTCTGCATGGAGTCTGCTTCTCTGCCCCTTCCCTAGCTCATGTGCATTCTCTCTCAAAAAAAATAAATAAAATCTTTTAAAGAAATTACCTCCCTCTCAATCTTTCTGAGGAAGTTAGCACAGTATGTGGTCTGGCAAAACCAGGGCGTAACACAAGAAAGAGAACCACCTGAAATGTGGAAAGCAGAGTTGAACCAAGAAGAGGAGCAAAGGGCGCTCCCCAGATGACAGTTGGGTGGCAGGGCCAGAGGACAAACATTCCAGAATGGATCAGGAAGCCAGCCAACTCCACGAGGGTTGTCTCCAAGAAAAAGAAATGGAACTCACTGATTACACGTGATGGGACCATGCCAAATGGAGTTTTATGGTTCTATCAGCAAGTTTGGGGCTAAACTCATGACATAGAAGAACAAATCAAACCAGAAAAAAGAGACAATTTGGGGAAGATAAAGGAAATACAATTTAATGGTACCATACATGGATCAACTGAGCACAACGATTATACAAATATTGCTAATATTGAATATTTTACCCCCGATTTTTTGTATTTGTAGAAGTGTGAGTGGATGTGGGGTGTGTGTGTGTTTGTGTGTGTGTGTGTGTGTGTGTGTGGACATATAAGGAAGCTAGCTCCTCATCTTCCATTGTAGAAATTCAGAAATAGGTCATTTCTAAACCTAAATAAAAATTAGAAACATTGGGTGATAGAAGAGTTATATACAAAAAGAACTAGCTAAAAACATTAAAAGCAGTTTAAAACAACACAAATTATTGTCTCACACTTCTGTAAGTCAGAAGTCCAACAGAGTATGATTACATTTTCTGCTTGATGTCTCTTATTAAAGCTGAAATCATGTAGGTGGCCAGCCTGAGCTCCTATGTGGAGATGCTGGCAGGGGGCGGGGGGAATCCAGCTGCCAGGCTCATTCACGTTGGTGGCAGGATCCAGTTCCTTCCAGCACTTTCTAATGGCCTCTTCCTCTCTCAAGCCTGCAATGACACTTTGAGGCCTTTCTGTACTTTGACTCTGTCCTTCTCTTCTACTTTCAGCTAGAGAAATTTCTCTGCTTTGAAGGGCTCAAGTGATGAGATTAAGCCTACCCTGATAATTCAGGATAATTTCCCCATTTTAAGATCTATAATCTTGATCACATCTGCAAAGTCTCTTTTGCCATGTAAAAACGCTTTCATAAGGTTCCAGGCATAGCGTGAGGGCGTCTTTTCTGGGAGCAGGAATCAGGGGGTCAGGAGTGCTAGGGCAGGGGACCACAGTTTTTTGTTTTTGTTTTTTTTAAAGATTTTATTTATTTGACAGAGAGATAGAAAGAGCAGGAACACAAGCAGGGGGAGTGGGAGAGCAGGCTTTCCCTGAGCAAGGAGCCCGATGTGGGGCTCTACTCTAACCCAGGACCCTGGGATCATGATCTGAGTTGAAGGCAGACGCTTAACGACTGAGCCAGCCAGGTGCTCGTTGTTTACTGAATTCAAAGGGACTCTATTTTAGGTAATATATCGAATGTCATGATATATATACAAAAACCCGTTTTTGTGTTTCTAGGCAAAATGGCCTATGATCTGCAGAGCATGATAAGAAATAGTTTTTAGGCACAATCATGGCTGGGCCCTGGTGAAAATTCTGATTTGGATGGACTACAGGGCTCATCCAATGTATCAATTCCTCTGTTCTTACTGTTGTATTAAAGGACCCACTCTGGTTATTTTTGGCAGTTACTGCTCATAGCTAACTACTTCCTGTAGCAACAGTAGGTGACTGTAAATGCATTTTCTTTTTTTTTTTTTTAAGATTTTATTTATTTGGGGCGCCTGGGTGGCTCAGTGGGTTAAGCCTCTGCCTTCCAGGTCATGGTCCCGGGGTCCTGGGATCGAGTTCTGCATCAGGCTCTCTGCTCAGCAGGGAGCCTACTACCCCCCCTCTCTCTGCCTGCCTCTCTGCCTACTTGTGATCTCTGTAATGAATAAAATCTGCTCAGCAGGGAGCCTGCTTCCCTCTCTCTCTCTGCCTGCCTCTCTGCCTTCTTGTGATCTCTCTGTCAAACAAAGTAAAATCTTTAAAAAAAGGAATGATGTAAACTGTAAGTTTTTAAAAACATATTCTTTATCAAGAATATTTCTTAATATGCAAAACAAGTCATTATCTCAGTTTTTGTTGGATGACAAAATAGAGCTAATCTGGTCCAATCTCCTCATTTTGCAGATGAGAACACTAATGCCCCAGAGAGAGGAAGGGTCCTGCCCATGGCTTTGCTGGTGTTTGAAGCAAGGATCCCCACTTCTGAATGAGTTCCACAACGTACTGCCACTGTTTTAAACTTTGGAAGGGATGAAAAATAGCGAAGTCTAACATCTTCATCTCGCAGGTAGGGAAGCAGATGTAAACAGGAAGAGACCCCTGCTGGAGGTCATCTGGAACTCCTACTCTAACTGAGGTCACTTTGCCCTGTGCAAAGCACATATATAATAGAATACGCAAACAAATCTGAAGACGCTGTAAAAAGCTCACTTAAATGGCTTAAGTTCTTGAATAGCTTCCATTTGGTAAGCAATCTAGCAACAATTTGAAAGAAAATATTTCTTCTTAGGCAGCTTTCTTCTTAGGACAAGTAAATACATTACTAACCTTCTAATAAAGGCTCTAATGTCAGGCTGACTTGGTTTCCAATTGTCTCAGTCATTTACTAGCTGGGTGCTCTTGCACACACAACTCAATCATTTTGTTTTTTGAAAAAAGATTTTATTTGTTTGAGAGGGAGGGACAGTGCACAAGCAGGGGGAAGGGCAGAGGGAGAAGCAGACTCCCCGCTGAGTGCAGAACCCTACACGGGGCTCGTTCCCAGGACTCCGAGACCATGGCCCGGGTGGAAGTCAGACACTTAACTGACTCAGCCACCTGGGTGCCCCTAACTCAATCATTTCATGTCAGTTTCTCCGTCTAGAAAATGAAGGTCACAATGCCACCTAGCTCGTGGGAGTCACGTGGGAATTTAGTGAAATGATACATTTAATTTGGCACCTGCTAGCCACTCAATAGCCCTTTCTCTTTTTATGTAATGTTTATATCTAATAAATGTTGAGAACCAGCAGTGAAATGTTTTCCTGTTGCTAATAGTAAACTAATAGTGTGACGATTAGGAAAGATGGTTAAAGGCCAAAGAACCTTCAGGAAGAAATCATCTTGTGAATCGATGAGAAAAATATCTAGCGCATCTCAATGCCAGTAAAACTCCTCCCTCACTTAAAGTAAAAGTGGCCAAGACTCAGCCGCTGCAGTATTTACAAGAAAGTTATTGCTTGATCTAATCATCTGAGTTTAAAAGGAGAATCTCTGAAGTAAATTTTCTTGTTTCCTTGCTTTCTTCTGAAACTAATACTCTGAAGGCATAATGTGTTTCTCATATGAGCTTGTAAATGAGCAGGGCTTCATGGAAATGACAAAATGGTAAATTACTCTAGAAATCAAATGTACTTCAATCATTCCGGCTCCTCTCCCCCAGACAAGGCGAACATGTTTATGATTACAAAAATGTGTTTTCCACAGATCTCATATAGATATGCAACCTCAAGTGTCTGTCCTCAAACGTCTTCTGTCATAATACTCAGTATATTGATGTATTAAGCAGCAAAGCTTTCTTATTAAAAACACAACTATACTTACCTGGAGACAGAGTTCCAGAATCTTCTTGGATCATTCGAGATACTTACAGAAATAAGCTCACCGAGAACAGAAGCCCCTACCCACCACCCCGTAGGGTTGGGATTAGGGTAATTAATAAGTGTGGTCTGGCTAAAGACCCACTCCTAGAGCTTAACACTGTTAAATAACAAAAACTCAATCAAGTAAATTTGAAAGATCTAATTGGCTTTATTATTTGACTCATGAATCCAGCAGCATCCCCATCTAGGAAGTAGAGAGGAGTTCAAAAGAAACACAGAAAAGGAAAGGCTTTTAAAGGTGAAGAGTGAGGGGCACCTGTGTGGCTCAGTTAAGTGTCTGACTCCTGATTTCTGCTCAGGTCATGATCAGGGTCCTGAGATCGAGCCCCGCATCGGGGTCCATGCTGGGTGTGGTGCCTGCTTAAGATTCTCTCTCTCTCCTTATCCCTTCCCCACCTTTCCTCTAAAAAAAATTAGTAACAAAGATAGAGAGGGAGTGGAAAAAGGGAAATTATTAGGAAGGAACCCATTGTTTTAAGCAAGGTCACCCTCCTAAGAGGAACGGAAAGGGTCTATCAGTAAAATTCCTGGTGCTGAACAGGAAATTCCACGTTGATTAGAGGTTAAAGGCTGAAACTGCAGTTAAGTACTAAGTCTTGCCTTACTGACTCTGGTAAGTGACACCATGCTGGGCCCGTGTTTTCTTTTTAACATGAATGATTAAGAAAAAAACCCTCCATGACATTGAAACCATTTTGCTCTAGTTGCAGAAAATAAGAGACCACATTACCATCCCTTAAGAGGACAGCTACTGAAAACTGATTATTAGGCTTAAACTAATTCTAACTGTTGGGGGTTGGTCCCCCATCATGTCTACCAGGATGCTCTCCTTAAGAATGTCCCTGTGGGGGGGGGGGGGCACCTGGGTAGCTCACTTCCTTGGGCGTCTGCCTTCAGCTTGGGTCATGATTCTGGGGTCCTGGGATCGAGCCCTGCATCGGGCTCCCAGCTCAGCGGGGAGCCTGCTCAGGGAGTCTTCTTTCCCCTCTCCTTCTGCCCCTCTCCCCCATTCGTGTTCCCTCTCACTTGCTCTGCTCTCAATCTCAAATAAATAATAATCTTAAAAAAAAAAAAGGAATGTGCCTCTGTGTGTGTGTGTCTGTCTGTGTGAACACACATGTATACTTGTATTTCTTTTTCCTTTCCCATAGTTTTCCTGCCACTGGTTGGGCGGGGGCGGTGGAGGGTCACAATCACGTTGGTGACGACAGACATTCTCTCCCCGGGGTGGGATGACATCATGGACAACAGACCAGCGCCACTCTCTGAGCTCTAAGGTGGTGCTGATGAAGGTCACACCCGTGACTCGGGTGACACGCTGCTCTGCCGGGGGGGGGGGGGGGCGCTGGCTGGGTAACCCTTCTTCACCAGGAACAGCCAAACCACCAGGTATGTCAGGATTGAGACCCACAGCAGCTGGCGGAGCTGGCCCTCCACTTCTCTTTGGCAATGACACACTTGGCCGTCCTGCAGGCGAACGCCACCGGCTGGAGCCCCTCGAAGCCACCTGCCCCGCGGAGCCGGTTCTCCCTCCAGGGCCCCTCAGCCCCGCCCCGCAGCAGCCCCACATGTATTGCCCTGAATGATCAGAAAGACAATTTATCAAGTACTTGTGGCCCTTCAGGTATGGCCGGCACAGGCTGTGCTGATATTAAGCTCGGTGCATGTTCTTATAAAAAAACACAGGTGCACCGAGCATAGCGGAGGAGCTTATGAGAAATGACTAGAAGATAAAACAGCCGTCTTGGATTTTTTTTTCCACAACATTTATTCTTTTAACTCCAATTCTGCCGCCACCCACTCCTCACAACGCTTTGCCCCAAAATAAGACCAAAGGAAGACATGCGGGTAATGTACAAAAAGACAGTATTTATTTCACTCAAGCTTTCGTATAAGAAGTTAAACAAAATGATCCCTAGTTGAAGGCATTACCAAAAATATTCTTAACATTGTTTCACGTGTCCCTTCAGGGCCCAGAGAGAGGAAAAACTTATCTGAACGAAAGAGTAAGAATGACCATCCTTATGGTGGGTTTCTTAGGAAGGCCGAGGGAAACACAATCCATATAGTTTAGGCGTAACATAGCGAAGGAACCTCCACTTTCCTACAGGTGATAGAAATCCCACTGACATATTCAAGTTCCCTTTTCGGTGACTATTGAAGAGCTACAGATATTCCTGTAATTCACTGCCTGCTTTCCCTCGACTATCTGACAGCTCAAAGCAGGGAATGGAAACCAAATGCAACGTCCCCACTCTGGGGCTATGACTGTCACCGTCTGCCGTCCCTTGGGGAATCATGATACCAAAGCATCCTCTCCCTCTCTGCCATCTAAATAGGATACCAGGAAAAATGGCCCTGGGTGAGACGTGTAGGTGTTTTGCTTTCCAGAATTATAAAAGACTTGACTGGGAGAGTATGTCAGACACAGGAAAACCCAATATTCTTTCTAGAGAATCTTGTAACATGGTGGGACACCCACTCCGCCTGTCTCCCACCCCAATCTGACCAAAAAAAAAAAAAAGGGCACAGGGAGGCAACACCCTGATGTCTACCTGTGCCAAGAAATTTCCTCTGACGAGCCAGGGCAAGCTGGTGGCCACCTTGGCCCAAGCCCACGGCGAACAGGCACCTCTGACCTCCTCCCGCTGTCCCCTAAGAGCGGGAGGGGCAAGTCGCAACATCGAAGCGCTGCCCGTGGGTGAGTGTCTGGAGAACTTGTAGGTGTCAAGTTGTCAAGTACCTACCAAGAATCGGGAGTCTGTGTGCATGAGGAGAGAGACTCTGGGCAGGGGTGGGGGGGCTGTGTGTGAGGGGGGCCTCTCGCTTCCATGCTTTAAATCTGGAGGAAGGAGGAGCAGAGGGAACATCTCAGTGGGTCCAATGGAGGGCTGGGTGAGGAGGAAACCCTAACTCAGTATGCAAAAAAAAAAAAAAAATGAATACAAATGTGGGAGCCTCAGATGCTATCCATATATGAAGCAAAACCTACTCATAACCAGCTGGGGCTGGAAGGGAAAAGGGGAAGACCTAACTATCCTTTTCTGAAGCCAAGAGCGAAGTGCGGAGTGAAAACTGCACCTCCTTTCTGTTCAGAAAATGCAGAGAGAAAACAGTAATCCTTAAAAACCTTCCAAGAAATGCAGACTCACGCAGCAGTTACAAAAACATGCAAGAATCAGTCACCGTTTCTGAGTCTCCCCACACTTTACCTGAGATGCAAATTACTCGCTGCCCCTCTAGGTGTTCTGCACAGCTTGACATCCTGCTTAGATGTGCTGCCCTGGAACGTGGGTGAGCGCGGCAGGGGAGACTGGGCATGGGAACTGGCGAGTCGAAAGGTCTGGCAACTGACCAGTGGAGACAGAGCAGTAAAGAACAGGGGAGTCTCGGCTAAGACTGTCACCCGCCCGAGCAAGTGCCTCTGGGCTGGGGGCCGAGCGCAGGGACACAGGGTGAACATCTGACCAAGCGGTGGAGGTGAAGAAGGCTCAGGCGGCCCACCGCACCCCCAGCGAGCCCCCTTCCCTCCGCTGGGCGGGGAGGGCGGTGGGAGGAAGGGGGAGCCTGCCGGGGCTTGGAAAGGAGCCTCCCCTGCCCCATGCCTGGGCCTCTCAAAGCAGGGACTACTGCTGCTCACGGGGCTGATGATTCCAGACTGCTAAGAGATTTAAGAGCCACAGACATTCCTCCATGAGATCCCAAACAGATAAGAGATTTTATCAATTTCGGCTGCAAGATGTTCTCCGTGACTCCGGGTTGGCATTAGCAACTGCACCCAAAATGCGCTTCACACAACAAATCAAACGTAGTTGGTATTGCTGGACACAGAATACAAAGCAGGCACAGATCCCTCAGAAATTGTTGCAACCCTTGGTAAGATGAACTCTACCGCCATCATGGCCTTTGGCTTTGTCCCTGACTTTGAAGCCTTCGCAAGGGCCGTCTGCTTTTATAATTCAACAACAGGGACTCGCCAGAGAGCCCCTCAGGTTTTGTTTCTCAGACTCAACAGAAAGGCAGGGGTTCTTTTGGAGCTGCCTGTTTGCAAATGGCCCAGTGGTTTCAGTTTCCGCTTCACGAGTTCCCAGATAACAAAATGCAGAACGGGATGAATCTTCACAAGGTCACATTGAAGGTTAAAATAAATTATCCCCGTCACTGAGAGGCTCTCTTCAGGTTTTCTATCAGCACCACAGAGTCGGTCTCTTCTTTGGTTTGCTTCTCGTAGATGTCGTACTTCTTCCAGTGCTGGAAGGAAGGAAAACACACAGGATGACTCTTGTAAACAATGTTCTCTCCCTGAGATCCCGCAGCCAGGGATTATTCTTAGGTTTGTGTGCGCGGAACCATGAGTGCTTGTTTTCCTGCCACGGTTTTGGTTTGGGGGGGTTTTGTTTTGTGTTGTTTGTTTTTGACTAAGAATCTTCATCTATTTGAACAATTCATGAAATGAAACAATCGGTAATTAACATTCAAAGGAGAAGGGAAAGCATGGGATTGTTACATGATGTCTGACAGCTATCTCAAGAGAGAAATGCCGACATCCGGTGCCTGCGTGGCTCAGTGGGTTAAGCCTCTGCCTTCAGCTCAGGTCATGATCTCAGGGTCCTGGGATTGAGCCCCGCATTGGGCTATCTGCTCAGCAGGGAGCCTGCTTTCCTCTCTCTCTCTCTGCCTGCCTCTCTGCCTACTTGTGATCCCTCTCTGTCAAATAAATAAATAAAATCTTTAAAAAAAAAGAAAGAAATGCAGACATCTCTGAAACTGGAAACGAAGTCTTTTGAAGAAGAATAAAAGGGCGGCGTGCTTTTCTTACATTAACTGTTCCTACCTTTATTTTCTTGCCACTCCAATTTGCCCATCGCTCCAGAGAGATAACAGGCTCAAAAAGTCAACCAGCATCGAGGTCAATGGCAATATATAAAATGTCCCAAGAGGTCTTAGTGCAGTTAAAACTTCTGAAAGACCCTATATGGACAGTTTCATGTGACATCATTTGCAAGAAGTGGGAATCATGCATTTAAAGGCAAGCTCATCCTGAACTCAACGTAAATGCGTCTCTTAACGGTGAAAGCCAATATCCTGGCCTTTGCCTTCTTTCCTCAGAAATCAAGGGAAAGGGCAGAAACTGAGCTCAGTCCCCTCATCTGTAAAATAGAGTTGCGGGACTAAACTGGAGGTCAGCAAACTGCGGTGGAAGGGTTGGACCCAGCAGGCCGCCTGTTTTTGTAAATAAAGTTTTCTTGGCACCCCTCTTTGTTTCTGTGTGGTCTGCGGCTGCGTTCACGCTACAACGGCAAAAGGTGAGTTGCCCTAAGAGCAAAGAGCTGGGTAAGTCAAGAATATTTACTCTCTGGTTCTTTCCAGGGAAAGTGTGCCACCCCTGCACTAGATTTTTCCCAAGCTCTTTCTCTGCTTTGGATGTTTTCTGGTTCAAGAAGCCTCGGAAAGGAAAGGCAAAGCAGAAAAACAGAAACGAGAGCAACAACGACTATGCCGCTGCCTCAAGCTATACAGTTAGAGATGGACTGAGCAGGTCGGGAGCATCCCAGTCTTGGAGAGCACAGGCAGGGTTGAGCTGAGAGACACTGCTTCAAATATCCAAATTATTCTAAATAAATGAGTTAACCCTCATACTCCTAGTAGAATGGCTAAAATTAAAAAAAAAAAAATACTGACAATCCCAAGTGCTAACACAGCTGCAGAGTAACCGGTGCTCTCCGGCAGTGCTGGTGGAAATGCAAACTAGCACAGCCACCACGGGTCCTTACAAAATGAAATGGACACCGACTTTGTGACCCAGCAGCACCCCCGCCCAAGTATCCACCCAAGAGAAATGGAAACCTGTGTCTACACAAAGACCCCCACATGAAGGTTTATAGTAGCTTTCTTCATAAAAGCCCCAAACTGGAAACAAGCCCACCATCCTTGAACAAGCGAATGGTTAAATAAACTGCGGCGCAGCCATATCACGGCATGTTGCTTGGCAACCAAAAGGAATGAGCCATGGATACACACATCAACACGGACGGCTCTTAAATGCACCGTGCTGGATGAAATAAGCCAGACTCCAAAAATCTATGTGTTTGGTGATTCCATTCATAAGACATTCTGGAAAAGGCAAAACTTAGGGATAGGAACAGATGAGTGGTGGCAAGGGTATGGTGACGAGGAAAATGCTCTCGATGGTGACTGGCGTGAGTAGCAGCGACAAAAGCGCACGCCTGTGCTACAAGTGCAGCCGCGCAGAATAACTATGCACTTAAAAAAGAAGAACGTGTCTTTTACAGAAATCAACAAACCTGGCTTTTGAAAATGTGAAATGCACAGGATCTAATAAAAAACAGTCTGAAAAAATTACATAACCTTGAAATAATGGCTTATTCAATAAATGGCACTAAGACAACTGGCTAAGCATTTGAAAAATAAAGTTAAACCCTCCTTGATGGCCCACATGGATCAATTCCCTGTGGATAAAAGACCTAAATGTAAAAAACAAAATCAAGTAAGAACTAGAAAAATATACTGGGCAACAAGTACATCAATCTGAAACAGGAAAAGGCTTCCTACACACAAAAAATACAGAAGATTTGAATGCATAAAAAAGAAAAACAACATTAATCACCCTAAATACTACATAGAGGCAAACAGACAACAAGCCAAAGGATTAACAGCTGATAGATAAAAAGAGCTTTATGGGGTCACCTGGCTGGCTCAGTGGGTTAAGTGTCTGTCTTCGGCTCAGGTCATGATCCCAGGGTCCTGGGATTGAGAGCAGCGTCCTAACCCTAACCCTCCTCCCTCTGCCCCTCAGCACTCCCCGTGCATGGGCTCTTTCTCTCTCTCCCCCAAATAAATAAATAAATAAATAAATAATTTTAAAAAAGACCTTTAGGGGTGCCAAAGTGGCTCAGTCATTAAGCATCCGCCTTCGGCTCAGGTCATGATCCCAGGGCCCTGGGATTAAGCCCTGCATCAGGCTCCCTGCTTGGCAGGAAGCCTGCGTCTCCCTCTCCTACTCCCCCTGCTTGTGTTCCTTTTCTCGTGCTCTCTCTTTCTCTGTCAAATAAATAAATAAATAAAAATCTTTAAAAAAAAAAAAGAGCTTTACAAACTACCAAATTTCCAAAACATGAATATGGCAGGGAAAAAGAAATGGACAATGAACAAGAACTTCACAAAAGAATTCAAGCCCATGAACATATAAAACAATATGAAAGCTGATCCATAAAATGAAAACAAGATGCCCTTTTCTCGTCTGTGAATTGGAAAGAATTAAAAAAAAAAAAGATACACTCAGGCTGGCAAAAGCATGACGGAAGCACCGTTCAGACATACAACCTACTTATAATCTATGCTTCTTGTGAAAAATTTAAATGTATTTTAATGCCCCCCTTTCCTTAATATGAAGGAATCATACTCTATCTGTACCCAGGGTGTTTAACAGCATGTATTACAGATTCTTACATACCAGTAAAATTGAGCTACCTCATTTTCTTTACCCTCTGCATAATACGTCATTGCATGAATGCACCATAATTTACTGAATTGGTATCCTTAATAGATATTTAGCCTGTATATCCTTTCTGGATGACAATTTGTCACTATTAACCAAAGAATTTAAAAAGTATTAATCTCTTCTGATCCAGCAATCTTACCTGTAACACTATATCCCACCCAAAGAACAGAATACATATATATATGTATATGTCAATGTACAATGTACATATATATATATATATATATATATATATATATATAGCTATGACATGATGCCTATAATGATGACATTTAGAACTCATCTAAATGCCCCAACAATAGGGACTTGGTAAAGTATGTTATGATATATTCACACAATGGCAAATACTATATAGCCACTAAAAAGCATATTATAGGACCAGGGCTGACGAACTTTTTCTGTCAATGGCCAGATAATATTTTCGGCTTTGAGTCTCTGTCCCCAAAACTCGCTCTGCTGTCACAGCATGGAAAGAGCCACAGGTAACAGGTAAATGAACAGGTGTGGCTATCTGCCAACAAAACTTTTATGGATGCTTGACATTTGAATTTCAAATAATTTTCATGTGCTAAGACAAAATATTCTTCTTTAGATCTTTTCAACAATTTAAACATATAAAAACCATTCTTGGCTTGTAGGCTGTAGACAAGCAAGCAGCAGACAAGATCTGGCCCATGGTCTGTAGTTTACAGAGAAATCCTAGGGGGAAGGTAGTGGTTGGCAGCATAGTTTTGTTTTTGTTTTTAAAGATTTTATTTATTTGTTTGACAGAGTTAAAGAGAGAGAGCAAGCACAAGCAGGGGGAGCAGCAGGCAGAGGGAGAGGGAGAAGCAGACTCCTCGCTGAGCAGAGAGCCAGATGCAGGCCTCGATCCCAAGGCCCGGGGATCATGACCTGAGCCCAACACTTAACCAACTGAGCCACCCAGGCACCCCAGCAGCACAGGTTTTAAACGTCCCCTAATGCTACCATAAAAAACACAAATAGGAAAGGTAACCAGGGTAAGCAGGAGAGCAACTGCCCAGTCCACAGACACAATCTACGACAGAACCAGATCGAAATGATTCCCCCGTGAGCCCTGAAATATGAATGGGTGGCCAAAGCAGAGACAGCCACAAGAGTACAATGGGATCAGTTAAGGAGGAGGTACGGAGAAGGAACCGGCAGGACATCTGATAGATCTGAGAACTCTAAAATAACTCAAACCCCAGCAAGCTAATTTACGTACAACAACTAAGACCGGCAAGGGTTTGCCCTTTCAAATGGCGACAGTGCGAGGAGTCCATGCTGGAGCCTGGGAGCAGCCTGGGCCCCATGAACTCGCAAAGCCATCAAAAGCTCTCTTCCAGGGCCAAGTTCCACTCTGAGGAGTAACTGACGCACAATGACGCCACACTGACCCAGAGACCGGGAGGCTCAGTTGGTTAACTGCCCGACTCTTGACTTTGGCTCAGGTCACGATCTCAGGGTCCTGGGATCCAGCCCCGAGTTGGGCTCCGCGCTCAGAGGGGAACCTGCTTGAGATTCTCTCGCTCTCTCTCCCTCTGCCCTTCCCTCTGCTCACATGCACACACACGTGCACATACACATTCTCTAAAATAAATAAATTTTTAAAAAATCTTTAAAAAATGAAGGTGGAACCAGGTGGTGGGTAATAGGGAGGGCACGTACTGCATGGAGCACTGGGTGTGATGCCAAAACAATGAACACTGTTATGCTGTAAATAAACAAATAAAAAAAATAAAATTAAAAAAAAATGAAGGTGGATAAAAATTATTCAAGAGGATGTGACAAATACAGAAGACAGGCAAAGAAAACAAGGGAACGGAATAACTGAAGTCCAGATATTTTTACTGAAATTTAAAAAAAAAATCTAAGACGACATACTGAAAGGGTACACCATCTACTTCAGAAATCAAGCCTAGAAGACTAACAACATCAAGACATATTCTGGCAAAATTATTGGACTTGGAAGAAAAAAAAGCTTTTGACAATCAGACAGAAAAGACCAAGTGTTTGTCTTTAAAGTGCGCTCTATGCTCAACGTGGGGCCCAAACTCTAGATCCTGAGATCAGGAGTCGCACACTCCACTGACCAAGGCAGCCAGGTGCCCCAGGACCAAGGGTTTTAACACAGAAAATTATATTGTCAGCAGACTTCGACAACATTTTATGCCAGAAGAAAATGGATGCCACATTTAAGATACCCAAGGCAAGAACATGTGAGCCATGGATTTTATATCTAGCTAAAATGACTTTCAATTATTAATGCAGCAGACTCCATCAACGTGTAAATAATTCAGAAAATGTTGGTCCCACGAATCCTCCCTGAGAAAACGTTTAGAGCTTCAAACAACCAAAGTGACTGGAGAGACATGAACATGAAGACAGGCAGTAAGCATCAAATACATACACCCACACAGAATTACGACATCAGGAGGGCTCTGAGAGAGACACTATGGTACGCAATAGTTACCTGCACTGACGGTGCAGACACTGGAAAGCTTCAAAAATGAAGAGGGAACAGGGAAGACATACGGGAAAATGGCCTTTTCCAATAATCATCAAAACTAATTTGATAATTTGTCAGAAATTCAGAAATTTCTTCAGTTCCTCCTGTTGCTTTCTCATCTGTTACATTCAAATAAAATTAAATATAAGCATTTAATTAAAACATATCCTATGACTGGCTTAGGGTCCAGACGGGAGGATCAGGACGCCTGGGTTCAGGTGCCACGTCCGACTCTCATCCGGGCAGTGTGGATGCTAGCTCTGGTGTTGTGATCACGCTACACCTACTCGCCCGTGGGACCTCGCCTTCTTCATCTGTGTGCTGGAGGTAAGACCGACTGCGAGCTGGGGACAAATTACGGAAGGAAGTGCTTAGAAGAGTGTCTGATACACAGCAAAAATTCCCTAAGTACAAACTATGATTACTGTTGTCATTGTAACTACATTTGTCATTAAAAGTCCCATTTCTCTATGCTGCTCACATAACCTTAGAGATGGTTATGTCCGGGTGACAGGACGAAGAGCAGCTTTATTTTTCTCTCTTGGTGATCTGTATTTCTCATTTCTCTATAATAAATCCATGTTGCTTTTAA
Organism: Meles meles; assembly: GCF_922984935.1. Lineage (NCBI taxonomy): Eukaryota > Metazoa > Chordata > Mammalia > Carnivora > Mustelidae > Meles > Meles meles. The sequence goes on along the minus strand of NC_060087.1, from coordinate 101,227,922 downwards.
AAGAAAAATATTTTAAGTTTTAAAAAAGCATGCGGAACATTACACCTTCATTGGTTTCTAGTCGTTAGACCCAATGATTAGCTGGGTTGGACAGGAAAAAAAAAATCCATTTTAATGAGGTGAGCCCTGCAGCAGAAATGATATCCAAGAGATATTAATTTTTTTCAATTGTCTTTTTTCATTTCTAAAACCCAGATTACTCTCATTTTCACTCATCATCAGCATTGTGGCCTTTTCCTGAGGACTGCCTCTATGAATACGTCTGTGTAAGAAAAGGGAACAAATGCTCTGACCTATTATTCAACTTCGTGAATTCTATGCCAATATATTTTCCAAATTACTTGCCGAAAGAAAAATAAATCCACAAAATTACCCATCTGTAATTCAATTCTCACGCTGCCAATTTTTTAAAAAAAGGTAATCAGCAACAGAATAATAGCCAAAGATGAAAAACATCACAGGTAGAAAAAAAGAAAAAAACAGCATTTGGGAGGCTAACATGACTGGCTTTTCGTTGTTGGTCATCTAATCCTAGAAGAGCAGCAGGCAATACAGGTTCTTCTAGTTTAAAGAAATAAACAAATTTCGTGGTGTCACGGAACACTAAATGTTCATTTAAGAATACTTTCAAGGTCTGGTTAGTTCCCACAGTGAATTTTCCATAGAAGTGAAGTGGATTTCATGCCCCAAGCACTGGGTGAAACAGCGGCCTCTTGTAGGAATATAAGTCAACGGATTACATGCCCTGGTTTTCTTCAGATCGATATCCCCAATGGAAAGATGAACGACATGAATTGGAGATCGTCATGCCTTAAATATCATTGCAGCTAGGGCGCTTGGGTGGCTCAGTGGGTTAAGCCTCTGCCTTTGGCTCAGGTCATGATCTCAGGGTCCTGGGATCAAGCCCTGCATGGGGCTTTCTGCTCAGCAGGTAGCCTGCTTCCCCTCTTTCTCTGCCTGCCTCTGTGCCTACTTGTGATCTCTCTTTCTCTGTGACAAATAAATAAATAAAATTGTTAAAAAAAAATCAATGCAGCGAAAAAAAAAGAGAACCATTTGAGGGGCACCTGGCTGGCTCAGTTGGTAGCACGTGTGACTCTTGGGGGTTGTGAGTTCAAGCCCCACGTTGGGGGTAGAGTTTACTCAATTAAAAAAAAAAAGAACCAGCTGAATGTGGTATGAAGGGGACGAAGGTGGTGCCATTTAACATGGCTATGGCTCCAACCCCTCCCTTTAAAAATTGAGAAGTAAAGGCAAAGAACTAAACAGGTTACCTGCTTTCTTAGCAGAGAGAATTTCAGAATAACGGAAGAGCCAAGTTACTGACTCAAAGCCCTGCTTTGGAGAAAAGGGGCAGCTTACAAATGTAGATTAGGTGACAGAGGAGAAAAATCATCACTTCAGAAAGCCTGCTGAAAGTACTGATTCACTGCAGGAGACCAATGGCAACAGAGAGCATGAGCTACAGAGCTGAGCTAAGGTGCTGACAGGGCGCTAACCCAGCGCTGCGCGGACTGTCTTCAGGTGGTGAGGGGGGACTAAAGTGTCAAGGGTCAGGAGGGGACATCCTGTTACCACCCTACACTCAGTGCTCCATCTTCACGTCACTAATGGTGCCACGACTGGATCCGACCCATCCCCCCGCAGCTGGGGGACGGCTGGAAAAACTGCAGTACGGTGAGTGTTAGACAATATTAAGGGATATGAATCACTTTTAAAAGGACAGCCACACTATTTTGCTCATGCAGGAAAGCGGTCCTCATTTTTCTTTTCTTTTTCTCGCGTTCCTAGTTTTTAAAGATACATAGTGAAGTGAGGGGGACAAAAAAAAAAGAAGAAAGAAACAATTCAGCAGTATCTAGATGTTGACTCCCAGCTAACAAGCTGCTTCCCAACCAGGAATGCGAAGCTGGCACAGTGCGGAAAACAGAACTGGTTTCCAAGAAGCGGGGGAAGAATAGATAATGTTTTATGGATGAAACAGAAATGCAGATGTGGAGAAGCAAACGCCCCCCCCCCCACAGCCCCCTGCCCCCCAGCCGTGGCCCGCAGCCCAATTAGTCACGAAGGAAAGGCAAGCAGCAAAGCCACAGGAAGAAATGCTGTTGGCCATGGCGTTACTATAGCGATGAGCAAAACACTGTCAAAACACTAGGAACCTTAAGGAAAACTATACAGAGGATTTCATTTCTTCGTGGCCACACCTAAATGAGGTTTTTGGGTTTGTTTCCTTTTTTTTTTTTTTTTTAATTTTTTTTTATTCCCGAAGAACCACAGTGGAGAAGGAGTATTAGGAAAGGGCAGGGATTATTCCTCGGGATTAGGAGCCGGTAACTCTGGGCTACTATGGCCTCTGGTTCAGGTTCTGCCATGACCTCTCTCGGTGACAGTCCCTGAGAAATGTCTCTAGGGCCCCCACCGTCCCCATCTCTAAAAATGAGGGGTTAGGACTAGCATCTTAGCATCTTAACAGTTTACGGTTAAAGACAGATAACTCAATGCAAGAAATGTCCACCTCACTGGAGGACCCCCAGGGCCACATTCATTCTATAATTCGATAATTCTAGAAGCAAAAGGCTCATCTTTCTGCTGCATATGCAGCTCCACTGGGTGAGGATTGCTGTCATGTAGAGAAAAGAAGCTTACTCATTTGCTTAAAGAGAAAACATGAAAATTTGTTCTATTACCCTTCCTCCCTGTCTGGCATTTTCATTATACTTTCGGTTTTAAAGCCTGATTTTATTTAATGGTCTGCAACCACCACAAACAAAAACATCTTATGCTTTTAGCAGTCCATCTTGTCAGTATATCTGCCTCGCTAAATTATAGAATTCTCTGACTCATCGGGACAACGTATTATCCTCTAGACAGCAAATTGAAAAAAAAAGCAATTTTCCCATCTCTGAGAAAGATAATTGATCTGATTTAGCTGTCAATGTTACCATCATTCACTCTATCACTCAGGCTCAAAACCTTGAGATTATTTTTACTCTCTGTACCTTTCCTTGCCCACAGACTCCCCAAGCTGTAATGAGTTGCCTTTATTAATGTCTCTTGCGTCGATCCCCTCTGCTGCCACCTATGTTCAAGTCCCTACTACCTCTTAAACCCAGATGACCGAAATAGTCTCTTTCCCCTTAATGACTTCGTGTAGGGTTCCTTTTCATTATGAAAATAATACATGCTCATTATAGGCAATTTGGAAATTTCAGAAAGGTACAAAATAACCCAATTATCGGTGTGGCCCTTCTGTCCAGAGATGATCATTTTGATCCCTCTCCTTCCACTCTTGGTTCTACATGTATATTCATGCGTTTTTATCCAAATTAGGATCCAGTGAAGTCTGCGGGAAGTCTTCTATCGCGATTATTTTGCTGTGACATTAAATGCTTTGAAAACCTAGCTTTTTTTTTTTTTTAACTAATTCTCTATTGTGGATGATTCACTGGCTAAGTTTTTCATGTTAGAGACAAATGCTGCATTGCCCGTCCCTGTGCCATTGTTGGGTTACTTCCTCAAAACGGACTCTTAAAAATGTAACGATCAGATCAAAGATTCTTGTGACATTTTTCCAAGCTGCCCTCCAGAAGGAAGAAACACTGCTCTGTAGGAAGAGGCGCCCGCTCCCTCCGCACTTGCGAACGTTGGCCATGATCACTTTTCAGACTTACTAGGCTGGACATTTCTATCTCCTCCATGCTCTGGCTGCAAGTCCTGCATATACTAGTGAGTCCAGACATGTTTTCATGGGCGTTGGGCATTTGCATCACGGCACTTTAACTCGTCTTTGTTCTGCTGAGAGGGGCAGTGAGTGCAAACGCCTGAGGCGTCTGGCAGGTCAGCTCAACTGTGAAACCAGTGGGAACTGGGATTGGTAGGCCCTTGGAAAAAGTGGCGGAGTGTAAGGCCGCTGAAGCTTCCAGACTGAAAGCCTTGAAATACACCACGCCGGCCAAACAAAAGCCTGGATGTGGCAAGTCTGGGACTAGCTTCCCAGTTTGCTACCGTGCCTCCGCCTCTAACCCGCTCCCTTCACACTGCTGTCAGGCTGCCATTCCTTATGCTTCCCCACAGGCCAGCCATAACGGGACTCCAGACCTTTTCCTCAGAAGGCCCCGTCCCCACCCTCTCCCCTTCTGTCAAGGAGAACTCTCCGAAGGTAGTGAGCTTCTTGAGGACACTCTCTCGTACAAGAGGCAATGCAGCAGAGTGGAAAGAGAGAGAGAAGTCTAGAATCTGACCGTGCCGGGTCAAATTCCCCCTTACTACCTACTAGCTGTGTGACCACAGGAAAGTTAGCTAACCTCGCTGAGGCTTCATTTCCTCATCTGCGAAAAAAAAATGGTACTAACAGCACCTTTGCCGAAGGGCGGTTATGAGGACGCAACAAGGAACAGAGGCCAAGCTCCTGATATGCTGTGTCCACAGAGTGGACTTTCAGGGACCTGTTAGAGGTGTCCGAGGACCTGCACGGCTCCAGCCCCTGGCAGCTCGTGCACTGGCTGGGGAGATGGAGAGAGCGACGGGGTCATCCTAAGGAAAGTAGTCGCCCCAGTGTTTTTCAAAGTGGGTTCTGCAAATGATCTTGTCAGAATAGGAATCCTCTGTGGGCTCCTGTCAAATAGGCAGATTTAAGGAGCAGAGCCCACCCCAGACCTGTGCAGTCAGACTTTCTGGAGGTGGGGCCGGGAGGCTCTGTTCTTGCAAACACTCCAGTTGGTCCTGACTCCACAGAAGGCGAAGAGCCACCAGCTGCCACACTGCCCCTCGGTGACAGCGTACCATCTCATCAGGCACATGACTTTGGGACCCACCTGCCTGGTGGGGCCCCATCCCCCGGGGTCTGGCAGCGTGACCATGACTCAGTGAAAAAGTGATTCAGATGCAATCTCCCCGGAAACACGTGGGCCCCCCTGCCTTCCCTCCCCTGCTGTATGTCATCGCTGCTACTGTGAATCACTTGTGATGACAGAAGGTGTTTGGCGGGGGAGCGCCTGGCTGGTTCAGTCAGCACAGCATGGGACTCTCCATCTGGGGGTCATGAGTTCAAGTCCCATGTTGGGCGTAGAGCTTACTTTTTAAAAAGAAAAAAGAGCTGTTTGCAGATTAACAATAAATGGAAAGTGTCGATGCTCGTGGTAATCAGCGAGGCTGGCCGGGCGCTCACGAGTGCCTGCACGCTAAGCCGCCTTTATGCATTCAAGTAACCGGACCCACACACCACCACGAGGCAGGAGCTGTCATTACCTCCACTTTACAGCTGAGAATAGCAAGGCCCTGAGAGGTTGAGGAAGTTACCTCAGGTCAGACAGATGGGAAATGAGATTTGAATCCAGACAATCGGACTCCAGAGCCCAGACCATTACATGCTAGTGGCTGTGCTACTTCACTCAATTAATTGCCCCGAGCCTCATTTCACTCATTTAAAATCTATGTAAGAATAGTGGTATTTATCCCATCTAGTGTCTTCATTATTTTATTTGGGTGAATGTGCTTCTCAGAGAAACCTGACACTCTTGGGCTCCCCTGGGGTCTTGGGTTTTCCAGCCACAAATTCCAGCATGAGTCTGCAGCTAACCATAACAGTTCGGGTGGGTTTGCCTCGTCTTCGGAGGCCAGTTTTCCAGGCAACAGCATGAACAAGATCGGTTTCCGCGCTTCACCCCATCTTTCTATTTCCCCAAGGATCCAAGAGGCAGAAGCCCGGCCTACTAGACTGCTTTCACCCCGGAGGCTCCACTCCTTGAATGTCTGGATTCAACAGATTCCCTGCTCCGGGGACAGAATGAAGCCCAGCGACAGGAGATGGGCAAAGTGTTCTGAGGACTTCTCAAATAGTATGCTTAGTCTGAGATACCACATTATTTAATTAATTATTTTTTATTCTAAGTAGGATCCATACCAAACGTGGGGCTCAAACTCACAACCCTGAGATCAAGAGTCACACGCTCTACTGACTGGGCCAGCCGGGCACCCCTGGGGTACAACATGATAAATTCCTCTTCCTTGATATTTAGATAAAATGGAGATTAAAATAACCAATTTTAGGGGTACCTAGGTGTCTCAGTCAAGCAAGCGTCTGCCTTTGGCTCGGGTCACGATCCCAGGGGCCTGGGATCAAGCCCCACATCGGGCTCCCTGCTCAGCAGAAGCCTGCTTCTCCCTCTCCTTCTGTCACTCCCTCTGCTTGTGCTCTCTCTCTGAATAAAGAAATAAAATCTTTGAAAGAAATAACCAGTTTTGAAACAAGTTCTGACATATGCTACAACATGGATGAACCTTGAAAATATTATGCTAAGTGAAAGAAGCCAGACACAAAAAGGACAAATGTTGTGGGATTTCACTTACACAAGGTACCCAGAATAGGCAGATTCATAGAGACAGAAAGTAGAAAAGAGGTTACCAGGGCCTGGGGAGAATGGGGGCTTACTGTTTAATAGGCACAGTTTCTATCTGGGATGATGAGAAAGATTGGAAATCATAATGATGGTTGCCTGACACTGTGAGTATACTTAATGCCATTGAGCTGTACATTTAAAAATGGTCAAAATGGCAAATTTTATGTTTTGTACATTTTACCAAACTCTTTACAAATCCCACAGCCTCCCAACAAAAACCAATTTCGAACTTCATGGAATCAGGGCTTACCAGGGTATCATCGTTCTGATCTCCAAACATTTCTTTAAAAATCTTGCCAGGATCAGGAATTGGAGGGAATATAATGATCTTGAGCCTTTAAGAAAACAGAAGACAGTTTTTGGCCAAATCTTCCAACCCCACTTTAAAAAAGCCACATTAAAAGAAGACTTGGACTAAAACATGGTACAGAAGTCATCTGTAATGATGACGCAGCCGTGACGAAATTTCCACAAGAAGCTGAGAAACCGATGTCCTGAGATCACCCAGGATGGGTAGACCAAAGGGGCCATGAGGGTAAGCAGACTGATCATACCCTATCATCGTTAAACCTTTTTTTCCAACTTTATAGAGATATGTACTCAACAAATAAAAATGATATTTGAGATGAACGACATGATGCTTTGATACATGTATACATTATGAAATGATGACTACAATCAAGCGAAGTAACACGTGTCCATCACCTCCCACAGTTACGACTGTGCGTGTGTGTGCGTGTGTGCATACGTGTACGCAGGCAGGTATGTGTGCTCTCCATGATTTAAATAATGGTGCTTTACTCATGATTGACCTGATTGGGGCTTACTGCTTCTAATTTCAAAAAAAATAATATTCTGAGAACAGGGTACATTCTTCTTTAATTTTTCTTCCTTCTTCTCCCCCGTCCATCTTTGCACCACATAGTACTCGTTGGTGGGCCTACCTTACCTCCTGGGCCTGAAACACTGGTGTGACCCAGGGCTCCGTCCTTCGCCCTCCATCCCAGCTGCTGTGCAAGTGCCCTCCTCCAGTCTTAGGGCTTCGGGTCTGTTTACATGTCGAGGGCTCCCAAAATTCTATCTCCGGCCCAGACCTCTCCCTTGTACTCCAGGCTCATCACACTACTACCCATTCAACATCTTTACCTGGGTATCTACTCGGCATCTTGAACTTCCATTCAGACCTGAAGCCCTCACCTTCGCCCTAGAGCCAACACTCCTCACAGTCTTCTCTGTCTCAGCAAATGGCTCCGGCGTTCACTCAAGTTGCCGAAGCCCAGAAGCCTGAGCGCTCCTCGAACCCTCAGTCCTCCCTATACCTCCACGGATGGATGAGCAGCTGTCAGCAAGTGCCCTCAGTTTGACCTTCCAAACACAGCTCACCTCTGACCACAGCTTAGTACCTCTGCTGCTCACCTCCTAGGTTAGGCCGCCCACCCCTTGCCCACCGCACACCACAACGTCGCCTCACCGGCCTAAACCGCCGCCATCCGTGGCCAAGCCAATTCTTCGTTCAGCAACTGCGCTGACCTTTCGTGACAGTAAAATCAGGTCGTGTCCCTTCCCTGCTTAAAACTCTCCAATGTGTCCCCATCACGCTTAGGAAAAGAAAAATGTCAACCCCTGCCACGGCCTATGGGAGCTGGCTGCGCCCACCTCTCTGGCCTCTCTCCCGTCACTCTGCCAGCAGGCGCAGAGAACCTTCCCTCAGACACAACCTGCTGATGTTCTCTTTCCCACAGCTTTAAGCAGCAACCTGTTCTGCATTAATACTAGCCAAGTTGCTTAATTAGTAACATTCTCCATTTCTAAAATTTTGTTCCAAGGGCTACCAACTATCTGTGGCTATATGAGGCATTTGAAAGAGGAGAGTGAACATGGGGCCTACCGATCATTCTAGACACATGCAAAGGGAGCAGCTCCTAAGCGGGGCTAGGGGAAACGAACCCAATTTTCCCCACCAGAAAATGGGCACAATAAGCCTTCTTTGCCATGCCATACTACCAAAAGCCATTTATACCCAAAGTGCTCCTGATAGCTGGGGAAAACACCCAATACCCTCCCAGAGAGTAGTAACTAGAGCCCCAGGCCAGTAGAAACTGCCAGGCCAACCACAGCGGCTGCCTCACCTTTTGAGATAAAGCAGAAGGACTATGACGGCGCCCGCAACGATGACCGGAGTGGCGAGCAACATGCTTATGTAGAACGTGGGATCGGTATTCTCACCTGGCAAATGGAAAGCAAACACGAAACATGAGAGATCAACCCCTTTTAGAAAAAAAATACCAAGCAACAGTTGGATCAAAATAGTGAGATCACAGCTCTTTCTGTACTCCACCCAACCTATTTTCCCCAAATCTTCAATCATCTTGTCTTCTGTTCCCTTCATCGTAAACAACACAGTCCTGTTCTAGTGCCTAAAACGCCAAGGATGAATAAACACCTTGAGAGTTATCCAAAACCAGGGTATTTTAACTAGTTTCAGACAGTACGCACAATGTTACACCGGTTAAAAAGGTCATTTCATTAACAGTGACCACCTTTTCTTATTGGTTCCTTAACCACTATTAGAACATGTAAATCAATCCTAACTGCCACTACTTCTTAACTGAGCATCTACTATATATGCGATACCAACCCAAGGGCTTGTACATGTTTGTATCTATGCCATACAGATACATAATAGTATCTCCCATTTCTACAGATGAGAAGGACAAAGCTCAGCGAGGTTCAGTGGCTCGTCCAGAAGGGTTTTGAAAGCGATGCCATCAAGCCTCAAATTCAACACTGTCTGAAAAGTTCCAGAGCTTTTCATGAACAGCCTTGCTATACCTCACTCACAGAATGCCGTGTCTACTTATATGCTCGTATTTCCCACTAGGGCATGACCATCTAGAAAGCAACATCAGAGCCTAAAGTCATTGTGTTAGTTTCTAAGGTGACCCCAAATGATCACGGCCTCCTGATACTTATGTAATCTCCTCCCCTTGAGGGTGGGCTAGACTGACTAACTCGACTGTAAAGAACTGAAGAGCAGTGCTGATGTCATTTCCAAGATTAGGTTACAAAAGACTGTGATTTCCACACGGGTGTTCCCTCACGCACTCTTGCTTGGGTCACTTGCTTGAGCAAGCTAGCTACTGATTCATGCGGCAGCCCTGTGGGGAGGCCCCACGGGCAAGAAACCGAAGGAGGCCTCTGCATTAGCTCCCTAGGGCTGCTGGAGCAAATCACCACATGCCAGCTGGCCTAAAACAGATGTGCCTTGTCTCACGGTGCTGGAGGCTAGAAGTCCAAAATCAAGGTATCCGCAGGGACATGCTGCCTCTGGAGGCTCTAGAGAAGAACCCCTCCTTGCTTCTTCTTAGCTTCTGCTGGATGCCTGGAATTGCTGGTGTTCCTTGGCTGCAGCTGCATCACTCCACGCTCTGCCTCCCTCCTCACGGGGCCTTTTTCCCCATCGGTGTTTCTGGGTATCCTGCCTTCTTACGAGGATACCAGTCATTGGATTTAGGGCCTACTTGGAGACAGTGGGGCCTCATCTTAACTTGCTTACATCTGCAAAAACTCTATTTCCCAATGAAGTCATGTTCACAGGTGCAGGAGCTGGCACCCGAATGTACCTTTTCGAGGGATATGATTCATCCTGCCTCCATCCATCAACAGCCTGCAAGGAATGGAGGCTTTCCAACAACTACATAAGTGAGCCTGGAAGTGGCTTCTCCAGCCCCGGTCAAACCTTCAGATGAGGCTGCAGGGCCCACCAACAGCTTGACTGTAACCCCATGAGAGAACTTGGGCCAGAGGTACGAGGCTAAGCTGGGCCCTGATTCCTGACCTACAGAAACTGTGAGATGGCAAATATGTGTCTTTTAAGCCACCAAATGTTGATGTGCTTTGTTATGCAACATGACCTAACTCATACAACCATGCCTGGCCCATAGCTTATTTAGTCCTTCAATTAACAGGGAACTGCCTACCTCAATAATCTGTTTCTCTGACTGTTACAGAGCTATTAGAAAGTTCTTCGGTTATTCCTATTTTGCCCCATGGAGCCACAAAAGAAAATAACCTATTCCCTCTTCTGCCTAACGACCAATATTAGCCCAAATATTGGAATTCAGTGATCAGGACTCCTTGCCTCTAAGCTTGCTTCAGCAGCCAGTCCTCCCGAAGTTTTGAGATTCTTTCACATCCTGATAACCCTTTGGGGGATAGAGTCCAGTCTACCACTGAACCTCCTGCAGTGTGGTGCCCAGAATGGAATACCATGCCCTTGAGACATGGCTGGGACACCGCGTCCCCACCCTATAGCACTCCCCTGTCTGGGTGCTGCATCGGCACCACGGCCTATGGCTGCATATGCCTTAGAGGGATATTTAAGCCAATGCTGAGTCACTCTGAGCTTCCAGTTCAATAAAACCCTATGCCCCCACCCCACAACACACACACACACACACACACACACACACATATCCATAAAGCACAGGTCTTTCCGATCCTGTACTTGGGCCTGACACAGTTTGCTCAGACACTCCGTTCATACACGAAACTGTTGTTTTCAAACCTAGATGCTATTTTTTTTTAAAGATTTTATTTATTTGACAGAGAGAGATCACAAGTAGACAGAGAGGCAGGCAGAGAGAGAGAGAGAGGGAAGCAGGCTCGTCGCCGAGCAGAGAGCCCGATGCGGGACTCGATCCCAGGACCCTGAGATCATGACCTGAGCCGAAGGCAGCAGCTTAACCCACTGAGCCACCCAGGTGCCCCCCTAGATGCTATTTGATCTCTATTTTTGATCTCTATTAAATGACATCAAGGTCACTGTTCTACTCTCGATTCTGTCACCAACAGGCTAGCCCTCTAGCACTGCACAATCTGCAGACTTAATCACGCCTGCCTTCTGATATTTTTGTTCAGGTTGTTAAGAAAATGGAGATAGGACAGAAGAGAGAATAACACCTTTTGGATGGTGGATTTCCAAAGAGCTGTACATTGTGAATTAAACCTGGGTGATTTGACAGTAATTAAAAGAGAAAGCACAGTTCAACTGCAGATATTCTCTGGATGACATTAAGAATGCAAAACAATCCTTTACCCCAATCTATTTTCTGCTTCAGCTTAGTTTCCATGCATCAGTGGTTTAAATTTTAATGAAATCCTGTTTTCTTACCTATACTCATCGCTTGACTCCAATTACTCCAGAGTTTGTCATCCTCATAGCATAACTTATTTGTTCTGACTCTTATTCTGACTGTGTTCAAAGTATCAGGAAGAACACCGGGGACCATGAAACAAATTGTACCCTTAGATATAAAATAAAAACACACAAAGAATGTTACCAGCTTATTCTCCTTCTCTGCTTCTGAATCCTAAATATAATTATCTGCCAAATTCTGTATATGATTAAGACTTGGACTATATAAAAAAAAAAAAAGACTTGGACTATAGTCCAAATTATCTGACTTTAACTCCTCAAATAAAAACTGGCAATAATCCACAGAACAAAGGAGTCTGTTTTTCTCAAAGTAGTTCAAATTTAGGCTATGGTTGCCCTGTCCCACCCCCAGTTATTCTATGACTTTAAGCCCAAAGAGTTAAAGTTGAATTTACTGACCTCCAGGTTTCCCTCAAATTCTGAATTCTGACATTTGGCCTCTTCAACCTTTAAGATATGAAAAACCAAATAAGTTCAAAAAATTCAAGAGACTAATTTATATCATTTAACCATTTCTAACAAGGTCCCCTTTTATCCCATCAAAAGACGACCAGGTACAGTGAAAGAAGGTTGGTTTTTTTTTTTTTTTTTTTTTTTTAGTAAGTGGTGCTGGGTCAATTACATATCCATACAGGGGAAAAAAGAATCCTGAACCCTACCTCACACTATTTACGAAGTCCATTCCAGATGGATTGGAGATCTAAATGTGAAAGTTAAAATAAACTGAACAAATAAATACATAAATACAGCAAGATTTTAGAAGAAAATGTAGAATACCTTCATGACCTTAAAGCATATTTCTTAAATAAAACCAAAAAATATTAACCCTAAAGGAAAAACTGTTATAAAGTCATCGATATTAAAATTGCAAACTTCTTCTGTTCATCAAAGATACCCTATTAAGGAAATTTTTAAAAGTCATGTATGGAGTGACAGAAATTATTTGCAATTCCTGACAAAGGACTTGCATATATACATATCATAGAATATGTACTTATATTTACATATAATACGTACACACATATATACATAGATCCCTCCAACTAATAAGGAAAAGACAGCCAACCCAGCAGAAAAACTGGCAAAGGATTTGAACAGGCATTTCTCAAGAGGGTATTCAAATCCCTAAATAACAGGGACAAAAGTGCTCAACTTCATTAGTCATCAGGGAAATGCAAATTAAATCCATAAGATAACAATACACACACCTACCAGACAATATCGAGTGTTGCTGAGAATGTGAAGCATCTAGCACTCTCAATGTTGGCTCTTAGTAGTGTAAATTGCCACAGCCATTTGGGAAAAGTCTTATTATCTGTTAGAGATGATCCTCCGTAAGCCGCTCAGCCACACACACCCACCAGAAATGTATGCACGCGCACACCAAGAGACAAGCAGGCAACGTTCATAAAGACTCTATTCATAAAGCCCCAAGCTGGAAAGTATGCTCATGTCCACCAGAGGGAGACCGGAGAAATCAAATGTGATATGTACCGACATGATGGAATGAATGCAATGAGAACAAAACACTGACAGCTACGGGCAACAAAATCTCTGTGACTCTTGTAAACATACCATTGAGTGAAAGAAGGCAGACGCACACGAAAAGTAAATTCTGGGGGCGCCTGGGTGGCTCTGTCGGTTAAGCGGCTGCCTTCAGCTCAGGTCGTGATCTCAGGGTCCTGGGATCATGGGATCAAGGCCGCAAATCGGGCTCCCTGCTCAGCAGGTAGTCTGCCCCTCCCTTGCACTTGTGTGCGCGTGCTCTCTCTAAATCTTTTAAAAAATAAATTCTGTACAATTCATTTATATAAAGTTTACAAAGAGGCAACAAAACTAATCTATGGGATTAGAAGTCCGGGTAATAATTGTCCTTTGGGAGGGTAGTGACCAAAAGGGGTCACAATGGGGCTTCTAAGGTGCTGGTTACATAAGAGAAAAGTCATTTGCAAACATCACTTACGAAAAATCATTGAGCTCTACATAACAACTCATGTGATTTTTCTATTGGACACTATACATCAATTAAAAGTTTAAAAAAAAAAACAGTGGTGCCTGAGTGGCTCAGGTCATGATCCCAGGGCCCTGGCATAAGGCTCCCTGCTCAGTGAGGAGCCTGCTTCTCCCTCTCCCTCTGCCCCTGCTCCTGTCTCTCTCTCACACGTGCTCTCTAACAAATAAATAAAATCTTTTTTTAAAAAAGTAAAAAAAACAGTCTCCCTTGTTGAGAGTATAATATATCAAACACAATTGGGTTAGAGAAAAGACAATATACAGCAAAATTCTCCTTCATACAATTTAAGTCATTTGCTGTCTGATGGAAAGAGAAAGATCCGTTCCTAAAATGCAATTATTTCAAAACGGGAGCAAAAAAAATCAACACATGAAAATCTGTTGCTTAGTATAAATAGTCTACTTCTGGCCAACAGATTATATGAAAAGATGTTCAACATCACTAATCATCAGAGAAACGCAAATCAAAACCACAATGAGGTATCGCCTCATACCTATTAGAATGGCCATCATCATCGAAAAGGTAAGAGATAACGAATGCTGGCAAAGGTGTGGAGAGAAGGAAATCCTCATATGCCTGTGGGTGGGAATGTGAACAGGTGCAGATACTGTGGAAAATAGCACAGAGCTTCCTCAAAAGGTTAAAAATAGAAATACCAGCATAGGGAATAGAGTCAGTAATACTGTGATAACATTGTATGGTGACAGATGGTGGCGCCTACAGTGAGCACTGAGAAATGTACGGAATTGTTGAAAAAATATGTTGTATACTGTATCTCAATTATACTTCAATTAAAAAAATACCATATGACTCAGTAATTCTACTACTGGGTCTCTATCTGAAGAAAATTGGGGCACCTGGGTGGCTCAGTCAGTGAAACCTCTGACTCTTGGTTTCAGCTTCAAGGCCATGATCTCAACGGTCGTGGGATAGAGCCCCGCATCAGTGGGGAGTCTGCTTGAGATTCTCCCCCTCTGACTCTCCCCTCACACATGTGCTTTCTCTCTAAAATAAATAAATAAATTGGGGGTGGGGGGGGAGAAAATGAAAACACTAATTTGAAAAGATACACGCATCCCTGGGGCTCCTGGGTGGCTCAGTTGGTTAAGCGTCCAACTCTTGATTTCAGCTCAGGTCATGATCTCAGGGTTGTGAGATTGAACCCTGGGTCAGGCTCTGTGCTGGGCGTGGAGGCTGCTTGGGATTCTCTCTCTCTCTGCCCCCTGCCCCAGCTCACGTGCTCTAACAACAACCAGAAACTATAAAAGGAAGAAGAGGAAAAGATACAAGATACATACATCCCTATGCTTGCTTCAGCATTCATCAGTTATTTAAAATAGCCAAGATACGGAAGTAACCCAAGTTTGCGCTGAAAGATGAATACTAAAGAAAATGTGATATATATATATATATATGTATATATACATACATATGTATATACATATATAGGAATATCATCCAGCTGTGGCAAAGAAGGAGATCCTGCCATTTGTGACAACATGAATCCAACTCAAGAGCACTGTACTAAGTGAAGAAGGTCAGGGAAACACACTGCATAACCTCAGTTAAATGTGGGATCTAAAACGAGCTCACAGAGGCACAGAGAAGAATGGTGGTTGCCAGGGGCTCGGCGATCGGGGGAAATGGGGAGATGTTGGGCAAAGGGTACAAACTTCTACTTCTAAGTTCTGGGGATCGAATGTACAGCGTGGTGATGATAGTTAATAATACCGCATTGTATACTTGAAATCCTCTAAGAGAGTAGATCTTCAGTGTTCTCACCATTTAAAAAGGGTAACTGTAACTTTGTGACGTCCCAGGTGAGTTAGTTAACATGACTGTGGTCATCACCTCACAAGGGGAATGTACACTGAGTCATCACGTTGTACACCTAGAAAATAATCACACTGTACAACCCAAATATATATGGTTTTTACTTGTCAATCGTACTTCAAAAAAGCTAGAACCAATGGTTAACTTCTGTCAAAGAGACGTTTAAACATGGGACGAAGACCAGAGCACACGGCTATGACTTTTGACCTTGCATGTTACTAAGTGGTTCCCAGCGGCATCTGTGAAGAGCAGAAAGGCGAACTGAATGACGACGAGCATCCTACCAACACTTCATATGGGGCACAGGAAAAGCCACTTGGGAATCAGAGACCTGCTGGGGGATCCCAAGGACCAGCCACCACTTGAGGGACATGGTTGCAGGTTCATGTTCCCTCCCCTGGGCCATCTCCCAGAAGCATGTACATTCCAAAATTGGCAAATCACTGTGTAAAATGGAAGGTCTGAGCTCTTTTTCAAACGTAAGTTCCCAAGTTCCCTCGCATAGTTTAGCAGCTGCTCAGATAACTCTGTGAGAAAAGGAAAACAAGAGCACAGAGGACTAAGCGGATAGTCTGGGCAGAAGGGGCGTGGTCAAAGACAGGTCGTTCCTTGCTTTGTGATTGTCACCAGCTACCTCTGACCCCAAACCCCATGTGATGGCACCACTTCCTGTCCCGGCCTACTTCCTCCTCTTAACTACAACATCAGGCAAAATAATTCCTCAAAAATCTTGCAAAAAGGAGGGGGAAAAGGTCTCAAAATCAGCGAGCACACAAAAACTGATGACATTTCAGGAGAGGAAACAGCTGGTGAACATCTGCTAGGACAAAGAAGATTCAATTCAAACGTGTCAACAGAGTTCACTCCAAACAGACTACGGTTCTGATTTAGGAGGATAAAGGCCATAGTACATACATTCTCTTCAGTGCATTAGTTTGTTTAAAAAAAAAAAAAAGGTAATTCAACAAGAATTTCTTTTTTTTTTAAGATTTTATTTATTCGTTTATTGGACAGAGAGAGAGGGAACATAAGCAGGGGGAGTGGGAGAAGGAGAAGCGGGCTTCCTGCTGAGCAGGGAGACCCATGCAGGGCTCGATCTCAGAACCCCAGATCACGACCTCAGCTGAAGGCAGATGCTTAACGACTGAGCCACCCAGACGCCTCTCAACAAGAATTTCTTAAGTGAGGACTATGCACATGGTGTTCTCAAAGTTTAATACAAGACCAACCTTTGAATACAGAAAGACCAACTTATCAGCTGTGTGGCCTGTAGCAAGTGACTTTACCTCTCTGAGCCTTAGTTTCTCAATAAAATATAGGTCAGAAGAGAACCATTTCATGGACTATTACATGCTATTGTACAAGAAGTACCGAGCAGAGTATCTGTGTAGTCCATCATGAACACTTCATAAATGACAGCTGGCACAGTTAAGAGGGCAAACTGAGGTCACGTGACCCCTGGTGTCAGGGACACAAGCTTTGGAGTCAGACTTGCTGAAATCTTGACTCTACCACTTAACTTAGGAGTAAACCTCTGAGACTGCATACTTCTCAGCTGTGAAACAGGGATAAAATCACAGGCCCTAGGTCCCCAGGGTCCCGGTAAGCACTGCGGGAGGCGGCTGAGACAAGGTGCTTATAAAAATGCCCACCCCATAGTCCTCACTCCCACACATCAGCCACAATGAGCAGGAGCCGCACGAAGTTACCACCACCAAACTCCTCCCTCCAGGAGCTCTATTTTTAGCCAGGAGACAAGGCCTCCCCATGTGATCCGGGAAACCAGTGGGACATAATTCAGTGCCAGATGAGTAATACAAGCAGCCTGCATCTGAGGATTTCGGACAGAAGAGAGTGGTAAAGGCCAGAGCAGTCACTCTGACAGCTGACTTTGCTGTAAACCCCAGCCTCACCTTCTCCCCACTTGGAAGTCCTCTGCTTTCTCCCTTTGCAGTACTATATGGGGACTCTGGCTTCTGGTATGGATAACGATTATTCTATTTCAGCAAACAGATTCATCTCTGAATGCCCAGAAAAGCTCTGGTCAGCTGTGGACCTGGGCACTCCCTCTGGGGTTACAGTCTGTCAACACTGGCTTATTTTAGTAAGTATTTTGAAATTCCCACGGTGAGCTGAAACAACTGGACTGAGGAATCTGTCCACATGTGAGATGCGGGGCTCCTTTAAAAGCCAATATAAAACCCTTGGTCTTGAACTTCTACAACTCCAGTGCAGCCGGGGCCGAGGGCCACTGGCATGCCTGTGACCAGCACAGCCCCTATGGTCTTGAGGCGCCACTTTATGGAAACTACACTCCCCGGGGACCACGGTATTGAAATCTGGGCAAACTTTTTGGGTTGAATCAACAAAACCCTACTTGCTTAGTCGTTCAGACAAGAGTGTTGCGGGCCCGAGGGTGTGACCACTACTATAAAGTGGAAAGATGAGACTGATGCCATGAGGTCCCACCGTATCCTGTTACGTATCCTATCCCAGTTGCCCACAGGGACCTCTAATCAGTACGTTTTGTACTCGATTCCCAACGGCGCAAATTTACAGAATCCAACAACAGCGGACGACTCAAATTTGACGACTCTAGTTGCCACAAACTCCAAGACCAGGGAAAAGACCAGGGAACAGCCACACTAGAGCCTTGAAGAATCTACCAGATTGGACCCCAGCCTCCTGCTTACACATCTTTCCCTACTCGATTTTGGCCACGCCAGTCTTTCTGTTTCTCACACATGCCAAGCTCGTTCGTGCACATGGCTAGCCCCTGCTTGTTACTCTGGTCTTATCTCAAACGTCGTCACTTTGGATGATCATGTTCCCTCAGGCCCTCCCATCATGCTACTACATGACCCACCTGACTTTCTGCATAGCATTCATACCCTGAAATTAGCTTGCTCATTTACACACTTATTTCCTAGTGGTTAGGCTTCACGGGAAAAACAGACCTTTTCGTCAGGGTCACGTGCACACAAAATAGTGCCTGGCATGCGGCAGGTATGTAATGAAAATCTGTTCAGCAAATGAAATGATGAACGGCTTGAATCTTACAGCCAATGCTCTTACCATAAACCCTCAAACCTTCCGCCATGCCCTATTCCAGATGAGAAATTTCATCATCATAGTCATCCTCATCGGGTGACGTATCTAAGAGCTACATTTCACGATGTCTCCATTCACCACCCTGGAAGAAATTCAAGTGAAAGAAAAATACCCCCAATAAAATCAACTAGCTAGGAAAAACTTACGTAGAAAATATCATTCGTCTCAGTTTGGCTGTTATTGACTTCGACTTGATAAGATAAGCATCTGCTGTAAAAATTCTGTGGATTCTTCCACTGCACATACAAGTTACCATTTTGGAAGAACAGACGTTTAATATGCGGGGGGTCAGGTTTCACTGAAAGACAAAAAAGGAAGAACACAAATTAGCGCCCAGAATATTTTTGATGAGGTTCACGTATGTGTAGAGATAATGAAGGTCACCATAAATAAGCTTATTTTAAACTGTCCCAGAAAGTGGGTCCAAGGAACATCTTTGGGGTGTCTGGCAGATGACGTGAACTCTGACCTGCAACCATCTGGTTAGCACATGGCTGGGGTAGAATCAGGACATCCAGCTGTGACACAGAGAATAAAGAAAAGAAGAACTTGGGGCCAGATGTGCATCTACCTAATGGATCAGGGGCCCCAGGGGCAGCTTCCCCAGCTGTCCCTCACTTGCGTCAATCCAAGACCACAATTAAAACCTTAGTCTAGTCTCTGTCACGTACTGCAACATGGACCAACCTTGAGAACATTATACTATGTGAAACAAGCCCATCCCGAAAGGGAAAACACTGCAGGATTCCACCCATATGAGGTATCTAAAGTGGTCAGAATCATAGACGCAGAAAAGAGAAAGCTGCTTACCAAGGGCTGGGGGAGGGGAAATTAGTGTTTAGGGGGCATTGAGTTCAGTTTTAAAAAGATGAGAACATTCTAGAGATCTGTCGCACAACAATGTGAATAGACTTCACATTACTGAACTGCACATGTAGAAATAGTTACAAGGGAGTTACCACGACCTCACTCCCCTGGCCTTCGGTCCACACTTAGAAGTCACCTGTATAACTGTCTGAAGGCGTGGTGGATAGCACTCTGCTCCCAGACTCGGGAACCTTTGTCAATTCATGGTTATGTGCCCATGAATTTTCTGTATACTTAACCAGAATCTGCGCTCCCTGGTGGGATCTTACAACAAATAAATAAACACGAAGCTTACAGTAGTAGTCTGCTTTAGAGATTTACGAAATACGTATCTCACATCATTTGGGACTTTGGACAGTCCTTTGAGGTCAGAAGGGACTATGGACCCTGTTTTACAGATACGGAAACAATTAAAGAGAGTTTATATGCTTCGTCCAAAACGAAGTTCTAGGAGCTCAAGCAGATACTGTGTTTTCAAGTCAAGGCCTCTTTCTAAAAGGCCAACACTAGGCTGTGTTGGCCGTCCTGAGCAGTCGGGGCCTACGCCACCCCGCACATTAGCTAGTTTGAATATTACTTCTGATCACTCCTTCTCCAGTCAAAGCCCTTTTTCAACTAAGAGAAAGATTATTCAGGAATCATATTTCATTTTATTCTGCAGCATCATCCTCTCCAGTATCATCAGTAACAGAGAACAGAACTTAAGAGTCAAAGAGCCCAGCTCCTGTCTTGGTTCTACAACTGACTGCGCATTTGAAGTCTCGGCACATCAGAAGCAAACAAGAGCAATGCATGTGGCATATATACTCAATAATATTAGAATTTCCAAGGCTGCCACTTAAAAAAAATCAAATAAAGATATACATAAATGCAGTCCTTTTTTCTGGGAAAATCTTTTTTTTTTAAGATTTTATTTATTTATTTGACAGAGAGAGAGATCACAAGCAGACAGAGAGGCAGAGCAGAGAGAGAGAGGAAGCAGGCTCCCTGCTGAGCAGAGAGCCCGATGCAGGACTCGATCCCAGGATCCTGGGATCATGACCTGAGCCGAAGGCAGAGGCTTAACCCACTGAGCCACCCAGGCGCCCCTTTCTGGGAAAATCTTAAAACCAAAATCATTCCTTTTTTATTCTCTATACTGACTGTTCGAAAGATATAACACTTTTACCCACACTGTTGTATAGGGCTTCTAAAACTTACCATGAGAAGTTAAAGGCACTATATTGAAGGATGGTCTAATTTTTCCTGCGTTATCCTTGACCACTATTTGGACACTGTGTTGCTCAAAACTGGAATCCTTCAAATTAGTCAGAGCAAAGGAACAACCAATGTGTTGACCTTCCCTATAGATGTCTTCACATTGAAGAATTTTTCCCAGGCTGCTGTGCCTGCAAGATATAATGAGACAACCTTCTGGATTATTTTTAACAAGGTGTTCAGGAAACAAAGGCAGACATTTGTTTTCTTTTAAACAGCTGAAGAAGACCATGAAAGGCAACATTTGCAATACAGAAAGATAGCTCTTCTTAAAACCCTCTTTTAGAACATGGCTCCATTTCATACTCTAGCAAGAAACGAATGCTCCTTTATGATGAACACTGGTACTTTCTTCTTCTTCTTTCTTTCTTTTTTTTTTAAGTAATCTCTACACCCAATGTGGGACTCAAACTCAAGACCCTTAGATCAAGAGTCACCCAAGCCACATGCCCAAACACTTCTTCATTTGTTCGTTTCTTTTTTTCCTTTTTCTTTTCTTTTTTTTTTTTTTTTCAAGATTTTGTTCATTTGTCAGAGGTGCTTTGTCAGAGGAAGAGACAGAGAGAGCACAAGTAGGGGGAGAAGCAGGCAGACGGAGAAGCAGGTTCCCTGCTCTAATGTGGGATTCTATCCCACGACCTGGAGATCATGACCTGAGCCAAAGGCAGACGCTTAACCAACTGAGCACCCAGGTACCCCAACACTGGTACTTAATTTTTTTAAATATATATTTTATTTATTTATTTATTTGAGAGAGAGAGAGCATGAGTGAGGAGAAGGTCAGAGGGAGAAGCAGACTCCCTGTGGAGCTGGGAGCCCCATGTGGGAGTTGATCCCGGGACTCCAGGATCATGACCTGAGCTGAAAACAGTCGCTTAACCAACTGAGCCACCCAGGCACCCCGACACTGGTACTTTCAATAGCTATGAAAATTCCAGGACTCCTTTTCATCCTCTGTATAAGAGATCTTAAGAGGCCAGCATGAGAAGTTATAGGCTTCTTGAAAAGGCCTCATCTGCTGAATTCCACAGTTCTCCTATGGCCCTTCTGCCTTCCTGCCTTGCTTTCGTGGCTTCTCTTCCTTCTCCCTTTTCAAGGGTTCACATTCAGTCCTCCGCCCTCTGCAGATTCCTCACTACTGCTTACTCCCTCATCCATTTTCCCCCAGTTTATCATGTCTGTCCCTCGACTAGAATTTCTACACTGGGGATTCCTTGCTGCTAGTCCCAGATTTCTAACAGCTTCATTTGAGTGTTCCACTCTGGCCTCAAAGTCAATGTCCTTATGCCCTCTCTTCCTAGCCAAACTGCCTATCTTCTGACCTTCCCCATTCCCATCAGTCAGAGCACATTTTATCTGGACTCCTTGATTACAGCCTTTGAAATTACCCTTTCCTCCTTCCTTTCCCTATATTCTCTCAGCCCATTCTGTTACTTCCTTCCTTCACAAAGCTTCCTGGATTCTCTCCTGAGACATTCCTGGAACCCTTACCGTATTGTGTGCCCTCACTACTTCCGCCTTCACATCCTCTCTGGAAGGACCTCTCTGGCCTTTGTTATCAACCTATCTATCCTCTAACCCCTGCCAGATCAATGTTCCAGAACACAGTGGTTTTCTATGTGTCTTACTCCACCGTGTGGCTTTAACTGCTTTCCATCCGCAGCACTGCTGGGATCTGCTTTCGCACCCCTCTCGCCAAGGAGCATCGGCACCGAGTGCAGGGCAGGCTGACAGAAGGGGTTCATGACACTTTTCTGGCTAGGGTCTCATTGGCTTCTATCTCGTAGTAGCCGGCAGAAGCCAGAGTCAAGCCCTACCTCAGCCGTAATGGGAGGTGTGCCAAGGTTCTACAGAAAAGGAAGGCAACTTTAAACTTTAAATGAACTAACAGGGATGAGTCCCAAACCCTTGACTTGTAACCTCCAGTCTGTCACTGTATAGAATGCAGACTCCTCAAGCCCTCTCCTGAGAACCCTACTCAGCGGGTACTGCCAGGGCCTAGGTGCCAGCATTTTGACAGCGAATCTCTTCTGCACAGCAGGTACACTCATAAACAGAGTCAGCTGATCTCTGCCCAGAGGGCAAGGACAGTCTCTTCAACAAATGGCGCCAGAACAACTAGACCGTCTAGATGCAAAACGATGAATCTAGACACAGTCCTGACTCCATTCACGAAGCCAAACTCACAATGGGTCACAAACCTGAATGGAAAGTGCAAAACTATAAAACTCTTAGGATGTGACTTAGGGAAAAACCTAGATGAGCTGCAGCGTGGCGACAAGCTTTTTAGATACATGGAAGACCTGATCTAGAAAAGAAACAATCAGCTGGACTTTGTTCAAATTAAAAACTTCGGCGCCTGCAAAAATCAGTAGTAAGAGAATAAGAAAGCAAGCCACAGACTCAGAGGAAATATTTGCGAAAGACATGTCTGACAAAGGACTGCTACACAAAATACACGACGAATCCTTAAAGCAATAAGAAAACAGGCACCTCACCGAAGAAGATAGATGGCAAAGAAGTGTCTGAAACAATGTTCCACATATGTCATCAGGGAAATGCAAATTAAAAACAACAAGATGCCGCTACACACCTACTAGAATGGCCAAAGTCCAGAGCAGCGCCACCACCAAACCCAGGGAGGACAGGGAGAGAGTGATGGGAGTGCTCCTTTGCTGTTGGTGGGAATGCAAAATGCTACAGCCCCTTTGGGGCAGAGTCTGGTAGTTTCTCACAAAACTACACATGCTCTTATCATATGACTGGCGATCCTGCTCCCTGGTATTTACCTAAAGGAGTTGATTCTCTCTCTGTCAATCTCTGTGTGATCTGTCTCTGTCAAATAAATAAAAAATCTTTAAAAAAAAAAAAAGGAGTTGAAAACTCCTGTCCACGTGAAACATGGCGCGCAATTGTTCACAGCGGCTTTATTCATAATTGCCAAGACTCGGAAGCAATGAAGAGGTCCTCCAGTAGGCGGACACACGAACTGTGGTGCCCCCAGACACAGGGATATTATTCAGCTTCAAAAAATAAAAGAGGTCTCAAACCAGGAAAAGACACGGAGGAAATGTAAACGTGTATTACTAAGTGAAAGAAGCCAGTCCGCAAAGGCTGCATGCTGAGGGTCCGACCACAGCGCTCTCTGGGAGAGGCAGCACCCGGGGGACTCAGGAAGCATCAGCGGCAGCAGGGCTTGCAGAGGGAAAGGTGACCAGGCAGAGGACGAAGGAGGTTTAGGGCAATGAAAATACTCTGTATGAGGTTATAAGGATGGACACGTGTCATTATACGTTTGTCCAAACCCACAGGATAGGTGACACCAAGACGGAGCCTGAAGGTAAAGTAAGGACTGCGAGTGGCTAGGATGTATCAAGGCAGGCCCATTAGTTGTGACAAATACACCACCCTGGGAGGGGGGTGTGGATAATGGGGCAGGCCACGAACTGCGGGGGTAGAGGGTATATGCAAAATCTCTGGACCTTCCCCTCCGTTTTTTTGTAAACCTAAAAACTTCTCTACAAAAATAAAGTCTTCAAAAACAAACCCCCAAACTCAGTTCTAATGTACTTACTCCTTCAAAGGCTATGAAAAGAAATATTTAAATACAGAAAATACAGGGTGCCTGGGTGGCTCAGCTGGTGAAGCGTCTGCCTTCCACTCAGGTCATGACCCCAGGGTCCTGGGATTGAGCCCCGCATTAGAGCTGGGAGCCTGCTTGTCCCTCTGCCTGCCGCTCCCCCTGCTTGTGCTCTGTCTCTCAAATAAATAAATAAAATCTTTTTTAAAATACAGAAAATGCTCTTGTCCCTTAAGAGATGGTACATCGAGTTTTTCTCCTAGTTGTAGGCCCCTGTGGTTCATGAATGAATACTGTCTTAGAAACTAAGTTAGTGCCATGGCTAGTTTTTAGATCAGACAGGCCTGGAATGTTCTCCACCCACACCCAGAAACAGAAACTGAAGAAATTCATGACACTTTTGTTACATAACTTAAAAAAAATAACTAGGCAGAACATTAATTTTTTTCAACCAGTGAAAGGGACTTCTCTAATGGGCAATCTTTAAGATTCCTTTTCACTTCGGTACCTTGGGTGTTTCACATACTTTCATGGACCCCAGATAAGAAATTTTAAAAAAAATTTTGTTGTAATATGGACAAAATAACAAAAGAGGAAATATTGGGTTTTGAAAAGACAACTTTTGGGGACTTCTTGCAAAATATGAGATAACAAACCTAAGCCAGAAGGCATTCAGGTGCTTCCTGTGAACATTCAGACACCGAAATCCTCCACAGAATCACACTATAGACATAAGGAGGAAATGGCCAGATTTAAAGACAATTTCCCCATCTCTGAAGATGATTAATGTGGTAAGAAATTCCCTAAAACTCATTGGCAGAACTAGCCTGTAGCTCTGTTTTTTTAAAGATTTTATTTATTTATTTGAGAGAATGAGAGAGAGAGAGAGAGAGGGAGAGAGAACAAGCATGAGAAGAGGGACAGTCAGAGGGAGAAGCAGACTGCCTACCAAGCAAGGAGCCCGATGCAGGACTCCATCCCAGGACTCCAGGATCATGACCTGAGTCGAAGGCAGTCGCTAACCAACTAAGCCACCCAGGCGCCCTGTAGCTACTTTTTTTTTTTTAAGATTTTATTTATATGAGAGAGATCACAAGCTGGGGAGAGAGGCAGAAGCAGACTCCCAGGTAAGCAGAGAGCTGGCTGCGAGGCTCCATCCCAGGACCCTGGGATCGTGACCTGAGCTGAAGGCAGAGGCTTAATGACTGAGCCACCCAGGTGCCCCTCGTCTGTAGCTATTAAGGTCAGGCTCCTTTCAATGTCATACTAGCCCTGTAGAACCACAAGTCATTGCCCTGGGACTTCAAAGTGACTCCAGTTTCTAACTGGGACACAGTCTCTGGCAGTTTGTTTGACATGATTTAAACTGGTACCTAAACCTAAACCAGTTCCCAGTGCTTGATTAGAACGAGCCAAGCACCTGCCTTTCTTTTATGGTTTTGACTGGAAAGGATCTCTCTAGGGGAGGCAGGGGTAGAGGAGGTAAGGACAAGCTGCTAATTCTTCCAAGTGGGGGAAGAAGCCACCAATGCGTACCGGCTACATCTACAAGGCAGTGGAGATGAATTTAAAAAAAAAAACAAAACCACATAGCTCTCATGCACTGATTGCTTACTCCGTGTGTGTTAGCAGCTGGCGTGGCTCCAACCACTGTTCACCCAGTAACAGCCCTTACAACAACCTTAAGAGACAGCACTAACATCACTACGCCCATTTAACGAATAATCTGTTAAAAGAAAAAGCTGCAGGGTGCTGAGGGCCGAAGACTATAGAGTCTGTAACTAGCACCATCCGAGGAGATTTTCTGGGATTACAGGCCATTTGCTATCTGTGCTGTCCAAGGCAGGAGCCACTAGCCGTGTGGGAAGGGGACTAGTAAGACGGAGCAATCGAAGTCTGCATTTGACTTAAGTTTAATTAATTTCAATTCATATGGGAGTCGTCACAGGGGAGTCGTGGCTTCCGTATTGGACAGCACAGGTCGTATATGCTACAAAAAGAGTCCACGCTGATGACTGATGCTGGGAACACGCATGACAAGCAGTGGCGTTCCCGCCGTCCACCCCGTGGGGCACCAGTGAACCACCACTCTCTTGCGATGGCTTCGTGAGCCACCTCCCACGGCTGCGTCATACCCGCACGGAGGCATCATCTGAGGGCTGACAGCCAGCCCGAACCCCATCTGCTCTCAGCTTTGGCAAGAGGCTGCATCGGCCCAGAGGAAGAGGGCTATTTCAACCCAGAGGAAAAAGAATTCTTATTCCAATTGGTGGGTCCAATTTTTTAATAATTTACTCACCCAGAGGAGGCAGGTTTCACAATTGGCACAAAGACTTGTTTTGTGCTAGTGCGTGCCTCAAGGCACCTCCCTGTCTTTGGTGCAGACAAACTCCAAGGACAGGGCCACTGCTCACCTCCAGCACCACCCCGACTCCTGCACGGGCGGCCATGGACTGAGGGGTGGCTTTCCTGCCTTTCCTTCCTTCCCCTGCTCCTTGTGCAGACACAGACTCTAAAGGTTTTTCCCTGTGATTTTACCAATGACAATCCAGGGAAAGCAAGAGGAGCTGATAGCATAATAAACACGGGGCGGGGGGCACCTGGGTGGCTCAGTGGGTTAAAGCCTCTGCCTTCGGCTCCGGTCATGATCCCAGGGTCCTGGGATCGAGCCCCACATCGGGCTCTCTGCTCAGCAGGGAGCCTGCTTCCTCCACTCTCTCTGCCTGCCTCTCTGCCTACTTGCGATCTCTGTCAAATAAATAAATAAAATCTTTAAAAAAAAATAAACAAAGGAATGCTCCCAACTTCTAAGACATCGTAAGAGCCTATACTGACAGCTCTCCCCGACCTCATCAGAGCCAGGCTACTTTTCTTAAGGCTTAGGTCTCTGGTCCCTTCACTAGCAATTCTTCGGGGAGTCCAACTGACTCGGTCCTTCTCTCTTTCTACTCCTGGACCATAACGCTCCTGAGTTGCTAACCCCTCCTAAGTCCTCATGCTAATCCCGAATGTTCTTTAAGCTCTGGATCCTAGAGCACATTTCAAACTTACTTCTGGAGCTCCTGCCATGTGTCAGGCGCCAAGGGTAACAAGACACAGCCTCTGCTGTCAAGGGAGATGGCAGCCCGGGGAGGGCCACCGCTGAGGAAACAGGAAGTGACGACACAATGTGCTGTGTACTATGACACAGGAACGTGCAAGGTACGTGGGACACGATGGTCCAGCATGCATCAAGATTTGAGAGATAAAGGAAGGCATTCTGGGAGGGAAGTGGTGTCTGGGCTGAGACGAGGACAAAGCAGAGGCGTGCAGGTGAAAGGACGAGGTCTGCTCTGCGAGGGGACGTGGCATGCTGCCACCGTTCCACTGAAGCATCTGTAGGGCCTGTTTGAGGAACTGAAAGGTGCTGGGTGCGGGCTGGACAGTAGGATGCCGGAGGTTGGAGGAGCCCAGCAGGAGAAGGGGGAGGCTGGGGCTGGACTGGGCGGAAGGAGGCAGGTCAGAAAGGGCTTTTGTCCATAGTGCTGAGGAGTTTGGACCTTATCCCAAAGCCACTGGGGAGCCATTGCGGGACTTTAATGAAAGGAGAAACAACTACCACAAGTGGACAAGTGAAACTACAAAACCTCAAATGAGAATTGTTTATCTCGGGGGCAAAAACCGCCCTGGAGACGGAACCACACACAGTCTCCGTGTGGGCGGGCCTCCCAGGCGGACCTGGTGGGGAGTGCCCCGCACAGCAGGGGAGGAGAGTGGGTGCGAAGCCTGCAGGGCCCTGGCCAGCCGGTCCTGCGACTCTGGGATCTGTAGAGTGCTTTGAGACACCCAAAATACGTCTCATCACGTCATCGGGCAAAATGGACATTCCGGGAGCCAAGGCCATGTTTACCCTCTAGTTTCGGAAGTCCTGCACATGGTCCTCCGCACCCCATTCTCTCAGAGGCAGCCTGAAGGAAGGACAGAAGGAGGGACAAGGCCCTGTGGAGAGCGCACTGGCGATGCAAGCTCTCCGGCTTCCCCAGCCTGGTATCCCATGCCCCTTCCTCAGCGCTCTTCCCCAGCGCCCGCGCTCGGGAAACCCGTGTGTGCAGTCTACCCCCTTCATCCAAGCGCCCCAGCGGTGCCCTGCCACCACCACCACACCCCCAAGCTCCACCTAGCTTCTAAAGAGAGTCTGTGCCTCTGCTAGCCATCAGACGCTGTTATTTTTATACAGATAACTGTTAGGTGTGGTCTCTCCCCCTCTACATTTGAAACTTGATGAGCAAAGAGCCATGTCTCTTAGCTCTGCTGCCTATTCAGCGCTTTACCCGCAATGTGTGCCAAATAAAATCTCACTGAATTGAAATGATTAACCTGGTCCTTCCTTCCTTGCTCTGTGGCTAATTACTCCAGGCTTGAAATGAAAGGAAATGCTTAAAGATTAATTTAGAAATTTAATAAATTTAACAAATTATGGATGTGCACACTGATCTCAGATATGTTATTTTGTGGGGAGCTGACCTACTTTTAATAGTTGTTTTCTCGTCAGTTCCTTAATTTTTTTTTTATTAATGTAGAGTTGACATACAATGTTATATTAGTTTCAGGTAAATGATATCATTTTCCTTTTTTAAAGCATAGTTCTTTTTTTAATATTTTATTTATTTGACAGAGAGAAATCACAACTAGGTAGAGAGGCAGGCAGAGAGAGAGGAGGAAGCAGGCTCCCCGCGGAGCAGAGAGCCCGATGTGGGGCTCGATGTGGGGCTCGATCCCAGGACCCTGGGATCATGACCAGAGCCGAAGGCAGAGGCTTTAACCCACTGAGCCACCCAGGCGCCCCAATCATTTTCCTTTTTTAAAGGTAGATACCAATCACTCATACATTGCTGGTGGGAATATAGAATGGCACAGCCACTCTAGAAAATCATTTGGCAGTTTTCTATAACACAAAATATGCAATTACCATGTGACCCAGCAACTGCACACTTGGGCATTTCTTCCAGAGATATGAAAAATTATGCTCACATAAAAACCTATGTATGAGGGGCACCTGGGTGGCTCAGTGGGTTAAAGCCTCTGCCTTTGGCTCAGGTCATGATCTCAGGGTCCTGGGATCGAGCCCCACATTGGGCTCTCTGCTCTGCGGAGAGCCTGTTCCTCCTCTCTCTCTGCCTGCCTCTCTGCCTACTTGTGATCTCTGTCTGTCAAATAAATAAATAAAATCTTAAAAAAAACCTATACATGAGTATTTATAGCAGCTTTATCCCTCGATGAATAAATGTTTAAACAAACTGGCACGTCCATACCATGGAATAAAGAAAAGAAGAGATGAACTACTGATACAATAATTTGGAGGGACCTCAAGGGTATTACACAGAGTTTAAAAAAAAAGTCAGCCTCAAACAGTTATATGCTATGTCTACTCTAGTAACATTCTTGAAATGACAAAAACATAGAGATGGAGAACAGATTAGTAATTGCCAGAGGTTAGAGACTTGGGGGAGCGGAAGGTGGAGGGGGGTGCAGAAGGGAGGAGGGTATGGGCATAAAATAGCAATTCAGGGGATCCCTGTGGTAAGGGAACGATCCTGTATTTACACAGGCGATACAGTTACGCAGAACTACACACACACATACACATATCTCACACACACACACTGGTGAAATCTGAGTAAGGTGGGTGGACTGGAACCACAGCAACTTTCTGGTTTTGATATCGCCTTCTAGTTACAGGCCATGTTACCTCTGGGAGAACCTGCATGAAGGGTACTCTGGGATCTCCCGGTACATTTGTTGCAACATCCTGTGGATCTACACTTACACTATTTTTAAAAGATATTTTTAGAAAGTAGACACCAAAAGCAGATGCACGTTCCACTGAAGCAAACTGCCCATTTGCTTGGGTTTGTAAAAAGAAGATGTGGTATATATACACAATGGAATACCACTCGGCCATAAAAAAATGAGCTCTTGCCATTTGCAACAACGTGGATGGACCTAGAGGGTATTTTTTTAAGTGAAATAAGTAAGAGAAAGACAAATACAACAGGACTTCACTTCTATGTGGAATCTAAAAAACAAACACACTCTTAAATACAGAGAACAAACTGGTGGTTGCCAGAGGGGAGGTGAGTGGAGGGCGGGTGAAACAGACGAAGGGAATTAAAAGGCACAAACTTCCAGGTATAAAATAAATAAATAAGGGAGAAGAAAAGCACAGCATAGGCAATATAGTCAGTAATATTGTAATGACGTGGTATGGTGACAGGTGACAACTGTACTGAGCCCTGAGTAATGGAAAGAATTGTTGAATCACTATGTCGTATACCTGAAACTAATATAACATTGTATGTCAATTTATACCTCAATTAAAAATAATGATAAATAGGGGCATCTGGGTGGCTCAGTTTGGTTAAGCATCCGACTCTTGGTTTCGGCTCAGGTTATGATCTCGGGGTGGTGAGATCGAACCCCGAGTCAGGCTCCATGCTCAGCGGGGAGTCTGCTGGAGATTGTCTCTCTCCCTCTGCCGCCCCTCCCTGCCCCCGGCCCCATGTGTTTGTGCCCTCAATCTCAAAATGAGTAAAGAAAATCTTAAAAAACAAAAACAAAAACAAAAAACAATAAAGCCCCCAAAACCAGGCTGTTCTTTTCTGTTTCGGTTTTCAAGTAGGTTGGATCACAGCGTGTCCCAAACCAACATGACCCGTCCTTCCCCTGTACGTCTCCCGCACACACTCACCAGTAGTAGAGGGTATAGTTGGTGTCGGGACTTGCATTCCTCCCAGGGAGCCAAGTACACTTCATGTAGCTCAGGTTGTGCCAGACGCATTGTAGCTCAGTAACAGCAGACTCGGGATCACCTAGAAGACCCAGCCAAGGATTTAGGATGCTTCCTGCCCTGTCAGACCAACCCGCCAAACCCTTTGGGGCACGAGGGATGGTAAGAGTGATTTATCTAGAAAGTCAAAGCCTGATCTCTCACCCCATTTAACCCAGAAGGCACCCAGGATGGGGCACCTGGGTGGCTCAGTGGGTTAAGCCTCTGCCTTCAGTTCTGGTCATGATCTCAGGGTCCTGGGATTGAGCCCTGCATCGGGCTCTCTGCTCAGCGGGGAGCCTGCTTCCCCCTCTCTCTGCCTACTTGTGAACTCTCTCTATCAAATAAATAAATAAAGGGGCGCCTGGGTGGCTCAGTGGGTTAAGCCTCTGCCTTCAGCTCAGGTCATGATCCCAGGGTCTGGAGATGGAGCCCCACATCGGGCTCTCTGCTCAGCACGGAGCCTGCTTCCTCCTCCTCTCTCTCTCTCTCTCTCTCTCTCTCTCTCTCTCTGCCTGCCTCTCTGCCTATTTGTGATCTCTGTCTGTCAAATAAATAAAGAAATAAAAATCTTAAAAAATAAATAAATAAAATCTTAAAAAAAAAAAAAAGGAGGCACCCAGGATGGAGAAAACCCAAACCTAACTTGTTATAATTTTCTTTCTTACCTCCAGATCCCAAGAAAATATCTTTTTTATCACTGAGGGACCCTAACTTTGTATTCCTAACTGGAAAAAGCGTTTCAAGGTCAAATAACATTTCCATGGCAGGAAACGAGTACAGCATTCCTAAATGAATGTGGAAACACAAGCAACCCATATCTCTAACCTGTCTTTAAAGAAAACAAGTCTACTGAGTTAGAATTTACCTTCCTGTCTTTTGACTGATACTAACACAGCTTGTTTTAAAGACAAATCATTCCTCCTGAAGCAATCTGGGGGGAAGTGAACACTATTATAACTCCTGGTAGCTGTTGACTGTGTGGTAGGACTTTGGGAGCTGTATAATCGTTACCATCTGAAGACTCTACTGTTAGAAAGCCTTCTGAGTTAAGGCATCATGTTGGGATTCGGGAAGGGGTTTTGTCCAGAGACATCCTCAACCATTTTACTGTTGTACTACAAGTTAGGTTTTTCAGATTATTTATTAAACTTCTAAAGAAATGAGAGTAGGGGAGGTTAAGTTGTTTTAAACCAGGCTCCCAGCCTCATGGCAACACTGAATTCTATAATTTTACAAATGAGACTTCATATACTTTTGATCTGTGCAACGCAGGTAGAGGGAAGGGCCTGGAGAACAGCCACATAGTGCTGAGGTTTGGAACTGGGAGAGATGGGACCCCTCCAAACACGGGGCGAACTGAGATTCATAGATGAGATGTACCCAGCATTTACTCTTTGCTGGGCACCATTCTAAGCACCTCACACATACTGACTTCCGTAATCCTTTCAACAGTCCTGGGAGGCAGGAACTATCATCAACCCCATTTTACAGATGAGGAAAGTGAAGTGGGTAGGGGCTAAGTCAGCTGCTAAAGGTCACGCAGCTGTTCACTGGCAGAGCTGAGACTTAAACTTGGAAATCTGGGCTCCAGGAGCCCTGCCCTTCACCAAATAAGCTCGTCCCTGCAAGCAGCCCAAGTGCCAGAAAGAACTAGGTGACAGGTGGGGGGGGGGCAATGAAATGACTAACCTGACCATGTGAAAGCTTTCCCCAGGGCTTGTCCTGAACTGGAGCTATGCCAGCTGGCCCATTTTCCTTTTATAACATCTTTCCCCAACTATATCTTGCATATCAAGCTAATCTTTCTATCAAATGAGGAAGATAGTACTTTGGGTTTCTTTAAGGCACTGGACCTGTAATCTGAAAGCCTAAAGCAACCCACTTGGTTCCCTTCTTCCTCATGAAATGGATCGGGGTGATAATCCATGCCTTGCTCGCTTCACAAGATAAGCTTCTGAGGCTCAACTTAGGGGAGGGTGCATATGCGTGTATATTACATGCCAAATTATTACATGCTATAGAACTCTGAGGCACAGTTATTCAAGTCCTGAGCACCTCGAAGGCAGGGACGTCCTCGTATTTATCACCTAATATACACGTGCCTAGAACTAATCAGACTCAGCAAATATTTGAAAACTGAATGAATTAACGAACACTGAACATAAACACATGGATAATTTGCCCTTATCCCCCAGAGTACCAACAAACAGTGCTTTCGGTTGTTACCTTCCGGGGGCGGGGTGCACTTCTCCACCAAAATGCTAGGATTGTCACTTTCACTGGTGCTGCACTGGGACCCCACTTGCAGACAAATCCTCTCGTTCAGGGGTACTTCTTTTGAACGATGGGTTTCAGGAGCAATTTTCTAAGGTTAGGAAATTGTAAAAAGGCATTTGCTCTAGCAAACATACAGCAATACACGTAGGTGATAAAACAGCATGTTCAAATGTGTTTTAAAAAAGAAAAAAAGGAAGGTTATCAGATGGCATAGGTCAGTGACTATCAACCTGCGGTGATTCTGCTCTCCCCGCTCCCCCCATCCTGGGGAACATGCTGGGCTGTCACAACTTAGGAAGGCACTGCCACTGGCCTGTAGTATGTCGAGGCCCAGGATGCTGCTGAACATGGCTCGGTGCCCAGGACAGCTTTTCCTCCCCCTAACAGCAAAGAATCATCTCGTGCCAAATGTCAGTGGTACCAACATTGAGAAACCCCCGGAGAGAGAAAAGACAAATTCCCACATTTTAAATGTATAAACATCATGACATTTGCCTATAAACCTACCATGCTCACGCATCAACTGTCTAAAATTTTAGAGGTAACACAATAAGATTATCGAAACTCAATTCCTAGGGGCACCTGCGTGGCGCAGTCAGTTAAGCGTCGAGCTCTTGGTTTCTGCTCAGGTTGTGATCTTAGGGTCATGAGATCGAGCCTGGAATCGGGCTCTGTGCTCAGCACAGAGCCTGCTTGGGCTTCTCCCTCCCTCTCCCTTTGCCCATCCTCCCTACGCTCCCTCTCTCTCTCTCTCTAAAAATGAATAAATAAATCTCTTTTTAAAAATTCACTTCCTAACTAGATGCAGTATATTATCAAGATCAAGGTACAAACTGCTTTAAGAATCCAGTAATCCTGGTCACCTGTGAGGACGGAAAGGAAAGGAGGGCCTGAGGGACCAAAGAGAGAGTTTTCATTAAACATCTTTCTGTACGTTTGACCCTTCTGACTCCCTGGCACAAGCATAGAGATTTCAAGGGATGCTACATGCACTGAGTACACCACACCCTTATTCTGTAAAGTAGATGGGCTTGTGGAGCTAAAGAAAGCAGACTTCTAGAGCACATACAGATGTAAATCACAAATCTGTGCATTACGATTCAGAATAATGAGATTAGAGCGCTGTTAAGGAAATTAACATCTCCCAAGCTGAAAACAGTTGGAATAATTAAGAATGAAGCTGCTTTTAATCAGAGCTCCAAGGAGCTTCCTGTTTTGCAACGGTTTCTGACTCAAGTTGGAGACAGCATTTCCTTTTAGATACGTGCTGATGGCCTTAAAGTGGAAAATTTGTCAAATTTACCTCTATCTGCCCCCCTTAGGAGCTACTCCGCTATTTCCCATGCCTGTGGCCCGCTGAGCATGAGGGCAGCTGTGACATACCCCCAGAACCAAGAAGTAAGGGTGCCCTCGGACAGACAGCTAGCAGACCAACAACTAATGAATCATAACAAAGACACACAAAAAAACCAAGTTAGAGAAACTGAATAGCTCTTAGGCCCAAGCAAGACAGCACTTTGAAAAGGGAGCCAGCTGGTCAGCCCTGAAGAAAAGACAAAGAAAGGTATGTATGCGAGCAAATTTCTGGCAGGGAGAAAAGAGGAGGATTTGGCCCCATGGACACTATGTACTTTTGTCCCGGCAAAGCTATGCCTACCTTCAGTGAGACCTCTAGCCAAGTACATTTTCACAACTAATTTCTGGGGGGTATAGCTCAGTGGTAGAGCATTTGACTGCACAACTAATTTCTGATTCCTTAACAGGAAACCTACTTACCATTTGCCTTTCTACATAGTTCCTGCCTACAGGGATGCAACACACCAGTTATGCCAACAGAAAGCTTTCTAGAATGTTTTTTCACCGTGATAGTTCTCGGGGCAAAGTAAGGAACTGGCGCTTGAGCGATGAATGTGTGCTGGGGAAATGAGGGTTCTCAGCCTGTGAATCATGGTAACAGTGGCACGAAAGTTCCAAGTGCAAATTTCACCAAGATCACAATTTTACCAAGCCCGAGTCCTATATACCTTGAAAGGAGCCACCCTGGCTCAAGGATCCTCGATAATTCCTGTTTGGAAGATAATTCCTGTCTGTCCTTTGAATAAACCAGGCAGAACATGTATGGTTGAATGCCATAAATCAGAATCATTATGGGAAAAACCCCAGTTCTCTTATTATATTAGATATAGTTCCAGTGGGAGGGCTGAGGAATTTTATTAAGCAAAGATTTTTATTATAATCAAATTTTTTAAGTTAAAAAAATACTTTAATACTTAATCTGAAACTTGTCCTTGAGGGCATATAAATAACAACTCAGGAAAGAGACCATAGGGGGAAAAACAAAATAATTTTTAAAAATCTCTTTCAGAGGCGCCTGGGTGGCTGAGTTGGTTAAGCCTCTGCCTTCGGCTCAGGTCACGATCTCAGAGCCCTGGGATGGAGCCCCGCATTGGGCTCCCTGCTCAGCGGGGAGCCTGCTTCTCCCTCTCCCTTTGCAGCTCCCCCTGCTTGTGCTCTCTTTCTCTCTCTCAAATAAATAAAAATCTTGAAAAAAAATCTCTTTCAAAGTTTAAGGTAAACAATATTAAGTTGGCATGAAAAAAGTAGAAACCCCAGTAGTCAATGATCACCAAGGGAAGCACATCTCTATCAGACAAGAAACTAAATCCCTCCCCTCAGATCCCAAGGAGGTTGCGTGGACAGCTCCCACGTGACTTTCGTGACTTTCGGAGGTGGTGACTCACTCTCCTGGTAGCTGCTGTAGGACGACATTCTGCCCCACCCCTTGGGGAATCTGGGCTTATTTGAAAATTTATCAAAAACCAAGGCCAGCGTCCTGAACTGGACCCTCCCTTCAGGACCAATGTGCATTTGGCTGGATCACACCTTTCCCAATTCCAGATTCCTTTCTCAGTAGAAAAAGAGCATGGGCCTCAACTTCTGCCCCTCTGGATGCCTGGATGGAACAACAGCTTTGTAATTTATTCACCTAGTGAGACTTACTATCTCTGGGCGATGAAAGAGAGCTAATCTGAAGCCAAAGCACATAAATCAACATTCTTTTAACAACACCAAGCCGAGAAAACAAAAACAAAAACAAAACTTGATGCCAGATCCTCCTTGGACTTGCCAGATTGGGAAACTAGTAGATACTGCTAAAACAATGGTGGAGGGCAGCCACTTAAAACTGAGCTTGTGTTCTTAGAAAAATCATCTGTGAATCCCCAGCTCCTGTGTTAATGATCCTCCAGTCTGAAGACTGAGAACAACCTCAAGGGTTTATCTCACTTAGCAACTTAGGATCTTTAGACGGCCACCTAAGCCCCCCTAACATGTGCGAACTATGCCAAAGCCGCTCCTTCAGTATGCTTCAAAGGGCATATGCGCCCCAGTTTTGTCTGAGGATGCTAATGCTTTGTCTGAAGGATGGAGAGGGGAGAGGGAAATCACTCCTGCCATTCACTGCCAGCCTCAGGGTTACAAACTTCAAAGGTTGGCCAGGAAATCTCCCTCACTGCTTACAAAGGATAATCCATGTTCACCAGGAGGGCAGCAGCCATAGCCATCACCACGGCCATCAACACTGTCCCGTGGCTGGAATATAAAGGAGCAGGCCTTAGGCAGAGGTCACCCTTTGTGGTCTCCATCTGGTCTCTTCAACGGCAAAATGGAGGGTAATATTAGGTTGAACCATATGACCTAAAGAAGCAACAGTTTCATGTGATTCAACCTCACAATAATAATAATAGTAAAAGCTGACAGTTATTGAATGTTGACGCGATGCCAGGTGCATTACGAACACCATCTCCTTGAACACATGCACCACTCACACGAAGTAGGTCCTACCCCAGCATTTCACAAACAAGGAAATGAAGGCTCAGAGAGGTTAAGTGACTTGCTCGGGGCCACACACCTCTGAAAGGGGAAGAGACAAATGTTCAAACCCAATGCTGTCTAATTCCATTGCCTCCTAAAGCCACTTTCAACTCTAACCATGTCTCCCTGATCGATCCTCGGGTGTGCACTGCTGGCTAGTGAATATGGACCTGTTAGGAAACAAAGGTGACCTCTCCTCAGTTTCAACGAGATACTTAGGCGAAGCACTTAAAGGTCTTTCCTGGAATTTCTTAAGGCTGAACTAGGAAAGTCGCCACCAAGAATCCAAATGCCTACAGCCCCTCTTTAGGAATAAGAGGAAGCCCACAGTTTAAAAAGGGGAACTCAACTCCTGAAAGTATTATAGTCTTCTGCACTGAGAGCATCTCTCTTTTTTGTTGTTTGCTTTTTTTTTTTAAAGATCTTATTTACTTCTTTGACAGAGAGAGGGAGAGAGATCACAAGTAGGCAGAGAGGCAGGCACAGGGCAGGCAGGGGGTGGGGGAGCAGGCTCCCTGCTGAGCAGAGAGCCTGACTCGGGACTCCATCTCAGGACCCTGGGATCATGACCTGAGCCGAAGGCAGAGGCTTTAACCCACTGAGCCACCCAGGCACCCCTGTTTGCTTTTTTTTAATTGAAGTATAGTTGACCAATAACGTGATAGTCATTTCCAGTGTACGACATAGTGATTCCACATTTACATACCCTACTCAGTGATCCCCACAGTAAGTCTAGTTACCATCTGTCACCACACAGTTATTACGAAATTATTGGCTACATTCCCTATGCTGTA
The DNA here is from genome assembly GCF_922984935.1 of Meles meles. Taxonomy (NCBI): domain Eukaryota; kingdom Metazoa; phylum Chordata; class Mammalia; order Carnivora; family Mustelidae; genus Meles; species Meles meles. Next base: position 101,189,892 of record NC_060087.1, on the reverse strand, counting down.
CTTTTCATGTCCATAACTTAAAATTTATTTTAAAACTGAAAGTCTGTATGACTTAATTCCCTTCACATACTTCACCCATTCCCCCCCATCGCCGGCAACCATCAGTTTGGTCTCCGTATCTATGAATCTGTTTCTGTTTGATTTTGTTTGTTTCTTTTATTTTTTTGACTCCACAAGAGTGCAATCATATGGTATTTGTCTCTGGTTCCATCCATGGTGTCACAAGTGACCACATTTCATTCTTTTTTATGGCTGAGTAATATATATATATATATATATCCCACATCTTCTTTATCCATTCATCCATCAATGGACACTTAGATTGTTGCTTCTACACCTTAGCTATTAGAAATCGGCCATTGTAAATGATGCTGCAATAAACACAGGGCTTCGTGTATCTTTTTGAATGAGTGGTTTTGTTTTCTTCAGGTATATACCCAGAAGTGGAATTGCTAGATCATAAGGCAGTTCTATTTTTAATTTTTTGAGGAACCTCCATTATTATTTTCCATAGTGGCTATACCAATTTACATTCCCAACAACAGTGCAAGAGGGTTCCCTTGTCTCCACATCCTTGCCAACACTTAAGATTTCTTGTCCTTTTTTTTTAAGATTTTGTTATTAAATAATCTCTACAGCCAATGTGGGGCTCAAACTTACAACCCCGAGATCAAGAGTTGCATGCTCCAGTGACTGAGCCAGCCAGATGCCCTGATATTTCTCATCTTTTTGATACTAGTCATCCTGACCTAGTAGATACTGCTAGGTGATTTGTCTAATTATGGTTTTGATTTGTATTTACCCAATGGTGAGTGATATTAAGCATCTTTTCATGTGTCTGTTGGCTATCCGTACGCCTTCTCTGGAAAAAAGTCTATTTGGGTTTAGAGAACCTCCTTTAAAATGCAAATACTTCTGGGGCACCTGGGTGGCTTGGTTGGTTAAACAGCTGACTCTTGATTTTGGCTCAGGTCATGATCTTAGGGTCCTGGGATTGAGGCCCCTGTTTGTCCATGCTCACTGGGGAGTCTGCTTGAGGATTCTCTCTCCCTCTCCCTGTGCCCATCCCCACTGCACTCTCTCTCTAAAACAGATAAATAAATTTTTACAAAAATTAAAAAAATAAATAAAATGCAAATACTTCTGAGTAGCCTCAATTCTTCATCAGTGAACACCTGAGCTATAATGAGCACTTCAGCAGGAAAGGGGCACAAATGGCAGATTAGCCAAGTTTCCCTCCAAAGGAAGAACTTTATCCATTCTCAATTTATTAAGCTTTCACATATGTTATTTGTCATGTCCCAGGAAGCCAGGGAAGTGAGTAGAGCCATACTTTACACAGCAGGAAACTAAGGCTCAGAGAGGTTAGGTAACTTGCTCAGGCCACACAGACAGCTGAGTGGTCCACCAACTAGAACCCAGTTCTGACTCTCCGTGCCACCGAGCTGCATGAACCTAATGATCTTGAAATTCACTGAGCCAAAGCCCTGTCACTAATATCAACTTCTCATTCAGCCTCCTCCTGATTCTGGACGAATTCAACCCCAAATGTCCCTGATCTCCCCCCTCACTGAAAGAAGGCATAAAGATATAAAACAGTTTGGGACAGATGATCTGATGCTTTGAAGAAGCTGTCGAAGAGAAGGGGCTGCAAGCTGATCAGGCCTGAGCGAAAATTCCGTTGAATAAGACTATCATAAAGAATCTACAAAAAAAAAAAAAGAATCTGAAATGATCCAATCTTGTTAACAAAAATTCACTTGCGCCAGCTGTCCACATCTGACTGGGAAGGCTGAACGTTCCCCTCATTTTTTGTCCGGCATCGGGAAACCTAGTCAACCCTATCTGCCCCGGTCATCTTACTTTCTCACTTGCCATGTGGCCATTCACTCTGGCATTGCATGGTTCTTGCCTATCTGTGTGCATGTCGTTAGCAAGACAGTGAACGTGTGGTCTGCATACAAGGCCACAGGCAAGAACACGGGAACACATTTTCACATAATTATTTGTTGAGTGCCTAGTGGATAAAAGATATCTGGCATTTCCTAACAGAGTAATCTCATTGCATTTGATTATCAGATAATGAGCAAATATTTTCAAATGTTCAAATGCTCAGCTTTTTTCCCCCAACAGTCTTTTCATAGTCATTTTCCCAGGTAAAATTGGGACATGACCCAAAACAAAGTTCCCAATTTGAAGTAAGATTAGAATTCCGTTTATTCTTGGCTCCAGTTCATAGTGTTCACTTTACCTCATCAGTGCAATATGTTCTAGAACACTCACCTTATCCTGCTTGTTGTCAAAGTGACTAAAATACCGTAAGGTGCAATTCGGGCTGGCTCCTTCAGGAGGATCCCATGTCCATATGACCGTGCAGAGGTTTTCAACAGAAACACTCAAATTCGTCACAGGTGGCTGGGTTTCTGCTCAAATCAAGCACAAGAAATAAATTTATCAACATCAGCCAGTGTTTTCAGTAAGCCATTAAAGCCATTCCTCCCAGTCCTGGACGCCAAGAAGAATAAAACTAACAACAGCTAGAATTTACTGAGCCAGGCACTGTTCTAAGTACTCTCCCCACTAATCCACTGGCTCGTCACAACCATTTCGCGAGATAGGAACTATCAAGTCATTTTAAAGATGACGTGACTGAGGACAAAAACACTGAGTCACTTGCCCCATGTCCCATAGCTCATGAACAGCAGAGCCAGGATACATACCCAGAAAGTGTGCCTCCAAGGCCACATTCTTTTTTTTTTTTTTAATTTGACAGAGAGACACAGCGAGAGAGGGAATACAAGCAGGGGGATTGGGAGAAGAAGCAGGCTTCCCGCTGAGCAGGGAGCCCGCTGCAGGGTTTGATCCCAGGACCCTGGGATCATGACCCGAGCCGAAGGCAGAGGTGCAACGACTGAGCCACCCAGGCACCCCCCAAGGCCACATTCTTAACTACCTGCTATAGTGTGAACAAAGGGAAGAGTATGGTGTTAAATTTCCCTTTCCCTCCTGCAGGAGTTTGGGGTTCCCTATGCTTGGGATCGACACCTCACTCAACACAGCCACTTCAATCTCAGCAGCTTCACGAGCAAGTTCAAGCAGTACATCTTTCATCGTGCTTGCTAACATGGCTTGGTTAACTGTTGTTACAACTTTTCCAAAGAAGTACTGAGGAAGATTTAATAGTTCTTGTTGCTCCCCTGAGGTCTGACACTACACAGCTGGGACTGTAGCTCTGACTAATCTGAAGAGGGAAGAGAGGAGGAGAAACTGAACTGGTGTCTTAAAAATGTGTTTCATTTGGAGAAAACCCACCACTGCCTCTACCAAATATTTAGTGACCCTATTATTTTGGACCAGCTCTATCATCAGGCAAAGAAGTGTTAATGCTTCTGCCAAAAACAGGGAAAGGCACAGAGCAGGGGTTGGGGGAATGAAACATCATTTCAAACTTGGCCGACAGCCCCCGTGACCAGGACTACCAGAATTGTCCCCCAGAAACTAGATGAGGACCGTGCAGGGACTCTCTTTCCTATCTTGACAAATTCTCTGTAAATTGAAAATTATTCCAAAATGAAGTTTATTAAACTAGTTAAAAAAGAAAAACCAATCCCTCCAAATAGTCCAACGTTGCAAATGTAATCATTAGGAATTACTTACGGGCCATAGTTGTTTTAATTTTTCAACCCGCAGAGTTGTATCTGATACTCTGTGCCACCACTCTGGAGGGCACTGGGCCTCTCGCATAATCCGTAACTACTTATACCATTACCTTCCTCTTTAACAGAACAAAAAAATGCCTTTTGTCCCCAAACAGGAGCCCCACAGGCACTACATAGTTGGCATTTTCCCAAAGGTCAGTTGTATTCATAGCCTGCAAAGGCCCTGGACTCTCCATATTCATTCCCTCCTTCCCGAATCTTCCCCCATTAGTTTTTCCACAAGGCTGACCAAAGGCCCAACTGCGGGGAGGAGCAGAAAATTCCTACTGCACTGCATCAGAACCCAGCTCTTGTCTGAAAGCCCCCACAGCTCGGGCAACAGGGCTAATGTGAGGATTCTAAGTGATGACTGGCGAGCACAACTACTCCATTTTGGTCTTTCTAGCATCACATGGATGAAACTTTTGAAGACAAATCATTCGTCAACCACAGAGCCCTTAATAAAACCTTTGTGCCGGGGCAACTGGGTGGCTCAGTCGGTTGAGAGCCAGACTCTTGGTTTCAGCTCAGGTCATGACTTCAGGGTCATGAGACCGAGCCCCGTCTTGGGCTCCACGCTCAGCACGGAGTCTGCTGGAGATTCTCTCTCCCTCTCTCTCTGCCCTTCCCTCCCACCCCCTCCCTTTCTCTGTCTCTCTCAAATAAATCTTAAACAAATAAATACATAAACAATAAAAGAATAAACACTTTGTTCCTCCTGAAGACTATAATCTACTTTAGCCTTATCGGCCTTATTCTGCACTTTCCAGAAACAGAGTGCAGCAAACTTGCTGACGCTCTACCTTCCCATCCCCGCACAAAAATTAAAGCCCTGATTTTTAAAAAAATACTACCTATTTATGGTTCAAATAAATCACACTTCCATTTTCAAGGCGACTTATAAAATCTACTTTTTAACTTCAGTATTTTGCTAGAACAATGGCCAGTATGATTCCTAATCTCTCCAGTGGGTTTATTTTTCTCCACCTGTTCTGAAGTGTCTTTTAGTTAAATCTTCTAATTGGTTTGCATTTTTAGGCTACTTGTGGCTAACTGCCATCGTTTTTTTCCGCCTAATGGTTCCTTCCATTTCCCTTGAGATTGTTCTGCTTCTTGTACTTTAAAACACACTCACACACGAGCGCACACACAGACACACATCCGGAAACTTAAGATATAGTCTCCAAAGTTTAGATATATATGAATACGTGTGTATATATGTATGACACACTGAGATATGTACATACATAAGTGGTGACTGTACTTCTAAAGATCTCTGACAGGGGCGCCTGGGTGGCTCAGTGGATTAAGCCGCTGCCTTCGGCTCAGGTCATGGTCCCAGGGTCCTGGGATCGAGCCCCGCATCGGGCTCTCTGCTCCGCAGGGAGCCTGCTTCCTCCTCTCTCTCTGCCTGCCTCTCTGCCTACTTGTGATCTCTCTCTCTGCCAAATAAATAAATAAAATCTTAAAAAAAAAATAAAGATCTCTGACAGTTCCTCATGTGTAAGACATAATATAATCTCAGTATAGTGCAGGACTAAGAGCATGGACTCTGGAGCCCGACAGCCCGAGTTCCTGTCCCAGCTCTGCTACGCAGTAGGTGGAAGTTACTTAACCTCCTCTCTCTGCTCTAGTTTCCTTAGGTACAACACAAGCATGAAAATAATAACCCATCAGAAAAGGGTCATTGTGAGGATGTAATGAGTCAATACAGATAAAATGCTCTGAACAGTGCCTGGGCCGGAGCGAGTGCTATGTCAATGTTAGCTATCTACTTTCTTTTTGAAGAGACAAAACCAGCTGTCAATAGTTGCTTTGGTGCTGTGAAACAGACCCGTCTGTGGGACAGAACAAGTCAGACATTGAATTTCAACTACTTCTTAAAGGTTGATCATTGCCTTCAGAAAGGGGAATGGGCAGGTGGGAGGGACTCAAGTGGGTCACCCCACCCCCCCGCCCCCCAACTCAACTTCAGACCTCGAGTGAGTCTGTACAGTTACCTAGCACAGCGTCCTGTTCTACTTAGGACACAGTCCGTGTTCTTTCTAATAAGGCATGCTGCTTAGTGATTCGTTTTTGCTCTCTCCTATTCCATCCCAGGAGCTGGCAGAGGCATGCCTATTCCCGGAAAAGTTAAGGAAATCACAACAGTCATATATGAGTCACCGCCTCCTTCCCTTACATCTAGTCAGTCATCAATCTCTATCCCTTTCTTCTTGTAACGACTCTCTTAATCATCCCAGTCACACCAGCATGCTCTGCTGGGCCCCGTGAGGCAGGCTGACACCAGTTAAATCACAGCCCCGGACAGGAGGCATTCACAACACATCCGTCTAGGGAACATCTTCAACCCCAGAGCCCCGTGTAGCTTTACACTCCAGCAATTCCTGTCACCCGGGGGCGGGGGGGGGGGGCTGCTTGTTTCTCCTCCGCTGTCATTTCCCCCATGCTGTGCCCAGCTCAGGGCCTTCATGGGCAAATGAAACTCTTCTGCCTGGACTGACTTTGCCAACACACCTTCTTGCCCAGCCGGGCTGCTCGTTGCCCACAGAGGGAGCAAGACCCTCTCCCCCGCACTCCTGCGTTTAGGCTCCTGCTGGTCTCCCCCACCTAGGAAGAACTTCTCCACCCACTCGGGTTCCCTCCCATCCTGAAGGTCTAGCTCAAGTTTTTACCACTCCCACCCAACTGCCAGCCCTCACAGCTCTCCCTCTTCCGGATGCCTATAGTGCTTAGGGTTTGGACCGCGTGCTGTGGCAATTATAAAGCGAGTCTCCAATACACTATCAATAACTTCATAACCGATGACCTTATACAACCGTTCAGGGATCCCAACCAGTCCTGCCCTGCAGCTCTGGGAGGTGCTCAGCTCCTCTCCCAGCCAAGGACCCCCCTCCCTCCGACAGAGGGAGGCACTGAATACCATAGTCAAGAGCGTGACCTCTGGAGTCAGACCACGTACCCCACGAGACCTGGAACAAGGCTCTGAACCTCACCATGCCTCAGCTACCTCATGTACAAAGTGGGGACTCACAGCAGTGCCTACAGCATACGTTTTGTGTAAAAATGAAATGAAACAACGTAAGCGGAAAAACTCAGAATGCTGCCCTGCACAGAGTATCCTAAACAGTATATAAATGCTAGTTGTGGTTATTAACGCATGGCACCACATGGACCAGCAGCCTAAACAGACTAAACAAAGCCAGTAACCGAATCATATTTATGAACACCGAGAAGCTTAGAGCTAGGAAGGGCCCTCAGAATTTACGGATCAGAAAACTGCCACGTGAGCAAGGGGAAATGATCAGCCCAGAGCCCCACAGCTGGGAAATGTCAGAGCATGAAAACTTAAGTCCCGTTTTGTTTTGTTTTTCCTTCACCATATCTCCTTGCGAGTCTCAGTATTTCTAACGGGAAAAAAGCTTCTGTATTCTAAGTAACAAAGTTCGCAATGAACCGCTGAGACAAAATGTGATTAAGTGGGGGTGGCAGGGGATGATCTAGAAGGCCAGCTGTTGTTTCAGGTGTGTGTTGCGGGGGGGAGTCTGGAGGAGGGAAGGTGTTGCTGCAGGACGGTGAAAATCAGGACCCTAATGAGTGGGGTGACCCTCAACCAGTCCCTTCCTTTCTCTGGACTGAGCTTCCATTTATGGTTATAAGACTCCAATTCCCATCCCCACCTGAACTGGAGGCAGGTGGAGGGGGGGCGGCAAGGGTTAGGCTGTATCCTCTAAGGTTCTCCACGAACCCCCAGAGCCTGGCTCAGGGCTAAACAACGCAGACACTTGAATAATTATTAACTGGAAACCTCAAAACTGCCTGAGGCCTCCACTCTAAAATGCTACCTTTCAGTAAAGGCTTCCCACTTCACCCTATTTGTAATGGCAAACCCCTTCTCCGCTTCTTTTTTTTTTTTTTTTAAGATTTTATTTATTTATTTGACAGAGAGAGAGATCACAAGAAGGCAGAGAGGCAGGCAGAGAGGCGGGGGGGGGGGGGGGGGGGGGGGGAGCAGGCTCCACGTTGAGCAGAGAGCCCGATGCAGGGCTCCATCCCAGGACCCTGAGACCATGACCACTGAGCCACCCAGGCGTCCCTCGTTTTTCTTGATTGTACTTTTCGCCATCCGACATACCTGATATTTTACACCCCCCCCCCCCCCACCGCAGGCCTCTGCCAATAGCACAGAAGCTGTACAGGGCAGGGGCTTCGTTTGTGGCACTCACCGTACCACCCCCATCCTCAGCCCCTAGAACACCAGCTGGCACAGAGGGCACTGCATTCGTTTTGTTGACTGAATCAATAGAGGGCATCGAGATTGCCCAATCAGCATTTCAACTTGGGTTTCCAAAGCACCACGCACTGGTGAAAAGGCAATGGGCAAACTGTGGGTGTTTGTGTCAATATGGTAATAAAAGCTCTCTAATTTGGAGCTGCTCTTGTCACCCAACGTGACCAGGCCACTGGAGCAGGGAGCTGTCTGGGAGGGAGTCATTCTACTCTTCCCGGCAGAACTCTCCCTGGTTGATTAATGAAAAGTTGCCGCACAGGGTGAGGGGTACACACGAACCCGCGGGAGTACCCTGGCAACTTTCCTGTAAACCGACAATTATTTCCAAATATAAGGGTCATTAAAGAAACAAGGCGTGCACCCGGATGCTGCTCCGGGTTTCCAAACGGATTTCTCAAATGCCAGAGGAAGCCGTAGCCCTCACGTACTTTATTCTCCGAGGACCGACCGGGGTCTTCTGGGGCTCCTTTCAACTCCACCCCCGCACTCGACCGGCGGGGTCCCGGGCAAGGAGCCCCGGGGCGATTCCCCGCTTGCCCGGACCTCGGTCGCCGACACCGCCGGCTCCTGGCCCCCTCATCTCCACCCGGGTGACCGGCCGGGTCCCGGCCCGCCGCCCTCCGACACCGCGGGCAAGCTTCTCTCCCGCGCCTGGGCCCCGGGCTCCCCGGCTCTTCCCGACGACGCGAGGGAAGTGAGGCGGCGAGTCGTCGTCCCGCTTCGCCACCGCCGCCCGCGACCTGGGAATGCCCCGTCGCTCCCGGCCCCCCCCCCCCCGCCCCTCGAAGGGGGCGCCGCAGGCTGCGGTCCCCGAGCACCGAGCGTCGTGAGGTGATCGCCCCCCGCCCCCCAGCGCCCTCCCTCCCCGCAGCACCCCGGCCCCTCTCTGCCGCGACCCCAGCCGCCCCCCTCGGCCGCCGCCCCGGGCCCGCGGCCGCACTCACCGGTGGGCGCTGCGCCCCCGCCGCCGGCGCAGAGCAGCAGCGCCCACAGCCCGCAGAGCCGCGCCGGCCGCTCCATGCAGCCCCTCTCGTCGGAGCCCGGCCGGGCGTCGAGGCTCGGCAGTCTCCGCCTCCTTCGCTCCCTCTCCCACTTCCCGGCTCCACCGCCCTGGAGACTGGGGGCCGGCGCAGACCGGAAAGGCCGCCCCGCCCACCCGCCGCAGGTAACCCGAGCCGCGAGCCGCGGGCGGAGGGGGCGGGGCGCCGGGGTCTCCGCACCTCCCGCGCCTCACGCCGCGTCACACCTGGCCCCGCCGCCGCCCCGCGCCGACCCCTCCGGAGCCCGGGCTCGGCTCCGGCCAGACTGAACTTCCTCGAGCACGTCGCGGCCCAGCCCAGGCGCCCGCCGGTCCCGCCCTCCGCGCGCCCGCGCCAGCCCCGGCCGGCGCCGCCTGTGCGCGCGGACCTTCGGGGCCCGGGTCGCGGGGGACTGGGCTTCCCCGCCTCCAACTATCCCCCCCGCCACCAACCCGGGAACCGGGGCAGGGCCACTGACCGGAAGGAGCCTCGGCCGGAGACGCGGCTCCCAGTTGTCGGTCTCTGAGCCGCTGTTTGCAAAACTCTGACTCCAGCCTTCCTAATCCCAACACCACCTCCCAGGGTGGGCCCGGGCCCAAGACCCAAGAGGGGACTTAGCGGGGCGTGCTGGGCGAAAAGGCCCGAAGGTGTGTTGGAAAAGTGGTAATACATAATATTGAGTCGGGGGTGGTGGTGGGGAGCAAAATGTTCAATGGGAACGACGGTGCCATACCATGTCCAGTACTTGCATTCTGAAAAGCACACAACCAACTTTCTAGGTATTTCTTTTTCATGGGTTTAGAGCCAGAAGGTGAGTCAGAAGGACACACGTTGAACACAGAAAGTGGGTGACTACGAAGGTCAATGAGGCTGGGGCTGGAGGAGAAAGGGAACCCCTATTACTTTCTTCTTGCTGCTGTAACCAATTACTGTAAGTGTGGTGACTTGAGACGGGTTTTTTTTAGAGTTCCGGAGGTCAGAAGTCTCACTGGGCCAAAACCAAGGCATGAGCAGAGCTGTGCGCCTTCTGGAGGTTCTGAGAGAGAAGCAGTGTTTAGCTTCTCCAGGCGGCCCAAGCCACTGCTCAGGTCACTTCTCTTGACTCGGGCCCTCCTGCTGCCTTTTTTCATTAATAAAAACTTTCGTGATTAGATTGGACCTACCAGATAATCCTCATCTCAAAATCCTTCACTGAATCGCATTTATGGAGTCCCTTTTGCCATATAAAGTCACATATCCACAGTTGGCTGGGACCAGGGCATGGAGATCTTTGGGGAGGGGTGTTACTCTCTCACCAGCCCCCCCAAAAGGATCACATCTGGATACGTGATGATACCCACTAACATAGGTGTATTTCGGTTGAATTAAGCCAATGTATACAGAAATCTGTTGCCAAAAAATACAGCAGTAAAAATGCTGATAACACACCTAGTCTCTAACGTATTGGAAACAAAGGCCTCGCTCTGAGAATTATGGCCCTCGAGTTCAAAAAATATTTGCTGTCCTTCCAGGAACTGGGGGAACCACAAAAAAAGCAGGCCCTGCCAGCAAAGAGCTGCCACCAATGTGGGGGGCTCTCATAAGGACAAAAGCAAGGAACTATGGGGCGCAACGAAGGGGCACCTTCTGGGACAGAAGGGGCAAAGGAGGCTTCCAGGAGGCAGGCCTGCCTGCATGGAATCTCGAGATAAGTCTTGCGTTCAAGATTCAGAATCCCTCCTTGTCTGCATGTGTTACTGAACAACATCATGGTTATGAAAACACTTTGTAAACTATGGAAGCTGGTAGAACTGAGAGATATTACTGTTATTTCTAAATCCCCCTGCAAACAGGCCAGCCAGGCTCTAACCTAAGACCCCTTCCCCCAACTCCCCGTTGCCATCACCACACACATACACTTGTTGACATTTGCTCTAAACATTATACAACAAGTTTATAATAACATTTCCAAAATGATTATGTCATTGGCCTTTTATAAAGTCTCGACTTGGAACAGGAGCCCCTGGGGACTGGCTTAGTGCCATCGTGGGCACTGTCTGGCATAGACTGAGCGAGTGCCTAATGAAATGAAGTGTAATGGCAGCAAATGATTAGCAAAACAAGGGTCACGACTTGTCATTAGCCTCCAGAAAAGGCCCTGAGAATTGTGAGTGTGGTGAGGCAAAAGACAAAGGGCAGTGGCATGACCATAATAGTACTGGGCTGCTGACCGTGAGTACAAGTGTTCTAGACAGTTCCACTTCCCCCCTACCCTAAACATCAAGATATTTTGGAGGGAGTGGGGAGGCTTAGGAATGCTGTTTCTTCAACATTAATCTTTTATTTGTAAATTGTCTTGTACTTTTACTCAAAGAGCGTCTCAGATTGAATTAGCCCACTGCTCTGGTCTGTACGAAGATGAAGACAAATGGATGGCTTTCCAAGAATTGCAATAAACACCTCTTATTTGGGCTTTGTGTAATCTGAGTCATGATGAGTCCACATCAAGTTTAGCTTTAATTCGTAATTCATTGAACCCCTGATGATTTGCGTGTGAGATTACCCATGTCTTTCTTTCCCCTTTGGCCCCGAGGTGGCTGGAATTCTGGACTCCCCCCTAGGTACCTCAGCCACTCCAGCTGGCTTTTTGGATCTTTACCCTTTTCACTAAGGCTTCCTCCTTTTTGTGAGTGGAGTTAGAAAAGGGTACAAGCAAGGAAATAGCTAGCGGATGGGGGTGGGGAAGAATGATGTTCCTCTTTCCAAAGTCAGGTCTCCTTCCAGGCAGTTAGAAACACTCTCCTGAATTGATAAAGGACAGACGCCAGCATATATACCAAGGGCTTAACTAAGACTTCTGGCCCCTTAAATAAAAATCTCACGAAGAGTCTTCTGCCTTTTATCAGGCCCAAACCGAATAGATACTCACCGCCACCACGGTGTGAAGAAAAAAAGGGAAACAGCAAATAGGGAATTTCCCTTCTTCTGACACTAAGCTATGGCTCCCTGCGAGGGTTGATTTGTCCTCCTCAGGGGACATTTGGCAATGTCTGGAGATATTTTTGGCTGTCCCCACTTGGGGTGGGGGTGGTGCTACTGGTATCTAGTGGGTAAAGGTCAAGGATACTGCTGAACTGGACAGCCCCCACCACCACCCCAGCAAAGAATTATCCAGCTCAAAATGACCATGGTGCCAAAGTCAAGAAACCCTGAGCTCGTGTACTCTGTTATATTTGTACTTGGCCCCTAACCATCCATTGTCCTCGTGCCCACCGAGAATTAGTGAGAGGTTGACGCTCTGAGTGTTTAACCTTGACACGTTCCTTTCCTGCATCTGGTGTGCGCGTGGCTTCCCCGCCCAACCACCCAGCCGCGCTGTCGCTTCTATCACAAAACACCTCTCAGGTCAATTCTCTGACCCTTCCTCGCCTCCACGGGTCTCTTCAGGTCCTTATGGCTTTGTCCTTATGGCTTTGCCCTTATAGTCGCAAGGGTCTGCACATCTCCCCTCCATGAGACGAATCTTCCCGATGTACAGATCTGATCGTTTCTGATCATTTCACTCCCTGCTTCTTAAGGGACACCCCCCCCCCCCAGAGGCCACAGGCGGTAGTCTTGCCATGTTTGCCTGCAGGCTTGCTTCTTCAGGGCGGCTTCCTCACATTTTTCACTGTCTCTTCATCAGCCGGGCTTACCCAGTCCCTCGGCAGCCCAGCACTCTCAGCCAACAGGCCAGCTTTAGGCTCCAAGTCCCTTGCAGGTGTGGAGGCCAAGAAAAACAAGGCTGTACCCATCTCGAGTCTAGCCCTGACGTAAGTGCAGCCATCTTGATGTTCCAGATTATCACAAAATACTTCTTGGATTCTGACCTACTCAGGTTAGCACTTTAAACAGTCCCTCTCTCCTTTAATGATTGATTTAAACCCCCGGACTCCGCTGCCTCTGTCTTTCATAACTCCCCTATACATTCCCCAACTGATCAATGTTGACCCGAGTAGGTAGGGACAACTCTACGCCCCTACTCAGCAGGAAGAAATTACAGAAGATGAGACCTTCCACCTTCAACAACCTTAAAGATTTAAGGGTCAAAATTGTTCAGGGGAAAATGTGGAGGCCGAGAAAATTAAGGCCATCCCACCTCAGGTTTAGCCTTAGCATAAGTACAGCCATCTTAGCTCCAGCAGCCATCTCAGACCCCTGTGCCCAAGGGCTGAACTTTCCCCCACCCTGCTTTAGTAACCCCCACCCTGCTTTGGTTCCAGGAATCCCCACCCTGCTTTAGTAACAGGAACCTATAAATACCCCTGCCTTAACTAAGCTCGGGGTCCAAGTCCCTACTCCACTGTGTCGGGTATACTTGGGCCCAAGCTTAAGCTTGTCAAATAAACCCTCGTGCAATTGCATCGGTGCTTGGCTCCTTGGTGGTCTCTCGGACGCGAAAACTCAGGCATAATAGCAGGCACTTTTGTTTGGCCCACATCGTGTTTAAATATATTTGGATTTAGATTCTAAACATGAAGGAAAAAATCAGGAGATTTTACATGACACCCCAGATTTTCAGCTTCTCTTAAGAAATCAGAAGCTCTGGGGATGCCTGGGTGGTGCCATCAGTTAAGCGTCTGCCTTCAGCTCAGCTCATGATCCCGGGGTCCTGGGATCGAGTCCCGCATCGGGTTCCTTGCTCAGTGGGGAGTCTGCTTCTCCCTCTGCCTGCCGCTCCCCCTGCTTGTGTGTACCCTCTCTCGCGCTCTCTTCCTCTGACAAATAAATAAATAGTATCTTAAAAGAAATAAAGATACCAGGAGTTCTGGTAACGTTGGACCTGTGTTCCATTGCACCAGCCGTCAGGAGGTGCCAATGAGGAGATGCTACCTTATCAACGGGACATGTGCTGTCTGTCAGCACAGGCCTTATGCTCCTTGGTCTGGCCTGCTTCCTTCCCTCACTACTTGCCTGACCCCGTTTGTCACCTCTGACGTTTTCTCTCTACAAACCTTCCCTCTTGCTGTTCTTTTTGCCCGGAAACCTCTTCCGTTCCTCAGCCTTGCATTTTGTAAGGTTCTTTAACCCCCCAATACAAAATTCTTTACGCTCGCTTCTCCGTGGTGCCCATAGCACTCGACAGAGTCCTCTACTGTAGCAATTAACAGAGAGGTTTGCGCATATGTCTAGAGCCACCGCTGGATTCTAGCTCCTGGAAGGCGGAGACACTGCCCAGGGTAACTCTAGGATTCTCACCTAGGAGGAGCTTTGGGGCAGTCATCTGATTGGAAGGGACAACTACCAGGGGGCTTGTCCTGAAACCGTGGGCGTACAGCGAGTGTGGACACACCTCTCTTCCTTAGATTCTGAGTTTGTTCGGGTGGCTTGAGCAAGCACGCTTCTGGCACCAGGGAGAACGCATAGTGGAATGTGACCCGGTCAATGTCAGTGACATATCGTGCTCTCGGGTCTGGGCTTCATTGTCTTGGAGGTTCTTGCTCTGCTGTAAGTGGTTTTCCTCTACAGGTTTAGTGATGCCAAGAGAGTGTTGTTTGCACAAGGGGCTCGTGACCGGATCCTCTGGGTTTCTCCTGAGGCCGAGAAGCGAGGTGCTGGGGTATCTGTCTGGGTCAATGTCCTGAAGCCAACTGACCTCTAGGTCTGCAAACTTCACAGTGGTTATTAAATTGAGTCTTGGATTCAACAAGACACTCGTGTGCCCGGAACTCTCCACCATCCTCCAAGGCCCGACCCTCACCCACCTTTCCAACCTCTTCTCCCGCTGCTCTGCCCAAGGCACATTCCTCCAGCCACACTGACCTTCTGGCCATTCCTCACAGGAGTCAAGTGCACTCCAGCCTCAAGGTCTTTGCCCTGCCCTGTTTCCTCTGCGAGTTGCTCCAGCCTCCCAGGATAGCCACACATCTTACTCTGTCGCGTCGTTTAGATGGCTCATCGAAGCCCGCTCTGACCACCATTTGAAAATGTTAAGCCCCACCTGTACTTGTCTGCTAGCCCCCTTCCTGGGTCATTCTGCCCCACTACCCCAGAATGTAAGCTTGGTGAGGGCAGGGAATGTTTTCTGGTTTGTTCCCAGCTCCATCCCCAGCACTCAGAACTGTACCAAACACACAGTTCATCCTCAATAAATGTATGAATGCTTACATCACACTGTGCCAGGTGCTGCGAGGGATACCAACCGACCAACGAAAGGCAGCAGTTCATGTGCTTGCCCTTGAGAAATTTCCAGTGGAAGCTGCGGGAAGGTATAGAAAACAACAGGGGAAATGCAGCAAACAAATAAACAAACAGAAATGCTCAGAGAAAGGCAAGAAGGACCAGTGTGGTCGGAACTGCTTTGGAAGACTTCTTAGAATAGATGGGAACTGAGCTAGACCTTGAAGGCTGATCAGAACTTGGGAGAGGCAGACATACAATGAAACAGAAAGAGAAAGAGAAATAAGTGAACAGCAGTCACTTTTATGGCTGGCTCTCCGAAGCAATAAGGAGCCACGGAAGATTCTACGAGCAAGGTGGTGACATAAAAGTGAGGCTGGGGAGATCTGGTTTTCTGAGATCGATGATCAAAACGTCCTTAATTCTTTCCTGGAGGCCGGAAGGCTGGGGGAAGACTAGTCCAGGTGTTGGCAGTCAGGGACAACGTCGACCTCCACCCAGCTTCCGGCTCCACCATCAGATCCCAAGGGCTTCGAGGCTGGTTCTTCCCTGGGCCCAGCTATTGGGGGGGGGGTTGCCACTCTATGAAAAGAGGGTGCCCTCGGGGCCTGGCACCCCTATTCTTTCCTGCACCTCTTGAAAGCAGTCTATACCCTGCCCAGTCGCTCCATGGCCTCACTCCCTTTGGGCTGCAAACTCTTCCGCTCTGGAATTGGCTCTGTTCCCCTTTCCAGCACTTGGGTCTCTGAAAGAGGAAGGGCTGCCATTTGCCCGCATCCAGGGCTCCTCCTTTGGCTTTTGGTTTGGTCTGGGGTGCTTTCGTTGACGCCACCTCCCCAGCATCTTAGCGGGGATCTCCCACAACCTTTTCACTGCACTCTCTCCCCACCGTGCCTGACCCCATGTAGGTCCTGTCCCCTCCCCTGGTCTAGTCTTCGCTCACTGTTGGCAGCGTTTCATGGCATTGTTACTGCCTCTTAGCCTCTTGGCTAGCATCAGTGTCTGACTGTCTGTCTGTCTGTCTGTCCGTGTCTCATCTGCTCAGCCTCCAGACTCCTCAGTTTAAAGATTCAAATGCCTCATTTGCATGTTAGTGCCCCACACCTTCTTGCGCTGAAAAGTCTCCATTGTTTGTTCACTTAAGCAGGTAGAGTAATTCACATTCAGCCTCGCCCTCATTCACGCAGCCTCTTTGAGGAGGAGGAGGCCATTTGCATAGCCGTGACTCCCACGGGAAATCCACACTCTAATTTGCACACACACCCCCACCCTGGGGTCGCTTTGCCTACCTGCCTGTTGGACAGTTCCCTAAACAAGCAAGGGATTGAGAGCCTCAGTCTGGAAAACACTGGGCTGGCAGGGGGGGGTGGGGGGAGGGGATACATGGGAGCAGCCAAACTCATTGCACCCTCGCCCCAAATTGTCCTATCTCTCCCAGATCCCCTCACCAGGATCGCCTTTTCTGACTGTACTAGTTAGAACCAGGCAACTACAGGACCGCAATCCGGCTTCGTCGCTGGCATCCCCAGGGCTGAGTGGGGGGCTGCGTGCGCTCTGTGCTCAGAACGGAAGGCCAGCCTCCCCATTTCTCAGTCACAGTAGCGAAGGCCAGTCATTTCACCTCTCTGCAGCCTCCGTTTCCAGGATGGCAACCCCCCCCCTTGCAAATTTGATGAGGTTCGCTTTGTGACACAATGTAGAGTTTATTTTTGTCAGTGTTCCACGAGTGTTCTAGGAAAATGGATATCGTTGGCTCTGGAACAATGTGGGGGTTAGGGACGCCATCCCTGTGTGCTGTTGGAAATCTGCAAAGAGCTTTTGACACCTCCGATGCTTAGCCTACTCTCCCCAAATAGTGTACTGTTGATGTGAGGCCTTACTGATAACATCAACAATCAATTAATACATGTTTTTATATGTTCTCTGTATTATATACCATCTTCTCACTATAAAGTAAGCTAGAGAAAAGAAAGTCTTATTGGGTGGGGGTGCTTGGGTGGCTCAGTCGGTTGGGTATCCGACTCTTGGGCTCAGCTCAGGTTTTGATCTCCCGGTAGTGAGTTCAAGTCCTTCGTTGGGTTCCACACTTGGTGTGGAAACTACTTTTAAAAAAAGAGATAGAAAGAAAGAAAGGAAGGAAGGAAGGGAGGAAGGAAGAAAAGAAAACCTTATTAGGAAAATCTTCAGGAAGAGAAAATGTATTTACAGTACTCTGCAGTATTAGTTGAAAAAAATCCATGTACAAATGGGTCTGCACAGGTCAAACCCATGTTGTTCAAGGGACCCCTACTCTCAAGTTATGAGCCCTCAATGCTGACTGTGGTGTGTTCTGTGTTCTGTGGTGTGGATCAAGTTTGTGGATCATGTTGGTCAAATTAATATTCTTGCTAATTTTATGGGGTGCCTGGGTGGCTCAGTGGGTTAAGCTTCTGCCTTCAGCTCAGGTCATGATCCCAGGGTCCTGGGATGGAGGCCTGCATTGGACTCTCTGCTCAGTGGGGTGCCTGCTTCCCCCTCCACCCCCCCGCCTACTTCTCTGCCTACTTGTGATTTCTCTCTGTCAAATAAATAAATAAAATCTTTAAAAAAATTTTTTCTTGCTAATTTTTTTTGTCTGTTGGACCTATCAATTACTGTAAGACATGTTAAAAATCTCCCGTCATGATACTGGATGGTAGATTTGTCAAATTTTTTTTTAAGATTTTATTTATGTATTTTAGAGAGAGATGGAGGGGGAGTGCAAGCAGACAGAGGGACAGAGGGAAAGGGAGAGAAAGAATCTCAAGCAGACTCCGCACTAGCCTGGAGCCCAGTGTGGGACTCGATGCCATGACCCTGAGACCGTAACCTGAGTGGAAATGAAGAGTCGGACACTCAACCTACTGAGCCACCCAGGCGCCCTGGATTTGTCAAATTCTGTGTAGACTTTAGTTGTAATACATTTGTGCTGGTTTTTACCATCTGATTTTGTGCCATTTATCCCATTTTTTTGTTTCTTTTTGTCCTTTCCTCTTCGACTTCTTTTCAATGTTGGGATCCTGGGATTCTTTTTCTCATTATAAGGAGGTGTTTTATCTTTTGTAAAATAGGCATAATAGTAGTGCCTACCACAGGGTTTATTGTAAGGATTAAACGATATGAAGAAACTCATGCTGAAGGTTAATCCAGTGCCTAACATATAGTAAGCACTAATAAATGGGAACTATTATTAGAAGTCCTAGTACTCTATCATCTTTAGGGTTCCCTTGTGTCTTACGGTTCCCCTTCTATTGTTCTCCTTTCTACTGACATGGTCCCATTTGTTCTCAGTCCTTTTTCTTTCATTTCTCCCTTACTGCCATTCAGTTTCCTGTTTCCTCTTACTCCTTCATCCCCAGGCGAGCTCCATGTGTAAGTGGCAATAGCAATGGTAAAGCCCCTTAAGGAAGAGAGTCAGCATGGAGGGGCTTGGTGGCCCAGCGAGGGCAGGGGCAAGACAGCAATGCCTTGTCTACTGAGTACCATTCCTCAAGGTGACAAAGATACCACCTAACATGAAGCCAGCCCTATGCGTCACTCTAGGTTGGCTCTGATGAAATCAGATCTGCTGTGATCATCGGTTTCTGTGAAGTGGGTACAAAGCCATCGAACTCGCCGCCTAGGGTCCAGCTGCATTCCTCAGTACAGCTGGAAACAGCTGGGTCCTCACGGTCCACTCTCAAGAAGGAGTCCTGCCGTGGGAGAGTGGGTGTCACCTCACTAGGAATTTGTATATGTACAAACCAGAACCTGGAAAGAGGAACCATTTCTGCTCAAACACATTGTGGTCGGAGGAAAATTTTGTCTTCATTGTTGTGACAGAGCTGCAACTAAATTTAGCAAACTGTGTATTTTTGTGTGTGTGTGTGTGCATACACGATGCTTGGAGAAAGCGACACACGATGTTTCCGAAAAGCAAAAACTCCCCAGACCAAAAATGAATTCCTCTTCTGATTTGGTATCTGATTGTCATGGCGATCCCTTAGTCCATTTACTTCAGAGTTTGCCTTTTTTTTTTTTCAGTGTCCTTTGGAGCATGACATTCTTTCAAGAGAGACTGTGTCACTGGAGGAACCTTGGCACTTGGTGGAGTTTTGGGTGTTTTTCTGTTCTCTGGTGGTTTCCACACTTGGATTGACATACACAGAGGTGTTGAACTTCCATATTACGAATGGGTCTCACTCAAAAATCTTTTTTTTTTTAAAGATTTTTATTTATTCATTTGAGACAGAGAGAGAGCAGGGGGAGGAGCAGAGGGAGACGGAGAAGCAGACTTCCTGCTGAGCGCAGAGCCCAATGGACGACGCTGGGCTGGATCCCAGGACGCTGAGATCATGAGCAGAGTCAAAGTCAGATGCTCAACTGGCTGAGCCACCCAGGTGCCCCTGAAGCTTCTTTAATACAAAAGTGCAATTGCAACTTTTGGTGTAGAGAAAATGCAATATATTTCTGGCTGTTAGTGTTGATAATCACAACATGCCTCTCTGTGATTCAGAAGTTCTGAAAAAACAAACGATGTGTTGGATCTGTCTTCCTGGAAACAGGAAACAGGAACAATTTAGTTTCTTGCAAGCCACAGAAAGGATATGGAGTAGCGGATGAGCTAAACATGCCGCAGATAGGGGTGCAAAGTGGGAAACGGAATGGAGATGAGAGGGAGACAGAGCTTTCCAATTTTAGTAGTCAGATAAATATTTGATTGAAGTGACTCTGAGTGGGTTTTACTTCCCTTAGCATGTTCCAGACCAGTGGAGCTCCAAATGTTTCATCTCAGGACCCCTTTAAACTCTTACAAATGATCCAGGACCCTAGGCTCTGTCTCAGACTTTACTTCCTGGGGAACAGAACCTGTACCAAGTGTCCAGCCCAAGTTCTACCACACTGTTGCTTAAAGTATTGAAGCAACTAGTTTCCTCAGTTACAGGTACAGTTGACCTTAAACAAACTACATTTAATAGCTTCTAGACACACGTGGGGGTTATTTCATGCTGGGAACTAGTTCTTTAAATCTCTTAAGGCATTTTTTGATCATAGGATTTTTTTTAAAGATTTTATTTATTTTTATTTATTTGATAGACAGAGATCACAAGTAGGCAGAGAAGCAGGCAGAGAGAGAGGAGCAAGCAGGCTCCCTGCCGAGCAGGGAGCCCGACGCGGGGCTTGATCCCAGGACCCTGGGACCATGACCTGAGCCGAAGGCAGAGGCTTTAACCCACTGAGCCACCCAGGCGCCCCTCGATCATAGGATTTATTAAAAAGAAGGTGTAATTGTGAGGGAAATGCAAATCAAAACTGCAACGAGATGTGGAGGGTTATTATTTTTAAAAACAACAGGAAATAAGTGTGGGTGAGGACGTGGAGAAGTTGGAACGCTCATGCATTGCCGGTGGAACGTGCAATGGGATGGCCGCTGCAGAACACAGTTTGGTGATGCCTCAAAAACTTAAACGTGGACTTACCGTATTGATGTTGTTTTGCAATGTTGGTGTGGTCTGGAGTCAATGGCTAAGAAAGAATTCTTGAGATGTCTTTGGTGCCGAAAAGTGATTTTATGAAAGCACGAGGACAGGACCCGTGGGCAGATGGGGCAGCTGCTGTGGGGTAGTGAGGGGTGGCAGATTCTATACTGGGGAGCTGGGGGAGGCGAGGAAAAAGGGGGTGTCCAAAAGGACTTTTGTATGCTAAAGAAGACTCACGGGATCCTGGAGGCCTGGCTGTTGTCAAGCTAGGGTTGTTTTTCCTTCCAGTAAAGCATTAACATTAGGACAGTTGGGAGTTACCGGGAGGACTATTAAACTCTGCCTTTCTCAGGTCCTCGTCAATGGACTGCAGGTGGTAAAGAAATTTAATTTTGTTTCCCTTCTGACTCGGTCTCCCACATCACTCATGGAGGGGAGAGTGATGTGAGGGCTCTGGGAAATTGAGTTATGGGTCTCTGGAAGTTAGGTTATGGATAAGAATGCTTTTTCTTTGTAAGTCGCTAAGTCATTGGTAAACAGATGGAGACGCAGGTCTTGCAAGACTGTGATCTGTGTCCGTTCCCCGTCTGTTTTTCCTTCCTTTAGCTTTAGGGAAGCCACGAGCCCTGGGGGAGTGTCACAGGCGACCCACCTGGGGGAGGCGGTGGGGAGGTGGGGGGTTTGCGGGGTGTCAGCCTGCGCTTTGTCCTCAGCTTGCCTTCTGCTCCCTCATCATGTGATCCAGCAAGTCCACTTCTAGGTATATATCCAAAAAAAATTCAAAGCAGTGACTTAAAACAAATATTTGTACACCCAGGTGCTGAACAGCATTATTCACAGTGGCTGAAACACGGAAGCAACCCAAGGGTCCATTGACGGATGAATGAATAAGCAAATTGCGGTATATATGTGGGATGGAATGGACTGGAATGTCCAGCAGTCTTAAAAAGAAAGGCAACTCCAGCACATGCTACGACAGCAGCGAACATGGAAGATACTGTGCTAACTGGAAGGAGCCAATAACAAAAGGACAGATACAGTATTATGTTACTCTTCTTCGATCAAGTATCTAGAAGACTCAGATTCACAGAGACAAAACATAGAATGGTGGCTGCCAGAGACTGGGGGAAGGGGGAACTGGGGAGTTATTGCTTCATATGCACAGTTTCAGTTTGCGATGATGAGATAGTTCTGTTGTTGGACAGTGGTGATGATTACACAACAGTGTAAATCTATTTAATGCCACTGACTTGTACACTTAAAATGGTTAAAATGGAAAGAAAAGGGAATGAAATGGTTAAAAAGGAAAATGTCATGTGTATTCTACCACAGTAAAAAATGTAAACAAGTTTTCTTTAAAAAGATTTTATTCAGGGGCGCACCTGGGTGGCTCAGTCGGTTAGGCATCTGCCGGGGTCCTGGGATGGAGGCTGGCATCGGGCTCCCTGCTCAGCAGGAAGTCTGTTGCGCCCTCTAATCCTCCCCCAACTCATGTGCTCTCTCTCTCTCTCTTTCTCAAATAAATAAATCTTTTTTTAAAGATGTTATTCATTTATTTGAGAGAGCTAGTGAGAGAGAGAGCATGAGCAGGGGAGATAGGAAGAAGCAGGCTTCTCGAGCAGTGTGCCTGATGTGGGGCTCAATCCCAGGACCCTGGGATCATGACCAGAGCAGAAGGCTGATGCTTAACTGACTGAGCCACCTGGATGCCCCCTAAACAAGTTTTAAAGTACAAATATGTCTGAAGTTTTGCAATACATGAGTAAAGGGGTTGCATTAAATAGTTAATGAATCATTCCTTTTTATTGCCAAATGATGGTTCTTTGTATGGATTCACCACCTGGAAAACATGAGGCTAAGTGAAAGAAGCCAAAGATCACATGTTGTCCAATTCTACTTACATGAGATGTCCAGAGGAGAAACGTCTAGAGAGAGAAAAACTAGTTGAATGGTTGCCTAGGGCTAGGCAGAGACATGGGAGGGAAAGAGACATGACAGCTAATGGTGTTAATGGGCCCAAGGGTTTGGGGGGCAGGTGATGACAATGTTTTAAATTGATCACGGTGATGATCATGTACAACAGATGTACTGAAAATCACTGAATTCAATTTAAATGAGTGAATTATATCTCAATAATACTGTTGTTAACAAAAAGGGTAGCGAAAACCAAAATAACAGAATGACTCTCTAGAGGAATGGCTTTGTTAATTGACGTCAGAAATTAAACCTCAGAAATTAAACGTTGATACCTCAGTGTGGGAAAGTTGATGGGTTTTCTTGTATTTCCCTTCCATCATTCAGTAAATATTTATTGAAAACTTTCTGTAGGCAGATAACACTATTGAAGGTACAGAGCAATCTACAAAAAAAAAATGTTGTTTTAAAATATGGTGTCTTGGAGTGCCTGGGTGGCTCAGTGGGTTGGGCCTCTGCCTTCGGCTCAGGTCATGATCTCAGGGTCCTGGGATCGAGTCCCATATTGGGCTCTCTGCTCAGCAGGGAGCCTGCTTCCCCCCTTCTCTCTCTCTGCCTGCCTCTCTGCCTACTTGTGATCTCTGTCAAATAAATAAATAAAATCTTAAAAGAAATAAAAATAAAAATAAAAAAAAATATGGTGTCTTCTGGGGGCGCCTAGACGGCTCAGTTGGTTAAGCATCTACCTTCTACTCGGGTCATGATCCCAGAATCCCGGAATTGAGCCCCATATTGGGCTCCCTGCTCAGTGCAGAGTCTGCTTCTCCCTCTCCCTCTAACACTCCCCCTGCTTGTGTGCTCTCTCTCTCTCTCTAATAAAGAAATAAAATTTTTAAAAAATATAGTGTCTGCATAGATCAATGGAACAAAGAGCCCAGTGGATTAATCTTTGACAAAGGAGGCAATAATAAACAATAGAAAAAGACAATCTTTTCAATAAATGGTGCAGGGAAAACTGGACAGCTACGTGGAAAACAATGAAACTGAACCACCATCTCACGCCATATACAAAACAAACTCAAAATGGATTTAAGACTTAAATATAAGACCTGAAACTATAAAACTCTTTTTTTTAAGATCTTATTTATTCATTTGAGAGAGAGAGAGAGAGAGTGAGTGAGGGAGAGCACAGCCTGGGAGAGAGCCAGAGGGAGAGGGAGAAGCTGAGTCCCCACTGAGCAGGGAACTCAATTCTGGGCGCAATGCCAGGACCTTAGGACTATGACCCAAGCTGAAGGCAGACCTCTAACCAACTGAGCCACCCAGGTGCCCAGAAACCATAAAACTAAAAGGAAACCTAGTCAGTAATCTCTTGGACATGAGCCTTAGCAGTATTTTTCTGGATTTGTCTCCTGAGGCAAGGAAAACAAAAGCAAAAATAAACTACTGGGACTCTATCAAGCTAAAAAGCTTCTACACAGCAAAAGAAACCATCAACAAAGTGAAAAGGCAACCTACTGAACGGGAGAAGATATTTGCAAATTATATATATACCTGATAAGGGATTAATATCTAAAATATTATAAAGAACTCAGGTAACTGAACACCAAAAAAAAAAAAAAAAAAAGCCCAAATAATCTGACTAAAAATGGGCGGAGAACCTGAACAGGCATTTTGCCAAAGAAGACAGCAGATGGGCAACAGACACATGAAAACATTCTCAACGTCACTGATCATCAGGGAAATACAAATCAAAACCACAATGAGATACTACTTCACACCTGTTGGGATGGTTAGTATTGGGTGCCTGGGAGGCTCAGTCGGTTGGCCATCTATCTGATTCTTCATTCCACTCAGGTCATGATCACAGGGTCATGGAATTGAGCTCCACACTGGGATCCATGCTGAGCTTAGAGCCTGCTTAAGCTTCTCTCTCTCCCTCTCCCTCTGGCTCTTCCTCCCTCTCCCTCTCTAAAAAACGAACAAACAAGAGTGGTTGGTATTGAGAAAGCAAGAAATAAGTGTTGACAAGGATGTGGAGAAAAGGAAACCCCTGTGCACTGTAGCTAGGAAATCAAATTGGTGCAACCACTGTGGAGAACGGTACGGAGGCTCCTCAAAAATTAAAAATAGAAATGCAACTATGACCCCATGATTCCATTAGCGGGTATTTGTCCAAAGGAAACAAAAATACTACTTTGGAAAGATACGTGCACCCCTATGTTTATTGCAGTGCTATTTACAATAGCCAAGATATAGAAGCAACCTAAGGGATAAAGAAGGGATAAAGAAGATGTGGTGTGTGTAGGTACACATACACACACACACACACACACACACACACACACACACACACATTGCAGTATTACACAGCCATAAAAAAAAGCATCGAGTCTCTCCATTTGCGACAACATGCCTGGACCTAGTGTACTATGGGAAATAAGTCAGACAGAAAAACACAAATACCGTATGATTTCACTTACATGTGGATTCTAAAAACCCAAACATGTGAGCAAAGAAACAAAAAGCAGAAATAGAGTCATAAATACAAACTGGGGGTTGTCAAAAGGGAGGGAGGTGAGGGGATGGGCGAAATAGGCCAAGGGGATTAAGACGTGCAGACTTCCGGTAATAAATAAATCTGTCATGGGGATGAAAAGTACAGCATAAGGAACACAGTCCATACAATAATAACTTTGTATGGTGACTACACTTACAGTGGCGAGCATTTTGTAATACATAGAACTGTCAAATCACTACGTTGGACACGGAAACGAATATAACATTGTATGTCAACTGTATTTCAATTAAAAAAATATGGCGTCTGCCTTTCAAAAGCTTGCTCCCTGAGTAAGGGGACAAGCAAGACATACATGAAATCTGATTAATCAAGGCAATGCCATGCTGGGGTTCTTTATTTTATTTATTTATTTATTTTAAAAGATTTTATTTATTTATTTGTCAGGAAGAGAGAGAGAAAGCACGCACAAGCCGGGGAGGGGCGGGCAGCAGGTAGAGGGAGAGGCAGGCTCCCTGCCAAGCAGGGAGCCAGATGCCGGACTCAATCCCAGGACCTTGGGATCATGATCTGAGTGGAAGGCAGACGTTTAACTGAGTGAGCCACCCAGGCGCCCCTATAATGTGGGTTCAATTATCAATTCATGTTCATGATTCCACTTGTCCCATACAACCAACCAAAGGTATTGTTGTCATACAATTAGTGATACTGAAAATAAGAGTATAGAGTGGTTAAGACCAAGGGCTCCGAAGCCAGAGCGTTTGGTGGAATTGTGGCTCTACCGCTTCCTAACTGGGTGACCCTGTGAGAGTTCCTGAAGTTCGCTGTGCCTCAGTTTTCTCTTTTGGAAAATGGGGATGATTATGAGAGTAACAGCACCTAGGTCAGATGGTTTTTGGGAGGATGAGATGTGTTCATGCATGTCAAGTGCTTAGAACAGGTCCTGGCATACAGTAATGCTACAGAAAAGTAGTCGTTTCTGCTGTTTCTGGAAAATGATGGGTAATCCCTTTGATGAGTATTTGTCATGAAAAACCTTAAACATACATTAAAAGATACTTAACACAGCTGTTGCTATCTTGCCTGAGATTTCAACAGCACCTATGGCAGGGTGTGATTCGGAAATGTCACAGTATTATTGGCTTGGGGTATCTAGAATGTTCAGTATCCTGATGAGCTTGGGTGGCTCAGCTGGTTAAGAATCCGTCTGACTCTTGATTTCGGCTCAGGTCATGATCTCAGGGTGATGAGATCGAGCCCCTCATTGGGCTCCCTGCTCAGAGTGGAGTCTGCCAGACATTCTCTCTCTCTCCCTGTCTCTGTGCCTCTCCCCCGACTCAAGCACTCTGTAAATAAATAAAATTTTTTAAAAAAATAAGAGACATTGGGGAGGGCACGTTTTGCATGGAGCACTGGGTGTTGTGCAAAAAGAATGAATACTGTTACGCAAAAAAAAAAAAAAAAAAAAGAGACATCAAAAAAATAGAATGTTCAGTATCCTGATTGGGCACAAATTAGGGATTCAGTAAGTACTAGATGGTAATGAAAAAATTTAGATTAAAATGTTAACAATTTTAGGTGATGAGGTTATATTATTTTAGCTCCTTTTCAATTTTTTTCCCAAACTGACTACTTTTGTTTTTATACTTTTATTCTTCATATTTCCTGCATACGGACAGGTATAGAGACAACGTGAGGAACACACACACACTCATTACTTAAGTTTAGTAAACTGTAACCCTAGGCCATGTTTGTCTGAGTTTCCTCTCTTTAAGAATTAAAACATTAAAAAGAAACAAAACATTATAAACACACCCCATGTGAACCCTTACCTTGAGTCTGTCCCACACCATGTCTCCCTAGAGGTACCATGTTCTTGAATATTTTTATACTACTACTACAGTGAGGATATTCATAAATATATAGAACTGTTCTGCATATTTTTTGAAGATTTTATTTATTTATTTGACAGAGAGAGATCACAAGTAGCCAGAGAAGTAGGCAGATGGGGGGAGGGGGAAGCAGGCACCCCGCGGAGCAGAGAGCCCAATGCAGACCTCGATCCCAGGACCCTGGGATCATGACCTGAGCTGAAGGCAGAGGCTTAACCCACTGAGCCCACCCAGGCGCCCCTGTTTGCATATTTTAAAACTATATAGAAATGGTAAGCTGTATCTAGATCATTCAAAAACTTGCCTTCTTCATTTAGCATGTTGTCTATGAGACTCATTTATGTTGAGATGTATAGCCTACTCTGCCTCATTCATTTCCCTTGTGTATGTGTGTTTCCACAGCTATTCTCCTGATGGAGGATGTATATATTGTTTCCATTTTTTTTTTTTTTTTGCTATTACAAATAAAATATCTGCTGTGAAAATTCTTGGGTATAAGGGCAGATTTCTCGAGGTGTCCGTCAAGAGGTAATACTTGCCTCTTACCAGCAGTGCCTGGAAATTTCCATTGCTTCACATCCTTGCCAAAGCTTCTTTGTTATGCTTTTGAAAGTTCTGCCAATTTGATAGGTGTGAAATGGCGTCTTACGTAAAGCATTTTAGAACGTCGTCTGACACCTAGTAGGGTCTCAGTAAGGTTGAGTTATTATTTTAATTAACATTTCCGTAATCAATGTGGACATTGGGCACCTTTCCATGCACTTGCTGGTCATTGAAGTTTCCTCTTTTGTGGAGTGCCTCTTTGTCTCCTTCCTCCATTGTTGTTGTTGTTGTTTTTTAACGAGGTTATTTGTCTTTTTCTTATTAATTTATAGGGTTTTTTAAAAAATATTTTCTAGCACTGATCCTTGCTTCTGTAGTCTGTGGAGTGTCTTTGCTTTCATTTACGGGGCCTTTTGTCATTCAGAGCTTTACTTTTTATTTTAATGTACTCCTATTTATCATATCCCTCTTTGGGTTATGCTTTTTATAGTTTATCTAGAAAATCCTTCCCAGTTAGCGGTTATGAATTCTCAAGGGAGCTCTATTTCTCTGCCCAGAGTCCAGGCCGGGGTAGGCAACCTTTCAGTAAGTCTCCTCTGCCAGTGGACTGCTGTTTTCCTAATTGCCAGTTCAGGGAGGGACAGCTAATTGAGGGTCTGGGATTTAGATAAGGTTCTTGGATCCAAGGCCTTGGCTTCCCTCTGTGTGTACATTCTACTGATTAGTGTTAGGTTCAGCTGAGAGCAACAGAGCTCCAAAATAATAGTGACATAAACAAGAGAAAAATGTGTCTCGTGGAACAGTCCAGAACAGTTAGGCTGTTGTGGAGTGTTTGTCCTTACCATGCTCTCGAGGCTCTTTATGCCCCCCCACCTTTTTTAAGATTTTATTTTTAAGTAATCTCTACACCCAACCTGGGGCTGGAACTCACAACCCTGAGATCAAGAGTGGCACGCTCCACCAACTGAACCATCCGGGCACCCCTTGTATCTTAGTTTTCCATTCTATGTGGCCTCTGTTTCTCAGGTCATCTCATGGTCCAAAATGGCTGCTCCATCTTTAGCCTTCACTTTCATATTCCAGCCAGCAGGAAAGAGTAAGAGGTTAATAAGGGACATTAGGGCGCCTGGGTGGTTCAGTCAGTTACATGTTGGACTCTGGATTTCGGCTCAGGTCATGGTCTCAGGGTCGTGGAATTGAGGTTCACAGTGGGCTCCATGCTGGGTGTGGAGCCTGCTTACGATTCTCTCTCTGCCTCTCCCCTCCCCTCTCCCTCGGAGAAGAAGAGGAAGAAGAAGAAGAAGAAGAAGAAGAGGAGGAGGAGGACGACGACAACGACGACAACGACGACGACGTCAAGGAGGAGGAGGAAGGGACATGGCAGGTGTCTTTTTTTTTTAATATATATTTTTAAAGATTTTATTTATTTATTTGACATACAGAGAAATCACAAGTAGGTAGAGAGGCAGCCAGAGAGAGTGAGAGGGAAGCAGGCTCCCTTCAGAGCAGAGAGCCAGACATGGGACTCGATCCCAGGACCCTGAGATCATGACCTGAGCCGAAGGCAGCGGCTTAAACCACTGAGCCACCCAGGCGCCCCTGGCAGGTGTCTTTTAAGGAAGATTCTCAGTAGCGTCCATATGACATTTGTCTTTATACCTCATTTGTCAGAACTTAGTCACAGTAGTGTTTATTCTGGGCAGCCATGTATCCAGCTGAATATTAGGAGTTCTGTTACTACGGATATGCAGGAAACTGGCTGTTGGGGGATAGCATTCTTGGCCACAGTGTTCAAATCTCAAGTCAGTAGATCACAGGTGACGTGTATGCCACTCTAGTTTTTGGTTCTCTTGTTCTTTCCGGCATCTTATTTTCTTGTATGCTCGCCTGTGCCTTTCAGCCATTTATCCAATGAATATTTACTAAGCACCTACTGCAGGCCAGAAACTGTTTTCAGACCTGGGGTTACAGCAGTGAACAAGACAAAGGCCCTGCCCTCACGAAGCTTGTGTTGAGGGAGACAGATTGTAAAAGAACCAGGAAATGCAATACTGTAATGTGGGAGAGGGTGGATTGGTATGGAGGAAAATGAAGCAGGTTATGGGGGAATGGAGAGGTCTGGGAGTGGGGTGAGCAGTTATTTCAGGGAAGGCCTCTGTGGTGAGGTGACATTTGAGTGAACCCTGCATGAAATGAGGAAGAAAGCTATGGGGTTATTTTGGCCAAGAGCATAGGTAAGAGCAAGTGCAAAGGCCCTGGGATGGAAGTGGACATGGAGTGCTCAAGAACCAACAAGGTGGCCTGTGTGATTGAAGCAAGTGCGACAGTGGAGATGGATAGCAGTGGTGTGCCAGGGGTAGCCAAGGACCAGATCAGCTAAGACTCTGTAGGTTTTTGTTTTTCCTGGAGGGAGAAGAGAAACCACTGGACCATTTAAACAGAAGCATGACATGATCTGCCTCATTTTTTAAAAAAACTTATTTATTTATTTTAGAGAGACACAGAAGGAGAGTAGAAGGAGGAAAAAGCAGGGGGAGAGGGAGAGAGGGAATCCCCAAGCAGACTCCCCACTGATCGCAGAGCCCAATGCGGGGCTGGATCCCACCACCCATGAGATCATGACCTGACCCAAAACTGAGAGTCGGATGCTCAAGAGACTGAGCCAGGCAGGTGCCTCTTCCTTATATTTTAAAGGGATCATTTTAGCTGTTGAGTTGAGAATAGACCCTAAGGTAGTAAATGGATGCATGGAGATAAGTTCGAAGACCACTGTGGATGGCCCGGCAGGGGAAGCACGTTATTTGAACTAGGATGGTAAGTAATGGATGGTGACGAGAAAAGGTGAGGTTATATTTTGAAGGCACATCAGGAATATTCACGGAAGGATTCCAAGCAAGGTGTGAGGGAAGGAGAGAGGCGGTAGCCCTGACTCCTGGGTTTCTGGCCTGAGCAACCGATTGAGGGGCGGTGCCATTTACTGAGATGGGAAACTGGGGTAAGAGCAGGTTTGGGGGATGGAAATCGAGGCTCGTTTCCACCAGGTTAAATAGGACATATGCCAGGGGAGAGGGCATTATATCACTGTGCACAGGACTTTTGAGTCTAGGGCAATCTGGGTTGAAGATACAAAATTGGGAGCCATCGGCACATACATGACCATGAGCCTGGATGAGATCACCGGGCAAGGCAGCAGGGAGATTGGTAGATTTGGCAACACGGAGGACAAGAACATTCTTTTCTGATTCTTCCTGGGTTTTTTTTTTCAGTGAAAGATTGTTTGCCAGTGGTGAGATGGTGAAGAGGACACTGGAGGTTTGAGGACAGGGGAGATGGTATAATGTCCATCTGTGATCTGATGTATATTTTTAATTAATTGATTGATTGATTTTTTGAGTCGGCTCCATGCCCAATGTGGGACTCCAACTCACGACCCCGAGATCAAGAGTCACATGTTCTATTGACTGAACCAGCCTAGTGTGCCTGTGATGTTGTATTTTATTTTATTGTGATGTTATTATTTTTTTAGGTTTCATTTATTGAGAGAGAGAGAGCGAGAGAGAGCATGAGCACGGGGCAGGAAGAGGGACAAGGAGGCTCCCCGCTGAGCAGGGGCTCGATCCCAGGACCCCAGGATCATGACCTGAGCCAAAGGCAGACGCTTAACCCACTGAGCCACCCAGGCGCCCCTGTGATGTTGTATTTTATAAAACATTTATAGGTGTTTATTGTGGGGAGGGGTTTTGCTTTATCCAATGGGCAGTTTGATGTCATAGCTCACTCTTGTGAGGAAAAATATCTTTTTTTTGAAAAGATTTTATTTATTTTTAGAGACAGAGATAGTGAAAGTGAGAGAGCTCGTTCATGAGCAGAGAAGGGGCAGAGATAGAGTGAGAGAGAATTTCTAACAGACTCTGCCCTGAGTGTGGAGCCCAATACAGGGTGCGATCCCAGGACCCTGAGATCATGACCTGAGCTCAAACTATGAGTTGGGTGCTTAACCGACTGAGCCACCCAGTCGACCCGAGGGCCATTTAAATTAAAAGACATGTAGCTACTTACAATCATCCTATCCAAAAGAAGCCAAAAAATGCTTTATCAAGAAACTAACTTACTAGGCAATGTAGGGGAAAAAAAAGAAAGGATTGAAAATCTGAAAATATTTCTTAAATTCCAACAAATGAATCAAACAAAATAACAAATTAGAATAAAGCCTTTCCCCTTATTGACAGAGGAGAAGTGACACCGAAGACTGATTTACTGAATGTTTCTTGCTCCCACCAAGACTTGGGGACCGTCACGCAGGCCGGGTGAACTCCCAGGATGTTGGGGCTCTGGTTGTGTTGCTGGAGGAGAACGTTGCTGCCCAATGCCACACCAAGACAGGGCAGAGGACTCGAAATGGAGGAACAAATGTTCAGAGGTCCTTAGCAGATTACCTGTGTCCTGGGCACGTGGAGATGGGTGGCTCCAAGCTAAAGCAGGTCTGAAGGTCCAGCCTGGAGACCACTAGAGAAAGAGGCCAGACGAGTCCAGCCAGCCCCTGAGGTTAGACAGAGCCAGCAGGCACCCAAGTTGTCTTTCCCTTTCCTTCCATAGTCCTTCACTGGGACTAGATTATAGAGGGCCATTTACTTCTCCTTTCCCAGGCCGTTGCAGGAGATGGGGGCATACATTAACATATCAAGTCTCCAGTGCCAGATGAAGGCAGAGGCAAACTAATCTGTAGCTTATGCTTCACACTGTGAGGAACTTAGAAAATATGAGGAGCATATGCGTTTCCATGTACCATAGCTGTTGAGGATCTTTCCTTGCAGACTTCAATTTTGCTGACTGTCCACGCCAGGAAGTAATATGGGCGGGTACCCAAACTAAAATGATGTAAACTTGGATGTTTATCAGCTGTTTGCCTTTCTTCCTCTGCAAACGGCCTATTCACATCCTTTACCCATTTTCCCGTTCGAAAATTCATTTTATTGATTTGTAAGAGCTCTTTTCATATTAAGGATATTTATCCTTAATGTAGCATATGTGTTACAAATATTTTACTCAGTCATTTTTTTTTCCTTTGACTTTACTTATGTTTGTAATTTAACTTTGATGTGATCGAATGTATTAGTTGCTTTTCCTTTTTGACTTCTGGGTTCTGAGTCTTCCCCAGCAAGATCTTCTCAACCTCAAGATGGTGTGCATGGTAATACAAGTTCAATTCTATTTATTTAAGAGTCTTGTTTTTCACATTTAAGTCTCTGATCAACTTGGAATTTATTTTTGAGTAAATGAAGGAATCCCTTAAATTTTGTGCAAATACTTGGCCAATTATTCCAACATTATTTATTGAATAAATAGAATCACCTGGTCCCTATTCTGTTCCTTTGATCTGTCCCTTCTTTTTTTTTTTTTTTTTTTTTACTTATTTGACAGAGAGAGACAGAGAGAGGGGACACAAGCAGAGGGAGTGGGAGAGGGAGAAGCAGACTCCTCGTCGAGCAGGGAGCCCCATGTGGGGCTCGATCTCAGGACCCCAGGGATCATGACCTGAGCTGAAGGCAGATGCTTAACAACTGAGCCGCCCAGGCGCCCCAATACCACCCTGTCTTGATTACTGTCACTTCATAGTAAGTCTGGAGGTCGGGTCATGTCAGTCCTCCAACTTTGTTCTGGAAATGCCCAGTTTTCGTTAGCTATATTATTCCTTTTGATGTCGGAGAGACCTTCCTCTTTTTTAGGGGGCATTCTCTTAGCTATTCTTACATCTTTATTCTTTCTGATCAACTTTAGGATGGTTTTGTCAAGATGAAAACAATCCTTTTGCAATTTTGATGAGGGGGTAGCATTGACTGAATTTACAGATATTTAGGGAAGAAGTCCCATCTTTATAATCGTAACAAGGTATGTTTCTCTATTGATTGAGGACTTGACCTTTTTTTTTCAGACTTCATTTATTTGTTTGACAGAGAGAGCACAGGCAGGGGGAGCTGGAGGCAGA
Source organism: Meles meles (assembly GCF_922984935.1). Lineage (NCBI taxonomy): Eukaryota > Metazoa > Chordata > Mammalia > Carnivora > Mustelidae > Meles > Meles meles. Next base: position 101,156,416 of record NC_060087.1, on the reverse strand, counting down.
GGGAGAAGCAGGATCCCTGCACCACGCAGGTGCCCCCAAGGACTTGATTTTTATATCCTTCGGGAGAGTGTCCTCTCGACCTACTGCTTTTCCTTCAGGGCTAATATCTTAAGAGGTCTTGGATGTTGTTTTATTAAGGGAATTAAACTGCTTGCTCGGTGGCAGCCACAGGAGAACTGGAACTGTTGGGAGGGTTGCTGGTAGCAAGAAAGGCTTCACTAGAAAGGGGAAGGAGTAGCTACAGAGAGTGGGAGGCAGACCTCAAGCGCAGCCAACCTGCAGACTGAGAGCAGGGTTACACCTGCAGGTCAGGTGCATGGCCATTGCTTGTGGCCTGGCAACTGAGAATAAGAACGGTCACTAGTAGGAAAGGGATCTCCCAGCAGATTGTCCCCATCCATTGTGCCCATCTTGGTGGGATGACCAGCTAGAGGGGCTTTGAGGACAAGCCATCTGGTGGCGCGGCCATCAAGGAGTCCAGTGAGACAGGGAAGTCTTTCTCAGACGGCGTTTCTCAACTCCTGCGCTACTGACATTAGGGGTTGGGGAGACTTTTGTTGTCTGCTGGGGCAGGGGGGCTGCCTGTGCAAAGCAGGCTTGCCCACTTCCTACTGTGAAAACTAAAAATGTCCCTAGACATTGCCAAATGTCCCCAGGGGAGCACAATGGCTCCCCATGAAGAACTCCTGCTCTAAGAGCTAAGCGACCGTGAAGCAAACTCATAGCCAAAGTGAGCACGTGAGGTCAGCCAGCAGGGGGCCAGTGGAGAAGGGGCCACAGGCCTCCTGGAAAGGGGAAGTGTGAGATACCCCACCCCCACTCCGCCACATCCTGGCAGAGGGGGTGGGATGGCGAGGTAGCCGACTTCCTAAGGATGGCCCAGCATCCACGCAGGAGGAAGAAGCAGAGACAGACTTGCTCACGGCCATGTGAAGGAAGAAATCCTCGCTGGGGAACACATGGCAGGGAGGAAACCCGAGGGCAGAAAGGTATCATCTCTGACAACTGTTTTGGATTCTGGGGTGGAGGAAGGGAAATTATGGTCATTTCCACTGCAAGAAGTGTACCTTGTGTAGACTTGGCTAAATGTCAGCGGATGGCGGGAGCCTGACGTGAGGAGAGTACCCAGCATCGGAGTAACGAGGTGCCCTCGAAGCAATAAAAGAACTGAGTGTGGGAGGACAGAGTCGAGGAGGGGATTGGGAGGCAGGGGCCAGCATGGGACTAAAATGCAAGGAAGGACCCCTGGCTGGCTCGGTAGTGTGGAGCCTGAGGCTCTTGATCTCAGCGTGAGTTCAAGCCCCACGCTGGGGTAGAGATGACTTTAAAAAATAAGTAAAATGCAGCAAGGAACCAGGAGAACTCAGCTCCAAGTCCCATCACCCAAAATGAGAATACAATAAGAATACAATAATTCTAATAAGGTTGGTTGGGTAAAGTTTCCCCTATAGGGTTTCTATGTTTCTATAGCTATAGAGAAATGAGTAGGAGATGCGGAAGGGGAATTCTAAGAACCTTTCTGATCTATTTCAAGAGAGCTGCAGAATAGGTTTTTTTTTTTTTTAAGATTTCATTTATTTATTAATTTAGAGAGCATGTGGTGGGGAGGGGCAGAGGGAAAGGGGGAAAGAACTCCAAGCAGACCCAACATGGGACTTGATGGCAAACCCGGAGATTGTGACCTGAGCCAAAATCAAGAGTTGGGACACTCAACTGACTTGAGTCCCTCCAGGTGCCCTGAGAACTGCCAAATAGTTATGTGTGAGTGCTGACAGCAGAAATCCAAATGAGAGCTATAAATTAAACTCAGTTGAAGGAGGCTGTGTGTTAGAGACCCGAGAGAGGGAACACGGAGGGAGCACATCGCACGAGTTCAATTTCAAGTCCAAAATCACTTTGGCATAGTTCTCATAGTGGAAGGTTGGAGGAGGTGTCCCGAAGCAGAGAGGCCCAATAGTTGTGGGGGCGTAAGGGACCACTACTCAGTGCTCGGATGTGTTTGGGACCTCTAAATAACCGGATTCTGTTCAGAAAGACAGATACGGGGCAAGGGTGATATTCCGCTAAGAGGTACCAATATGGCAGCCCTTGTTAACAGCCAGCACCTGTGTATTTTTGTCAGCGCTGTACCACAAAGGACATAAGGCCCCTGCATGAGGGCACAGATCTGCATCATATGGCAAGGTCTAGTGAGGCCGGAGGTGGTCTGTGGAATGTCAAGCGGTAAAAATGGCCTGACCTTGACCCATCCATTGTCCCTAGCCCACTTCCACTTAGAATGGAAGGATGGGTCTAGAGATATGGAAGGTGTGGTGGCTGGCAAAATTGTGCTATGCTTCGGGGTAGGTATAGTTCTGGCCAACGTGTACACGGGTATAACAATTACATAGATGTGCCAGACATCATTCTCTATGCTTTACGTGCTTCGTTGAATTTTCACGTGAGGAGGCGGGTGTAACTCGTCCCTCCATTTTAGAGATGAGAAAAGGAAGGCATAGAGGGGTTGAGGTGTCCAAGGTCCCACAGCTCAGAGAGCTGGGATTCTCACTCAGCCTCACTCATCCCTGGGGGCCATCATGGCGGTGGCAGCTCAAAGGGAAATGAGACAAACCACAAGAGAGTTAAACCAATGAGGAGAGCATTGGCATTTTCTCTCCTGAAGATTCTCCTTGGAGGGCTGGAGCTTGGATTGAGTTCTGTTCCCATAATAAAGGAAGAGGAGGTGGTGGTACTGGGGAGGGGGTCCTCATTTTCAGAAACAAAACGTTCTGTGTAAATATCCAAAATGATTCCCGTGATAAGCCAACTCTCACACGGGACTCGAACTGTATTCATCACTCCTGTAACTACTTGGGGCTGGTGGGGAAACGAAGTACAGCAAGGTTTCTCTCTGGAAGTTATTTGTTGTCATCGTACTGGTTCTGATGGGGATGACTTTGTCAACTCAGCCCTTCTTCCTCTTATCCTCCTTTTTCTTTTGTGCGTGTGTCTACATTTAGTTCAAGACAGGGAGGGAGGACATAGTGCTATTATCTGCCTCTAGAGGCGTCGTGGATCCTCACTATGCTATGGGAAAATCCTGAAATAATGCACTGCACCAGGACCATAGGACCTGGCCAGCTTTGCATAGAACGTAACTCCACATTTATGTTGGCTTTGTTTTTGTTTTGCCATATTAAATGCTCAAATCTGTCAGAGCCAGGCACTGTATTTCACGTTCCTCCAAAAGACACAGGACGTTTTCCCTTCGAGAACTGAGAGGACTCAGTCCAGGTATCGACAGGAAAAGACAACCCTTGGATTATCTGCTAGATCGTCCTATCCCATCTGCCTATCCACCCCCAGATTCCTGCCTTGATCATTCATATGCCTGGCTCCCAGTGGCTTACCAAACACACGTGTGATGAAATTCGGCTGATCTACCGTTCCCAGACTGCAGTGCAGCCCTGAGCTGCTCATATGATAACTTCCATCGGTTTTCTATCAAAGGTACATGCAGTCAGTGGGCAGAAGGAGTCCAGAGTCTTTAAGACTTGACCGTATGAGATTTACTGAAGTGGTAGTTATTCCAAAGACTACAGTACATAAAGAATGAGACTTAGAGATGAGAAATCAACTGAGGTTGGCTGAAACAGTTCTCTCCGGGGAATGAGGCAAATAGAGCATCCCTTTTCTGAACAATAACAAAAGGCTGATCAATTCTATTTCAGTCTCAGACCGAAGGATAAAGGAATCTAGGGAAAATGAGACGAAGAATGTTGCTTGATTTTATATGCACTATTTGCATGTTCCTTGTAGTAGCAATTGGTGTTAGTGGTCAGAGTTCATATAACAATTAAAATGAAGAAGTTAGTTTCTTAGCTTCCTGTTAAACACTCTCTTTTCTCCACACACACACACACACACACACACACATGCTAATTCCTACTCATCCTTCAAGGCCACGTTCATGCCCTGTCTCCTCCACAAAGTCTTTAAAAAATTTTTTTTTAATTCTATGCCCAACCTAGGGGCTTGAACTCACCACCCACTCAAGACTATGAGTCACGTGATCATGAGCCAGCAGCAAAGCTTTTTTTGTTCTACCTCTAGAAAGTGTTGACCTATTCAGGCACTTGTCCTTACCACTGATTTGCTATTATCTGATGTCTTCATATAATCTTTTTATCTGAGTCTTATCTCCCTCAACCACAATTCCTCGGAGGTCCGAGATATCTGCCCACATTGCCTTGCATATAAGGAAGGCTTCAGAAGTATCTGCTTATCTAAACTGGCTTTATTTATTCGAGATTCATCAAGCACTTGCTCCATGCCAGGAACTTTTTTGGTTCTGGGGCATCAGGTGAAAAAAATCAGACATAGGCTTCACCCTTCTGGAGCTTAACATTTTCAGTAAACAAGTGGGAGAGAGAAACGTTTTGGTGTCTCTCTGGAAAGTTGCAGGAAATTGGAGCAGATCAAATAGTTGAAAACAGCAGTTGAAAACACTGTGGACTGTGAGTCATGATCTACCTTGGCCTCATCCCTAATTTGATGGATATCTTAAGTACATTTCTTAATCATTTGTCATCGATTTCCTTGTATGTCGGAGGCCTCATATAGTTACTGGGAGAACTGGATCAGAAAGGATGCAAATCACGTTGGAGGGAACTTCCTCAATCTGATAAAAAGCATCTATGAAAAACCCATAGCAAACACCATACTTAAAAGTGAGAGACTGGGGGGGGCACCTGGCTGGCTGGCTCAGTCAGAAGAGCACGTGACTCTTGATCTCAGGGTCATGAGTTTGAGCCCCAAGTTTGGTGTATAAATTCTTTAAAAAGTAAACTAAAAAAAATGTCAAAGACTGAAAACTTTCAACCAAAGTTAGTGTGTGAACCAGACTAATGCCATCTTGAACAAATCTGCTTCAGTGACCTCTCTGTGACCTAAAGCCTGCTTGAGCAGTCCCTTTCTCCCACATTCTTTGTTTAACCATACCCTTAAGTACACCCTTGGGGAATGAGGTCCTTGCTAGGGCTCCTCCTGGGTGCTCCCCTAACATGGACTCCTTAGCCTACTCTAGGGAACTAGAGGTTATAAAAGGAGGTCTTATATGGGAAGGTAGGATTGCAGAGATCGAACCATAAGTCCTCTTAATATACCATTTCCTATCAGGCTGGATTTGTCAGCCTTTTTCTTCAGTCTTACGGCTCCTTTGGCATTTGGAAGTCACTTTGCATATACCTCCCCCCTTTCATGGAACAATCAGTAATAAGAAAAAGATGTCTGCTCTCCCCACTGCTATTCAGTATTTTACTAGAAGTTCTAGTCAGGTTGTAGGTAAGAAAATGAAATGAAAAGAATCAAGATTGGAAAGAAAGAAATAAAACTCTCTATTTTTAGATGACATGATGTTATATAGAAAGCCCGAAAGAATTCACACACACACAAAAAATATTAAAGCTAATAAATGAGTTCAGCAAGGTTTCAGAATACAAGGTCAAATTAAAAAAATCAGTTGTATTTCTATAAATTAGCAATGAACAATCTGAAAATGAAATAAAAAACAACTCCTTTTATAACATTGAAAAGAATAAAACTTAAGGAACAAAATTAACGAAATGTAAGACTTGTATACTGAAAACTTCAAAACATCATTGAAAGAAATGAAAGGCTTAATATTATTAAAATGGCAATACTGCCCAATTTCCCAAATTGTATTATAGATTCTCAGCAAATCCTACCAGAATCCCAGCTCCTCCTGCCCCCTTTTAAAAAAGATTTATTTATTTATTTATTTATTTGACAGAGAAATCACAAGTAGGCAGAGACGCAGGCAGAGAGAGACGGGGAAGCAGACTCCCTGCTGAGCAGAGAGCCAGATGCGGACCCCGATCCCAGGACCCTGAGACCATGACCTGAGCCAAAGGCAGCCTTTTTTTTTTTCCCCAAAAGAAATTGACAAGCTGCTCTGATCTTAAACTTCTTATGGAAATTCAAGGGCCCAGCATAACCAAAAATTCTTGAAAATGAACACAACTGGAAGACTCACACTCCCCAACTTAAAATCTTACTACAAAGCTATAGAAACCAAGACTGTGGTGCTGGAATAAGGATAGACCTATAATCGATGGAATAGAACTGAGGGCCCAGAGCAAATCCATGCATTTAGGGCCAATTGATTTTTTTTTAAATATTTTATTTATTTGACAGAGAGAAATCACAACTAGGGCCAATTGATTTTTGATAAGGCTGCCAAGACAGTTCAGTGGGGGAACAGAAGAGTCTTTTTAACAAACGGTGCAAGGACAACTAGGTAAACATACACAAAGGAATGAATTTGGGTCCCTATCTCGTACCATATACAAAAATTATCTTGAAATGGATCAAAGACCTGAAACTGAGTTAAAACTGTAAAACTTGAAGAAAACACAGGTGTACATCTCTAGGACCTTGAATCTCTATGACCTTCTTAGACAACATTGAAGCACAAGCAACCAAAGAAAACAGGTAAATTGGACTTTATCAAAATTAAAAACTTTAGTGCTTCAAAGAACACCATCACAAAAGTGGGAAGGCAGCCCCAAGAATTGGAGCTAACTGGAAATCCTAGATCTGATAAGGGACTTGCATCTAGAACATATATAAAGAGCTCTTATGACTCTACAATAAAAAGACAACCCAATTTAAAAAAATCAGTAAAGGATCTGAATAGACATATCTCCAGAGAAGACATCAAAACGGCTCATCAGCACACGAAAGAATGCTCATCATCATCAGCCATCAGAGAACTGCAAATGAAAACCAGAATGAGAGACCATTCACACCCATCAGGAAGGTGATAATCAAAGAAGCAGGTAATAGTAAGTGTTGTCGGCTCAGGTCATGATCTCAGGGTCCTGGGATCGAGTCCCGCATCGGGCTCTCTGCTCAGCAGGGGTCCTGCTTCCCTCTCTCTCTCTGCCTGCCTCTCTGCCTACTTGTGATCTCTTTCTGTCAAGTAAATAAATAAAATCTTAAAAAAAAAAAGAGAGAATAAGGTTAAACAGAGAGTTGCCATCTGGCCCAGTGATTCTCCTCTTTGGTATATGCCCAAGAAAACTGAAAGCCTGTCTCCCCAAAAACTTGTACCCAAGTGTTCACAGCATTCATCATAGCCCCCGAATGAAAATAATCCAGATGTCCATCAACTGATGAAAAGAAAAAATGTGGTGAATCCATACAGAGGAGTATTATACAGCTGTAAAAAAGGAACAAGAGACTGATCCGTGCTACAAAACAAAGGGACCTTGAAGACATGACAATGAAAGAAGCCAGTCACAAAAGGCCACATATTGTAGGATTCCATTTATATGAAATGTCCAGAATAGGCAAAGCCAGATACAGAAAGTAGATTCGTGGTTGTCAGGGGCTGGGGTGGGGGTGATTCATAGGCAATGGGGAGTGGCTGCTCAGATGTATGGGGTTTCTTTCTGGGGTGATAAAATATTCCAAAATTAATTGTGGTGATGGTTGCACAACTCTGAATATTCCAAAAACCACTGACTCATGCATTTTCAGTGAGTGACTTGTATGGCATGTGCATTAGAGCTCGGTAAAGAGGAATAATGGCCGGGGGAGAGGGGGTGGTGCGGAAAGCATCAGGTAGGTCTCCAAATGCCATACACAGAAGCAAAACACTTTGTTGAATTTAGTCACAACTTCAACCAGGAGTTGGATGAACATACATAAGCTTAGAGTGCAACCATTACGTGGTTGGGGAGTAGAAAAAAAGCCTTTATTGTAACTGGAACCAGATAAAAAAGTGCTCTTATTGGCCAACTCTGAGGATAGGGGAAGAGCCTTGTTACACAAACCCCTTCCCCATTCCCAACGAACTTTTATTCTATTCTTTTCCCTTTGTGTTTTGATAGCTGAAGTTGTGTACTTTTTGTGCAAGACCGAGACTGAAGATAGTCCGCCATTTTGTGGGTTGGAAACCTGAAATACTTATCTGATTATTAATATTTTGAAGAGTTGAGAAATTCCTATTTTTCCAGTACGTTGCTCGGATTCTCCATCTCAGATGCAATTAGTACTTATACAGAAAAAGCCTGGGTTGTTACACTGACCTATTTAGTTTTTCATTAACCAATGAGTCACCTCCAGTTCTATGATATGATGGTCAAGGTTCCAAGACGGTTGCTACCACTGCTGCTTTCTATTTCGTTTTTAAAAAGATGTTTACAATGTTTATATAGGCAGGCCGATCACATAAATATGATAATAATAAGAGTCCCGTCCATAGACATGATGCCACTGGCAACAGCTGGTTACTAGGAAAAGTTGCATCGATTTTTTTTGTCCCTCTGGGTTGTCACCGTAGGGATAAACATTAGCGATGGTGACTTGTTCCTGTTTTACAATATGGCCAAAGACTACCAAAACAGAAGCTTCCAGAGGGAATTGGATTCAGGCAGAACTGTGAAATGGTCGGTACAGCAGAAGTGCATTTTTGGATATGAATTAATTTGTGGAGGCTAAATCACTTCATGAAATCACTCAGTTCTATAAAGAGTGATACTTAACACATGCTGTGTTTCCAAACACGAGTTTCTGGCTTCCTCCAGTCTAGCCCGCCTCGTCCTCTACAGCTTGCTGCCCTTAGTCTAAAAGTTGGAGGCAGAAACCCAGGGAAATTGTGTCACGACCTGGAGATCCGAATGGCCACGGGTCACACAATTATCCTTAACATTCCCTTGTTTTCTCCTTAGTCATCAATAACTCAGGTCCAGTCTTTCCCCAGGATGGCTCCTGTACTGGTCGTTTCTTCTTCATGCTTGTTCTTATCTAGGGGTTTAGAGTCTCCTAGCTAGATTACTGCAAACTGGTTTCCGTATTTCCATCTCTCTCTGCCTCCAAAACATCCAACAGCAACGCAAAGGATTAAACACCTAAAAGTAACATTTAATCAAGTGGTCTGTCTAAAAACCTTTGCCTGCGTCCCCCGTGTTTACTGAGTAAAGTCCAAACATGATTAGTCTGGCATTCAAGGCCTTCCACAACCCAGGGCAAAGTTTGCATTCTATACTTCCATCGTCTACCACTCCCTTGGACAAAACTCATCTCCTCGCCATCCCCTGAGCTTCTGCTAATTCGTTTCATGTCTTTGCATGCCATCTTCCTCCTGCCTAGGCTACCTGCTCGTTTTTGAAAGCCTATTCAGAACTCCTTTTCATCCCCAAAACCATCCCTGAACACTACCCTCCAGTAACCTCTCAGTCCTTGGAGGTGATACGGCTTCTGGCCAGTGGCCTTCACCCGGCGATGCTCCCAGACAACTGTTCTTGACTCCTGTTGTTGATTCTCGTATTACATTTAATTCTGTGTCTATCATGCCTCCACTACGTGGCAAGCTCCTTGAGCGCAGTGGTCACTTACTAAACTTGAACAAAAATTACCCATGGTACGTAATGCTGTGCTGGGGGCCCTGGAGGGACTAGTTACTGACTAGGGAGCACTCCCGTTCTCCTGAGATGCTTCATTCTCAGGTGTGAGCATTCGCTCTAGGTGACGGCTCCTTCCCCGTACAAACCAAATCCAATCACTTTGAAGGTGAAAGGAACGCTACAGCCTTACTCCAAGGTATTAAGGAATTATAAACTGCTTCTGTGATACTTCGGAATCCCCTGTGAAAATACGAAATTAAAACTTCAATAAATAATGGCATGCTCCCCTAAAAAGCTTAAAGATGACATGTAAAGAAAAATGGCCAGCCAGGGGCATTATCTTTAAAGACTTCCTTGATCACAAAGCAGGAGAAAAGCCAAGGCTCCTTGCAATTCATTTAGATTTCACCGTCTTTTATTTATTTTTTTTTTTTTGATCCCTACGTGAAACTGGCTAAACTCTATAAGGAAATTATGTCTGGAACTTAGAGTTTACATCAAAGGTGGCCAAAATTATAGGGATAATTCAAGCTAAAAAAAAAAAAAAAAAAGCTCTTTACAGCTCGGTGGGTCCTGAATGATGCAGGGAGTCTGAGAGGTCTACATAGTTAGAAATGGAATCCCTAGCTGGCAAGTTGCCAGATCGGCGGTGGGTACGTATCTTGACCCCCCCCCCCAAAATGCTGCAACTGTCCAGTTCTATCAAAATACTTGCTAATCTTGTACACAGACAAAAAAAAAATAGTCCTTACAAAATGCCTCCCTGACTCTTCTACTTTGAAAGCTTTGAACTTGCATAGGATGTTCTGACTGTAAATTCTCAGCTTTGTGGATAGTCCTAGACGATGAAGCACTGGGGGCAAAGGCCACTTCCTAGGGCCAGCGAGGCCACACACAAATCCCTTGTCCTGGAAGGCACAGAGAGACCAACTTGGTCACCCAGCGTCACTGCATCAAAACTTGAAGGAACAGTAAATTTGGTATTTTCACGTGTAGCCATCCTGGTTCCTTGAGCCTCGTCTTGACTCTTGGCAGGCGGGAGTTCCAATTACCTCCCCAATTTGAAATGTCCATGTTTTACAGCAATTTTATCAATTTTTTTCTAAGGATCAGTGGGATCGTGAATTGAGCTTCCTGTCATGGAAAATGCTAAGTTCAAAGTATTATTTCCTTCACTTCTAATTACAAATAAGTTTAACCTTTTATTGTGTTCCATTATACAATTTTACACAGTACCATTATGATCTGAAGCAATAATTAAGCAAATTGAATTAATGGTTTTGAGCTCTACTTCTCCGTATATAGATTTACCTAAAAAAGTACAAACCAAGCACAGTGGTGCAATTTTCCAGGCACTTTCAAGTTGCTTAACTATTTACAAATACGTAAGCACCCTGTTTGAAAGCATGAAAATTTTGGTGTCAGGAAGAAACACTCCATGTCTATCAAATCTTTCCATTTTTAACATTTGCACAGCTCCGATTTTTCCTGAGAAAGGTCAGTCTCATTGTCACTTGGGATCTACATGTCCTCAGATTTCAGCAGTGTATCTTGGGGAACCATAACCTCGGTCGCTCGATGTACCGCTAATTGCACAAAATACATGGAACGTGTTGCTCATCCAGGGGGAATGGATCGTGTCTTCTTGTAATATCTAAAACAAAAGAGAAAAAAGTCTGCGTGTTTATCACAAAGCAAAACAGCCATGGTCAAAAAAGTATATGTATATGAAATTACAGGCAAATTTCAATTTGTCACTGACATGGAGCTATTTGAAATGACATAAAACAGAAGGAGCAAAGAATAACATTACCGACTTCAGTCTTCAAAGCTGTGTTACAAAGGCAGCGTAGCAAAAAAGCAGAGAAGATCTAGTTACTCATTAAGAAAAACAGAAGATTGTAAAATGCAAAATTCAAGAAAAAATGAGAGGCAATGCAATCTTTTGAATATATGTATTTTTAAAACCAATGATCATAACAAGAGCTCTAAACCGTGGCTCTCAGAATCACTGGTGGGGCTTTCCCAACACACAGATACCCATGCTGCTTCCCTGGAGACTTGGAAAATATTCTTAAATAAAGTCACAAGTGCCTATTTCTATTCTAATGGCACACGAGAACTATGTGAGCTGATTGACACAGAAGGCTTTTCACGGAAATGAAGAACTTCACACATATGAGATGTAAATTTTATATCCCATAAGCATATAAACATATATTCATATTGGTATAGATGTTTTTAAAACTTTCCATTTTCTGTGATCAAATATGCTTGATTAGATGGAAGGAAAGAAGAGGTGCCTGGCTGGCTCAGTCGGTAGAGTATGTGACTCTTGGTCTCGGGGTCGTGAGTTCAAGCCCCACGTTGGGTGTGGAGCCTACTTAAAAAAAAAAAGAAAGAAAGATGGAAGAAAAGAATACCATGCACATCACATCGCATCTCTTTACTGTATGATTCCAACTTAGGTCTCAAGCTTTCACTAGCTGGTTTTGAAGTTAGCTTTGAAACTTCAGTATTAAGCCCACAAACTGGTCTATGGTGACAGTAATGAGTCATATCATTTGTGTTGCTACAAAGTAGGTCTTAGAGAAAGGCTGTAATAGAGAAATTTCCTCTTAAAAAATCGTAACTCATGACACTAATCTGGAAGCGGAGCAGAGGTTTAAGAGATGACTAATTGTTTATCCACACCTGTCAGATATGACAAGAAAATATGGGACTCACTGTGTAGAAAACAAAACATACCAGCTCCTCCAGTGGCCACCACTAACTCTAATTAAGACATCTGCAATTCATAATTTGAAGATAATATAAATTCCCTTTTAATTTTTAAAGTCCCCTTCTTTTTTTTTTTTAAAGATTTTATTTATTTATTTGACAGAGAGAGAAGGATCACAAGTAGGCAGAGAGGCAGGCAGAGAGAGGGCGGGAAGCACGCTTCCCACTGAGCAGAGAGCCCAATGTGGGGCTTGATCCCAGGACCCTGAGATCCTGACCAGAGCCGAAGGCAGAGGCTTAACCCACTGAGCCACCCAGGTGCCCCTTTAAGTCCCCTTCTTAAAGTCAAAAGCTTGAAGAAGTTTTACAAAGGACTGTATCTTTCGATATACTATAACAGATTACACTGAAAAGGGTGAAGAATAAATTATATATATATATATATACACACACACACACACACACACATACAATAAACATATATATATACACACACACATAAGATATATCTTTTGTCAAGTAATCATTTATGGGGCACAACAGAATAATTTATATTACACTATCCAGTATATTTTATTTTGTATTATTTTATTTTCCTTTGGGAAAATAACGTATCTCCAAGTGTAGGATTGAAAAAAGGCTCTGTTTTGTGAAAATCTAATAGAAAACGCTGAATTATAAAAATTCACTATAAAGTCAATGGTTAGGGCACACCTAAACACAATGCATTATGACGGGACAGCTTACATAAACATAAACCAATAGAAACTTCAGATTTTTTCAGTAAAACAAGACGAAATCAGACAGGGAGACAAACCAAAAGAGACCCTTAACCATGGGAAACCAACAGAGGGTTGCTGGAGCGGGGGGGTGGGGAGCTGGGGTAAGTGGGTGACGGGCATTAAGGAGGGCCCATGATGGAATGAGCCCTGGGTGTGATAGAGCACTGAATCACTGACCTCTGCCTCTGAAACAAATCATGCACTCTGTGTTAATTAACTGAATGTAAATAAAATTGAATTTAAAAAAGAAACTAAGATTTTTTTAACAACATATAAGTTCAAGGGTCTACAACAGTAGACCCAATTCAACAGAAGAGCCACGGTTTAGGGAATCAAATGAGACAGACAGAAAATGGGACAGCAGATCTGCAAAACCCAGGCTTCGCAGGGGAAAGAACTGTATAAAATGGCTGCTCTACATATCCTGATCACTGTCACAACAGTAAATTAAACAAATTGTTCAGAGTTTAAGGCTAAGTCATGCAGTTGCCTGGAAACTAGGATAATTGCAACGTACTACACATTGGCTTAAAACATGTGTCCCTGTTGTATCTTTTGTGAAGGATTTTTTGCTGATTTTCTATAGAATATGAAGAGCGGAAATCCCCAACACTAGACAGCTCCTCGGAATTACGTCGTCCATTTGCCTCAGAGCAGTGATGGCACAGAAAGGTATATGCCCCCCTGCTACCCACGGGCTGAGCTTGAGACGCAGGGAATAAAGGAAGTGGCATGACTTCCTGCCTTCCCCGTCCTGACCACCTGGTTGCTTTGAGACCCAAAAAGATCTCTGAACACTGAACCACAGAGGGGCACCTTGGAACGGTTTTTACTCCCTCCTAAATGGGCTAATAGAAGTAAAGATGGCCAAAAGAAGAAATGGAACACTGATTCCAGACTCCTCGGGCCAACAAGATTCCCAGACATGGAGAACGGGCAGGAGGGGAGTGGGGGGTAAGCAGTCTCACTGAACAGATGGTATGGTGAAGGTCTGGCTGGCTAACTTCTTCATGCTGAGAAGATGACAATGGCTGGAAAATGAGACTCCTGGTCATTCAGCACAACCTTGTGCTAACTGTAACTCAATTTCCCACAGCGAGCAATCGCTGAAAGGCAGCTACCAAGACAGAGAAGGTTCTGGAACGAGATTTAACATGTGTTCTCTAAAGGGTTGTAATCATCCTTGTTTCTTTGAAGAAGACTTGCTTTCTTCAAAATTCAGAGTTTGAAGAGTTTCTGAAACAAATATTTATCTTGGTGGCTATTTCCATGAGTAAGGAAATGAAACTTCACAGGCTCAGTTGCTGAGGGACTAGATCATCGTGCTGGGACTTGTACAAACATGTTGAAGACACTAAAATACTTGAGTGACAACCCATGTACACAGTGGTCAGGACTCCAGCATCAAAATGAAGTTTCCCAGGATAACCCAGGAGTGCTCGCGTTTAAGACAAGCAGGGGTATAGAAGTCCTGGGTGGCGCGGGGGACGGAGGGCTGGCAGGCTCAGGTGTATGAAAGTTCTCACTGCTTCACTGTGACATAATGTGGCTGTAAGTGGTGAACAGGTCTTGGCTTCCGAATTTTTAGGTTGCAGTTAGCTGCATGGCCATGAACACTCCGTCACAGACGAAAACGCTAAGACATTTCTCAAATTTTGGAAGCCTCAGAGTATGTCACCTAAATGACAGTATCCGTAGTTTCTTTACGGCCAAGACGGAGATACTCCTAGGGGTTTGGCTCCCGTGCCAATCATCTCACTCCTTAGGGCCCTTCTTGAGAGACTCTTACCCCTGTTTCCAGTAGATCAATTCAGCGAGTTAACTTCTAACAGCACCGCGGCCCAAAGAACAAAATGGCTTATTACTGATAATTGCTTTAGCAATTGCTTCAGATAATCATTTTAAATTCGATTTGCATTATATCATTTAAATGACCGAAGATAATAGGAGTAAATCTGAAAACACAGACGGACTAATTTCAAGGTGATGCATCTCGAACGACTAGACTTTGCTAAGTACACCTGAGGGGCTCCAGGTCATGTTTTCGTTTTCAACTATGTTAATACTTGCCTGCTCGTGGATAATGTCAGACAATTCTTTCACCATGTCTCTGAAATTTGACTTGAGCCCTTCATGGTACTCAATTTGATCTTCTTTAATTAGCCGCTCATTTAGTTCAAGGGCAATGCTGCAAGCCTGTATGAATTTCCTGTGGACAAAGAGCAAAGATAAGGGTTTCATCGTTTATTCCTAGAAAGTCTCATTGACCATCAATTTGATATTCACTTTAACTGTGGCTTGCCTAGAGGGAAGACTGGAATCCTGTATTTTCTTACTGTGTCTTTGCTAATGCCATTTCCTAAGTCCGAAATTCCTTTCTCCTTTCTTTCCCACCTTTCCCCTCAGGTTTCTTGTCTCCTTTAAAACCTGGCTCGAAACAGTGACCTTCCAGAAAGACTATTTGCTCAGATGATATTAAATCATGATATTAAATCAGCTGATATTAAATCAGCTAAAATTGTACAAACATTGACTCACATCTGTAGGTAATGAGTCATGCATTCAAAAATAGTTTATTTGGGGACTACTATGTCTCCCGTACAGTGCTGGCTGTTATAGGTAGGAATTATCTGTCCTGGGCGGGGAGTAGGGACAAAGATGGGGGGCGGGGTGGAATGAGTGAAACTGGTGAAGGGGATTAAGAGGTACAGACTTCTTTTTATAAAATAAGTAAGTCCCAGGGATGAAAAATACAGCATCGGGAATATAGCCAATAATACTGTAATAACGTTGTATGGTGACAGATGGAGTGATCACACAGCGTGGCGTGCACTGCGTGATACGGGAATTGTCAGATCGGTCTGTTTAATGCCTGAAACTCACCACACTGTCAACTATACTTCAATATTATTTTAAAGTAATTTAAAGAATAATTTAAAAAAGCGAAAAGCCTTTGTCTGTCATTCACGCGTTTGTGTGTCATATCCATGATGAGAGCAAAGGTCTTAGGGGACAAAGTACCTCACTGCCCATTTGGTTTGTATCCCTGTCATAGCAACAAGTAGAATCTCTCTGCACGTGCCAGGCATTCATAAATACTGGTGAATGAGTGACTACTGGTCACTCTGTAATCCAGAATGGTTGATGACACGCAGACAGGAAAAGTAAATGAAATAAGTCGGGAGCAAACGAGTGGCTGAGTTATCATCTTTCCTCTTGGCCCATTTTACTCAATTGTCTCTCTTATTCCAAATGTAAGCTTTTCAAATATATTAAACAGACTGTTTTCTAATGCAAGACCATTCAGACATGCCCTAGCTTACTGGGATGCTCACTTGAGCCGCAGTACCATGTGGCCTTGGACCGGCAGAATCCCAGGAGGAAGTAAGAACACAGGACACGTACAAGCCTCTCCAACCCTGCCAGTTCAACTTTTGTTCCTGCCCTAAACGGTCTGAAATGCTGTAAGATGAAGTCAATCAGGCGGAGGAGGAAAGCACAGAATGAATGCAGGCTTGCTTTTGTGCCACAATATCTAAAGGGATAGAGGAAACTGGCAAGTTTCATCTCTCGGGACGCTGGGATGTCGTTAATGACCCGTAGTGAGAAAGACAGCGTGCGTTTCCTCGCTGCTTAAAGTACTATTAGGTCACCTAAATATTATAAAAGAGAATGGAGAATGTCCTTTTTTTGGGAGGGATGTTACTAGGTGAATATTTTGGTTTCTGTGAAGAACATAAGAATAAAAGGATAGAGGTCTAACGGGAAAAGGACACAGCACTTACCGAAACATGTCTTTCAACTCATTTACTTTCTTAGGTGGATACTTGGTAGCTTGACTATCATTTAAGAAAGCCCTTGCATATGCTAATGGACCAGCATTTACCTAAAACACGAAGGGAGAAAAATGAGAGAGTGGTTAGAATGTAATCAGAATGTAATTTCTGTCTTTCTCTCTCTTTTTTTTTTTCCATTTTATTTATTTTTTCAGCGTAACAGTATTCATTCTTTTTGCACAACACCCAGTGCTCCATGCAAAACGTGCCCTCCCCATTACCCACGTGTCTTTCTCTCTTAATTTATTTTTTTCAGATTTCATTTTTTTAAAATACTCTCTACTCCCAATAAGGGGCTCGAACTCACAACACTGAGATCAAAGAGATGCACGTTCCCCCGACTGAGCCAGCCAGGCACCCCTGCATTTCTCTTAAAAAAAACAAAACCCTAAATACATTAAAAACCTGAGGACCATATTTACTCTTCTTACTGGAAGTTTATTTGAAAAAAATGACTAAAGCCAGTTATCTGCAAAGACGCTATTCGAACAAGTTACTTAATGGCTTCAGTTCCGGAAACACAGAGCTTGGCTACCGTTGCAGGGCTTTACGCTAAAGTCTTCTGCCATAACATGAAACTGATGGACACTGAGCCTCCTTTCCTTCTGTTCACCGAGAACAATGCATGGGTTTTTGCACTAGCTAAAAGCAGAACAAACAATTGCAAGTCATGCTTGCTCAGTGCCCTCAGGAAAGCGAGAACATCGGGAACCACTTAGGACGCGTTCAGCAACGGACCTACCTGCACCGAGACACAGCCTTGCAATTTCAGCTGGAGCTGAATCATGTCGACGTCAGCAGAGGAGCAAAGTTTGTTCAGCTCTGCCGTTTTATCCTTGATTTCATCAGTAGCAACATCGATGGGCTTTAAATTGATCTGCTGTTCATAGCTGATAGGGATCCTCTTCTTCACATACGGGAAGGAGTTGGAAGCTGTTAAAAGGTTCACGCTGATTTGTTATCTCGGAAACAAATCCTCTGTTCCAACAGCCAAGTCAAAGGAAAAACTCCATTATGCTGAATTGTCCCCACTGTGCGCTCTCTAAGCACCCCAGAGCAATCAGTCACCCATTACATGAGGTGACAATGGTCTATAACATCGCCACTTTTGTGCAAGCTAGTGGGTGAGCAGCAGAACAGTGAAGGGTCACAACTACACTTCCCGCCCTCCTACTCGCCACCTGCTACTGGTGTGCATCACAAAGAACCAAGTCAAGCAAAATGTTATCACGCGAAGTCCTACTTACTGGTCAAGATTGTGCGGCGTTTGCACTGTTCTTCTATGCAACCTTGCTTTTTGCCGGATAACGTGTAAGGGGCTTCAAAAACAAATCTGCTGATATTATGGTTTCTTTCAAACTCGGTCTTTCTTTCCGTGAGTTCTTTGTCATCAAAGTAGGGCTTCACGTACGTGACTTGGATATGAGCATATTTTGGATCGAGCTCTTTGGCGTTTACCTGTAAAGTGAGAAAGTTCTGGCTTTTACTCGGTGGGAGGGAAAAGTGGGGACAGGTAAGCCACTAACTCCTTTGGTATCCACTGAGGAACATGGTCATGATTACAACTGAATACACCCCCGGAGGAGAGCTCTCTACTTTTTTCAAGGATCATTTCCTTCTGGTTATAAGAAATTACAGAAACCTATTTGGAAGTTATAGGAATGGGAGAAGAAAATAAAAATCGCAATCCTACCACTTGGCGAGTGCCATTAATCACATTTTCATATATTTCCTTCCAATCTTTTCTCCAGGCACCTATTATTTACAAAGCTGAGGTCACGCTAAACACTGTTTTGTAACCTGATTCTTTAAAAATATATTACAAAGTTAACTGTACATTTGAATTCTACCTTGATAAAAACAGATAATGGAGAGGATTCTGAGAAGGGGGTAGAGCACCAGAAATCTAGCTAAAGCTTGCAAGTTGTAGGGGAAGGCGTGGACAGAAAATTGCAGTCAATTTTAATTTCGGTCAATTTCAGCTCTTGGTCCATTTCAGCCTCTCCTTTCCTACTCCTCAGCCCCACGGCAGGCAGCTGGCACATGTTCCTGGAACAGCTTGCGTGAGCCAGAATGGGCAAGAAGAACCCCATCTCCTAAATCTTGGGGCCTGTGCTCCAACCACTGTTTCTCATCATAGAGGTAAAAGAGGTTGTGGCCATTTTTTTTTTAAATTAAAAAAAATTTATTTATTTATTAGACAGAGGGAGAAAGAGAGAGAGAGAGAACACAAGCAGCAGAGCAGCAGGCAGAGGGGGATGGAGAAGCAGGCTCCCTGCTGAGCAGAGAGCCCCACGTGGGGCTCCATCCCAGGACCCTGAGATCGTGCTGAGCCAAAGGCAGACACTTAACGGACTGGGCCACCAGGCGCTGCCCCTGTTGTGGCCATTTTTGTTATACTTGCCTGCCCTGGCTGAAGTGACTTCCAGGGTATTTAAAAGATCTCTCCACTTTATTTTTCTTTCTCCCCTCTTGGGAGCCAGACACTGAAGACAAGGACACTCAAAAGCAACAGCATATTGGAACAGCAAATTGGAAACTCACCACACACACCCGGGTAAGGTGCAGGTTCAGAAAAGACCTGAGAAGACCCTAAATTTACACCTCAGGCTGATCCATGGCACAGAGACAGTCTAGAATAATTAAAAACAAACCCAGAAAATCCTGGGAAAGGGGGAGATTCTGATTTCCAGAATGACCACCACATCAGACCCAAATGTCCAGTTTTCAACAACAACAACAAAAAAATCACAAGGCATGTGAAGAAACGGGAAAGCTTGGTACATTCAAAGGAGAAAAATAACCCAATGGAAATTTGCCCCCAAAAAAGACTAGATAGTAGACCTACTAGAAAAAGATTTAAAAACAACTGTCTTGATGATCAAAGAACTAAAGGGAGATGTGGAGAAAGTCAAGAAAGCGATGTACGGACAAATTCAGTATCAGTGAAGAGGGAAAAACCTAAAAAGAAACCAAACAAATTTTTGGAGCTGAAAAATATAAGTTAAATGAAAATTCACTAGAAGGATTCAAAGGTGGATTTGAGCAGACAGAGGTAATCGAGAACTGGAAGATACTACAATCATGGTGGGGACCCCTGGGTGGCTCAGTGGGTTAAGCCTCTGCCTTAGGCTCAGGTCATGATCCCAGGGTCCTGGGATCAAGTCACACATCGGGCTCCCCCTGCTCTGTGGGGAGCCTGCTTCTCTTTCTCCCTCTGCCTGCTATTCCCCCTGCTTGTGCTCTCTCTCTCTCTCTCTGTGGCAAATAAATACATAAAATCTTTTTTAAAAATCATGTGGAACATCACTCAGTGGACCAACACACACACTGTAGGATTCCCTGAAAGGAAAAGAGATGGAAAGGGGCAGAGGTAATATCTGAAGAAATACTGTGTGGAAACTTCCCAATGATTCCAAACATCCAAGAAGATCAAAAGATTCCAAGCAAGTAAGCTGAGGACACCCATACTGAACCACACTAAAATCAAAGTGTCAAAAGCCAAAGACAGAGAGAGAATTGTGAAAGCATCAAGAGAGAAGTGACTCATCACACGTAATAATTTTATTTTCTATATCATTTAAGGGACTAAATGTGTTAAAAATTATGAGCTTATTTTTTTGGACACACAATGTGCAAAGATGTAATTCTACGACATCAACAACTGAAATTGGTAGGGATGGGATTATTAAAGCAGCAGATTTTTTGTATGGAATTGAAGTTAAACGGGTATAAATTCAAATTAGAGTGTTATAACTTCAGGATGTTAAATATAATCCCCATGAAAGCCACAAATATAGAGTTGAGGAATACAGTCAAAAGGAAATGGGCAACAAATTTAACTATTTCACCACAAAAATTAAACAGGAGACAGTGATGCAAAAAATGAGAGACCAAATAGCTCTAAGGCACATAAGAAAACAAATAACAGAATGAGTGAAGTCTCTCCTTATCCGTAATTACTTGAAATGTAAGTGGATTAAAATGTAATCAAAAGAGATTTGTAGAATGGATTAAAAAATTATGATCCAACTATATGCAGTCTACAAGAGATTTATTTTAGATCCAAAGACACACAGGGGCTGAAAATGAAAAAGAGAAAAAGGGATTCCATGGACATAGTAACCAAAACAGAGCAGGGGTGAATATATTAATATTGAATGAAACAGACTTAAAGTTTTAAGAGTTCACAAGAGACAAAATGACATTGTATATTGATAAAAGGTCCAGTATAGCAAGAAGACAAAACAATCATAAACATTTATACACCTAGTAACAGACCATTAAAATAAACAAAGCAAAAATGGACAGAACTCAAAGAAGAAATAGTTTTGCAGTAACACTTGGAGACTTTAATAACCCACTCTCAAAACTAGATACTGCAAGCAGACAGAAGTAAGGAAGAAAATAGAGGACTTGGAGAACACAATATACCAATTACATCTCAAAAACATATACAGACTACTCTACCCAACAACAATATGCTTTCTTCTCGAGTGCACATGGGACATTTTCCAGGATAGATGGCATGTTAGGCCATAAATTAAGTCTCAAAAGATTTAAAAAGACAGATATCATACAAAGTATCTTCTCTAACCACAATGAGATAAAGTTAAAAATTAATAACAGAAGTAAAAATGGAGAATTATAAATCTGTGGAGACTAAACACTTAAACAATCAAAGATTCAAAGAAAAAAAATCAAAAAGGAAATTAGAACATCCTTAGAGATAAAGGAAAACTTATAGGACACAGCAAAAGCAGTGTTAAGTAGGAGATTTATAGTAATAAGCACAACATTAAAAAACGGGAAAGATCTCAATTCAACAACATAATTTTACAACTTAAGGAACTAGAAAGAGAGGAACTAAACCCAAAGCTAGCAGAAGGAAGGAAATAAAGATTAAGCAGAGGTAAATGAAATAGAGAATAGAAAAATAGAGAAAAGCAATGAAACCAAAGTTTGGTTCTTTGAGAAGTCAATGAAATTGACAACCTTTAACTAGAAAGACTAATAAAAAAAAAAGAACACTCAAAACTACTAAAATCAGAAATGAAAATTACATTACTACCAATTCTATAGAAATAAAAAGGATTACAGGAGAGTACTATGAGGACTGAATGCCAACAAATTAAATAGCCCAGATGAAATGAACAAATCCCTAGAAACACAAAGCCCACAAAGACTAAACCATGAAAAAAAAATAGAAAAATCTGAATAGCTCTATAGCTAGTAAGCAGACTGAATCAGTAATCAAAAATTTTCTGATGGGAGCCCCTGGGTGGGTTGGGCAACTGACTCTTGATTTCAGCTCAGGTCTTGATCTCAGGGTTGTGAGTTTGAGCCCCATGTCAGCTCCGTGCTGGGTATGGAGGCTACCTAAAAAAAATAAATTCTGGGGCACCTGCATAGCTCAGTCAGTTGAGTGTCTGACTCTTGATTTTGGCTCAGGTCATGATCTTGGGGTCATGGGACTGAGCCCCATGTCAGACTCCACGTTCAGTGTAGAGTGTGCTTGAGATTCTCTCCCTCTGTCCCGTCCCCTGTCTGCTCCCTTTCTCTCTCCAATAAATAAACAAACCAACAAACAAACAAATAAAATCTTAAAAAAAAATTTCTGATGAAGAAAAATCTCTGGACCTGATGTCTTCACTGGTGAAGTCTACACACACTTAAAGAAGAACTAACCTCAACCCTTCTCAAACTCTTCTGAAAAAACTGAAGAGGAGGGATCACACCCTGACTCATTCTATAATGTCAGCATTACTCTGAAATCAAAGCCAAAGATAGTACCAAAAAACCCCTATACCAATACCCTTTATGATGTAAAATCCTCAACGGAATACTGGCAAAGAGAATTCAGCAGCATGTTAAAAGAATTATATGCCATGACCAAGTAGGATTTATTCCTGGAATGCAAGGACGGTTCAACATATGCACATCAATCAAGGTAATACACCACATAAACAGAATAAAGGGGAAAAAAGCCCTACATAATCATCTCAATTGATGCAGCAAAAGCATTTGACAGAACTCAACATCTCTCATAATAAAAATACTCAATAAAGCAGAACAGAGGGAATTTCCACAGTCTAATCAAGGCCCCTAGGAGAAACCCACAGTGAACATTATACTCAATGCTGAAAGGCTGAAAACTTTTCCTCTAAGATCAGGAACAAAGCAAGGATGTCCACTTTTGCTGCTTCTTTCCAACACGGTGCTGTAAGCACCACTGAACTCTGCACATAAAAATGGTCAAATGAAGAAATGTTATGTGTATGTGTAACAAAAAACATATTTTAGTTATTATAGTTCTATATGGTCATTAGCATGACTTTTAAAAAAAAGACTTTATTTGAGAGAGAGTGTGAGTGAAGCACAAGCTGAAGGGGAGGCAGAGGGAGAGGGAGAAGCAGGCTCCCCGCTGAGCAGGGAGCCCGATGTGGGGCTTGATCCCAGGACTCTGGGATCACAACCCAAGCCGAAGGCAGACACTTAACTGACTGCGCCACCCAGGCGCCCCGCTCATTAACGTTACTTTAATGGATATATGGATAGACACAATTTATGGATCAGTCCCTTATCAACAAAGTCTTAGGTTGTTTCTCAACATTTTGCGATTGCAAACAATGCTCCAAGGGACATCCTTGCATCTAAAACTACGAGCATTATTTTCGGATATATTCCGCAGCATCAATTCCTAGAAGCAGCTTCCTTAAAAGATTTACATGGTAGCAAGGATTTTGATATACACGACACAACTATCCTACAGGAAAGCTTACCCATTTGTACAACCACAAGCAGTGACTGACATTGTAAGCGTGGGCACGCTTGATGACATTAGTCCTATCTTGGGTCCTCTGATCCTCCAAAGGGACCACAGGAAAGCAGAATGGTTCTCTTCCAGAGGCATAAACTACAGTGGTTATGGACCATTTCGTGAAAAGCTTAAATCCCATGTTAAGAAGCTACGCTGCCAGAGGCAAATCTCAGAGCTGTCCCTGCTGGACAGTCGTCTGTGGCCCCTAGATACCCTCCCCTCCATCAGTCTCCCCATTCACCTGACGCTATGCCCAGGCCCTTCTTTCAGTGTTTTCCCAGTTCGATGTCACTTGGGCCTTCACTGTTGGTGACTTTGTCAATGTTATTGCAACTGATGATAGCCCTTTTTCGTGTTTGGTGTGAAAAAAAAATGGAAACAAATGAAAAGACAACAAAAACCTCTCGGGGAGCAGTCTCTGTATCCTTTTTTTTTTTTTTTTCCCTCAGCAGATACAGGAGGACAGCCAGGGGACAGAAAGTTGCTTAGCATCTTTTAACTTCTCCAAACCCATTCTATTTGATCTTATGTGAAAATCTAAAAGCCTAGCTCCAGAAACCTCAACCTTCTTTTCTCTCCCAGTCACTAGCTAGATTTCTCTACAGAGAATAAACTGGGGACGCCTGGGTGGCTCAGTCAGTTAAGTGTCTGCCTTTGGCTCAGGTCATGATCCTGAGTCCTGAGATGGAGCCCCGGGTCCGGCTCCTTGTTCCGTGGGGAGTCTGTCTTTCCCACTCCCTCTGTGTGCTCCCATTCTCTCCAATCAATCGATCAATCTTAAAAAGAAAAAAAGAACAAACTGGTGGTTGCCAGAGGGGAGGGGAAGGGGGGGGATGCGCAAAATGG
Organism: Meles meles; assembly: GCF_922984935.1. Classification (NCBI taxonomy): domain Eukaryota; kingdom Metazoa; phylum Chordata; class Mammalia; order Carnivora; family Mustelidae; genus Meles; species Meles meles. The sequence continues at coordinate 101,132,001 of NC_060087.1, read as the reverse complement.
GTGAAGGAGAGGGGGAGTTACAGGCTTCCAGTTACGGAATGAATAGGTCACGGGAATAAAAGGCACAGCATGGGGAATACAGTTAATGACACTGTAATAGTGGTGACAGGCGGGAGTTGCGCTTAAGCATGGCATTTAGGCATAAACTTGTTGAATCACTATGTTGTGCACCTGAAACAAAAGTAACATTGCATGTCAACTAGACTCGGGGGAAAAAAGCTAAATCTTTCCTCAGGAGATGGTTGAGGTAATTATCCAGGCTAAGACAAAATACAGAAGGGAAATTAAAAATAGAGGTCAAGCCTTATTTTAACCTTATAGAAGTAAAACATGTATATGGTAAATCGTTCAAACCATACACAAGGGTATCCATGAAAAGTCACCAATTTCTTGCTGTGTAAGACCCTAGTCCCTATCCTCAGGGGTAGGCACAGTTAACAATTTTGTGTGTCTCATTCCAGAAATTTCCTAAGCATACACAAGTTATTGTGAACATCATTTTTTACACCAATGTGATCAGCCTAGCCATGATTTCCTGCACCTCACTTTTTTCCCTGCTCAAGAATATACCTTGACAGGTTTAAATCGACACTTCTAAATAAATCTATGTGAATTTTTTTTTAATGCACAGGTCACTATATCCATTTTGTGGGTAATACCATTTCTTTAGCCATATGGACATTTAGATTGCTTTCAGCTTGCTCTATAAACTTTGCAGCCGTGAACACCTTCAATCATACATCTTTCTGGTAGTGTATGCCTACAGGATAAAATTTTAAACACTCAGGGGCTCCTGGGTGCGTTAAGCACCTGACTCTTGATTTTGGTTCAGGTCATGATCTCAGGGTTGTGAGATCAAGGCCCGGGTTGGGCTCCATGCTGGGGGCGTGGAGCTGGCTTCAGAGTCTCTCTCCCTCTCCCTTTGTCCTCCTCCCTACCTTTAAAAAAAAAAAAACCTTTAAATGTGAAATTGTTGGGTCCAAAGAAACGTGTGTTTAAAATATTGGAAAATATTGCCAAACAGCTCTTCGAACTGTCTGTGCTCTTAAGCAGATTTTGTTCTTTGGCAAGGTACAAGAGTGTTTTTAATCTTCACTTGCACACATCAAGACAGAAATAAGGACTTTCAAAGTAGCAACTGCTTATGATGTCTGTCGTCAATGGAGAATGACTCACATATTGTGCGTAACATGTCAGCAGTCCAGCTGCCTGAGAGTGGTTTGTCCCTAGGGCAGGCTCACCGGGTTTTCAGAGGCAAAGTCAGGCAGAAAAACTGCGTGTTGTTCAGGAAGCCTGGCTTTCCATTAACTTCCCATTTATAGTAACAGTTGTGCGGCAATGAGCCCGAGACTATCTGGATACAGGAAGATAAAATCTTCCGTTGTCTTAACTGAACAAAACACCACAAAATAGTGACACTGATGAAGAAGGAAGTAGAGGGGCGGTGTCAAATGTTAATGAACGGGGGCGCCTGGGTGGCTCAGTGGGTTAAGCCTCTGCCTTCGGCTCCGGTCATGATCTCAGGATCCGGGGATCGAGCCCCGCATCGGGCTCTCTGCTCAGTGGGGAGCCTGCTTCTCTCTCTCTCTGCCTGCCTCTCTGCCTACCTGTGATCTCTGTCTGTCAAATAAATAAATAAAATCTTTAAAAAAAATGTTAATGAACGTGGAACCTACTGGCAGCTATAAAAGGAAAAAGCCAGCAACGTACCACGTTTGGAACTCACAAATAATGATTTCGAAATGCAGGGTATACGTTACCTTGTCAGAATCCTGAATTATTTTAACGTTCTCTGTGCCAAATTTTTCACCATAAAGTTTCACGAGTCTCAGGGAAATCTCCGAGAGGCCGGTGAGTTTTGGTTCTTTATAGATGTACTCCTTCCCATCTTCTTCTTCAAAGAAAGACTATTGTAGAGTAAAACACACAATCACTGATAGCCGGACCAAGCAGAGCAGTTAAAGACAGCGCACAACGTAACTGGCGATAATATATTTGAAATACGTTTTCAATAGCACTGAGAGCCACGTGGCATGTATTCATTCTTTTAATTTCGAATAACTAAGAGTGATCAAATTCGCCATCGCAGGGACATATTCTTGGCCTAAAGATTTCCCCACTAGGGTTTTTCTCATTCCCTGTCACACTTCCATGTTTATTTGAAAGCTTGCAGATATTAAATATAACAGATATTAATATAATTAATATATTTATATATAAATATATTATTTAATATTTAATATTATTATATTTACATATAATATACAATTAATATAATAGATATTAAATATAAACTTTGAGAAGTTCAACAGAAAATGAAACTGAGGGAAAAATTCAAATTTTCCATGTTGTACTCTGAACTAATGGATTCAGACATGGCAGCCAAAGTGAACTTTACACTCCCAGAGGCTTCTGGCTTCTGTGATCCACCCTCTACCTAGACAGACTCCAAGAACCAGTACCCGCTGCTGTAGCAATCCAGTAATTCAAAGGTGAATGTTTAAAAAGAAAAACAACTTCATGAGCGGAAGTATACTTACTTGGCCATAAAAGGCAACCCTGAAGAAAGTCCCTAAAAGTCTCTTTTTTGTATGCATAACCTCTAGAACTTTTGTGTAAGCTCCATGAAGAGTTCTATAAACTTGAGTAAGTTTCTGAAAAAGGAAAATATACAAATCAGCTTTGTCTTTTGGTTTATTACTAAATGGTTAAGACACATGCATGGGGTGGAGGGGGAGTTTTGGGGAAACAACACTATTTCCTGTTCAAAACGGTTTTGTTGGGGTCCCTGCCCCTTTGTCACAATTAGACAAAACTCTCCAACCATGTTAAGTCTAAGGACAGAGGGGCGTCTGGGTGGCTCAGTCATTTAAGCATCTGCCTTAGGCTCAGGTCATGATCTCAGGGTCATGGGATTGAGTCCTGCGTTGGGTTCCCTGCTCAGCGGGGAGTCTGCTTCTCCTTCTGCCCTCTGCCCCTCCCCCATCACTCATGGTCTCTCTCTCAAATAAATAAAAAAATCTTAAAATTTTTAAATTAAAATAAAAAATGCAGATATAAAAATAAGAGTATATGCCTCATTGAGGACTGGGTTTACACAAGCTTACAGAAGTTTTCAAAGAACATTTTCATCTGTACACCCAGAAAAAGGGAGCATGTTGTGCAAAGAACATTAAGAATGTGGCTCAGTGGGTTGGGCCGCTGCCTTCGGCTCGGGTTGTAATCTCAGGGTCCTGGGATCGAGTCCCGCATCGGGCTCTCTGCTCAGCGGGGGGCCTGCTTCCCTCTCTCTCTCTCTCTCTGCCTACTTGTGATCTCTTTCTGTCAAGTAAATAAAAAAAAAAGATTATTAAGAATGTAAAAAGACACCTATAGAATGGGGAAAAAATATTTGCCAATTACAGATCTGATAAGGGTTTACTATCAGAAAATATAAGAACTCTCAGGGGCACCTGGGTGGCTCAGTCGGTTGGGCATCCAACTCTTGATTTCCACTCGGGTCATGATCTCAGGGTCATGAGACTGAGCCCCCTGTCAGGCTCTGAGCTCAGAGGGGAATCTGCTTCTCCCTCTCCCTCTGCCCCTCCCTCCACTCGAACTCTTGCTCTCTCTCTCTCTCAATAAAAATCTTTTAAAAAAATCTTAACCAAAAATAACCCTCACAACTCAACAACAAAAAGGCCAACAACCCAATATAAAAGTAGGCGAAGGTCTTAAATAGACATTTCTCCAGAGAAGACATGCAAATTGTTAATAAGCACATAAAAAGATGCTCAAAATCATTGGTCGTAAGGAAATCCAAACCAAACACCACAATGGGATAACACTTCACATCCACTTCACAGCTCTAATGAAAAACCCGAAGTAACAAGTGTTGTTCAGAATGCGGAATATATGCGTCGCTGGCGGGAAGGTAAAAGGGAAAGCAGTTTGTTGGTTACTCAAAAGGTTAAACAAAGAATTATCCCACGAAACCTGGCAATTCCATTCCTAGGTATATACTCAAGATTAAGGAAAACATATGGCCACACAGAAACGAATGTCTGTAACAGCAACTATTTATTATAGCCAAAAGGCAAAAACAACGCAAATGTCTGCCACAGAATACACAGATAAACAAATTGTGGCATAGCCATGCGATGGAAAATCATTCTGCCATAAAAAGGAATGAAGTCCTGATCCACACTATGACTTGGATGACCTTTTAAGTATCATGGCAAATGAAAGAAGCCAGACACAAAAGGTCACATCTTCATTAATCCCTTTTGATGACACATCCAGAATAGGCAAATCCAAGAGAGACAGAAAGCAGATCAGTGATTACCAGGGAATGGCGGTGGGGTGGAGAGTGATTACTTAGTGGGTAGGGGGTGTTTTTCTGGGACCATGAGAATGTTTGGAAATTAGAGAGAGGTGGTGGGTTCTGAGCATCACAGATGCACTCGATGATCCTGAACTGTAAACTTTCAAATGGTTAAATGCATGTTCTGTGAATTTCACCTCAACAGAAAAGGGGAGCACAGAAACAGTTGAGCTCAACTGGAGGGAAATTTTCCTTATCTTTATGGCTACTATCTCTGACACTTTTCAGCCCATCCCATAAATATACAGAGAAAAATTACATACCGGTGTCCTAGAAACAATGTCTACATCTCATGTAGAATGTCAGGGGTTCTGCACAGACCTTTACAAGCCTCTAAGGAAATGGGAGTAGTGTCCCTACAGAAAATATCATTTCCTTCCATGTGTAGAGAAGATATATTTTTCTTTCTTCCCTATTAGTTGACCAAGCAGCAGAATGCTCCCTGGGTTTCTAGTAGCCTTATCTTCAAGCTAGTATGAAAGTAGGTACTATGGACATTTTACAAAGGTTCTTAGGATGTAATGCTTTGATGAAAGGAGCAATGTCATTTCTTTTCTTCTTTTTTAAAAGATTTTATTTCTTTATTTGAGAGAAAGAGAGAGAAAAGGAGAGCACAGAGGGAGAGTAAGAGGGGGAAGAAGGCTCCCCACCAAGCAGAGAGCCTGACATGGGGCTCGATCCCAGGACCCTGAGATCACGACCCGAGCCAAAGTCAGATGCTCAACTGACTGAGCCACCCAGGTGCCCCACTACTAGTCTTTATTAATTACCCTTTATCAACAGCTTTGGCGGGCAGACTAAACTGGAAAAACTCCTCATGGTAGGACTATTCCTAGTGTCTTAATTACATCCCCCAGGTCAGCTGTCAGAACCTTTAGTCTCCCCATCGAACTGAAAAGAACAGGCTAGGCTTATGCCTCTTCTCAGGGCAACAGGGAAATTCAGAAGCTTTTTTGAGTGAAGGTTTGGTGAAGACAACACTGAATTTTTTACGTCCTGAGGGGGAAGGGGGGGGGGACTGCTAGATTAAAATGTTTTAAGAACCACTTATATAATCGAAATTTAAACTTATATTCTGTATGTTTTACCCTTAATTTCCTTTGGCAAATCTCTATGAATGTAAAGTAGAATTCTCATTTTAGGATTTCACAGGATCTTGAAGGATAGGAACTTTCAAATTAGACAAATATTTCAAAACGACACAGTTAAGTATCTATATTCTATAATAAAATACAAATGCCGTAATATAATGAACCTTCTAGTTTTCAGAGGATGCATAGTAGAGGGATAGTGACATGACTACATGACTGTTTTTTTTCCCCCAAAACATAGTTGAGGCCAATGATTCACATGTTTAAATAACCTACCTCAAATTCACGACGTTTCTCATAGAGTGGAATGATCAACTTGGAAATCTCAGAAATTACTTCATAACGTTCTGCTTTCCATAAGCCATCCACGCACTGTTCCAGCAATTCCAGCAACACTTCCTGCATTAAGAGCAAAGCGCAATCAGAATTAGAGATGGTTTGAGGGCTCCGGGCCGATAAATTCCGAGCCATTTCAAGTACACACAGAACAAACAGAACATGCACCGAGGAGCAGGGCTTATGCAACTCTCCTTTTTAAATCAAATACTTGAAATACCTGAAATGGAAACCCTTCTCAAGAATCTGGAAAGTAATCCCTGACGATAGTGAAGCGTACCTATTTATTTCATTTACTCACACGGTGAAGATGTTAACTGGACTTAAAAGTGTCACCCATTAAGAAAGAGTATCTTTAAAAGGAGATGCATCATTTGTTCCAACTGGAGAATGAAGGAAGGTCTGATGGGATAAATCCCACTAAGCCTCTGAATGTTGTTTCTTTTTTATACTGAAGCTGTATTTACGCATAATATAACAGAGTCTTGAGAAGATCTGAGAGACTGTGGACTCTGAGAAACAAACTGAGGGTTTTTTTTGGGGGTGGGGGGTTGGTGAGCCTGGTGGTGGGTATTAACGGGGGCACGTATTGCATGGAGCACTGGGTGTGGTATATAAACAACGAATTTTGGAACACTGGGAAAAAATTAAATTAAATTAAATTTTTAAAAAAAGATTTGACAACTTTCAAGCTCTTGTGGGAGTGATATGAGTGTTTATGAAAATGAAGTGATTTTGGTAAAGAATGCTTGCTTCCTGACTGTTGGCCCTAAAATTGGGGGAGGATGAGATAGCTCAAGATAGAGATATCTGACCTTGCCAGAAAATAACAGTTGCAATAAATTATTTTATGACCATCTCATGTTCTCAACAATGAGAAGATGAAGCCCGTTACCCCGGCGAGCCAGAAGTCTTAACAAGTTTGTTTCTCTCTTGAAGAGATGAGACGCTCTTGAGATTTACAGAACTGAATGCTAAAATGGCTTTTTTTTTTAAGATTTTAATTTTATTTATTTGACAGACAGATCATAAGCAGGCAGAGAGGCAGGCAGAGAGAGGGGGGGAAGCAGGCTCCCTGCTGAGCAGAGAGCCCGATTTGGGCTCGATCTCCCAGGATCCTGAGATCATGACCTGAGCTGAAGGCAGAGGCTTAACCCACTGAGCCACCCAGGCGCCCCTAAAACGGCTCTTCTTGTATACCCTTTAGGCAATTCCGAACTCAGCTTCTTCCTAAACTGGTTCTTTCACTTGTGTTTTTCCTATTCAGCCAAGGGCAACACCCTGTGAACTCTTAGCTAGAAGACTTAAGATTCGTTTTGACTCCACCCCTGGAATGGGTTCAAGGGTGTCCTTAGAAAAGAGATGCTGTCGGGCTCTCTGCTCCGCGGGGAGCCTGCTTCCTCCTCTCTCTCTGCCTGCCTCTCTGCCTACTTGTGACCTCTCTCTCTGTCAACTAAATAAATAAAAATATATAAAAAAAAAAAAAGAAAAGAAAAGAGATGCTGAAGTCCTAACCCCCAGTTACCTCAGAATGTGACCTTATTTGGAAATAGGGTCACCGAGGATATAATTAATTATGGCACAATCACACTGGAGTAGGGTGGGCCTTTAATCCAATATGGCTGAGATCCTCCCAAGAAGACAGAGACTCAGGGGAGGACCCCATGTGACTACAGAGGCAGAGTCTGGAGTCGAAGAGCGCCAGAGACCAGGTAGGAAGAGGTGAGGAAAGACTGTCCCCAGAGTGTCAGAGGGGAACATGGCCCTGCTGACACCCTGATTTCAGACTTCTAGATGCTAGAGCTGTGAGACGATACATGTGGGTCCGTTATGGCAACCCTGGAGACCCAGCATGCTCTCTCTCCACTCATCCTCTCGTCAGCTCGTTGCCAACTTCTGCCAGTCTGACTTCTTTTTTTTTTTTTAAGATTTTATTTATTCATTTGACAGACAGAAATCACAAGTAGGCAGAGAGAGAGGAGGAAGCAGGCTCCCTGCTGAGCAGAGAACCCAATGTGGGGCTCGATCCCAGGACCCTGGGATCATGACCTGAGCCGAAGGCAGAGGCTTAACCCACTGAGCCACACAGGCGCCCTGCCAGTCTGACTTCTTAAATGCTTAAATCTGACCCTTCCTCTCTACTTCCACACACACTGCTCAGGTTTAGGACTGAATTATTTTTTTTGCTCACTGATCTTCCTGCCTCCAGCCTGCCACTTATAAATCTATCTGCTGTAGAGTTCTGATTCCAAAGGCAAACCAGACCACGTCCCTCTCCCCTTCTTAGAATTTCAAGATGGCTGCCACTTCATTCACACAGCAAAGGACACGATCTTTCATCTGGCACATGAGGCTTGCAATAGTCCAGCCGACGCTTCTATAATCTCATCATTCATGGTGCCCAGCCTTGTATTTTATGCTCCAAAAGCAAAGAGCTACCAGAAGTTTGGGGTACCACAGTGTGGCCCTCACTCTGTGCCTTTGTCCATGCTGGGCCTTACACCCTTTACTCCCCTTCTTAACCCCTTTAAGACGGCCTAGATATCACCTCTTCTGGGATCCTTCTCCTAATCAACACTAGATACCTTTTATCCTGCTCTGAGAATTCACTGGGTGGATATATATCCCTCTACTTGCCCATTATCTTTGTCTCTGAGTTTCCAAATGGGCTGTGACTTTTCAAGAGTAGTAACAATATCTTATTTATATTGCTTTCCTCAGTCATTAGTATAGTGGCATTGAATGCTGCTACTTGAAAAAATGTATATTAAGATTTACTAGCCAAATTAGAATTCCTAACAACAGCGAGAAGGAAGGACTTTGGGGGAATTAAAAATCTGTTACAAGGGCGCCTGGGTGGCTCAGTGGGTTAAGGCCTCTGCCTTCGGCTCAGGTCATGATCCCAGGGTCCTGGGATCGAGCCCCACATTGGGCTCTCTGCTCCGTGGGGAGCCTGCTTCCTCCTCTCTCTCTGCCTGCCTCTCTGCCTAGTTGTGATTTCCCTCTGTCAAATAAATAAAATATTAAAAAAAATCTGTTACAAACTAGTGAGTCACAGAAATGTAAAGCTGGCTTATAATAGGAAATAAAAATTCACTGTAATAGACAGAACAAAGCGGGAGATAAGAGAAAACTGTACCTCAGGCAATAGATACATAAAAAGCATTGGAGAAAACTCAACATCCCTTCATGATATTAAAAAAGAACTCTCAGCAAACAAGAGCTAGAAGGAACCTTCCTCAGTCTGATAAAGGGCACAAGGGAGAAGCCTACAGGCTGAACACTCTTCTCAGTTAAGTTTGAGAACGGGTCAAGATGTCCGTTCTCACCACTTGAATTCGACACGATGAAGACACTAACCAGTGCAACCAGGCAACCCAAAGAGAGAAAGGCATCTAGACTGGCGAATGTAAAAACGCCTGTGTGTGCAGAGGACATGAGTGCATATGCAGAAAAGCCTCAGGAATACACAAACCCCTAAAACAAATACCTGGATTTAGCAAGGCGGCAGATCAGAAGATGAACATACAAAAATCAACCGAATGGATATAGACTAGCAACAACAAACTGTGAAAGAAATCAAGCAATACTATTTACGGTGGCAGCAAAACATCAATCATCTACCAATAAATCCAGCAAAAGACTTCTGTCCTGAAAAATCACGAAACATCACTCTCCGTGGACTGATATATAATTGTAACAAAATGCCCCCAAAACTTCCAGCTGGCTATTTTGAGGAAATTAGAAAAGAGGATTCTGAATTTTATATGGAAATTCAAAGAATGCAGACTAGCCAAAATGACTTGGGGGAAAAAAAGCTGGAGGGCTAACACTATCAGATTTCAAGACTTATCAACTTAGAGCAATCAAGATGGTTGTGATATTCATATCAAGATGAACAAACAGGTCAGTGCTACAGAACGGAGTCCAGAAATAGGCTGCGCATACCTAAAGAACTGAAATTTGACCAAAGTGCCAAAGTAATTCAATCAGGCGAAAGGAAATTTTTTCATTTTCCCCCATATGGTGTGAACCATCTAAATATCTGCCTTTGACCTTGACCTCTATCTGCTTCCAGGCTCAAAAATGAATTCTAGATTACAGACCTAAATATAACATGTATAGAAAAAATTTATAGAAGAAAAGGTAAGGGAGTGCCTGGTTGGCTCCGTCTGAGGAGCATGTGACTCTTGATCTCGGGGCTATGGGTTTGAACCCCACGTTGAGTGTAGAGATGACTTAAAAATAAAATCTGAAAAAAAAAAAAAAAAAAAAAAAAAAAAAAAAAAAGGTAGGACAATACCTTTGCAGTCTTGAGGTAAGCAAAGATTTCTCAGACCAGACATAAAAAGAACAAACCACTAAAATGGTAAGTTGCACTTCATCAAAACCAAAACTTCTGGCACAATAAAAGACTCAATTAAGAAATGAATAAACAAATCAAAGATAAATCTGCAGCACATGTATCTGACAAAGAACTTAAAACCAGAACACATTTTTGGTTCACAATGGGGTGCCCAGGTGGCTCAGGAGGTTAAGGGTCCAACTCTTGACTTTAGCTCAGGTCTTAAATCTCAGGATCATGAGTTCAAGCCCTGCGTTGGGCTCCATGCCCAGCATGGAGACTACTTTAAAACAAAAAAAGGAAAATATAAATTAAAAATTCAATGAGATACCAACTTGAATGGCAATAATAAAAGAAAGATTAGCCACATCAGATGTTGGGGAAGATGGGGAGCAAATGAAACTCTCATCCTTTCCTGGTAAAAGTATAAAATGGTCCAACCACTTTCAGAAACTCTTGGCAATTTCTTATAAGATCAAATACACAATTTCCCTAGGATCCAGCAATTTTACTCCTAGGTATTTACCCAAGAATAATGAAAGTATAAGTCCATGAAAGGTCATAGATTAAGAATGCTGAGAGCAGACTTATACATAACATCCCTGAAATAGAAACAATCCAAAATTCATCAACAGGAGAATGGGTTCAGGAAAAAAAAAAATCAGTGATCAATACAATGGAATATTATGTAGTAAAGAAAAAGAACAAACTTTTGATATACTTAGCAACATCGATGTATCTCAAAAACGTCAGATTAAGCAAAAGAAGCCAGATGCAAAAGGGTATTTATTGAGTGGAATGAATGATTCCATTTTTATGACACTGATACGGGCAAAACTAATCTATGGTGATAGAAATTAGGTGGTAGAGAGGGGAGACTGACTGGAGATGGGCGTGAGAGAACTTTATGCAAGAATGGATATGTTCTATTTTTTGTTTCTCCTGATAAGTCACATGGATATATACAACTATCAAAATTCATCAAACTGTTTGCTTAGGAATGTGCCAATTACATCCTTAAAAACTACTGCAAATCACGGGATGCCTGGGTGGCTCAGTTGGTTAAGCATCTGCCTTCAGCTCAAGTCAAGATCCCAGAGCCCGGGGATCAAGTCCCACATTGGGCTCCTTGCTGAGCAAGGAGCCTGCTTCTCTTTCTCCCTCTGCCACTCTTGTGCTCTCTCTCTCTTCCTGACAAATAATAAAATCTTAAAAAAAAAAAAACTATTCCAAATCAAAGGTCAGATATGCAGTTTTAGAAACAAATTAAATTTCATTATTATTCGTTTAGTTCACATATGTAAATACAGGCACTAAATAGATAAGCATTTGTACTTTTCATTTCAATAAAGCTCGTAAATCAGTGTCAGTTATTTTTCCTTTGGCTCGAGCATGAGGAGGAAGCTTTCTTCCATAAGCTGAAACATACAAAGGCTTTTCTGAACACGATTCTATCTGTATACATCAAATAAAATGTATAAATTATTACTCAGAACACATGAGAGTTCCAGCAAATGTGTTTACATAGAAAACAGATTATAGTTCTTGACTAATAGGAAATATTGCTGTTCTCCTTGAAGGTAATTGACTCAGGCTCAAGGCTATTTCTATGAATAAGCTGAAGCTGTTATTTGGAAGACAAGAATGTAACTTCAGTTGGGCTCAACCATTTATCGTCCATAACTCCCCTGAGTTCTCCTACTGTCAGCCCATAAGAACTGGAGGGCTCTGGGAAATCATTTAAGTCTAAGACCCCCTACCCCGCAAAAAAGTGAATTAACTTCCCCAAGGCTTCACAGTCAAGCATTGAGCTGGAATTAAAACGCGAGTTTCTAGAGTATCTGTTACAATTGACTTAGCAAACATGTTGTAAATATCTACCCTTCTAGGTTATGGAGTAAAGTGTAACGTCACTGTCAAGTACGTCAGCCATGAAGCCTGACATTTCTGTAGTGCCTAATGAGCTATAGAGAGCTTTACATTTATTTTGAATTGACCAGGATGGTATTGTCCTTAGGTTACTGATGAGGCAAGAGACCCATATAGAAATAGTTAAAGCTTCTGAACATGTCATTTTAGCTACCTGAACTACAGCTAACTTGAGATCGTCTTGTATTTAAAAAAAAAAAAACAACCCAAAAACAATTCATTCAGTTTAATAAAGTATGTCTCTGTCACTTCAATCTGATTGCTTATGTTTCTTAATACAACTCTCAAAAATGTATTTCTATGGGACTATAACCCCTTAAATTTCTGGTTTTGTTCATTTTTTCATCTTCCCACTCTTTGCAAACTTCTTTGTGTTTCAGTCCTTGGTTCTCCAGTTTTCACTGGCTATGTTACGTCCCATCCTCACTCTGCTTCGGTTCTCAACAGATGACTTCCAGATGTGGCTGTCTGACCCTGATCTCTCTCCTCAGGTTTGGTTCTAAACTCCTAGAAGCCTGATGGTTACTTCCATCTTGATAACACTCCGACTCCAAATTCAACATACATCAAAGATGGAATTCATCATCTTCCCTGGAAAATCATCCACCTGTAGTTCTTCTGGAATATCCAAACCCAAAAGCTCAGAGCTACCTTTGACTCTTCCCCTTCCTGTTCTCCTCCCAGCAGGCCTTCCTCCTTTCTTCACGGAGCTTCCTGACTCAGTCAGCAGGTGGGTTTCAGCCCTGACTGCCTCACATCTAGACTCCTGGGCAGCCCTCTCTCTAGCCTCTATCTTCAATACGTCTCCCACATTACTGCCAAATTACCCTCTCCTCTTCCTTGTTTTCATCCCGCCATTGTTCTGTCCCCAAACCTTTGAGAGCAATTCAACGTTCTCCTGAATAAAGCCCAAACACCCAGTTTCTCAAAAATCTGACCTCAACTACTTCTCTTCTCTATGTGAACCCAACAGGGTTTAGCCAAAAGGATCCATTCTACTGCCCCAAAGCCTTATACCTTCCCACCTTGTAGCTTTTGTCCCTGCTAGTCTCCTCTCTGTTAGGCCACGTTCGTGGTGTCCTCTTTCTTCACCCCTCTCGAAGCATAGCTCACTGTTCTACATCAGCTCAAAGGCACTCTCTCACCTTTGACTTTACGTGGAACGCACTGTGTATATCATTCAAATGGCACGGTCCTGCTCCACCCCACCCCCCCCCATTCTGTGTAGGTGGATTAGCCATTCAGGTAGGCACTGAAGGTCAGTGAGGGTTTGGCCCTGGCTGATTATTTTATAGCACCTACATCACCAAGTCCAGGGCCTTGCTCATAAGCCAATAAATGTTTGTTGACCGACAACCAAAGCCGTTTGGTAGCCAAATGAAATTTACAGCCGAAATTTTCCATGTTTAAACAGACTCTTAGGCATACTCTGCTGAGCGGCTACATTGTGAGCTATATTTTTTTAAAGGAGGTTTTTCCAAAGTATGTTGACCCTGATCTGGTTACTGGGATGGCAGTTTGAAGATGATAAATATCGCCTCTCTAAAGCCAGACGATAGGATCCGTTCCAGAGTCACGGCTCCATCTTCCAAATAGGGACATCTTGGCCCCGGGAAGGTTTCATGTTTATAGTTCATCAGTACTTAGTTCCCTTCCAAATTAAGTTAGCTGTAATAATTTTTTAATATAAATTTCAAGAAGTTAAATTCCTATAACTGGCATTGCAGGCCCTGGGATCTTACTTCACTATAATGGACATCCATCATTCCAGCATCTTCTTTCATGGCTCCTTCTTCATCTATATTGGGAGTAATTTTCTTGAAGGCTGAACATCCATTAAGGAATAATTCTGTATGAAAAGAAAGCAGTGAAAGGAATTTATTTTTTTAAAAAGTGGTTTTTTTAAAATTTTATTTTTTTCAGTGTTCCAAGATTCATTGCTTATGTACCAATACCAGTGCTCCATGCAATCCGTGCCCTCCTTAATACCCACCACCAGGCTCACCCATACCCCTAGCCCCCTCCCTTCCAAAACCTTCAGTTTGTTTCTCACAGTCCACAGTCTCTTGTGGTTCGTCTCCCCCTCCAGTTTCCCCCAATTCACTTTTCCTTTCCTTCTCCCAATGTCCTCTGTGTTATTCCTTATGCTTCACAAGTCAGTGAAACCATATGATAATTGACTTTCTCTGCTTGACTTATTTCATTCAGCATAATCTCCTCCAGTCCCATCCATGGGAAAAAAAAAAAAGCATTTTGTAAATAACAGCCTTACAGGGACTGGTTACCTTTAAAAATGAACGTGGGGATTTTCGTACCGATGAAAGTCCTAAGTGCGATTTTCAGTCTGTAAAGAATTTTACAAATGGTTCCCATCTACTACACATGTTACCGGTCTTTCCCCCCAAAAAGCGAGCTCAGATTACCAACAAGTAAGAATCCTTTTGGGACTTGCCTCATCTTCAAGGCTAGTAGAGTCCATTTCCCAAGTGTCATCTAACACTTTGATCCTGTATATTTCTGGCTTGTCACCTAATCAAGGAGGCCATGTACTTTTCAGGTAACCAGAGAATGAATTTTCATAACCATTTCTAGCTCCTAATCTCACTGTAGAATTGGGAAAGGAAGTGGGTCGTTGGGGGAAGCCTAGCCCAGGACTTGTAAGAGAGGCAGAAAGAGAAAACATATAACAGGGCTAAAGCATCATCCTTGGAGAAAAGGGGCAGACCCTGGGAGAATCAGAGCTTTCAGAGTCCGATAGCTTCAGGTCTAGCACTAATTGTGCGACTCGAGCCCTGCTCATCTCCCGAGAACTGTAAAAAGTTTCATCAGCTGTAAAACAGAGATAACAGCGACTTTGTGAGAATTAAAGGAAATGCAAAGGGTTTAGAACAGAACCTAGCATGTAAGGAGTGCTGAATGCAAAGCTACCAATAAATAAATGGGGTTTTCCAAGATAGGACAATTGTTGCCAGCTGGTACAGTGAGTGAAGCTACAGCTGGACCCTAGAGAAGCAGCAAGTGAGCTCAGGCTGAGGACAGCTGCTGTAGGACTGTGGACCAAGTGGTTCCTGTCAAGTGAAGAGTGTAGGTACAGAGGGCAGGCCACATGGGTGCCTGCCACATTCTGGACAGGGTAACGTGTCCCAACAACTCCTGTCGTGGCTGCCTTTATTTACCCTTCCGTAGGTGGGCTGGAATTTAAGAGTTACAGAAAATCCAGCCTCCTTATAAAAGAATCTGCTAGTGGGTGAAAATTGGCTGGTCGCGAGGGAATAAAAATTGTTGGCAATCCATTGTTCTAAAACCTCTGGAACAGTGATGCTTAGAAGGCATGATCTACTCATGGCGGAAGCTCGGGAAAGCTCCCCAAGGTTAGAGGCTGGGGAAAAAAGAAGGAAGATTTAAGAGAGTCAGACTTCATATTTAGGAGATTTCTCAGAATTTTGGTTAAAAAAAAAATCATGTATCGGGGCTTCGATTTTGCCAACTCCTCTTGTCTACATGAAAGCTA
This sequence comes from Meles meles, assembly GCF_922984935.1. Classification (NCBI taxonomy): domain Eukaryota; kingdom Metazoa; phylum Chordata; class Mammalia; order Carnivora; family Mustelidae; genus Meles; species Meles meles. The sequence continues at coordinate 101,116,426 of NC_060087.1, read as the reverse complement.
ACTAGACATACGCTGTCTGGTAAGATGCTTGCTGGAGCATGAGTTATCAAGGAAGCACCACGCATCTGAGAGAGAGAGAGAGAGAGACAGACAGACAGACAGACAGACAGATGGGGTTGGGGTGAGGAAAGATGGGGTTATTCTGAAGTCCTTTTTCAAGAATGAAGAAACACACTGGGGGCAATCAGTGGATTTCTGAGAGGGAAGGAAATGAAAATGAGATTTACTTGGACCCAACGGACTTTAGAGCCATTTTTTTTTCTTTTTCTTTTTTTTTTTATTTAAAGATTTTATTTATTTATTTAATTGACAGACACAGATCACAAGCCGGCAGAGAGACGGGAGGGGGAAAGCAGGCTCCCTGCCAAGCAGAGAGCCCGATGCGGGGCTTGATCCCAGGACCCTGGGATCATGACCCGAGCCGAAGGCAGAGGCTTTAACCCACTGAGCCACCCAGGCGCCCAAGGGCCATTTTTCTTTTTCAAAGAAATGAGGTAATAAAAGACACTTAAGATAGGGCATGACACATTCCGTTTCTACAGATAAGCGTGCCGAAAATGGTCTGTCATAGACTTCTAGAGTGTTCTATTCAAAGCGCTGGACCACAACAAGATAAGGAACCTGCACCAGAACATGAATCAATACATCATCTCCTTCTTCGACAAAGTCTACGGGGGGAAAATGTCCCCTGAATTAACTATGCTAAGTCACACAGCTGATTTACATTCAGGATAATACCCCTTATCTTGCTGAGGACCTGTAACTGGTCTGATTCAACCATTCTTCGGGTAGTGCATCAGGAGAACGTTTTGAAATTGAGAAAATGTCCCGTTTGAGCACCTCGGTGAAGTCAAGAGCCAGGCGGGATGGAAGAGGGCCCCCAAAACTGAGCAAAGCAATGGAGTGTAGTCCTTGACAGAGAAAAAAGCATCAATCCCTGAAGGCCTCTGGCCGCTAGGTCCGTAGGCAGGGAAAAAACTCCTGTCTGAGCTAAGTTTATTAAGGGATTCCCGAATCTAGGATTCTTCTAGAATGCTGCGATTTAGGGGAGGACAAAAGGAGGCACGTTCCTATACTGGAGATCTGATGAGGCTAAAGCATCGTGGGAGAGAGTCTCCCGGTATAAGTTGTAAGTAGGAGGAGGGCAAATTATGGGTTGGTTTTTTTTTTCCCTCAGAAACTGACAGGTCAACACTCACTTCGGAGCTTGTGGTCTGCTGCATCTGGTGACAAGACGGCTGTTACGGATTGCTAGCCTCCAAGTTCACTATCCTCGCTAAGTGTGTTTAGCTTGACTCCTATGCCTGACGTAACTCTACCCAGAGGAGACAATATCCCCTTGTTTCCTTAAGTTATTGGCACCCACCAAACTGTCCAGTGATCAGAGGACCCTTTTGGTTGTGAGGGTCTTTAAAATGTTGGAAAGATTTTCAGATGAAGCGAGTTGCTGAATCTAGAAGGGACCCGTGTCTACACCCCAACAGAGGGAGGCGCGTACTTCAGGAACATCACACAGCCCCGTATAGCATTGCAGAAGGTGATTTTCCAGAGTCTGCTATGGATCTTCCAGGGCATACGACCTGGGCTCCTGACCTTGCCCTTCACAGCTATCGCTGCTCTATTCCTGACTGTTGTCCCAGGGAAAGCAAGATGCAAACTGCCCAGGGACAGACCACTACCCTGAGCCCAAGTGATCCGGGGGGGGGGGGGGTGGTGGTAAAAAAAAGTGGGGAGGAGTTTGGAGGATGGGGAAGCAGTCGAACCCTTGATAAAGGAAGACTGCTGGTCAGAAGAAGGATAAGAGGTTGAAAGTCCTGAAAGGAGGGCAAAAGAGGGGAAAGGCTGTGATTGGCAAGGAATCAGTAAATAAAAAGCCTACAGGACTTAAGCTACCAGATTCAGGGTAGGAAGACTTAAGAAAGGCAACATTACCCTATAAGGAATGAAAAGAACAGATTCTATGGGAAAGGAAATTCCTTTTTCTGGGTTGTTGGGGGAGCCCTCTAGGATGGCAGCTTTGTTGAACCTTGGATGCCAAGTGGTGGTGGAAGAATGCAGAGACTTGACTCTTGTCCCCCCCCCCCCCGCCTCCCCGCACACACGGTGGCGGGGAGAACAGTTGTGCCTGCCCTCAGGAAGAGAAGAGGGAGAGGTACATGAGGTCTAGCTTAAAAGAAGGAGATCTAGGGGCACCTGGGTAGCTCAGTGGGTTAAGCCTCTGCCTTCAGCTCGGGTCATGATCTCAGGGTCCTGGGATCGAGTCCCACATCAGGCTCTCTGCTCAGCGGGGAGCCTGCTTCCCCCCCCTCTCTTTGCCTGCCTCTCTGCCTACTTGTGATCTCTGTCTGTCAAATAGATAAATCTTTGGGAAAAAAAAGAAGGAGGTTTAGAATAGTTGGGGGTTCTCATATAAAATAGAAGTAGGAACATTTAGACCTGGTTTTCTTTTATATCCGTGGGGGTCAGAGTAACCGACACCCAGTAATCATCACCACTTAGAGGTAGTTTAGGTAAAAGGAAGAGAATAATAATCCTTAAGGTCTCTCTGGTAGGAACAGCAAGAGCTTGGCTGACTGAGAGAAGTGGGGTGGGTGTGACAGGGAGAAAGGCACATCTCCTTCCCCTTTCCCTTCGGGTTCAGTGCTTGAAACACACACCAAAAAAGGATCTAGAAATGGCCGTTGCTGGTCTTCTGGTGGCAGCCCCAGGGGGGAAGGGGCCCAAGCCTTTGCTTGCTTAGGAAACCACCGAATGGGACAAATTAGGTTTTGTGTTTTTTTCCTTAAAAACTCTAAACAGGAGAACATCTGTCACCAATATGTGAGCTGGTCAGTAGTATTTCATTTCATCTAGATTAGAAGTGCTTTATAATGACTTCAAGAGAAATGGCATAGGAGAAAACAAAATTTTTGCAATCAATATTTCAAAGATTTGTTATTTTAAAAAAGACTTTATTTATTTGGCAGAGAGAGAGAGCGCAAGCAGGGGGAGCAGGGGAAGGAGAAGCAGATTCGTCACCGAGCAGGGACCTGATGCTGGACTCCATCCCAGAACCCTGAGATCAGGACCCAAGCCAAAGGCAGATGATTAACCAACTGAGCCACCCAGGCACCCGGCTATGTCAAAGATTTAAAATACATTCTAACTCTCCTTCCCTTTTGTTTTCATTATCAAAGGACACGTAACAGTAGAAAACAAAAGGCTGTAGAATTGCTCAATTATATTTTTGAACTAAGTCTGTCTTTAAGTGTTAATAAAACTTTTTTTTCTTTAGTTCTGCACTCAACTGTGCTTTTATTTGCCCAGTAAATACCCAGTTCTTACCTAGATCCTGAAGTTCTCAGACCGGATAACAGGTTAACGGATTAAGCTTCTAAGTTGTGTTTTCAATTAGCAGTCCACATTGCTATAAGTAGCATAGTTCAATCAGCTAAGCACCGAAAGAGGGTGTTCTGGATCATCGGAATGACCAGAGCCAAGGGTAGTGGGGAGCCCTGAGGATTTTACTACTCTGTCCCCATTTTGGAATAAGCTTTGCTAGTTTAACAAGTAGGATTTTCCAAGTTTAAAAATAGATAGCAGCTATAAATAAATAAGAATGTAAACTCTTCAATTTAACATTATGTTTTCTTTAAAATGCTAAATATTTTCCCCTACTTGAAGAGGGGCCCCTTGAGTTCTAGGAAGGGTAAACTAAAAAACCTCGAAGGGATTATGAAGTAAATATTTAAATGGGGGATGGGCAAAAATGGGTGAAGGGGCATGGGAGATACAGGCTCCCAGTTATGGAATGAGTAAGTCACAGGAATAAAAGGCACAGCGTGGGGAATATAGCCAAGGGTACTGTAATGTGGCGTTGTATGGGGACAGATGGGATCGTGGTGACCATAGCATAATGCAGAGGGTTAAATCACTATGCTGTACACCTGAAATTAGTTTGACATTGTGTGTCAACTATACTCCAATAAAAAAAAATGTTTTTAAGCACCATTTACACTTACTGAAACACGCCACACTGTTCGGTGTTCAGGCTAGCTGCCGCAAGCCAATGTCCAAAAAACCACAGCAATATTTCTATTTTTTGTTACTTACTATTTTGTCCAGTCTTATAGTTTTAAAGATTAAGGACTGATAATAGAGAGGAATAATCCTTGATTTCTGCTTGATTGTAGCATCTTTGGACTTGTGGAAACAAATTCTAGGGAAATATTTTAATATTTCTAACCATTTTCAGTAGACATAAAACTCTTATTGCGGATTTCTCTAATTAAAAAGAGGAGGTAATATTAACCTTACTTATCTGAAAAACACACCTAAGAGTGTATTAGTGTGTTTAGAGTTCTCCTACCAGTTTATTTGGAATTACAGGTGTACAATTTCAGTATTTATTTTGGCTGTAATTTCATGGGCAGACCAGAGATGTGGGAGAAAAAAAAAAACCCTCAAACAGGGCCTTCTTTCGATAAGTAAGATTTTTCCATTTTAAAACCACCTATGTACTAAAAAAGGAGAAAACCAGAGTATGCCAATTTCAAACACATGGACTGTTAAAAAAAATATTTTGGTATCAAACACAAAGTGTTCATTTAAAATATAAGTAAAATGAATTTCCATTTTAGTTATGACACCGTGCTTGGGAAGACTCAATTTAGAGAGAGGTTCTTCCGGGATGTCTGAGTGGCTTAGTCGGGTAAGCGTCGGCCTTTGGCTCAGGTCATGATCCCAGAGTCCTGGGATCGAGCCCCACATCGGGCTCCCTGCTCAGCGGGGAATCTGCTTCTCTCTCTGCTCATGCTCTCTGTCTCTCCCTGACAAATAAATAAAATCTTAAAAAGAAAGAAAGAGGGGTGCCTGGGTGGCTCAGTGGTTTAGGCCACTGCCTTCAGCTCGGGTCATGATCTCGGGGTCCTGGGATCGAGCCCCGCATCGGGCTCTCTGCTCGGCAGGGAGCCTGCTTCCTCCTCTCTCTCTCTGCCTGCCTCTCTGCCTGCTTGAAATCTCTATCTGTCAAATATATAAATAAAATCTTTAAAAAAAAAAAAAAAAGAAAGAAAGAAAGAGGTTCTCCCCACATGGGTGGTATTATATGAGGCAATCGAACTCTGAGCCTTAGATGTAAAATGAAAGCCATATAGTTAACTGTATGGATTCTGGAGTTAAAAAACAAAATAAAACACGACTGTGTTCTCACAGACCAAGGCAGAGTGATAGGACTCCCACAAGATGGTTTCATTTTACCCTCATGTAAAACCTAGCTCGAGCAGTTTCTACAGTAGTAGCCAGCAATATCGTTTCTGGAAAGGGAAGCTTTCAGGCAGAGTCTTGAATTAGACCTGCTAGATCCTGAAGCCCTTTAAGACCACTGACCCCCTTTCTGTTTCGCTCGCCCTGCTCCCGACCTCCCCTCCAGCTCTACTGACATAATTGATACATAACACTGTGTAAGTTTAAGGCGTGTGTGTTGATTTCACACGTGTATATTGCGAAACAATTACCACAGCAGTGTTAACACCACAGGTACTTACCATTTGGGGGGAGATGAGAATATTTAAGATCTACTCTCCCAGCAACTATCAAGTATATAAAACAGTTTCTTTAACTACGATCACTGTGCTGTGCATTAGATCTCCAGAACGTATTCATCTTATACCTGAAAGTTTCTACCCTCTGACCAATATCTTCCTATTTTCCCCACCCGCTCCCCTAGCCCCTGGCAACTACCATTTCACTCTCTGCTTCTATGAATTTAACTTTTTAGATGCTACGTGAAAGTAAGATCATACGGTGTTTGTCCTTCTCTTTCTGACTCATTCCACTTAGCAGAGCACCTTCAAGGTCCATTCATATTACCCAAATTGGCAGGACTTCCTTCTTCTTGTGGCTGAATAACATTCTATTGTGTGTATGTGCCACGTCTTTACCCATTCATATGGACCCATTTCATATGTTTTCATGTCACTAATTAGCATTTTTTCATTTCAGCACTTCTTGCAAGGCAGGTCTAGCAGCGATGAACTTGTTCAGCTTTTGTTTGCCTGGGAGTATCTTTATCCGTCCTTCATTTGTGAAGGACAACTTTGCTGGAAAGAGTACTCTTGATTGGCGGTTTTATTCTTTCAGTGCTCTGAGTAGATCACCCCACTCTCTCCTTGCCTGTAAGGTTCTGCTGCAAAATCCACTGATAGACTTATGGGGGATCCCTTGTAAGTTATAAACTTAGTTTCTCTTGCTGCGTTAGGATTCCTTGTCTTTTTTTTTTTAATATTTATTTATTTATTTGACAGGGAGAGAGAGAGACAGACAGACAATGAGGGAACACAAGCAGGGGAGTAGGAGAGGGAGAAACAGGCTTCCCACCAAGCAGGCAGCCCAATGCGGGGCTCGATCCCAGGACCCCGGGATCGTGACCTGAGCCGAAGGCAGAGGCTTAACCAACTGAGCCACCTAGGTGCCCTATGGATTCCTTGTCTTTTGACAGTTTTACTATAAACACGTCTTTAGAGAAGCTCTCTTTACGTAGAGTTTTTTGGGGATCTATAAACCTCGCCAACATGGGTGTCCAAATCTCTCCCTAGACTTGGGACATTCTCGGCCAATATTTCTTGAAATAAAAGCTTTCTGTCTCCTTCTTGGACTCTAAATTCACAGATGTTTCCTCTGATGCTGTCCCGAAGACCACCCACATAAGCTTCTTCACTCTTTCTCATTCTTTTGTCCTTTGTTCTTCTCTGATGAGATCGTTTTAAAGGTCCTGGCTTCTTCTTCTCTCTCTCTCTCTTTTTTTTTTAAAAGATCTATTTATTTTAGGGTGGAGGGGCAGAGAGAGAAGGAGAGAGAATCTCAAGCAAACAACCTACTGAGCACGGCGCCTGAGATCATGACCAGAGCCTACACCAAGAGTCGGATGCTTAACTAGCTGAGCCACCCGTGCACCCCATCGAAGGTCCTAGTTTCTATAAAACAGATTCGTTCTTCTGCTTGATCCATTCTGCCGGCAATGCTCTCTGTTGCATTTTTCACTTCATTCGTTGTATTCTTCAATGCCAGAATTTGTGTTTCCTTCGAAATTTCTGTTTAACTTCTTGTTTTGTTCTCGTATGGTTTTCCTGACATCATTGAGATGTCTTCCGGTTTTATTGTAGCTCATTAAGCTTCCTTAACACGGACGGCTGTTCTGAATTCTTGAGGAGGTAAACTGCAGAGCTGCAAGTCTTTGGCACGGGTTACTGGAAGATTGTTGGGATCCTTTGTTGGTGTCATGTTTCCTTTGTTTTTCCTGTTCTCTCGAGTCTTGCATCTGAAGTAGCAGTCATCTCCGACCACCTTTACTGGCTGACTCTGGGGGAGAAATAACTTCCATGGGGCTTTCCCCGACTTCCTGTGGATAGCCTTGCTTCATACTCCTTGCTCCCCTTTGTGGCAGATTTCTGAAGCTTGCATGCCTTCTCTCCCTTATGCAACACACCAGGCCGGGTGCTAACAGCTCCCTTTTGCTCTCTCAAGGCTGGTGCTGAGGCTCAAGTCCATGGTCCCCAAGGGGCCCACAGATTCTGGATGGCTTTCTGGTCATCTGTGAAAGCTGGCTCTTACCACCTATCAGGAGAATGCCCAGGGAGCCAGCTAGAGGATAAAGGAGCGTGTGGTTTAGATGTGCAGGGCGTGGAAAGTAACTGTGGGCTAGATGGGGCGATGGCGGGGGGAGAATCCATGAGCTAAGTGTCCCTCGTGCCTTGCTGGAGGGCTCTGGATGGAGCCTGCAATGCAGCCAGTAGGATTCCTGTCTTTTAAAAGCCATCTAGGAATCCTACCTGCACACTCCTTCCCTCTCCCCACCCCCAGTCATGTGGCTCATGAGCCAGGACTCCGGCGGGGCAAGAGAGAAATGGGCCTCTTTGGCGGGTCCTGTACTGCTGGGGAAGCCAGGTGCCCACTCATAGGCTCTCACTTTTTCCCACCGAAGAAATCATGGCTCTCTTGGCACTGAGCCGAGCCACATTGAGGAAGGTGGGACATGAGTCAAGTCAAACTGTTCCTCTTACCCTCCCCAAGGCATCTGAACTTGTATCTGTTTAGCTCCAAAGGCGTGCCAGAACTTCTCAACTGGACCCCTGGACATGCACCAAGGACCATCCTCTCTCATCTGTGGATGACTGTCTAAGGCAGCGTTCTCCAGGGGCTCTCAGACCGCAGCTGGGAGGGGCTAGGGCCCCTAGGGACCAAGGTTCGTCTGCCTGTTGCCTAAAGCTCAGGTGGGTGAGATTCCTCCCCAGGTCCCTTGGCACACACTGCTGGATCCCGCAGCTCCCAGAGGCACTTTTGTCCATGGACAGATGCCACATTGTTGGGGGAGGGGGGGTGTATACAAACAAGGGACATCTTATTTGGCCATCTTGCTGATGTGCTGACCCCATTCTAATACCAAAGTACTGGTACACTAAGGTAGCTACAGAGACATCATCTGTGGCAGGTTTTGGTGAATCTGAGACAGATGAGCGGAAAACATATGATCTCTATTAACCAGAGCTTCTCATGAGCCCTGAGAAGAATTTAATCAGTGGCAGTCTTCCAGGGAGACAATCTTGGAAAAATAAACATGGGGAATCAGGCCTGGCCCTGTACTATTTAACTTATTCTTGTGCTCTTAATGGAAGGCAAAATGAACAGTCTAGTTTTCTTTTGTAACAACCTCTGTTTAACACGGAATGGGGCTAACGGTGAACACAGTTTTGGGAGCTCAGTGACATCACATTCCTAGTCACAAGCTACGAGCATAAAAACTTGCGCACTAGTGGAAATCCTCCACTGTGTCTGAGAACAGAAATATCTTACTTTTTCTATGAAGAAACTCTGCAACCAAAGCTGCCACATGGACATAACACATTGCTGCCTGAAAGAGGAGAACAAAAAAAAAACGGTCAGCCTGCATTCCAGGGTTTTTGCAGGACTGTGCTCAGGACAAAGTCTTAGGTCCTCACCTCTGAAAAATCTCCATTTTTTATGTGGATCTTGGCCATGCTATCAAGCCAGGTTTTCCTGAGCTCCGGGGTGCTTGCATAGGACTTGGCTAAGCTATACTGGAGATCGATGAGCATTTCTGGATCTTTCTCGTGCTCCTTCATTTGAGCAGTGGCCATAAGAACGGTACGGATTCTCTTGGTCAAGTCTTTGACTTCTGCAGGAAAAGCAGTTGCCTGATTTCAAAACAAACAAAAAAGACATGTTCATTAACATTATTAATGTGCTCTAAGCCTTGGCATCCAATCCTGGGCATAACATGATTTATATTCCTTGGGACAGTTCTTGGTATTTGGTTCTTGGTATATTACATGTCTAAAGAGTATTTTATTTTACTTTACATTTTATTTTATTTTATTTTAAAGTAGGCTCCAAGCACAGGATGGAGCCCAACACAGGGCTTTACCCTGAGATCAAGACCTGGGCTGAGATCAAGAGCCAGACACTTAACCAACTGAGCCACCTAGGGGCCTCTGAAGAGCTTTAAATTAATTCTTTTTAAAGGCTCTACCCTTGATGGTAATATACTCACAATACATAAAAGCACGGCTTCTGGAGCCAGACTACCTGACTCTGAACTTTAGCTAGTCCTCTGTAAATCCCACGGCCATGAGAATTATTGGCCGTTATCGTGGAATTTTAGTTACAAGAGTAACTAAAAACGGACAGCTTACTATGGATCAGCCAACGGTCTAAGTGCCTTACATCTTTTATTTTTCCAGCAACCCTCTGAAGTAAGTACTGCTGTAATTCATTTAACCAATAGGAAAACAGAGGAACACCGCAGTTAAATAGTTCGGCCAAAGTGTCACAGCTGGTTAAGTGGCAGGGACAGGACTGACACCCAGACATTCTGGCCCCAGAGCTAATGATCTCAGCCACTCTTCCTTATGGACAAGCATACCTATCCCGTCCGCCGATTACCACATACACTCAGGTAGAATCCATGCTGCAAACATTTCCACTTCTCCAACTAAAAGGCTGTGAATCACAAGACATTCTCTAAAGAATTTACTAGCTTCTCTCGGGAGTGTTGTTTTGTTCTCCAAACCTACTAAGTTAGTTTCCTCTTTATCCTGGCCACTATTAAGAAAGTACTATCACTTCCTCTTAACCCCAGTGGACTGATCACAATTATCAGTAGGATTCAGCGAAGATGAGTGAGGGATAAGTGCAGGGGTTAGGGAGCTTTCCAAGGTGAATATAACCAAATGTGGAGGAAATAGTTCTTTTTTAAAAGTGCTTTCTTAATACCTTTAAAAATAATAATTATGGCTAATAAGGTTCCTTCTTTCTTTTTTCTTAACTTTTATTTAAGTTCAATTGGCCAACATACAGTACATCCTTAGTTTCACATTAACGCTCCTTCTTAAAGCCCAGTAGCCATTTCATTTACTGGGGTAAAGGCGAACCTTGATGACTTTATTGGTGATGACGGCCCTACGAAAATAAAACTAAGAAATGAGTCATGGCAAAGAGTTCTTATCAGGGTCAGCCACAGTGGACCTTGTTTACTTTGAAAAAGATGCTAATCCAATTTTTATATAACATAGAATGAAGAATGGTAATGACCAACAAAAATAAATTTCAGGGTGGAAGATCCTCAATGACAAAAATTGTTTCCACACTCGTGGGATTAGTTGGAGCGTACTCAGGGAACCAGTCAAACTGGCTGAAAAGCAAACTTTCCCAGCCTGAGAAGCACTGGAACTTTTTTTTTTCAGTCTAAGCAACATTCTTATGGGAATAATTTTTTTTTCTTTGGTACATAGATTCTACATGTCCCAAACATCAAGTATGCTGTGACTGGGAGCTTTTAAAATTTTTTTTCCTTCCCTTTTTTTTTTTTTTTACACAATCTTGTTAAATTATCCTGGAGGATGACCTTTCCCAAGAATGGGGATGATCCCTCTGGGAGGGAAAGCCTTCTACTGGCAAAAGATTCTTCTTCCTTTGAACACACGCATCACTGAAGATCAGGACCTGTTCTCCGTGCGACAAGACAAATGCATTTTTAACAATGTTGGAGGTTGTGCGTATATGGGTAAGAAAGAGGGATGGTGGTCAGGGTCTTGGGCTTGGCCTCAGCCACCTGGTATGTAAGAAGAACAGGGTTAGGCTAGGGTTTGCCTGTGTACCTAGGGCAAGCCGTAATCAGTAAACAGAGGATTCCTGAAACCCAGTGCACCGGTCCAAAATCTTAGATGATAATAAGTCTTTAAAAAAGAAGCGAGTTTAGAAATCAAGCTCAGAAAATAATTCTAATCCTACTAGCTATAATAACTATGTGTACACAGTATAGCCATTTCTCCAGCCAGCCAGATGATTTTGAAGATGCGCTATGTACCAGGCCGTGTTCTGGGTGCTGGAGAGACGGGGCCATACAAGGCAAAGCCCACGTCTTATACACTCGGCACTATCAAGAGTTGTGAATCCCATGAGAGCGTAACTAGAGCAGTATTAACTTTTCTGACTCGAAAGGTGGTTCTAGTTTACTCCTTGGAGTGAGAACATACCTTCATGGGTCTGTCACTGTTGGCAAAATTATTGATAATGAATAGAGACTCCTGAAATCGCGACCCTCCGCTTAGCGCCACATCGGCTATCAGCTGGCTCACGGCAATTATGATCTGTGGGAAGAAGCACACATGGTTTTTCGAATGTCTTTTGAAAAAATGCTGATTTCCATCATTGTGGAAGGCCATGAGCACACGTTTGAAATGTTCCTTTTTAAAACTGCCTCACTGGGCGCCCTGGTGGCTCAGTCAGTTAAGCATCTGCCTTCGGCTCAAGTCAGGATCCCAGGTTCCTGGGATTGAGCCCCACATCAGGCTCCTGCTTCCCCCTCCCCCTCCCCCACTTGTATTCTCGCTCTCTCTTAGTCAAATAAAATCTTTTAAATAAAATAAAATCTTTTAAAAAGAAAAAGAAAAGGGGCACTTGGGTGGCTCAGTCGGATAAGTGTCTGCCTTAGGCTCGGGTCATGATCCCGGAGTCCTGGGATTGAGACCCGCATCAGGCTCCCTGCTCTTCGGAGAGCCTGCTTCTCCCTCTCCCTCTCTCTCTCCCCCAGCTTGTGTTCCCTCTCTCGCTATCTCTCTCTCTGTCAAATAAATAAAGTCTTTTAAAAAAAGAAAAAGAAATAAAAATCCTACACCATTCCATCGTAATCTGTTTTCTTCATACACGAGGGGGTTGAATTCTAGAAGAAGAGCAACTTGTCCCAATGGCAAAGTTTATTCAGCCTTTTCTTGGTTAGATGCTAAGGACTGTTCACAACTCTTAGCACAGCTAGATCTAAAACGGTCTGCAAGATCATGAACTGAGACAACGGTGGTTAGGTCTCTGCTTCGACTCTGCCGGCTAGGTCGTTGCCATGGCAAAGCTGGGAAGAGATGACATTTTTCTTGGGTGGTTTCTCAGTGCCTTTCGCTAGTTGATTTCAGGGTGCTGGACTCCCAGTGGTGGCCCCTCAGCTCCCTTCCTGGTTTCTGACTCTGCTCTCTCCAGTTCTGATGGCAGGACACGTAAAGGCCTTAGGGGGTGGTCTGAAACTCGGGCTCCCCCTACATGATTCACATTCTGGTGCTGATGGCCGGGGGCTTTATCCCCGCTCGCGGGAAGCAGGGTTTGGTGGGAGCTGTGAGCACAGGCTCTAGAGTCCAACTGCCTTAGACTCAGCTTTTGGCTTTATCGATTATTCGCTGTGTGGCTTAGGGACAGTTATTTCACCCTCCCGTGCCTCACTGTTCTCATTCGTCATATGGGGAGGATAATAATACCTGCCTGATAGCACGGTTATGAGAATGAAAGAGAGCCTAATCACAAGACCAGTTAGCCCTTTTTTGAGCACTTAGTATGGGCCGGAGATGGTTTGAAGTCTTCACATTTGTTAATGTGTTTATATTTCAATAAATGACTTGAGAGAACGGATGCTCTGAGCCCGAAGAACAGACCTTACTGGGGAATTTCAGGCATACGGGCGTGTTTACCGCACAAGTGTTTTTTGGGGAAGGCGGTCTTTAAATGGCGCCTCATAAAAGCAAATAGCAAAAGTCCCAACAGGTAATGTTGGCTCTCATATCCCAAAGTAACTATGTGGCAGATTTTATAGAAAGCGTCTACCCCTATCAGATTTTCCCACTCCCGATGATTTTTCTAGAAAGCCGCTGATGGTTGCTTCCCCATTTCTTTTTTTTTTTTTTTTTAAGATTTTATTTATTTGACAGAGAGAGAGACATCGAGAGAGGGAACACAAGCAGGGGGAGTGAGAGAGGGAGAAGCAGGCTTCCTACTGAGCAGGGAGCCTGACGTGGGGGCCCGATCCCAGGACCCCGGGATCATGACCTGAGCCGAAGGCAGACGTTTAATGACTAAGCCACCCAGGTGCCCCTGCTTTCCCATTTCTAACCCAGTCTCCAACAAACAACTCCAATGGAACAGACTGTGGCAGGGAAGAAGTTGGAAATACGGCCAAGGATCTCCCAGAGGGCAAAGATGCCTAGTGAGTCAAGAAGGCCCACCTGTGGTTTGGCTCAGAGCAGTTTCATCCAACAAGCAAAAGAAACGTAGACAATGACAACTACCACGCGCTTAGTGTCCCTTACACACATGCTAGGCACGGTGCCCGGCACTACACACACTTTCTGTTGGACCCTCATGGTAACCTTGCAGGGTGGACCATGCCTGCCTCGTTTTACAGATGAGGCAGAGAGTTGAAGACACATTGAGTCCCTTGCCTAGGGCCACACAGTAAGTACGCAGCTGAACTGGGATTTAAACACAGGTGTGAGGGGTTGCGGGTGGCGGTGCCCAGGTGGCTCAGTCGGTGAGCGTCTGCCTTTGGCTCAGGTCATGCTCCTGGGGTCCTGGGACTGAGGCTCAGCGGGGAGCCTGCTTCTCCCTCTGCCCCTTCCCCTGCTCGGGCTTTCTCTCTCCACCACCCAATCAATAAATAAAATCTTTAAAAAAACTAAACCCAGGTAGGTCTGATTCCAAAGTTTAGGCTTGCCACAAACCTGGAGCTGTTTTTCAGTTTTCGCTAACTGGGCATGCTGGAACATGAAAAAACAAGCTAAATTACTTGTTACGGTAACAGCCAGTTGTCTAAGCAGCTGTGCCATCTAACAAAGATTTTGTCTGGTACTTAATCATTTCTTTTAATCCTCACAAAACCCCGATGACGTAGGCACAGATATTTGCCCCTAGTCTGCATGTGAGGAAGCTGAGGCGTTGACCATGGAAGCTGCTCAAAGTCACATGGTACGTGGTACTCCTGGAGCCTGAACTAGAGCCTGTGCTCTTGACCTCTACGCTCTAGAGCAGGGCTGTCCAACAGAAATAGGATGGGAGCCCCATAGGCAATTTTAAACTGTCCCATAGCCACATCAAAAAGTAAAAAGTCACGGGTGAAATTAACAAATTTCACTTAACCCAACTGTCCAAAATATCACTTCAACGTACAGTCAATATAAAATAATTGAGATAGTTTACTTTTTTTGTACTTGGTCTTCAAAAGCCAACGTGTGTTGTGTATTTACAACCCATCTCAATTTGACCCAGCCGAGTTTCAAGCGCTAACTGGCCCTATGTGGCTAAGGGCTATTGTATTGGACCGAGTATCTGAAGGTCTTGATACTTGATACTTTTTTAGAGGCTAAAGACTGAACAGAGGAAAGAATAGGAGTGGGCTGCCTGGGTGGCATCTGCCTTCGGCTCTGGTCATGATCCCAGGGTCCTGGATCAAGCCCACGTCGGGCTCCCTGCTCCTCCTTCTCCCTCTGCCCCTTACTCCCCACCCCCCAACTCAAGCTCCAACTTTCTTTCTCTCTCAAATAAACGAAGTCTTAAAAAAAAAAAAGAAAGAAAAAGAAAGAACAGGAGATTTGATTTTCACAGACCTGCAGATGTGTCCTCAAAAAGGTTTTCCTTTTGGTATACTCAAAGTTATTTCTCATCAGAAGGTACAAAAGTGCAGATGCTTCGTTCCTGGTTGAGCTGATCTTCGAGGTGCAGCACTTTAAAACCTCGTAGCAAAACGCAGCACACATGTTCACCCTTCCTTTGAAAAAGGCTGAAGGGAACTAAAGAACAGGAAAAACATAAGTATCTGAAAACCCAATCACAAAAATCAATCCATTATCACATGCCCATTATAGTCTCACTCAAAACTGTATTTTGACTGGGTGGCTCAGTCAGTTAAGCATCTGCCTTTGGCTCGGGTCATGATCCCGGGGTCATGGGATCAAGCCCCGCATCGGGCTTGTGCTTCTCCCTCTCCCTCTGCCTCCCCTCCCCAACCCCCGCTCATGCTCTCTCTCTCTCTCTCAAGCAAATAAATAAAATCTTTAAAAAAAAATAACAGGAGAATTCAAGTCCATACACAGGTCACTACAAAAATGTGTGATACTGATTATAAACGCAACAGATCCAAGAAGAGCTCACGATGCTCTGGAAAAGATGAGTAGGTTCTTGATAACAGATATTAAATTAATGAACGGCTGAGATGATGAATGATTGATGGGTGCCAGTTTGGGCTTTGAAAACAGGAAGGACCATCTGCATTGCTTACACTTTCGCATTATGTTTAAACTGTATTTGAACAGTTGCTTATAGTCTGAACTCCCAAACGCTGAGAAAATTATAGTGGGAATCTATCCATCAAATAAAGTTGATCTTTTAACAAGCAGACGCGCATGCATCTTCTACTCATAAATAGTGTTGAATAAACTGTATTTTGGCATTAGAAAGAGAGTGCAAAAGTGACACAAATCTTCCAAATTGCCAAGTAGCTGTTATTCTGAAAATGTATTCATTCTGCTTTGTGGAAGATCAACTGTCCATATAACAGGCGCGTTACAATCTCCCACGCCTCCATGGCAAGGCAAGCAAGTGGTAAGTTCCTTCAAGGGTACACAATGGAGTTTTTCAGGAAGTGTGAAGCTAGAGGGCCACCCTTTCAAAATCATTCCTTGGGAATCTTAAGTTTAAACCCATGTTACAGGAACTGCGCCCCCCTTCTTTAAAGTAATCTCTACACCCAGTGTGGGGCTCAAACTCATGACCTCAAGATCAAGAGTCACATGCTCCACTGAGCAAGCCAGCCAAGAGCCCCAGGAATCTACTCCTTTTATCATCTCAACACCAAATACAAATGCCATGCAGATAATGAATGTTTAATGAATGCTTTCTGATTGGCATCTGGGAAATCTCATCAACGGTCCTACCAGATGAGACTAAATCTTGCTGGGCAAGATACTCTAGTATGAAAATAAAGGTGTGAGGAAGGGCATGGGAATAGTGTGGTTAATCCGCCACACTTAACCTCTACCTCCACCATACTTCTCTGAGTGGACAATGGCCAAAATCATCAATGACCTCATTGTCAATCCCAATGGACTCCCTTCCCCCCATTCTTATTACACCACTCCATACCTCATAATACTGCTAAACTTTTTTCTCCGTTGGCTTCCATGATATCCCTCTTTTTTCCCTTTCTTCCCACTTCTGTGACTGCTCCCCTCTCATCTCCACAGATTTCTTTTCCAGCCCTTTCTAGGTTGTTTTTCTCTACTGTATTGCTCTTGACCTTTTTGTTGTTGTTGTTCTTCCTCTACATACTCTCCAGGGAAACTAAAACCACTCACAGCCTTCAGTTACCACTCATATGCTGATGATCTCCCTAGTTCACTATGCTCCAGTTAAACTGGGCCTTTCAGTTCCCAGAATTTTCAGTTCTTTCCCAACTCTGGGCCTTTGCATATGCATGCCCTTCTCCCTAGAGTGTTCTTCCTTGGGCTTTTCAAACAGTTGACCCCTTTTCATATTTCAGGTCTCATTTTAAAAGGGACAAACCTATTTAAGTAAGATATCTGTGGAGCACCTAGGTAGCTCAGTTGGTCAAACTCTTGATTTGGGCTCAGGTCATGATCTCAGGGTTGTGAGATCGAGGCTCATGTCTGGCTCCACACTGGGCATATAGTCTGCTTAAGATTCTCTCTCTCCCTCTTCCTCTGTCCTCCCCACCCCCGTACATGCATGTGCACTCTATAAAAAAATAAAATAAAGTAAGGTATCTCTTACAAATCCTTTTTCTCTATCTTAGCAACTTGGTTCCTTCCCAGGACTTATAATTACTATTTCATTTACTCGTTTATTTTCTTTCCCCCAACCCCACTAGACTAGAAGCTTAGCGAGGACAGAGACTATGTTTCTTTTGTATCCCCAGCACTGTATCTCTAGTACCTAGTATAGTGCCAGAGAGAGAAATGGAGTTCAATAAATACAGGATGGATGGATGGATGGATGGATGGATGGATGGGTGGATGGATGGATGGATGATGGATGGGTGGGTGGATGGATGGATGGATGATGGATGGATGGATGGATGGATAGGTGGGTAGATGGATAGATTGTGGGTGGGTGGGTGCACGGATGGGTGGGTGGATGGATGGATGGATGGTTGGATGGATGGATGGTGGATGGATGGATGATGGATGATGTGTGGATGGCTGGCTGGCTGGATGGGTGGATGGATAGATGGATGGGTGGCTGGGTAGATGGATGGATAGACAGATGCGTAGGTGGATGGATGGATGGATAGACAGATGCGTAGGTGGATGGATGGACGGATGGGTGGGTGGATGGATGGATGATGACTCCAAATCTAGTTTTCTAACCCAGATCTCTCTCTAGAGCAAAGACCTATATATCTAACAGCTAATCCTAACTGCTCTAACTGGATGTCCTAAAGGCACCTTAAATTCAACAGGTCCACAAAACAGAACTCATTAACTTTAATCATCTCTTACCTACCTTATTATAGTAAGTCTTTTTCCTGCCTTTATTTAGTATTGCCACCAATTCATCTTCCACACTCCTTTCAAGAGAGTTTTCCCCACCTGCACCAATCTGCTTTTAATACAAATCTAATTGTGTTGGTTCCATGCTCCCTGAGGGCTAAAAGATGAAGTCTAACTCCTAAGATAAGTACATAATCATCTGGTCTCCACTGACCTCTTCAGTCTCATCTCTCACTCAGTCCATACATACTATCTCTATTGCAATGGAGAAACTTTTGCTAAATTCGGACATTTCCCCTCCTCTTCCCCACCCTCAGTTCCCTGTATAGACTTGTTTTATTCTAGTGGCATTTGTGGAAATGCCTGCATATATGTGTGTATGTTTCCCTCTACTGGACAATAAACCCTTGGACTGTATCCCTGACACAGTGTCTAACACCAGTAAATTCCTACCTGAAAACTGGTCAGTGAATTATTTCTGAATTTCTTTCCCTTAGTTGCTTATAACATGCTTGTATTGAATTCAGTTCTCCAAATACTTCTTTATTCAAAAATTATATTAAGGAGGCATGCCTGGGTGGCTCAGTGGGTGAACTGCCCACCTTTGGCTCTCCTGGGATCGAGTCCCACATCAGGCTCCTTGCTCAGTCGGGAGCCTGCTTCTCCTGCTTCCTCTGCCGCTCCCCCCACTTGTGTTCTCTCTTGCTTGTTCTGCTCTTCCCTCTCCCAGATAAACAAATAATCTTTAAAAAAATTATATTGGGGTGCCTGGGTGGTTCAGTCAGTTAAGCGTCTGCCTTTGGCTCAGGTCATAATTCTGGGGTCCTGGGATTGAGCCCCACATCGGGCTCCCTGCTCAGTGGGGTGTCTGCCTCTCCATCTGCCCCTCTGCTCGTGCTCTCTCTCTCTCCAATAAATAAATAAAATCTTAATTTAAAAAAATCAAAATATTATATTAAGGAGTGGCCATTAAGAAACAACCTTCAACTCCACCCAAGTTCTGTATCGAGTAAATGCAATAAGCCAGCAGACAAATAGTGACGACAAAAAAGTTCTCCAGGCCCAGCCACTCCACTACACAAATCAATTAATTGAATTTCTTTGTCTTGTTGGAGTTTCATCCCAGTGTAGAGGCCCTGACTGTAGCTTTCCAAAACTGCAACTCCACCCTGGCTTATGATGCTCTTTATTACATTTAAAAGCCATCAAAAACAGACCAGGAATAAATTTTGGCCATCTGTTTGAATCCAATTTATTCCTAAAAGCCTGGGCTGAGGTTTGCGTCGAGATGAGGTAAGCAGCCTGCACATTTAGAGCCCGCAGACACAATTAGCTTTGAAAGGCAGAATTCATTCACCTGAACTCGTACTGAGTGCCTACTGTTCGCAGGCTATGATAGGAGACCCCGGGGTTAGACAACTGGTCTCTGCTTGCCAGGGGCTCATATAGGAGCACATGGATTAAGTTCTATAACCTTGGCATGAGAACACTTTGAGAAGAAGCAAACTAAAAAAAAACCCGGCAAAGCTGGTCATCTGAAAATGAGACTTTTCCTACGAGCCTGTGGGAAAGGGGAAGGAAAGGCGATGTGAAATAGAAAGCATGTTCAGACTTTATGGGGTTCTCATTGGGCTGTCTTCGTGTGTGTTGCCCTTCTACACCCGTACTTACAAAGGCCCTACTTCATAGCTTCGTGACCTGAGGTTCGGGGACGTCACTCCAGGGACCCACAGTGCCCTTTTTCCTGCCTGCCACGGAGGGAGCCCCATGAGCAGCTCAAAAGCTGTCCTTACCTTACTGATGAAGGCTCGCAGGGAGGCAAAAACATGTTTCAGCGACGCTTCGGACTGTCCATTTTTAAGGAATGCCAGATGAATATCAAATACTTTTCTCATTAATGGGTTGTGGCCGTCGTTATTTAAAAGTTGACTCTACAAAACATTAAAAAAAATAAATTTTGGGGGCGCTTGGGTGGCGCAGTTGGGGAAAGATCTGCCTTTGGCTCAGGTCATGATCTCAGGGCTGTGAGGTTGAGCCCTACATCGACTCCCTGCTGGGCGTGAAATCTGCTTAAGATTCTCTCTCTCTCCACCTCCCTCTGTCCCCTCCCCTGTTCTCTCTCTCTCAAAAAAAGTAAACCCGGAGGGCCAAAGCAAGAAGGAAGAAAATGACCGATTTTAACTCAGGGGGAAGCAAGCACGATTTTCTTTTTGAAAAAAAGAAAATTTTTTGAGTTTTTGAATTTTCCTGCTAATATTACATTATGGGACAGTTATGTCATTTTTACTCTTCAGAGCACTCTCCTATTATCTCATCTTACTCCCTCGACAACCTTACAAGATCATGGTTTTTACCTTCTTCTTTTAAAAATCCTCACGATGAAGGGGCATCTGGGTGGCTCAGTCGGTTAAGGAACTGCCTTTGGCTCAGGTCATGATCCTGGAGTCCCAGGATCAAGTCCGGCATGGGGATCCCCGCTCAGCGGGGGGTCTGCTTCTCCCTCTGACCCTGCCCCCTCTCACGCTCTCCCTCTCTTTCTCATTCTCTCTCTCAAATAAATAACATCTTTAAAAAAAAATCCTCACGCTGCTGATTTGTGTGGAGAAGCAAACATCTGAGAAAAAGCACTGAACGCCTGGCCAGGGAAGCTAGCCAGCCTGCCTTGGCATCGTCAAGCCTGATGGGTATCTGGGCAAACCAGTTCAATCCTAATTCGAGCTAAACATGACTGGATATATTAATAAAAGTGTGACAGAAAACGGGCTTTAAACACACACACACAAAATCAAACAACAGAAGTTCAGAGGTAGTCGGAAGCTTGAGGGCAAATGAGTCCAAACCCCTCCCTTCGTGGATGTGGCAAGGGAGTCTCTGTGAATCCCCAAAGGCCACGCAGTAGCCAAACGAAGTCTGTCATCCAAGTTTCCGGACTGTTCGTTCGGGGCTTTTTTACTATGCTGTGCTTCCTCCGACTAATTTGTGTACAATGTTTTCTTTAGGACACCACCTGAACTGTGACTTCTCATTTTTACCTTGAAGCACTGGGTGAAAAACGAGATGGTATCCAGCACCGTTAGGGAAACTTCAGTAGCAGTGTTGCCTTCGAGAAGTGCCTGATGGAAAATGTCTGCTTCGGTTGTTGCAGAGCCTAAGATTACAGGAAAAAAAGTTAATACTGACCAACGCAGAGAAGCACGTGACTGTTTCGAATGATTATTCGCCTCCCCCGCAAGACTCAGCGAGAGACAGACGAGCAAGAAGAAAGGAGGCTCTCAGTATACCGCAGACCTAATGAGCTTCGCTGTATTTATTCCTTAATCAAATATGATCCTGGCGGATCGATGCCACCCATTCTTACTTCAGCTCTGTTATCAACAGCCCTGCGACACGTAATTAGGTGTCTCCGCTTCTTTGGAGACAAGATCTCAGGGATGAACTCAGATGATGTGACTTGGGAACAAGGACGCTGATGTAACTGGGAATAACAGAGGAAATTAGGTGTGCAAAAATGAGAAATCGCAGACAGCCGGCGACGCCGCCTATGGTGGCGCCCCCTCCCGCCAGATGTTTCTAATCAGGCCGATGTTAGGGGACTTGTTTCTAGATCAGACGAAAAACAAAGCACCTCGGCCAACCGAAGGCAGCAGGTCCCTTATATTTTTACAAGGGACAGGAGCAAAGCCGAAGTCCGTAAAACTTGCATTTTTTTAAAGGTCTCGAGTCTATTATTAGCTCAGGGTCCATCTACCCAAGACATTTGTTTTTATTATTAGTCCTCATGACAAAGCCAGTTTGGCTGGCTTCCTTTTCAGCAATCTCCAGGGGACTATATGGAAATGAAAGATTTCTCTTTGACTTTTTATTAATATTTGCTCTTCAGAGGATCACTTCCACTTATAGAACCCTCTAGCCTTCCCCGCCTGGTCAACATTTCTCTCCTTGCCCTGTTCTCCTTGTCAATATTTCAACACATGTGTAATATGCCTTTGTCAAAATAGTATTTGCAATTCTCTCATTTCTGCTGTCAGCTCAGCAGGGCTAATCCCTTAAAATCATTGAATGAACAGATATTATATATGTTGAACAAATATTATAGATACTATTATATTCAGACGCCATTGTTTGCACTGAGGTTTAACAATAGGAACGAAGGCTAGCCAGTGTAAAATAATATGATGAGAATAGCAATTCAGTGGGGGAAAATCCGTTTCTTTAATACTGAACTAAGAGAAAAACCATGGTTACCTAAAAATCACTGGAAAATCCACACACAGTTTATTAGATATTCCTGACCGACAAAAGGACTGTTCATAAACACAGAGATACACAAATACATCCATAGATGTGTGGTCATTTCCGATTGTGTTGGTGATTTAAGCTAGAATTCCTTCAAGGTTCCATAGCATTATGTATATGTTTCGAATGGGTAGCCTACCCACATTTTCACTTACTGTGATTAAGTGTAAATGAACTTTCCAGGCTGCTAAGATGCTGAAGTCGGGCCTGCATAACTCCTGATCTGTTTCGAAGAGCTGGCATGGTCTGTGATTTTCGGTCTATTCCAAAGTGCTTGGACAGCCAGGCATCATGTATCCTAAAAATATTTTCGAGTTAGGAAATGGAGTACTCTAATACTATATCTCCATGTTATTTTTTTAATTTTTAAAAAGATTTTATTTATTTCTTTGACAGAGAGAGAGAGAGACAGCGAGAGAGGGAACACAAGCAGAGGAAGTGGGAGAGGGAAAAGCTGACTTCCTGCTGGGCAGAGAGCCCGCTGCAGGGCTCGATCCCAGAACCCTGGGATCATGACCTGAGCTGAAGGCAGAGGCTTCACCAACTGAGCCACGAAGGCGCCCCTCAATGTTATTTAAAAAAATAAAATAAAATAAAAATAAATGACGAGGTTTCCACATAAATAGCACACCGTGTTCAATATTCTATCTACTATCACTCAGCTTGAACAAGGCAGCACTGGAAATTGTATGGAGTTTTAATGGATATTTGAAAGAGCTTTTGCTATGAGAATGTAACTAAGGAATTTAGAAAGAGCTTCTTCCTTTCCTCCTTCTTAAAAAATCAGAATCGAGTGGCCAACACTCCATAAGGCTTGGTCTTTTCTCAAACGGCAAGGAAGGGCAGGAGTCACAGAAAATAGTCAGAGGGATACTCAGAGTGGAAATGAGGTAGGGAGAATTCCTGGGGTTAGATGTGCAAGAAGGAATGCCAATCTAATCTGTTTCTGGCCTGGCCTTAAACCTGGATCAGGCATGTCTGTTACTAGGATATGCCAACTTTTGCTTTCCTTCAGTTTTAAGAGTCCATTAAAAAAAAAAAAAGTACAGCGGGGTCTTATGGGAACCCAGGAAGAAAAAAGAGTTTGTCTATCCTCTAGTAAACAGAGTGGGAGAGCCAGGAGAATCACAGAGGTGAAGGCTCACAGTGGTAGTTACCGAGCTGGCTCAGAGCCACAGGGAAAGAGAGTGGAAATCGTCACTGGGATTACCCATTATTAGGATGTTCCTGACACTCAGCCATGAACTCCATCCAAAGTGTCTGTTTAGTTCTTGGAAGTGCCATGGAATTTCACTTTTATAAAAAGGACTCTATCTGAGCTGCTTAACTCTACCCCCTAAAAATAGATCTCATTGAAATAAGTGATCTTTTTCTTAGGGTCCCTCAAACGCGTCCTAAAGTATTTATTTCATCAAGACTTAGGTAGCAAAAAGAAGAGAACAGCTCACAGCGAATGCATGTCCCAGATGCTGTTGCAGACTTCTATTTACCTTAGCAACTGAAGTCAATATTGACAGGTTGCTGGTAAAAGTACAGACCTTACAGTTGTTCCCACTTTATGATTTCCTGCCTTCCCCTGGATCTTTTCTCACCTCTTTCAGAAAAGACAAGTGTCTGTTCTTGGATTAGAACAGGAACTCCGCGTAGCAGGCTAACTGCTACCCTTTGGAAAACTTAAAAATACATCCATTCACACAAGTTTAATTTACAGTGTGAGTTGAGACATGTTAAATGAAGCCCGGGTAACTTCATGTTAACGCAAAATGAAGAACCTAGGTTTTTACGTGGCACGATCAAGACTGCCATCTGTTGGAAGAGAAGGAAAAAAAAAAAGTGGGAATTACCTGGCTATGTTTCTTTTCCCCATGTATCTGAAGTGGAACAAACATACTCTGGGAAGAAAAACAACAGCACGTTAGCGAGATATTGTCACACTTTGCATTTTAATGAGCAATATTCAAAAACTCATGTGTTCCAAAGAATGGCCCATTTAAACCGTATTACGACAATATGTTTTGGTATTCAGATACATACACATAACTACTTGTGGGTTTGCCTTATTATATCTTTCTAGATTTATTTGCTACAACTACATCAGCAACAAAAAGCTCCATGTGTCTTCACCTACAATTCTAGTGACATTTAAAAAGCTTGTCAAGGCAAATGATGATTCTACATCGTGCTCTATAATATTTCATAGCAAAGATCTCTAGTTTTAGCCATTAATACCTAAAGAAAAAGTTTCTTGAGCCCTAAAAATTGGAGCAATTGCTATATTTTTATAATGGCATTAAATACACCTTCTATTATTCAAAAATCTCAAACACATCCGGAAGTTGGGAGGAGAGCATAATAAACTCCCATGCACTCAGCACCCACCTGCTTCAACGGTTATCAGCACAGGGCCATTCCTGTTCATCCTCTACTCTGAACAGGTGCCCTGCTCACCCTCCACTCTCCCTACCTCTTATAATTTTTTTTGAAGCAAACCCCCAACATCATATATTTTCATTAGTAAACATTTTGATATAGTTTTTAAAAATCGCAACCTCCGTTTTGTTTGCTGATGTTTTCTGCAAAACTTTGAAGACTTTATATGTGCACCAAGTATCCTCTTGTTGTTTTGAAAGACATGCACACAAAAACATCACATTGATGCATGCTCTTTATTTATTTATTTATTTATTTTTAAAGCAAGCTCTGCACCCAACGTGTGTCTTGAACTCATGTCCCTGAGATCAAGAGTTGCATGCTCTACTGACTGAGCCCGCCAGGAGCCCCTGGGTGTTATTTATCTAAAAATTCCTCAGATTTCATTCTAATTTTTCTTTTAGCTTTCAATAGGATATGCAGATAGCTTAGCTAACAATCTAGGACAACTTCCCAACTCCACCTTCCCAACTTCCCAAACAAGACTGGATTTTTCCCCAACTGCCTTGGAATGGAGAGGAATACATATAGATATGAATATATACATGTGAATATATATATATACACACACATGTATATATATATACACATATATATGCACATTTCTGATGCCGGTAGAATTACTCAGCTCTACAGAGGAGTACAAATTCTAAATTCCAGTCATTGAAGCTACTCCATTAAGCCAGCATCTGCTCCAAAAGAATGCTTTTGGACAGCTGATGCCACTTCTAGTTTTCTAGATCACAGAAAGATTGCTGCTGGGCTGAACGATGGTCTATTATTAGCTAATTCTGCTGATATCATAAGTATTCCATCTCCATGTTTTGTCCCATCTGTATGAAGAACCTGTGTGTTGGCCCTGATGCTACCAAAACAGTTGACTATTTCCTAAGTTATCAGTAAATAAGCTGTTGGGGGGAAAAACAGGTAATATTTTAACCCCCAAACAAAGAGAAAATTTATGAAAATAAGTTAGTATAACTTACTCGAGAAGGATGAGAATGTTTATGAGCTCCTGAGGAGAGACTTTATTCCAGTAAGTTAAGAGAGTATCTGAAAATGGAATAAACAAAGTGGCAGATCTTGAAATAAGCACAGTAAATAGCACAGTGCCCCCTAAAGTGTCAATAACCTAGCTTTGACAACCGTCAGTTTCCAGCCAGTATTTAATGATTATTTTTATTTAGTTTGTAAATATTCTTTTGGATGGCTGATACTAATCTTCGTATCATCCCTGAAGACAGAGGAAGGGAAAAGGACCAGGGGAGTTTTTAATGAACTTCCTAAACTTTTGCATAACACTGTGTGCTTAGGTGTATTTTTCCGAAAGGAGGGCCAAACACCTTTGCCTGCTACTCAAAGGGCTCTGTGAACCAAAAAGTTTGAGAAATTTAAACTTTAGAAGAAGAGATTTTTTTTTACCCTGTGCTTTTGCATTATAAACTCTGAAGTCCTGATATTATGTAAACACACACACACACACACACACACACACAGTTAAAAACAAAACAATAGGCTGAATGAAAATGGAGTTGCTTATGCTAAGCCTCCCACCACCAAACCTAGACAATTACAGTTCCCACTCTCCCAGGAATGGAATTGTAAACCAGTCAATTAGGAATCGTCTGATGGGCACTACTAAGGTAATCTGCCTGACAGAGCCCCAGCATCCCCTAGACAAAAGTGACTTTGCAATAACAAACCCACTTTGTTTCCCTGTATAACTTCCTTGCTCCAGCTCCCTTCTAACTCTAAAAGTCTTTCATTTTGTACAGCTTCTCAAGACTACTTTCTGTCTGCTAGATTGGATGCTACCTGACTCTAATCAATTTTTGCTCAAATACACTCTTACAAATATGCCTGCTTATCTTCTAACCGCATGTCCAGGCGCATGTATCGAACTATTCCAGATATAAAAATCCCTTAAATCTATCATGTATACTTCTCTTCTGACCTGCTTCTTTACTCCAACACAGTGATTCACCGAGATTAAAAAGAAAGAAAAAATACTGCTGCCACTTAACTCTCCATTCATTTTTCATTTACTTTTTAAAAGATTTTTATTTTTAAGTACTCTCTACGCCCAGAGTGCGGCTAGAACTCAGTTGCGAGATCCTGTCGCATGCTCTACCCACTGAGTCAGACAGGTGCCCCCTCCATTCCCTTTTTATGCTACTCAGATATAGCTCATGGTGTTCATAGCTCTTAAATGTAAAAATGTCATAGGCATCACAAGAGTGGTAAATGACAAAACTGCCAACCCAGCTACAACCCGGGCAAGATAAGGATGGAAGACTAGGCAATGTTGGCTAGGCAGAGAGGGGGAGAGAGGGAGGAATGCAGGGATTTTGACTTTACTTCCAACTGTTTCTAAGAACCACAAATGTTGATACTTTCTAAAACACTGATCCTCAAGAATAAAAATGCTAAAAATGGCGTCGTTAGTTTGCTTAAAAGGGGGGGGCAGGGACTTCCGGTCCCCCCCCTCCTGCCTTTGATTGCCGTGCTGCTCAGAGAAGCCCAGATCCCCCAGAAGCCACTGGGTTTCCGGCCTCTCGGCTTCCTGTCGAAGAGCGGTGTGTAGGCACCGTCCTCTCTCTCAACACACATCGGCTCTTCCCGCCAAAAGGCTGGTGCCTTCTTCCCACCCAAAAACTCCGGGACTTTCTGCCCACCCCTGAACCACGCCGGTGCCAGCCTTGTGCCCAGAGGCAGCTTCGCAGGTCTGTAAAAGAGGTAAAAGGCCTCATCCCAGCCACGGCTTAGCTCTAGTCAGCAGCTCCTCCGCCATTTTCTCAGCAACGGCGGTAGCGCTGTCAAGCCGCTGGCCTGTCTCTACCGTTTCCAAATCCCAAATCGGCGAGACATGATGCAGGCAGGGAACAATGGTGAAGGAGACAGGGGAGGTGGTAAGAAACCTTCAGAAAGAGAAAAATTACAGTTTAGTGTATGTGATGTGTCATCTGATGATTTTAAAAAAACCTGGCTAATGCTAAAAGAGCTCCATGACAAAGAGCTACGCCGTTTACAGGCAAAATTGGCCAGTTTGAGGAAAGAGCGACTGGCCGATGGAAGGTGGACGGGCTCCACAGCCAAAATTAAAGAGCTGACCGCGCAACAGAAAGTCCTCAGTAGAACCATCCATAACTTGCGAGATCAGTTAAATGCAAAAACATGTGAACGCTGTTCTCTGAATGAAAGCTACAGGAACAAACTACAGCAAGAATTTTATGATATCCAACAACAAAATCTTCACTTTATTGCTGAGCTTACTGAAGAAAGGAATAGGTTAAGAGAAGAAAATCAGAAGCTTTCTGCAGAACTAAAACGGAATCTGCAGCATTTGCCCCCTTCTTTTTCGAATAGCGATGATGAGGAATTCATTCCCTGTACTCAAAAGTCTGTGCCAGTTTTCTCCGTCAGGGAGCCCGCCCCAGGAACTCATGTGTATCTGCCTGTCAGATTGATAAAGCAATCAAACCCTGAAGAGATGAAAACTGGACGAAAGGAACGACCACGAAGTCCAAAGTTTTCGATTCCATTCTACAGTCAGGACCTCTTCGAGGACCGGGAGAACTCTCCTGAGCAGCCTTATCTTAATAGCAGTAAGCCTGGCACAGAGAGCAGTACCAATCATAAGTCACCTGCAGGGTTTCCTTTAACATCGACAGTTGGTCCTCAAAAGGGGCGTGGATTTCAAGATGTTTCAAACCACGAAGACCAGCTAGGCCAGCCGAAAAGGAAACAGATCTTCACCCAGAGGACCTCCACCCAAAGGACCTCCACACAGAAGTGTGAAACTCAGATTGACTTCTCTTGGAGCCTTTCCAGTACTTCTAGCACAGGAAACCCCGCTACTCAAGTCATATCTGAAACTTCAGAGGAAAATATGCCTGGTTATAATGGAAGTTCATTTCCCCCTTTTACACAAAGTAAGGAAAAGCCCCCTTTAAATGTATTTCCTCTTGACTATACTGTAAGATCTAGTGGGAAAAGAAAATCGAAGAGTGGTATAGCTCAGCACAACATTGGGTTTTCTATAAGAGATTGCAGCTACCCGACACCTTTCACTGAACAATCCACTGGGAAGAAGAATGTTAATGAGTCTATAGGTAAGGAGTATGACGCCAATAAGCCTCTCGGTGATACCCAAAGTTTCATCTCGGAGTCTACAATAAAGAGAAAAGCCAGGACACAGAGAGAAAAAGAAGGAAAGTAGCTTTGCCTCACCCTCTCAAGGAAAATGCTCTTCTTTTACAAGAGGACAGTCTTCCTGTCAATTCAGACTGTGTAACTGATTACCCCGACTCTGATTCCATTTCTCCAGAAATAATAAACAAGACAATAAGAAAAAAAAAAGGTTTGGCAAATGACTAAGACTTTGAAACAGTGACTTATTGCCAATTAATAAAATGTAGTCACAAAGAGAAAAGGAAATTCATTGTCTGGAATTCCTCTACTTCCACATATAAGTGTAAAGGTCTGCCATCTTTTTGTTGAAACTAAGTTGCTACTGTTTGTGAACCAATAAAGCCAAGAAAGGACCTGAAGAGTATGGACTTCTAAGGGTTCAACATTTAAATGCACACAGAGTGACTAAAATATTTACCAGGCAAGACAAAGTAACTAGAATACATCCACTGAGAAAGATCCGGAAGCAGATTTTTTTCAGAATAAAATGAATATGACTTTACACATACAAAAGATAAAGAGGAGACGTGACACGGACTGTATACTAGTTATAAAAATGTGCTTTTAAGAATCAAAAAGCAAGAGCAGAAGAGAGAAAAATCTAAGGAGCAGAAACCAAAAATTCACCAAGCAAGGTCAACATTTACAAGAGGAGCAGAACTATGACGTTCTCAAGAAACAAAGCAGTTATGGTCTTATCCATGACATTAAACAAGCTGCCAGAGGCTTAGCTCTGGTAATTACAGTATATGGCGTGAGAGTGGGCGTGTGTGTGTGCATGTGCACGCATGTGTGCATGTGTGTGCGCGTGCACGCTGCTGGAGTGGAGATAAGGAGAAAGTAGTCAGCAGTGCATGTCCCCCAACTCCTTTCCCTGCCCTCTCCGTTTTTCCTCCCTCTGCCCCCAACTCACTTTCCCTGGGCAGTGGTGGTATTCAACTACTTTTTTGTTTTTCTTATTTTTGTTTGTTTGTTTGTTTTCATGTGTCACTTAGGCCTTTTAAAAAAAACAAATTTATTGAGAGAATTCATGGGCCATAAAACCCATTCAAATAGTGCATAATACAGCAGTTTATAGTATTTTTAAAGAGTTGTAAAACCACCACCCCAGTTTTAGAATATTAGATATTTAGAATATCTAAATATTTTAGAATATTTTCATCACCCTAAAAGGAAACCCCATATACATTAGCAGTCACTTTCCACCTTGTTTGCTCACTTTTCCACCTTGCAGGAAGACAAAAACAGTGAGCTGTGGCTGTAGTTGTTAACTGATCCATTATCTCTCAGACTGAAATACCACTGGGGTTAAAAATGATCTCCCTTTATTTCTTTCTCAAAACAGGGAGGTACATCATATAGTCTTACTATAATCTTTGACTTTTACTCTAAATGATAGAGTCTTAGAACTTTAATATTATAGTTGTTTTTGACTTTTATTAATAAACTCTAGGATTTATTATTCATATCTAGCTTTTCTGAAGGTCTTTGATGGTTAACTACTAAATCATTTTATGTTTTTATATCCATTATTATTAAAAAAAGATTTAGAGTAATATTTAAAAATATTTAACAGAAATATTTAAAAATACTTGAATATAAAAATGTTTAAAATATTTAAATATAAAATATTTTAAAATATTTAAATATAGAAATGTTTACAAATAAAGCAAGTAAGTAAAATATAATGATTATGATAATCAGAACCCAGGTGCTTTCATGTTCTTCATTCCTGCATACTTTTTTTTTTAGTAAAAATACTGAGAAAAGGAAGAAAAGGGAGGGAGTTTTGTAAGTGAATGTGATATTTGGGAATAAGATAACCTGATTTTACTTACAGAGGACTTGCAGTTTATGAAAACCCTTCGGTTAGTCTATCATATAAAGAATTGTTAAAACTAATAAATAATACAACTGTACACCAAAGGGGGAAAAAATGGAGCCTGAAAAACAACGTAACACCACACAGTGCCACAGGCAGGCACTATGAAGATAACAGCGGCATTCCCGACCCTCTGAGAACACTTCCTGTCTTTTTGTTTGCTTTTGGTTTTCCAAATCCTGGGTCAAATAAAAGCTAAAGTTTTAAATGTGACTCCTGGTTATTATTTCCTTCTGTTTACTTTGGTCATTTAATGAGATATAAGCTCTACATGAAAAAAAAATATGTTTAGCACTTTTAAAACTACGGTTTCATTTTAGAAATCAATTTTTAAATTAACAATAGTGCAAAAAATCAAACCCAGATGACCCCAATAAACCCATTTTTTTAAAACATATTATTTATTTATTTGACAGACAGAGATCTCAAGTAGGTGGAGAGGCAGGCAGAGAGAGAAAGAGGAGGGAGCAGGCTCCCCACTGAGCAGAGATCCCGATGCGGGGCTCGATCCCAGGACCCTGAGATCATGACCTGAGCCGAAGGCAGAGGTTTAACCCACTGAGCCATCCAGGTGCCCCCAATAAACCCATTTTAAGTTAGAAACAGAGGGAATGTTTTAAGGTCAGAGTCTTCAACGATCTGTTTCTAATGTGCCCGTGTTTTACATACAGGGGACGATCAAATGTTCGTTGCATGAACCTGTAAGGGGGGATGTCTAGTAGAGACCACACTTAATATGCTGGCAACTCACCTTCGGAAATCATTTTCACTATATACAGGTAGCACATTAAGAGGCTTCTGATTTCATACTGGTCCAGTCGGTTATACTGGGATACGCTACTCCTGGTAGAACTTTGTCGAGTCTGTAATAGAAAGGGCTATTGTCAAACAATACTGGTACTAGAGATTCCCACAGCCTTTAACTCAATAACTATTTGTATGATTGGTCCTGCTTGGGAAAATTCTAAGCCTAAATCCAATTTTCTATCACACTTGGAAGGTAAATGAGCTGAATCTTTCTTTGTTGCTACTGCACAGAGTAGTATCACTAGAAATTACCTGGGGGTCTTCATCAAGATAACAGCCATGAACACTGTGTTTCATTCCCATGAGTTCTGTGTTTAAGTAGCAGTAAAAAAAATTAAATTACTGTATGTGGCTATTCCAGGAAAAATAGCTTTTACATGCAGGAGGAACTTAACTAAGGTATATGGAAGCACAGAAACATTTTAAGCTCTTTTCATTTCAATCTTTCAGAGTTTATAAATTAAAATCCAACCTACAAATCATGGGTCAGGAAATCTGTATTTTTTAAGAAGGGCTCATATGACAAGATAATTACATGATGAAGAATCCAGTAATACTTTAAAATCACAGCTTCTACAAACTAGTGACGTTCCTTTTGATGACTTTTGTTAAAATCTCAGTTGTTAACCATGACAAGATCTGACTTATTTGGGGACTTAAATGAATAGAATATTAATAAACTAAAGAATTTACCTTATTAAACACCAGTCCTTTCACAGTTGAGCTAAACTGAGCTGGAAATAGGCATTTACTAAACTAAGATTTACTAAGAACGAGCTTTCACTTAGAGCACACCTAGGTTCTGAATGTTTGCTAGCTGTGTGATTATTAAGTCATTTAACTTCTTTGTCTTTTATCTGCCTTACCTACGATAGTGTCTGTTGACAGAATTCTAAAAGCCGTAAAATAGGAACCTTTGTGAATGAATTACTATTTACCCCAAGGCTCAAAGAAGTATATTCCAGTGGTTCTCAAGGGGTGTTCCCCAATTAGCAGCATCAGCATCATCTGGGAACTTAGAGACACAAATTAGCAGGCCCCATCCCAGACTAAATTAGAAAGTCTGGAGGTGAGGCCCAGCCATCTGTTTCTATTAACCCCCAGGTGATTCTGAAGCACACTACGAATGCTGTGATATAAGAGAAACATTGTTAG
The DNA here is from genome assembly GCF_922984935.1 of Meles meles. Taxonomy (NCBI): domain Eukaryota; kingdom Metazoa; phylum Chordata; class Mammalia; order Carnivora; family Mustelidae; genus Meles; species Meles meles. The sequence continues at coordinate 101,083,849 of NC_060087.1, read as the reverse complement.
AATCAGAAAATTCAGGTTCAGGTCTGGCCTGCCATAGCTGTGTGGTTGTCCTAAATCATAACCCCAGTTTTCATTTGTAAATTGAGTTGGAATTTATTATTTTTATGCACCCTTCTAACCCTAATTTTATATGATTCTGTGATCTTACACAGCAGCATGACATGGCTTTATTGGTCGAAATGAAGTTTCTTGGGGCACCTGGGTGGCTCAGATGGTTAAGCGTCTGCCTTCAGCTCAGGTCATGATCTCAGGGTGGTGAGACTGAGCCCCGCATTGGGCTTAAAGGGTCTTTCTCTCCCTCTCCCTCTGCCACTCCCCCACACCCACCACTTGCCCTTTCTCTGTCACAAAATAAAATAAAATGAGGTTTCTCTGTCTCAAGGCAGACATACTCAAATTTTAATGTTAGAGAATATATTCTGATTAAGTAATGATGCGACACTGAGACCATCGATTTGGAGGCCTAACTTTTTTTCTCCCAGGTTATTTACTCTATCACAAAAGAACAGAAGACTGAATTAACCCTGCCAAGAAGGGATTTACACAACAAGGTGCATTAGATATTTTAAACTTGAACCTTCCCTCTCTAGAACATGTTACAGTATACGAAGATTAAAGGAGGTATTCAAAGTTAGAATTCATCTTAAGGATGAATACCTTATCCTCCATAAACAGTTTTATTTATTTTTCTTAAAGATTTTATTTATTTATTGGACAGACAGAGATCACAAGTAGGCAGAGAGGCAGGCAGAGAAAGGAGGAAGCAGGCTCCCTGCTGAGCAGAGAGCCCGATGGAGGGCTCGACCCCAGGACTCTGGGATCATAACCTGAGCCGAAGGCAGAGCCTTCCAGAGCCACCCAGGCGCCCCCTCCATAAATAGTTTTAAATATTCAAGTAGCAGCTGCCATTAGAGGAAGGAACCAATGCAACATCCAAGAATTATGGGATGCTTTCTAGTAGAGAGACTTTTACTTATCTAAAAAGACAGCCAACTGTAGCCTAACATATCTCTAGGGTTACCCCACATACTTAGGTTCTTACATTTTCAACAGTCCCACTCTGATCTGGAAATCCTGTTGCTCCTTCTGGGAGGAGGGAACCTCTTGAGTCTTCCCTCTTGATTCCATGTCCATTTGGAAAAGCCCCATAAGCTGGAAAAAAAAGCCAAATCCCCATTAACAACAGGAAGAATGGTCAAAAAAAAAATTTTTTTTAAATAAGTACTGGGTTAATTTAGAGACAGATCTTAGGGAATAGATCTTAGTCATCTAAAACATGAAGATTCGGGGGGCACCTGGGTGGCTCAGTTGGTTGAGCAACGGCCTTCGGCTCAGGTCATGATCCTGGAGTCCCGGGATTAAGTCCTGCATCAGGATCCCTGCTCTGCGAGGAGTCTGCTTCTCCCTCCCTGCTCGGCGGGGAGTCTGCTTCTCCCTCCGACACTCTCTCCCATCTCATGCTCTCTCTCTCTCACTCTATCTCTCTCAAGCAAATAAAGTCTTCAAAAAAATTTTTTAAAAAAACATGAAGTTTCGGGGCATCCGGGTGGCTCAGTGGGTTAAGCCTCTGCCTTCGGCTCAGGTCATGATCTCAGGGTCCTGGGATCAAGCCCCATACTGGGCTCTCTGCTCAGCAGGGAACCTGCTCCCCCCACCCCCCGCCTGCCTCTCTGCCTGCTTGTGATCTCTCTCTGTGTCAAATAAATAAACAAAATCTTTAAAAAGAAAATAAAAAAAGAAAAGAAAACATGAAGTTTCTATTTTATATCAAAACACCATAAGAAGCCTAACAAAGGGTGACTTATTTTTTTAACCACTTGAAATACTTTACTATTTACGAAACAATAAGAGGCTAGAAGTAATAAACCAAAGCCACACAATTCAAGAGAGAGTTTTGTAGATAAGGAAACTTAGGCCCAAAAAAGGGAAGCGTCTTGTCTTAAGACTGGAGACAGGATCGGAAACCAGTGTTCTTCTCATTATCTTGTATTTTGTCAGTATACCAAAGCTACATTTTAAACAAGCTTCGATAAGGAAACGTAAGCAAAAAAAAAAAAAGGGGGGGTGCTGCAAGTGTGAGTCAGATTCAATTAAACTTTAGAAGAGCTCATGCTATGTATAGTTATTATGAAGTATTTCAAAAGTACAGAGAAGTACAGGGTGCGTTTCTACACAGCCATACAATGTATACTCTTTAAAGGACTTAATTACCAGTGTCTTTGTCACTGCTCAGACTCCCTCTACTTGTAGGTGAAGTGAAGCCACAGGCAAACTCATCCCGGGATGCCTGTAACACAAGGTGACATCGCAGTCATTTCAACGAATTTGTACATGAGCATGAGACATTGGAATGAACAGAATGGGAGGGTCCCCTAACTTTAAACAAAGCTCACTGTGAAAGTCCAGATCAGGAATCACTGTTGGTACTTCGGTGACATCTCTTTAAAGATGGGGCACTAGGATACTTTGCAAGCAAGACCTCTGACCGAGTAATAGAACCCGAGATGGCTGGCAGAAGCGGCAACCACCGCCCAGTAATCCCCCTGGGAACTAGGTGCAGTGCTCGAAGGAGAGGTGTGACCGGAAGCCCTAGACGAATTTGAGCTCCAGAAGAAAGAACAGATAAGTCAAATACTTTCAAAAATCACCATGGAATATTTTGGAGTGAGCATAAGCAGGAGTAACTGTGTTTGGGAAGAAAGACCAGCCTAAAACCCAGGTAGATAAGGCAGCCCCCACACTAAGCTGAGGTACTTAATCGGGAGCTATAGGCAATAAAGCCATCAGGAAGGCTTAAAAGCAGCTTTCTCAGGAACCCAAGGCAGGCCAGATGAATCGACTAGGGCATTTGATAGGGCTAATTGCCAAAGGCGAATGTAACGGACACAATCTCTCCCACCACCCAACAACATGACATGGCAACTGAACATGGGAAGGCCATCTTGGGCCATTCGGAACACGGAGTGGGGGCAGGGCAGGACTTCACAGTCCCTCTGGGCAGACTAGAAAGGGCACAGTTCTGTGCACCACATTTTAATTGGCCGACTGGTAAATTGGAGCATATCCAGACGAGCGTAACCAAGGTGGTCAAAGGGTTTGGGAAGGACAAAAGAGGAAGTGGAGGTAGGTATCTGGTCTGGAGCAAAATTTGGAAAGCACTTGTACAAGGGGTGTCATGTGGAGGTGGGAACAGATGTGTTCCAAGTCTCTCTAAGAAGGCCGAATGAGGACAAGCAGATAAGAAACCCTTATAGGTCTAATGTGAGAAGGAAAGTTTTAATTACTACAAAGGCGAAATGTTGTTTTGCCCAATGGGGGCCGGTTACCATCCGAGGTTCCTATTAACACTAAGATTCTAAAGGGAGAACAAAGCACAGACCAACTGTGCCGAGCGGAAAGCAACTCCGAAGAACTAAATGGAGGCTGTCCCAGGAAAGGAGAAGCAAAGGAATACAGTTTAACCCCTGGTGCCTTGCATTGTGGAAGTGAAGAATCCTTCATTCCATTTCCAAGTTGAATATCGGAAGGCAAATAATGGTAAATCTTAAAACACTGGGCGCAAAGGATTCCTGGTATTCTCTTGGACCTTGTTACTCAAAATGTGGTCCTTGGACCAGAAGCAGGCAAAAGTATGTTAGAAAAGCACAGTCTCAAACTCCACCACAGGCCTACTGAGTTAGAGTCTGTGTTTTAACAAAATCCCCTGGTGATTCGTATGCACACTGAAGTATGAAAAGCAGGGGCACCTGGGTGGCTCAGAAGCACTGCTGTAGGGAAAAAAAGTGTTAACTCTAAAAATGGAATGAAGAGCAATGCTTAAGATAGAGCCCATATAGCATATGACCCCAATTCTAAACGCAGTCAATAAAAGGGGATAAAACGCCCGGGGAAATACATTACTACTTACAGAATTAGGCAAGGCTGCACAAGAATACAAGGTATCTCGACCCGCTAACCGCTGTATATTTTCCAAGAGCAGTCCAACAAACGGGAGGTACAATTGTGCTATTTTGGCCTGCTGGTTCTGAAAAATAATTATCCAAAGCTCAGTAGGGATATAATAGGTCTATACCCCAAATAAAGCTAGCCCCATCTATCAGTTTCAAGACTCAAAGTGGGCTAATATCCACAACAAATTAGTGAACCATGAGGCTATTTATACTTACAAGTCTCAAAACTAATTACCAAGGAACCTTCTTGGTATTTGGACTTCTACACACTACAGAGTCAAATCACAATCCCTCAATGACTACATAAAGTAAAAGGCGAAAGCTCATTCTTTGAAAAATAGTGCTTGACCTAGAAAGCAGACAATATCGGTTCTGTTCTTTAACTCCAGTGAGGGCTGAGTTTTCACAAGCACAGGGATGGTATCTGCCTTGTTCACCACTTTAACCCCAGTGCCTGGGCAGAGAGGAGACGCTCAGTACACGTTAGCTGAATAAATCAATCAATGGGAGAAGCCCAAAAAATGGTGAATTACTGGGGTGCCTGGGATGGCTCTGTGGGCTGGGAGGCCGACTCTTGGTTTCCGCTCAGGTCAGCATCTCAGTCTTGGGATAGAGCCTTCAAAGGGCTCTGCACTCACCAGGGAGTCTGCTTCAGGATTCTCTCTCTCCCTCTGCCCCTTGCCCTCTTCTGTTGCTTGCTCTCAAACAAATCTTTTCTTAAAAATGGTGAGCTACTCTATTCCTTAAAGAAATATCTGTTGTTGTTGTTGTTTTAAAGATTTTATTTATTTATTTGACACAGAGAGAGAGGGAACACAGGCACGGGGCGGGGGGGGGGGGGCGGGGGGAGAGGGAGAAGCAGGCGAGGCGGGGCTCGATCCCAGGACCCAGGGATCATGACCTGAGCCAAAGGCAGATGGTTAACGACTGAGCCACCCAGGTGCCTCCTCTTTTGTTGTTTTGATCAAAGCAATTAAGATAATGTGATCTTGGCCCCGAGTCAACTGTAAGACTTGGAAGATAAATTTGTAAATAAATACATATCTCCCCTGGCCACTAGCAGTCTTAACACGGTATCTCTTATTTGAAAATGTATTTATTGCTTCTCTCAGCCCTAGACATTCCTCATCCCACACGTACACACACTCGAGTCAGCAAAACCAGTGGATGTAATGGCATAAAAGTTGCCCCTTCACATTTCATGACTCTGGGAGGTTTTTTCTGGAGACTTAGAGAAGGTCTCTAGGGCTTAATAGTCAACCTACAGAATACAGAAGATCAATAGTACCTCCTTGTTGCCTGAATTCGCATTTGTTATTTAGGCTGAACAATTTTTCATATTGTTCATTATTTCTGGGACTCTGCCCCAGATTGTGCTGAAGGGCACAGAGGTCTGAGAACCAACGATCGCCAGCTTCCCACCCAAGGCAGGAATGGCCCTTCCCTGCAACCCTGACAAATGGTTCATGTTCACACTCCAACCCTTCCCTGACTTCTGTTAGAAGGGTCCTTTAGCTGATTTACTCCTTGTAAGTTCTACCTGCGAGGTATAGCTCTGGCCTCTGGTACTACAAGAGCAAGGCCACGCCCCACTTTTACAGGGCAATTCTTCAAATAGTTAAAGATCGTTACTGGGAATCAGCTTCATTCATTCTCTGCAAGGCTAAACAGCCCTCATGACTTCCCTTTATTCTTCACATGGCTTTGGCTTCAAGGCTTTTCCCCATCATGGTCACCCTTTTTGGGCAATTCTCTAGTTTTCCAGTATCCCACTTTGGCTTTGATAGCCACGATGGTCTTGTGGCTAAGAACACGGATCTTGGATTTTATACATGTATGAATTCCCAATCTCCTGGTGCTGTTCCTTGACTGTGATCAAATCACTCAGCCACAGTTTACATTTCTCTTTCGTAAAGTGGGGATAATAATAATGATACTAATTCAGGTGAGGCATTTAATACAGCGTCTGACATGTAGCGAGTCCTCAGTCAATCTTAGCCGCTATTATTAATACTACAGCTTCCGGATGGGAGTCTACTTTCATTCCATAGTGATCACTAGGCAGGGAGATACTACAACTCTCTCAGTGGAACAGGGACACAGGAAAACATACAGTATAAAATATATTAAGCTTTGCCTGCACAAAAATCCGAAAACCACCTAGGAATCTATTACTAGAAGAGAGTTTAAAATAAGGCATTGTTCAGGGGCGCCTGGCTGGCTCAGCATGCAACTCTTGATCTTGGGGTTGTGAGTTCAAGCCCCACACTGGGTGTGGAGCCTACTTAAAAAACAAATAAATAGGGGCACCTGGGTGGCTCAGTGGCTTAAAGCCTCTGCCTTTGGCTCAGGTCATGATCCCGGGGTCCTAGGATCGAGCCCCACGTCGGGCTCTCTGCTCAGTGGGGAGCCTGCTTCCTCCTCTCTCTGTTGCCTCTCTGCCTGCTTGTGATCTCTGTCTGTCAAATAAATAAAATCTTTAAAAATAAATAAATATATAAAACAGAATGGGGTATATCCATATGATGGAATAATATGCAGATTTCTTAAAATGTGGTAGCTCTAATCTTCAGGATGTCTTGTTAATTTAAAAAATGCATAATGATTCTCATTATACACACACACATATATAAAATATATATGTATGTATATATATAGGCTTCTGCATGCACGACTTACATGGGGTTAAGAAATGGGAGAGAGGCATTTTTTTTTTTAAGATTTTTTTATTTATTTATTTGACAGAGAGAAATCACAAGCAGGCAGAGAGGCAGGCAGAGAGAGAGGCAGGGAAGCAGGCTCCCCGCTGAGCGGAGAACCCGATGTGGGGCTTGATCCCAGGACCCTGAGATCATGACCCGAGCCGAAGGCAGAGGCTTAACCCACTGAGCCACCCAGGCGCCCCGAGAGAGGCATTTTTTAACCACGTACATGGATTACTAAAAAGGGAGGTGAGGAGCGGGGGGAGGGGGATAATGGAAAAATCCCTGCCCACAGCCCAAGTCAAAACTGCAGTTCTTTCAGGGGTTAACATCACCTGCAGAGGGTACAGGCACAGATACACACTCAGTCACTGGACATTTTGGTCCCGGGTAGAGAAGAGGTCTCACAGTCTTAACAAGTTAGGAGATCTCCCAAAGCAGTTTACGAGCAGCACATAATAGGGATGAGTGACATCCCGATCATTTCATTAGAGGAGGGGCCAAAGAACAGCAACATAGTTGTGGGGGGGGCTATGACTAGGGTATCTCAGAAGCAGCATTTCCATAGGAAGCATTTTTTTCCTCGACTGTGTATTTGTCTGGGGTCACTTCAGGGGACCCACAAAAATTACAAGAGCCAAAAGCTTCCATCTCTATCCCTTACCTTGGCGCCACCATTCGTGGTGAACATGTTTGACTTAAACGTATTTGACAGATGACCCCTTACTCAGGCCATCTGGGAATTCTTTGGACCCAACAGAGAAAGGAATTCAAGCTTTGGTGAAGCAGGCCCATGAAGCAAAGTTCTAGCAGAGAGAATTGCATACCCACATAACAGCTGTTTAAAGTTTTTGAACAAAGAGAAAAGGGCTTCAGAAGTCACTGAAGAGGTAATGAGTTTGGCATTTCAGTCCTTCCCACACTCCCAAACCTCAACTACTCAAGTAGGCGCAGTGCTGAACCTTTACAGATAACAGAAGTTATGTGTGTGTGTGTGTGTGTGTGTGTGTGTGTGCGCGCATATATATACCATAACATCTCAGAATTTTAAAAAGGAAATGATGTCCACACGTGTGATAGAAAATATTTAAAAATCCACCTCTAGGTAAGACACTAGTGCAATCCCATTTTCCTGCACTTTCATCTGAAGAGGCAGAGGTAAATGACACAGCTTCCTGCTTCTGGAAGGGGAAGTTCATTTTGTGTTTGCCCATGAGTCCTTTGAAATCACGGCTAGAGACCTTTTCCTCCACATTGCCTAAGATCCTTTCCTGCACCTCTAGGCATAAGCAGCAGTTCACCAGAACCCAGTGGTAACTGGCAGTCATAAGCCCGGGTGGAACGGCTGACCTGTGAGATATCTTTTCATTCAGATGTATTATACCGGTTACCTTGCGTAACGTCAATATCGACATTCGCACAGAAAAAGAAAATAGCACGTAACAGAGTGATGGCAGTATGTTGTTACAGTTATATCGTGACAGAAACCAAACCAAAATTGTGGTAAGTAACAAATAACATCTTCACGCTGAGTTTCAATGTACTTTAGGAGAGAATCGCCTGAAGAAAACCAGCAAAATTTGTAAGTAACACAAACCCTTTGGAATCAAAGAACTATAAATGGAAGTAGCTGGCAGACGTCTTCTGTTTATCAAGGACAAACAGGAATGTTGAATAAAGGATAAGCTCTGGGGTGCCTGGGTGGCTCAGTGGGTTAAGCCTCTGCCTTCGGCTCAGGTCATGATCTCAGGGTCCTGGGATCGAGTCCCATGTCGGACTCTGCTCAGCGGGGAGCCTGCTTCCCCATCTCTCTCTCTCTGCCTGCCTCTCTGCCTACTTGTGATCTCTTTCTGTGTCAAATAAATAAATAAAATCTTAAAAGAGAAAAAAAAAGAATAAGCTCCATTTCCAAGTCAGCTTTGCAAAGTGATAACAATCCTACATGATGTCCTAGTTTTTATTTGTACCTGGATATACAAACCAAAGGACAAGTTATTAATTATGAAATGATACGATGTCCCCTTGAGCCCTGGGATTCTAGGTATGTAAGTTAGGTTATTGGAAATCCACGGAGTTTGCAATCAACTTTTTTAAGCCCAATGGAGTTTAATGGTAAGAAGATCTGAATATATATGTTAAAGGGGCCGCGGGCAGCAGCCGTAGCAATGGCCTTCACACACAATGTGCAATGTCCATAAGGTTTATAGCCACAGCCGCATTTTTTCAGTAAGAAGGAAATCTTCATATTAAGTCTTTCGTATTTGACCCAGTTAACCTGTCTTACTATTAATCACTTAATCAATACTGTAACTGATTTAGGAATATATATACGAGGACGTACACTAAGAAATATCTTTGAAAGAGATATTATGGCTACAACCACATACGATTTTTTTTAAAAGCCTAATTAGCTTATGTAACAACTCCTGCGGCAGTTACGCTGTTTTGTTTTGTTTTTTTAAAAATATTTTATTTATTTGATAGAGAGAAATCATAACTAGGCAGAGAGGCAGGCAGAGAGAGAGGAGGAAGCAGGCTCCCCACTGAGCAGAGAGCCCGATGTGGGGCTCGATCCCAGGACCCTGGGATCATGACCTGAGCCGAAGGCAGAGGCTTTAACCCACTGAGCCACCCAGGCGCCCCAGTTATGCTGTTCTTTACACACGACTTGAGCCACTGTTTTTCTTCAACAGTTAGCTGAACAGTATTTTGAAGACCTAATCATTGGATAGTGAAACAAACCTTATTTGTAAAAATAAGTTCGTCGATGCTCATATTATGTGCCTTACTGAACACGTCCACTTGAATGTCAAATCTTAGCCGAAATTTACTAACGTGACACTGTAACACTGATTAGACGGCATCCTTACCTTGTGCTGGTATCTAGTGTCAAATGCATGTTTTATCAAAAGATTCTTTATGACAGAGATAGCCGTGTATCTGATCTCATAATTGTCCTGAAGAGCAATGGAGGTTTCCCTCAGAAGCAAACCAACCAAGAAGTGATGCTTGCAATATTCATCTGACAAACTGTATTCAAGATTTGAATCTGCGGTACAATGAAATGTAAAACCCGTTTATAACAGTAATCAAAAATGACCTGATCATTAAAGTACATATTTATTATTTAGTAATATGTGCTTATGTTAGCAAGAGCTATAATTTTATTCTTAATGAATGTGGACAATTCTTTGGTCACGTAGAACAAGCATGCAACATTTTTACAACAGAAACACGCTCACAATTAGGGCTGTATGATAGCCTAAATGATCATTTTGGTCGTTAAGAGGGTCCCTAGACCTCTTTTTTCCTAGATTCTTTTTAACTCTCAAGAGTCTGAAGACTGAACCCAGAGTGAAACAATGCTATATGTGGCAATATCTTAACATGTCTTTTCATCTGAAGAGATTTTGCTACAGCTATGAACTGGACTGATTCTGTACAATACTTGAATGACTTATCTGTTTACACTCGTGAAGAGAGAAAGGGAAGACAAAGACAACTGAATCATTCTAAGGGTATGAACTACCGACTGTTCTAGTAAATGTCAAAGACTGGTCCGTATACAACGGGTACAGGAACAGTAAGAAAAACAGCTTCGTCTCACTTCCAATCCATCAGCAGGCAAACACAGATCTTTGCCTTCAGAAAATCACCCTCCAAACTATGTATTTCACTCGCTTTTAGACCTCAGTCCCTTTTCCCAGCTGCTAATATCCTGGTAGGGATCTGCCTTGGAACTACTCCCAAGGGATTGAGACCAAGTTTAGTCATTTCTACCATAGATTTCACAATCTTTATTTCTTCTCCTCTACCCTTGAATTTAATTAAGCCATAAAGCTAAAGGATACGTTTTCTATTTTTCAGGGGTTGGGGGGAGGAGGGCGCTCTTCAGCAGTTCCTATTACGCTACGTATTCAGTTAGGACATAATAAATGTTGTGAGTAGTCAGATTTAATCCTAGAAATCCTGAATATCTGTCGACCCCTTCTTTTCTCTGATGTCCTCGCGGCTACCGATAAATAACAGGGAAGCATCTGAACTCTACGTGCTCAGAATCAAATATGGGAATGGTTGAGCAGAGGTGTTTGGTTTTCTAAGTACTTTTTCTTTATTTTCACTGGCTCGAATTCAGTGATTAAGACCCCTACCCCCTGGAGACACAAGGCATCTGATTTTCTTGTCCTGGGGTCATCCTCTTTTGGGAATGCCAAGCACTTTCCACACACAGGGGCCACTCATGACTAACCCAGGGGGCTCTATCTGGGTAGATTCTGCAATGGCAGTTAAGTTTCATTTTGTTTTGTTTTGTTTTGACTTCATTGATTTGAATACATCCAATCAGGTCCTTTCATCCAGACCTTCAAAACTGCAGCCAAGCAATCATTAGACAGGGTCAGAGAGAAGGGAGGAAAGCCTGGGAGAGAGGACACACACTTAAAGAACAGATACATCCTCCGGGCCCCACAATGCCTTAAGCAGGAACTGGTTTTCAAGCAGATTCTTCTAGCAATCAATGTCTAAGCTTATTTTAGAAGGAAACAAAAAATACCGCCTCATACACCATCTCCTTGGTTTTCTGAGTCTGTTAGCCTAAAACCTGACTGTGGCCAGGGACGATATGAAAAGCAAACAAAGCCCCCCCCCACCCCCACCGTCCATCTTAGCCATTCATCAAATCGTTTTTAAAGACAGTGAACTACTGTAGAGTGAACCGAGTTAAACCTACCTACTGAAGTCAAACGGTCCACCGCAAATGAAAAAAAATCTAATTAATATATGAAAAGAAAAGGGACAAATAAAAAACATAGTAACATAAGAATAGTGCTGTACAACAAAGCATTCAATAAAACTAGCAATGGAGTTAACTGAAGGCATATCATACATTGAATACATACGACAAATTACAATTCCACTCTGCTTTTACGCTTCTCTGAGCTTTTCAGCGGAAATGCATTTCTATGTTTTTTTTTAATTTGATCTCATGTACGAGTTCAAACATTATCACAGAAAGTAACTGTACTACTATCTGACATCTCTGGTTAAGCAGCCACTGATGTAATTACCCCTGATTTCTCCGTGCTGTTACTACTACCACTGACACTACAAAGCAAGTGTGGGCTACCGTTAAGGAGCGTATCTTCGGACAGTTAATGACTCGGAGGTTACCTTTCAATTCATGGTTTACCTAGAAAACAGTACGCTACGCTAGCGCTAGCCCCCCAAGGAGGAAACCACCATTTCGAATGATGGAAAATGCAAACACGTACCTTGAACGCGCTGGAGTTTAGGTTTCGCGAATGCCATTGGCAAGTTCAGAGGAATGTAATGTTCGTGATTGCAAATCGTTTGCAGAAATTCAAACTTGTATTCAGCCAGGACCTAGATGAAAAGAAGCGACACAGGAACTCCCTTTTTTGTCAGCATTTACTATTTTAGTAATTAAATACAGGGCATTAATTTCCCAAATGGAAGTGTTCGGTGTTTTAAGCACACCTTGAGACGTGACCCACGCAGGAAAGAGTTAACACCAGCAGGCTCTCCTTTTAAAGCAAGCCTGCTGGCGAGGTTGGCTGCTGGCTGGCATTTGGGAAATTGGATTTTGAGACGCTCCCTACACGATAAGGCTGTGCCTCCTCTGCCAGCCTGCTCAGACTGTTTGTACAAACAATGTGATTTACTGTGAACACTTGCTTTCTTTCCCTTTCCTGCCTCTGGAATTTCCACCCATCTCCAGTATATGAACAGTCCTCAAGAAACAACCTAGACTACAGGTCTCTAATGGGCATCCCTGAAAAGCCATGTTGAACGTGTATGGCTGCATGTTCAGCATTTTCCCTGCTGGGCGGCCCCTCGGGAACCCTGCATGAGAACTGCCCAGGACTCCACTTGCTGTGTTTTTCCATTACTGTTCTAGCTGCGTATCCCTGCTGTATGTGTCCCTGTCACGAGTCTTTAGCCGTGACGAAGGCTGCCATAACTCTACATTGAGTCCTGTGGGTCTTTCTGGCGCACCACTGAACATGTGGGTGGTCTCGGGGACGCCCCCCCACACTACCCAACATCCCCAGCTCTGAGTGACAGCTGTACTCAGAGAACCTAAGCATAAACAGCAGCTCCAAATCCTCCAGGGACTAAGTCTTACCCTGGTCTTACACTCTGATGTCGGACGGCCGCTATGGGGATGTCCTTCTAACTTACCTTGGGATCTTTGGGGCTGAATCCAGATATGTAGTCATTTATCAGATTGAAAACAAATCCTCTATCCATTAGTGTCAGACAGCGCTACAGAAACCAAAAGAAAATGAACAGTGACATAATTCTGGAAGTCTGGCATGACGTTCTCACTTTTACAGATAACAGAATAACGGCTTTCGGAGTTTTACGGTAGGTGACCTTAAAGAAGGGAAAGGGCGAGTGATGTGTTGTTGGAATTGGGTCCCAAATGTGCAATGTTCACATGGAGACAGATGGATAAACATACATGTACATGTATGTATATACACACGCAAACACATATACATACACGTACATGTCATCTATTTAGCTACTCTGTCTCATTCTGGTCAATTCTAAAAGCTCAAAGAGAAGTGTATGGTGGTCAGTTCACTACTAAAAGTGGGGTTTGGGCTAGGGCAACATTTCAGACCCAAAGAGAAGGCTCTCCTGTGTTCTACGGAGTCTTGGCCCATTAATATAGCCCTCCTCTGTGACAGCCTTTCCCGATGTCCAGAGGTGCCCGTTGGTGTCCTCCTAGTTAAGCTTCTCATTCCTGGGCAAGTTCACAAGTCCAGGAAGGCTATGAACCAGTGTGTACCCGTCATCTCCCCATCCACCTGCTTCCAGATTCATCTCTAAGTCCAAGCCCTAATCGGGTCACCTTCCTTCCAGAGCTTTCATTACCTCCTTATTGCCTTTAATAAAACTTCCAACTCCTTAGCCTGGCATTCAAGGACACTCGCAGATGTTGTCCCAACCTACTTCGCCCGTTTCATTGCCCAGTACAGCTCGTGGGCTCATTATCTGCTCCGGAAGCACTGTGTGTTCCCACCTCGGCATCTGTGCTCAGGCCAGGCCTACCTAGTATTTCTAGCACTACTTCAGCTGAATCCTACCCATTACTCAATGTTCTGATGAAATCCCAGCTTCCTGAGCCATGTTGGCCCGCAAGTCCCTTGCTAAACATTTTCTTCGACGTTAGTTTGTTTTACTTATTAATTCCCTGTCTTTTTACCCAGATAGGACAATAGAAAGTCTCTCTTTCCCTTTATGTTCTCCACAGGATCTACACTGTCCCTGTGAAATACAAGGAACTCAATATTCGATCAACCAACTATTTGCATCTCATTTCTCACGGCGATTGAGACAGTGTTCTAGAGAAATACAAAGGTGAATATGACATGGTCTTTATACTCGTCCGATGGTAAAGACAAATAAATAATTAAAATATGGCGCAGTAAGAAGTACCACGGAAGTATGGAAAGCATGGCTGAACGACAGAAGGGATGCTCGACACGCCATGGGAAGGTGAGCGCAGAGCTGAGCCTCAAAGATGAATGGACTCTACCAGGCAGACAAGGGAAAGGGACTGAGGTTCTAGCCGGTTACCCTGACTGTGCTGTCCCCACTTCTTCCATCATTCCAGCAACAAACTTATCCTCGTAAGTTGCTGGTCTTTCCCCACGGCATACAGATCAAAATCGAAATTCCTTAGACTGACGTTCAAGGCCTTCCATCACCAGGCACCAGACGAACCTCCCAGCCCTACCTCTGTACATCCTAAATGCTCTGCACGCTGACCTTCTTGATCCTCCCTAAACAACTCCCAGACACGCATCTTTCCTCTTCTTTGCTCATGGGTCCTCTACCTGTAACACCAACTCTTGTCGCAGGGAACTTTTCTTCTTGGCTCTGCTCACAGTTCCTGCTCATAATCCCTCCTGTTCTGGTCTTCCTACTGTATCTTGTTTCTGCTTACAGCAAAATAATCACTCACACTGTAGGAGAAACGGGATTTCGGAGACAGACTTCCACCGCTGAATCTTCACAGGCAAATGCTTGTTGACTCGAGGAAGTCAACACTGCTATGACATCAACTATGTTCTAGCCCCTTTACATAGTAACCTTCAGGTTCCAGCTCCATGGAAGAAACGGAGACATTACATTTCAAATACTGTCTTCCCTAGTTTACTTTAAAAAGATGGGTGGATGTTTGGTTTTTGATACACACAAGTTTTTGTAATAGTGTTAATTTTTTATCTTAATTCTGGCAAAGAGGGCTCTTCTAACAGAAAACCATACTCTGGAATGCCTGGGTGGCTCAGTGGGTTAAGCTGCTGCCTTCGGCTCAGGTCATGATCTCAGGGTCCTGGGATCGAGCCCCACATCGGGCTCTCTGCTCAGTGGGGAGCCTGCTTCTCTCTCTCTCTCTCTCTGTCTGCCTCTCTGCCTACTTCTGATCTCTCTCTGTCAAATAAATAAATAAAATCTTAAAAAAAAAAAAGAAAACCATACTCTGGAGCTCGGAAACCTTGTGAATTTTGAATAGGTAAGACTAGAGTATATTAGACATTAAAAGTACTTGGATGGATCCTTGACCCTGAGGTTTTCACATATGGTTGAGAAGGGATAGAGAGCCAGGAGAAGAGGCAAAGGAGCAAGTGAAAACTGCGTGCATTACAAAGCCATGCCCCTTCTCTGCAACAAATCAAATGTCGTTGTCATCCACTTTATAGAACAGATGCATCCAAGCATTGCCCCTTATGTACAGATAACGACAAAATATAGCAACAATAAATGTGCAGTCCTTCATCAATATAGGAGCTTCCATCTCTCTCAAAATCATCTCATGGGCGGAGAGTAACAATTTTCTTTCATGTGGATTAACCACAGGGAGGCTGTGGTCACATCAGCAAACAGGTTGCTTCAGTTCCAGTGATGCAAATTCAAGGACCAGCAGGGGTCAGAGAAGTGATTTCAATGCATAAGGAGAGTCAGGGGCATGCTAAGGAGCGGTGGGGACTGTGGCAATGTAGAAAGTACATGCCCCATCTAAAGGTACTCAAATTAACATATTTGAAAAAACATCATGTGAAACAAGCAAAACATGCCTTCTGGCTAAGCCACCTGTGTGGGACCTCTGATTTAATTAATTAGCCATTTCAGTGGGGGGTTTAAAAAAATCAACCAGGCTGTTTATTTTTAAGATTATTTATTTATTTATTTGAGAGAGAGAGTGCGCACAAGCAGGAGGAGCGGCAGGCAGAGGGAGAGGAAAAAGCAGGCTCCCTCCTGAGTAGGGAGCCCGATGGGGAGCCTGATCCCAGGACCCTGGGATCATGACCTAAACCAAAGGCAGATGCTTAACAGACTGAGTCACCCAGGTGCCCAAACTGGGCTGTTTAACTGACGGACCCATTCAGTCAAAAATTTCCCCAGAGGCACCTGGGTGGCTGTCAGTTAAGCGTCTGCCTTCAGCTCAGGTCATGATCACAGGGTCAAGCCCCGAATCTGATTCTCTGCTCAGTGGGGAACCTGCTTCTCCCTCTCTCTCTTTCTATGCTTCCGCCACCCCCCACCCCCCGCCACTGCTTGTGCTCTGTCTCTCTCTCTCTCTGTCAAATAAATAAGTAAAATCTTTAAAAAAAACAAAAAGAAGCTTCTCCAGCGGGCTTACGCAGACCTAGCCAAGTCTCTAGAAAGTGGGCAATTTTTTCTTTGGCTTTAAAGACCATACTGGTGAAGAATTCCTTACCACGTTCTGGCTGCCTTTGACTCACCTTCAGGAAGCTAGCCAAACTATAATTGACATTTCGGGACTCATCAGGGATCTCGGCATAGCGGATAGTCACGTGGGGGATTATCGCGAGAAGCAACGAATGTAGGACATGATGATACGCCTCTGGAAATCTCTGGCCTCTGGGAAGCTTCAATGAAATAGGCATAGCAAAAAATCAGAGTCGCAAAAGGTCTAAATCGATTGCCATTCTTATTTTCAAACACATTCTAGACACACCCGTGTTTAACTGGAGTCTAACTCTTCTCCCAACTTAAAAATGCCATCGCTAGCTCAACGTACACTTCAGGTTATTATAGCAACTATCTGGGCCTCGAATAACAGAACTGACTGAAATCATCAACAAGCCAACCTCAGCATCACGTTCCTGAGATGTAGACACACCCCAGGCTTTCATTCCATTTTTTTATTTTCCTGACAACAGAGAACTCATTTATCCGTGCATCTCGATTTCGGTAAACCTGCCCTGTGAAAAATCTGATAAAAATGGCAAGTACGAGGTGAGTATCTTGCACGTCACAAATCTGAGCCCTAGAATTCCTGTAACTGAGAAAATGTTTCTCATGTTTAAGCTACAAGATGAGGGGAAAGCTTCAAAGCAAATGCATTTTAAGTGGCAAATAACTAAAGAGCGTACGTGGAAGAGTGTGTGAGGACTTTGAAAATGCATGAACTGTCAGACCTCAGATTTATGCAATTCATCTGATGGTGTGTGTGTGTGTGTGTGTGTGTGTGTGTTTTAAGGCAAAACTGAAAAAGCTAAGGGCGTGTGTGTGTGTGTGTGTGTGTGTTTTAAGGCAAAACTGAAAAAGCTAAGGGCTAAGCACCTTCCCGTGTAAGAGGATTTGCGTGTCGTTGCTACCAGTGAATAAAATGAGCCTTCTCTGCCCGTGTTAAATATTATTCTTGAGCCTACTTACCTTAATTTTGTTCTCTTCCAACAAGTATGTGGCCATAGACTTTGCAATAATTTCAAAAAAAAACCATGAGTACTAAAATAAACAAACAAATACATAAAATCAATGTTTAATAGTTATCCAAATCCTGAAGCTTAGCAAAGCTGGACAAATCAATATGGGTCTGATCTCTGAACTTTAACAGCATTTTAAGGTGATCACAATTCTACGACTGCAGTTCCACAAAATACCTCCAAAGCACGTTGCCGGAGACGTGATATTGTACTTCAGGGCCGGCTGCTGAGGTACAAAGAGCCTGTGGTGGGAATGTTGCCCTCCGTGGGGAGGCATTTTATCACTCACATTGTTTTGATTTGCTGATAGCAAACCAACTTTTAGTTTATTTTATGATTGCTTTTCAATTCCCTACAGACAATGAATCTTACTAGTGTCTGCACCCAGTGAGGAGCCCAGCCTTGCCCTTGGTACGTCACTGGGGCCAGCCCAAGGAGCACAGGTGTTTGTGTGAGTATATTTGCAGGGTAGAGAGAAGCCTCCGGCAGATATAGCCTCAGCTGTCTGCAACTGAAATTCCGTCATTCCCGGAAATAGTAAAACTCATGACAAAAATAAGAGCCACCACTTGAATGTGTGTGCCAGAAATGACGTGTTAAGTGCTTCATTTATATTTTAGAAATGAGGAACTCGATGCTTGGAGATGGTCCGGGTCACAGAACTATTAGCTGGCAGATTTTAACCCAGGTCTTTCTTTTACACAATTCTATTACACGTTCGACTGAGAACAGGGCGTGGGTAGGAAGGGTGAAGAGAACGAAGAAGATTCTGTGGAGCACATGAGAGAAAAGGATACCTGAGCAGAGTGGTAAGGAAAGGGGGTAAAGGACAAAAAGACCAGGACCCAAGTGGGAGGGTTTCAAGCGAGTATGTCTCTGGCTCCTTTTATTCCCCTGTTGTGTCCCGTTTCCTTACCTTCAGTAGTTTGTTTATTGCTAAAAAGTCGGCCGACTGTTTCAATATGGCGATCATGGTGGTAGCGAGGGTCTCATGTATCAGGTGCGCCTGAGGAGCGCTCGGTTTTTCAGGTCGGAAGCTATACTACAAATGAAGGAAAATGAACCGTCAGTCAAAATTCTCACAGAAAAGAAACGGCTCCCAAACAAAGTTTCTTCCACAAACCTTGATGAAGGATCTTAAGTAGTTATCCAAGCCTTCTTCATGGCACTTCGAAACGATATGTAAGAGAACCCTGAAAACACATTCGCAAAGGGCAGCATGTCAGGCTACGGTGAATTCCCACAGCTGGACCGTCTAGCCCTGAAAATACCCCCACAAGACCCGAAGCATTAAAAGTGAGAGGACCGCAGACAGCATAAGATGGCCTAACAAAGACTTCAGCATCTAACATGCTCAGGGCCTTGCAAAAACACTCCCCGGTTCAAAAGAAGGCTAGTATGTTTCCAGCCCAGATGTCTCTTCTCTGCTCTAAATCTCTGTGCACATTTCAAGTAGGAGCTTAGCTATGATGGGCCAACAGACCTCCGGGGGGGGGGGGGGGTGAAAAATGAAATCCCCTCCAGGGAGTAAAAGGAAAGGAAAGATACAGATAAAATGAAAGGCACAGCAACAGATGGGGAAAAGGAAGAGAGAGCTAGGATGGGTATAATGGCGTGACCTGCGATCAGCAGTAAATCTAAAATTCATCTACGAGACTAGCAGTGGTTCTCAAACTTGATCATGCATCAGAATCACCTGGAGGGCAGAAGGCTGGGAGGGAGAGAAATCCCTCTCCCAGAGGTTCTGATTTTGGAGATCTGGGGTGAAGTTCAAAGATGAACATTTTTCATCCACTCCCAGGTGATACTGATGCTGCTGGGGTAGGAGCCATATTTGAGAACCACGGGACAAGAGGAATGCTTCGTAAATTTTTGAGCAGACTGTCCCCAGCAGCAGAGCCGGGGTGTCGCATAAGGCCCAGTGGGAGAGGCCGTGGCAACAGCAGAAACAACAAAGCCAGAAACATCCCACACTGAGTTCTCAGTGCATTCAAGCATCCTACTTGAACTGCAAACTCAGCACATTTTGCCTTCTACTCTACCGTAGATCCTTGTTTGTTTCCATAAAAATTATAGTCCCTCACTGTTTTGAGTAAAACTTCATGGCTTAGGGTGACTCTGTCCAATATGAGAGCCACTAGGCACCTGTGGCTATTTAATTGAAATTCACAACAGTGAAAAATTCAGTTCCTCAGCTACACTAGCCCCATGTCAAGTACTCAATAGCTAAATGTGGCCAATGGCTACCATATTGGACAGCCCGAGTGTAGAACAACTCCACGATTGGAGAAAGTTCTATCGGACAACACCAGTCTAGGGCAATGGTTCTCGAACTCTGTTGCATTATGGAATCGCCTGGAAAACCTCAAAAATAAAAAAAAAAGATGCTGAGTTCCACCCCTAGATAATCTGATTTCGTTGGTATGAATGTGGTCTGGGCACAGACCTCTTCAAAAGCTCCCCAGGTGATTCTAACATGCAGCCAGTTTTAGAACCCCTGGTGGAGAAAAACACATTTTCTTCTATGGTTTCTGGTACCATCTATCCCTGGCGATACAAGTTCCCCAGTCTGAGAAGCATGAAACAAGAGAAAATGGATATTAGATATCTGACTTTTGGGTTCTTGTCTGGAAGATAAATTTATAGTGAAAAATGAAGAAACACAAAAAAACAAAAGTTGCATCTTTGTATTATAACACCAAAACTCACATGGTGCAGTTGATAGGAACGTCATCTTCATGGGTCATATTGGTGAGAACCCGGAAGAGTTGCATAAGAATTACAGGTAGAAACTGTATCATGACTTGGATCTCCATGGCATGCAAACACTAAAATAAGCCATTATTAGTTATGAAAACACATAGAAATACACTATAACTTGCAAATGTGAAGCAACAAAAAAATTAAGTAACGAGAAATACATTCACTCGAATATAAGCCCACTTCAATGGCAGCTTCCTAAGACAGGGAACTTGTGGGGGGGGGGGTGCCTGGATGGCTCAGTCGGTTAGGCATCTGCCTTCGGCTCGGGTCATGATCCCAGGGTCCTGGGATCGAACCCCGCATTGAGCTCCCTGCTCTGCGGAGAGCCTGCTCCCCCCTCTCCCTGTGCCTGCTGTTCCCCCAGCTTGTGCTATCTCTCTGTCAAATAAATAATAAATAAAATTTTAAAAAAACAGGGGACTTTGTTTTGTTGATTACTTTAACCATATCTCTATTTCAGCACTCAGATTTTGTTCATGTATTTCACATGAAACACTTCATCTACCAAAGATAGAAGGTGTAACTGGGATAAAGGGGTTTGGGAATAAAGACAACAGACTCCTGGTAAACCGGCACTCCACTGGAGTTGGGAAAGCAGATGTGTTTGAAGGTTCTGGAGACTGGCCTGCTGGCCCCCAGCATGGAGCACGTTCTACAGAACGTGGACCATCCGCTAATCTGCTGAGAAGGAAGTGAGATGCAGTAAAGAACACTCCCCCGTGTAACTAGCTTCGCACTGGCCCCATCCACAAACTGAGGTGGCCTTGCATTCAAAAATCCCCACAGTCCATTTCTTCCCAGGGCTAACACCCTGTCTCCAGCCACAGGTACACCAAGCACAGAGAGGCAACGTGTTCGTATGTTCAGAAATGATCCCGGCAGCAAACTCTATAAAATGTCTTTCTTCTTCCTTCCCTTCTCTCTACCCCTTCCTTCACTCAGACATTCACTCGATCATTTATTTAATCAACCAGCCAACCGGAAGGTGAAGACAAGTCTCACCCGGCACCTTCTACACCAGCTCAAGGTTCAGCGTGATGGGAAATGCAGAGACGGAGGAGACCGGTCTATTTCTCTTTTGCTCTGTGTCACCGTCCTTAGCCCCACCAAACCTTTTCAGAACACTAGCATCTGCACGCGAAGCATCTTGGCAGTGACCTCTTCCGTCTGGGCAGATTCTCTTTGGTCAGATGCACTAGGCAAGAGATCGAGCTCAAGGAACCCGTGGGCTATCCTCTGAGCTTTTCCTTCCTTCCACCCCCGTCTCTTCTAGCTTTACTGCCATCCATCACCCCTCTTAACCTATTACCAAAATAGTCTTATCATTTCATAGTGGGTTTCTTAACTCTCCACACATCCAGCTCTCATTTCCAGATTCACCTCCCCTCAATTTGGTTCTATCAGACCACCTCTTCCCAAAATGCCTGTGATGCTTCCCCATTACCTAGGGCAGTGGCTCTCAACGAGGGGCCACTTGCCCCCCGGCCCCATGGGAAATTCCTCAATGTCCACAGACATTTGGGGTTGTCACAACTGCAAGTGCTACTGACACCTAGTGGATGGAGGCCAGGGATGCAGCTAAATGTCCTAGCACAGGACAGCCACCGACCAAATGGAAATGAACCCATCCAAAATGTCAGCAGGGCCAAGGCTGAGAAACTCTGGCCTAAGGTCCAAGATTACTTAAGACCCAACCTAGATTTCCAGCCTTAACACTCCTCATTCTTCACGAGGCCAGACTGGTGCCTTGACTGCTCTGGGAGTATATCCTACGCATGCCCACCTTTGTGCATTTGTTCGGTTTTTAACCACATCCTAACTATCCTTCCAAGTAAGTGGAAACCCCTAATTCGGTGAGGCCACTCATTTCAGTCGTTCGACAAAGGCATACTAAATGACCCTCCAAGGGCCAAGCACATCAAAAACACCCAGATCCCCCCATCAAGGAGTTTAGAGACTCTGGGGGGAAAGACCTAGAACTAAACCTATAACGCCAATGGTCAACAGTACAATAGTGGCATGTATGAATGCACGAAGGAAGAAGCAATGGAGTCTTCATGCGGGCAGGGGATGTCCAATGAGGCTGCAGAGAGGAGGCAGGTGAAAGGTGAAGTGGATGGGGCGCCTGGGTGGCTCAGCCAGTTAAGCGCCTGCCTTTGGCTCGGGTCATGATATCCAGGTGCAGGGATCTAGCCCCGCATCGGGCACCCTACTCAGTGGGGAGTCTTCTTCTCTCTCTCTCTCCTACTGCCCCTCTCCACTGCTTGTTCTCTCTCTGTCTCAAATAAATAAGAATTAAAAAGTGGGCTAATATCAGGTAGAAAAGAGAGGTGGGCATTCAAGGCAAAACTGATCCAGTATCACTCCTTGGTAATTTACTCTCGACGCAACAACTAGAGTGTTCTTTCTAGAGTGTTACAGACCAAATGAACCACCACAAACAAAAGGCTGCCAAGGGCTTCCCATGCCTACGTGTACCCCGCCTCCCCCTCTAAGCTCATCTCATGCCGCCTCCCCCAACACAAGCTGCTCACCGCGTTCCAGCTCTACGCATCTTTTCTTCTTTTCCATCCTTCCAACGCCATCGCAAGGTGTTTAGGCCTGCTGTGATATTCTGTCCTCCTTTGCCACAGCTTTAACCCCTATGCTTATCTTCTTCTCATCAATTTCTTTTTGGCTTCATCCATCATGTCCTCAGACGGCCCTCCCCGACAACTCCATCTAGAATGCACTGCTCTCATGTTGGATCCCATTCATCCATTCTATTTTCTCCGCAACATACATCTTGATCTCAAATTACTCATTTATACCCTCTCTACCCCCAACTAGAGCAGGGATGTGGTCTGAACTGCTTTTCCATCCTATTCCTAGTGCCCACTGCACTAGCTGGCCCCGACGAGGTGCTCAGTTAAATCTTTGGCGAATGACTGAATCAACAAATAAAATACAGAACCAAAGCGTTACAATAAAGGTGGGAGGCATCTAGTCTCGGGGACTCCTCAGTTCCCTGGACCCTTAGCACTATGACCTGGATCATGCATTTGCTGCCTATCACATATTGCCCCAGACTCTCACTGGTACCACTCGCTTATATTGTCATTCCACTTATACGTGTCCTGTCTCTCTGACTGGTTTTAAGAGCCCCATGGGCAATGACCCGAAGTTATTCTTCTCTGCAAGCCTCGCAACTCGTGGGAAGCTATCACATACACAATGAAAGCTCAACAAGTACAGGGCCAGTGAATTGGCAAAAGAATGTCATTTACGGAACTAGGAGTCAAGAGACATATGCCACAGGCTCAGCTTGGCTCTGCTCCTAACCAGGTGAGCGACCACAGGCAAGTCCCCTCTACTTGGGCTTCAGTCTCCTCATTTGTAAAAAACAAAAAAAAAAACAAAAAAAACCTCAAGACTCCCACTCAGGACTAACGGTCCCTTACAGGAACTGGGCACTTTCTGTAATCGTGCGGCATTTCACTGGCTGCCACTAGAGGGCGAGCAAAGGTCACATAAATATCAGAAATTTCCACACCCTAATTTCCACACAAATATGAGTACATTTTTTTCTCCATTTCAAGACTACCAGTACATTTGAAAATGATGCTCTACTCTATTCCATTCCATTGAACTTTACAAAGTTTCCCCACTGGAAGAAAAGCCAAAGAACTCAGCGGCTAAGCATACATACGTAAAGAAGGCATTCTAGACATTACCCAAGGAAAGGATTTGAAAGGTAGAGGACGATCAGATTTCTTAATGATGATTAAGAATAATGCCACCATTTATCAACTATCCCCCGGCTTCTACCCTTCCAACAGTTTATGCTCAATCTGGTAGGCAGGATAAGACTTAAAAAAAAAAAAACAACCCAAATCCCATCATGGGGCTCCTTTGTTCATCACCTGGCAGGACTTCGGCAGGACTTCCCATCTCATGGGCTCATCTCATCGAAGGTAGAATTCAAACGCCTCATCGTGGCTTATGAGGCCTGACTTGGCTAGCTCCTCAGCTACCTTTCCAATCTGAGGGTCTCTCCCTCTGTGTGCCAGCCCCACGTTCTGGAATTCCCACCATCCCTTGAACACGCCGAGCTAGCTCCTGGGGGGCAGGTGGAGCTTTGCACTTGCTATTCCCAGCGCCCCCCCCCCCCAGAAGTCCACCTAGCTGGCACCCTCGTTTCCCTTAGGTCTCTGGTAAATGTCACTTTACCAGAGACCTTCTCTGACACTTTATGGAGAAGACAGACCCCTTCTCACTCTTTCTTTCTCTTTGATATGTTTGAGTTTCCTTTGTGGCCTTTATTACCACCTGAATGAATGTATATATTCATGTATTCATTTGTTGATTGTCCATCCCCCTCCACCAGAAAGTAAGCCCCCTGACAACAGGGAGAGTGTTTGTTTTCTTCGGTTACATTCCGAACACTTAGAATGATGCTTGGCCCATCGAAAGCGCTCAAGAGATCGGTGCAGACTCCAGGATTACCGCACTACATAGTAGATGCCCTAGCTCACGTAAGTCTCAAAACCACCCTACAGGTTGGCGTTACCGGTTCTCCCTATGTGACAGATGAAGAAACGAAGGCTTGGAATAGCTCGGTCACTTGGCCAAGCCCAGTCCCCGAGCTAATGACAGGTCTAGGACACAAACTCGGCGAATGATTCCACCATCCATCCATGCTATCTCATCTCACGCTACCTCTCTGAAAGAAACGCATGTTTTTGTTTCCTGAGAATAGCATTAAGTAGTAACCTATGTCCAAAGGGAAATCCTGTAGAGACTTCACTTAAAATTTTTATTTTAAATAAATTATTATTTTTATTTCATTTTTAATAATTTAAATAAATTATTATTTTAAATAAATTCCTCAGGCTTGCGATGGCTGACCTACCAAAGGTAGGTCTACCAAAAGGAGAGTGGCCGTCAGCTAGGCCCCGTGATGTGCAATTCGGTCCTACCACGTTAGGGAATAAAGGGGAGCCTTGGGTTCTCGATACACTGGATAAAATGTGGTGTTCCTTAAGGCTCACCCCCACACAACATGCAGAAACGAGGGTTTTCTGTCTAAAAGCGTTGGCCCTTTTAATATTCTTTCACCCACAGACCCAGGAATTGTCATTTTATTCCAAGCAAAGGGGACTCCATTTCAATCCTGACCCTTTTCCCCACAGCACCCTTCCTGGACAGTCAGCAGGAAGAGAAAAGACCTGAAAAAATCCATTTACGGAACTGAAATAAACATCCTCATGAGATTTTCACAAATATGTCGACAGATTCTGGTTACAAAATCTCTTGCTAAGGGAGCAACTCTGAGGTCTGCTCGTAAGTAGGCACTTGAAAGAACAGCACACGGAAAGTATTCTCTTGAGGGTATGGTAAGGGCTTAGTTTGATTCCCCCTCCCCCCATCTAAAGGTGGCAACAAGAAAGACACTAAAAACAAACCTTTTCACAGAAAGCTTTTCATTTACCTTTAAATATTTAATGAGCTCCCCTGGAACCTCTTTCGAGCCTGACTGAATCAGCTGGCAATGATGGAAGAATTTGTGCACATGGAGATCCTGCAAAACAGATGGACGCAGCCATATGAAATGTGATTCCTTACCTCGGACATGGGCTCTCTAGCGCCCCCTCCGCCCACATCTTTCAAACCTACCCATCCGGGTCTTGCCGGCCCAGACAGGGCAGCTGCAGCTACAAATGTCTGTGTCCATGACCCTTAGTCCCCTGGACCATCACACACACGATGCAGCAAAACCAGGAAAAGGGAGCATGTGCCTAAGCATCCCGGGTAAGCTACAATTTTTGTGCAATTAGTCAAACCTCCGTTTCATTCCGTTTTTTAATGTGGGTGCAGCCTCTGAAGTTGGCCTGCTTCTACATTTTTAATGAAATGAGTAGGAAAAGCGGTCTGGAGCCGCAGGGAGCTACCAGACAGGTCGCAGGCACTCAATGCTCAATTTACCACAGCACTTGGCCGGCGAGCATCCGGCTGTCCTATATGGGATCTATATGTTATATGCGGGCTCTGTGGACAGCGTGTACCGTATCTGGAACTGGGAGAATAAGATTTGGATTTTGACCTGCTTCCTCTAATTAGCATCTGTGCGACCTTGGGTCAGTCATCTAACCTGAGTTTTGGTTTCTCCATCCATGAAACAATGAAGTGTGTGTGTGGGGGGCGGGGAAATGGCGTCAAGATGGACCTCGTAAAGGCCACACCAAGGAACGTGGACTGCATCTTGCCCATCGGTGATATTTTGAATGGTGCCTGAGCCTTCTAACAGATACCTGATTCTAACTGCGTGCCTGGTAAGGCTAAGAGCAAACTGTACTAGTCATCCATGACCCACTGACTGCAAATTTCTGGGTTCGACTCCAGTCTAACAGTGAGAAAAACATCAGACAAACTCCAACACAAGGGCAGCCTACCAACTGTCACTAACATGAACATGAGCAAGGTCATCAGAAACAATGAATGTCTGAGAACTTGTCATAGCCAAGGGGAGCCTCAGAAGATGGGACAACTACATGTCATACGCTATCCTGGATAGAATTGTGGAACACAAAAAGGTCATTAATAGGTAAAAACTAAGGCAATCTGAGTAAATACAAACCTTAGTCATTGGTTACGTATCACTACTGGCTCATTAATTGTAACAAACATGCCATACTAATGAATATAAGAGGTTAATAGCAGGGAAACTAAGTGGGGCACCTGGGTGGCTCAGCTAGTTGAGTGTCTGCCTTCGGCTCAGGTCATGATCCCAGGAGCCTGGGATGGAGTCCTGCATTGGGCTCTCTGCTCCCTCTTCCCTCTGCCCCTTCCCCTGCTTGTGCTATCTCTCTCTCTCTCAAATAAATAAATAAAATCTTTCAAAAAAGTAACAGGGAGTGCTCGCTTCGGCAGCACATATACTAAAAAAAGTAACAGGGAAACGAGGTAAAGGGTATATGGGAATTCCCTGTACCATCCTGTTTTTCTGTAAAGCCTAAACTGTCCCAAAAACCAAAATTTATTTTTTTAAAGAGGTGATAAGGGCCTCCACAATCCTTTCAGATTTTTGTGAGGCTTGAATCCATTAAAGGGAATAAACAGATTTGGGGATTTGAAAGGGATTGTAAAATTTGAGTTATGACTATTAAGAATGATGTTATTACTAATGAGAAAGTCGTCGAGGCCACAATTTCTCTAAGGTCGCAGGAATCAAATACAGTCTATTCTAAAACAAGAAACAGATTCAGGGGCGCCCGCCTGGCACAGTCAGAAGAGCATGTGACACTCAACCTTCGGGTCGTGAGTTCGAGCCCCACGCTGGGTGCAGAGATTCCTCAAAAAACAAACTAAAAAAAAAAAATCAAATATCAAAATTGACAAAATTAACATGACGAAACTTGCCTGAGTATAAATCGTAGACTCTAAGTGGCTTTTAATCTTCAACAAAGGCTTTGCACCATCTACCCACTTAATATCCACATTAGATTGCTGTGAACAGAAAATAGATAAGTTTCCATAACATACCTATGGATAGGTGAGCGACACATGACACCTTCATGCATTTCAACTTTTTCCTTTTTTTTTTGAACCCCCGAGACAAATGCATTTGTTTCACACATAGGGAATTATTGGAAATGATAACCTGCCTTGAGAGTAAACGGATCCTAAATTATTTTGAATTTCCAATCCTTTGCAGGCTGATACTTTTAAAAATCACAATAAAAATGAATTACTAAATAAATGTACTTCTAAAGATGATGTCCAAAATCCAAGCCCCAGCTTTTAAAACTGTCCTCAGAACCAACAGACATGAGGGGTGCCTGGTTGGCTCTGTCAGAAGAGCATGTAGACTCTGGGTCTCAGGGTCATGAGTTCGAGCCCCATGCTAGGTGGAGGGATTCCTTAAAAACAAAATCTTTAAAAAAAAAAGAAGGCATCAACAGACATGAGGTACCTTGGTCACACTGCTCTCAAAGTTTTCAAACGCTCCTTTTCCATACTTACCTTTCTTGTGGACCAGTCCGCAGACCGGACTCTGCGAAGCTATCCGCTAGAATACGGAAGTCTACTTTTAAAATATTTCATGGCAATGCCTTCAGCAAAGGCAGTGATTTTCCTACCCTTCTTGATTCTGCATCATTTAGATGCAAGTAGCCCGGAGGAAGATTGGCGGACACTGGCAGCTGCTGCTCAAATGTAATGATTCTCCCATCCTTCAGCAAAGGTACCCAGGCAAAGCCAACTGCCAAGACAATAATCAAGATGAGATGAGAGATGAGAGATGAAACTGCAAATGCAATTAGCTACCTGAATCTCTGACTGCTGGGGAGCAGGGCAGGGTGGCGATGTTTCCGGGGGTCTATATATGGGAGTCCACGTGGTGGGTATCTGAACCCTGGAGAAAGAACAATGCACTTGGATGGCTTCCTGATCCCACCCTGGCCACTACCGTGTTCTCTACTCAACTTCCTGGACTATAAATTGGGAATGACACGTAGTCTTCCCACTTCCTAGTTACTGGGAGACCTCAGAGAGAGAATATAAGAGAACACCTGAAAAATTTTTCAAGTGCATCGGTACCACTATCTTTACCCTTTGGGGAATAACTCATGGTAGAGTTATTTTTTGAAAAGAGTCAGAGCTCTCACATCCATCCTTAGTGAGAGCACAGCATCCCGGGTCTGGGACAATCTCAGCCAGCAATCAGTGTGTTGCGCATTTTCTTTCAGCAACCCAACCCTGAGGGATTATGGAAAATCAAGGTCACAAGTCAAGGTCAGGTTTTCCTGACGACAGAAGGCAGAGGGGTAAGTAGCAGAATTCAGATGGGGTACAGCATTAAGACTTGAATCCACGGAGCGATTTCCCCCATCTCTGTATTTCCCAACAGTTCTGCTCAAAAGAGCTTCTTGGATTTCTATTAGAAAACTCATCACGTTCTAGCTAAAAAAGCCCGAGCCATCTGTATTCCTTAGCTGGAGCAGGGTCATTATTTCCATTATAGAGCCTACTACTCTGGGCTTCAAGGGTTTATAACTCAGCTGTAAAAAAGCTTGCTCGGGACCAAGTTTTGGCACATGCGCGAGGGTGTTGGCTGGAGGGCCCTTTTTGAAAGCCGCTGCCTTCTGATTCTTTAAAATTCTTTGCGTGAGTGTGTGTGTTTATACTGTGAACACAGAAGTCAACACAAATCTGGTTAGAATGTTTTCATTTGGCAAATGCTTTAATTCTTCAAAGAAGACAAATATGTTGCTTTCTCTAAGGAGACTGAATGGTTTTCTCAGACTCCGAAAGGTGCCTGAAGGCCATCTTTACTAGTGTAACTTCAGAAATGGTTTACCCAGGGCTCTTCTCTTCTAAGGAGCAGACGAAAGTTAACACGAGCACATTCGGAGCTGTTCGGAAGGACTCTGGGAGGGTAGTTAACTGAAAAAATCAGACACGTGACCAAAGGTTTCCAGTCCAGAAAAAGAGGAAAAATCTCTTTCTTGTTCTTGGGTGAAATTTTTCCCCATAGACATTTTTATTGAGCTAGAATCCAGATACCATACAACTTGTCTATTTCAAGCATCCTCATCAACGGTTTGTAGCATTTTCACAAAGCCGGGCATCCATGACTGCTACCTAATTCCAGAACTCTCCCATCACAGCCACAAAAGAACCTCCACACCCCTCAGAAGTCACTCCCTATTTCCCCTTTCCCCCAGTCCCCGGCAACCGCCAGTCTACTTTTGGTCTCTGTGGAATTGCTTGGGCAACATTCTTGCACCGTGAATTAATCAGAGCATGGCCAAGGGTGACTCTTGGTCAAAACTCAGAGCCCTTGGAAGCTGGAAAGGTACGGTGTCAAGCACATGCCTTCTGGCTCAGGGATGTGAAGCCACTTACGGGTGGACAGTTCTACATGATAAGGGGCCCACGAAATTAACGTCCCGTGTGCTACCGAGCCCTTGGCCCACTTCGGTCTAGGACTTAAATAAGGAAAGAGTAATTTGTCTTTTAGGACGTGCACTGTCTTGGGTTCCTATTGTTCTGCCCAATTTCTTCTCAACTCTCGAGGTCCCTTGCCCTGATCAAACTGCAGTTCCCGTGGAGACAGAACAGGACCACGTGAGTCGTAAGGGCAACTTCCTAATACTTCAGTCTGGCTGCAAGGTGGGCATCACTCTGATGTCTCACCAGCACCCCGAACACAATGGTAGTCCCAAACCTAGGATTCCCCGTCACCCCGTGATTCTGCTACTTGCAAATTCCTTCTTTCCAGTGTTGATGCTTCAGCGCTAACTCCGAATTCTCTCTCTAGTTGCCAACCATTTACCAGAAGCAATATATTCTTCTTCTGCAATCCCTTTCTCTCCATTCCCCAGCTGCTGCCGAGGGCGGCCCCCTTTCCTCCTGGACCTCTGAAGTAGCCCCTGACGTCTCTTCCTTCTTTCTTGCTCCAACTCCCTCCGCCATCACATCGCTGCCCGATGGGACTTCCTGCAGAAGAGGTCTTACCAGCGTTTACAGCCCTTCGATATTTCCATGCTGGTGACAGAATAGTCAAATCCACAGCCTGGCATTCAAGGCTTTCCATGATCTGCTGCCTCCTCTTCAACCTGACATCCTGTTGATTCCTCTCCCAGTACCCCCGAGCTCTGGTCCTACTGAACTTACGCGTGGTTCCCTGTCCATATCCCTCAATACTCGGCCTCTGGACAAGCTCTTCTGTTGTTCTGGAATCTACCTTCCTGCCATCACTGCATTCTCAAACTCTACCCTGCCCCTTTAAAGCTTCACCCAAATACCACCTCCTCCTGGAAGCCTTCCTAGACTCCCAGCCACTAGTCTCTCCAACCAGTCGAAGTAGTAACTCACTCTTCGCTGAAAGTACACAGCACCGCTTTTTCGGTAGCTACTACTTCCTGTCCTGTCCTATCACTGTACATAGATCTCATTTCCTCTGCTAGACCACAGGTTCACTGAAGACAAGCTCTGTGTTGGGGTCTCCATTGTATTCTCCTTAGTACCTATTGTAATGCCTTGCACACAATAAATACACAGACGTATTTGGTGAATGAATGAATGAATGACCGAATTTCCAGGCTAGCTTAGATCTGAATCCCGGGCCTGCCGACATTTATTTAGTGGCAGTGGCATACTCCATGTTTGTAGGGCCTCTGTGTTCGCCTAAGGACGCTTCCCACTGATTTATCTAAAGCTTTGCTGGATGGGACCAGGACTGACCCTTCACTACCAGCGTTGACTCAAATTCATTAAATCTGTTCTGCTCTCACTAGAACCAGGTGGGTCCCCAATCTCCCTCTGGCTCAAATATATCCCTGGGCTCTGGGCTTACTTCCCACTTCCTTAGCGAGCCAAACTGGAAAGTTCTGGCTGCTGAGCCATTCTACTTAAAAGAAATGAAGCTCAAATGAACCTATAATTCATCTTTCACCGATGAACTTTTTAACTTGGAAACGTACTTTTTGGTGAGGGGAAAAAGTGGTTTGTAGCTCGAGGAAAAGAGGTTACGTTCTAGACAATTCCACCTCAAATAGCCATAGAAAGAGACAGTGAAAGAGTACACGTACCCGGAGTTTCCACTGTGTCCTGCTTTTTGGTGGTTCCCTTTGTGTTAATTTCACAACTCACATGGTAAAAAGTAAAAAGCAAATGATGTTTTTGATGCAGGTGAATGGGAAGCTCAATTTTAATCTGAAATGACAGCAAAATCACACATCACATTTTGTTTTGTTTTCGTTGTTAAGCTGGACAGTCAGACCTTTAGTTCAATTTCATCATACTTTTCCAATGACATGTTTTTTTCTAAACAGCAAGCCAAGTCATCAAATAATAGTTATCATTTAAATGTACTCTAAAGGCTTTTCCAGTCAGTTTCAATTTGACAATAGCCTCCTGGGTAGTGAGGGCTGATTTATGGCTTGTGCTGGAGAGTCCAAAGGATTCTCCTGGATGCAACTTTGCAGCAGATTTTCTAAAACACTGGATCGAAACCACAGCCTCACAGCCCAGGGAGAGTATGTGAACTCAATCTGAGTTAGTGAACGCAATCGATCTAAAATGTGTACTGAATTTGAAAGGCTCCTTTTCTCTGAATTGTTGTCGTCCTTTGCGTAGGGAAAAAAAGAATTAAGCTTTGCAAATATACATGCAAAAACTCACTATGGTATTATGGTATCCACCAATTACAGTTCACATACGTAGCCTTTGAAGGCTTTGCGTTTGCAAGATAACTCTTGAATAAAAAAATAAAAATCATCACCCTTGGCACACGACTTCAATCCTAGAAACTGATACTTTAATACAAGCATCTCAAGTGATTTTCCAATCAGGACCCCACCAAATGACTTTCCAGCCCCCCCAGAAGTATACAAAAGACAGATCGCAAATTTAATTGATCAGATGCGTGTTCGTACACCTGCCCGAGACACATGCAACCTCTTGCGACCTCTCGCTCTGTCTTGGTCAATATAGACCGAGTGTCTGAAAAGCCTGTTTCTTTCAGGCCCCCCCAAAAAATAATGTGGATTGCTTGCTACATGATCAAGTCTTCTGGAGTAACGGGTGTCCATGAGGGAGGGGGACATATTAAAACAGCTTGGTGCTGGACATCTGGCCTCATCATCATTCACGCAAAGCAGTGTTTTGGTGTAAGACTAATTTCGATTGTAGGTGTATTTCACCATGAACACGCCTATTCACGGCAGCCAGACCATCTGGGTGCCTAACGCTCTACTGCACAGAAATGTGGGCATCCTCCCTCCCCGGAGGATAAAGCCGCAAGGCACCGCTCTGCTCCTCCCCGCCCCCACCACACAAAGAGCGCTGCATGGAGAAAGGGAGGTGGCCTAAAGCTGGACTACAACCCCCCCCCCACCATGACAGCAGGTGGATCTGGGGAAAAACCGTGACAGCAGGGGGGATGGTTTCAGACAAAGAGCCCTGAGAAGCAGAAAGAGCCAAGCTTCCAGCCTGGGATACATAGCCAGGTTCGCGGAGACACGTGGGAATCAAAAGCGGTCTGCAGATTTGGACAAGTCAGGGACACACCGACTGGAAGAGGCTGTGCCAGAGACACTAAGAGAGACAATGGCAAGTACAGAGAGACAAGAGATGGAGAAGGAAAGAGAGGCAGAGGCAGGGGCAGAGAGGTAGACTGGGGTGGACGGGGGCATGGAGCTTGACAGGCCATCCCACTCCTCTTTGTCTACACCACACTGAGGCATCAGAGCGGCCGGCGGGGTTCTGGCGGCCCTCCCCCGCTGCTGCGTCTCTCAAAGCATTTCACTTCCACAGTGGCTGTGCCCCCAGCCCCATGCAAAACCACAGGAAGAAAGATGTAGAAGGGCATTCAGAACGTCTCGTCTGAATTTCTTCTTCAAAAGCTGAGGAAATGGGAGACTCGGAAAAGGAGGAACTGACTTGCTCAAGGTCACGGAGCCAGCTGTCCAAGTGAGGCTAGAATCCTAGCTCTGGTCTCCTGTTTCTTCCCTACATGTTTAGGTCTCACCAGAGCCCCTTCCATTGGTGGGCGAATTCCCCCTTCATCGAAGGGCGTCAAGCCCTTTGCCTTGGTGTGACACCTTCTATCTTCACAGGACAAAACATTCAGGAACCGCAAGGGCAGAGAAAATGACGCAGATGAAGAGAAAAAGAAGAGTCACCCCTGTGCTTTATGAACATCAGAAAAATGCGTTCTCACCTCATCATAGAACTCTGGATTCTGGTTGTGATGCGAGACAACAGCATAAGCATTTGTGGTAAAAACAGACCCTGCGGGTTTTCCATAAATACACTGCAAAAGAAGGAAATGGAGTCACCCATCTCAGCGAAGGCCTTTAAATGTAACACAACGGAACCACATACAGTTACAGGTATTTATGAATCCACGGCCATGGCCAAGCCCACCCTGCTCTCACCGTGAGCTTGGAAATTCCGAATCATTTACAGTCACTCCAGCTACCACCCCAGACACCCCTGAACTTGGCCGCATGGATGCTTCCAAATTTCTGGTCCTCAAGAAAACGCACTTCCCCATTAGCTGACAGCAAGAAGTCAAACGTGGCTACTCATTTGGGAGCGGAACACTCTGAAACCAGATCTGGAAAGCTGACTTGTCTCGTGCCATTTGCCTTTCTTCCTAGGAGAAGCTCCCCAGCAAGCAGTTAGCAGCATTTGCTGGACGCTCTGAGCGGCGGGCAAGGTAAGGAGCTAAACCACACATACACACCAGCAGATACATTCCTAGTCTAAAGGCATGAAAAACTAAATGTCCACCCAGGTACAGACAAGCTTACTGCTGGCTCACTTTACGAGCCACGTTTTAAAAGTCACTGGCTTTCTGTGAGACCCATAAATTAAGGCGAGGCTTTCTATGGTTCCACGGAAAGATCCATTTGCGTTTCTGGTGTGAGTTTTGCATTTCTAGAGGCCCGATAAGCTTAAGGATAAATATGGAGTACTAATTGCCTCACCCTGTCACTTCAGAGCCAGACTCTAGGCCAGCTAAGAAATGAAATTCAGAACTACCTGTGAATGCATTGCCAATTCTCCTGAAATACAGTTCTAGAGGCAATTTGCGGGAACTGTGGAGGGGTAAGCTAAGACTCTTTAAGGGTATGAAAGGACATTGCATGGGGGGAAAAGGAAGAGTCATTCTCATGTCCAGTGAGGGGGAAATCAGAGAAAATGCACCTAATTTGAGCCAGCTAATTCTTAACTAAGGTTTCTCGGTAGAAACAAACAAAACAAAACAAAAAACAAACAAAAAAACCAAAAAACCAAAAACAACGAAACACCCCTTTTCAGAGCTGGGGGTTATTAAACATCCAGTCAATGGCTTAGTTAAGGGTTTCCAGGCTTTTTCCCCAGGAGATCTAAGTGGAGGACTAGCCGCCATCTGTCTGATTTAGGCTCAAGCTAGAGAAGTAGGGGGCCAGCCAAACCAATCGTGACAGCTAAATGTTCTTGGAACTTTTCTTTCAGCCCTCTGATTAATATGCTCAAGAGCGAAAAGATAGAGGCCTGGTGACGTGAGAGGTATTTAAGGATTGTTCCATCAGAGAACACTAAGATTCTACTTGGCCTCCACCACGAATCCAAGTTTGGAGGCACCAGCGGAGAAGTCCTGTCTCAGATCAAAGCAGTCATGCTGTGCTTCTGATAGCTCGAAGCCTGTTCAGGTTTCAAGGAGAAAGGAGTTTACAGTCCCCTGATGATACCATTAGAAACTATCAGGTCACAGCAGAAAATGACCTTGTGATGGCACATCAGAGCCGTGCAAAATCAAAGAGGTGCAAAAGCAACATGCTGGTCTATGAAGCTTACCCATGTTTAAAGCTACACAAGCTCCTACCTCGTTTGGATATTTTTAAAATATTTTATCCTTACAGTTAATGTGTCAGAGTAGAAAAGGCAATAGCACCATCATCTTTTGAGTACATTTTCTCTGTGGAGCTTAAAGAAATTAAACTTAGCCTATAAAACCACCAAGTACCAAAATCTTTATCTTCTTCTTTTTTTAAGATTTTATTTATTTATTTGAGAGAGGGCATGTGTGTGCGCACAATCAGGGGGCGGTTCAGAGGGAGAGCGAGAAGCCACTCCCCGCTGAGCAGGGAGCCCGATGCGGAGCTCGATCCTGGGACCCTGGGATCATGACCTGAGCCGAAGGCAGACACCCAACCCACTGAGTCACCTAGGCGCCCCCCAAACTTTATCTTTACACTAAAAGCGTATGCTTTTCGAGATCATAAACAAACCTTTAGAGCGCTAGCGTCGCTTTCATCTGAATCCCGGAATTCCACACACACCGCAATGTTCCTTGCCTAAAAATGATTAATCACTCAAAATGAGTCCTAAAACCAGAAAATTATGAATTGCATTTTATATCCCAAAATGTACAGTTTATACTGCTTACCTTGGCAAATGTTTTCTGGCTATCGTATTTTAATTGCAAGGGATATACATACAGATGGTTTTTGTAAACAGTAAATGGATAACAGTATTTTGTCATTTCTGGAACAAACTCTTCGACCTCCACAGTAATATTTTGACAATTCTTTTCGAAAGGCTTCAGGGGCACGTATGAAGAAGTAATACAATCTATGCCAGAAGAAAGAAAACAGGCAAAGATAATACAATTTAGTAATCACAAACACATTCCTGCCTTTATAAAAATATACACAGACCGCGTTCTCAAAGAGTGATTTCACAAACAGAATTCTTAGTGATTGACAAGAAGTCATACAACCACTTTAAGCACCCAGAAGGACAAGATGGCGTAGCCTGGTCCTGATTTGAGTGGGACCATCCAAGCCAGACACGATTGCTGGTTCGTTCTCAATGTAGAGTGATTTGCCAAATATAACACATCATAATTTTTACAAATTTAAACTCTGCAGAGAAATCCATTACATTTTTTCCTCCTGTGGCTGCAATTTAGCTTTCACTGCAAATTTTTATTGGTATCAGGGAACTAACAGTGAATGTATGCCTCCAATTAGCTCATGGATAGTCACTCTGCAAAAAGTTAACTTGGTGCAGGTGCAATTTTCACCAAGAAATAAGGGAGGCCTTTGGAAATGACAGATCTTAGGATGTGTTGCCAATAATAAATTCAACACTCCGGAAGGTGAAAAGCACGGAGGCTCGGGAAAGTGTGGCTGCTGAGGTTATCCAAGCAGCCCTGGGACTAGAGGTGCTTTGTATACTGAAGGAGCTCTAACATTGCTTGTCCCTGCTGCATTGCGATATTGATGGAGCAGGAAGACCCAGGAAGGGTCACACCTGAGGACACAGTGTTTTCTGCTGGGTTCGGGTTTCTCTAATTATTACAGTGATACTTACAGTGGACTATCTGGAGACAAGTGATGGGTCCACTGTCCAGACAGAACTACTGATAGTATTTTGACATATTTTCTTCTCATCTCCTTTCGACGTCTATTTTATGTAATAATACACAAATTCTACTGTATATATGGAACTTGATCCTGGGTTGGGTTTTGGGTTTTTTTTGTATTTTGTTTGGCATCTGATCTAACGTTTTCTTCTATGGACTCGAGATCAACATCATTCATGAAAAGCTGCGTGAAGTTTCCTGGTGTACCATCACGCCTTAACCACACCAATGGTGCTGGATTCTTAGGTTGTTTCCAATCTCTCTCCAAAATAAACGACGTGAAAAAGAACACCTTTGTGCATAAACTCCTGTCTATGTTCCAAATTATTTCTTTAGGGAAAAAAATAATCCATTGTACTCTTAGGTGTTTTGGAGTGTGAATTGGGTGCCACGCCTCTGCTTATGAGCCTTTAGTGACCTCTTATGGCGTATAGACTAAGATCCAACCCTTTAAAGAGTTACTGTGGTCTATCCAATTTCCTGCAGAACCTCTCCTGCTTCATTCCCATCTTCATTGCTCCCACCACACACCACATTGGCTTCCTTTCTGCTCCTATGAACCAAGCTTGCTCCCGCCTCATGTTCTTTCCATATGCAACGCCCTCCATCTGGAACATACCGTCCCCAACCACCATATACTATCTCCTTCTCACTCTTCAGTTTCTGAGCCAGACCAAGACCTCCCTTGGTCACTCCAATCACTGACTCAAATCGCTCATTTGTTTTCTTATTTACTGCCTGTCACTCCTAGATGTTAATCTCCCTTACTGCAAAGTTTATTCAGTAAATGAATGGATAGAGAGAGGCTCAGAATCAAAATGCCTTAGTTCTAGACATCTGTGAACATCGATTACCACATCATGTTGTTACTAATGACAGGTGATGGTGCCTGGCTAAAACCTGGCCAGCATTAGGACAGTTGCACTTTAAACATTTTTGTAAATGCGACAGAGGAGAAAAGCATTTTGCTACTTTAATTTGCATTAGTGGCATTATTACAGAGATTTGAACATTTTTCACGTTTTTATTAGCCACTCCATTTTATTTCCTGCAAAGTGTCTTTTCTGTCTTCTGCCCATTCTTCTTCTGAGATCTTAGATCCTTGTCTTTAGAGAGGAACAGAAACTCTCTTCCTTTGGGATTCCTTGATGGGATTTACCCAAGGCAAAAAGCAGGAGAAACTGACTAGGGAACAGCCACAATAGGATATGTGATTATCCTATATGGGATATATGAAACAGCATCTGAGAAAATCAACTTAACACCCTTCCTAATTTGTAACTATTCACTACATTGGATTGAATAGTGCTGGATTGAATAGTGTTCCCCCCAAAAAATTCATGGCCACCAGAACTTCAGAATATGACTGTATTTGGAAACAGGGTCTTTACAGGGCCACCCAGCTGGCTCAGTTGGAAACAGGGTCTTTGCAGATGTGATGGGTTAAGATGACATCATACTACATTAGGGTGGGCCCTAAATCCAGTGACTAGGGAGTCTGCCTTAGAGCACCGAGAGCGAACGCAGCCCTGCTAACGTCCTGATCTTGACTTCCAGCTTCCAGAACCGGGAGAGAATGAATCTGTCATCTTAAGCCACCCAGTTTGTAGGATTTTCTTACGGCAGCCCTAGGCACTTAAAACACCGTGTAAACCTCAAGAAATATATTGAAAAGATTAAAAACCCGAGATTCAAATGTAGCCCTTTGAGGTTTATTTGTAACATGTGAATTCTTACTTGATAAATCCACAGGAACACATTCTAC
Source organism: Meles meles (assembly GCF_922984935.1). Taxonomy (NCBI): domain Eukaryota; kingdom Metazoa; phylum Chordata; class Mammalia; order Carnivora; family Mustelidae; genus Meles; species Meles meles. The sequence continues at coordinate 101,045,000 of NC_060087.1, read as the reverse complement.
TGTGACATTGAGCTGCCCAGGAATAATCTGCAATTTGGTCTTCTCTGGCCTGGGTGTAAAATAAGAAATATATATTATTTTAAGATTTTTATTTATTTATTTATTTGACAAACAGAGATCACAAGAGGCAGAGAGGCAGGCAGAGAAAGAGGAGGAAGCAGGCTCCCTGCCAAGCAAAGAGCCCAATGCGGGACTCGATCCCAGGACGCTGGGATCATGACCTGAGCCAAAGACAGAGGCTTTAATGCACTGAGCCACCCAGGCGCCCCAATAAGAAATATTTTATACTTAAAAGTTTATGATTACTGAACGCACTGGTCACCCTATACACAAACTTCCAAATGCTTCCAAATCCAAAAATGATCCAAAGCATTCAGTTTCCCCCACATATGACTCGCATTCATCATATCAAGAAACTGTAATTCATCCATTTTATCAATGTACTACAGTAGCACACTTACTTCTTGTATTCTGAGAGCAACTTGAGAATGTCTTCATTTGAAAGCTTGCTACTGTCCTGTTTATACAAAGGAGAAAATCTCCCATCCAGATCCAGAGAACCTTGAGTATCTTTGAAAATGGGTCTAAAACAGCAAGAGAAATTTTTTTTTTAATTCTCAAGTGTTGACAAATTAAGACGAACTTACTGCTGGTATGCATTCACCGTGGTATGACCCCTTTGGAAAACTCGTTGGGTAATTTCTTGGGAAATGCAGCACACACCCACCCTCTGACCCTGCAAGTCCACTCCCAGGCATATTTCCACAGGACACCTAAATGTTCACCACAGACTTATTGTTACGTCCCCGAAAGGAAACAGCCTGGATATTCATCAACGAATGAATGGATACACAGTTGTGTATTCATACAGTGGAATACTACTCAGAGTGAAGGGCAGATATGTTACACGAATATGGATGAAGCTCAAAGCCAAACTGAGCACAAGAAACCAAATGCAAAAGTACATACAGCAGGATTCCCTATGTAGGAAGGTCTAGAATAGAAAAGAGTCATCTGTAGTGGTACCCATCAGCGTGGTGGCTGACTGATGGGAGTGAGATGGCTGCCTGGACAGGGGAAGGAGGAAACTTTCTGAAGTGTCAGACACTCTCCAGATCTTGGTTGGCATGGTAGTCACGTGACTGGAAACGCTTGTGAGAATCCACCGAGCTAGATATATACAACGTACGCATTTGAATCAAAGGTAAAGTGTGTCTTCAAGTTGATGACCATTAAGTTGAATCCTTAGGGTCAATTTATACAAAGTTTATAAGATATACGTAGAGTTTCCAAATACAAGTGTGGATGATTCCTTACCCCTCTTCCCCCTCCCATTTTTTAAAAAAAGATTCTATTTATTCGATGGAGAGAGGGCACAAGTAGGCAGAGCGGAAGGCGGAGGGAGAGGGAGAAGCAGGCTCTCCGCTGAGCAGGGAGCCCCACGTGGGGCTCGATCCCAGAATCCCGGGACCATGACCTGAGCCAAAGACAGACACTTTAACTGATTGAGCCACCCAGGCATCCCCCACCAACTCCCATTTTCAGGCAGCTTCTTACTGCTAAAATGGGCAGTAATGCCCAAGCCCCCAACACACTGGGAGCAGCTCTAGCCAAAAACGTAATTCCCCCGGTCAAGCCTCCTAAGATGTGCTTCTAGGCATTAACTATGGTTCCTACTTCTAAGCATACCTCCTTTATTTTCAGTAAACAGGGGTTTAGCACACATCTTTAAAATACCCCAGGCAAGCCTTTAGAGTGAGTTCTTGCTGCTGCTGACAGCCGAAACAATGCAGGAGGGAAAAGGGAGCACAATTCCTCATCAGAACAGAATGTCTACGTTCAAAGCTTTTTGAATTAATATCTACATTACTTTTTAAACTCATTTTTCTACTGACCAAACAGCATCGAACAGCCACAACAGTGGGCCGCGCGCTACCGTGGTCTGGCGTGGGCGGAGGTCACGTGCTGTGGGTTCAGATCCTGGCTTGGCCATGTGCTCCGTGAAGTTGGGCAAAGTTTTTTTTTTTTTTACTAGTTCCACGGCTGAATTTCCTCCTCTCCTAGGCAGGAATAACAGTCCTCACCTCTCAAGAAGGTACACGTTAAAGCACTTAGACCACCGCCTTGTACAGGGCTCCCAGATAACTCTGAATAATCCCAAGAGCAGCGACAGACTTCTCAGGCCAGAGCACCACTAAGGACATGTCTGTCCACAAGCCACACTTCACCCCTGCCAGTGCCTAAACAGACCAACCTCTGTGACTCTTTGCCATTCACCCAACCTTGGTTATCTTCTTCTCTCTCTCTTTTTTTTTTTTGAAACTAGCCCACAAAATGAGGACAGGTATGCTTTTCAGCTACCAACACACAGTATGTTCTGAAAGCTTCCCCCAAATGAAATGATTGGAAACAGTAACATTAGAGTTAATTAGCTTAGACTCTCCTCCCCTTATGCTACTCCCCAACACCCACCGAACACAGTGGATTGAATTACTCAGAACATGGTGCCCTTCCCCCAGAAGTTTCAGCGAGCTGTACAGGCTATACCACTCACAAGCCAGTGAACCTGGACTTCAAAGGGGTGGGGAACAAGAAAGACATTTTAAGTCATCACTACATGTAGACTTGCAAGAACTTGGGGGGGGGGATATAACCTACCATAAGAGATGAACTAGAGATAACACCCTTCCACATACACTACCCGTGATGGGTTTCCCGCATTTGTCATCAGAAACCAAGTCTATTCACGAATGACCCGCTTGCACTTAACAACCGCATTCTTTTGCCTTCTCATTTTTAGTACGGTTTCCAGAAATATTCTAGGATAGCTTTTCGAAGCATAAACTTAGCCAGCTTTGAAAGAGTGGACACGCTGTATATAATTCGCTACAATCTCGGGTTTTCTGGGGAGGACAAAAAAATTCCATTACTGTAGCAAATAAACTCTGCTTTAAAATGCAATAAAATTAAGTGGTGGTCAGATCGGGAACGGAGGCCAAAGCAAATTTCCCTGAAGCACCACAGATGAAGAAATGGAAGGTTCCTTGAGGCACGGCAAATTGCAAGAAAAAGGATTCTCATATCCCGTGGCAGAGTTCACGTCTGTGCCCTCCCACCTAAGTTCCCACGTGGAAAGCCAAACCACAAAGTGCCAGTATTAGGAGGAGGGGCGTGTGGGAGGTGATTGGGTCAGGAGGGTGGAGCTCTCGTGAATGGGATTAGTGCCCTTAGAAGAGGCCAGCTGGATGAACATAAAGGAGAAGCCAGCTGTCTGCAACCTCAAAGAGGCTCCTCGCTATCACCTGGTCATGCTGGCACCCGGACCTCACACTCCCACCCCCAGAGAGAAATGTCTGCTGCTAGAGCCACTTGGTCCCTGAGAGGACCCGGCCACATCCCCAAGTGTCCAGGGATAGACCTGGGTTGTCAGAGACCGCCCGCTAAACGCTGCCAGCAAGGATGACAGCCGTGAACTTTACAGATGAATGCGAACAGAAAGGTCAGGATTATATTTGTACAAACCTGGCAGCCCAAGCAAAGGGCATTCTGTATTGTCCAAGGCGGCTACACACTTGCTTTGCTGTCCTGTGCACCTTCTGGGCCGTCTAGGGGCAGAAATAAGAAGACACGCTAGTGTGTGTTTGAACAACCAGAGACTCACAGCACACAGTAATTTCCCCCACTTACCGATGTAAAACATCCCAGTCCGGCAAAAGAGAAAAAGAAAGAGCTCCCAATAAAAACACAACACACGGCAGCTACCCACTTTCCACTAGAGTTTTCTTTCTTTCCTTTTTTTAAATTTAATTGGATTTTATTTTAATTTTTGGCAGAGAGAGAGCACAAGCAGGGGGAACAAGCAGGCAGAGGGAGAGGGAGAAGCAGGCCTCCCGCTGAGCAGGGAGCCCGATGTAGGTCTCAATCCTAGGATCATGAGGTCATGACCCGAGGCGAAGGCAGACACCTAACCGACTGAGCCATCCACGCACCCCAAGACCAGAGTTTGGTGGGGTTTTTTTTTTTAAGCGTTTTGTGTTTCCTCATTAACAGAGCCTTCATCAGGATATCCAAAGATGGATGAAAAGAGGTGTAGGGCACATTTGGTACCAAAGACCTCTACTGAGAAATTTTTGAGCATATTTAATGCGTATTTCCTTTCACACATGAGCAGGCAGACACTCATTATTCTTGGGAGAAGTTTGTTCTGAATACAGTTGACCTTTTTACTCCCAAGATAAAAAGCTAAGTGACCAAGAGTCAATGCAATTAGTTTGGTTGGGCAAGGAGCTGCTGTTTGCAAGGCGCTGGGAGCTGACAGAAGATTAACAGCCCATAGAGCCAAAATCAGCCTCGAAATGCTGGCTGGATGCTCGTCCCCAGGGATGCAGAATGCTAGAAGCTCTTATCTACGTCGTTGAGACTTTTCTCTCCCACACAAATTAGTCACATGTCCCCTCGGCATCTTCCGCTCAGTAAACACTATTTGGACACACAACCAGATACCACATATACCGGATCGACTCTTCGTAAATACGCAGTAGCTGCAGTGCCGCTAATGAAGGAGGCCACGCACGCTTTCGCTCTCTGGGCCTCCGCTTTCTCATTTGTAAAACAAGAGGAAAGGACCAAGTCACTCATTTGCAGGAGTCTGGATTTCACGATCCAAAAATCTGGACAATTACAAGGGTCGCTGACTTTTCACGTTGCTATCCGAAGACATTCCAACAGTTAAAACAGTCGCTACCGGGGCGTCTGGGTGGCTCAGTGGGTTAAAGCCTCTGCCTTCGGCTCAGGTCATAATCCCAGGGTCCTGGGATCGAGCCCCACATTGGGCTCTCTGCTCCGCGGGGAGCCTGCTTCCGTCTGCCTGCCTCTCTGCCTGCTTGTGATCTCTATCTGTCAAACAAATAAATAAATAAAAATCTTAAAAAAAAAAAAACAGTGGCTACCATTTCATATGCCAACATTCCGTGAAAGACACAAAGGCGTAATGTTCAAAAAGGTAGGAAGAACAAAAATCTCAGAATAAAGGACTTAGCTCCATGAATCGCTCGCTCTCTTGTCTTTCGTGTGCTTATCACAGACAGGGCTGGACCTCCCAGCTCTGACATTCTAGGGCTGAATGGAAGGGCTGGAAATAAAGAGTAAGCTATTGCCAAGGATATGGTGTCAATGAGCAGATGTCGCCTAAAAGCCTTTTGCTCTTACTTTGATAAGCAAGCAGAAATCAGACTGTCATGTAAACAGAACATAAATGAAAAGGGGGGGGACTCATATTCAAGCTGTAGCACGCATACTCACGTGGCACACCGTATTTCGAGAACAAGGCTCCCTGGAGGGGTCGTTAACAGTACCATTTAAAATATCAGCAAAAGGCAAATTTTACATTAAGCTGAAATGTTCACAAACGAGCACTGTCACTACCTTTGCTGGGTCCGAATTTTTGATGTAGGGGTCCGCGCAGTGTGCGATGTTTCCCTGGAGCACCTTTTCAATTCTTGCAACCAGAAAAATTTCAGGATGTGGATTCGTCACTGAGAAAATTCCCTGAGGGAGAAAAAATTACTCCCATTAGACATGTTTATGTGACTTCATGCATACCATTGGGTGGTCGATGATTCCTAGTCCTGTGCTTAGCATCAAAGGGTGACCTCTAACACAGGGTCATGTCTAGGACCCTGAAAATAGACAGCCTTTCCTTTCACACGGCTCCTAAAGCTTCTTTCAAAACCGACCTGCTCTGGTCATCAACTTCACATCTATTTGTCCCTGAGGTACAGCTGTCGCCATTACCACTTGGCCTCTCGTGTTCGGCCGTATTCGCAAGGTGCCTTTTCATACCTAATTAATACGACACGTATTGTTCGGCTTCATGGGCTCGTGCTGAAATAGTGCGCATTTCTCAAGTGGAACTGAATGTGCATTTTCAAACGTCGCTGCATGTTAACTCCAGAGCAATTCACCTGCAATTAATACTAATTATAGCTAAGAGGAAGCAAACGCTTTACCGCACTTAAAGAGCACCTGCGCTTTTCAGGTGAGGGCAGAGAGTCCAAAAGTTAGTTTTTTCCTATACAGTCCACTTAAGGGTTGTGAATGTAGATGCAGCCGGAGTTACAGACACTTTCTGGGCATGCGCGTGACGCCACCCCGTCATCCACTGTCCAGCTCCTCCCAAGGAGACTATTTGCCAAAGAGCCGGTTAGTTGATTAGGTCTGTTGTTTAAAGGAGCACCACACAAATGAATTCGAAGGGAAAAACCCATTCCTGGGATTTGACCAAGTATTATTTTTCTACCTGGTGTATTACCAACTGTGTTCAGATCGTGTGTTCCAGTTTTCAGAATATTTCACACATATTATCTTACCTGCTCTGGAACAAGCACTCCACGGCTTCCGGGAACAATGAGAAAACCCTATGTGAGACCCCAAGTCATCCCCTCCTCCGCCAGAATCCATATATATAAGGATCTGGATTATATATATATAATATATAGTATATATTATTTATATATATATACTATTTTATATACTGTATTTTATAGATAGATAGATAGATATGGATACATATACATATATATATATCACTTGGAATGGCCGATTCACCTTTGAATTCCCAAGCAGCGAGCAGGGAAGGAAGTGGTTAAAAACTGCTCGGGAGTTAACAGGTCCTGGGTTCAAACCTCTGGCTCCGCCATGTAGGGGTGGAAGCAAATCCCCATCCTGTGTCTACACCTCAGGTTTCTCACCGAAGAAATGGGGATGATGAGAGTAACAGCTACTCCAAAGACTTCCTGTATGGATTCCTTGTGCTGCACGCTAGGAACACTCAGTTATTACTTGAGTGGCCCGAAACACTCACAAGGCCACGGAACCCGATTCCTGGTACTCCCAGGAGCATGCCACTTGGGTGGGGAGATGCGCCTGGCAGCCAGCCCCTGCTGACATTGTCACCTAACTGTCCTAGACGGTTTTGTGCATTATCTTCCTTGATCTTCAGGAAAAAACCCTCGAATGCAGGCACTTAGAATATACCCATTTCACAGATGAAGAAACCAAGGGCTTACAGAAGTTTATGCTGCAAGCAGACAAGGAGCTAGTGGCCAGGGCTTCCAGACTATACATCCAGCCCACGCTATGCTGCCTCTGAGCCCCGAGGCCTGTGCAGCCGACATCTCACACGATGAGGACAGATGAGAGCAGCAATACTGATTTTTGCTACAGCTAATGTTCACTCATTTTGAAAACTCTGACAATGGCTAAGAGCAAGGTGCTTTCACTTGGACATCTGTAATCACCATTACTGCGCTCTATTGCCGGTCACGTCATGCTGAACAAACATGGCAGCCTAGCGCCGTGCCTGGCCCTTTCCGGGAACTGCGCACTTTGTCAGAGCCTTATAGCTGCCCCTGCATGCAGGTACTATCGTTTCCTCCTGTTCACAGATAAGAATGCTGAGGCATAGAAGCATTCATTTTTTGAAATGACCAGGGATTCCAGGATAAGGAGGACGCTGTCAGCACTGTTCTGCCTTTTGTTGCAGTCAGCTTCTAGCACTCTCCCTGTCCCCAGAACACAGAAGGGTAGCCAGAGAGCACCCGGGAATCCCCACGTGGCCCGGGAGTCTGGTCCTTGCAGACAAGGCCTCTGGGCCAGCCATCCTTTTCCACCTAGGAGCATGGATGCGGCTGCCCCCAACCTCAGGGTAATTCTTACCCCCTTGACTGCCCCTCTCCCTCTAAAGAAGGGGTGAGGCCCCCTCGTCCCAATCCCCAACACTTACAGAGCCCACAGCATGGCAGGGCTTTGCGGGGAAGATGTTGTACCCCTTCACCAGGCTAATAACAGCTGCCCCCAGGGGGGAGCCCACAGAGTCACAAGGAGGCAGGCCTCCAAGAGTCAGCATCTCCCCGACAAGCCCAACCCAAAGTCAATCAGGTCTGACCTTGGGAGACATGGGGGAGCTGAGCTCTATCAAGGCATCTGGGAAGAAAATGCCAGGCAGCTGAGAATAAGGGTCACAAGGGGGGCAAAATTACTTGATGGATCCAATTCCCTCCTTTCCGGGGACCACCCCACTGTTCTCAGGAAGCCACTGGAGAGAAAGACTCCAGTGAACAGATGGGGAGGGCCTAGGATGGCCCCCACACAACCACCATCCACCAAACTCTTACTATAGATTATGCTGCTGTTCGAGCCGCCTTGCTGCAAGGGCTGCAGCCACCAAGACAGCCCTTTCTGGGAACTCTGGGGAACTTGGCCTTCTCCTCCTCTCTTGGGTAACACAGAAGCAGTATACCACAGGGGTAAACACCTGGCTTTGAAACCTGCTAGACCTACTTTCAGGTCCTGTTCCTTATCTAAGTTCTGTGACCCCGGGACAAGCTACTGGACGGCTCTGGGCCTTCATTTCCTCATCTGTATAATGGGTATGGTAATAGTACCCACCTACTTTGCGACACTGTTATGAAAATAAGTGCCTTGATAAAGAAGTTAGGGAAATACAGTGGCACGTAAGAGGTGTTGAACTTGGGGTGCCTGGATATCTCATTGGTTAAGCATCTGCCTTCAGTTTGGGTCATGATCCCGGGGTCCTGGGATCGAGCCCCATATCAGGTTCCCTGCTCTATGGGGAGCCTGCTTCTCCTTCTGCCCATCCCCTACTCATGTACTCTCCCCCTCTGCTCTCTCTCGCTCTCAAATAAATAAATAAAACCTTTTTTTAAAAAAGTGCTGGGGTGCCTGGGTGGCTCAGTGGTTTAATCTGCGGCTTTCGGCTGAGGTCATGATCTCAGGGTCCTGGGATCGAGTCCCGCATCGGGCTCTCTGCTCAGTGGGGAGCCTGCTTCTCTCACTCTCTCTGCCTGCCTCTCTGCCTACTTGTGATCTCTCTCTGTCAAATAAATAAATAAAAATCTTTAAAAAAAAAAGTGCTAAACTCATCGTCATTGCTGAGAATAGGTAAGCTGGGATTCGGGTTCAGATCCACCTACATTCAGTCTTTCTCCAGAACAGCACTGCTTCCTCCCCCTAAATGGGAAGAAGTTGAGGAAAAAAATTTCTCCAGGGCCACCTGGGTGGCTCAGTGGGTTAAGCCTCTGCTTTTGGCTCAGGTCATGATCTCAGGGTCCTGGGATTGAGCCCCACACTGAGCTCTCTGCTCGGCAGGGAGCCTGCTTCCTCCTCTCTCTCTCTCTGCCTGCCTCTCTGCCTGCTTGTGATCTCTCTCTGTCAAATGAATTAATCTTAAAAAGAAAAAAAAACCTCTCCAAAATAAAATGTTCAACTAGTTGAAGTAAATGCCCACTTCCCGGTTTTATCAGTTGGTCTGAAAAGATTGCAAGATGATAAAGTCATCTGAGGCCACTGTCCCTCGGGTCACCTTCCCACCTCTCCTCCATTCTTTTCAGGCTTCTCCCAAGCCCCACATCTTCTGCGTGGCCCTCTAAGTTAACTCCCGCCTCCCCATCCCCCCTTGTGTTCCGAATACCTCCACTATCACTGCACAATAGGCTGCAGTACGGAATTACATTCTGCTGGCCATTGTTGACTGGGGTCTTCGAAACAGACCTAGGTTCCAATCCCGCCTTCCCCGCATTCAGCTGTGTAATGGTGGACGGCTTCCTTCACCTCCTGATCTGCCCTTCCCGCCCCTCCAAAACAGCCACAAGTACACTGTTTCACAAAACTATGACGATTACATGAAATGTCAATGGAAAATTCCAGCATACTGGAGATACTGAAAAAACTGTTGATTTTCTTCCTGACCTAGATTACAAGTGGGATGAAGCCCATGCTCACAACTTAAACTCCATGCCTTGAACATACAGCTAAGTACACTGAAGAAATAAAGTAAACACATCATTGGCTTAAAGGGGCTTATTTGGGGGGTGCCTGGGTGGCTCAGCGGGTTAAAGCCTCTGCCTTCGGCTCAGGTCATGATCTCAGGGTCCTGGGATGGAGCCCCGCATCGGGGTCTCTGCTCAGCAGGAAGCCTGCTTCCTTCTCTCTCTCTGCCTGCCTCTGCCTGCTTGTGACTCTGTCTGTCAAATAAATAAATAAAATCTTTGAAAAAAAAAAAGGGGGGGGGGCTTATTTGATATAGTAGGGACTCCTGGGTGGCTCAGTCAGTTAAGCATCTGCCTTTGGCTCAGGTCATGATCCCAGGGTCCTGGGGTCGAGCCCCTCATCAGGCTCCCTGTTCAGCAGGGAGTCTGCTTCCCCCTCTGCCTGCTGCTCCCCCTGCATATGCTCTCTCTCTCTCTCTCCCTCTGACAAATAAATAAGTAAATAAAATTAAAAAAAAAAAAGCGACAAAAAGCTACCACAGATCCAGAGCCCAAGGAGGGAAGTAACTGCACATGCAAAGTCTTCCCCCACCATTTAGCAATCTGTACCAATGAGCATAATCCTGAAACCAAAAAACCCCAATGCTTGGTATTTATTCTAAGGAGATAATTCAACAGGAGAGCTAACGAGCATACACAAGGATGTCCAATGTAGTGTAATTTACAATATCCCAAAATGACAAATATCCCAATGAGTTAGTTCATGGAATACGACATTAGCCTTTCTGAATGTGAGCGATCCAGAGATACTGATCCAGAGATACTGATAACAGGATACACATGATATGAAACAAATAAAGCAGGTATAAAATGGCATGAACAGGATCTACTTTGTATAAGAACATACATAAGATTTATGCGTTTATATATACACAGATATCTGGAAAGAGGTTGGCCAAAATGTTGACACTTCTTGTCTATGGGGCACGGCGACTTTTTCTTCTTTATGCTTTTCATCTTGTTCAAATCTTCTACATCGTAATACATTTAGCTTTAAATTCAGAAAAAAAAAAAAAAGAGCCACCTTTTCATGGGGGGGGGGATAAATCTTACATCATGAACTGCTTTGTTCTTGTGCCTCTTTCCAGTTTCAATTCTGTCACAGTCTAGTTTCCCTTTAGTTGCAGAACTGGAGAAGGAAGACTGCCAATTCTGTTCTGCCTAACCTCTCATGGCCTGCAGGGAGGTCAGAGGTCAAAATGCAAGGGAAGCATCAGGCTCCTTCTAAAGGGGCCTCTTTGCACTGGACAGGACGGAGAGCGCGGCATTGCGTATGTGACGGAAGCAGTCGCCTCCCACTGCTTTTCAACCAGAACTCTCGGATAAAGAGCCTTTATGCTCCATTAAAACTACCTATTCATGGCGGGGGGGTGGTCAGCATGAACACTGCCCGCTCGCAAATGAAGATCCCCAAATTCCGGACAACTTGGCCACTGGGAAGAACGATATTCTGGAGGAATTTGACCGTCAATGCAAGACGTTTTGCTGTGGGTGGGGGGAGGGGTAGTCTGGCAGGCCAGGAATTTGAGGGACACAGATCTAACGGCACCTCAGCCAGGGGTGTAGCCAGACACACGGAACCCCCATCCTGTACTCAAATCTGGCAAAGATACAGCCTCCAATCTGTGACAGGTCACAAGACTTGCCCTGACGGGGTGAAGTTTCCTTCAGACGGGCACCTTCCCTTCCCTGCCTGATTTCCTTCTCTTCCTGGCACTCACTCGGAACTCCATTCTCTGGTCAGCAGCCAGGCTTCGGCTAAAGTTCTGCAAGGGGTGGCTTTTTGCTCTGGTCCTAAGGAAAAACCCAATGGTGTTTTAACAAATATCTAGAACTAAAGATGGCCCACCAAGACAAAAGCCAAAACCCAAACTGGCCCCCTACTCCCAAAGGAGCTGGGAATTCGGGAAGGGGGGCAGGCTACGGCAGGGTCCACTTTTTTCTTCCAAGAAACAAGCCTTCCAGGCGTCCCCTGCCTTGCTCACAAGTACATGCAAGAGTTGCGGGTGTGCGTCTCTGTCTGTGTGACCTACATTCAGCTTACAGAACACTTCCTCTGAGACTCACATCACGGTCCCACTGAAAATGTTCCTTTGCTGAGGCATAGCTAGCCTATGGGGTTTCCATTCCGTCCCTGCCGCTTCGGTCCCCAGAAAAACCCCTAGCAACAGACCTTACGGGAGATGGGATGTCTGGGAAAACATCGGTCTGAGCGGGTGAAATGACCCATGGGTGTGTTTCAGTTTCTTCTCCAGGAGGCTACGAGAGGACTCTTTACCTGCTTTATGTAGCGTAAATGAGACTCAGCAATTCCGTGAATGAAAGACTCCGGGGAGGAGCTTTTCAGGCTTCCATCACCGGCCAGCTGGGCGGAGGGGCCCCACAGCATCTCGCGGACAGATGGGGGATTCAGGTCTACGTGGAAGTCGGCTGAAATCTTGCAATTGTTCCTTACATCAAATAAGGCAAGATTGATAAAGAAGGGTTCAACCTGGGAACAAAAACAATGACATTTGGAAGTGAAGACTTTTCGGTGGGGGTGGGGAGGGGGAGGGATGCAAAATGACAAAACGATATCCAGATTCCACGAGGCTCTGAACGACTGCTGTTCCTTTCTGAGTTCAACATTCGGCTAAAATTGCATTAGGGCTCGCTTGCATATAAGACAGAGTGCTCTGAAGTAACAGCCTATCAAATGTTAACTTCTGCCGGGTATAGGTAATTTTGCAAGTTACACTTTCTTTAAATGAGGAGAAATCAGAAGCCACATTTAAAGGACATCAATTGTTCTCTGAATAACATGTAATTCTCTACGGGTTTACTGAAATCGCCGAAAAACAATGCCAATATTATCGAATAAAAATGAATGTTCCCTTTTGTTATGTTACAGCTTACTAGATTGGACCTTTAATAAGAGCGAATATCAGTCAACATCAAATTACTTGACAAAAGCTTTGCCCCATCAGCGGTTTCGGAAGACACAATTCCTCCCTACAGACAGCATTTGAAGGCTGGTCACAAAGAGAAATTTTGTGCCAAATGGTGTAAAGATTAACCCTTTATACACAGGAAGTCTGCTAGTGCATTTTAGCTGCTCTGGAAGAAAATAAGTCATTACTGCGGGTATTTGTCAAAAGTAAAACCAGAACGAAAAAAGAAAGAACACAGGGGCGCCTGGGTGGCTCAGTCATTAAGCATCTGCCTTTGGCTTAGGTCATGGTCCCAGGGTCCTGAGATGGAGCCCTGCATCGAGCCCCACATCGGGGTCCCAGCTCTGCTGGAAGCCTGCTTCTCCCTCCTCCCTCTCCCCCTGCTTGTGTTCCCTCTCTCACTGTGTCTCTCTCTGTCAAATAAATAGAAAAAATCTTGGAAAGAAAGGGAGGAAGGAAGAAAGGAAGGAAGGAAGGTAGATGGATGAATGAATCCAGGCTCTTTGGCAATTTTTACATTTATAGTTTCAAGTGTTTCTGAGTAACTCAAATGATCCACGACAGCTCAAGGTTGGAATTTGCTGTGAAGAACAAAATGAATTCCGTCCTCTAGGAGGACGGAGGGCAGCTGACTGCACAGCCTGTGTGTCCCCGCCTGGTTTGGGGGTTCCTTACTCATTGCGATAAGCCAACCTCACAGAAGAAGTCACGTTCTCTGGCAGAATTCCCAACTTGGAGGACTATCCAGGTTCGGGGAACATGTCCTTTTAGAATGTCAAGAGCCGACACTATCTGCATTTTAAATTGGTTAATATGGTCATGAATCCTCTCAGGATGAAGACACATTCGTATCTTGGCAAAAGAAAGGCACGTATGAAATGCCTCCATGTCAAATTTATCACAGTACATAGCTATGGAATTTTCATCCCGTAAATTACTTCCAGTGATTAAAAAAAAAAAAAAAAGCAAAGTGTTTCCTTAATGCACTGGTTTAAGGTGGAAGGAAAAGTCATACATACATTTGTAGGTGGTCCTTTTACGTTGTCTCCAACTTGACCCAAGATATTGAAAGTTAAATCATGGCAATTCACCAGGAAACGTTTATTGCACTTTTCCTCAAATGGCTTTATATCAGGTTCAATTCCTGAAAAGTCCAACCTCTACAAAACAGATGATAATAAATCATTTCAAAAAAACAGGACTCATATTAATATAGATCTATAAGTAAAAACTGCAGAATCCTACGGTTTCTCTACCCACTCTTTGTCTGAACCCTTTTTTTCATTCAATAGGTTTTTCTAGAGCTCTCATACCAAAGTTCAAACACTGACAGAGAAATCCTAGAGGGAAATGATAAGACTCTGCTCTAAAGCACAGGAAGAGTCACAAGTCTGTATGTACCCTGGCCTACAAAGCCTTATATGACAGAAGTCCCTACCCCCCTCGGCTCCTCTGACCTCATCTCCCACAACCGCTGCCTCCCCTCCACCCCCACTCTCTGTTCCAGCCACACTGGCCTCCTCAGTTCTTTCTCCAGCATACTAAGTACACTCCCACCTCAGGGCCTTTGCATTTGCGGTCTGGCAGACAGACGCATGGCTCACTCCCTCATTTCATTCACGTCTCCTTATCAACTGGCATTTCCACAGAGACCTTCCTTAACTCCCTAAGGGGACTGCACACTTTGACAGTCTATACTCCCTTTCCTTGATTTAAGTCTTCTGACATGACTTTTTCATATGTCCTTAGTTGTTATCAGTCTTCCCCACAAAATACATATTCCAGTATGGCGGAGATGGTGTCTTCTGTGAGGTCTACGGGAGGCAAAATGGCCATGAATGGAGACAATAGAGGCATGAAGAATAACATGATGGTCTCTAACTTAGACAATTCGACTGTGGTGTCACGAACTCGGTTGCGAGGTAACATAGAATGGCAGATATGGGGGAGGAGGAGTGGAGAGGGTGAGCTTCATTTGCGAGGTGTCCAGTTTGAGGTGGACTATGTGGCTGGGAAAATCTGGGTTGGGGATCTGAATTAGGGAGTCAGTGGCAGCTAGACCCTGGGGACCACCTACATTTCAATGATGTACTGAGGGGGACACGTCTGCTTCGAAAAGGGATAAACACTGAGCTCAGCTTCTAACAGAGCTGGGGTATGCCCTGACTGCCCCAGAGATGTATTTGTATAATTATTAGTATTTCAAAAAAGGGTTTTTTTAAGTTTTAAAAACGGATATTAGGAGTCAAGGATTCCTCTCAGCCGGGGAGGAATCTGTCCCTCCTCAAAGAAACTTCGAGAATCCTCCTCCTCAGCTCACACAGTTCAGGCAATCTGAGTTCCTCCATTCCTTCTGGGTAGCTGAACACATTTTAAGTTCTGCTCACAAATGGGAGGAAAAGCATACATTGTGGGAACACTTACTACACTTTAAGACCCGCGACGAGGGAGGCGGGAAATGATTGGGTGAATCCGAATAGAATATACGGCCAATATGGAAAACTCAAGCCGAGAAACACAAGAATTTTTCTCAACTGCCTAAGTAATCCGCGTCAAAACAGGTACTGTGCCGGAAGAGCCTTGGATAATTACGCCGTTCTGACCTAGCCTGCGCTGCTGACAAAATCCTCCTTACAGGCGCCTAAGTACAATATTCGTACCTGAACACGCCATCGCCCCCCACCTCCAGAGTCTATTTATCTGTAAACCGAATACAAATGTGTGGGACTAGACAGCTCCCTCTTCAGCTGGCAGAGGCCAGTCATTGCCATGGAGATCAATTCTAATTTCCGCCCATTTATCTGCTCTCCCTTCTATCTCATTCGGACAGTGGAATGTGAAGAGAAATGGAACTAAACCACCCCAGCCCCCAAATCCTTTCCCTTCTGAGGCCCGTGAGTCCCAATGCTGGGACGCCGGGCTTTCCCCAGGAGTCCCGAGCCGGAGCCATCTCCTTTGGTCAGCTGGTGTTTCCTGATTCTCGAAGGTCCGTGGTAGCAAGATCTCTCTCTAAACATCGTTCTGTGGTCAAAAGAGAAAGCTGATATCCTAGGAGGGCACCTCACCTAGAAAAGACGCTCAACGCATACAGCACGAATTTCTCTGCCAGGGCAGTGCCTTCCAGAATCAACATTACATTCAACCATTCCGTGCTTTAAAGTTTCATCAGAGCTCTGAATTCCTCACTGGCTGTCGTAGCTCTCTGATAAGTGATGCTATGTTTGAGTTCAGTTCCATGACCACAAAAACACTGTACCACAAATTTTTTAAAGACACTGGATTGAGTTTCAACCACAGTCAATCGGCTTCTTTGTATACAGTGAAAGAGCCTGACATGTCCAATTAGAGTCCAATCACGGAGGGGTTTGGGGGTGGGGGGGTGCGGGGGTTGGTTCTATAAAAGGCTCAGACTTCTCAGACTTGCCTGGAACAGGCAACTTTCTGAATGAGTGTCTTAGAACTAATGCTCTCAAGACCAGCTGTACTTTTTTTTTTTTTAAATCACCTAACTTATAAAAACAGTATCATACTGCTATGGAAAAAAGTAGGACATGAAACTTTGTTAAAAATATTTTCCCCCAAATAATTTTATTTTCTTGTGTGGTATTTTTATTAAGGAAAAATGTCTGCATTATATATAGACTATATACTTTTCCCATTTCAAAAAAAAAAAACTTAATTAGAAAACCACTGGAAGCAGAAAGAAACGATAAAATCAGTCTTCCCCCAATTACATTTTTACAATCTATTTTCACTGAGAAAAAAAAAACTATTAATGCATGTATAATGCACGCTTTTCTATTTCCAAAAAAAAAAAAAAAAGACTCCAAATTTTCATTACAAATCTCATGGAGGAAAAAAGTGAAAAAAATTTCACCTTTCCCCAAATAATTTCATTTTTCTCGTGAAACATGCTCAGAAAAACAGGCATAAGGCATAAGACTTACATACAGTTGAATTTCTCCATTTAAACAAATTAGTAATTCAATCAGAAAATACAGAATTAAATATGAACCACATTGATCTTAGCACAAAGAGGGCCTCACTCTCCCGAAAGAGGGTGAGACACACAAATGAACGTAAGCCTGCACTTCCCGGCACCACTTTCCACTGAAAGTGGGACTGAGCCGGACACGAACATTAACCCAGTTCCGAGGCCTCCCTCAGAAGTAGAAAATAAACCACACCCCTCCTGTGACTGGGTCTTCTCCATACTGCAGATGTCCGCTGCTACTAGACTGTGCTGGTACTTAACGGGTTAAAAGAGCAGGAACCATCTTTAAATGTTCTCTTGTTTATTTCTTTACAGGAGACCAGGTGACAAGAGATACAGGGAATGGAGGGGAAAAAACAAAACAAAACAATGTGTATTCAGTCCTAAACCATTTGCACCTGTGCCGGTCTCTTGCCTGACGTCAGTTAAGCTACCTGTTCGAAGTGAACACGACAAATAGAAAGCAACAGGTATTGCCCAGCGCTACAGAAATCAGCGATTTCCACATTTCTCAGAGGTTGTTTATCTAAATAAGCGACAATTCTCTGGTTATTTAAAGAGATGTGTCATTAATACCTGGACCTCCGAATCAAAAGAAAAGAGATTCTGTCTTCCGTCTCCTCTACTGAGTTTGTTCAGCTGTTCAGTTTCTCTGCCATACTAAAATTAAAAACAGACACACCAAGCATTACTTCGTTTCCTTCAAAAGAGTCCTAAATAACATTTAAATAACTAGCTCGTGCAGGGCGCCTGGCCGGCTTAGTCAGCAGAGCATGTGACTCTTAATCTCAGGGTTGTGAGTTCAAGTCCCACCCTGGGTGTGAAAATTACTTAAAAATAAAAGGTATCTCATCTGGAAAACTACCATTGGACAGATCTTCAGAAATACACTATTCCCCCTCTCCATTTACTTGAGATGGATAAAAAATGACGCTTGCTAGGTGAGAGTCACTATCACTAGGACCCATGATAAGCTACAGACCAGGTTCTTAACACTTTCTATGTGTCTCTCCTAACAACAAGAATATTGCTTGGGCCATAGTAGTACAAGAAAGAATCCAAGAGATTTGAATGCAAAAGAAAAATAAATGACAAAACACTGTGTCTTCCATCACTAGGGTGCCAGTCATGAGATATTATACATAATTCTAATTCCATCGCTTTAGGAAAAACACAGTGGGCTGTACAGCCTGGAACAGGAATGTCGAAGACTCAGAAAGGATACGTTAACATGTACTAAATCACACAAAACCTAGATCGCGGGATGGTGAATGTGTTCCTAAGTTTTGGAAAACAACCGTGAAGTGTAATTTTTTGGTTAAGAGAAGGATAAATTTAAAGTAAAAAAAAAATTTTTTTTACTTTATTTAAAGTAGAAAAAAATAACTTCTAAGCTTGTGTAACTTAGTAGTCTAGGAAGAAGAACAAAGTAAAAAAATATAAATAGGTTTAATGAGCTATTTAAACGAATAAATGAGTTATAACCTATTCTACTATAGTATGGAGTCCACATAGTAAAATATATAAACTACTAACATAGGTATGATAATGGCCTCTACGCTTTCTAAATTAGCTCATTTCAAACTCCAAAGAGCAGAGTAGCAGTAATTAACACAAACGATGTCCGATCACCAAAATCTTTATCTGATGAAATTATTCATATATGTATTTGTATGGATTTACATATAGACAGACTATGTGATTTTCATATGAAGTTAACATATGCAAATCATTAGATTGAATATCCTATTTGATTTATATCAGTATCCCCTTGAACAAAGAATATTTATCTTATGAATGACATATAGTAATTATGCTGCGTAAGAAGGAACATCAGTAACGTCACAAAAATATAGAAGTACCTCCCAGTATCTAGAGAAAAAAAATAATAAGGTCCACCTCTAAGAGCATAACTTTTCTCTTACCATCTCTACCTGTTTCACTAATTTTCTGTGGTTTTTAACTTCGAAATGACATTGCCAAATGGACTCCAGTGTTTAAACTTTAAGAGCCAATCCTGCAGTTGTCTCAGCTGAAAACAAGTTTGCATAAGAAAGACATACCTTCATCAGCTCTGGATGCATGCTCCTTTCCAAACTGGCCATGATGTTCTCGGCTTTTCCTTGGCTGCTAGTTTCATCTTCTGCAGATTCATTAAAAGCAGATGTTCCAAACTATGCAGACCATTACTAATCACCTAAGAGGAACAGACTAACTATCTCTCCCACCCCATCCTCTCCTGCTAGATTTACTGCAAAGAATTCTGATTATGAAAGCACAGGGAAAACCTTAATGGACTTTTGACAATCTGCCATGAATTCCCTATCCATTTTAGTCTGGTTATATTTCATGTGTCAGAACCCTAGGCAGCATCAACTCTTACCAAAAAAAAAATAATAATAATAATAATAATAATAATAAAAGAAAATCTATCAACCTCCATAGTTATTTCTAATGAGGAAGTAGGTTCAACCTCCAAGATTAAGAGTTCTGGACCCACCCTATGCAAAGGACATTCCCACGGATTAAAGATAAGAGCTTTTAAGAGCTTTACCTCAATAATGAACCATTTAAAAATTCTGACCTTGGGTTGTTTCTACCGGCTCCTTTTTCTCTTGCACTAAACTGTCAGTATTGATCTGAATAATCTTCTTCAAAGTTAGCAACCATTCCTCCATTTCCTGCTCGGTTTCAGCAGCTAGATAATGGCTATACTTATCCAGCATCTTCAGTTCAAATGCATGACGGCGCATTTTGGGGCACTAGAGGAAAAAAAAGAAAAAGCGTGTGTTCGGTTAGTCTAGTTAGCCTTTCCATATTAGACTCCACTCGTTTATTTATTTTTACCTCGGCTCAGCACATACGTACATGAGAGTCAGTACTCTCATGGAAGAATTGCTTCTTTCAACAAGAAAGAGAAACTTCCAGACGATGAAGGACCCTGTCAAACATACCTTTTATATTCCCCCTCACTACTGGGCAAAGTGGTCTGTGCACAAAGTTGGCATGAGGTACTACCCGCTGACCAAGTATTACCAGGTAAGGCCCTTTCCCATCCTCCATATCTAGAGAATCCCACTGCCACTGTAAAAATCAGCAAACGTTTGCAACTATTTCTGCCCTGCTGCAAGTTTGTCTTGCATATTTATAGATTTCCAAACTCAGCCCTTGAAAAGAAGCTCCAATGGGATTTGAAATAAACCTGGTATTTGTTTCGTATCGCACCATAAAACGCACTACCGATACCAAGTTCACGGTCCCCTGTGTGATGTGAAGCACATCAGATTAGCATAAAAAAGGACTAGAGCTGGTTCACGTGAAGTGGCAGCTCTCGGTAAAAAACACGGACATGATCTGTGCCCAACGCTAGTGCAGAAGGAAAACAAAAGCCTCCTCCTTTGCTCAAACATGATGACGTCCTCTCTTGTACTACCACCTTGTCTGTTGTGCCAAAAGAAATGACACACCCTCCCCGCTCCCAAACACCTCAGCATTAATTTCAAGAAAGGCTTGCGAATCCGTAACTTCCCGCTACGCGGCCATCATTCAAGAAGGAACCAAAGAAGTGCCCCCTTCTCATCTTCAAAGTAGGTAAAGGATGAAATTAAATGGCTGTAGTAAGTCCTCAAGATCCATAGATTTGAAAATATTTGGGAGGAGGAATCAGAAATAGATGGAGAAAGCAGAGGCTGGGAACACTAGAAAGGAAGGGCAATCTGGACTAGAGCTACTTGAGAAAAACTGGGAATCGTGTGCCTTCTTTCTTCCAGTACGCTAAGAAGGCTGTTTTATATATATGTATTTATTTATAGAAATACTTGTATATTTTTTATATTTTACATATAAATTTTTATGTTTCGTATATATTTATATATATTTATACATTATATTTATATAATAAATAATTTATAGTATACATTTATATATATACATGTACCTTTTAGTCACATAGATCTTTTTTAAGTGTTTTTTATTTTTATTATTTTTTTAAGACTTTATTTATTCATTTGACAGAGAGAGAGATCACAAGTAGGCAGAGAGGCAGGCAGAGAGAGAGGAGGAAGCAGGCTCCCCGCTGAGCAGAGAGCCCGATATGGGGCTCGATCCCAGGACCCTGAGATCATGACCTGAGCCGAAGGCAGAGGCTTAACCCACTGAGCCACCCAGGTGCCCCTTAAGTGTTTTTTATTTGATCCACACGACAATCTCATTTGAGTGGGATTAATAATAAGTGGGATTCCGTAGGATTAAAAATAAGATTCAGGCAGGACAAGGGCCCTGAACCAGCACCTCCCACCTCCCCCACAGCTAGGCATTCCTTCAAGTCAGCCCCCACCCAGGCTCTGTAGTAATGGCTCCATCTCTCAGCCAATCAACTTCTTATTTAGATCATCTCTCTGCCCTACCTCCCACTGTCTCTGTCCACGCCCCCTCACTAATTCACATCCGCGAATATTTATCCAGCCGCTCCTGGGTGCACAACACTGCCAGTTATTACAGGGGGACATGGACAAGAGTAAGACATGGCCCCCAGAATCCCTGAAGGAATATGCAGAATGAACCACAAATTGGAGTATGATTTCGGGTCTAGGACCAAGGAAAAAGCAAAGTGGTGCACAGGGGAGGCGGGGCTCCCTTCCTTGCGGTGGTCATGAGGGTTAAGAGAGAAACAGAAAACATCTCATGGTCTAAGAGCCATCTGAATGGAGTCTTGAAAGATAAGGTTGAAAAGGGAACAGAAGGAGAAAGTGTGCGCCAAGCAGAGGAACAAGTGGAAGAAAAGCAAATACCCGTGGAGCGGTTAGAGCACAGTGTTTTTGAGGTTTGGGGACATACGGTTAGAAGGGAGGCTGAGGGCAGGTCATGGCAAGAGCTTTAGCTCTCCCTCTGTGAGACGATACATCAAGAGCCAAAAAAGTTTTAAGGAGACAAGTGAAGGACCCCATCTCTGTCTTCCGAGGATGGACTACAGCAAGACAACAAAGCAGAGGGCAGGAAGGCAAGCCTCTAGGCGGAAGAGGACAAAGAAAGAACCAGAAGGGCAGTACGAGTGGAAACAAGATAAGAGATCAAGAAGCACTTTGGAGGAGCGCCTGGGTGGCTCAGTGGGTTAAGCGTCTGCCTTTGGCTCAGGTCATGATCTCAGGGTCCTGGGAAGGAGCCAGCTATAGGGCTCTGTGCTCAGCAGGGAGTCTGCTCCCCACCCCCACTCTCTCTGCCTGCCTCTCTGCCTACTTGTGATCTCTGTCTGTTAAATAAATAAAAAAAAAAGCACTTTGGAGTCAGCTTCCAAAGGCCTGAGAAAACACTTGAATTCTCACACAGAGTGAGAATAGGGCAGTGAAGAGGATTCTAAGTTTCCTAGTATAAATGTTTTGGTGGATGGAGATGCCATTGACCATGACAGAAAAATGCGAAGGTTCTTAACAGTTGATCAATAACTCCCTTCAAGAAAGATAAGAAAAGGCGACTTCGATAGCCCTACCTGAACAACGTCAATGCAGGCGTCCAAGTAGATACAACCTTTAGACTCTTTGGAATTCTTTTCGTCTTTGTAGGAGTTGAGAATGTATGAACCGTCAGGAAGCTGAGTCAAGTAAAAATACCGTCTCTTGAATACCTACGGGGAAAGATCGGCAATGATACATTTGTCTGAACATTTAAACAACTTCTTTGCACAAAAAACCTTCAAGGGCTTGCCCTAGCCATTATATCTGGACAATCTCCGCACACCTCTGAGAGGTCATTAGGAATTACAATTAGCTTCACTTTTTTTAAGACGAAAAGTTTGAAGTCAAGTGATTTCCCCTCAGTTAATCTACAGAAGACGACATTTTTAACACTTTGAAGTTGAGAAAGCATTTCTGTATCCGAACCACGGTCCGTTTCACGATGGCGTCCTTTTCCCATTTAACTGCAAAACCATGACTGGATTCTTAGCGTTTCATTCACATCACCGCGACTCCAAGTATAACTAGAAAAATGTTTTAAACATTTGAAAAAAAGGAAAACTATACAGCTAAAAATCAAATTAAAAGTCTCTCTCTCTATATATATATATACTCATACCCCCCAACATATATACTCACCTCACCTATCTTGTCCCACAGCCGCACTTCTGGAACTCCAGCTAATAACGCACTCCCCGGGAAACACTGAGAGTCACTGGTTGCCTCCCCGTTGTCACTGAGTACCCCAAATGCTGAGATTTGAGTCAATAAGCCCACCGGGCTTGTGCCTCCATTTGAAATCGGGCATTCACAACAGTTAAGGAGGAGCCTGTGGCTAAGGCTCACAGCGAAACCCACAGGAAGGGGGGAAAGGAGGAAGACAGTTGGATTCATTCATGCTAGCCATCTAAGGTCCCCTAGAAAGTCTCAGATTGATCAAAGACACTAAAAGGGGGATCTGGAGCTCTCTGATGAGCCTATGTTTCTCTTAATAAGCCACAGACCGGGGGGCTCCTGGGTGGCTCAGTCGGTTAAGCATCTGCCTTCAGCTCAGGTCATGATCCTGGAATCGAGCCCCGTGTCGGGCTCCCTGCTCAGCGAGGAGTCTGCTTCTCCCTCTGCCTCTCCCTCCCTGCCCCTGCTCATGCTCTCTCTCTCTCTCAAATAAAAAAGTAAAATCTTGGAGGAAAAAAACAAGCCACAGACTGCAGACTGTGTCAAGCATCTGTTATAGTAAAATACCCCTAGATAATGGATCTAAAATCATTTCAGGGTGGGAATGGAAAAGGACCAGGACACAGGCTCTGGGTGATGACTGGGCAAGCACGTTCCTACACATCTTGTCTTATAGAAGTTGGCTTTAAGATTGAAGCTTACCACTTTCAATCACCCATCTGAGTATCCAGTATGATCTCAGACTATTTTAAGAACTTCAGTTAGGGAAAGGATACTATTCGTCAAGTTCATTCTTGAAAATGACTTAATTGCTGGCAAAGAAGCTGAAATAGCGACAATCTATTTTTCCCATAGCATGAATAAGCAAAATGTATCACACGTTAAGCATTTCTTTTTAGGAAAACCAGGAAAGAGAAAGAATATGCTTGTAGGTATTTTCGACTTGTTGAAATATCACCGATTTTGGAATGAAAGACAAAAATATACCAGCGTGAGGAACACCCCAACAGGTTAGACCGGTAAATGCTACAGCTCCTGTTTCAGGGAGTGGTCGTGTGGGTTTGTACGGTACCAACAGAAAGGAGTCCAAACAGAAAAGATTGCTTTGTTTTGGGATGTCAACTGAGTCAATACTCCTACGCGGGTACAGAAAATGCGTGTGGTCCCACGAGATGAGAATACATACTCCTCGTTATTGATTCACCCACATTTAAGTTTCCCGGAGCTGTAACTAAAGAAATCTAGATTCATGTACAAGGAAAGTGTTAATCATAGTGCTGAGTGCACACACACACACACACACACAAATGCACAAAAACATACACACAGTTGACTCTTGGACAGCATGGGTTTGAACTGCTCAAGTCCACTTACGCATGGATTTTTTAAAAAATACATTTGGGCGCCTGGGTGGCTCAGCGGATTGATGCCTCTGCCTTTGGCTCGGTTCGTTAACCCCGGGATCCTGGAATAGAGCCCCATATAGGGCTCTCTGCTCAGCGGGGAGCCTGCTTCCCTTCCTCTCTCTCTGCCTGCCTCTCTGCCTGCTTGGGATCTCTGTCTGTCAAATAAATAAATAAAATCTTTAAAAAAATACATTTTTATAGTACTGTAACCATATTTTCTCCTTCTTACTTATGACTTTTTTAAAGACTTTTGTTTATTTGAGAGAGAGAGAGCATGGGCAGGGCGGGGAAGGGTGAGGGGAGCAGAGGGAGAGGGAGAATCAGACTCCCTGCAGAGCAGTGAGCCCAAGGATGGGCTCGATCCCAGTACCGAGATCATGACCTGAGCCAAAGGCAGATGCCTAACGGACTGAGCCACCCAGGTGCCCCTCCTTATGGCTTTCTTAATAACATTTTCTTTTCTGTGGCTTACCTTATTGCAAGAATCATAGTACATCACATATACAACATACAAAATATGTGTTAAGTGGCTGTTTTAATGTTATCCATAAGACTTCCAGTCAACAGGTTATTAGCAGTTAAGTTTGGGGGGACGTCAGAACTTATATACGTATTTTCAGCTGCACAGGGAGTCAGTGCCCCTAAACCCCCACATTGTTCAAAGATCAACCATATACATTTGCTTGTTTTTGTGACAGTGGTTCACGTGTTATTTAAATGATGAGACCAGATGGCCTAAAATTACATACTGTGCGCAAACACACAAAACTCCCCCTTTTGAAAGTTATTACAGTAATTGTGCAGGGCAAAAATTCAGATACATTTTCCAGGCAAAAATTACAACCAATTTGAATCTGACCTGGGACCAAATCTAAAATTCAAGCCGGAGCCACTTGCCGAGCCCAGAGCCAGCAACAAAGAGAGTAGCAGAAGAACGCGCAACACGGAGCAAAACATTTGTGACGCAGAGCCCAATTTGAGTCTGTGAAATTTTTTTCCTGTACAGCTGCCTCACCAAGCAAAGATGTTCCGTGACAGCCGCCACTTCCAATATTAGCAAAGAACATCATTACAATAGAGAGGGAAAGGGATCTGAAATGACAGTAAATCGCTTCCTGTAACATTGCAATTATGTCAAAATGGGACGCTGAGGTGGGTAGCTCATGAATCTGGGGCAGAAAGCAGATGCTGAAAGTCACACGATCTGGATTCCTGTCCAGCACTGCCGCCCACCAGCAGGGAAGCTGTCTTCAAGACCCTGCTTCTCCGTTCCCTCACTAGTAAAATGGGATTGGGCCAGACGATCTGTGAGATCCTTTTTTTCATGATCTACAAAGAATTGTACTAAAATTGAACAGATAACATGACAGCCTTCCAGGCTAAGGGGCACCCTCCCCAAACAACTTCTTCCAGGCTTGAAACACCATTTGTTCAGGTAAGGACTTTTAAATCATTTCCATAGAAATCAGACTCAGCCCCTACGACAGAACTGTAAGTTCGCTTCTCAGTCTAATGGTCTAGGATATTCACTGGGTTCCATCTTCTGGGAAGCTGCAAATACTGACTACATAGAACCGCGGTAATTACTCCGCATCATACCTCTCATCTCGAAGGCCTCGAGTCCTTCGTAATCAACAGCTAATTCTTCTAATGTCACCGGAGTTAAGTATCATTAAGTATCATTTTACTTAACAGCAAACTGAGAGACCAAGAGCTCACTCAAGTTCACACAGGAAAGTCAAGGACAGAATGAGAATCAGAATTCGATGAGGAAGAAAAAGAGAATCCTGCCCAAACGTTCCAATGGCTTCCTACCTAAAACCACAAAGCCTCACCATAGCCTAAGACGGTGTACCTGTGTGGCCTCAGCTTACCTCTTGGACTTTCTTTCTTTCTTTCTTCTTTTAAGATTTTATTTATTGAGGGGCGCCTGGGTGGCTCAGTGGTTTAAGCCGCTGCCTTCAGCTCAGGTCATGATCTCAGGGTTCTGGGATCGAGTCCCACATCGGGCTCTCTGCTCGGCAGGGAGCCTGCTTCCCTCTTTCTCTCTCTGACTGCCTCTCTGCCTACTTGTGATCTCTCTCTGTCAAAATAAATAAATAAAATCTTTAAAAAAAAAAAAAAGATTTTATTTATTGATTTGAGAGTGAGAGAGAGCACAAGCAGGGGGAGCAGCAAGCAGAAGGAAAGGGAGAGGCAGACTCCATGATGAGCAGGGAGCCCAATATGGGGCTCGATCCCAGGACTTTGGGATCATGACCTGAGCCAAAGGCTGATGCTTAACCAACTGAGCCACCCAGGTGCCTCTCTTGGACTTGATTTCTTATCATCCTAGTCCAGCTACCCTGGCTTACCAGCTGCTCTGCAAACACCCCAAGAAAGCGGCTATGGGAGACTTTCTGTTTCCTTGGCCTGGAATCCTCTTCCTCCACGTATGGACGATGGTTCACTCTCTTAGTGCTCTCAGATCTTTGCGGAAATCTCACCTCTTCTGAGAGGGCTTCTGTGACCACCCTGCCCTCCCTCCCAGCACACTATCATATCTTTTTCATATGGTGTTCACTATCCAAATATAACTCAACCATCTATTTATTTGCTGTCTGTCTCTTTTAAGACTGTCAAGGTCCTTGTCTCACCCAATACCATATCCCCAGTCCCTACAATAGCGCCTGGACTCAGTAAAATTTGGCAAGATAAATGATGTCTGGACGAATAATTCATTCTTCAGTTCAAATTCCCCAGTGGTTCCAACCAATAGAATGGGATTTCTCTGTAATGTCCATATTCCTCCTCCTCCTCCTCCCCTTTATTATTTTTCCTAGATGGCGGACACAGCTGAAAACTCCCCCACCTGACTCGATGAGAAGCATGGACCCTGATGAGTGGCCTACTCAGACCACCCAGAAGAATAAAACTGAGAGGGAGCGAAAGGAGGTCATTCTCAGGGATCAGGTCCTGCCAAGTCTCCTTAAAACCCTGAGCTGCCTGGATGACAACCTTTTAAATATTGACCACATGACCCCTTCTGGAGCAAGAACAAAGGCTTTCTGTCACTCAGCTGAATCAAAGTTGGAAGGCGGGCAAGTTTGAGCACCAAGTAGCCGCAAATTAGGAGAGCCTTTTATCATCTGATAGAACAAATCTCAAGAGGGTTCACTTATGTGTGTTACCAAGAGGGTAAGTATTCACTGCTAAGTTACACGAACCGTGGGCCCCGGGAAAGAACGCTCTGCGGGATTTCACAGAAGTAGGCAGGCAAAGTAGGTGGGCCGGGGGCAAGGAAGGATGGGGCAGGAGAAATTTACTTGACTCACGTCTCAGAGCAGAAAATAAGAGGCAGCAAGGGAAAGGAGAAAGAGAACAAGAGACGTTCTGGGTCTCAGAGCTGTTCCAAGCAAATATGAAAGAAATAATAGAGAAGAAAGCCCCGGGTCTTATCAGAAAAGCAAGTTGCAGTTAATTATACCAGAATGTCAAGAACGTCATCCTGCTGAAGAACCCCTACCAGTGCGTTGGCAACCTAATCTATCACTCATCTCTCTTCACCATATCGTTTTACAGTCTTACCAAGTTTTAATAAATCACACAGGTTTACTTTCTGGGAAATTGGTTAAAAAGCAAATAGTTTGTTTTTTTTTTTTGTTTTTTGTTTTTTTCCATTTTATTTTTTCAGCGTAACAGTATTCATTCTTTTTGCACAACACCCAGTGCTCCATGCAAAGCAAATAGCTTTTTTATCTTTTCTTTTCTTTTTTTTTTTTTTTTTTGAGAGAGAGCATGGCAGAGGGGGCGGGGGACAGGGAGAGAACCCTAAGCAGGCTCCACACCCAGCATGGAGCCCAATGTGGGGAGCCCAATGCAGGGCTCAACCTCATGACCATGAGATCATGACCTGAGCCGAAACCCAGAGTTGGATACTTCACCGACCGAGCCACTTGGCTGTCCCTCAAAGAGCTTTTCTTAAATAACTCCACCATATGTGGGCACTGGAGATTTTTAAATTATTTAGTTTGGAGCAAATTCTAGAAGGAAAGGTCTACAATCCGCCTTTCTCATTATGACAGACGATCTTCTCAGCTAGCTTTATCTCAGCACATCATGGCTCTGCTCAAATTTTCAGTGACCCGCCCTCACCCACGTGGCAGGGCTCACATGACCAATCCCACCTTCGAGGCGCTCCCACAATCCTACAAATAATATAAGATAATACAAATGGCTGACATCCGTGGAGTGGTTACTAATACCGTCCAGTCCCTGGCTTTCCTCACACCATACCATTTAATCCTCATAATGACCTCATATGGTGATGACTATTGTCATCTCCGTGTGATAGAGGAGAAACTGAGGTGCAGGGAGATAAGGATGGACCAAACAAAATTTCTTCTCCTATGACTACCCAACTTCATCTACACACCTCCCGCCCCGTACATACCTGCTTCTAACACAAACCTCCTGATTTTCTCCCGTGGAGGCCCTACCTCCTTCAAGAAGCCTTCTCTGACCTCAGATCACAGTGACCTGGACTCATTACAGCACTTGGTCTCAAACCACCTTTAAACAGTATACTAGTTTTTTAAGTAAACTATACGCCCAACATAGGGTTCGAACTCACAGCCACGCAATGGCGAGTCACATGCTCTACCGACTCAGCCAGCCAGGTGCCCCTAAACCATTTTTATTTTGTGTCCCATCTCCCCAAAGAGGTTTTAAGTTCTACATGGGAAACTTCTCCCTACCCTTTGCAATACTAACACCTTGAGTTAATAAGATACTCAGTACATATTTGGTGATGAATTCATTGATTCCTCATAGCGTCTGGCACTAGAGGGCATCCTCTAATAAATGGTTTTCAACAGTCACCAATGAATGAGGAAAAACTCAACATAAAAAACAAGTCAGGGGGTCTGGCTGGCTCAGTTGGTGAAGCGCCCAACTCTTGATCTCAGCTCAGGTCTTGATCTCGGGGTCATGAGTTCAAGCCCTGTGTTGGGCTACACGGTGGGCATGGGGTCCACTTAAATAAAAAAAACAGATAAAAAATAAAAACAAATTCATGAGAAATCCCTTATCCTTAAAATGACTATAATCTGTTTGTTAGCTGGGAGAGACAGTCTGGTAGACTTGAGAACACAATGCACTAACCAAAAAACAACATTTAAAAAATTTCTCTTCCTTTTGTTCCAATAAACATAATGACCTTGGCCTCCCCAGCAATTATTTTAATACTGTATGTGCTTTCCTAGGTAAAATTCCTTGATTTGTTGTTCTCCCAACACAGAAGGGAAAAAAACCCTCCCGTAACAGTCAAAAGAATAAGTGAGGACTGTTTGACTCTGGGTATATATAACAAGTGGGAGGGGGCAGGCGAAGCGAGTCATACATCAAGCAGTTGAACTTACAACCCCGATAACATACCAAGACACTTCAACGTTTAATTGCTGGGAATGGGGAGGAGGAAGCTAGAGGAATGTGACCCAATGGAGCCAAGAAGAGGCATAAAGGTGGGTGTCCCAGGGGTTGGCCAAGAATCTGCAACAGACTTTTTTTTTTTTAAATGAAAAACCACCCTCAAGATCAGACTTTTCCTTATTCCATAGATCATTATATCCCTTAGGAAAACTAGCTCTAAGCTCCAGGGGAAGGTCAAATCCAATATCTTAGCTATGTCATTTGCATTCAATTTCTTCACCGAGGTGGGAAAAGAGTCAAAGAAAAAAAGCAGAGCTTCCCAGCAGCTACTTGAGAGATAATGAAAATGGACAGGTTTCTGTCAAGATGGGTGTTTCGGTCTAAGGGATCATTTATTCTCTAGGAGATCTTAAACTTGCTCTCTAAAACTTTCCCAGGAATTGCAGACCAGCAAAGGGATGGGTTCTCATTAACTAGAAAAGTACAAATGGGGGAAATTAATCACCTATGACAAGGCTTGCCCTGTTCTAACACGAACACCGAGAACAAAGCAAATCATAAGCTCGGGGTACGACAGTCACTGCGGACAGACGATGGGACAAGGGCTGCACGACGCCAGCATCTCCTCGGCAAGAGGAAGTGTCCAGCCACTGAAAAGCGTGACTTGGTCATTAATGCACATCATTGCCAGCTCTCCCGGAGCCTGGGTTCCTCACGACCAATTTCCCAGCCAACCACGGAGAGGCTTGGCCAGCACCTCCGGGGATATCGTGATGATGGCAGAAAATGATGCAGGCTTATCTCTTAAACACTGACCGGAGTTGGTGGAAAGGCATGTATGGGCAAAAGTGCGAATTTTTATTCCGCAAACGTGGGCGCTTGTCATCTTCCCGTATGAAGAAATCAACTTAGCCCCTTCACCCTAGAGCCCATCACTATCAACTTGAATGTTCCTGCAAAACTGTCTGGCAGCTAGCGAGGGAGGATTCGCTTTCTAAAGCAGCCTATACGTGAATTACTGTGGCTACATTATTTATGTCACATTACAGATCACGTGTTTGCTTTCTCCAAAGACTTGATGAAGTAGGAGTCTTCTGTTTCCCTTTTAGCTATTGGCCTTGGCTCAGTGTTTTCTAACCCTCTTTCCTTCGCTTTTTTTTTCTTTCCACCTTCTCTGGTAACTCCATTTCTCCCTTCCATGACATTTAGACTCCCTTATTTCTGACAGTCAAAGAATCCAGGAGAGGGACTTGGCCTTGTTTACAAAGACAGTTAAGGGGCGCCTTGGGTGGCTCAGTTAGGTAAGTGTCTGTCTTTGGCTCAGGTCATGATCCCGGAGTCCCGGGATCGAGCCCCACATTGTCGCTGGGCTCCCTGCTCAGTGGGGAGTTTGCTTCACCCTCTCCCTCGGTCCCCTCTCCCTACTCCTTCTCTGTAGTGCTCTCTCATTCTCTCTCCAATAAATAAATAAAATCTTGAAAAAAAAAAAGACAGTTGAGTTGTTGTCCATCATTTCAAGTTTTCCAAAGGACTGATTCTACATTTTTTCCTTTAAATCCAGAAGTTTTTTTAAACAAATAAAGACCCCGAAAGTGACATCTCACTCTAAGAAGGTTCCAGCTACCCTACCTTAATCCCTGTCAACCCCAGGGGGATCCACAGGCCCATGTCAAGCCACAGCACACCGAAGAGGCACAGAAGAAACAGAAGGGAAGGCACATGGCTCCCGTAGGCTGTTATGTGCTACTGAGTCATGAGAAATACCGAGATCCTTCTGTTGTAGCTTCCTGGTTAGTCTACTGTGAGCCTGAGGGCCTATCAAAGCTTGAATTTTTCTGACAGCAAAGGTTCTTGGCTCTCCACTCAGCCAGCTCTAGGCCTGTGGTGCTCACTGTTCAAGCTACCTACGCTTCTCACCAGCGTGGGCTGGACATCCTAATAGGCAGGGGACCCTAAACATACCAAGGGGATAATTGCCCCCGGTATCAGGGAAATGACTCAGATAATGACAGCATGCCCGACTCACCTTCCCGTTCACTTACGAGACTCATTAATATTCTTCACATCAAAGGCTACCATCACAGAAACAAATATAGAAGGGATTTTCCTCTCAGAACATCTCATGAACAGTCAGCCCTCTGCCTCAGTTCATCTGTCTCTGCCCTTGCCGACTCTCCAAGGGCAGGGTCAGCTGCGCCCCCTACCGTTAGATTTAGACTCTCTCCTGCATCCGGGCCAGGACAGGCCTGACGCAGGAAGAACATGTCTGATCCCCCCACCTGAGGGGGCAAGCTCAAGGCCCCCAGGGTGCCCCAGTTCAGAGGCCTGGACTTCCGTCTTGGCCCTCACTCCAAGTTCTCGAGGCTGGCCAAACAAAATGCACATCCAACACCCACCCCCACCCCACCCCCATCCCACCCCCATCCCGCCAGGGCCCTTCTCCCTACAGTCACAGGCCCTCTGTTTACACAGAGATGGCACCGTAAACTCGGCGAGTGTCAACCAACTTCCACGAGGCTGAACTCAATAATAGTTAAAACACAAATTCTTAGGGAGACAAACCATCACTCTTAATCTCACAAAACTAACTGAGGGTTGCCGGGGGCAAGGGGGTAGGGAGAGGGTGGTTGGGTGATGGACATTGGGGAGGGCATGTGCTATGGTGAGAGCTGTGAAGTGTGTAAACCTGGTGATTCACAGACCGGTACCCCTGGGCCTAATAATACATTATATGTTTATAAAAAAATTTAAAAATTAAAAAAAAAAAACAATTCTTAGAGGAAAACAAAAACCTCTTGGCAAAACCCCTCATACACCTTTCACTGAGTCTGGCTGAACCTTCTTCCTCTCTTGCCCATCCCAGCTGTGATTAACCCTGAAACAGAATACTACCGCTCTGGCTTAGGACGTGAAACGGGAAGAATAGCGGACGTATATCCAGCTCCCAGAAATCCAAAATGGAGAAGATCTGGGATAAATGAAATCCATGACCAGGCACAATTCCCAAATCTCGTTATGGCCTTTTTCACATTATTCCTCCTCGTTTTGTTTTTTTAAGAGCAGTGTAGCACACAGGATCACTTTGATTTATCCTTCTTTTCCTTTCTTTGCCCACTGTTTGGTAGAAGTTTTAAAAAGAAAAGAAAGTAAGTGGTTTTATGCTATTTGAACTGTATCTCACTAAAAAAAAAAAAAGGAAGAAGAGGCCAAAACGTGAACAGCTGGGGATGAAAGGAGGCAACAACGCAAAGAGCCTAGCTCACAGCGGAAGAGCGACAATAAGCTGGAGGCAGGTGGCAGCTGTCCCCTTCAGCTGGGCCATGTGGTCACCAAGTTGCCTCAGACCCCACCACCCGCTTCATGAATTTATGGCTCCTGCCTGGCCCCCGTGAGTGGTGCTGTTTGCAACCTCCGGGATAGACAACACATCAGCTAAACGATCAATCTTTCGCTACTTGACTGAATTCGTTTTCTATCGTCATTGGAACAAATTGCCACAAACTCAGTGGCTTCAAACAAAATGTATTCTCTGCCGGTTCTACAGAGCAGAAGTCTGATGTGGGTCTCTCTGGGTGAAAATCCAGGTTGTAGCAGAGCTGTGTCCCTTCCTAGAATCTCTAGGGGAGAAGCCATTTCCTTGCCTTTTCCAGCTTCCGGAGGCTGCCCGTATTTCCTGGCCAGTGGCTCCTTCTGCCATCTTCAAAGCCAGCAACAAAGCATCTCTCTCTGACCCTGCTTCTGTCCTCCCGCCTCCTTCCCTGACTCTCCTCTTTTGCCTCCTCCTTCCACTGACAGGGACCCTTGAAATTACACTGAGCCCACCTGGAAAACCCAGGCTCCTCTCCCAATGTGCTGATTAGCCATCTGAACTCCCCTTGGTCGTATAAGGGAACATTTACAGGTGCTGGGCATTAGGACATGGCCATCTTTGAGGGGACAATTATCTGTGTTTCACAAACTATGGAGGCAAATGGAAAGCATGTACTTTTTACAGGCAACTGTGTTTTGACTTATAATAAATGGACTCCTAAAAAGTTGTATGCAAAGCAAATTCTATTTTAAAGGCATTAGAGGAATTCGCTATTGAAAAGAATCCCATGGTGAATTGTTTTCTGAAGGTATTAATTCCCCAATGTCTTGTTCTATGAATCCAGGTTTCCATACATTATATTCATGTTGGGCTACAGTAAGTATGGAGAAAACATTTTAATATTTTGAGTATGCTGAGAGTGGAGTCAAAACCCATGGAACCGGGGTGCCTGGGTGGCTCAGTCGTTAAGCACCTGCCTTCAGCTCAGGTCATGAGCCCAGGGTCCTGGGATCTAGCCTCACATCAGGCTCCTGCCCAGCAGGAAGCCTGCTTCTGCTTCTCCCACTCCCCCTGCTTGTCTTCCCTCTCTTGCTGTCTCTCTCTCTGTCAAATAAATAAATAAAATCTTTAAAAAAAAAAACCCCATAGAACCATTTTCTGGCAATCTGCACCATATTATGCTCTTTTGCACAAGCATTTCTGAACCTGAGAATTTTTTCCCTAATATTTTATGTATTTATTTATCTGAGAGAGAGAATGAGCACAAGCAGCGGGAGGAGGAAGGGCAAAGGGAGACGCAGATTCTCCACTGAGCAGGGAGCCCTACAGGGGACTCAATCCCCAGACCGTGGGATCCTGACCGGAACCAAAGGCAGACATTTAACCGACTGAGCCACCCAGGCGCCCTGCTGAACCTGGTAATTCTGATTGGACATATATTATAATAAAGCCTTGAGTCTCACTCACTCAGCTAGTTGGCCTTGACTGTGTGCCAGGGAAGAGCACTGACTCGGGCATCAGCCTGGCTAGGTTCAGATCCCATGTCTGAATCTGGGGCTGTGTGACCTTGGGTGAACCATTCATTTCTTTGTGCCTCACTTCCCACATCTTAAACCAAGAATACAAATAGGACCTCTCTATCCTAGGGCTGCCACAAGGACTAAATGAGATAGACTACAAAACACCCAGTATGGTGCCTGGCACATACACATGAGGTCCTCGACGAATGGATTTATCACCATCGGCTAAAGCCCATGGTTAAGTGCAGGAGACACGCAGAAAGCATCCTACAACTTGGATTCATTATTCTCAGGACTTGGAAATGAAAGCGAGAACCGGACATAGCCACTCAATGGAAAGCAGCGGGCCAAATATTAAATTAAGATAAAATTGGAGTCTTCACTTGGTAGACACCCATGGTTTCTGCTCGCAGGCTATGTGAGAGACAGAATGGCCTCCGTACTTACCAGCAGTGTGAATCACCCTCAGCAAACCACATGACCTTGTACTGAGTATTTGCAAGAACAGTTATATTTGGTACGAGACAATACTTTGGCTTTCTGCTCAGAACCTTCCAAGTAGCTCATTAGTTTCACCTTCGGATTTTAATGGCTCTTCACAGCCTCTGGAACAAGAGTCAGCTTCATGCCTGAGGCATTCGAGATCCCCCCAACTCCCCTGCCCCCAGTTCTACCTTTATCTCCTATAAACCCCATATGCAGATATTTTGGCCAAACTACACAACTCTGTAATTCTCGGACAACACCAAGGTACCACTTTGTCTAGTAGGAAATTTGGTATGTTCCTTATCTCATCTGGAGACCACTGGCATTCAGGGACCCTCATCTTAGACATCCATAGATCTCCCTTCGTGACCAGCACAGAATACGTGCCTAATCAATATTTGCCAAATTAATGGGCTACCCGATCCTTCTATTCAGTATATCCGTCTCCACATAGGAACCTGTGATGCCCTTTTGTTTCAATGTCATCACCTTCATTCAGCTGACAGCCTCCTTCCTGAATTTTTTTTTTATTTTTAATGGAAGCGTCGTTGAATGACAGCCTCCTTTGTAAACTTCCTGATTCTGAATAATTACATTTCTTTAAAAAGTTGCACTTCTAAATTTATCCTGAGGTGGCAGAGTTTTTAAATTCTATACATCTGTGAGAAAATCATCTCAATAGAGAAATTTTTTTTTTTTTGGCTAGGGCTCACTGTAAACATTTTTTTTTAAGATTTTTAAAATTTATTTGAGGGAAGAGAGAGAGAGAGTGAGCAGGAGGCGGGGGCAGCGGGGGGGTGGAGAGGCAGAGGGAGAGGGAGAGGGAGAAGCAGAGTCCCCACTGAGCAGGGAGCCGGACACGGGACTCGATCCCAGGACACCGGGATCATGACCTGAGCGGAAGGCAGGCACCCAACCAACTAAGCCACCCACATGCCCCTGTAAACATTTTTTTAAAGAAACGT
The DNA here is from genome assembly GCF_922984935.1 of Meles meles. NCBI lineage: Eukaryota > Metazoa > Chordata > Mammalia > Carnivora > Mustelidae > Meles > Meles meles. The sequence goes on along the minus strand of NC_060087.1, from coordinate 101,009,007 downwards.
GTTTTCCACACAGGTTACTCATGACAATATCCTTAAAATGATGAAATAATACAATGACTACTTCTTACCTTCATGGTAACCGTGATGGTGCTATTTACATTGGCTTTATGCAACCAGCCTTGTTTTATGACGCCACCCTTCTGAGAACAGAGTGAAGAGGAATCCTGAAATAGGGCAAAAACCGTCAGTGAAACAGCCGGCATCTAATCAAACTTTTGGGGGGACAAGAACAAGGCCCTTCCCCACTTTCTAATTAAAGCACAACCTCCCCACCCCAAAAAGATGCCTGATGAAACTTGAAATCTTTAACTAGAGAAAGAAAGGCTCTGTGCCATGCACACAGCAGGTGCTCAATATTAAGAAATCTCAGGAGCTGTCTTCTGGGAGTCTTCTGCATGAAGTAAACAGTCAAACTGCACCTCAAAATGGCACAGACATCCAGGCCATCTGTCCCAAGAGGGATCTATCACGCAGGGGGTTCTAGATGAATCACCCTGCCACATGCCCAGTGCAGAGAAAACAAGCCCCATGAGCATCTCCCACAGGTGGGAAAACATGTTCATATAAAAAGCACAGCCCACTTCACTTGATTTTCCCTAAACTCCACTTGGAAATGCAACAATTTAAAAAAAAATTTTTTTAAACACTCATTAGTTTGAAAGTCAGCCACCAAACACTTGAGAACAATTCTGTCCCTCAGCTTTTCTCAAGGAGTTCTGTGCCGGCAGAAGCGACCTTGAGGACACCACTGCAGTGGCCCCGACTTTTACCTCATCTTTCTCACAGTCCTCGTCAATCTCAAATACGTGACAGGGAATCTTTTCTGGTCGCAGAGATTTGCTGAAAATGCAAGAGAATTACCTCAGATACTGAAGAGAACAGACAAAAAAATAAAATAAAATAAAAGCAAGATGAACAGACAGACTTCTCTCTTTTACAACCAAGGAAACGCCAAGACGTGAGGAGGACAAATTCTTTTCGCCTTTCCAAACTCAGTTTCCTCTCTGAGTAACTTACGTTACCTTTTATGTGAGGACTCCTATGTGTGCGGCCTGTGGCGAAGCTACAGCTAAGCCAAATACTAAGTCAGCCCAGAACTGCCAGAGAATGTGGCCGGAGTTGTTAGTGGTGGCAGAAGCTTATCTTTCCCCAGAAGAAAAAGCAACACAGTGTAATTCTGGCTCTTCCATCCATTTGCTGTATGAACTTGGACTGGTCATCCATCTTGGGATTCAATTTTAAAGGATGTCTTTAGGCCTGTTTTCTCTTCTAGGGAACTGTTTTTGAAAACTACAAGAGGCGACACAATGTCTTATTTCTTGAAAACATTTCCCAGATGATAGATGGCCTATGAGGTTAGTAGTACTACAGATGAGGAAACAGAGAACAGGGAGGCTCAAAGAGATTGAGTGACTGGCCCAAGGTCATCCAGCTAGTAAGTAAGCGGCTGGATGTGGTTGTAGTAAGTGATAGTATATGGTTGTTGAACCTCAACAAATAAGACTGGAATTGGCTCCTGGGCCAGTGTGCTCTCAGCAGTCAGTCAACTCAACTGAAAGAAACGTGCTTTTGTCAAGGGATGTCTGGGGTTGTCAAACTGAACCAAGTACCTTCTAGTATTTTCTTTGTTTTTTAAGATTTTATTTATTTATTTGGGAGAGAGAGAAAGAGAGAGCATGAGCAGGGGTAGGGGGAGAGGGACAAGCAGACTCCCCATCGAGCAGGGAGCCCGACACAGGGCTCAATCCCAGGACCCCGAGATCATGACCTAAGCTGAAGTCAGATGCGTAATCATTTGAGCCACCCAAGTGCCCCACGTCTAGCATTTTCCTGGACACCACTGGAAAGTGCTCACTACATTATCCAGAATTAAAAGATTTTATGGTCAATATAGCTGCATCAAAGCCAAAAAGCGAACACATACATTTTGGAAAGAATTTCAATGCGTAAAGTGAAAACATATTCAATTGGCCAAAATACATTTACCAAACAAGCCAGTCACTTTAAGGCCTTGCTTTATTATAAATTATCTCTGAGAAGCTTCATAAATGGTTAGAAAAAGGTAAAATGTTGAGTAACTCTCCCCTCAAAGGCTTCCCCTGAATTCTACACTTACCATGGCAACATTCGAAAGTCTCCAGAGAAGTCTTCATACTTGTAGTTTACCACATGCCAATCTGTGCTATAGGTTTTAATACACTGAAAGAAAATGGGAATTTTTAATCTGAAACATCAAACAAGCATACGTCTATCCAGTTTGTAAAAGTCTGGTAAAGGAAGGTGACAGACTTTGTAAAAATCATTTGGAAAATACTTGTACTGGGATCATCCTTTGGGGATTAACATGGTCTCCCTAAACCAACTGGGAGCAAAAAATCCCAATGCAGGGGCTCCTGGGTGGCTCAGTGGGTTAAAGCCTCTGCCTTCGGCTCAGGTCATGATCCCAGTGTCCTGGGATCGAGCCCCGCATCGGGCTCTCTGCTCCGCAGGGAGCCTGCTTCCTCCTCTCTCTCTGCCTGCCTCTCTGCCTAGTTGTAATTTCTCTCTGTCAAATAAATGAAATATTTTTTTTTAAAAAACCAATGCATACATACTTTAGAACACTCTGACTCCAAATTCAGAGAAGATTCAAATTCAAAAGAGAGAAACTAAGAACCCCATGCTGTTTGTCACAGCGGTGAAGCTCTCTCCTCTCTGCCCCATCATCTAGACTTGTCACGGAGGTCTGCTAAGTTAGTCATTTTATTTCCTGTTTATGCTAAAGGAAGAACATTTTTTTGACTTTAATAATGTCCCTCTGTGGCCTCTGAGGGTCTTACCTCTTTGACAAACAAGCTTTGGGCCCTTTTCTCAGCATCTTCTGGTACAGTGGACTGCACTGTTCTGCGCTGACGACTTATCACCGAGATCTAGAAGACAAGGAACATTCTTGCCGTTAAGAACCAGCCTGGAAAGCATGAGCATTTTCCTTGAAAGCAGTGTTTGTGAACTCACAGAGATATCCTCCATTGGAAACATAAGCAGGTCTCTGAGGGGGTCGCTGTAAATCTGGGTTTTCCTTTGGGTGATAACATTCTCGTAGTCCAAGGGCTCAACAATTTTGGTCTTTTCCTTAATGAGAGACAAAACCAAAGTTAATATGGTCAGACTCACGAGGCATAAATTCCTGTCCATGTGTGAAGACAGAAGGGACTACTGACGGCAGTGAGCACTTCCGACGCTTTCAAGAGAAACATCCTCATTAAACGAAAAGCACAGACGCCAAACACATATGGACACACACGCAGCTCCCTCCGCTAAAGCCCAGGGGGTCTGGAGAGCTAGCCCTGTACCCTGCTTTGCCATGTGCCCTGCAAAAATGTAAGGTAAAACAAAGAGTGGTCTGTCTGGAAGCCTGTTGGTTGATTTTTAGGGAACTGGCTCTGTTCACTGGGTAACCGAAGAGGACAAAGTACGGACATTTGTGTGCCCGGTGCAGGCCGGGCCTGGCCGAGCGTGGCTAATTGGAGGTGCCCGAGCCTCCGGACAGGCGTGAAACGGTGGGGTCCTAGGTGACAAAGTCAGAGGATCCCTGCCAGACTTCCGGGGAACTTGGCCACTGAGAGGAGGGCCCCAGCCTGAGGCTAAGGTTACAAGGAGCAGGGTCGGTGTCAGGAGAAACTGTGCCAAGCGCTTTCTCTGTATTTTCTCATGTAAGCCTCGTAACCACCCTAGGAAATAGGCTTGATCTGGGGCGCCTGGCTGGCTCAGTCCATAGAGCGAGCATGAGTGAAAGAATGAATAAAAAAAACAGAAACAGCCTTAATCTTTGTCACCACTGGACAGATGAGGAAACTCTGCACTTAACACTACGTAACTTGTCTGCCTCTCGAGCTACAACTCAAACCAAGGTCTGTGACTACAAAGGCTCTGTTCTTTCTACCTCACGCAGCCTCTCCTCCCACTCAGAGAAACACAAAGATAGGAGTATGCAAGACATTGAACTTGGAAGAGGATCCCACCACCTACCTTCCTATCATTTTTTTCTTTCACTGAACTTAGCACCATGGAATATAAGACCTACTTTACCGCTCTGCTTATCTGATGGCAGAGATGTCCCTTTATTTGGTCACGGTTCTAACTCCAGCCCTGGCAAGGGCACTTGGCACACGGTGGGCATCCCCCTGTTAATTGTTGGATAAACCCTGAGATATTTAGATTCATCGGAGCTACGTCCCAATACACTATTCCAAACCAAGGTGGGTGTATATTAATGCTTCCTGATAACAGTGTTTTACTAACTCAAATTAAAAATTACTCAAAATTTTTACTGAAAAACAACAGAAAGTAAACCTGAATACAACATACACTGAAACTTAGTATCATAATGGAATCGGGATTGTTTTTGCGTACAAGTATTTGAGGCAGTCTCCAGTATGGCATATCCACACAATCCTTTGAAAACAGGGTTTTTAAAAAGTTTTTATTTAAATTCCAGTTAGGCAACATACAGCGTAATATTAGTTTCAGGTGTACAATACAGTGGTTCAACACCCATACAACACCTGGTACTCAGCACAAGTGATGCCCTCCTTAGTCCCTGTTCCCTATTTTCCCCATACCCTGACCCCTCTCCCCTCCTTGTGTTCCCTAGAGTTAAGGGTCTGAGTCTTGCCTTGTGTGTCTCTCTTTTTTCCCCCTTGGCTCGACTGATTTGTTTCTTAAATTCCGCATGTGAGTGGAATCATATGGTATTTGTCTTTCTCTGACTTATTTCACTTAGCATAATACACTCTAGGCCCATGTGTATCATTGCAAATGGCAAGATTTCATTCTTTTTGATGGCCAAGTAATATTTCATTGTGTACGTTCATCCCCATCTTCTTTATCCATTCATCTGTCGATGGACCTTGGACCGCTTCCATAATTCAGCTATTGGAGATAATTCTGCCATAAATGAGAAGTTTTTATACATGGTTCACAATTAAGTCACTGCTATATCCCTCCCAGTGCCATATCCAAAGAGCATTTCAGAGTTTCCTCTCTAAGATTACTTAGATTAAACCACTCTGACCAATAAACATCAGTATTCAACAAATCTAAAAGACCCTAAAAAAAAGTAAGGAAGTTCCTCATGAAATTAAAAATGGAACTGCCATCTGATCTAGCAATCCCACTTCTGGGTATATAGCCGAAGGAAACAAAATCAGTATCTCAAAGAGGTATCTGCATTCCCATGTTTCTAGCAATATTATTCACAAGAGCCAAGATAGAGAAAAAACTTAAGTGTCTCTCAACAGATAATGCATAAAGAAAATGTGGTATATACATATATTGAAATATTGGGGGACCTGGGTGGCTCAATGGGTTAAAGCCTCTGCCTTCGGCTCAGGTCATGGTCCCAGGGTCCTGGGATGGAGCCCCGCGTCGGGCTCTCTGCTCAGCGGGGAGCCTGTTTCCCTTCCTCTCTCTCTGCCTGCCTCTCTGCCTACTTGTGATCTCTGTCTGTCAAATAAATAAAATCTTCAGAAAAAAAAAAGAAATATTATTCAGCCATTAGAAAGAACATCTTGCCATTTGCAACAACATGGATGGACCTGAAGGGCATTATAAGTCCAATAAGCCAGACAGAGAAAGACAAAAACCTCAGGGTATCATGGATAAAGATCTCTCTCTCTTGTTCTCTCACACAAGTAAACACACACACAGCCAGAGGAATATTACTCAGCCATTAAAGAATGAAATCTTGCCACTTGCCACAACACATATGCGTCTAGAGTGTATGATGCTGAGTGAAATAAGTCAGAGAAAGACAAATACCGTATGGTTTCACTTCTACGTACAATCTAAAAAACAAAACAAAAACAAATTCCTAAATACTGAGAACAAACTGGTGGTGGCCAGAGGGGAGGAAGGTAGGGGGATGGGTAAAAGCAGATGAAGGGGATTAAGAAGTACAAACTTCCAGTTATGAAATAAGTCAAAATATAGTAGATACAATATATATTTTATATATATTATAAAATGTAAAATAAGTCGATTACAGCACAGGCAACAGAGTCAATGTTACTATAATAAGTTTGTTTATAACAGATGGTAACTACACTTACCACGGCGAGCACTTCATCATGTGTATAAATGTCAAAACACTATGTTGTACACCTCAAACTAATATGTGGTGTGTCAACTGTACTTCAATTTAAAATAATTTAAAAATTTAAGGGGCGCCTGGGTGGCTCAGTGGGTTAAGCCTCTGCCTCCGGCTCAGGTCATGATCTCAGGGTCCTGGGATCAAGCCCTACATCGGGCTCTCTGCTCAGCAGGGAGCCTGCTTCCTCCTCTCCCTCTGCCTGCCTCTCTGCCTACTTGTGATCTCTCTCTCTGTCAAATAAATAAATAAAATCTTTAAAAAAAAATCTTTAAAAAAATTTAAAAATTTAAGAAAATTTTTAAAAACCTCCCATTGGGGTAGAGCCAGAAAGGAAGACAAAGACTTGATAATCAATCGTTGAAGCAGAAGATAGGTGATGAGTACCTGGGTTTTCATGTACTCTAAACACACAACACACACACACACACACACACACACACACACACAAATACTGTATGGTATCATTTATACATGAAATCTAAAAAAAGTAGAGCAGCGCTTGCTGGGGCTGGGAGATGAGGGAAATGGGGAACGATTGGTCAAAAGGTACAAACTTCAGTTACCAGATGAGTAAGTTCCGGAGAGCTAATGCAGAACATGATGACTACAGTTACTAATTCTGTATTGTGTACTTGAAATTTACTAAGACAATAGCGCTTAAGCATCCTCATCAAAAAAATAAAGTATGCACGGTGATAAATGTGTTCATTAACTTGACTGTGGTAGTCATTTCACGGTGTATACATATATTAAATTATCACAGTGTACATTTTAAATATGTACAACTTTCTTTTTCAACTATACCTCAATAAACCTGGGGGAGAGGGGGAAGATCCTAAGGAAGATACACTTCAAGTCTTAAATTTGAATTTGTAGATCCACAAGATCAAATCCAACTGATCATCCCCTATCATGTCTGTGAATACAAAATGAGTTGAAACAGAAGAAACAATTCCTATTCGGGGAACTCAGAGGTTTCCTGATAGTAAAATTTGAGCCCCTTGTCCTACATCTATCATGTATTCATGGACCCAAGTGCAAGGAAACTGGCTGCCTCTTCCTGTCTAACATTCTGAGTCTCTGATAGATCGCTCAGAGAAATGAGTAAAGCCCATCTGAGAAGGCAAGCGTTAAGCACTGAAAACAATTTCCAAGTCTTGCTTTTGGTGCCAACTATCCTCTTAATACAGATGGCAAAAACAGCCCTCAAATTTCAATGTTTAACCTGTTGAGTTAGCATCTGTTAATCTCTCTCTACAATAATTTCACAAATACCTGCTCCAAGTAACTTTGAAAAAGAAAAAAAACATCTGCCTTTAGCTTCCTAAAATGGCTGTCAAATTAAGCTGGAAAAGCCTATGTCCAAATGAATCACTTGTTTAAACATACGGCAGAATATAAGCCTTCCAAAAAACAAACTCTCAGCTCTCCCTATGTTTTGAAAGCCCTGTATTCATGTTCTAGAAAACAAGGTTTCACTTTTCATTTATAACTGACTAAACTAATGGTGCCTGGGTGGCTCAGTGGGTTAAGCCTCTGCCTTCAGCTCAGGTCATGGTCCCAGAGTCCTGGGATCGAGGCCCGTATCGGGCTCTCTGCCCAGCGGGAAGTCGGCTTCCCCCTCCCTCTTTGCCTGCCTCTCTGCCTACTTGTGATCTCTCTCTCTCTCCCTCTGTGTGTGTCAAATAAATAAATAAAATCTAAAAAAAAAAAAAAAGACTGACTAAACTAAGCATTCTGCAGGCACCTGGGTGGCTCAGTCGGTTAAGCATCTGCCTTTGGCTCAGGTCACGATCCCAGAGTCCTGGGACTGAGCCCCACACTGTGCTTCGAGTTCGCTTCCCGCTCTCCCTCCACCTGCCACTCCCCGTCCTTGTGTGCGCGCGCTCTCTCTCTCTCTCTCTCAAATACATAAATAAAAATCTTGAAAAAAAATAATCAACTAAGCGCTCTGGGTCTTCACTCTTCCTTTGTCAGGGGCAGCTCAATTGCAGAAAAAGTTGGGGTGGCTGTTCCAAGTCCCACAAAACTTACCCTAATGGCAGATCTAGGCCTGTTAAGTCCGGCTTCATCTGTTTCAGGAGGAAAAAGAGGAAGGACTAACCCTCCCCCAACCCAGTCGCCTCCACTCCCAGTCCTCACAGGCCTTAAAAGCACAATTCAAACTGAAGTAGAGGAAAAGGGCTATATTAGGAGTCAGCACCCCAACAACCAAAACCCTAAGTTTCTCTTCCAGTAGAATTCACTGGTAACTCTCTTGGCGTCAGAGACAAGGAAAACCTTTGACACTCAGAATCATCACGATTTCATGGTGGCTCTGCCCTGTGGTCCAGAGTATGTCTCTTGTCTAACTTTGCTATTCAACTTTACCACTGGACTACGAGACTCACAGGGTTTCCCTTAAAAAAGCTTCCCTCACACATAAAAAGGGTCTCTCTCCCAGGTTTGCCATTTTTCCCTCCTGCCACTTTGTGTCCCGACTGGCCGAAGAAGGTGCTTTCTCCTCAGTAAAGAACTCTGTGATGGGGCGCCTGGATGGCTCAGTGGGTTAAAGCCTCTGCCTTCTGCTCAGGTCATGATCCTGGGGTCCTGGGATCGAGCCCCAAATAGGGCTCTCTGCTCGGCAGGGAGCCTATTTTCTCCTCTCTCTCTCTGCCTGCCTCTCTGCCTACTTGTGATCTTTGTCTGTCAAATAAATAAATGAAATCTTAAAAAAAAAACAACTCTGTGATAACAAACGGTACTTCATAAACATTCAAATAATAGGAAGGTCCCACTGGGTTACCTCTGTGTGGCTCCGTAGCAGCGTACAGTAAAAGGCAAAAGCTTTTCTACAATCTGGAGAAAAGCAAGCATATGTTTCTGCCTTCTCCCCATAAGTAGTGACAGGAAAACCGTCAACCTAAATTTGGAACCTACTCGGTTTTTACCATAAAGAAAAAAAAAAAGCCCCCAAACGGTCTGTCTTTGAATGTTCTTGTTCATGGATTCGGAGGCTCTCTTGAAGTAACTTGCTAGTGATTTATTATTAATTTTTTTATCTTATCGTTTCACTTGAAGATCACTTTGCGGCCTTCAGGAAACATTTCCTTTTTTTTTTTTCTAAAGATTTTATTTATTTATTTGACAGAGAGAGAGATCACAAGTAGGCAGAGAGGCAGGCAGAGAGAGAGGAAGGGAAGCAGGTTCCCCCCTGAGCAGAGAGCCCGACGTGGGGCTGGATCCCAGGACCCTGGGATCACGACCTGGGCCGAAGGCAGAGGCTTTAACCCACTGAGCCACCCAGGTGCCCCAGGAAACACTTTCAATACGCATGCTACCTTGTGTCTTACTATAACCTGCCAAGTAGACAAGGCAAATGCCATCATTTCAACTTTCTAATGAAGAAACAGGCTCAGAGGCCTGATGAAGTTCAGCTGTCCACCATCTAGTAGGAGAACCGGGATTCGAATCCAGGTAATCCAACTCCTGATTCTCTTTTAGCAGTGTTTTCCAAACTCAGCTTATTCACACACAATCCTCAAGACTTTGCCGTACCTTCTGCACTCACATACTTCGTATTTTTCTTCCAGTCAAATCTGTTCTTCATTCAAATGTATTTATTGAAACAATAAGCTATATGTCACTTCCCCACAAAGGAAAATAAATCAGTATTTTTCTAAACCTTTTTTTTAAAAGATTTTATTTATTTATTTATTTGAGAGAGAGAGAGAACAGGAGAAGGGCGAGGGGCAGAGGGAGAAGCAGACTCCCCGCTGAGCAGGGAGACTGATGCGGGGCTCAATTCCAGGACTCTGGGACTCTGGGATGCTTGACCCACTGGGCCACCCAGGCGCCCTAATGGATAATTTTCCAATCCTTAATAAAATATTTTTTCTGTTTTTTTTTTAAAGGAAACTCTACCCCCAAAGTGGGGCTCAAACCCACGACCCCGAGATCGAGTCACATTCTCCACCAACTGAGCCACCATTTATTGGTGCCTCACCAAGAAAATAAAATTTAAAATATCAATCTTTGTACTATGGTGTGGGACACAGGAAACTCTTCCAGGCTTACTCAGGACCAAATCTAAATAGACTTGTAAACCCTAAACCTGTAAAGAAATGAAGAGTGAAGAAATGAAAGGGAAAAAGAGATGACGCTTTGATTTCTAACAGAGAGAGAAAGGAAAGGCTGAAAAAGGAAATTCATCAGTACAGATCCAGTTACGGTCTACTTCTTGGTCCAAAGAGAAGAAACAATGGATCCTAACTGGGAATCACTGACAGCATCGAATATTTAGATTTTATGATTTTGTGGTGTTTTCTCCACATCTGCTATCCAAGAGGACTGATCTTTCATCATCTTAGCTGTATATATATTTTTATAAAACCACGCTTGTAATTCTAAAATATGTAAATATGTATGCACATGTATATATTCAACCACCCAACCACTGGTGTATTTTTTTGTAACTGAAGTGTAATTAATATACAATGTTCTATTAGTTTCAGGTGTACAACATAGTGATTCAACAATGCTATACATGACGCAGAGTAGTCACCATCTGTCACCGCATAATGTTGCTATAATATTATGGATGATATCCCCTATTCTGTACCTTTGATCACCAAGACTTATTTATTCCATAACTGGGAGTATGTACTCTTAACCTTTACTATTTCACCCAGCTCTCCCTTCCTCCCCTCTGGCAACCACCAGTCTGTCCTCTGTAAATACAACCACCCTTGTATTCAAAAGCTCACATTACTAGCAAGCCTATTTATATTATCATTAGAAACTTAACGACGTAATTTCAACTGCATTTAAAAAGCAATAATGATCCCATGATATTTCTCTGCAACGATGAGGAATCAGCCTGGGTGCTTTCTGCTTAGATATGACATCAAAGGTCATTAGTTTACTGGTAAATCTTTTACTTTAGAAACTAGTTCTCCTGAAGAATTCTAAGAATGTCTCTTCTGCAAGTCTAAAAGTGAACACTGGCTTCACAGAATTCCTCCTATAGCACACTGGGAGGGAGACCAGAAAGTCCGGGGCAAGCTTCGCCGTGGAGCCCAGCACTCTTTCAAAAACCTCTACCACCACGACCGCCCCCCTCTCCGAGGTAAGTTTCAGTGCAAGAGGGAGCATGGCAACAAGTGGTTTAGGAAACAGAACGACAGCCCAAAAGTCAGAAGCCCATTTCCACAGCATTGTGTTCGGACTACTGCTGCAATGGCATTGGACCATATTCTTTTTGAAAATAACAACAATCTTCGGAAAGAAGTAACATCCTCAAAGAGAGGGGGGTTACTCAATGAATCTCTCCTTCCCAGCGTTCCTCCCAGCTCCAGAACCCCTCTCCCAGACCGCAGGCTCCCCTTTGGTTACAGACACCTGGAGCTGAGGGCGGACGGCTTGCTCCGCAGTTATCTTACAATCCCACTTGACACTCAAAATGGCCACCGGGGCCGAGCCACTTCCGGCAACGCAGGAAACCGAGTGAGTGTGTGCTCTGTGGCACACTTCTTGAGTCCCTGCTGAGGTCCAGGCCCCGTGCCAGCACCTGGTGATGCAGAAATGAAAGAGAACCAGCCCCTGTCTTTGACAAGTTCACGGTTTAATGGGGGAGGGAGGTAAAACCCAAAACATTCAAGCTGATCCCAGACGCTATTGTAACTTTAACCCCACCCTGGCTTCTGTGCCCCCCTCACACCCTCTGACAGCCACATCTTTCCAACAAAGGGACCACGCAAGTGTTTTTGCACACTCACGGGCATAAACCTATACATTCACATTCGTGTCAATCAGAAAAATCTCCCTGTGTGGGTATATGCGGTCTCTGACCGTTTCATCTTGTCTTCTGCTTTTGTTGATAAAACTCTGGAACAGCAGAGAGTAGGTGACTGTCAACAGTAGCCATACGAGGATGAAGAGAAGTGACAGGTGAGCCACGATGGCAGACTAGGGATTTCGGGAGGGCCCCACAAGGCACAGAACAAAGGAACCCTATCTGTAAGAAACATGTTTATAAGGCTCAAATAAAGAGTATTTGACTTTTTTATGACCTTGTCTTCTCTAAATCCCTTGGTTACCTTTCACCAGTTCTTTTCTTCCCCTCTTTCCCAAAGGAACTCCCAAGTACCAAAGAAGCTTTGAATTAATAGAATCTGACAACTATGCTGGGGGAGGCATGGCCATCTTTCCAGTTAGCACAACCCAACTTGGCAAAACAGACACGAACATATTTTCATAAAGATTGTTTTTCAGGGCCAATCTTGGCGCAAAAAATCCACATACAAATTGCCTTCAAGACACCAACCTTTCTCAAAGCCAACAGCAAAGGGGAAAATGTTACTTTTCATGAGCCCATCGCGTCAGGCTTATTCCTAATCCACACCTTGGCTTATGGGATTCCAACCTCCAACCTCCCTCACCTACAGCCCTGACGGTCTTTAGCTACCACTGGTGGCATTTACTCACAGATACCACGGAACTGCTTTGTGGGTGCTTTGCACAGGTTTCTCCTCAGTGAGATCATCAACTCCTAGAAGGGGGAACTGTGCCTTATACTTTCTCTACCACTTACACTGAGCACGACCATATACCAAGTTCAACATTTTATATCTTATTATCTCACTGGATTCTTTCCAAAACCCTGCCAAGGGGAGGGTCTTTTATGATGCCCATTTTACAGATGAGGGAATTGGGGCTCAGGTAGGTCCCATGTCACACAGTAGTGAAATAGGATTCAAACTTATTATCCAATGGATAATAAGACCAGAACCAGTCTTTTTTTTTTTTTAAGATTTTATTTATTTACCTATTTGACAGAGAGAGAGAGAGAGCACACACAGGGGGAGAGGGAGAGGAAGAGGGAGAAACGGGTTCCCTGCTTAGCAGGGAGCCCATGTGGGGCTCCATCCCAGAACCCTGGGATCACAACCTGAGTCAGAGGCAGACGCTTAAGCGACTGAGCCACCCAGGCACCCCCAGAACCAGTCTTAACCATGACACACATAAACCGATGTGCACTGAACTTAACAAATACAAGACATTCCCCCCACCACGTTTCCCTTCCTCGGACGGACTCTGCATTTTAGGATTTGCTAAAGCTTACTCAAACTATGCTATCATTTTTACCAAAGTGAGATCTTGCCTTCTCATTGCCCGGATGATGCCGAGCATGACTGGCTTGGAGAGCTGGCAATGTAATTGGATAAGGAGTTTTGCATTTCTGAGCTGTTGCTTCCAATTTCGGAGGAGGAATTAGTACCTCAGGTCTTTTACTTTGGGGAAAGGAGTTGGCAGGTTCAACTTCAAGTGAATAAGAATCAAATTACAAAAAAAAAAAAAAAAAAAAAAACCAACCAAGAACAACAACAGTAAAACACTGTCAAGGGACCATATCTAATTCATCTGAGTATCCTCCACAGAACCTAGGAGACAGCCGTGAGAACTACAAAGCCAGAAGTTTCTGCGCTTCGCGCGAGGGATAACCAGCTGAATAATACAGAGACTGATCTGACGTGTATGCCTTCCAAGCCAAAATGGCAGCACACAGGGAAAACTACCACTTTCAGGATGAATTTTCAGATCTCAGCTTTAAATTTAGGAACAACTTGCTACTAAGTGAGATTTTAAAGGTATTTAAACTAACACAGAAAACACTGAGGAAAAATAAAACTCATTTTCTCTCCTCTTTAGAGTTTGTGTCTAGGGAGGAAACCTTTTAATTTTTTGGTACTTTTTTAAAGACAATGTTTAAGTAAGCTCGACATCCAACACAGGGCTCGAACTTACAACCCAGGATCAGGTTCCACGTGCTCTATCCACTGAGCCAGCCAGGCACCCCAGGGAGGAAACCTTTTTAAATGTCAACGTCCTTCCCTTTTCCAAGTCTATTTAGCTATTCATGTAAACTCAGGAACTATTTTTATATTTTTTCAATGACAAAATAAACAGGTCTGTATATATACTATGATTAGTTCACTTCGTTAACAAGTGTTTTTCATTACAGCCAACTCAACTATTATGCAAATCATCGAGATTATCGGCAAATGAATAAACAGAATTTTATTGCACTCCATCTCCCCTCCTCCGGTACCTTCAGTACCTTCATTTTATCTTATCCCGTAATTATAACTTGACTCAACTGGCTGGCTGACAGTTGGGAAAACTGATTTGCATTCAATCACTCCTGACTTTTTGTGTTCTCTTTGTGCTAATAAGCATGTAAATGACTCAAAGAGAAGACAAAAAAGGGTAAAAATGAAGAGAAAGGCTTGAATAAATTGACAGAATGGCAAAGTACCTTTTTAAAACCAGAAGAATATTTTGTTTCTGTTCTTTAGCAAACTACTGTTGACACAAAGAAAAAAAAATGTGCCTTCATTGTACATAGTGGCTTTCCAACAAATGAGTTTAATGAGTCCACATAGATACCAAATTATTGCAGAAAAATCATTAATGCAAGGAGAAATTAGACTATCCTCATTCTGTGCCCATCAAATAATATTCAATAAAAATACACAAACTTAAAAATAATATATACGGGGCACCTGGGGGGCATAGTCTGTTAAGTGTCGGACTCCTGGTTTCCACTCAGGTCGTGATCTCAGGGTCCTGAGATCAAGCCCCACTGGGGGCTCCACACTTAGTAGGAAGTCTGCTTGAGATGTTCTCTCCCTCTGCCCCTCCCCCTGCTCCGTGTGCGTGCTCGCTCCCTAGCTCTCTAAAATACAGAGAAGCTTAAAAAAAAAAAAAAAAAAAAGTCCCGTTTGCGTCATTTAACACAGCAATGCAAGCCTATTTCATTACAAAATCTCTGGAATCTATAAAGCAGCTGCACGACACTTTTGACTCTGGACCCGACCATTAGTCTATCCAGCCCATTAATTTGCTCCTGACAATGAAGCAAGGAAAACCGGGAGACCCCCATTCTGAAAATCAACCTTGAAAAGGGGCAAAAGTGCATCTTCCTCCAAATATTTTCATCTTTCATAATAGGTCCTATTGGATCTATCTGCTAACTGAAATTCTCTCTGCCTTCTTGAACCTACCAGTATTTTCCATCTATACTATACTATTCTATATCTATACTTCATGAGAGAATATATTCTGAAAGCTATTTCAAGTAAACGAAATGATAGCTCCTTTGATTTTTCTGAAGGTTTACATCTTTAAAAAGTCAGGAGACACCTCATTGCTTGGCGTAATATTCCAGTATATGGCAACCCGATTCATGTTTATTCTATCTACCTGCTTGGATAAAACAGGGGCACCTTCCTTAGTTATGTTCTGTCTTTTGGTGAGGTGAGGAAGGAGTCTACAGATGATTCCCAAAGCCCTATCAGGCACACTGTCCTCAGTGTGCGGTCTACAATCACTCCCGTGTTGCTTTAGCCGAGTGTAATCAGTACAGCTCCCAAAGCTTGGGTTCCCTCAACTCCTGGGACAGGGTATTAGGCCAACACCAGCATCCCTTGGGTAAACATCCCTTGGCTTTTCAAGCTTTCTTACACATCTTCTTCTAAAACAAACAAACAAAACACCTGCCTGCCCTATCCATGATCTTTGCTTCCTTCTTTAAACCAATTCCCTCCCTATGACAAACGCTCTGTCCCCAGAGATAACATTTACAGTAAGAATCACAGGGGTTGACCTCTAGGAAAGGTTTTCTGAGGGTCTTAAGTAAATAACCTTGAGGGAATAAAAACAAATTCTAGAACTGATTGTGATAAAGGTTGCACATATCTGTGAATAAACCAATGGCCTTGGAAACATACACTTCTTTTTTGCCACTGCTGCTATCTTTTTTAATTTTGTTGGTGTTTTTTCCTACGCCTATTATAAATAGTTGTGCGCCGTCATATGCATGGAAGAGTTATTTCGTGTAAAATTTGTGTCCCACATTTTCACGTCACATCATTGCCTGGGCATTTTCCACATTTCTAAAATTACTGAAAAATATAATTTTCATAACCGCAAAATATTCAGTCCTGGGTATTCACTGCATCACTCATGTAATTATTCACCCATTGTGGGGCATTTACATTTTTTAAAAATTTGTTTATTGATAGTTCTTTTCCTTTTTTTTTTGAGTAGTTGACACACAATGTTATGTTAGTTTCAGGTGTACAACATAGTGATTTGACAAAGTTTATACATTATGTTCCGCTCACTACAGGCATAGCTCCCATCTGTCACCATACAACGCTACGACAATATCTTTGACTACATTCCCTATATTGTGCCGTTTAGTCCTGTGCCTCCCATAACTGGAAGCTTGTTATCTCCCACTCCCCTTCACCCATTTTTGCCTGACCCCCTACCCTGAAATACACACTCTAATGGTGAGTTGTATGGTATGTGAATTATATCTCAACCAAGTCATTAAGAAAGCTAAAAGAGAGGGGTGCCTGGCTCGCTCGGTCAGTAGAACAAGAGGCTCTTGATCTCGGGGGTGTGAGTTCGAGTCCCACGTGGGGCATGGAGTCTACTTTAAAAAAAAATAAAAAGAAAGCTAAAAGAGGAAAAAATAACATATCCGGTTTCACTTCTTTATACCTAAAAAATCCCTCCAGTATTTACCAAGAGATGAGCTCCCAGAACACAAGCACCAAGCAGCTCCTCACTAGAATGGGTAGTAGATTCCACTGACTGGCCTGTTACAAAAGTGAGGCTTCCTGCCTCATCCCTCCCTGAGGGCTCTTCCGGAACTCTCTTTTTTTTTTTTTAAAGATTGTATTTATTTGTCAGAGAGACGGAGCACAAGCATGGTGAGCGGCAGGCAGAGGGAGAAGCAGGCTCCCTGCTGAGCAGAGAGCCCGACGCCGGACTCGACCCCAGGACCCCTAAGATCATGACCTGAGCCGAAGGCAGACACCCAACCGACTGAGCCACCCAGGTGTCTCTCTTCCGGAACTCTTCTAAAAAGAAATACAAGAGACACAGCGGGCTACAAATCAGAAAACAGACACTGGCAAGATGGCGGCCCTGTCCTTCAGGAACTCTTGGGCTTGGGGGCAAGAGAGACACTCTAAAATATAATGAGGTAAGGGCTAGCATGGGTGCCACAGGGTGCTGTGGGGATCCAGGTAAGGGAGAGATGAGTTCCACTGGGGAGGGAAGCTCAAAGAGGAGGCGGCCTGGGTGCTCAGCCTCCAGCCCTGAATAAAAATGCCCATGGCAGACAAGATGAATACAGGCCCTACAGGCAAAGGAGAGGGGGTAAGTAAAGGCACGGAGGAATAAAAGCCTGGGTTCAGCGAGTCAGGGGACCGACAGAATGAGGAGAGATGGCAGAGATGAGCTGGAAAGGCACATTTTTGAAGCACCATGTGCACGAAGGCAATGAGTTGGACTGTTTGCTGGTGTAGGTGAGGGGAGCCAGCAGAGGCTCCGAAGCAGGGGAACGACACAAACAGATGTTTTACTCATATTTATGCGCTGAAAGCCAGAAGGTCAGCGCTAATGGAAATTACTCCATAAAATGACAGCATAGGCTGAAAATTTGCCCCATTGTCTACATTTTCCAGGAGCAATACACTGAATTATGGAAAACTACTCATTAGAGTTGTGTACGAAACTACGGAGGAAAAATAAAACTGAGGGATCTGTTTATGCGAAGAGACCTTCTTTTAAAAAGAGAGAGCAATACTTAACGTCTTCCTCCTGTGACAGAGAAGAAATCAGCCTGAACATTTCATTTTGGGGGAAAAAAAAATCAGCTGCCAGTCTGCACTCAGTTTGTTTCCAACACCTCTGCAACGGCTAATCGGATCCAAAACAGTTCAACTTCAGATGAAATTTAAGTTGGATTGCAGTATTTTCTTTGTTTAAAGGCCTACAACAGCTCACCCAGTCTGCTGTTTAGCAAGCAGTCAAACTGTTTAGCAGCGAGTCTTCTGAGACCGGCCTCCACACCCAGCCCCCAGCCAGGGTGGGCGAGGGTCCCAATAGGGCCCTATTACCCCAGTTCTGCTAACCCTTCCCCTCTGCAAGTTTTCCTCCCAACCCCATCCCCTGACTCCATGAAGCTGCCCATCTCTCTAGGCACGGATGGCCACTCCCTCCTACCTGGAACTACCCAGGTCCTCCAACCTCCTCAAACCCACGACTAACACCTGTACTTCCTTCCCCACTAGTCCCATCTCAAGGCACTAAGGGGCAGTTCCTGTCCCCTTCCCCTTCTGTCTCTCTTCCCACTAGAATTAAAGCTCTGTGTTTAGTCTTTGTCTTTTTTTTTTTTTTAAGATTGTATTTATTTGAGAGAGAGTGAGAGGGGAGAGGTCAGAGGGAGAAGCAGACTCCCCGTGGAGCTGGGAGCCCGATGCCGGACTCGATCCTGGCACTCCAGGATTATGACCTGAGCCGAAGGCAGTTGCTTAACCAACTGAGCCACCCAGGGGCCCTTTAGTCTTTGTCTTAATGGCTGTGTCAAGTCTATCTTGAATGGTTCAAGGAACAAACCACAAATCTGTTGGCCCCATCCCTTAGACCCTCTGCCTTAAGGTTTTCTGCCTCTTCCACGGGTTGCAGATGACGACCGAAATCCGCAAAGCACTCACTAAAATACACACGCGTCTCAGCTGCTATCCAAAGGAGTCCCGCTACGGAACACTCAAACACCGTGAATCATCCCTCTGGACTTTCTCTTTCGGTCAAGTCACAGCATCGTGGAGGGTACTTTCCCAAAACCAGACACACCCACCCGAAGAAACACGGGGTCCGGAGGGAGAATATCGTTTCGGTTAGGCATTCGAAAATTGAACCTGGAAGTCAATGATGACTCAAGTCAAAGGCCATTTGTGCTGGTGACAGTGTCCCCGCTGCTGAACTAATCGCTGCTAAACGATCTCTCTCTCTCTCTCCGTCCCTCCCGCCCGCGAGCTCCGATTCATTCCTCTGTGGAGCTGAGTGTGCCCACAGGCAGGTGGATTTTCAGGCTTCTCCCCCCACCCCGCCCCAAAACGAATCCAAAGTACACACGTGCCCTGTCACATGTGCCCAGAAGCGCTAGCAAGAAGCACTCCCCCACCCTCTTAACCAAGTGCCCCCCATTCGGCACTGCCAGCCCTCAGCCCATGCAAATGCTGCCAGGGAGCCTTTAGCCTTAGACCAGCCTCGTCTCCACAGACCTCCACCTACAGCAGGCGGCAGAACCACCGTCATAATGAGGAAACTAGGTCCTTCCCAGGAAACATCCTCTCGACCTTCTTCCCCAGTACATTCTTCAGCTAAACTAGCATAACCCTTGCCCACCCTCTCAATATGGCGGCACATTCCTGCCTTGGTTTCATCTTCAATTTAGCCTGGCACCCATGGCCAACAGCCGCCTCACTAACCCCCTGATCATTCAGAAGAAAATGTCCAGGGCCACTCTCCAGCCCCGGATCAGACCCCCTGCCTCTTTTTCTTTGCTGTTGCTGGAGAAAATCCTGACTGAAGCTTGGGCGGGGGGGGGGGGGGGGGGGGGGGGGGGGCGGGGGGGGGGGCGGGGGAGGCGGCTTCATTTATAAGGATACAGATCCTACTCAGCCTCACAATCAAGGCTTTCTGTGAGTTCCTGTGCCCTCTACAAGGACAGGCAGGACACTTGAGGTTTCGCAAAGGGAAAATCCCCTTGCTCACACAGCGGCGTCTGGATTGATTTGCATGGCCCAATGCAAGGGCTCTAGGACGGAAGCCGATGTCCCCACACTGATGTGGGAATATCACATTTATTTGGCAAACAATGCCTACTTGGGTGCCACGTTCTCCTTTCCTACACGGGCTCCTAATCTGGGGTCTTACGTGATCCCTGAACGGGATAGGGAAACTCTGAAATTCTACGGAAAACGGTGTAGATACTTTTTTTTCTAGGAAAAGGCTCCAAGGGTTTTCCAGAATCTCAAAGGAGTGTGTAACCCAAGAAAGGCTGCCTCCGTTTTATTGAAAACTTGTTGGTTTATGTCATTATAAAGCAACGCATGTTCACTGAAGAATTTTCCATCCAAAAATACAAAACAGAAAATAAAAGTCACTTGGAATCCCACCATTCACAGACGGCCGCCGTCACTATTTTGATGCCCCTCTATCTCTTTGCTGTATTTTTCTCCTTCCAAATTGGAATTCTACTCCTCTTGATTTCTGATAGCTACAGTTTTCCAAATAACATAAGAGAAATCCCAGAGTATAGAGAATTGGTAATTAGGGTCCAAAAATCCCACTGATTTCCAAGACACAGCCACCCATAAACCGTTTACTGGGCACCTGCTCTGTGTACAACATACTACCCCAAAAGTCAGAGGTAAATCCTTATCTGAGTTTCTCACACAAGGTGTTAAAAATTCTGGGGATTTCAATAGGCAATGTGAAGCTCTAGCCTTACAGAGGGAACCCTTTATTTATTTATTTATGTTTATTTATTTAGAGATGGGGGGGCAGAGGGAGAGAAAGAACCTTAAGCAGGCTCCACGCCCAGCAGGGGGCTCAATCTCACAACCCTGAGATCCTGACCTAAGCTAAAATCAAGAGTCAGAGGCTTAACTGACTGAGCCACTCAGGCGCCCTGGAGAAGGATGATTTAAAGTGACAGGACCTGTATCATGGGGGGGGGGGGGGGGGGGGGGGGGGGGGGCGACAAGGCAGGCTGGCAACAAGGATGTAATTAAAGAATTGATGAAATGCAATAAACCATTCAAAATCAGGTGTTTTTGTGTTGTTGTTTTTAACGATAGTTTTCCCTTACAGCCAAAATGCGGACTCTCATCTAATGATAAAAAGACATCCACAATGAAAATAAATACGCGTTAGGTGGGACTGCAGAGGAAAGTCCGGGGATCATCATGACTCATGAACTCATTCTGAGAACCGTTCCCTGTGTTTTGAGCGGTGAGGGAGTGTGGCCTCCAATGCTGGTGACTTTTCAAAGGCCACCACTGTTTGCATGTGGCCTTCTGCTGTGTTTAAGGGGTAGGATCAGTGTAATTACTTCCCCGCCACTGCTTACATTCTTTCCAAGAAGATAATTCTGGCAAAACAGGATTATTGCTTCTCTCTTTAATCTATAGGCAGAAGATGGGCCCAGGGAAAGAATTCTTGCCCTTAAAGTCTATGTTCTCTCCAATGCCATTTTCATCCTGCATTTAAATAATATGCCATTTTTGCACGGGAAACCAAATCAATCTCTTGGCAGAATTCAAAGCAGCACCCAGTGAAATGCCTAAAAGCTTTCTGTCTCAGTCACCCCCTCCTCCTTGCTAAACCACCAGGCTTTTTCCTCTTTCCTGTGACCATCGGAGGCTTCAATCCTTGTCTAGGCGGGTGAGTTTCCTAGAACTCTGGAACACGCTGGTTTTGCATGGTAGAAGCCGCAGCCTCAAGCCAGGTCAAAGGCTGGCCTTTGCTACCGTGTAAATATGACCCAGAAGCAGCCACTTCCAAGCCTACAATGTGGTCACCGAGCAAATGGGCAGAGGAAGGCTCTGGCAAAAGCTCGGCATCTTCCAATCCCTGGGGGACCTGAGGCCAGAGCTCCCTTTGCAAGGCGCTGGGGGCGGTCAGTGGACAGACCCGGCTGAGAGCAAGAGATTAGAACCCTCACCGTTTCTTGTCTAAGGAGGCCTTGAAAGGATGTCTAAACATGACGCCGCTCTGGGGCTCACTGTGGAGCAGGAGGAAAGAGCAAGGACTTTGAAGGCCTTTCTGTATGCTTTTCATAAAACCGTGGCCGGCAGCCAGACCTGCTGACCCGAGGTCCCTGCGGCCTGGCCAGCAGCTGCTCCCATGATGTGGTCACAGCCGGGGAGGCACCGCGCTGCTGCGGAGGGATGCTTTCCTCTACCGAGAGGCCTTTCTGATGTCTTTTCTGTTTGTGTACTGCTTAAGGCCCTGAGATTTCGCTGGGGAAGAACGGGAGGTGTTATTGAACCGCCTTTACAGAAAGTGGCCAAAAGTGACTGTCATCTGTGCTGACAAGGAGAGAGTAAATACAGTCAAAGAAAAACATGAAAAATGTAGGTAATCTGAGTGGTGGAATTACGGGCCATTTTTTTTTCTTACTTTTTCTTTTCTGTTTCTCCCCCCATTTTTCCAGCACAGACAAGTATTGCTGTTTATAATCCAAAAGCATATAATCAATTCTATGCGTTGGGGTTTTTTTTCTCCCCCACTATGGTGAAACAGACATGATCCAACATTGACCACTTGAACTGTCTTTAGGTGTACACTTCTGTGGCTTCGAGGACATTCATGTTATTGTGCAAATATCACCACTGTCCATCCCTGGGTCTTTTGCATTATCCCAAACAGAAACTCCGCATGCATTAAACACAAACCCCTCCCTCCCCCCCTCCCCCAAGCCCCCAATCGCTGGTAACAGCTAATCTGCCTTCTGTCTCTTTGAATTTGCCTGTTCTGGATACCCCCTATCCACAGAGCCGAACACTACTTGTCCTCTTGTGTCTGGCTTGTTTCACTTAGCATGACGCTTTCAAGGCTCATCGTGTTGTAGCATGTGTCCAAAGTGCATTCCTTCAAAGGCTGAATAATATTCCATTATACATATACACCAGGTTGTGGGTCTCTGTGGATGGACATCTGGGTTGTTTCTGTCTTTTGACTATTGTGGAGAATGCTGCTGGGAACCTGGGGATGCAAGTACCCGTAGGAGTTCCTGCTTTCATTTCTTTTGGGTATATACCTAGAAGGGGAATTGCCGAATCATATGGTAATTCTAAATTTAAGTTTTTGAGGAACTTGCCAAGCTGTGTTCCACAACGGCCACAACATTTTCCATTCCCACCGGCGGGGCACTGGGGTTCTAAGTTCTCCACATCTTCTCTAACATCTATTAGGTGTTAGTTTTCATTTTTTCATTAAAGGTTTTATTTATTTACTTGACAGAGAGAGAGAGAGCTCAAGCAGGTAGAGTGGCAGGCAGAGGGAGAGGGAGAGGCAGGCTTCCTGTTGAGCAAGGATCCAGATGCTGGGCTCGATCCTAGGACCCTGGGATCATGACCTAAACCGAAGGCAAGCCACTTAACCAACTAAGATGCCCCAATTTTTATTATTTTTTGAAGATTTATTTATTTTAGAGAGAGCAAGCAAATGGGGCGGGGGTGGGGGGCAGAGGGAGAGGGAGACAAGCAGACTTCGTGCTGAGCAGGGAGCCCGACACAGGGCTCAATCCCAGGACCCCGAGATCATGACCTGAGCCAAAATCGAGAGACGGATGCCAAACTGACTGAGCCACCCAGGTGCCCCCTTGTGTTTTGTTGTTTTTAGATAACAGCCATCCTGATGGGTGTGAGGTGGTAACTGGCTGTGGTTTTGATTTGCATTCACCCAATGCTTAGTGAGGCTGAGCGTCTTTTCCTATGCTTATTGGCCATTTGCCACATCTTCTTTGGAGAAATGTTTATTCAAGTTCTCTGAGGCTTTTTAAATCATACATTCCGAGTATTAATCCTTTATCAGATATATGTTTTGCAAAAGCAAATTTGTGTCCTCTGGTACACAAAAGCTTTTCATCAACTTTATTTTTTTTAATTAAGGATTTGTATTTATTTATTTGACAGAGAGAGAGAGAGAGAGAGAGATCACAAGTAGGCAGAGAGGCAGGCAGAGAAAGAGAGAGAGAGAGAGAGAGGAAGGGAAGCAGGCTCCCCGCCGAGCAGAGAGCCCGATGTGGGGCTCGATCCCAGGACCCTGAGATCATGACCTGAGCTGAAGGCAGAAGCTTAACCCACTGAGCCACCCAGGCGCCCCCATCAACTTTATTTTTTAAAGGCTGTACAGATAAAATTTTTAGGGAGCAGGCAGGCAGCCTAAAGTATAGATAAAAGGAAGGGAATCCTTATACCTCTTTTGAGACATCCCTGGGTGGATACAGGAACAAGAACTAAGATCTTCTCAACAAGGTTAACAACTCATAACTCCTCCCCCAACATGGCTTCCCCCTGGGCAGCTAAAGCTAGAGGCACTGATAGGCTAGGGAGTCACAGAAAGGGAACTCAGGCCGGGTGTGGTAGATGAGCCCAGGGTGAGGCAGGCGGGAGAGTGGGGGGCAGCAGAATCCTGCAAACTTTAAAGGTTCCCCACTTCCACCCATAAGCTATCTTCCTGCTAGCTGGTTCTGGACAACATATACTCAAACTTCCAAACTTCTCACCCAGAAACGAAATGCAGGGTTGGTACTACTGCATGGAATGGAACATGTAAGTCATCGTTGTGAAAAGGGACATCCAAGATCAGCTCCATCCTGCAGAATCAAACTCTCCGGAAGTGATTCCCAGCATCTGTCAGTGGCACACATGACCCTTCCTGGGTCTCTGCCCTTGGGTTCTTTGCCCCCTCCCCTCTCCCGTCCACTCCGACCTGCAAACTAGGGCCTCTAAACAGCTATTGGTCACGCAGTAATTTATTTTTGCAAGTATTCTGAAGTATAATCAATTTCTACAGGCAACGGGAAGAAGCAACACATCCTCATTTTCTTCTAGAATGGCCCTGAAACCATCCTCAAACCCCCTGAAATAGCAGTGCTTCAGTGGTTCCTGCGAATAAATTAAATTTCAGGACCGTTCTGAGGCTGAACCGCTGAGTATCTTCAGACTAAAGGTTAGAAACCCTGTGTGGGTCCTGCCTATAAATTGCTATTTCCTGCTCTACAAAGTAAGTATTTGCTATCAAAACCGATTTCAACTCTCAATCCCTGATCTAGATCACTCCTTTTTTCCTAGGCAGACTAATATCTCAAACTTTTCCTTTAACTAGGAAACATACTTCAAACCTCAGGGCAGGGGAGAGCATGAAATGAGTAGTGCACCTGCATTTATCTAGCAAAGAATCAAGTCCAAAGGGTATCTGGAAGGAGGCCTTCACCTAGACCTTCCAAAAGAGTTGGCTGAGAAATTTGTGTTAGGGGCACCTGTCTGGCTCAGCCGGTACAGCGGGCGACTCTTGGTCTCAGGGTTGAGTTGGGCATAGAGATTACTAAAAAAATAATCAGGGGCACCTGGGTGGCTCAGTTGGTTGAGCATCCGACTCTCGGTTTCAGCTCAGGTCATGATGGTCTTGGGGCCATGGGATTGTGGGATCATGGAATCGAGCCCTGCATCCGGGCCCACGCTCAGCACAGAATCTACTTGAGTTTCTCTCCCTCTGCTCCCGCTACCCTGAGCATGAGCACTCTCTCACTCTCTCTCAAATAAATAAATCTTTAGGGGCGCCTGGGTGGCTCAGTGGGTTAAAGCCTCTGCCTTCGGCTCAGGTCATGATTTCAGGGTCCTGGGATGGAGCCCCACTTCGGGCTCTCTGCTCAGCAGGGAGCCTGCTTTTCCCTCTCTCTCTCTGCCTGCCTCTCTGCCTACTTGTGATCTCTGTCAAATAAATAAATAAAATATTTTTTAAAATAAATAAATAAATCTTTAAAAAATAAAATAGAGGGGCGCCTGGGTGGCTCAGTGGGTTAAAGCCTCTGCCTTCGGCTCAGGTCATGATCTCAGGGTTCTGGGATTGAGCCCCGCATCAGGCTCTCTGCTCAGCGGGGAACCTGCTTCCTCCTCTCTCTCTCTGCCTGCCTCTCCACCTGCTTGTGATCTCTGTCTGTCAAATAAATAAATAAAATCTTTTAAAAAAAAATAAAATAGAATGAAATGAAAGAAATAAGAATAATAAAAGAAACTTACGTTCAATAACTTTTATTCTTAGGACATCCCTTTTTGTACTTAAATCATCAAGGAACTAAAACCCTCGACCTCTTTAGCATATGCTCATAGGCTCTACCTAGAAAGCCATTTCATCAAGGGGGTGGTAGGAGGAAAGGTAAGAGTGGGGAAGGAAAAGTAGCTCTTCTCTGCCACAATTCTCGTGCTTATTGCAAGTCTGCTAAGCTCCAAGCGCTGTGCTAAATCCCCTGCTCGTGTCACACCTCATTTAATTCTCACAAGAATCCTATGAGGCAGAAAATGCTATCGCTACTCAGATTTTACCAGGGAGAAAACCGAGACCAAAAGAGGTTGGGCAATTTGCCCAAGTGGGTGACAGAGTCAACACAGTAGGCTGAATCCTAAGTTGCCCCTTAAGATTCCTTCCCACAGTCTACTTGCCCGGTAAAATCCCCTCCCCTTGAATGTAAGTGGAACATAGGAAGATGATGAGGTAGTACTCCCTTGAGTATGTGAATAACAAATTGATGCCAAGTCAATCAAAAGGGAGATAGTCCTGGGTGGGCCTGGCCCAATCAGGTGACCCACCCACCCAAGGGACCGGGCCCTTCCTGGAAAGGGTAAGTCACCTGCTGTTTTGTTTTTTTTTAAGGTTCATTTATCTATTTTTAAAGAGAGAGAGTGGGGAGAGGGGAAGAGGAAGAGGAAGGAGGGGAAGAGGGAGAGAAACAGGGGAGTGGGGAGCCAAGTGGGGCTCAATCTCACAACCCTGAGATCATGACCGTAGTCAAAAACCAAGAGTCGGATGCTCAACGGACTGAGTCACCCAGGCACCCCAACCTGCTGGCTTTTTAGAAGCAGACTGACACGGTGAGAAAGGCTCACACAGCCAGGACCTGAAGGTGCGAGCTGACAGCCACTCCCACTTGTAGCTGACAGCCAGCAAGAAAACAGGACCAATCAGTCCTACAACCACAAGGAACCAAGCTGTGCCAGCCTGAAGGAGCTGGGAAAAGGGCCCTGAGCTTCCAGATGACAATACAGCCCTGCCAACAGCTGCGAGACTCCAGCTGAGCCCTGCCCATACTTCTGACCCAGAGAAATTATGAAACAAAGTTCTTCTAAGCTGCTAAATGTGTGGCAATGAGCCGAGCAGCAACAGAAAAGGAATACAGTCAGGGGGCATCTAGGGGGCACCACGGTTAAGTGTCAGATGCTTGATTTCAGCTCAGGCCGTGATTTCAGGATTGTGAGATCGAGCCCCGTGTCGGCTCAGTGCTCAGTGGGGACTTTGCTTAGGATTCTCACTCTCCCTCTGCCCCCCACCCAGCCTGCTCTCTCTTAAAAAACCATACCTAGTATAGTCAGGATTCCAGGCAGCACTGTCTAACTTGGGCATACACGCTCTTCACCACCCCTGGGGTTCTTTGGTGGCAGTTTCACAAATTCCTAACCATTTTTAAATGGAGACATACATTTCATTGAACAGGAACGGTTATGATCTTTCTCGGGCTTTGGAAATGTCGTTCTCACTCTAGTATACAGAAGGTGTTTTGCAATTCACGAACAGAACTACAAATGCAATGTACTCCACTGCAAGACGGTGAGAGGTATGTCGTGAAAACGTAAGCTGGGTGGAAAATATAAGATTGTATTTCCTAAAAACACCTTGTTTGAAGCAGGCTTGGCTTTTGCAAGGGCTCCGGGCTGGGCTGCTTACAAATATTTTCCTTTTGACTTACGCAGCATGAGCTGTAAGACCTGTCTGGTGCCTCCAAGATCTGGTGCCTCCAAGGAGATGACAACACATTACCTCTTTTAAGAGGGCCCAACTGAAACATCACCAAATAGGAGAAGCCAGTGAATTCTTTGCTGGAGTGAAAGCCTTTTTTTTTTTTTTTTTTTTTTAAAGAGCGAGTGCATGCACGCCATTGCTGGGAGGGAGAATCCCAAGCCGGCTCCACCCGAGGTGCAGAACCCAACACGGGGCTCAATCTCAGGACCCTGAGATCACGACCCAGCCGACATCAAGAGTCGGAAGCTCAGCTGAGCCACCCAGGTGCCCTGGAGTGAAATCCATTTAAAAGGAAATCAAAAAATCAAAGGCTGGTGGCTTCTCAGAGGGCATCAGTCAACAACGCATGTTCCATGGTTTCTCTCTGACACACACACATGCACACACAACACACGGGAGGCGGATGCAAATTAGATAACTAATAATGGCTGAGAGTTAGCTAGTGCCCAGTGTTTACCGTGACCCATCTCATTAGGTGTCACACTTCCCTTAGGAAATAGGCATTATTACCACCTGCACGCCCGTTTGATAGACAAACTGAGACTTAGAAAGGTTAAGTAACTTTTCCAACAGTCCACAAGGAGAAGGTGACACTTCCGCCCAGATGCTGACACCCGAGGGCAGGCGCTCAGTCGCTCCGCAGTATTTACTGCACCTTCTGCTCTTCTCCAACAGGGTAGTCTTCCCGTCCTTCCCAGGACCTAGCAACACGCCTTCTAGCAACACGCCTTCACACTCGGAACGCTCGATAAATGTTTGCTGATAATAATAAAGAATGAGGACAGTGCCTGAGGAAACCAGGTAAGGCTTCCAGACCGTTCGTTGTTGGGAGATGGGCGATTGGGGGCAGAGAGAGGATAGGGAGGCAGGGGCTGAAGGCAGCCCCCCACCTCTGTGGGTGCCAGTCTAAAAGTAAGTGAATTGGGTCCTAATACTTAGAACTCCAAGTACATATTGGTCAACCATACACAGGAAGATTTGATTCTCGCCCTAAGATCACAAAAAGAAAAAAGAAAACTAACCCAGTTTTCCAGAGTTTATTTCTTCCTTTTGGAAAAGTTTCTGCTACACATCTGGAAGTGATTTTCTAACACACCAGTTCCAATGAGTCATCTACAATATTAAGCAATGATTCCATAGGGTGAACCCTGATCATATTTTTCCATTAAGTGGCATCCACTGAGGTCAATGAAAGGCAAAGGCTGACCCAGGCTTGGAGAACCGCACCCTCCATGGCCCCGTTTTATCTTGTCAAGAACATGGGTTTTAAGAGGTGCAGGAATGCGATCTATCTCCCAGCACTAATGCAAGACTCCTTCTACTACACTGTTTCCTTCCACCGGTCATTTGCAGAAGATGGATCCAAAGGCTGCTTGCAGGGGGTCAGGGCGGTGGTGGGGAGGGGGGAGTGTCAGGGGAGTGGGGCAGGGGAGGGCTCCCTGGACAAAAGAATATGACAACCTATGGTACCCAGAGTACAGCAAGAGCTCAAGACCCTGAACGAGGCCAGCAAACATTTCCCCAAGGAGTATTCTAGAAAGGACTGCCAATTCACCCCTTGCTCTTTGGGCCAAATCCTAATATACGGACTCCAACCATCAACTTTCCAACCCACATCATATTGGTTTCCTAATATTTAAAGCTTCTAGTACTGATGTTTACAAGTATAATTCAAGTCCATTCCCCAAGCATCTTCCTTTTTTTTTTTTTTAAAGATTTTATTTATTTTATTTGACAGAGAGAGAGTGAGAGCGCGCACGCAAGCTGGGGAGCAGCAGGAAGAGGCAGAGGGAGAAGCAGACTCCCCACACTGAGCAGGGAGCCTGCTGCCGGACTCGATCCCAGGACCCTGGAATCAAAACCTGCGCCAAGGCAGACACCCAGTCCACTGAGCCACCCAGCTCCCCAACCCCACACCCCGCCCCCAAGCGTCTTCTGACACTTGGATTTCTTTCAGGTTACACTGAAGGAATGAGTCATGTTCTTCCAGAGATGAAGGAGCCACTTACAAAGGCTATTTTAAATCTTTCAGGTGACAAGGGTATTATTCCCAGAAACAATCCCTGAGTGGCTTCCCCGGCACTGAAGGAGTTAAAGCGACTTCCCAGAGCGCTGCTACTCTCCCAGGCACCAAAACAGTTTGATTTTAAACAATAAGGCAGCTCCGAAAAAAACCTGAACCATTAAATCCTACCTTCCAAAAGGTGTAAATGAGTGGGTGCTCATTTGCATGACAAAAGGATTCTTCGCCTTGCCAAAGGATTCCAATCAAGTTTATTCAAAAATCAGATTCCCCTAATGTATGCTAAATGATTTGATTTGCACGTGGGCTTAGGCGCAAACACAGCTGTACCAAAGCCTGAATTTCTTTAGCAGGTACGGCTTCCCCGGGCCTGATTTCGGCTTCCAGGACCCATGGGGTGGGGGGTGCGGTGCGCGGCCACCAGGATCACCCAGTGAGGAGCCAGACCTGTTCAATTTCTGACTCATCATCCCCCATTCTAACGCCACAATGGCTTCGCTTTTACCTAGCACTTTTCATCCCCAGCCTTCAAAGGGTTCAATCCGCCTTGGCAAGCCTTCCCAATCCTGCCAAACCAGCTGGCGAGAGAGCTGGGAAAACAGCCTTCCGACCTAGCAGGGATGGGGGCCAGAAAATGAGGACCCCTGACGGGCAGGAGAAATGAGTGGTCCACTTAGAAGCACAAGAGAACTGCACCGAAGTTTCCTTTTCACAAAAGGAAAAACACCATGCTTTATGCATCTTACTTTTTTTTTTTTTTTTTTTTTTTAAATAGACAGGTTTTTCCCCCGCCAGGAGCAGGTTTAGGCTCAGAGCAAAACTGAGCAGAAAGTACAGAGAGCTCCGTTCCCGCGTACCCCCCGCCCCCACACACACAAAGAAGAGCAGCTCTTCGGTGATCACCGATCCCACACCACACAGGTACATCGGTTACAGCCGAGGAGCCCACACTCGTCCGTCATCCATCATCGTCACCACCCAGAGCCCACGCTTCAAATCAGAGTTCACTCTTGGTGTTGTCCATTCTATGGGTTTGAACAAATACCCAAGGGCACGTATCGCCCATGACAGTGTCACACGTTAATAGTCCCAGGACCTCAGAAACCCTCTGCGCTCTGCCCAGTCGGGCCTCCCACTCCCCTCCTTTTTAAGTGACGAAGAACTACTCCAAACCCAGCTGAAATACAACGGATCGATTTTTCTCTATCAGTTTTACATCATGATCCGAGTTGGGGGGCGGAGGCCGGGAAGGAAGTGAGGGACAGAAAAGGGAGCAGGGAGAAGAAAGAAGAAGAGAAGCCTCGAGAAAGAAAGGAACTTAAGGATGGGCGTGCGGATGGAAGAAGAAAGGCATACTGTGTACCCCGGGAAAAAGGCCCGGTTCACCAAGCTGCACACCATAATCTAATTATCCTAAATGTCAGAGGCAAGACCTTCCCTTTCAGAGCTCCTGATTTCTCCGTCATTCTCCCATCCGTGTGTTCTCAAAGCCACAAGAAGCCTACCATTACTCTGAAATAAAAGAAAAGAGATACGGCATGGGCAAAAGCAGGAAAATTGCACCCAGAAATCTCTGCAGTATCCGTGCATATCGCCTATTAATTAGCTTTCCTTGAAATGTAAGTCCCTCTAGTGATTGGTATTATTAATGGCAGCAAAGGCTGACTGCGATTATCAGTGACCTGAGGCACATTTCCCAAGCAAGGAGCTTGAGAGGAATTTAAATTTACATTGAAGGAAATTGAAGGTAGGCATTTCTGCCTCTCAAAGTTTATTTAAAAAATAGTAAACAGGGGTGCCTAGGTGGCTGAGTTGGTGAAGCGTCTGCCTTCAGCTCAGGTCACAAGGATCAAGCCCCACCTCAGGCTCCCTGCTCAGCAGGGAGCCTGCTTCTCCCCCTCCCTCTGCCTGCTGCTCTGCCTACTTGGGCTCTCTCTCTCTCTCTCTCTCTCTCTCTCAAATAAATAAAATCTTTAAAAACAAATAGGAAACATTATACAGATCTATGTAGTCACACGGGCATATATATCGTGTGTGTTTACGTGTATACACACATACACCTTTTGAAACTTCACTTTGTAGAGAATGCATTGTGATCAAAAACTGAGGAATAATTCGGTAGGTGGAAATGGAAAGCAAATGGGAACTGAAGTCTCTAATTTCTAGACCATCCTCAATGTACTGATTCAACAGAGCGAGCATGTGAGGTGTACAAAACAGTGGGCAAGGGGCGCCTGGGTGGCTCAGTGAGTTAAGCCTCTACCTTGGGCTCAGGTCATGGTCTCGGGGTCCTGGGATCAAGTCCCACATTGGGCTTTCTGTTCGGCAGGGAGCCTGCTTCCTCCTCTCTCTGTCTCTCTGCCTACTTGTGATCTCTGTCTGTCAAATAAATAAATAAAATCTTTAAAACAAACAAACAAAAAAACAACAGTGGGCAAGGAAAAGCAGGATTAGTGGAGAAGTTATCTTAATAACAATGGCATCATGCTAATTATCCAAATATTACATGTCATATATATATTTATACATGACACATAAATACAGCAAGGTAAGTATGGAACCGGTCTGGAATTCTACATTTTCTGATTATAAAATACATGCTTCACACAAAATAAATGAACATTTACGGAACAGAAAGCAAAGCAAGAATAAAACTTATAATCCCACCAGCCAGAGATACATACTGTTCATATTCTTAAATTTTTTAACGATTTTATTTATTTATGTGAGAGAGAGAGAGCACAAGCAGGGGGAACAGCAGGCAGAGGGAGAAGCAGGCTCCCCGCTGAGCAGGGAGCCCAATGCGGGGCTTGATCCCAGGATCCCGGGATCATGACCTGAGCCAGAGTCACCCTGGTGCCCCCGTACTATTCATATTCTATATACACCCATACATTATAAATACACACAGCCCATCCCACACACCTTCGAAGAATGTTTTCTTTGAATCTAACAACATTTATTCAGCGCTTGCTATGTTCCAGGCCTTGTTCTGTGGGCTTTATTGTGGTATTTTACTGGATCCTTAACAACAACCTGCTGAGGTCAGAACTATCATCTCCATTTTACAGATGAGGAAACTGAGGGCACAGAGGGATTCAGTAACTACCTTCACACATATCACATGTGCTCTCTGACAAAAATCCAATCGTGCGTTTCCATAACCTAAACTTCTCTCCACGTCGATATTACAGCTAGATGTCATTTTGATGACTGCATGGTTTTCTGGTGTATGGGTGGACCTTTGCGCAATCCCCTACTTTGCACATGGAGGGTGTTCAAACATGGGGGTGGGTTGTTTTGTTTTGCTGTTAGAAACAACTCCACAGGCCCACTGCGGGTGGACACCATGATCTACATTTGAGCAAGGAGCGCAAGGAAGTTCCACCCAGTTAAACTGGGGACCCAGGGCAACAAAGATTGTCGGGGACTCGGGACTCGCGGGCCCTGCTGGAGCTCTGGCCGGTATGCATGAAGGCATTTACATTCTCAAAGGCAGGAGAAGCTGTGAGCCATAGCTCTGGGGCAGAATGAAACCATCTCCCCAGAGCTGGAGACAACTAGTGTGGTAGGATGAAAAAATGCCCCCACCCCCACCCCCAAAATCTGTCCCCACCCCCTTCCCTGGAACCTGCAAATGTTACCTTTATGGCAAAAAGGTCCTTACACAAGTCAAGGGTCTCAAGGTGAGGGGATCATTCTGGATTAATGGGTTGGGCCCCAAACTCCATCACAAATGACCTTATAGGGAAGAGGCAGAAGGAGCTCTGACACAGGTGAAGAGAAGGCAATGTGGTCACAGAGGCAGAGCCTGGAGTGATGGAGCCACAAGCCAAGGAACGCTGAAAGCTCCCAGAGCTAGGAGAGGCAAGGGACTGATGCAATCCTTCCCTAAGTTCTCTGGACGGAGCACTGCCCAGGGATAGCGATTTCAGGCTTCTGGTCTTCAGAATTGCGAGAAAATAAATGTGTTGTTTGAAGCCACCCAGTTTGTGGTAACTTGTTACGGCAGTCCCGGGAAATCGATACAACTAGCCACAGGCGATCAGCCTGCAGAAGGAGCAATGTGCTCCAAATGGGGGAGGGGAGGGAAGAAGGCCATTTGACCTCAACCCTGCAGGAAAGATGGGATTCCCTTGAGCAGGGAAGGGACTGGAAGGGCATTCCAGGAAGAAGAGTCAGCATGTGCAAAGGCCCTGGAGGGGAGAGATGGGGCAAGTGTGCTTGGGGAGCAGCAGTGGCCCAGCGTGGCCCGCATCCAGACCACAGGAAGGGATGTGGCGGGAGAAGAGAATTCAAGGGTGGGCCAGGCCTTACTGGTGGACAGGAAAGGGCGTGAAAGCCCCACTAGGAAATCTGGGTGCTTGCTTAGAGTAATGTAGAACCAATGCAGGTAGACTTAGTATTTTTCTGGGTTTGAGGATTCTGTTATTTTCCCTCATTCTCCCGAGAGGCAGCAGAATGGTGGTAGCTTTCTGGTTATTTCAAGACAAGAACTGTGTTGCTTACTGTCCAGATGATCCACTCGGATTTGTTATCTCACTAGGGACATGTGGACAAAATCCTGTTTAAATGGTTCCTCCAGGGAGGGAGCAAGAAACATGACGATGGGATGGACTTCCTCAGTTCCATCTGGTGTCAAAGTGGGGGGATGTTCCTGCCCCCCCACCAGGAAACCCACTCTGAAATGTACCAAATAACCCCAACAGAGCACAATCCTCCATTAAATTAAGCTACAGGAACTTCTGTCATGCTTCACTTTTGGAAGGTCTACTAAGCCAAAGGCCACTCTTTCCCAACTAAACCCAGCAGAAAAAAAACAAAGTGACGTAAACTGGGCTCTGTATCTGTAATTATATCATTTCTTTTCTTTCTTTTTTTTAATTATCTCATTTCCTAAACTCTTCATTCTTAGTCCATAATTCTGCAGCGAGAACCTCCACTTCGTTTAGTTGGAACTAAATCCAAAGCCAGGACATTTGGGGGGACAACCTTGCCAGATGTGTAGCTCCACGACATTTCCTTGGCATCCAGGCCACTGGATTTCCAGAAAAGGCACCCGGCCATCACTAGCTCAGGCCTCTGGAATTTTCCATCCTTGGCGAAAGAAAAGGTTAAAAAAAATAAACATGGCTCTGTCCCCTGGAGAACACTTTGTGGCCAAACGCTGAGGAGAAGGGGAAGGAAGAGGTGAGAAAAAGAGAGAGAAAGAGGAGAAAAGGAGAGTGGGAGCGTGCCCACCACAGAAGCATGGCGGAAGGGAACAGCCAAGGGCTGGCTACGGGAGAGCTCTGGTGCTCGGGCTGGACCAGGGAGCCAGATACACAGATTTTCCCAGATGGTGGCAGTGCAGGGAGGGGAACACCACCAAGAGTAGCACTTGAAGAAAATCACAGGAAGGGGAGGACAGTTAGAAGGTGGCAGAAGGTGGGAAGGGGAAGAAAGCAACGTGGTAGGGAGAGGACAGAGTCAAGAGAAAGGAAGTCGGGCCCAGAGGGGGCCAGCCTCAGAGAAAATCTCAAGGCTAAGAGGGGCAGCTGCCATTGTTACCATTCCCGTCTAGGAGGGTTTGCTGCCTTGACAAACGTGGGTCTGGCCCAGGGGTGGGCTTTCACTCCTCTTCCACCTGAGGACAGTGGAAGTGAGGGCAGGTTGACCCGGATCACCGGGCCCTCCAGCCTTGACTCCCAAAAGAAATGTGGCCTCTACACGGTTCCGGCAGTCCCAAGTCTCTAGCTTCCATATCCCTCAGAGACCAGCACCCCGAGTATCCACTACATTCCTTCACTAACTGATGGGGGGTCCTGAATGATGCAAGTTCACGGTGTATATTGCCTCTATCCCCTGAACCAATGTCCACTCACCCCTGTGGGCTCTGAGAAAACCAGTCCATTTACCTAGAACAACTTCTAAAGGGTCTGAGTTCTTCCTATCAGAATCTAAAAAGAGACTGCTACCCTTGTTAAATAGTGTTAATATCTTAATCTCTGGTCTCCTAGTCTATTATAATGGGGAAAACAAAACAAACAAACCAAAAAAACCTCCTTTCAGTCTGAACTTTTTTGTATCCTTTAGTTTCCTCAGATTAAGTCCTTGTCTTGCCTTCCTCCATCCCCCCACCCCGACCTTCCTCTAAGTAGATTTAATCCTTTAACAAGAAATCAGTGGAAATAGATTCTCTGCTTCAGTTCAAGCAACCATTCTAAAAACACTTCCCTTGAGATTTTGGCACGCACTGAAGGAAAGTATCTATCTTTTCTCTCAGCTAAGGCAGTTACCTTCCACCGCTCAGCACACCTCTCTCTCTCTCTCTCTCTCTCTCTAGCTCCCTCTCCAACAACACTTGGTTTCTAGTTCCTTCTGGTATATACCACAGCTCCACAGTTCCAGAGTTCTAAGGCATCCCTTAGAACAGAAACCCCTGAAACAGAAAGCCATAAATCAAGAACATAATACGAAATAAAACAGAATAAAATAAAGTGAGCCAGGCTGAAGGGAAAGAGCCTATCATCTGGAGAAGACACCAATTTCCAGAGGAGACTTCAACAGGACTCCAGTTAACAATTTTTCCATCTTTTATAGATTGGTATAGATTGGTTGTACATGAACACATCAGAAACCATTTTTAAGCTAATTCCTTGAGAACATCTGAATGTTTTCAGTGAGCTGGCTGATAAGGAGAATTGGAAC
The DNA here is from genome assembly GCF_922984935.1 of Meles meles. NCBI lineage: Eukaryota > Metazoa > Chordata > Mammalia > Carnivora > Mustelidae > Meles > Meles meles. The sequence continues at coordinate 100,972,735 of NC_060087.1, read as the reverse complement.
TGTTTTCCTACCGAGGGGGGGAAGAAAGGAAAAAACGTAGCTGAAGAAAGAGAAGACGGTTAATGCAACTTTTGTCTCTATAGATTATATAAACAAAATCTTGGGGTGGGGGAGTCCCCCAACCTTTTACACAATTGTCAATGCACTACAGTCAGGTCACTTAGCCAATGTGTCTGAGAAAAGCTAGGCTGGGCCTCGGAGAAATATAGCCGTGGCCAATTAGAATCGATGTAAAAATAGAAAATGCAATCCACATCTATGCTATAGCACTCCTTCAGTGCAGGAAAGCTCTCTGCCTCCACTCATCGGGGATATTACACTTGCCAGGGTGAGGAGAGCTGGTGCCCACATGATCAGCCAGTGAGTGAGTTTTTGTGGTGTGTCTCTAAGATGGCAGCGACTGGACTGGGTGAAGAGCGGAAGTTTCAATTTATCTCTCGATTGAAATCATGAAACCAAAAGGAGATCAGAGAGATTTTTCCAGTCCCTCTCGCTGTTTCTCCGGCCATGTGTTTTAGAAACCTGTTTTTGGAAAAGGGTCCTACAGTTACCTTGGAAATGCAGGCAGGCCATGCCTGGTCTAACTTGACCTTCAGGATGAGGGAAGTGTCTCTCACACAGCACACATGAAAGGTATCTTGGGGCTAGTCAACCGAAGAGTTATCCTCTCATGATGCGAAACCATCTCTTTCTCTTTTAAACATACACACACACCCGTGAGTGTGTGCACGCATGCGCGCGCGCACGCACACACACACACACACACACACACACACACATATACACCTCACTACTCTTTTCTTTAGCTGGGGGTGGAAAATTCCATAGGCCTAAACTGGCTAAGTGCCTGCTAAGTGTCTGGCCAGCTTGTATCCTGAAACACCTCAAGTCTGAGAGCAGTGCCCACTTACAAGAACTCCAGACTGAGGGAGTTTTGTGTGGGAAAAATTTTTTTAATTATGAAGAATTTAAGAAAACATCCAAATTGAAATTGCAGACTGCAGACCTGTATGGCTTTCTTTCAGCCAAAAGTCTCAAAAGGGACTGTACTTCCTCATTTGAATTCTGTGAAGACTTCCGTACCTGGCTACCAGTTTACCAGCCCATCGGATCCCTGGTCCTCCTCCACCCTGTCAAGTATCCATGTGCTGAACCCAACCCCGGGATCCCACCACTCTTCAACCTCCAGCAATGCCTGTGTGGTAGGAAGCATGGTTTCCACAGAGGTCCGCCATCTTAATCCCTGGAACCCGTTTCTACATTACTTTCCATGGCAAAGGGGACTCTGCAGATGTGATTAAGAATTTTGAGATGGGGGGGCGCCTGGGTGGCTCAGTGGATTAAGCCGCTGCCTTCGGCTCAGGTCATGATCTCAGGGTCCTGGGATCGAGCCCCGCATCGGGCTCTCTGCTCCGCAGGGAGCCTGCTTCCTCCTCTCTCTGCCTGCCTGTCTGTCTACTTGTGATCTCTCTCTCTGTCAAATAAATAAATAAAATCTTTAAAAAAAAAAAAAAGAATTTTGAGATGGGGAAATTATCCAGGCTTACCCAGGCAGGACCAGTGTAACCATAAGGGTGCTTCTAAGTGAAGGAGGGAGGTGGGAGAGTCAGAATCAGAGAAGGGGGTGTGATGACAGGAGCAGTGTCAGAGTAACATGACGTAAAAAAGACTTGACCGGCCATTGTTGGCTGGAACATGGAGGAAGGGGCCATGAGCCAAAGAATGCAGGCAGCCTCCAGAAGCTGGAAAAGGCAAGGTAATGGATTCTCCCCCAGAGCCTCTGGAGGAAGTGAGGCCCTGCTGACACCTTGGCGTTAGCCTAGTGAAACCCACTCTGGACTTCTGACCTCCAGACTGTGAGAATAAATTTATGTTTGAGACACTGAATTTGTGGCAATGTCACAGCAGCCATAGGAAACGAATCAGGCCATGTGTCTAGTCCAGCCCTCAGTAGAGCCACTGGCTGGGCCTCCTCATCCTGGGCACTCTGTGTTCCCCGAATTCTCTAAGCAGGCGCTCACCCCTCCAGCCCACTAATCCTACTGTGCTGAGCTCAAGCTGGGTTTTTATTGTTGGTGGTGTTGTTGTTTTAAAGATTTTATTTACTGGGGCGCCTGGGTGGCTCAGTGGGTTAAGCCGCTGCCTTCGGCTCAGGTCATGATCTCAGGGTCCTGTGATCGAGTCCCACATCGGGCTCTCTGCTCAGCAGGGAGCCTGCTTCTCTCTCTCTCTCTCTCTCTCTCTCTCTCTCTCTGCCTACTTGTGATCTCTCTCTGCCAAATAAATGAATAAAATCTTTAAAAAAAAAAGATTTTATTTATTTATTCGAGAGGGAGAGAGAGAAAGAGCACAAGCTGGGGGAGGGGTAGAGGGAGAAGCAAACATCCCACTGAGCAGGGAACCTGACGTGGGGCTCCATCCCAGGACCCTGGGATCACGACCTGAGCTGAAGGCAGATGCTTAACCGACTGAGCCACCCAGGCGCCCCAAGCTCAAGCTGCTTTACGGTCCCAGTGAGGGTAGGGCAGCCCTCCTCCTCAGGGTGAGCAAGAAGACCAAATTCACTTCTGGAGGAAATGGGCAACTGGCTGGAAAGCCAAGGCAGGGGTCTTAGATTCAGGGGATGGGGTAAGACATGACTGGGACAGTGACATAAGGGGACGAGGAAGAAGATAAAACCTGGTGACCAGAGATGAATTTTAAATACAGGGCAGGCCCAGCAGCCTAGAGGACTTTGAGGCCCAAGACCTGAGCTCTGCATTCAGTATCCTCTGATGTTACCTCCTTACGCCCAAGCTGGTCTCTGAGCCTGGGACGGTGCTGAGGCAGCAGTGGACATCAGAGTAGCTCCAGAAACAGGAGGGAAGGAGGAAAGAAGGAGGCAGGGAAGAGAGAGCAGGGCTTCCATTAGAGAACCGAAGTCAGGAGCCTTACAGAATTCTCTTCTGGCTCTCCCAGTGCCTGAATGCTCATTTGCAGGGGGCAGGCAGAAGCAAAATTCCTCCACAGACAATCACGGTGGCCCCCTGGTAGTGGAGAAGCCCCCTCCCCTAGGGTCAGGTTAGCCAGAAGAACCTTCTTTGCTCCACAAGCCACAGGGCACGATGGAAAGCCTCTGCTGGCCAGAGGGAGAGCTCCTGGTCCCCTAGGAGCTTTTAAATAATGTTGTCGTTCCATTTTTGCAACAGCTAATTCAGTGGCCTCCTGGCCTGAAGTTATTTCTTGGTGAGAAGTCAGGCACATCACAGATGACATTCCCTCCTTCGGGTCTCTAGGAAACCAGTCACTGCGGTGAAGCGTGAGGAACTTGTTAACTTAGGAAAATAAACTGGTTATGCCCACAGGACTCTTCTACGCACCCCGCGAGTACCGACACGGGGTCCTGCTAGGCGCAAAGCTGGAGCCCGGCAGTTTCTCAAGTGGGTAAACCAAGCTACTGATATCAAAGGCCTGGAGAGACATATAGATGCTATTTTTGGGGCAGCACCACCCTGCACCAAAAAAAGAAAAAATCATAAAAACAGTTCTGTGACTCCGATCCGAGGTACCTCGGCAGAGCCAGTGTTCTGGAGAATTTTTTTTCCCATATACTTATTCAAATAGCAGAGAAAGGAAGAACGGCCAATTGCAAACAGTTCTCAAAATCCTTAGGCTTACTTTGGCAAGGAAAAGTCTATACGGATCCTGCCCACATTTCTGAATCGCAGCCCCACCCCTCTTTTTTTGTTTTGTTTTGGTTTTGTCCTCACCTCCTACTTTCCCACTTTGGAGACCCAAGCTCGCTCAGAAATAAACACAGTTTCCCAAGGAGAAGGAGGAGGCGATCATGGCCAAAACCACACAAAGAGAGCTTCCTCCTCCTGATCTGCTGGAGACTCTAGGCCAGAAGCTAGTGCTCCTTTACGTGATGACACCAAAGGAGACAAGATGCCTGGAGTTCATTACCTGCTCTGGGATTTGGTCAAGATGGCCGCCCATCCTTGCCTAGGTCTCTCTTTCCCCATTTCTGCACAGCGGGGGCGGAGGGGGGCAACATGGTGCATGTTCAATGGTGACCTGTGACAACACGCCAGGTCATAGGTCTAACAACATTTTTTTAACCCTTCGTAAGCCTGGGGGTCATCTAAAAACCATTTCCAACAATTGCATTTCCCCAGCCTCCTGCCACACCTCACAGAAACACTTCCCACTGACTCGGAGGCTTGGAAGACCGCTTGACTTCTCCGTTAAATCTCACCCGGTAAAACAGTTCAGTCGGGAGGGAAAGCTGATTCTTAAGTATCAGAATAGCCTCGAACGTTTCTCAGCAGCTTGAAGCATGTATGATCTGACCTAGGCTGTCAAGAACTGCAAAAATACAACTTCCTGGGAATGAGGAACTCCACGGGCAATGAAAATCAGGTGGAGAACAACTGCAGGAAATCATTAATAGCAAATTTAGGCCTGATTGCGCGAGGTCGGGCGCGGACAATAGATAATCCACATGTCCCTGGAACAGCTGCCACATTTTCCGTCCTATCGGCCATGCTGGAAACCCGTACGCACTATTCCTGATAGAACCTATCCTGCTAGCACAAAACCAGGATAACTGAATATAAAACACACTCATTTCTTAGGAGACATTTAGGCTTTAAGAGTTTTCCACTAAAATACATGTTTCCAAAATAGACCTTTAAAAAGGCACTTGAATTTGAACTTCAATATTCACTTAAAAAAAAAGAAGAAGAAAAGTGACGATTAATGAATGAAAGGGATGTCAATAAAGTTTTGGGAGGGAAAGGAAAGAGCACTGGAGTTCTGTTTTTCCACACGGAGCTCCTTTAACCCCTCCTTTCGCGTCAACCACTCTGAACAGACTGTCCTGTCCTAGAGGTCAGTGCTTTCGCAAAAGGCCTCGCACCCAAGTTCCCCGGACCAGAGGGGCTTCTCCACGGGGCAGGAGCCAGGGTGTTCCTCCCCACCAGAGGACCAGCCTTTCCACTCACTCATCAGACCTGGCTGAAGGCAAGGATGGCCAAAGATCCAAAGCCCTAGCTTGCACCTGCCAGTTTCTTCTTCTAGGAAGGGGGTGTGCATCCCTTCCGCCCGTTTTCTTTCGTCTGGTGACCTAGGCTACATACCCAAAAGACTTCTTGCCCACCAGAAAGCCTGGGAATATTCATGAGAGCCAAGGGCACTTGGCAGAGTCGCATGCCAAGTCCCCTGTTGTGCGCTTAGCAAGCCACGCCTTCTTTAAGCCTCTCCACCCGCCTACAGGAGGGGTTATCAAGACCCTAGAAGGTTAAATAACTGACCCAAGGTCACCCAGTAAGAAGCCGAGCCGAACTCTGAACCTGGGTCGCGTCGTTCCAGATCCCAGTTGACTGACGTCGCGCTGTTCTCATAAACCCTAGCTTCCAGGCTTGGAAGTTCAAGGAGACTTGGCCCCGGTGACCGCTTGGAGCCTCCAGGGTGGGACCCAGCAAGAATCCAGGAGGCATCCGGCTATAAAGCAACAGGCCAATGTTACGTGTGAGCGCCCGCCCCCCACCACAACCCACATTCCGGACAAAAGCTAAAAGGAGAGCAAGAGATCTAAACCCCAAAGAGATGTGGATCATAAAATTGCCACTGGATTTACAGAAAAGGGGAAACAGCTCTACCTCCTTCTCCTTCCCGTGGTTTCCAGCCTTCCTTTCTGTGTTGACAACAACAACAACAAAATACTAAGAATTCTTCAACAGGCCTTACTCATGATTCTGTATCTCAGAAGAAAGTAACACCCAGGTAGGTAAATGACTCCTTTGAACGGTAAAGATCACCAAAAAAGAACGTGGGGCGGGGAAGGAAGGCAGAGATGACGTCATCAACTGAAGGCAGAAGACAGAATAGCTAGGCTCCTGCCAACTTCTGTCTTCTCCATTTGGGTCATTTGCATACGTCTAATCTCCCTTCCGGACCTGTGAGTCCCTTCAGGGCAGGAAACAGCCCATGCAGCCCCTCTTCTCCCCAGCTCAACTCTGGGAGGGGGAGCTGCCCAGGGGGTGACCTGACTTCCCATTTCTGTTCTAACTGGAAGTCTGGGGCTAGCCTCCAGACCACTCCTCCACGCCCCGCCTCCCACTTCCCTAATCACCCCCAAAGGTGCAAACCTCTTTAATCAGCTAATCTGGCCTACAATCTCATCTCAGCCCTCCCCTCCCCCTTCCTCCCCTTCCTGATCCCATTTGGAACACTTCTCTGCCCTCAAGAACCCTAGTCTTGGGGCGCCTGGCTGGCTCAGTTGGTAGAGCATGTGACTCTTGATGTCGGGGTTATGAGTTCAAGCCCCACGTTGGGAGTAGAGTTTACTTAAAACGAAGCATTAAAAAAAAGGAACCCTAGCCTTTGCCAGAACACAACACTACGTGCTCAGCCATTCCCTAGAATGTTCTCTCCACATTAAGCCTGACTTAACCGAAAGCTGGTTTTATCCTGACAGCCCTCTCGGGATGAGATTGCTCGTCTTCTTTTCCTCTCCTCTATCACCAAACACACTTTGCCTCCGATTCACCCCGGCTCAGAAACCTCAGCGAAACCTCAGCGCCATCTTGACTCCACCTCCTCTCCTCTTTCCCTCCCACTTCTTCCTCCCTCTCTTCTCCCCCTTCAAGAATCCCCGATTCTATCACTGAAACACCTCTTACATCCTCCCCCTAATCTCCTTTCTCACTGCCTCAGGTAAGCCTTTCTTATCTCTCTCTCCAGAACTATGTAACTATGTGTTAACTAGCCACCTGGCCTCCAGTCACCCAACACCTTGTCCAGCCTACAGAAGTGCTGCCAGTGGATTTTCCGCTGAGTACCTGCCGCATTCCAGGCACTGTGTGAGGCCCTGGGCATAGAGATGAATGCACAGCCCCTAACTTCTTGGCTAATATCTAGAAAGGGCAAGAAACACTGCCCCCTCCCCGATCTGTGATAGGCCCTTCTAGAATACCTTTGTTTCACCAGCTCCCTCTTTTTTTTAAAACCTTTATGAATCACTTATACATCAGACACTTTCCATACACTACCTTCTTTCATCTTCCTAAGAACCACACAAGGTGGGTACTATCTTACCCCACTTCACAGATGAGGAAAATAAGATCTGGTTACTGGCCTCGTTTCACAAGGTGAGCAAGCAGGTGACCAAGGCCACATTCAGGCCCAGGTCTGACTCTTGAGCCTGGGCTCTTGCCTCCCATGTTTTAAGTAGGACAGTGAAATTCTGGAGAAGAGCCCAAACAGGATGACCATGATGGTGAAGAATTTTGAAACCAAGTCATATGAAAAAGAGAGGAAAGAAATGAAGTCTCTTTGGTTTTTGCAAAAAATGGCATGGTGCTAGGGGGTCTGGGGGGCTCAGGCGGTTAAGTGTCAGAATCTTGATCTCGGCTCAGGTCCTGATCTCAGGGTCCTGGGATGGAGCCTGTGTCAGGCTTGTGCTGGGTGTAGAACCTGCTTGAGATGCTCTCTCTCCTCGCCCTCGGCCCCTCCCCCCCACCCACAAAATGACATGGTGGATGTCTCCAAATGTTTGAAAGGTTGTCATGTGAAAGAGGAAGCAAACATATTCTGTGTGGCTCCAAACAGCAGAGCTAGGCCTGGCAGAGGCAGAACTTAATGGAGTAAATTTCAGTTCAAGAGCCTTTTCTAGCATATCCCTATACCCCTCCTAACAGGCAAGGAGCATTTAAGGAGAAGCCAAGACTTCATTTGTCAGGGGTATATGTAGGGGGCAAGTCTGCCATGTGCCAGTGGTCTAGATCAGCGTTTCTGGGCCCTTGAGAATCACCTTGAGTAGTTTTTAAAACACACGATGCCTGGCCCCACCCGAGACTTACCGAAACAGAGTCTTGGGGTTGAGACCGTTATTGCAAGAATTACAAACCAGGAAATACGTCTGTAAGAAGGTTCACTCAAATCCCCCAAAGAAGAAATACAAATGGCTAAATCCACACATGAGAAGCTGTTGGAGAGTAACCGAAGAAGTGCAAACTGGAATGGTGCTGTACCATCTACCTACCTCCTCTCAGACTGCAAAGACTAAAAAATATTAATAACCAGTGTTGGCATGGGAGAGGGGACATGAACATGTGCGTATTCTGATAAACAATGAATGCCAACAACTTTCTGCAGAGCGATTTGACAGTGTGTTCCAGGGGACTCTTTTTTTCTTTCAATTAAGTAATCTATTTATTTTTAAATTCCAGTATAATTAACATACAGCGTTATATTAGTTTCAGGTGTACAACCCAGTGATTCAACAGTTCCATACATGACTCAGGGCTCATCACGGTAAGTATACTCTGACTCCTCACCCCCCCACCTCCCCTCAAGAGATTTTACTTATTTATTGGACAGAGATAGAGAGAGAGCACAAGCAGAAGCAGCAGCAGGCAGAAGGAGAGAGAGCAGCAGACTCCCCACTGAACGGGGAACCCAATGCGGGGCTTGATCCCAGGACCCCAGGATCATGACCTAAATCGAAGGCAGATGCTCAATGGACTAAGCCACCCAGGCATCCCATCAGAGGGCTTTTTAATGCTAAAAATGTGTCTAATGTTGCAGCAAGCAACTCCATTGCTGGAAATTGCCCCTGAAGGGACAATCTAGCAAGCTTGGAAACGCCTGCTCAAAGATGTTCATCTGTTAATGTTTTATACCCGTGCTGTCTGAAAGAACTTGCTTTAATGATGGGCACGTTCTCTCTCTGCGCTGTCCTATTTGGCAGCCCCAAAGCCACATGTGACTACTGTGTATTTGAACAGTGGCAAGTGCAAAGGAGCCAATTTTTTAAGTTAATGTAAATGTAAATGGCCACAGGTGTCTAGGAGCTAGCACGACTCACGTCTCTAACACCACAAAACTAGAAACTACCAAACTATCGTACAACGAAGTATGATTACCTACCGTACACGCACAGTGGACGTTTTGGCCATCATTAAACATGATTATGTACATTTACATTAACTGAAGTGAAGAAACAAATGTTCATAGGATGTTAATAAGTGAAAAAATTATTTCAAAGTGTATATTTTTTCGTCTTCTTTCATAGATAGATAAAAACACACATAGAGATCAAAGAGTCTCAACCCACACACGTTAGAATTTTAACAGTCTCCCTGCATAATGAGATGATTATTCTTGCTTGGTTTTCTGCCTTTTCTACAACAAACATGCATTTACTATGTAACAAAGCAATAAACGTTTAAAAAAGAAAGCTTAACAAGGGTTAGTCTGACCCAGAGATTTCTTGTGCACGTATGTCTTAGGAAATAAATTCTGCTATTTGGTGCTTCAAAGAGGGTTCACAACAAACTCCGCCCGGGGCTTTTGGACAGATCCTCCAGGGGTGACTTGCCCTGGGGGCCCCCTAACCTGGAGCAGCCCAGGGGAGCAGGGAGCCTCCTTCTTGTTTAGGCACGAACACTTGGGGTTACCGTCCTGCAGCTCATTCAGCCAGAGCCTAGCTAGGTCCGAGAACCGGAAACGCTTGGTCAAGAAGCCCATGGCCATGGGCTTTATTCCACGTTGTTGTTTGGTCCTATATTAAGGAACCGCCCACAACTTGCCCTGGGTGGAGGGAGCAGGACAGCAGATTCGTTTCCAGGCCTTCCTTACATGCGAACCTAACACGCATTCCAAGCAAAGGTAGTTTGTGTGCGGTGGGTTGGGGGGCAGTCAGCAGCTGAGGCCACTCTCAGCCATCCTCGGCTTTTGGAGAGTTTTTCTCTACGAGGGTTATTAGATGACATCCAGCAGGTGCAGGCCAAGGACATATCCTGCCTCCAGGAGCTAAAGCCCGGAACATCTAGCAACTCTTTCCAGATCCTTCTGCGCCCAAGGAATTGAGGGTAAGTTCCGTAGCAGTAGGCAAGCAGTATTTAAACACCTACCAGGCGATTTTTCCCAGGCTAGAACGTGACAGGTTTACCAAACGACTTTGTGTCTCCCACCCCCCACCCCGGCACAAACAGCTATAGCCTGAATTGTGACAAAAACACCATTTCAACTCTGCATTTTAAATGTGTGTATATGTAAACACTTCTCTCTTAATCACACACTCTCGGGTTATAATATTCTCCCCAAACCTCTCCTGGGAAATCTCTGCGCATGGTTAATTCTATCATTATCCTTTTCCCTCGGTTAAAACTGACCTTCACATAAATGCCAAACCTAAAGGAAAATGCAGCAACCAGTCTCTTTGCCTGCCTGTTTCATTATTTAGTGAATAGAGGCGTGGGCGTACTAGTAACTGAATGAAAGTGTGAATCCATGCCTACATGCTTTTATACAGCCCAGGACCTGAGAGTTCTTCAAACAGGGAGCAAAAAGGAATGATGGTAGCCGCATGCCAACAAGGGTATAATTGTAAAAATAGTAATAATAAAATTAAAAATTTTTTTAAATAAAAAAAAAAACAAACAAAACCAACACCCATCTAAGTGGGAAATACTGTGTATTTGCCGTATATGCTCAGTCTGGAGGGTTTTCCAAGTTCTAGTGGGAAAGCCACCGGAGGACGGCGTGACCTGCTGTGGGAATGGCTCCCTCGTGAAATCCCACGAATACAGGCGTAACTCCTTCCATTGCACTTCGCTTCACCCTGCTTTGCTGATAATTGCGTGTTTTACAAAGTGGAGATGTGTTGCAAACTGCCTCGAGCAAGTCTATCGGCACCATCTCTCCAAAAACACCTGCTCACTTCACATCTGTGTCGTTTTGGTTACACCTTGCAAGAGTTCAGACCTTGTCGTTGTTACGGCACTTGCTACGGTGATCTGTGATTGGTGACTATGACTCACTGAAAGCTCCGATGATGGCTGGCATTTTTTTTTTAGCACCGCAGTTATTTTTTTAATTAAGTCATCTAGGTTTTTGAGACGCAGTGCTGTTGTACACTTAACAGACTACAGTATAGTGTAAACGTAACTTTTTGATGCACGGGTCAAGCAAAAATTTCATCTGGTTCACTGTATCATGACAGCCACTCTCCGGCGGTGGTCTGGAACAGAACCCACAGACCTCTGAGGTATTCCTGTGTATGAGTCCGTATCGAAGCCCTAATGCGAGTGTCGCGGGTTTATAGCAGCAAGTGTAAATCCTACTTCAGCTGTCCCTAATAAACACTTTGGGGCTTAAATCAGAAAAAAATCAGAAGTTATGGCGGCAGCTGCAACACGGTCCACTTGCATTCCAGACACCCATGGCTTTACTAACTCTGGTGACTGGCTCTTTGTGTCAGAAAAACAGGAGCCAAAGAAAGAGCCAGTTAGGAGAATCTACCCCATTAAAGGCTGCTTCCTTATTTCTTCACTGATCGAATTGCTTGCAAACAGCATGCACCAAGATGCGAATAATCTAGGTGTCCTATTGACAAACACATACAAAGACCCAACCAGGGCTGCAACTAGTAAGAACAAATGAAGAAAATGGCACCTGCATTCACATATAACTAGAGGGCACCTACCATTTTTCCTGAATGTGGGAGAAATGCTCAATAGACATTCACGGGTTTGGATTCCTAGAATCTGTCCCCCATGTCACCCCTCATCAGCTCCCCAAATCTCCATGTGGATCACACACCAGAGTAGTAAATAAATACCATTCCGGTGCCTTGCCTGGTAAACATCTGTGCACTCAGTCCCAAGTAAACCAGGCTGGCAGCAGCTTCCAGAAAAATCTGCTCCCACTAACAGTTTTTCCAGCTTTGCCACGGAGCCAGCAGTAAAGAAGAGGTAGCTGTATCTGTGTTACACAAAATTCTTTTAAAAGCCTAAAAGCCTGGGGCACTTGCGTGGCTCAGTCTGTTAGGCGCCCTGATTCTTGATTTCTGCTCAGGTAGTGATTTCAGGGTCATGGGCTAGAGCCGTACTCAGTGGGGAATCTGCTGGAGATTCTCTCTCTCTCCCTCTACCTCTGGCCCTCCCTGCCATTCTCTCTCTCTCTCTCTCTAATAAATAGATAAATCTTAAAAAAAAAAAAAAAGCAAGAATGTTAATATTAACATTTTGCTGCTGAGGGTAGCAGGTTGAAGGCTGGTCAAATCCCAGTGGAGGTTTGCCGGGGCCCATTTCTTCTCTTGAGACCATCTGTCCACATCACAGGCTCCCTTCACACCATGCAGTAGAGGGCCAGCCACCCGGCTCAAACAAGACTTTTTTCTTCCCATATTTAGGAAAGCGTCTCCTGAGTGAGGCAGACTGCATCACTTGTTAGCAATCACCCAAGATGAGAGCCGGGTATAAATGCCCTACACACGGCTTGCCTTCCTCTCTAAACTGGCTGTTACGACAGCCGAGGTTCCAATCTGACCCTAACAGGACCTCATTCTAAAATCAGTGAGACATACAATAAGCCAAGTCCATTAAAACAACATTAAAGGTCTGGTTTTAGCTCTGCTAAACAGCAGGATTAAACTTTCAAGGGTCCAGCCACGATAGAGAGATTTCTTTAAAGTCACTTGGCTTTGCACAGTTGTAGCTATTAGGGATCAGATCTTTATCTCAAAGGTACACATTTTACCTTTGATCCTCCTCCAGAACTCCCACTAATGTCAACTTTCTCCACGGTTGGGATCAAGCCCCTGGCCTCCCTTTAATGTTGGCTTTATCGCAGATTCTACAAGATCAACAGAAAAATCACAAGGAAAAGCTGTGAAGTTCCCTTCCAATGATAAGTTGTTGGAACAAAAAGAGCCCACACGTAAATGGTGAAATTTAAATACAGCAGAGGAGACGCTGTAAGGTAGAGGGAAAGGAGACACGAGAAGGAAACGCAACAACGAAAACCCAAAGTAACAAAACAAACACTAATTAACCACTCTGATGGCTTATTTAGGGTTTGCTCTCTAGTCCAGGAAATTGGCAACGAGTGTCTTGAAAACAGAAGGGGCGAGTGCCCGTTAGCACCCGTCCGATTTCCTCCTGAGCCAGACAATCCGGAGGGGGCTGAGGGTGCGATGGAGGGCTCCCAGGGGGTCAACGCGCTTTCAAATCCCCATTCCCCAGCCCTGCCGCCTCGGAAGCACCCCGGGGCTCTGACACCCCCCACCCCCGCCGTCCTCCATCCCTGGGCCGGCACACACCATCATCCCCCAAATACTGCCCCATCTCCTCGCCTCTGGAGCGCTCTTGGGTCCCAGGGGACACCCTCGCCCTGTGGCAGCCGACCCCGCGCGCACTCGCGCCGGAACCCCGTTGTTTGCAATTCCCTCCCTCCGCGGCAGCAGCAGCAGCACCCGATCGCCACCCATCACCACCCTCTCCCCAGTAGCGGGAGGAAGTCGCTCTGCTTCCTCTGTTCTCACCGCCCGCCCGAGCCTGGGAGCCCGGGGCTTTTTGGGTGGGGTTCTTTTTTTGTGTGTACACAATGTGTGTGTGTATGTGTGTGTGTGCGCGCGCGCGCACGCGAGTGTGTGTGTGCAAAACGCTCATCGCATCCTTCCGCCGCGGCTCAGGTGTCCGCAGGAGGGAAATCGGGATCTCGTCGCGCCCTGGTCCCTAGCTCTTTGTGCGGGCTCCAGGGCAGAGCGAGGTCCGCTCCCCAGCTCACACCCCCACCCCTCCCGGGGCCCGGGCCGGGGTTCCGAGCGCCCGCCTCCCGCGCAGCCTGCCGAGCCCCCGAACGCCCGTCGGAGTCCCGCCGGGCGCACACCTCCGCCGCACCGGGCGGCCGCCGCGCTGTCAGCGGGCGCCCAGGACTCGGACCCCCGCCGCGGCGGCTAGTGCGCAAACTTACTGAAGCAGAGAAAGCGCCCGGGGCGCCGCGGGCGGCCGCCGCCAGCGCCGTTCCGGTCCCCGTGCCCGTGCCCGCGCGCAGAAAGCCACCCCGTCGCTCCCGCCCGGAGCGCGTCCCCCCGGGACGCCCGGTGCCCCGGCCACTCACCAGCACCACGGAGCCCCGCACGGCCTCCGACACGCTCTGCCGGAGCTCGGCCGCCGTGCCGGGCTTGCTGAGCCGCTTGGTGAATTTGCGCACTTCGGCCATGGCAGCGGCGGACGGCTGGCGGCGGGCGCACTCACTGCCCCGGGCCGGGGCGGCCACGGCCGCGGCTGCTCCCTCTGTTTACCCGCCCGCCGACCGGCCACATCGCAGCTCGGCGGCGGCGCGGCTCCCGCGGCTCCTCCCTCCCGTCCGCGGCTCCTCCCTCGTTCCCTCCTTCCCTCCGCGGCTGGCCCGCGCGCTCCCCGTCCTGCCCCACGGCGGGGCCGCTCCCTCCCCTGGAGAGCCTGGGCTCGGCTCGCCGCTAGCCCCAGGAGGAGGGTGTGTCCGGCGAGGAAGGGTGTGTGCCGGGGGGGGGGGAGGGCGAACCGGAGGGGGGGGGGGCGAGGGTCACGAGGGAAGAGGGGGGAAGTGGCAACCGCTCGGGCTCCGCCCGCAGCTGATGTTGCTGGTGCAGCCGCATCCGGGAGGGGAGATGGGGCTGCTTCGCTTTTCGCGCGCGCGCGTGTGTGTGTGTGTGTATGGGGGTGGTGCAATGAAATATCTCCAAGTGTGGGGCGTGTTCCACCCCAGTGCCCCTATCCCGCCCCAGCGGCTGCAGCGCCTGCAGGAGAGCCGGGGGACTCTTGCCTCGCCCCACCCCGCCAGCCCCCAGGGCCGCGGCGGCTAGGGACCGGGAAAGAACGTGGAGCGGCCGCCTATTGTGTGCTCTGCCGGGGAGGGGTCGCGCCGCGGTCGGTGGAGAGCGGGTATTTTGCCCGAGCGGCTCGCCGGGGTCCTCCCCCCGCCCACACCGCTTTCTTGCCCAGAGGGTCCTGCGGCCGGGCGCGACCCGGGCAGGCAGCAGGCTTGGGGAGTTGGAAACTTGCTGCGGCCGAACCCACTCCCCCACCCCACCCCACCCCCACGAGAGCGGGGGAGAACTGGGTGGCGGGGTCTGAGCCTGTGGCAGGTTGTCTAGTTCAGCAGCGGCTGTGCGCTGGGGGTGGGGTGGAGTTGGTATCTGGAAGGCCCTGCAGGTCTTCTAGAAGCTTTCACATGAGTCCAGCTATCGCCTCTCCATCTCCTACTCCTTTCCTTATCCTCTTCACTTTCCGTGAAATTATTCTCCAAGAATCAAAGAACGTCTTCTAACCGGCTGTAAAACAAACATGCTTAAGACAGAAGTAAGAATGGGAATCTTGAAGTACTGGAGACCCTAAGAAAGCTCCCTGAGTGTAAAGTGAGATGCCCCGCTGACATTGGCAGTTTTCTGTCTGGTTACTTCATTTGTTGAGAGCTTGAAAAAAACGACTAACAATTTCTGGTGAACCAGGCAGCCTTTCTAAGAAGGTTCCTACCACTGCCTTGGGGCACTTTCCCTAACTTCAGAGACCTAGCAGTGACACCTACATAAAGGACTTTGTTACGAAAACAAGGACGTGGATGATGGTTTCCAGGAACCTGGGAAGGGTCCAGTCTCCTAGCAGCAAATCTACTTCAGGAGCCATCCCATTAGTCCCTATAAAGCACAGAGAGAGGGTCCGAGAGGGCTTGGTACCGGGAGTCCTATAAAGGCAGAGGCTTTATGTCACCATTCTGGGCTTTGCACATCATATGGATATAGGAGGTGTTCACGGTTGAATGTACCTAGATCAGCGCAAAATCACACCCTGTGTTCCGTGGATGGCTGTGTGGCCCACATTGTTGGTTACTCGCAGAACAGCCGTAACTCTTTCTCCTTGCTGGGAGAGCCCAGGTTTGCTTTGGGTATAGGGCAGAGTTGAAGGGCTTGGAGAAGGCAGGCCCAGCTCCCGACGAATTAGGACTGGTTTTAAAAAATCATATTAATGGGGCGCCTGGGTGGCTCAGTGGGTTAAGCCGCTGCCTTCAGCTCAGGTCACGATCTCAGGGTCCTGGGATCGAGTCCCGCATCGGGTTCTCTGCTCAGCAGGGAGCCTGCTTCCCTCTCTCTCTCTGCCTGCCTCTCTGTCTACTTGTGATCTCTCTCTGTCAAATAAATAAAATAAAAAAAAATCATATTAAGGGGCACCTGGGTGACTCAGTTGGTCAGGCATCGGCCTTTGGCTCTGGTGGTGGTCCCGGGGTCCTGGGATCCAGCCCTGGTTTGGGCTCCCTTCTCAGCAGGGAGCCTGCTTCTCCCTCTCCCTCTGCCTCTCCCCCCCTGCTCTTGCTCTCTCCCTCCCTCCCCCCCCCCTCCCTCTCCCTCTCTGTCTCAAATAAATAAATAAAGTCTTTTTTAAAAATCATGTGAGTCTCACTTTCCTTTACTAGGAGGAGGGTCTTTTTTTTTTTTTAAGATTTTATTTATTTATTTGACAGATCACAAGTAGACAGAGAGGCAGGCAGAGAGAGAGAGGGAAGCAGGCTCTGCTCAGCAGAGAGCCCGATGCGGGACTCGATCCCAGGACCCTGAGATCACGACCTGAGCCGAAGGCAGTGGCTTAACCCACTGAGCCACCCAGGCGCCCTAGGAGGAGGGTCTTGACTCCCACTCAGTTTCGGCCAGTGGAATATAGAAGAGCAGTGTGAAAGGAAGCCTCCTGAGAAAGCGTTCCCCCCTTGATAAAAAGAGACGGGCAGGGAGACCTCTGTCCCCTTTTCCTTCTGAGAGGGGTGTTTTCTTGCCATGCATCTGCTCTTGGCAGCCATTTTATAACCATGAGGGAAGGCCAAGATTATCGTGGAGAAGCCAACCCAGAATCTGGATGGCATTGACCTTTTGAACCCACCCCAATACCTCCTGCCTCAGATTTCCTTTTTACGTGATAAAAGTAAACCCTTTAGGTTTATGAAACTTTTAGTGGAAATTGTTAACTTTCAGCCAAAAGCGTCTTTACTCCCACAGACTATGTCGTAGCCACTGAAAGTGCCAGAAGTAGAGAACCATAGGTACAAGGCCCGGAGAAGGGAGCCCGCTCAGTGCATTCAAAGGAGGAAAGAAAAAAACGCCAGGGTGGCCAGAACCCAGAAGGCAAGGGGAGTGGATGAGAGGTGGCCTGACAAGCCGACCAACCGTTTCTCCAGGACCTCCCCAGCCGTCAGGGGCAATTGTCACTCTGATGGTGCGCAAACACCATCTGGTCATCTTGTGGGGTCCACACTCGTCCCTGAAGCCATAGGTTTCACTTTTCCCGTTAGTTCTGTTCAGTTACATAAACACGCAGCCTTGTGCTATGTACAGAGGGAGAATGAAAGATACAGTCAAAAAGAATGGAAGTTTTTATTTTTTTTATTTTATTTTTAACACATTTTATTTTATTTTTAACATTTGGCTCATTTATTGTCACTGGACTCGAACATTTTTGTCTGTAGCTCAAGAGCCTCAGCTGAGGGAAATACATGAAATATATGAAAGCAAGGTGGGGGGCCTACAAAATCTTGGGTAATGGTTTTTTGTTGTTGTTTTTGTTGTTGAAATTCGAGTTAGCTAACATATAGTGTAGGGTTGGTTTCAGGAGTAGAATTGAGTGATTCATCCCTTACATAGGATACCCTGCGCTCGTTCAGACAAGAATGTACTTATGATACAAAGTGGTATGTAATAAAGACCATGCTTGAGGTAAAGAGGCGGCTGAGGTCACACCCAAGAAGGGTCTATGGAAGGCTCCTTGGAGGAGGAGGTGTTTGAGCCGGACCTGGAGGATGAGAAGGGTCTGGACATGAATATTCACACAGTAAAGGGAAATTGTAGAGGCCATCCTACAGCTTCCAATAAGACAAAGAGGTGACCTCTTTTCCGCATTTATTAAATATCTGCAATTTCAGGGCAGCTGGGTCGCTCAGTTGGTTAAACGTCAGCGTCCGGCTCAGGTCACGATCCCAGCATTCTCTGCGGGGCGTCTGCTTCTTCCTCTCCCTCTGCTTCTCCTCCGTCCGCTCCCCGACCCTCACCTGTATTCCCTCTCTCTCGAACAAATAAATAAAATCTTTTTTTTTAATTTTTAAGATTTTTATTTATTTATTTGACAGAGAGAGATGACAAGTAGGCAGAGAGGCAGGCTGAGCGAGAGGAGGAAGCAGGCTCCCGACCAAGCAGAGAGCCCGATGTGGGACTCGATCCCAGGACCCTGAGATCATGACCTGAGCTGAAGGCAGAGGCTTAACCCACTGAGCCACCCAGGCGCCCAAATCTTTTAAAAAATTAAAAACTTTTGTGCATCAAAGGGCATCATCAAGAAGGTAAAGAAAAAACCTACAGAATAGGGGAAATATTTGCAAATTATATATCCAATAAGAGTTTAGTATCCAGAATATACAAAGAACTCTTATAATTCTACAAGAAAAAGACAAGCCAATTAGAAAATGGGCAAAGGACTCGAATAGACATTTCTACAAAGAAAATAACAAGTGCTGGGCGGGACATGCAGAAATGGAATCCTCATACATTGCTAGTGGAAACAGAAAATGGTGCAGAGGCTATGGGGAAAACCATATGGCAATTCCTAAAAAAAAAAATTAAACATATAGGAACACCTGACTAGTATGATCTGTAGAGAACGTGACTCTTGATTGCAGGGTCATGACCTTGAGCCCCACACTGGGTGTGGAGTTTACTTAAAGGAAAAAAACACACATAGAATTACCATATGATCAAGCAACTCCAATCCTAGGTATATATCCAAGAGAAATAAAAGAATATATCCATATAGATTCTTGTCCATGAATGTTGAGCGCAGTATTATTTGCAATAGCAGAAATGGAAAAAACCCGCATGTCCATCGGTAGATGAACAGATTAAAAAAATTATGGTAGAGTCATAGAATGAAATATTATCAGCTGTAAGAAAGAATGAATTACTGATACATATTACACCTTGGATGAGCAATGAAAACACTGTGCTAAATGAAAGAAGTCAGACACAAAAGATCAAATATTGTATAGTCCTTTCTCTTTTACGATTTTTATGACAGAGAACACGCGCAGAGAGGAGAGGCAGAGGGAGAGGGAGAAGCAGGCTTCCCACTGAGCAGGGAGCCTGATGCTGCGCTCAATCCCTGGACCCCAAGATCATGACCTGAGCCGAAGGCAGATGCTTCACCGACTGAGTCCCTGTATGATTTTTTTATATGAAATACCCAGAAAAGGCAAATCCATAGAGCTAGAAAGCAGTGGTTGCCAGGGGGTGTTGGATGGGGAAATGGGGAGTAATTACTTAACAGGTATGAGGTGTTCTTCTGGGATGATGAAAAAGTTTCGCAACTAGAGAGAGGCGGTGATGAATGTACTGAATTGCACATTTTTAAATGATTAACCACAGAGTATTATTCAACCTTAAAAAAAAAAAAAGAAGGAAATCCTGTCACATGCTATAGTATGGATGAACCTTGACATATTATGCTCAGTGAAATAAGCCAGTCACAAAAAAAGAAAACAACTACTGTATGACTTCATTTATCTGAGACATCTAGAGTGGTCAAGATTATGGGAATAAAAAGTAGAAGGGCGGTTGTCAGGGGCTGTGAGGCGAGGAGGAAGAAATAGAGAGTTGTTCAATGGGTATAGAGTTTCAGTTTTGCTAGATAAAGAAGTTTCTAGAAATCTGTTTCACAACAATGAGAATATAGTTAATACTATTGAACAGTACACTTAAAAATGGTTAAGAGGATGAATTTTATATTATGTGCTTTTTATCACAATTGATTTTTTTTTAAGTACACTCCATGCCCAATGTGGGGCTTGAACCCAATGACCTTGAGGTCCAGAGTCAGAATTAATTTTTTAATTTAAAAAATGGTTAACTGTATGTTATATGGATTTCAGGTAAATTAAAAAAATAGCACAGCAAAAAGACATGAGGATAAGTTATACAATTTTTTTTTGCTTTTATGTATGTTGTATATAACATTTTCTGTAATTAAAAATAGAGAAATTGAGGGGTGCCTGTGTGGCTCAGTCGGTTAAGCACTGACCCTTGATTTTAGCTCAGGTCATGATCTCAGGGTCATGAGACAGGGCCCTGGGATTCTCTCTCTCCCTCTCCCTCTGGCCTTCCTCTCGGGCGCACACACGCTGTCTTTCTCTCAAATAAATAAATGAAATCTTAAGAAAAAAAATAGAGAAACTGTGCTCCTTAAAACTGTAGCAACACTATACATGTTGTCTGTTTTCAGAAATTTCCTTAGTCTGAAAGTCGAAACTTAATCATAGCCTGATAAACTGCTTCTGTGTGCGGGTTCGGAGGGTGTACAAAGGCCAAAAAAATAAATAAATAAATAAAAAGACGGACAAGGAAGCCAGAGAATGTTGGGAATCATGATGTCTAAGGGACCACGTTCATAGAGTTGTTATAACGTGACCTTTCTGCCTTTTCAAATGGTTTGCTGTGCCCAGAAACTTCCGGATCTTCATAGATCACCAGGAGAAGGAAAACACATTCGTCAGGACATTAATGCATAAGCAATATTGACCAACTAAAGATCTTACTGAACCGTATAGTCCTCCCCAGTGAGTGCCGTTTCTGTGACATTCAGAAATACTTATTAAATACATGCACAGCCACGGCTGGCGGACCAAGCAACTCTAGAGAACGCCGATGACATCCTGATTTGTGTGAATGGCACCCCCCTTGGAGATACGCAGGGACAGTCTGTTCAGCCGGATCCAAGTGGCCTTGCACTGTATAAACTCATTCACCTGACTCCCCAGGGATACCAGGGTTGAGAGAGAAGTTATGAGCAAACAAAGAAAATAAACCCAAACCAGAGTCCTCTGGGGCTCAGAGGGTCTGAATCTCACCAAGGCAGAGTTATAGTAATTACAACTGAATGTGAACAACGAGAGTCTTTGATTTCTCCAAACTCAGAAGCTGAATTATCTAGAGCGAAATAGTAATGATTTCTGAAGCAGCTGAATTAAAGACTACCTACATGTTGTGAAACAGGGGGTTGTGTTCCTCCCTTTTCTCCAGTGAATCTATTCAAAATGGTTCCTTCAGATTAAGCTACAATTGAAACAAAATATAAGGGCACCTGGGTGGCTCAGTGGGTTAAAGCCTTTGCCTTTGGCTCAGGTCATGATCCCAGGGTCCTGGGATCGAGGCCCACATCGGGTTCTCTGCTCAGCAGGGAGCCTGCTCTCCCCACTTCCTTCTGCCTACTTGTAATCTCTGTCTGTCAAATAAATAAATAAAATCTTTAAAAGTATATATATAGTGGGGGAGTGGGTAAATGTATTTGCATATATATTCATATATATATAAAGCAAGTGTGCTTTATTGCTTACAATGATAGTTCAATGAAGTTGAATGTGTCTCTGTATGTACAATATATATTTATATACTGTATATGTATTTATATAAACACACACAGGGGTGCCTGGGTGGCTCAGTGGGTTAGGCCTCTGCCTTCGGTTCGGGTCATGATCTCAGGGTCCTGGGATAGAGTCCCACATGGGGCTCTCTGCTCGGCGGGGAGCCTGCTTCCTCCCCTCTCTCTCTCTCTGCCTACTTGTGATCTCTCTCTGTCAAATAAATAAATTCTTAAAACACACACACACACACACACACACACACACACACACACAGATATATGTGTGTCAATGCTGGCATGCCTGAAGGCATATATCATTTAAAATCTCCCACTAGCCAAGGGGCACCTGGCTGGCTCAGTCGGTAGAGCATGGGATTCATATCTCAGGGTTGTAAGTTTGAGCCTGATGTTGGGTGTGGAGACTACTTAAAAATAAAATCTTTAAGAAACACAAATCAAAAAAGAGTCTTTAAAAAATCTTCTACTAACCACAATCAAAAAGTAAAAAGAAAAGGGGGGGGCAACTGGGTGGCTCAGTCCATTTGTGTCCAGCTCTTGATTTCGGCTCAGGTCATGATCTCGTGGGTCGTGGGGTGGAGCCCTGAGCGCAGGGAGTCTGGGATTCTTTCCCTCTGTCCCTATCCTCACTCTCACTCTCTTTTTCCCAAATAAATGAATAAATCTTTTAAAAGAGTTAAAAAAAAAAAAAAGGGAGTGGGGAGCACCTGGGTGGCTCAGCCGTTCAGGTCATGATTCTTGCGTCCTGGAATCGAACTCTGTGTTGGGTTCCCGGCTCAGTGGGGAGCCTGCTTCTCCCCATCCCTCTGCCCCCAACTCTCCCACTCATGTGTGCTCTCTCTCTCTATCTCAAATAAATAAAATCTTTAAAAAAAAAAAAGCGAATGATCTCCTTGCTTGTAACCTTGGCTCCTTCATTTTGGTCACAACAACTCAGCCCGCATGGCCCTGTTACAGCTGACCCTGGAACAATGTGAAGGTCAAGGCTGCTGAGCCCCGCAAAGTTGAAAATCCACATAGAACTTTGACTCCCCTACAACTTAACTACCAATAGTTCCCGTTGACCACAGGAACATTCAGTTAACCTTGTGTATGTGATATGTATTATACACTGTCTTCTTATGAATAAAGCAAGCAAGAAAATGTTAAGAAAGTCATAAGGAAGGGACAATACATTTACAGTACTGTACTGTGTTTACTGGAAAAAAAACCTGTGTATAAGGGAACTTGTGCACTTCAAACCCGTGTTGTTGGAGGGTCAACTGTAATACGAAAGTCAAATTATAACAGCTCTGCTCAGAAGTTCGTTTTTTTTTAAAGATTTTTTTTTAAATGTATTTATTTAAGAGAGAGAGAAAACAGAGGAAGAGTGAGAAGGAGAAGCAGACTCCCCACTGGGCCAGGAGCCCAATATGGGACTCAATCCCAGGACCCTGAGATCATGACCCGAGCTGAGGCAGACACCCAACCGACTGAGCCACCCAGAGGCCCCAAAGCTAAAGTTCTTAAAACAGTTTGTGCCGTCCAGCAACCTCTCGGCCCTCGTCTGTACTCTCCCCCTGGGCAGCTCACACCAAGCTTACCGGCTTCCGGGCCTTTTCTCAGACACACCCGGCAAGCTTCAGCCTTAAGGCATTTGCACTTGCTGTCTCCTCTGTCTGGAGTGCTGTTGCCCCAGACACCCAGGTGGCTCCTTCTTTGCCCTCCGTTCAGCTTTGTTCAAATGTCACCTTCGCAGGGACACCTTCCCTGAACATCCTATTTAAAACTGCAACCTACACCCACCCCCCAGACTCATTTTTTTCTCTTCCCTGTTTTATTTTCTTCCAAAGCACTTATTAACTAATTATTTTGTTTAGTGTTTGCCTCTCCCCCAGTAGATTATAAGCTCTATGCAAGCAATTTTTTGCCTGTTTTATTCATCACTGTATCCATAGCACTTAGAACAGTGTTTGACATGTGATAGGTGCCCAACAAATATTTGTGGAATGGCTAACTAATAAAATTCCTATCCAGCAGACCTTACTTATAATATGAAGAAAATATGCAATAAAAAGACACAAATGTGGGGCACCTGGGTGGCTCAGTGGGTTGAGCCGCTGCCTTCGGCTCGGGTCATGATCTCAGGGTCCTGGGATCGAGTCCCGCATCGGGCTCTCTGCTCAGCGGGGGGCCTGCTTCCCTCTCTCTCTCTGCCTGCCTCTCTGCCTACTTGTGATCTCTCTCTCTGTCAAGTGAATAAATAAAATCGTTAAAAAAAAAAGACACAAATGTGAGACTCTTTTTTTTTAAGATTTATTTTTGTTTATTTATTGGCACAGAGAGAGAGAGAGAGATCACAAGTAGGCACAGAAGCAGGCAGAGGGGGAGGGGGAAGCAGGCTCCCCACTGAGCAGAGACCCCACCCCCGATGCAGGACTCAATCCCAGGACCCTAGGACCATGACCTAAGCCAAAGGCAGAGGCTTAATCCACTGAGCCACCCAGGTGCCCCACAAATGTGAGACTCTTAACTATAGAAAACAGACTGAGGGTTGCTGGAGGGGTGGTGAGTGGGGGGCTGGGGTAACGGGGTGATGGGCGTGAAGGAGAGCATGTGATGGAATGAGCCGTAGGTGTTTTAGGCAACTGACAAATTACTAAATTTTACCCGTGAAATTAATAACACACTGCATGTGAACTAAGTTGAATTTAAATAAAACAAAACAAAACGAAGACACAAATGCACTGTCCTTGTTTTGTTTTGTTTTTTTTAAGATTTTTTTCAGATTTATTTATTTATTTTAGGGGAGGGGAGGTGCAGAGGGAGAGGGAGAGAGACACTCAAGCAGACTCTGCACTGAGCGTGGAGCCTAGTGTGGGGCTCAGTGCAGGGCTTAATCCCACAACCCTGAGGTCAGGACCTTAGTTAAAACCAACAGCCAGGCGTTCCACCAACAGTACTACCCAGGTGCCCCTTAAGATTTTATTTTTAAGTAATCTCTACACCCAACGTGGGGCTCAAACTTACAACCCCAAGACCAAGAGTCAAGCCCTCCACTGACTGAGCTAGCCAGGCACCCCGTACTATTCTTGTGTTTAAACAAAACTTACAATTTCTTTTTTAATTTAAACAATATTTAACATTGGTTCTTGTATGTCAGATTTCATTTTAAAAATCTTAAAAATAGAAACGTCTGAGCTTAGGGGCACCTGGGTGGCTCAGTGGGTTTAAGCGACTGCCTTTGGCTTAGGTCATGATCCCAGGGTCCCGGGATCAAATCCTGCATCAGCAGGGAGCCTGCTTCTCCCTCTGACCCTCCCCTTCTTGTGCTTGCTCTCTGTCTCTCATTCTCTGTCAAATAAATCAATAAAATCCTTTTTTTTTTAAATAAAATCTTTTAAAAAAAGAAATATCTGAGCTTAATATATTTTGTTCTTAATAAAATAAAAATAGGGGCACCTGACTGGCTCAGTTTGTAGAGCATATGACTTTTGATCTGGAGTTATGAGTTTGAACCCCATGTTTTAAATTACTTTAAAAAATAATAAAATCTTTAAAAGTGTATTTATTTTTTTATTTGAGAGAGAGAGAGAGAGAGAGAGTGAGCGAGGAGGGAGAGGGGCAGAGGGAGAGAGATAATCCCAAAGTGGACTCCCTGAGTGTGGAGCCCAATGTGGGGCTTGATCCCAGGACCTCGAGATCATGACCTGAGCTGAAATCAGTTGACTGAGCCACCCACCCAGGTCCCCTGGGTTTTTTAAAAACAAAGAAATAAAATAATAATAATTTAATCTTCTAAATGTGCTATCTTTGGCATTTTGGCATCTTATAAAATTTCTAAAGCATGTGAATCAAATCGTAATCCTTTCTTGCAGCAATTAATTTGCCAGAAAATGTTTCTGTTGTTTGGTTGTCTGCTTGAATTCAAATGGGTATTATATCTTGAGCTCCTGGTGGAATCTCAGCCACACACAGTAATTTTTTTTTAAGATATTATTTATTTATTTGACAGATAGAGATCACAAGTAGGGAGAGAGGCAGGCAGAGAGAGAGAGAGAGGAGGAAGCAGGCTCCCTGCCAAGCAGAGAGCCTGATGCGGGGCTCGATCCCAGGACCCTGGGATCATGACCTGAGCGAAAGGCAGAGGCTTTAACCCACTGAGCCACCCAGGTGCCCCCCCCCCACAGTAATTTTAAGAGTGTCCCTTGTTCACATACGTGTGGGAAGTGCTGTTTGGTCTACTGTAGAAACTTCCAGGGGCATCTCGATGGCTCAGTCAGTTAAGACTCTGACTTCAGCTCAGGTCATGATCCCGGGGCCCTGGGATTGAGACCCAAGTCCAGCTCCCTGCTCAGCGGGGAGTCTGCTTCTCCCTCTCCCTCTGCTCATTCCCCTGCTTGTGCTCTCTCATTCACTGACTCTCTCAAATAAATAAAATCTTTTAAAATAAATAAATAAATAAATAAAGTTTTAAAAAAGAAAAGATAGAAACTACTCCATCTCCTTGGTCCTTTACCTAATTTTCTGGATGTCCTCCAGGTTGGTGGCTTTACATGGTCGTGTGCTCTTCTCCAGATTTTTTTTTAGTTTTCAAAAAATTTTAAGTAGTCTCCATACCGAAGACAGGGCTCCAACTCACGACCCTGAGAGCAAGAGTTTCAGGCTCCATAGACTGAGTCAGAGAAGCGCCCCGTTCTGATTTGTTAATGTAAGAAAGCCTGAATCTCTCCACACCAAGTGTTCTGCCATTGTATTGTTTTTCCACGAGTAGTTAGGGAGAAATTTTCAATTTTCCCCTCTGAGAGGATTTATTTTTTGTATCTAGTCCTTCATGGTTATTGACTTTGGCTTCATATTTCTCTGGAAATGGCTAAAAATGTCAACAGTCAGTGTATTTTTGACTTCTTGTCCTCCTCAGAGTAGTACGTGTGAAAAGCTTTCTGGAATTTTCTTTTTTTTAAACACTTTTCTAAGAAGTTTGTTTGTTTGTTTAAGTAATCTCTACACCCAACATGGGGCTTAAACTCAGAACCCCGAGATCAAGAGTCATACACTTCACCGACTGAAGCAGCCAGGCGTCTCCGGAAATTTTCTTTTTCTGCAACTTAAAATGGTAGTTCATTTGAAATTTTGAGGTTGGGATCATTCTAAATGTTAAATTCTTTCCTCGTACCCTCCTTGCACAAGCTAAAAAATCACACAGATATATAATATACATACCTATCATTATATATGTGTACATATATTTGTATATATTTGTTCTCTGTGGCAGATTTTGAATATCTTAACTAGCATTGTCAGTGATTAAGATATATTCCATTATGCATATTTATTGCTGTGGTCTGAATGTTTGTGTCCCCCAAAATTCCTATGTTGAAATCCTAATGTTCAATGTGATGGTATTAGAATGTGGGGATTTGGGGGGGTGATTAGGTCATGAGAGTGGAGCCCTCACAGATGAGATTAGTGCTCTTATTTCCTTTTTTTTTTTCTTTTTAAGATTGTATTTATTTCTTTGAGAGAGACAGACGGAGACAGTGAGAGAGAGCACAAGCAGGGGGAGTGGCAGGCAGAGGGAGAAGCAGGCTCCCCACTGAGCAGGAAGCCCGATGCGAGACTTGATGCCAGGACCCTGGGACCATGACCTGAGCCAAAGGCAGGCACTTAACCCACTGAACCACCCAGGAGTCCCAGGATTAGTGTTCTTCTAAAAAGAGACCCCCACAGAGCTCCCTAGCCCCTTCCTCCCTGTGAGGACACAATGAGTAGTCTGCCACCCAGGAGAGGGCCCTCACCCGCCCGTGCTGACTGGCACCTTGATCTTGGACTTCCAGCCCCCAAAAGTGTGAGCAACGAATTTCTGTTGTTCATGAGCCATCCAGTCTGTGTGTTCTTTTTTTTTTTTAAAGATAATTGAGTTGGGTTTTTTTCTTTTAATTTTATTTATTTATTTGACAGAGAGAGAGATCACAAGTAGGCAGAGAGGCAGGCAGAGAGAGAGGAGGACACAGGCTCCCCGCAGAGCAGAGAGCCCAATGCGGGGCTCGATCCCAGGACCCTGAGATCATGACCTGAGCCGGAGGCAGAGGCTTAACCCACTGAGCCACCCAGGCGCCCTGTGGTATTTTTTGTAAAAAAGATTTTATTTATTTATTTGACAGAGAGAGAGAGAGATCACAAGTAGACAGAGACGCAGGCAGGCTCCCTGCTTAGCAGAGAGCCGGATGCGGGGCTCTATCCCAGGACCCTGGGACCATGACCTGATCCAAAGGCAGAGACTTAACCCACTGAGCCACCCAGACGCCCCTAGCCTGTGGTATTTTGTTATCATCGCCCAAGTGGATTAAGGCACACGCGCGCACACGCACACACATGCACAAACACACATCTATTCATACACACGTGGATATATATGTGTATATTCTGTTTGTATATACATAGAGCTGCTGTAGCTACTTTCCATGCAAGGGTGTCTACTTTTGCTCCATGCACACTTGTCCGGAAACCATGTGGAGCATCTCCCCTCCGTTTCATTGTCGATTTCTAAAATGAATGGGCTCCCTCTGCTTCCCCTTCCCTTGCCGCTCGTTCCGTAGCTGCCTG
Source organism: Meles meles (assembly GCF_922984935.1). Classification (NCBI taxonomy): domain Eukaryota; kingdom Metazoa; phylum Chordata; class Mammalia; order Carnivora; family Mustelidae; genus Meles; species Meles meles. The sequence goes on along the minus strand of NC_060087.1, from coordinate 100,944,935 downwards.
CCGCCTGGACCTCATCCTGCTCGACACAGTCTGGCCTGCGAAGGGTCATCACCCTATTCAATAAACTCTCCCCAGTCCTCACTGCCTGGAGCTGCATCATTTCTTGTTCTCTCCCTCTTTTTTTTTTTTTTTTTAAGATTTTATTCATTTATTTGACAGAGAGAGAGATCACAAGTAGGCAGAGAGAGAGGAGGAAGCAGGCTCCCTGCTGAGCAAAGAGCCCGACTTGGGGCTCGATCCCAGGACCCTGAGATCATGACCTGAGCCGAAGGCAGACGCTTAACCCACTGAGCCACCCAGGTGCCCCCTGTTCTCTCCCTCTTGACTCTCTTCTCCATTAAAGGCTCCTATGAAAAAAGGAAAAAAAAAAAGACTGGTATGGCCTGCTCCCTGCAACACGAGAGGGTGAGGCCCGAGGCCCACGTCCAGCTTTGCCGCTCCCTGTTCGCAGGCCCTCTGGCTGCTCACATCCCAATGCGTGTTTCTTAGCTGGATGTCCCGCTGTGTCTTTAAGTCGAACATGCCAGAAATACAGCTCCTTATCTTCGACAAAGCCAGCTTCCCTAGCTTCTCATCTTCTGTCAATGACATCACCACCAGCCATGAAACCTGAGTCATCTTTGACTCCTTTCTTGACTTCACACCCACACTCACCTAGTCTTGTCGATTCTTTAAAAAAGAAATGGTTTGAACTTATGAAATATTTCAAACACATAGAAAGGAGCAGAAAATAAACACCTGTTTAACCACAGCTCAGACGTGACAAATCCTAATGTTTTGCCACACAGGTTTCAGAGTTTTTCTGTTTTCCTTAAATCTTTTGTTCTGCGGGACCCCTGGCTGGCTCCTTCGGAAGAGCGTCTGACTCTTGATCTCAGAGTTGTGAGTTTGAGCACTGCGTTGGGTGTAGAGAGGACTAAAATAAATAAAGTTAAAATAAATAAAATTTTTGTTCCAGTTTAAAAAAAAAAAATATATATATATATATAACGGTTTTGTTTCTTTAAGTTATCTCTATACCTAAGGCAGGGCTTGAACCCGTAGCCCTGAGATCAAGAGTCACGTGTTCCTCCAACTGAGTCAGCCAGGCGCCCCTGTTTCAGTTTTATTGAGCTGTAATTGACATACATCTCTGGATAAATTTAGGGTATAGGGCACAATGACTGGAGGTACGTATTTTGCAAAACGATTACCACGATAAGTTTAATTAATATCCATCTCACCATATAGTTATGAAAAAAAATTCCGAGTTTCTCAAGAAATAAAACAATGTTAATACAAAATGTCCTCTGTCCCTTTCCTCAGTCCTATTCTCCGCTCCCTTAGAGTAACCACTATCTAAATTCTATGTCCAACTTCCACACAAGGTTTGCTACTCTCACTACATATGCATTTATCTAGTAACAATCTATACTATTGTTTTGTGTATTTAAAAATTTTACAGAAATGGCATATTGTACCCAATGTCCTACAGATTGCTGTTGTAATTCAACAAAATGATTTAAAATTTTTTTAAAATTTAAATTAAATTTCATTAACATATAGTGTATTATTAGTTTCAAAGGTAGAATTTAATGATTCATCATTTGCACATAACATCAAGTGCTCTCCTTAATGCCCATCCCCCAGGAACCCCCATCCCCACCCATCTCCCCTCCAGCAACCCTCAATTTGTTTCCTGGAGTTAAGAATCTCTTGGGGTTCCTGGGTGGCTCAGTGGGTTTAGCGTCTGCCTTGAGCTCAGGTATGATCCCAGGGTCTTGGGATCAGGGCCCCACATCGGGCTCCCTGATCAGAGGGGAGCCTGCTTCTCCCTCTCCCTCTGTTGCTTCCCCTGCGTGGGCTCTTGCTCTTTCTGTCAAATAAATATCTTTCAAAAAAAAAATCTCTGGGGCACCCGGGTGGCTCAGTGGGTTAAGCTTCTGCCTTCGGCTCAGGTCATGATCTTGGGGTCCTGGGATTGAACCCCACATCGGGCTTTCTGCTCAGCAGGGAACCTGTTTCCCCCCCTCTCTCTGTCTGCCTCTCTGCCTGCTTGTGCTCTCTCTCTCTCTCTCTCTGTCAAATAAATAAATAAATAAATAAAATATTTAAAAAAAAATCTCTTATGGTTTGTCTCCTGCTCTGTTTTTATTTTTTCTTCCCTTCCCCTATGTTCATCTGCTTTTTCATCTATTTTTTATTTTATTTATTTACTTGAGAGAGAGAGAGAAAAAGAGAGAGCACACAAGCAGGGGGAGCAGCCAAGGGAGAGGGAGAAGCTGACTCCCCACTAAGCAGGGACCCCAATGCAGGGCTCCATTCCAGGACCCTGAGATCATGACCTGAGCCGAAGGCAGTCGCTTAACCGACTGAGCCACCCAGGCATCCCTGATCTGTTTTGTTTTTTAAATTGCACTTATGACTGAAATCATATAGTATTTGTCTTTCTCTGATGGAATTATTTCACTTAGCATAATACTTTCTAGTTTTATCCACATTGTTGCAAATGACAAGATTTCATTTTTTTCAATGGCTGAGTAATATTCCCTTGCATACATATACCACACCTTCTTTACCCATTCATCTATCAATGGACGTTTGGGACCCTAATGTTTATAGCAGCAATGCCCACAATAGCCAAAATATGGAAAGAGCCCAAGTGTCAATCAACATAGTGATTTTTGAGTGTTGTTCATATTAATACATGCATATATAGCTCATTCCTTTGAACTGTTGTGATTCCATTGTATGAATATGCTACAATTTATTTACCTATTCTACTGACTCACAGGTTTGTTTCATTTTTCACCATCGCTAATTATACTGGGGTGACTTTTTTTGAAAATAGGGAACGCGGTGCACTTGGCTGGCTCAGTCAATGAAGCCTGCGACTCTTGATCTGGGGGATGTGAGTTTGAGCCCCACACTGGATACAGAAATTACTTAAAAGTGAAATCTTTAGGAGCTTCTGAGTGGCTTAGTTGATTAAGCATTTGCCTTCCACTCAGGTCATTGTGTCGGGGTCCTGGGATTGAGCCCCGCATCGGGCTCCCTGTTCAGCAGGGAGTCTGCTTCTCCCTCTCCCTCAGCCCCTCTCCCTGTCCATGCACTCTTTCTCTCTCTCAGAGAAATAAAAAAAAATCTTTAAACAACAACAAAAATAAAAATTAAAAAACAAATAAATAAAATTGTTAAAAATAAAATATGGGACATTTCATGAATTTCTGTGCCATCCCTGCATGAGGCCATGCTAATCTTCTCTGTGTCGTTCCAATTTCAGTGTATGTATTACCCAAGTGAGCAGTGGAACAACCATTCTAGACATGTTTCCTTGTGTGCCCATGTAAGAGTTTCTCTGGAGTTGGTATAGCCGGAAGTAGCCTCACCTTTCCCATGAACTAGCAGTTTATGAAAATTCCTAATCATTGTTATGATTAGACTTCCTTCTAAAAGCATTCACATTCTATTCTCATGCTGAAGTATTTCATTATTCTGGGATTTATTTTTGTCCATGGTGCGTGGTAGTGATCTAACGTTATCAATGTCTTCCATTTGGACAACCAGTTTTTCCAGAACCATTTAATAAGCAGTCCATCCTCTCTCCTCTTATTTATAGAGTCACCTCAGTCATGTAGCAAGTCTCCATATATGAGTGCGTCTGTCCTTGTTTCTCTGCTCCATTCCATTGAGACTCTTATCTGTCCCTGTGCCAATACCACAATGTCTTGTTGCTATGTTTTCTTAAATTTTTTTTTAAAGATTTTATTTATTTATCTGACAGATGGAGATCACAAGTAGGCAGAGAGGCAGGCAGGGGTTCGGGGGAAGCAGGCTCCCCGCTGAGCAGGGAGCCTGATGCAGGGCTTGATCCCAGGACCCTGAGATCATGACCTGAGCTAAAGGCAGAGGCCTAACCCACTGAGCAACCCAGGCGCCCCCATTGCTGTATCTTTATAACAAGTCACCGTATCTGGTAAGGAAAATTCACTCTTATTGTTCTTAAGAATGTGGGAGTCTTTGACTCTTTTCTGAAGAGGGAGAGCGGGGAAGCAGCCTCTTCACTGAGCGGAGAGCCTGATGCGGGGCTAGATCCCAGGGCCCTGGGACCATGACCTGAGCCGAAGGCAGAGGCTTTAACCCACTGAGCCCCCCAGGCGCCCCTAGTTAGTTGTTTAATAGCTTTTGTCCTATTATGAATATTTTTTTCTATTTTATTTTTTGATTAGTCCTCCTTAGTGTATAGAATCCTCTTGAATTTATATATATGTACACACACACACACACACACACACACACACACACATATATATATATATATTTTTTTTTTGTCTTAAGTAAGCTCTAAGCCTAACGTGGGGCTTGAACTCATGACCCTGAGTCACACATTCCACTGACTAAGCCAGCCAGGCACCTCTGCTAGTAACTGTTTAGAAGAAAGTCTACTTATTATCATCCCATTCCATGCACATTAAAGGGCAAAAATAAATAAGCAAAAAAACCCATTAAAATCCAGAAGATGGTCTAAGTGAATATTTATCTGATCTCTAGAAGGGGAAGATTGTTCTATGTATGGGGGCAGGGAAGCAGGAGATTGATCATGTAAACCTCTGCAAATAAAAAGATTATGAATTAAAAGATTAACAATAAGCCAGGCACAAGAATAATGTCCTCATTGCACGATGATCTGATGCTCTCTCTGGTAATGAACACAGAAAGACCCTAACAGAGAAATGACGTGCGCAAGACGGATCTGTTCGCTAAGGGGGAGATAAATATAATGAAGGACTGAAAAGTTGTTCAGCCCCACTAAAAATCCCAGGAAGGTAAATTAAAACAATAATTAAATGTCATTTCTTGCCTATCAAATTAGCAAACATTTTTTTGAAGTGAGACTGTCAGAAACTTTTACTCGTTGCCCGTGCGGCTTTTCAGTAAAGCAACATGGGTGTTTGAAATACTCATTCATGGGGCGCCTGGATGGCTCAGTGGGTTAAGCCTCTGCCTTCAGCTCACGTCATGATCTCAGGGTCCTGGGATCGAGTCCTGCATCGGGCTCTCTGCTTGGCAGGGAGCCTGCTTTCTCCTCTCTCTCTCTGCCTGCCTCTCTGCCTACCTCTCTGCCTACCTGTGATCTCTCTCTGTCAAATAAATAAATAAAATCTTAAAAAAAAAAAGAAAGAAATACTCATTCATGGCTGCCCATCACCTTTTCAACAGTTTCAACATTTCTGTTAGGGTTGCCAGATTTAGCAAATACAAATCTAGGACACCTGGTTAACTTTGCACTTCAGATAAACAACAAATAATTCATTTTTTATTAACATATAACGTAGTACTTGTTTCAGGGGTACAGGTCTGTGAGTCATCAGGCTTACACAAATCTCAGCACTCACCATAGCAGACACCTGGTTAACTTTGCACTTCAGATAAACAACAAATAATTCATTTTTTATTAACATATAATGTATTATTTGTTTCAGGGGTACAGGTCTGTGAGTCATCAGGCTTACACAAACCACAGCACTCACCATAGCGCATACCCTTCCCAGTGTCCATCACCCAGTCACCCCATCCGTCCCCCCACCCCAGCGGCCCTCAGTTTATTTCCTGAGATTAAGAGTCTCTAACGGTTTGTCTCCCTCTCCAGTTTCCTCTTGTTTCATTTCTCCCTCCCTTCCCCCATGATCCGCTGTCTTGTTTCTCAAATTCCTCATACTAGTGAGATCATATGATAATTGTCTTTCTCTGATTGACTTCATTTCGCTCAGCATGACACCCTCCAGTCCCATCCACGTCGAACAACAAATCATTTTGAAGTGTAATGATGTCCCATCCATGTTCGGGATAGACTTGTATTTAGTATTATTCATCGTTTTTCTGAAATTTGAACTTAACCAGCATTTTATCTGGCAACTTCCATTTTTATATTTGTGGAAATTCCAAGTCTATATAAGCCCTTTCTCAGATTCTCAGTGTGTCTTGCCGCTAGCCTGTAAGCCGGTGACCTCAGCTTCGCTTTCAGGAGACTGAGATTTGACGGTGAGGGTGGTAATTAAACCAGACTCTGCATGGAGCTTCTCTTTTTGCTGACATGGATGATGAAAGGAGAGATTCTGCTTTTTTCTGGGGCTGGCGACAGTGTAGGGCAGTGGGGTTTTTTATAGTGAGGTTCAAAGCCGCCGTATATGTACAACTCTGGGATACGCCACTTACTTAGGCTGTGATCTGTTGCATCAAGCTTGTTCGCTGACCTGGTTTGGGGCATCTTTTCTGGCAGTTTAGATCTGGTTATTCAGTCCTGCCAACAATTTTGCGAAAAACTCAATATCCTTCGGTAATTTCCTTTTCGGCTTGACCTTCTAGAGTCAGCACCTATTGCTCCTGATTTCAAGAATCCTGACTGATCGGGGCCACCTGGCTGGTTCAGTCGGTGGAGCTTGTGACTCTTGATTTCGGGGGTGTGGGTTCGAGCCCCACCATGTAGAGATTCGTTACAAATAAAATCTTAAAGGGGCGCCTGGGTAGCTGAGTTGTTAAGCGTCTGCCCTGGGCTCAGGTCATGATTCCAGGGTCCTGGGGTTGAGCCCCGAATAGGTCTCCCTGCTCAGCGGGGAGTCTGGCTCCCCCTCTCCCACTCCCTCTGCTCGTGTTCCTTTCCTTACTGTGTCTCTGTCAATTAAATAAATGAAAATCTTTAAATGTGCATGTTGAGTCCCCATTCTAGGACATTTACTTAAGTGTACGCTCTGTACTGTGGATGAAAATTTGTGCACAAAGGTGTTCATCTAAGGGTTATTTAGAAAACAATCTAACTCAAACATCTAGTTCTAGAAACAGGGACTCGGTGCAATCATTAAACGGAATCGTTAGAGGAATATTTAAGGACATGGAAAATGCTATACTATTAACTGACAAAATCAAGATAAAAATGTACATATGTCTTATGATCTCTAGTGTGTAAAAACCAACCAAAAAAGGCAGGAAAAGAAGCTGGAAGAAAATACACCCAAATGGGGTTGCTCTGGGTTATCAGCTTACTTTTTTCCTGCTTTTTAAAAATACTTTTCGATTTGTTACAGCGTGAGTAGGAATTATTCTTGTAGGAGCGCCTGTTGGGGTCAGTGGGGGGAGCGTGGGACTCTTGATCTCAGGATTTAGAGCTGGAGCCCCACGTTGGGTGTAGCGATTACTTAAAAATAAAAATCTTTTTTTTTTAAAGATTTTATTTATTTATTTGACAGACAGAGATCACAAGTAGGCAGAGAGGCAGGCAGAGAGAGAGGAGGAAGCAGGTTCCCTGCAGAGCAGAGAGCCTGATGCGGGACTCAATCCCAGGACCCTGGGATCATGACCTGAGCCGAAGGCGGATGCTTAACAACTGAGCCACCTAGGCGCCCCACAACAGGACTTCTGGAAAAATACCCCAAGTGCCTTAGAGAAATATCTCACTTGGCTTCTCATTGTTTGCTTTTCGCTTGCTTAGTAGCCCCGGACTCCCTTCTGTCATCCATTTTTGGAAATCCCTCCTATATGAGGCAGAAAAATGTAGCGAGGCAGATCTCAATGTTATAATATGGCTAACAACGTGAACAAAATGCATCTTCTTGGAGTGTACATTTTTATTAGATGATGAGTAACTTTAAATGATATTTAAAAAAATTCTTTTGCGATCTCATTTTTAAGTCATCTCTATACCCATCATGGAGCTAGAACTCACAATCCCAAGGTCAAGAGACACATGCTCCACTGAGCCAGCCAGGTGTCCCAAATGGCATTTTTATATATTACAACGAACTTGGATATTTCATGTTTTATCCACATATTTCAAGTGGATAAATCACAATTTGCATGGATTTTTAAAGTAAAACCCAACTTCAGTGAAATTTTATGCTTACAGCACTCATATACCTCTACTTCGGAATATTTCTGTAGAAAAATGTGGCAAGTACAGAAGCGTATACTTCTGCTTCTCTCTTAGGTAGGCATCCAATTTCTCCCCATATCTGAGCCATATGGTTTCTTCACAGAACATCTCTGTCTGACTGTGTAGTCAGTCCAGGGGTCGGAGGGGGGCAGTAACTGAGAATAAGGCTCATTTCATTTAACAACTTGGCATTTATGTGGAGTCAAGAAGTTGTGATATGTGTGTGTGTATGTGTGTATATAGAATATATATACACATATATAACAATAATACATGCTATTATATATATTCAATTATACATATATATATTGGAATATTATTCAGCCATGCAAAATGAAGAACTCTTGGGCGCCTGGGTGGCTCAGTCGGTTAAGCATCTGGGATCGAGGCTCACGTCGGCTCAGTGGGGAGTCTGCTTCTCCCTCTGCCTCTCTCTCTCATGAATAAATAAATACAATCTTTAAAAAAATGAAGAAATCCTACCATTTGTGACACAGGTAAACCTTGAGGGCACTATTCTATGTGAAATAAGTCAGACAAAGAAAGACAAATACAGTACGAGCTTGTATGGGAAACCTAAAACAAAACAAAACAAACTCCAAACTCATAGGGGCTCCTGGCTGGCTCAGTTCAGTGGAGCCTGCGCCCCTTGATCTCAGGGTTGTGAGTTCAAGCCCCCCTCTCACAGAAAACCCAGACTCATAGAAAAGGAGGTCAGATGACAAATGCAGAATAGGGAATATAGTTAATAATATTGCAGTAGGGATGCCTGGGTGGCTCAGTCAGTTAAATGGACGATGCTCGATTTCAGCTCAGGTCACTGTCTTGAGGTCATGAGACCGAGCCCTGTATCTGACTTCGTGTGAGCAAGGAATCTGCTTAACATTCTCTCTCTCTGTCTTCCTCTACCCCCTCACCCTGCTTGTACTCTCTTTCTCTAAAATAAATAAATAAATCTTAAGATAATAATAATATTATAGTGGGGCGCCTGGGTGGCTCAGTGGTTTAAGCCGCTGCCTTCGGCTTAGGTCATGATCTCAGGGTCCTGGGATCGAGTCCCACGTCAGGCTCTCTGCTCTGAAGGGAGCCTGCTTCCCTCTCACTCTCTCTGCCTGCCTCTCTGCCTACTTGTGATCTCTGTCTGTCAAATAAATAAATAAAATCTTTAAAAAAATAATAATAATATTATAGTAATGTCGTATGGTAACAGATAGTGACTGCAATTATCGTGGTGAGCACATAAGTAATACATAGAACTGTTGAATCAATATACTGTGCTACTGAAACTAAACATACGATTTTGGGCTAATTATCCTCCAGTTAAAAAAAGAGATCAGGGCTACCTGACTGGCTCAGTGGGTGGAGACATGACTCTTGATCTTGGAGTTGCGAGTTTAAGCCCCACACTGGGCACAGAGCTTACTTTAGAAAAAAAGAAAGAGAGATAGATCAGATTTGTAATTACAGGTGGGGGCAAGAGTGAGGAGGAATTGAAGGAAGGTGGTCAAAATGTACAAACGTCCAGTTATGAAATAAGTAAGTACTAGGGACAGAATGTAACGGCGTGATGACCATGGTTAGCACTGTTGTGTGATAGAGAAATTCTTAAGGGACTGAATCCTATGAGTTCTCATCACAAGGAGGATTTTCCCCCTTTTTCCTTTTCTTCATTCTTTAAGATTCTTTTTTAATTTATTTTTATTTTTTTTTAAAGATTTTATTTTTATTTACCTGGCAGACAGAGATCAGAAGTCGGCAGAGAGGGAGGCAGAGAGAGAGGCAGAGAGAGAGAGGAGGAAGCAGGCTCCCTGCCGAGCAGAGAGCCCGATGCGGGGCTCCATCCCAGGACCCCGGGACCATGACCTGAGCCGAAGGCAGAGGCCTCAACCCACTGAGCCACCCAGGTGCCCCTCTTTTTTTATTTTTAAGTAATCTCTACACCGAACATGGCGCTCAAACTTACAACACCAAGATCAAGGGTCACACACTCTACCGACCGAGCCAGCCAGCCTCCCCTCTGTTCTTTTTATTGTGACTGTGAGAAGATGGATGCTAGCTCAACCTACTGTGGCACGCATCTCACAGTATGTGTAAATGAAGCCATCACGCCCTATGCCCTAAATTTATACAGTGACATATGTCAATTATTTTTTCTTTCTTCCTTTTTATTTTTTAAAGTAAGCTCTATACCTGAGGTGCCTGGGTGGCTCAGTCGGTTGGGCATCTGACTCTTGATTTCGGCTCACATTGTGATCTCGGGGTCGTGGGATCGAGCCCCACATTGGGCTCAGCGTGGAGTCGGCTTGTCCCTCTCCCTCTGCTCCTTACCCCTCCTCAAATAAATAATAAATCAATAATATCTTTTAAAAACAATAAAGAAATAAAGAAAGTAAGCTCTATGTCTAACATAGGCCTTGAACTCACGACCTGGAGATCAAGAGTTCTGTGCTCTAGTGACAGAGCCGGTCAGGGGCTCCGACGATTTTTTCAATAAAACTGGAGAAAAAGATTCATTCAACACAACTAAGTAAATGGGTAATAATGATTTGTTTTCCTCCCTCAAAGCTTGCACAAAGAGGTTTTTTCCCTTGCCTACATGGTTTATGTCCTCAAGTTCTTGTGCGAGACTGGGTAACAATGTTGTCTCTATTCAACTTTACTCGATATATGCCAGAAATCAAGTGTCATCCCAGAGGACTTTCTTATCAAGGCTTTCCAGATATATTCTATGATTGCAGAATCAGACCTAAATTCCAGCTTGTAGGTTCCTCTTCTAGAATCTCTTAAGCAAACCTTTGTCCTTTTGTAATATTTTCCTCCAAACCTTCACAGTGACCTTTGTTCCCTGAAGTGATTGCAGGGGATTTCGGGCTGAACTGTGAAAAACACTGAGATTTTAGGAGTGGAGGGTCGTGTAGAAACGCCAGTGGAACACACAGTGAGCCATTCATTTGTCCATTATTTTAACAATATTTATTAAGTATCTACTATATATCCAACAGTAAAAAGGAATTTTATTTTGCTAAGTTGTTCTTAAAAAAAGGGAAAAAAGAAGGCATCCCTTATGTATTAGGCACTGTTCTAGTTGCTGTGGATTCATTGATGAGCCAAACCTAACACCATCCCGACCCTCAAGGAGCTCTTATCCAGTGCAAGAGGTAGGTCTGAATTAAGTAAGCCACAATGCATGAATAATTATAACCAGAATAACATAAAGAGGCCTTCACAGCCCTCTCGGCTCTTCTCTGGCGTATGAACCAGAGTGCCTGGGATGTGGGATGATGATTCTTGTCTCTATCTTCTCCCTACAATAGAATTAGACATCTGCGTCCTTTGCTGTGCAACGTCACAGCACACCACACCCGGTAGTGTAAGTGGAATACAGTTCCCCATTCCATTGACTTTGACCTTAGTCCTATGTCTTATCTTGACCACAGACTCCATTTGGCCCGTATTCAATGTTCTGAGCCGAGGCTGTAAGAAGTGTTGTATTTTTGTATTTTGGCTTTTGTGTTCTTGCATTTGGGCTTCCTTCTCACAAGAGAGCAAGACTGGTCGTAAGTATCTGAGAAGTGTGGTGCGGCTTCTGCAGCAAAAGCAGCCAGCCTGTCAGTTCATGAATATTTATTGAATACCTACTATATGCCAGGCACTGGGCTAGGGCCCGGGATTAAGGGGTTAGCAAAACCTGACCATGTTCTCATGACAATCACACACTACCTCTTCCTCTTGTTTGGCTGACATATGCTTTTTTCTCATTCTTTCTGTTTCTTTCCTCCTTAAGGTGGAGCCAGCAAAATGGACCAAAGGACATGCCTGAAATCTCCATGTTGTTTGGTCTGGTCTTGAGTTTCCCCCTCCTGCCAATCCCCCAAGATTTTTTTAGCCTTTCTTGGGGCTCCTAAAACGGAGATATTACTATCAAATTTTCATTTCCAATGGCATGGAAAATCTGTCTCCTTTGGAAATGAAGGGTTTCCTTGCGGAGCCAGAAAAGATTGGAAACTAACCATATTTTAAAATTACTTTCCAGTAACTGAGTGCTTTCAAGATGTTTCGTAGATGGAAGCAGAGTGTGCCTAGGGCCTGGCTAGAAGCCCTCCCACCTTTGTTCTGTGAGCAGGAGACTTTTCATTGCTCCCCAAGCTTTGATAGAACTGATAGGGTCTCTGCTTGAAAGATACAAACTCGTTCAAAAGTTACAGCAGGGGCGCCTGGGGGAGGGAGGGAGGGGGCTCAGTCAGTTGAGCATCTGACTCTTGGTTTCGGCTCAGGTCGGGATCTTGGGCGGATCATGGGATCGAGCCCCATGTCAGGCTCTGCGCTCAGCGCAGTCTCCTTGTCCCTCTCCCTCTGCTCCTCCCCCTGCTTGTTCTCACTCTCTCTCTAAAAATAAATGAAAATATTTTTTAAAAGTTACAGCAAAAAGGGGCACCTGGGTGGCTCAGTTGGTTAAGTGGCTGTCTTTGGCTCAGGTCATGGTCCCAGGATCCTGGGATCCAGCCCCGCATCAGGCTCCCTGCTCAGTGGGGAGCCTGCTTCCCCCTCTCCCTCCGCCTGCTGCCCTGCCTACTTGTGATCTCTCTCTCTCTCTGTCAAATAAATAAATAAAACCTTAAAAAAAAAGAAAGGGGGTATTAGTTTCAGACCTGGTTCGAATCTCAACCCTTCCACTTAATAACCAGGTGATGTTTTGTAAGCTGCCTAACTTCTCTGAGCATCGGTTTCCTGATACCAACCTACATGGAACCTCTCTTGAAGTACTATTTCTAGGATTGAGATAATGCTCGCCATGGTGCCTGACCCATGGTAAGTGCTCAGTGATTGGTAACTGTCTCCACTGAGAATTCATATATGTTGTCTGTGGTCAGAGAGATCTAAGGGGCATGGCCAGGATTTGCAACCACATCTGTTATTTTAAGCTTTGATATTGAGAAACCATTCCAAAATTAGAGAAAAGTTGCAAAAATAAGAATGGTACAGAAAATTCCTATTACTATCTTTACAGCTCATTGGTACTTGTTCTCTTTCTGTGTGTTCATACTCTTCTGACCCATTTGAGAAGTTACGTAATGTACGACCTATTACCCCTAAATATTTCAGTGTTTATTTCATAATTTAGGGATATTCTCGGAGGGCCTGGATGGCACTGTCAGTTAAGCTTCCCACTCTTGGTTTCAGCTGAGTTCGTGATCTCAGGATTATGAGATCAAGCCACGAGTCCGGCTCTGTACTTCGCTCAGAGTCTGCTTGAGGAGATTCCCTCTCCCTCTCCCCTTGCACGTGCTCTCTCATTCTCAAATAAATAAATCTTTTTTAGAAAAAAGAATGGGGATATTCTTTTCCTTGACCACAGTAACGAACTTCATTGAATTTAATATCGATACAATTTTATGTAATCTGTCATCATGTTCCGATTTTGTCAACTGACCCAGCGATGTTCTTTATAACGTTACCCACCCTCCGCGATAGGCTCCAGTCTAGGATCAGGTACGCATATAATGGTGTTGTCTCTTCAATCTCCTTTAATCTGGAAACACTTCCACAGGCTTTGCTTTTATAACATTGACATTTTTTAAAGGTTTTTTTTTTTTTAATTGTCTAAATAATCTCTACCCCGTACGCGGGGCTCAAACCCGTGACCCTGAGATCAGGAGTCGCATGGTCTACCAACTGGGCCAACCAGGCGCCACACAACACAGGCATTTTTGAAGAATACCATTCTCGTGCCCCTCTTCCCCCCCCCTTCAACAGAACATTCCTTATTTGGGGTTTGGTTGAAGTTTCCTCACTATTAATTCAGGTCATCACCTGGCATCACCTGGTCCCAGCTGGAATCTAATGACGGTGATGCTGGGTCCTACTCAGGGTCTCAGGTCTGGAGACACGTGGCCATCTGCACCACACAGGTGGTGGTAATTTCGATCACTCGGGGAAGGTGTGGTTCCATTTCTTCCCTGTATAATTATTGTTTTACTGTGCAGTGAACAAGCGCTTTGTGGGGTAATGCTTTATGACCATGCAAATATCCTACTCCTAATCAAAAGCCATTGATGACCCTTGTCTGATATTTAATGTGCTGGTTGCAAAATGCTGATTTTCCAACTCCCACATGCCTTCGCTTCACCAGCTGCATTCACAGTAAATGAGAGCCCTCTCTCCTAGTCTATTTTGTTTAGTTAGTTATTCAGTTCCGTTTCTTATTGGTACAGACTCATGGCGTTCTATTTTTCCAATGTTTCATAATTTATTACTGTACTGAATTATTTTGATTCTCAGTTTGTCACAGATTTGGCCGACGGCCCTGTCAAGCTGGTTCCTGTCCTTGTGGCATACCCCAGTCATTTATTTTGAGCACTTCCTTAATTTCTGGCATAACAGTGTGTTCCCGGCTTATCTTGTGCCTACCTTGCCCGGTCCCGAAATCAGCCATTTCTCCAGGAGCTCTGTGAGTCCAGTTTGTGACTCTTTCTTTTCTTTTTCTTTCTTTCTTATTTATTTACTTGACAGACAGAGATCACAGGTAGGCAGAGAGGCAGGCAGAGAGAGAAGGGGAAGCAGGCTCCCCGCTGAGCAGAGAGCCCGATGTGGGGCTCGATCCCAGGACCCTAGGATCACGACCTGAGCCGAAGGTAGAGGCTTTAACCCACTGAGGCACCCAGGCGCCCCCTTTTTTATTTTATTTACTTATTTTTTTAAAAGATTTTACTTATTTATTTGACAGACAGATCACAAGTAGGGAGAGAGGCAGGCAGAGAGAGAGGAGGAAGCAGGCTCCATCCTGAGCAGAGAGCCCGATGCGGGGCTCGACCCCAGGACTCTGGGATCATGACCTGAGCCGAAGGCAGAGGCTCAACCCACTGAGCCACCCAGGCGCCCCTTTATTTATTTTTTTAAAAAAAATATTTTATTTCTTCAGTTGAGAGAGAGAGAGAAGAAGAAAGAGAACGCACAAGCAGGGGGAGAGGCAGAGGGAGAGGGAGAAGCAGGCTCCTCGATGAGCAGAGAGCCCCATGCAGGGCTCAATCCCAGGACCCCAGGATCATGACCCGAGCTGAAGGAAGACGCTTAACCGACTGAGCCACCCAGGCGCCCCCGTTTATGGCTCTTTCCATCACACCACAATGGGGTCTGCCCTGCCAACACCATGTTTGTGAGATTTTTATGGGAAGGTGCCTTTCGAGGGGCCAACATAATTAATTTCTGGGGAGTGATGGGAGGCAAGGTTGATTAGAAAGTTGTCTAGAGAGCTGAGATTTCTTGTGGCAAGCAAACGGAAATCACTGAAAGTTCCTGATCAGAAGTCTCAATTGGAAATCCCAGGAAGAAAAATGTGAAGGGCTGGTTTGGTGAAGATCGACGTTTGTGGCTGGGGATAGACTGTTTGGACATGGCATTGTCAATCAAGTATATTCTTTTTTTCTCCCCCTCTCAAGAGTTTTATTTTCTCGCCCTCTCAAGAGCCCCAACGTGAGGGCTCAAACTCACAGCCCTGAGATCAAGAGACACACGCAGCCCTGGCTGAGCCAGCCACGTGCCCTGACAATCAGGTATATTCTTGGTTTCCTCAAATGGAATAAAAAGAACATTCTGTAAAACACCTCTCTCATAATTTCCTTGTGTAATCTAGTAGCACAACAGCTAAAATAAAGGAAACCAACAGAAATCCCTGTTTTGTTTTTGTCTGTGTAACATCACTGAATCACTTTTTTGTGTGGTGGGTGGGATGTTGCGAGGGGGGTCAGGACTAAACGCAAAGAATACAGGCAACCGTTTGGAGTCTCATCTCCTTTCTCTGGCTACCCTCTAGTGGACATGAAGTGAAATGACACAATGGCTTGAAGACTAAACAACCAGCTAGGTGAGCTGGGTGTTGTGGTCACCAGCTAGACCTGCAAGGACTTGAAGTACCATTGTGTCCAATCCCTTCTTTCGCAGATAGGGAAACTGAGGTCTGGGAGGGAGGAAGCTACTTGCTCAGTCATAAAGCTAAGGCAGAGTCAGAATATACTCTGTTTCCTCGTATCCACCATCATTTTAAAGAAATCCTTGAAACTTTTCCGTTTAAAAAACAAAACAAAACGCAACTTAGTCCGGTTGAAAGCAGAAGAACTGATTTAAATGTTGTAGTACCTTGTCATCCAATATATGTTTTTCAGAAATCCCATTTGACTTATTTAATTTCCTTTAAGGAGGCTCCACGCCCAGCACGGGGCTCGAACTCACGACCCCGAGATCAAGACCTGAGCTGAAATCAAGGGTTGGACTCTTAACCGAGTGAGCCACCCAGGCGCCCCCAGAAATTTAGTTTTAGGAATGGAGGGGCAATTACTAGTTATTCCAACATACTGTATATCCCATCCCATTCCAATTTTTTTCTTTTTTAATAACAGCTTTATTAAGATACATTTCATAGATCATAAGATTCATACCATAATAATTTGATAGCTACCACCATTTCTTTAACAAACACATAGACAAGTTTCTTTAACAGTTGAAAACCATTGGTTCTCTTTTTCTCCTTGAATATATACAGTAGTCCCCCTCAACTGTGTTTCAGTTACCTGCGGTCGACACTGTCCAGAAGCAGATGTTGCTCTATCTGACACGTTGTCAGAAGGTCACTAGTAGCCTAAAGTTACATCACCATGCTGATGTCATTCCCACCTCTGCGTCTCATCACGTAGGCATTTTCTCATCTCCCCTCATCACAAGAAGGGTTGAGAGAGGCCGCATGCACATAACTTTCATTACAGTTTATTCCTATAATTGTGTAGTTCATTAATTATTATTCTTAATCCCTTACTGAGCCTTATTAATAAATTATACTTTATCAAAGGTATGTTTGTATAGGAAAAAATAGTGTATATACTGGGTTCATTACTATCTGCATTATCAGGCATCCAGTGGGGACCTTGGGACATATCCCCCACGGATAAGGGGGGATGGACTGTACTTCCTTTCCCTTCCTCTTTGTGTCCTAATGCCATGCATCTTTATTCTTGAAAGTGTTTGTATTGATCATCCCGTCGTACTTCCGTGCAGCACAGACAGATACACACGTTAAACTTGTATTTTTCATTTCCTGTGACTGTAGTGCTCTAAATGCTTAACACCGCTCTTGAAGCGAGTTAGTCTTACAGTTTTGTTGCCGCACACTTGATCAGTTTTAGCCAGTAACTATTAAACATGAGAAGTAAATTTTTTTTGAAAGATTTTACTTATTTACTGGAGAGAGAGGCAGGCAGAGGGAGAGGGAGAAGCAGGCTCCCTGCTGAGCAGCAAGACTGACTCAGGGATGGATCCCAGGACCCTGGGATCATGACCTGAGTCGAAGGTAGACGCTTAACCGACTGAGCCACCCAGGCCCCCGAGAAGTAAATTTTTATTGGAAGTACAGCTCTAAATGAGGTGTATGGGACGATATTTAAATTAGTTCATATTTCTGTGGATGACTCTTCTTTACAATTTTTTTAAAGATTTTATTTATTTATTTGACAGAGAGAGATCCCAAGTAGATGGAGAGACAGGTAGAGAGAGAGAGAGAGAGGGAAGCAGGCTCCCTGCTGAGCAGAGAGCCCGATGCTGGACTCGATCCCAGGACCCTGGTATCATGACCTGAACCGAAGGCAGATGCTCAACCCACTGAGCCACCCAGGCACCCCTGCGGATCACTTTTTCTTACTGTTAAAAGGAGACGGGGTTCAGCCTCAATTTTATTCCTATTTTTCTTTCCTTTTATAGATATAAGCATTGAGGAACCTTATTCACAATTTTCAGTAGGTGACAATTTTGCTAGAACTATGCCACTCAGTTCTTTGAACCCTTTCCAAGTATATATAAAGAACGCAGTGATGTATTATCAAAGCTAGTTTTGCAAAGGAAGCTCCACACCCCATGTGGGCTTGAACTCACAGCCCCGAGATCAAGAGTCTCAGGCCCTACCGACTGAGCCCGGTGGGACTGAGCCCCAGACGAGGAATTCCTTCAATTTTCCATGAGCAAAGCATCAGAAACCACCAGACTGGTCCCCGGCACCAGTATTTGGAATCGTCCTTCTGTTTGTCTGTAGGGAGCTTTTTCTGCCCTGGGGCCAGTCCCTGCAGTAAGTCTTGGGTTGGAGGAGAAGCAGGATTTTCTCTTGTCTGTCAAGGGGAGAGACAGGTGCTCCGGAAAGGAGAGTCTTCATGCTGCCTCTTCCTCAGACAGAGGGATTTTAGGAACTCCGAGAACATATGAAGGTGGAGGCATGTGTCCTTCCCAGCAGCTGCAACCCAGGAGTTCCAAGATTTTACGGCTTCCTGGAATGGCTTGGCGAATTTGTAAAGAAGCAGATTCTGGGGCTGGTTCCTTGTGATGCTGAATCTGGAGCCCCCCCCCCCCCCCCCCCCCCCCGACCGCCGCCTTCCCAAACGGTGCGCCTTGTCTGGGCTTGACACTCGCTAGAGTTCAAGAGGCAGAGGACAGTTTGCTCCTGAGCTGCAGGCATGCAGAGATACCCAACCACTTGGGGTCCTTTTCGCTTAGCTCAGGGTCAAGGGCAGGGCTCTGCATGAGGCTCAGGTAGCTGCCTAGTGGGCTCCATGAGGGCCACGTTAAGTCCCAGGGGAATGAACAAACCAACAGCAATTCATGCATGCTGGCCGCTGGCAAAATCCTTCCCTAAACAGCCCGTCCTCCACCCTCCCCACACCCTGCTCCTTGGACACCCCGCTCTTTGGTCGCCGGGCAGGTGGCAGCTTCTCTGAGGTTAGTCATGCACCATGATGGGTCCCCAGGCCAACGGTAGGCTGTGTGTCTCTCGGGAATGGCTGGGACGGCATTAGGCTGGTGTCGGCTTGCTGTGCCTGTGTGAGCCAGTCATTAAAGCTGCAAGCCATGTGTTCAAGAGTCCTAGTTACGATGTACATTGCAAAAAAGAAAAAGAAAAAAAAATTTAATTGCAGCAAAATAAAACTATAATAAAGACGAAGGTAAAAAAAAGTACTCAGGACATGTCCCTTCCTAATTTTTTCCTCATTTTTGCTCTTGTGATTATTTCCATCAATCACCTCTGTATGGTGGAAATGCCACAGAAAAGTGCTCTGCCGGTGCCTCTGCTCCTTGCGCGTTGGGGTTGGGTCGCTGGTAGACAGAAAGGGGCTCCAGTGAGCATATTTACACAACAAAAATGGCAAATGCTAAAAAAAAAAAAAAAAAGGCAAATGCTGTGAATCAGGGCTCGCTTTTAGAGCGCCATCCGCCATCCGTTCAAGCCCTTCTCTGCAGGCCCACCCCTGGTTGTTGGCCTTGGGCAAATCGGTGGCCTTGCCTGTCTGCCTCTTAGCATTTACCAAATTGAGTTAGTTCCTTGAACTTCCATTCCTAGCTCAGGGATTTTTTTTTTTTAAAAGATTTTATTTATTTATTTGACAGACAGAGATCACAAGTAGGCAGAGAGGCAGGCAGAGAGAGAGAGGAGGAAGCAGGGTCCCCGCTGAGCAGAGAGCCCGATGCGGGGCTCGATCCCAGGACGCTGGGATCATGACCTGAGCCGAAGGCAGAGACTTTAACCCACTGTGCCACCCAGGCGCCCTTAGCTCAGGGATTTTTAAACTTGAGGCTCCAAACAATCTTCTAGAAAGTTTTCCAAAATAGATTCCTGACCCTCCTCCCCCCTCCCCCCATTTCTGACTCAGTGTGACCCAGGAGTCTGCATGTTTAACAAGCCCCCAGGTGCTTCCAAGGAGAGGAAGGTGAACCAACCAGACAGACCACAATTTGAGAACATCAGAGCAATGGGAGAGGAACTGGAAAAAGGAGAAACAAAATGTCCTGTTTTTGACATGAATGCATGAGAGCGAAAAGCTTTCATGTACTTGTTTATATTTTGTAAGCTTAAAATAAACCCTTTCTCTAATGGAGATGCATGAGAGCTTAGCTGACCCAACTCTGCTCTAATGGTTTATTCCTTTCATTTAGTGAATGCTCATGTCAAGGTAAAAATCGAACCAATGTAGTCACATGTAATTTCCAATCTCTCTTCTATTATTCCAACCTTTTCCACATTGTACTGTGCAATGCAGCAGACACAATTCAGATGGAACATTTGTGGAGCACCTCGTATTTATAAGGCCTCGGGATGAATTTTCATATGCACCTACGGGGCAGTCCGTAATAATTAACAAGGAAGAGGAATGATTCACTTGTTTTCTGTGTTTATTTCAACTTGATTCCCAGAGGGTTTTAAGGCTTTCCACCACCTTCCAGTCCCATTGCCCCCTGTGCCTGTCTCCACTGGTGCAGCCTCTGCAGTCTGCACCCCACAGGCCTCATAGTTTGGGGTTCACTCTTACCACACATGGAGCTTCATTAAGACCAAGTGTACCTTTCTTTTTTGCCTCATCCAAAACTCACCTTTCTGAAGACTCTCCTGATTATGGACTCTGACCTACCTAAGTGAGATTTGATTTAAGTTCTCTGTGGCCATTATTTTAATTACTCATAGCCAACATTTTTTTTAAAGATTTTATTTATTTATTTGACAGACAGAAATCACAAGTAGGCAGAGAGGCAGGCAGAGAGAGAGGAAGGGAAGCGGGCTCCCCACTGAGCAGAGAGCCTGACGGCGGGGCTCGATCCCAGGACCCCGGGATCATGACCTGAGCCAAAGGCGGAGGCTTAACTCACTGAGCCACCCAGGCGCCCCACTCATAGCCAACATTTTAAGAAAATCGGTTTCATTCTGGTTCTGCTTTTAGTAAAGCACTGTTTTGCTAAACACTTTATTTTGTAAATAACAGGTCAGTTTCGCGCTTCACTAAAATAGATGAGAATTTCGTTTTGGGGTTCAGTTCATTCCTGTATTTTGGCTCCTTCTGTTTGGTCTGGTCCCAGGAGAAGCAAAGTACTGCCATTTGCTGTGATATTCCTCCCCACTCCCCTCGCCAACTGGGGATGGTGAAAATCTAAGCCCTTGTTCTTCTAGGAGTTTGAAGTCACGCTTTTGGTTTTCTCATCCAGATAATGAATACTGTACACTAATGCTGAGTACCAGGTGGGGAAGCAGTATTCATTGATCCTGCTGATGCATGTGTTTGGGGAAAAAACATTAGCGAAAATGCTTCTCGGTATACTGATGTGAAGCACAACCAGTTGTAAATAAAAATTTGAGGGCTAGGGCGCCTGGGTGGCTCAGTGGTTTAAAGCCTCTGCCTTCAGCTCAGGTCATGATCCCAGGGCCCTGGGATTGAGACCCACATCGGGCTCTCTGCTCCATTGGGATCCCGCTTCCTCGTCTCTGTCTGCCTGCCTCTCCACCTGCTTGTGATCTCTGTCTGTCAAATAAGTAAAATCTTCAAAAAAATTGTTAAAAAAAAAAGAAATTCAAGGGCTAGAACCCAGGTCATTGATTACGTCATTCTGGTGCCACAGATCAGAAGAACATAAAGACATTAAGAACAAAAACAACTGAATAAACAAAAAGCAGAACCAGACCCTGATGGCTGCCAGAGGGGAGCGCTGGGTAAGATGGGTGAGAGGGAGCGAGAGATTCATGCTTCCAGTTATCGAATGAATGAGTTGCAGGAATAAAAGGCACAGCAAAGGAGTAGAGTCCATGATGCTGTCACAGTGAGTAATGGGACAGATGGGGGCTACGCTTGTGGCGAGCGGAGCATAAGCTATAAACTTGTCAAATCACTAAGTTGTACTCCTGAACTCCTGAAACTGATGTAACGTTGTGTGTCAACTATAGTAAAAAAAAAAAAAAAAAAAAAAGAAAGATGTTACTAGCACAAAGCCTGACCTGTCCTGGCAGCTGGGTGAGACGGGGTAATGGGGTTGGCCCAGTTGGGGTTCCTAGTTGCTCTGGGTCTAGCACAGCCAGCCCCAGAAGCAATTCCTATCGCCCCTATCTGTTTCCCTTTCTTTCATCTTTTTAAAAAGATTTTTATTTATTTGACAGAGAGAGAGAGAGAGATGAAGAGAGCACAAGCAGGGGGAACGGCAGAGAGAGACGGAGAAGCAGGCTCCCTGCTGAGCTGAGCAGGGAGCCTGATGCGGGCTTGATCCCGGGACCCTGGGATCATGTTCAGAGCTGAAGACAGACGCTTAACCGACTGAGCCACCCAGGCAATCCCCTCTGCTTCCCATTCTTCCAACATTTTTTCAATGCCCTATTTTTCTAATTAGAAATTCTGACAAAGATATTTATGTCTATATCTCTCATTGTTACTCATAGTGATAAAATACAGGTACATCCTGAATGTTTAATAGATGCTTAAACCGTGTCCATATGATAGAACATTTATACACCATAAAAAATACGGAAACTGCCCATATGTACCATATTATTCAAGTTACCTTGTATAATTATCTAAGCTCTTAAAAATATATATGCATAAGATTAAATACACTAAATATTCATACTGGTTATTTCTGAATTACAATATTCTGGGTGACTATTTATTTATACTGTTTGGTATATGTCAGGTTTTCTATGATGAGCAAGTATTAAAGTGAAATAAACAAAATCTTAAGTTAAGGGGCGCCTGGGTGGCTCAGTGGGTTAAAGCCTCTGCCTTTGGCTCGGGTCATGATCCCAGGGTCCTGGGATCGAGCCCCACATCGGGCTCTCTTCTCCACGGGGAGCCTGCTTCCTCCTCTCTCTCTGCCTGCCTCTCTGCCTAGTTGTGATTTCTCTCTGTCAAATAAATAAAAATATTAAAAAAAAATAAAAAAAAATAAAAAAAATCTTAAGTTAAAAAAGATTTCTTATGAATTTGTGTCAGCTTATACATCTGCTATGCCAGCAGCAAATCATCTCTAATGTCTAAGCCTTGCTACTAGTCCCAGCCAGCAATCAGCATATAGAACTCAACTCTGGTCCCACAAATGCTGCCCCAAGGGTAATATTTTGCATGTACATAATCCTTAAGTCATGGCTTTTTAAAAAAAAAATTTTAAATTTTAAATTTTAAAAATAAAAAAAATTTAAAATTTTTTAAAAATCTATGATTTAAAAATCATAGATTTTCACCAAATCTTAAGATTTAGGTTCCTCATGAAACTGAAAGTTGAGTATACATGTCACGGATCTTCACGTTGTTTATGTCCTTGCATTAATCTGAAAAGGCTTTATTACCAATTCTAATAGTGGGAAAGCTTTCTATTAATGAAGGGTGTTCTGACTGTGACTTTGGAGGGAAAGGGCCGTACCTTATTATCTTTCTGTCCTTTACAGGACTAATATAGTAGGAACTCAGAAAACATGCAATAAAATGATTGAAATCATATATTGTAACTCGTTCATGAGTATCTAAGATCCAAAGCATACGTATTATACATGGTTCAAGGCAACCTAGGTGATTATCTGAACATTTTTTGCTTGCAAATTTTTCTTGTCTTGTTTTAGCCTCAACTGGCTGCTTCAAACTTGGTTCACACAGAGTTTTGAAATTCTGATGAGCTCTTCAGAAGTACATCAAAAATATATTTTGTCAGAGAAATTTGGGTTACTTTTCCCATTAAATACCAAAAGTTTTTGCAGAAATTGCTAAGCGGATCTGCAGGTGACCCAGAACAGCTAAAACAATTTTGAAAAGGAGAAACAAAGACGGAAGACTCAGAGTTCCCAGTTTCAACAGTTATTACCCAGGTGGAGTAACCGGGACAGTTTGGCACTGGAATATGGATGGGCGTATAGATCAATGGAACAGAATTGCGACTCCAGAAATAAAAACGAAAATAAAAAAATAAAAACTCAAGCAGATCATAGACCTAAATGTAAGAAGTAAAACCATAAGACTTTTATTAAAAAAAAAACTTAGGAATAAATCTCTAATTGAATTTGGCAGTGGTTTCCTAGATATTTCCTAGATCAAAAGCAAAAATGACAAAAGAAAAAATTTAATATATGAAAATTAAAAAGACTTGTGCTTCGAAGGGCACATCATGGTAAATATGTTTTCAAATCATATAGCTGATAAGGGATTTGTACCCAGAATACATAAAGTACTCTTACAAGTCAGTAACAAAAAGAAAAATATCTCAGTTTAAAAATGAGCAAAAGATTTAAATAGACAGGACGCCTGGGTGGCTCAGTGGGTTGAGCCGCTGCCTTCGGCTCGGGTCATGGTCTCGGGGTCCTGGGATCGAGTCCCGCGTCGGGCTCTCTGCTCGGCGGAGAGCCTGCTTCCCTTCCTCTCTCTCTGCCTGCCTCTCTTGTGATTTCTCTCTGTCAAATAAATAAATAAAATCTTAAAAAAAAAAAGATTTAAATAGACATTTTTCCAAAGACATACAAATGCTGAGCAAGTACATGAAAAGATGCGCCTGGGTGGTTCAGTGGGTTAAAGCCTCTGCCTTCAGCTCGGGTCATGATCTCAGGGTCCTGGGATCGAGCCCCGAATCGGGCTCTCTGCTCAGCAGGGAGCCTGCTTCCCCCCCTCTCTCTGCCTGCCTCTCTGCCTACTTGTGATCTCTCTCTCTCTCTCTGTTAAATAAATAAATAAAATCTTTCAAAAAAAAAAAAGAAATGCAGATCAAGACTGTAATGAAAATGATTTCACTTCCACCAGGATAGCTGTAATTTAAAAAATGGACTATAACCAGTTGTTGATGAGGATGTGAGGAAACTGGAACCCTGACACACTGCTAGTGGGAGTGCCAAATGGTGCAGCCACTGAAGAAAACAGCTTCGCAGTTCCTCAAAAACTAAATAAAAAGTTACCACGTTACCCAGCAATTCTATTCCTAGGTTTATACCTAAGAGAATTGAAAACAAGTGCCCAGGGGGCGCCTGGGTGGCTCATTCATTAAGCAGCTGCCTTTGACTCAGGTCTTGATCCCAGGACCCTGGAATCCAACCTCGCATCTGGCTCCCTGCTCAGCGGGAAGCCAGCTTTTCCTTCTCCCACTCCCCCTGCTTGTGTTCCCTTTCTCTGTGTGTCTCTCTCTGTCAAATAAATTAAAACCTTAAAAAAAAAAAGAAAAAGAAAACAAATGTCCACACAAAAAGAAGTACGCCAAAGTTCAAAACATTATTACTCATACAGTAGCCAAAGATGGGAAACAAGACAGAGGTACAATGGGGTATTATGTAACATGAAATGGAACACAGATATATGATACAACATGGATGAAAATATTAACTAAAAAAAGCCAGAGACAAAAGAACACATATTGAATGATTCCATTGGTACGAAATGTCCACAATAAGCAAATCCACGGAGACAGTTGACTAGTGGGGCTGGGGCTGGGTGCATGGAACGGGGAAGTGGGAAGTGATTGCTGTGGG
Source organism: Meles meles (assembly GCF_922984935.1). NCBI lineage: Eukaryota > Metazoa > Chordata > Mammalia > Carnivora > Mustelidae > Meles > Meles meles. The sequence goes on along the minus strand of NC_060087.1, from coordinate 100,919,751 downwards.
CACAAGATTTCTTCTCGGGGTGATGAAAATATTATAAACTTGGTGGTGATGGTTGCACAACCAACATTTTCGGGTTGTACACTACATGGGTGAATTTTATGGCATGTGAATTTTATGTCAATAAAGATGTTTAAAAGTGCACGAGAAGGAATGACTTTGGATTTTAGACATTTGTTTTAGTATCTGTATATGTGTAAAGACACACACACACACACACACACCCCCTTCAACGATGCAGGAGTTGGGGGGGCTGAACCCCCATGCAGTCAAAAAGCCCCTTATAACTTTTGACTTCCTAAGAACTTCACTACTAATAGCTTACTCTTGGCTGGAAGCCTTACTAATAACATGAACAGTTGATTAACACATATTTTCTGTGTTACATGTATTATATACCGTATTGTTACAGTGAAGTAAGCTAGGAAGAAGAAAATATTAAGTAAATCATAAGGAAAATACATTTATAGAACTGTATTTACTGGGGAAAAAAATCTGCTTATGGGGCACCTGGCTGGCTTGGTGGGTGGAGCATGTGACTCGATCTCAGGGTTGAGTTGAAGCCCTACCCTGGGTGTAGAGATGGACATAAAAAAAACAAACAACCTTTCAAGAAAAAAATCCGCTTATAAGTGGACTTCACAGTTCAAACTTGTGTTCCCATGTTGTTCAAGGGCCAACTGTATGTGTGTGTATATCCAAAATGTGTATTATGTCGGTGTGTATAAATAATGTATATGTGTATATATAAATTTATAAGCCCTGACATTCTATTTCACAGTCACTTTCATATTTGAGATTTCTGTTTTAGATGGATTTCATGTATAACTCTGAGCTCGGAGGCTGAGTCATTAGTATTTTTAATTTCCCTGTTTCCTCTTCTTAGTAGTTTTGTCAATTTTTAGATTCATTTTAAATAAAATGACTGTCGGGGCAGTGTCGTGGACTGATTTATGTTGCCCCCAAGTTCCTATGTTGAAGCCCTAATCCCTAAAACCTTGGAATGTGACTCTATTATATGGATATCTCCATAGGCGATACAGTCAGGCCTTCAGGTGAGGCTTAATCCAATTTTAACTGGCATCAGGGCACGTGTGCACCGAGGGATGACCTCGGGAAGAGGTAGCCTGGGGGCGGCCGTCTGCCAGCCAAGGAGAGAGGCCTCCGAAGAAACCGAAGCTGCCAGCATCTTGATCTTAGACTTCTAACCTCCAGAGCCGCGAGAAAACCAGTTTGTGTTGTTGAGGCCACTCAGGCTGTGGTATTTTGTTATGACAGAACAAGCAAATGAATGCAGCCAGACTCATCTGCAACTGAGTTATGGGCTGTCAGGCTCGCCTCCAGGAAGATCCACAGTATGAATCCCAACCACCAATGCCCTCAGCTTCTACCCTTAGAATGGGGGTACTTCAGTGGCTTTTCATCGAGAGAGAGGATTAAGTTATGCATAACCAAGTCAGAAATGACTTTCTTGGAAAGAATGCCTTTCTTATCTTCTAACGAATTACTAATTCTTCATGTCACTAAATCATATATTCTCAAATGTTGGCCTTTTGACAACTCAGAATCCTGCTTATATATAAGCCAAGTGTAATGAACACCTGCTTGCATGTTGAATTCGAGAACAGAAAAAGGACATTAGCTTAAAAACTACTGAAATCTGAATAAAGCACATAGTTTAGTAGTAATGTACCAATTGTTTTTTTGATGTGAAAAATGTACCACAGTAACGTAAGATGTTAACAACAGAGAAAGTGGTATGGGAGATACAGGAACTCTTTGCAAACTTTCCTGAAAATCTTATAAACTATTTTTTTAAAGATTTTATTTATTTATTTGACAGAGATGACAAGTCAGCAGAGAGGCAGGCAGAGAGAGAGAGGAGGAAGCAGGTTCCCTGCTGAGCAGAGAGCCCCATGTGGGGCTCAATCCCAGGACCCTGGGATCATGACCTGAGCCACAGGCAGAGGCTTTAACCCACTGAGCCACCCAGGCGCCCCTAAACTATTTCTCTTTAAAAAAGATTTGAAGGTGGGGAGAAGGGGCAGAGAGAGAATCACCAGCAGACTCCACGCTGAGTGCAGCGAAGCCTAATGCAGGGCTCGATCCCACAACCCCAAGGATCAAGACCTGAGCCAAAATCAAGTCAGGCCTTAACCAACTGAGCCACCCAGGTGCCCCTTAATGTTCTCAAATCAAATGTTTATTTAAATTAAGAAAACATCATATGACTAAATGCAATATGGTATTCTCCACTGAGCCACCCAGGCGCCCCTCTCTTTTTCAATATGGTATTCTCTATTGGATCTTAGAACTGGAAAAGGACACTAGAGGAAAAAACTGGTGCAGTTTGAAGAGTCTGGACTTTACTTAATAGCAGTGTACCAGGTTGGTTTCTTAGTGTTGACTAATGCCCCACAGTAATGTAGGTGTCAACATGACGGGAAACTGAGAAAGGAGTATATGGGAATTCCATATTTTCTGCAACTTTTTTGTAAATCTCAAGTTATTCCAAAGTAAAAATTTTATTTAAAAAAATGTAATGCAGGGTAGCTGGATGTATGAGCAAACTATCTGCTTGGACCACCCTAGCTAACTTCCGTGACGGCATTTGGTTTGTTTGGGACTCTGCGACAGATCTTTCCTTGCGGTCTACAGTGCCACTGCCCTCCGCCTCGTGGCGTCCACCTGAATGGCTTTCACGTGTGTGAATCTCCACCAGAGCAGTGCCTGTGGTTAGGAAGGGAAGCCTGGTTTCCCCAGGAGCATGGATGACTCCAATCTAGAGAACAAAACAGAACAAAACGGAACAGGCAAAGCTTCCGAACTGAAGGGAACCGGAGAGCAGCTGAGCGCAGGGGGTCTATTGAGCTGGAGTTAGCTCAAAGCAGAAGACAGTTAAGATTTTGGGGGGAAATAAGACAAAGATTTCAGGCCGGGAGAAGAGGACCAGAGACCAGGGAAAATGTCACTATGGAAGGTACTTGGTTTTCTCTGCCTTACCTCTCTCTGGCTTACTTATAAACTCTGTTACCCATATTATCCTTGCTGCTGGTAATATCAGATGAACAAAGATTGGCCTGAGATCAAGTGGCTGCCACCAGTTACCAGGAAGGGTGGAACAGACAGGGGTTAGGACGAGAAGGGGCATTTCTGGGGCCACAGTCACAAGACGGTTCCAAGCCTCTTACTTGTTTCTGTGGGCATCTTCTCCGCCAGACTGTGAGCTCTCCTGGCACAGGAATGCTGTCTTATTCTGCTGTAGTCCCAGCGGTGCTGTGTGGGGGGTAGGTATTCAATAAACACCTGCTTCACGAATAAGTCAGTCAGAGAGCTACAAACCAGTAAAACTGGGAATGTTTTTCTTTTGAAAAGTGATGGGGAAACATTAAATCCCAAACAGGTCTTTATCTTGAATCCTCATAGTAACTGAGGTTATTTTAAAATATTCTAACCCTTGGAAAAGGCTGCTTTTCTTTAACCAAAAATAACTGAAATCCTTAAGAAAAATACTCTTTTTTTCATGAGTAGGGATATCTGGCCTCTGATTCTCAAAGTTACACAACTGAAATCGGGGTTTGAGGGATAATACATTGTTAAAAATGTTATTTCAAGAATAAAAAGTCTCTGCCCAGCTGTACCATTTGAAGATTAGAGAAAATGGCATGCTAAATTATGCTGAGTCATTAATATTTTAATTCCAATTAAAGTAAATGAGAGAGAGGAAAAAAAAGCTCAAAATGACGTTTCAAAGAGCTTTTAATACCCAGAAGGAGAAATTGGAAAAAAGGAGTACGGTTACTTTTTTCTTTTTTTCACAAGCTAGGTTTATTCACTTTAATAGATTGTTCACTGCTCTAAGATGGTAAGATTATAGCTAACTTTTATTAACTATAAAAATGTTCTCTCTTCTGAAGAGGTGATGGTAGATGGTTTAAGATCAAAGCATCAAGTTGGAAAAAAAAAAGTTGGTGCCTTATGTCAACCCCTAAAAGGCTATTCACCCAAGAAATCTCAGATGTCTAGAAAGCACTTCTATATGTTTTTTTTACAGGGGAAGAGGGTCTAGAGGGCACGGAGGGATTTGGGAAAGGTAGTGAGAAATGCACATTTGTTGAGAACACCTACTTACTAGGCACCAAGCTTTAGACATACATGATTTCTCAGTAAAAATTTATAATTTCAGTTAGGTGTTCTCCTATTATAGACAAGGAAATGGAAATTAATATAGGATAAATAACTTACCCAAGGAATGTGCTAATGGAGGGAGCCAAAACTAAGTTTATCTGATTCTACACTCTGTGCTCTTTCTTCCATACCACTCATTATAGTGAGTTTCTAATACTCATTTTACGGAGAAATATTGATCAGTTTTTCTTGAGTCTTTCAAATTCACCTTCTGACTTGTAAATCTGCATGTTATTTATGTAGTGTCAGCAAACATTTAAAAAACTAAACCTAGAAAGGTTAGTATTAGTCTCTCAAACTCGCATGCCAACTATTTTTTGCCTTTTCGTTCCAGAAACCACATGAAACCTATCAGGAAATATTCATATGGCAAGGCCCCAATTATGTGCAATTGAAATGGTTAGTGCCACAACAGTACTACAAGTCTTTGGGCAGAAGTCAGTGAAAGCCAAGCTGCCTCGAAGAGTTGAAGACATCAAATTCTCTGAAACACTAGATCAATCCAACTGCCAGCCAGATCTTGAGACTAAAGCAACGGACCAGTTACAGAGCCAACGGCCTGACAACTCCATGTGTCACATAGAGTACAGAAGAGTGAGCGGAGAAGGGGGAGAGCACAGCACTGGCAATAGGGGTAAAGCAGCACAGGGGTGAAACCAAGGCAAACAACATGCAATGAAACAGAATATTCAGAACACTCCAAGACCATGCTGATTAGTAAGGATATAATCATGGCTTTCCAGCTTCTCACAGATACCAAAAACAAATGCAATAAAGAACACATAAGCATACAGGTAAACTCTTATCAGTGTTCATTTTAGAATTAGAAGGATATTTTTTTGTAAGGTATGTGGTTAATGCACTGTTAAGTCAGGGGTCCAAAATCTGGTCTTCTGCTTGTTAAAAATCAAAGTATAAAGTAAGACTTTGTTTTTCTTACATTCCTCAGTTTCCCAAGGTCATCTGAAAATAAAGTCACATATTTGACAAGGGTTTGGCGACCAACTTTTAATAATACATATTTAATTTTCAGAAACATATGCTAACCATCAACAACATGATCAGGGTTCCATTGCCCCAAATGTTATTTCATTGGTACATTATATCAATATTTACAAAGGCTTTCAAATTCAACAACACAAAACAAAACAGCTTAATTTTTAAAACTACAATGCTTTAAAAAAATGTAAACAGTTCATTTTTACATTATTGTAAAAAAGAAGACTCACTCCTTAATGCGGCTTAATTTTTTTAAGTGAGCAAAGCCTGGTGCTCATGGATAAAGAATGAAAAGAATTTTTTACATAGAAACATTGTGCTCCAGTGTAGCAAAAAAAAAAAAAAAAAAAAAAAAAAAAAAGAAAAGAAAGAGAAAGAGAAAAAGAAAAACAAAAGAAGATAAAGAAAAAGAGAAAGGGAGAAAAATTATATATATACATACAAAGAAAATAATTTTAAGTCCACAATTTAGACCACACACAAAAAAAATCTTGTCCCCAAATTGAGAAATTTATAAAAACCATTTACACATGGTTGTTGACCTATTGAAAACCTGTATAACATTTTCAAAACAGTAACTCAGTCAATACCACTTTTCTGAAAAATGAAGTTTTGTGCAAAAGAAACTTTCAAAGCTAGAAACAAGACCCACCCCCCGTAAGAGGCCAAAAGGGCCACTGAAATAATTTAACTCTGTTAGATTTAGTGCATGTAACCAAAAGGCACACACATGTGATTAATATATTAATATATTTTCATGCAGAAACTTGTGCATGTTCACAATTATGTAACAAAAACAAAAATATAACAAAACATAAAGCCTAATGTTTGGCAATGTTATTCTAGCCACATTCTGTCTAGTCTATCAGTCCAGGGTTTATAGGTCATTAACACTGCCGCTCAAAAAATATATTATATTTGAACAACTTCCAATAAAAATTAAACAAAAAAAAGGATGTTAGCCTGAAACACTATAATATACTTTTTTCAGTTCTGATACATACAGAAACTTACTGATATGTTTATTTTAAATGTCATTTCAAATTAAGACACATTTTTCCTTTTGTTAATAAACACTTTGATTGCTCCAGTGAAGTCAGCAGAAAGAAGAACTTCTGTATTATCTGTCTTCATGATACCTTAAAAGCATAAAAAAAAGTTTTTAGTTGAAATATAAAGTCTGCTGTTTTAAGTGTCACATGCCCGTGACCCCACACATTTCCCCCACGTTTTCAGTCTTTTCCCCCCAAGATTTTTTTTAGAAGATTTTATTTATTTCACAGACAGAGATCACAAGTAGGCAGAGAGGCAGGCAGAGACAGAGAGAGGGGGAAGTAGGCTCCCTGCTGAGCAGAGAGCCCGACGTGGGGCTTGATCCCAGGACCCTGGGATCATGACCCGAGCCGAAGGCAGAGGCTTAACCCACTGAGCCACAGGCGCCCCAAGATTTTTTTTTTAAGTAATCTCTACACCCAAAGTGAGGCTCAACCTCACAACCCCAAGATCAAGAGTCATATACTCCCCTGACCAAGCCAGCCAGGTGCCAGTCTCTTTTCCAGCTCGCTCCAGTAATCCTTTCATTCTCGTACTCTACTCCTCTCTGAGGCTCATTTCTACTTCCGGGGCCTTAGCTAGTCTTTCCCAGGCTTGGGGAGATTACAGTCCCTTGGGGCCTGGATGCCTGAATTTACTCCCAGGCAGCCTAGGCCTCTAAACTGTCCAATGCTTCACTTCACGGCAAGAGGATAACATGTTCAGCTCTAGAACTGGAATGCAGGCAGAATGGGGTCAGCTGGGCCAAGTGTGCTGTTATCAAGGGTCTCTAATGAGGTTGACAGTAAGGTTCATGGTCCAGCAGACATACTGAAATTGCCAGGAAATGAAGTACACATGATGGCTCTGGGAATGCTGACAGCAACTTGCTTCCATGGTTTGTATGAAGAGCCATGTAGCTATGCTGAAGGGCGATATGCCTACCTCTGACCTTAACCAGTAAAAAGCATTTAACAGACAAAATTCACAATTCCATTATACATAGGTAAAAACTATAGATTTATGAAGGACTGATTAGTAAGGAAGAAAATAATCCAAACTTTAACTGGAAACTTGGGTACAGAATGGGTTAAGACAAAATGGCTTCATTTAGATTTGCTAAAAACATATCCTAAGCCCGTGAACATTCCTTCCCACTCTCTGGCCTATCTCAACCTTGTGCTAGGCAGCAGGAGGCAGCAAAGGACTTGCGATAGGAGATGATGAGAAAGGCTGGAGAACAACATAATTCGCAGTACACAGATAAATGCTCTGTAAGATACAACAATAAGGACGTCTCCTACGCAGCAGGCATTTTGCTAGATACTTTATATATTCTCTTTTAATTCTTGTCACAAACGTATAAACTAGGGATTATCATGACTTTATACATGAGAAAAACTGAAGCATAAATTGCCAACTATGTCAGAGAGAGGGCAATCAGATATATTTTATGATCTCATACCAGTTTTCAGAGTTTTCTTTTTACATTTTATCTCGATGGGTACAAAACAGCAAACACAAATCTGAGTATTATCCATTAGAAGTTGTGCCTCTATAAAAAGGACCCAGCGAGTCAACTGAACCTTGTTAATATGGTGGAGTTCTGAAAAAAATGTTTTAAAAGGACTTTTTCATCTTTCAAGTTGTTTTAAACATTAGAATTTTCAGAGGCACCTGGGTGGCTCAGTCAGTTAAGCGTCCAACTCTTGATTTCAGCTCAGGTCATGATCTCAGGGTTGTGAGACTTTTGTGAGTGCTCTGCGACTGGGCGCGGAGACTCCTTGGGATTCTCTCTCTCCCTCCGGCCCTCCCCGTCAGTTCACACTCTCTCCAAAAAAAATAAATCCTTAAGGGGTGCCTGGGTGGCTCAGTGGGTTAAAGCCTCTGCCTTCGGCTCAGGTCATGGTCCCAGGATCCTGGGATCAAGCCCCACACCGAGCTCTCTGCTCAGCAGGGAGCCTGCTTCCCTTCCTCTCTCTCTCCACCTACCTCTCTGCCTACTTGTGATCTCTGTCAAATAAATAAATAAAATCTTAAAAAAAAAATCCTTAAAAAGGCTAGAATTTTCAGTGAAATGTGGAGGGGAGATGCACAGAGTATAAAAAGGTATCACTGGAAGGGGGAAAAAAAGCCCAAATGACTTGGGTTAAAGGAGAACATTGGATCTGGTTCTGAGAAAAAAAGAAAAAGAAAAATTGCCAAACAGGCATTTAGTAAAGGTTTAATAATGCTGACTTGGTATATTTCTAAATCTTGTAACTGAAGGAAGTGCTGGACTGAAATTCGTCTTTGCAATCACAGACAGAAGAAATAGTGTATTTAGTGTAATGCGCAGTGCAAATAATACCGCAAGGGAAATTACTTGAGATTAAATGAAATAAAATATTTGTGAACTGTAAATTATTCAAATACTTTTAGAAGAGGCGTTTGTATACTGTAACTTTTGTTGTGGTTTTAAAACTCTAAAAAGTCTAGCTGTAGTCTCTAGAATGAAAAAGAACATTTAATAAACTATTCTGAAATTCATTTCAACAATACATTTGTTTTCCAAATTTATAAGGTCTCACCATACTCTTAAGGGCTAACAGGGACTTCTTTTTTTTTTTTTTTTTAAATTTGAGAGAGAGCTGGGTGGGAGGGAGAGGGAGAGGATCTCCAGCAGACTCTCTGCTGATCTCACGACTCTGAGATCATGACCTGAGCCAAAACCAAGAGTCAGAAGCTCAACCGACTGAGTCACCCAGGCACCCTAACAGGAACCATTTTTATATAATTGACACTCGGTACAACTTTCTGGTGGTTTCTTTTTACTTCCTAATCTGACCATTTTATATAACTGGAATTACTCCTTATTTCCCTAAACATATGCTGCAAATCACAAGAAATCACAGGCTTGTAAATAGCTACCTGAGAGGTTACAAAGCTACCAGTTTGTGGCAAGTAGAAAAGGACACCACTTTTATTTGGTTTAATTCATTTGTTTAACACATGCTTATTAGGACCAACTATATGTAGGCAATGGCATTAGAGTAATATATAGGACATAATAAGTCTCTGTCCTCAGAATGACAGTCTGCTAGAAGAGACAGACAACAAAGAAATTTTGTATTTTATGCCTTGTTTGCACTTCTCCAAAGGGAACAACTGCCCATAAAAAAAGTAATGAACTTTTGGGGAGTCTGGGTGGCACAGTCGATTAAGTGTCTGCCTTTAGCTCAGGTCATGATGGGACTGAGTCCTGCGCTGGGCTCCCTGCTTAGTGGGGAGTCTGCTTCTCCCTCTACCCTTCGCCCCTGCTCATGATCTCGCTCTCTCAAATAAATAAAATCTTTAAAAATAATAATTAATGATGGGGGCAGCTGGGTGGTTCTACCTTCGGCTGGTCATGATCCCAGGGTCCTGAGATCAAGCACTTGGCTTGTGCTCTCTTTCAAATAAAAAAAATAAAATAAAACCTTAAAAAAAAAAAAAACTTCCAAAATTTTCATTTTTAATTCAAAGGTAAATTTAAATGAAGTAAAGCTTGCAAGAAAGAGGTTACTGAAATGTTTGGAAGGGGAAACTCACACTTAAGTCGTAAACAAGAAATTATTTCTTCATACACACAAAAACCTCACAATACCCAACGTAGGTCAATGAAGCTCTCAGTGCTGACTAGAAAACATGTAGGTCAAATAAAATATGAGTACCTACCAGAGGGCATGGTATCTAAAACTTCAGCATCTTCACCTTTTTCATTCCCTTCTGCTTTTTCGGATTGCATATCCAAAGACAACATCAAACTTGGGTTTGGAGCAAAGATGGCTGATGTAACGACTGCATTATGTGCTGGGGGAAAAAAAAGTACTTCAGCATAACTAATAAACTTGATCCTAAACATCCAGACAGAAAGTGTCATGCAAAAAATACAGTAGTCTATTTTTTAAACAGTATGTGTTATTAGCTAGTATCCTTTAAAATTAGCACATACGTAATTAAGAATGATTTAAAACCCAAATATATGTGCTTAGAAAAAAATACCACATACAGGCATACCTCAGAGATATTGCAGGTTTTGTTTCAGATCATTGTAAAAAAGAGGATATTGCAGTTAAGCAAGTCAAACGAATTTTTCTGTTTGCCAGTGCATATATAAAAATTGTATCTATCCTGCTGCAGTCAATTAATGTGCAACAGATTTAGGTACAAAAACAATGTACCCAGCTTAATTAAAATGAGGTGCTCCTGTATAAGTTCGGCCTTGGTATAGAAAAGTCAAACAAAGCGAAATACAAAGCAAAAGCAGTTATGGCTGCCAGACTGTCTCTGAAGTAATGCCTATTCATACTTACTTGTAATACATCTCCATCTTTTTTTTTTAAAAGATTTTTATTTATTTATTTGACAGAGAGAGATCACAAGTAGGCAGAGAGGCAGGCAGAGAAAGAAGGGGAAACAGGCTCCCTGCTGAGCAGACACAGGGCTCGATCCCAGGACCCTGGCATCATGACCTGAGCCGAAGGCAGAGGCTTTAACCCACTGACCACCTAGGCGCCCCTAATACATCTCCATCGTAACTTTACTCCTTTGGAGGACACACAGGAGCGGGCAATTTACTTACCCTTAATACCTTCCCAAAAATCATTCCGGTCTCTCCTGACTGAAGTAAACTTGCTGAGGTCATGGTAAGTACTCCAGATATAAACATACTTATCTTCTGAGCCACTGACAAGGTAACTAAAATCATGGCTAAAATTGGGAAAGAAAAAGTCAGTTTTGGGTGTTTTAGGTTTCCTTCTATCAACCCTTCCTACTTTAAGAATCCCAAGCGAACACCTAGGAGAGCTTGTTGACATACAGACTCCTAATCTCACTCGAGAGGTTCTGAACATGCAGGTGTGACATGGAGCCCAGAGGCACAAGGATTTTCACGAAAGCTCTAGATAACTGTGCTGCCTGTTAACCCACACGGGGAGAAACGCCTACTTGAGAGATGAAAGAGAGAAGCGGAACACTTCACCAACTAAATTTCTCGGTAATTACTGGGTAATTCAAGAAGAAAGGAAACTGTTAAGGAAAGGGCTGAATGAAAGAGGGCTATGAGGAAGAAAACGCAGTAAATTCAGGAGCGCCTCCAGACCCCCAATTAAGAGTTCAAATAATAATGTGATGTAAAGGTATAAATACAGGATGCCATACTTCAGGGTGTTAAAATGCTTTATCAGCTTCAGTACCTAAAAGGATCAAGACCATGGGTGGTTGGCAGGTAAGCTTCCTCTTAGAAAAGCTGACATAAAAGTACAAAACCACAAATTCCAGAGCTGGGAGTGAGTCTTCTAATCCCAGCTCTGCCTGCAACTACCAGTGACTTCAGACAAATCACTTCATTTTCTGAGTCTTGGTTTCTTTGTCTGCAGAATAGGGGCAACTCAACTCTGCCGACTGAACAGGTGGATACGGTTAGGACTGCAGGATGACAACGTGAGTGGTCCATTTTAAAAGTGCAAAGAAAGTAAAAACACCATATAGACATAAGGCATAGATCAAAGAAAATATGGGAGTAGAAGAGAAATATCTCTTTTGGGAATTTCTCATTGCCAGTTTACCTGAAACTTGCTTTGATCTGGCTGCTACTGTTGACATAACCCTTATACTTCATGGACAGTGACAAATCTCTAAGATCATACAGTCTGATTCTGGAGTCATTTGAGGTTACCAGTATCTAAAAATACATCAAAGGAAAAGTTAAAAATGCCATCTTTTAATCTAAGTTAAGGTATAACCAAAAAGGGTATTCCATACACATATACAGAGAAAATATACCTCAAAACTAGAAAAGCCTATATTCCCTATATTACACATGACAGAAAATACATTCTTAAGCTAGGACAGTAAGAATTTTCAGGAGTCTATATACAGTGCGAGGAGAGATGGTTTTGAATACTTAGTACCTTATTTTCTCCAGGTAGAGGTTCAATGCCAGTAATTTTTCTTCCAACTTTGTTGCGTCCTCTGGTGGACCGGACATGTATTTGTGTGTGGTATTTCAAATGCTGAAAAGAAATCACAAATTTAAAATATGAGGATTAGAAGGAACCTCAAAGATCATCTGATACAACCTACAGAGAGGCCGAGTATCGTTCACCCCAATTTATATGCCCAAAAAGGATATACCAACTTATACGAAACTGTAAGTAGTCCATCATGCAATTTACACAACATAATCCTTTACCTCTGTATCATAGAAAATACATCTGCCATCATATGTCCCAATCACTGCGTATTTGCCATTCTGACAGAAATTTGCAGCTGTGATCAATTTTGTTTGACCATCTACTTCATTCCACAAAGCGACTTTTTTGTCAGGTATGTTCCAAAGGCGGAGCTTTCCATCCAATGACCCACTTAGAAAATACCTGTCATCCTAAAAATGTTGCAAAAGAGAAAGCTCTCATTTTACCAGATCAAGAAAAATTCATTAGCAAATCAAAACATAAAGTCTGTTAGAATTAATGCTTAAAAAATATTTAGATCCCATTTATAAAATACTATTCTTTAAGTATTTTTTTTCCAGATTTTATTTTTAAGTAATCTCTATACCCTATGTGGGGCCTGAACTCACAACCCCAAGAAGATCAAGAGTCACATGCTCTATGGACTAAGCCAGCCAGGCACCCCCAAGCAAGCATTATTTTATTCACTAAAAATGACTATTAGAAACTTCAGTATTCACTTTGGAAAAATGACTTTCTAGGGGCACCTGGGTGGCTCAGTGGGTTAAAGCCTCTGCCTTTGGCTCAGGTCCTGAACTCAGGGTCCTGGGACCGAGCCCCTCATTGGGCTCTCTGCTCAGCAGGGAGCCTGCTTCTCTCTCTCTCTCTCTCTCTCTCTCTCTGTCTGACTCTCTGCCTACTTGTGATCTCTGTCAAATAAATAAAATCTTAACAAAAAAGAAAAATGACTTTCTAATTACTTTATCATATCCTTAAACTGCTTTTCCCAAAGTATGGATGTTAATGGATAATGTGTTGGAGAATGGTTGTGTGGGAGAATGGTTCACGTAAGTTTGAGAGATTCTGGGTTACAGAAAGTTAGGATTCTCAGTTAATATGCATTCTCAATCTCCAAAAGAGGAATAAAGTAGGTAGCGTTTTCCAACTTATATAACCAGGGACCTTTTTTTTGGGGGGGGGGGGGTGTTGTGGTTGGGAGAGTCGGCAGGAACACCTAGCAGGGTTAGCACTCTCAAGGAACACGCTTTGGGAGAAACTATCCTATAATGATATGTTTGTCCGGATCTTCCTCTGGGATACACGTAGTACTTGGATACAAGACTAACGCTGGTTAGCCCAGAGAACCAGTTGTTTTGTGGTTAATTTTGACACCATGTCAGTAGGAAATTACTTCAGTATTCAAATTCTCAATCCAAAAGTAGGGCTTCTCAACAGGGGGCAAGTTGGCCCCATAGAGGACATCTAGCAATGTCTGGAGACATTTTTGACTGTCACAACTGGGGATGGGATGTTCTTGGCATCTATTGGGGAGAGGACGGGAACCCTGTTAAACAACACTCTACAATGCATAGGACAGAACTTATTCCCTTTACAACAAAGAATGATCCAGCTCAAAATGTCAAGTGCCAAGAATGAGAAACCCTGCTATACACTAAACCAGGCCTACCACTAAGCTGGTCTAATGAGAGATCATTGGCAGACAATGTTATATTAGTTTCAGGGGTATAACATAATGATTCAAGATTTGTATATGTTGCAAAAATGATCACCTAAACTGGTCTCTTGGTAACGTAAGAATTAAGAGTAAAATAACTGGAATGCCAAAACAAGAAGTATTCCCTTCGGCTTAAGACTATCATTTTTACTCACCTCTGAAGCCTGTCAAAGACAATTTCTAGATAAAGGACAGTTTTATGGCTGTGGTATAGTAGGCTCTACTTAATGACTACCAGTAGAAGAGCAGAACAAGTAAAAAGCCTTCATGTTGGTCTTACAATTCAGGATTTTATTTACATACATGCATACGTGTGTGTATATATTATCTTCATTTTGCTATTTCTTTTATAATTCTGCTTCCTTCTTTCTAGATAACATTATTTTAATAGTCATGTTTCCTAAGAAAATGTTAACACCACACCACCCCACCCCAGCCCCTCTTTAAAAATCCTTCAGATCTACAGAATTTTAGAATTAGGGCTTTTCGGTTTCCAAAAATGAAACCAAATGTAAGTATAGAAAAAGTACTCACTAAACAGGAACCTTAATAATAAAGTACTACATAGGTAACTATCACACCTAATACCTCTCCCTTTCCACCCTGACACATTAGTTAAAATAGAGGTGAGGGAAGGATTTTGTTCACAGTTGCTGACAGGAGTAAAGCCATTCTTTTGCTGCATCCTTGGCTGACAGGATGGGGTTGTTATTCAGAAAGAAGCCTCAAAAAGCTTGACGGTCCAAACTGATAAGGTATCTGCAAAGATTAAGCATTTTTAATTTGCTAAGTTCTGAACCAGTCTTCTAAGGGTCTGTATTATACGCCTGCCCTGGGAGGGAAATGATATTGAAGGGGGAAAAAGTCATTCTTCTCTCTTAATTTGGGGAAAAAGAGGAAGAAATGGGAATGTAAATAAAATGCTGCATTAACATGATAATGGGTGTTAAACATACAAAGATGGGGATGTGAACAGAAATAGGATTTATACATCAACATGGGGGAGGGTAAGTCAGGTCAGCTCAAGTCCTCCACTTATCTCAGCCCAGCTAGTGGAGCAGCACCGGCACGGGCCTTCCCTTGTGCTTATAGTTGTAAAGAGTGAAAATTAATCTAGCCTTACTCATTTGGTGGCTTTATCCTTTAAGAACATAATAAAGTCAGCAATTCCAAGATGAATTTTCCTCCTTTGGTTGAAATCATATGAAATACTTCCTTTTTAGAGGAAAGATTGTGAGGGATTTTCTACACTGAAAATGAATTAACATGGATCTCACGATTAACAGTATTTCCAGGGGCGCCTGGCTGGTTTAGTCGGTAGAACATGAGACTCTTGATCTCGGGGTCGTGAGTTCAAGCCCCATACTGGGTACAGAGCTCACTAAAACAAAACAAAACAAAAACCCACAACACCCAACCAAAAAACCCAAAACAGTATTTCCAGACATTAAACAGGAATTCAGTATACCTTATCATGAATTTTGGTCTTTGCCTCTTTCAACCTTTTCTTCTGTCTCTTCTCACCCCACCCCTCCCACTATTCTTCCCTGTATGCTTTCCTATCTTATTTACCCACCTGCTGTCTCTTCTTCCTCCACCTCCGATCTCTCTCATCTTTAACAGGATACGTTATTTACACCCTGCATATCTTATTAAAGATTTGGGATGGCTTTTCATTATTATAGTTAGACTGTAACATTTCTAGTTCTCATACAGATTAGCAGAATATTTCCTTTCTTCTCTTTTCTTTAAATAGGCTACACACTTGTAACCCAAGGTGGGGCTTAAACTCACAACCTGGAGTTCAAGACCTGAGCTGAGATGAAGAGTCAGATGATTAATGGGCGCCTGGGGGGATCAGGGGGTTGAGCATCTGACTCTTGGTTTTGGCTCAGGTCGCAGTCTCAGGGTTGTGAGATTGAGCCGCACATTGTTGGGCTCAGCGCTCAGAAGGGAGTCTGCTGGAGAGTCTTCCTCCCTCTCTCCCTCCCCACCCACCTCACGCTGGCGTCTCTCTCTCTCTCAAAATAAATAAATCTTAACCAAAAAAAATTAAAAAAAAAGAGGCTGCCTGGGTGGCTCAGTTAAGAGTCCAACTCTTGATCTCAGCTCAGGTCTTCATCTCTGGGTTGTGAGCTAAAGCCCCACACTGGGCTCCATGCTGGGTGTGGAGCCTACTCTAAAATAAATAAATGAGGAGGGAAGGAAGGGAGGTGGGAGGAAAGAAGGAAAGAAAGAGAAAGACTAAATTAAGTTATTCTTAACTATGTGGCTGCTAATAATTTTTTTCCTATAGTTCAACAGCCCTCCAGAGAAACCAGGTTCCCTCACCTTCCTTATGGTCTAATAAAAAATACATAAAAACAATTCTGGGGCACCTGGGTGGCTCAGTGGGTTAAAGCCTCTGCCTTCAGCTCAGGTCATAATCCCAGGGTCCTGAGATTGAGCCCCGTGTCGGGCTCTCTGCTCAGTGGGGAGCCTGCTTCCCCCTCTCTCTGCCTGCCTCTGCCTACTTGTGATCTCTCTCTCTGTCAAATAAATAAATAAAATTAAAAAAAAAAAACAAAAACCAACAAAACAATTACTTACTCTTGGATGGAAAGCTATGGCAGTGACAAAATCTATATGTTGGAAACAGCAAAGGCATTCTCTTCTGGAAATGTGCCATAACCTGACCGTTTTATCCATCGAAGAAGAAAGCAGGAAGTAGTTCTAGTGAGAAATTGACATTGATCATTTTATCACCCTAAGAAAACACTACTTGCACAATAAAAGCAAACTTTCAGTTCTATGATCTCAACAGTTTTGTTATTATTATTGTTATATCTAGCATTAGAAAGAACAAAAGGTTATCCAATTCACTTGGAAGATCCCATTTTTCTCCCCATTATATGCCATATTCCTTTGGTTCTAAGACTTTTTTTATATGACCTCTTCTAAAATTAGGATTATCTTATGATCTATGTTAAAATAAATCTGCTAAGCACCAAGACGACTAAGGTGTGCCTTAGTTTTTATAGTCCCCATATAGTGAAACTAGGCTATGAATATAAGACATCCATTCACATGATTGTCACTTTAGTTATTCTGACATTGGCAACACTGGTGAATTTTAACTCACAAGAATTCCCTAACTGCCACTTAAAATGCCTTCAAAAAGATTACCCTATAATGCAGCATGGAAATGAAAAGTTATTGTGCACCTGTCACACCCAAGGCAAGAAAATGAGAGAAGAGAAATCGTCGAACATCTCAGAATAGATCATAGAATTTTCTAGAAGCTAGAAGAGGGGAGTGTAACGGCTTTAGGCACACTGATGGCCCATCACCCAGGAACCAAACATCTATCTGTCAAAAGTTTCCAGCTGGCAGAAGTTCTTTAACTTTTTGGCATAATTTAAGAACTATGTGTTATACTGAATGAGGAAACACAAAGAGACCCTAGAATTCTCTGGTATTCCTAAAGGTGCTAAACAAATCAAAGCAAAGATGACATTTATTGAGTACTTGCAATGTACTAAAAATTGTTAACACTATACTATGAACTAGGTATATCATTATCCTCCTTCATAAATGAGAACACTGAGGCACAGAGATGTTAAATACTAAGTGTAAATGTCGATTTGGATATGTTACTGCACTGATAAATATATGATATTTGGGGATAGCTGTAAAAGTGTATGTTTTATGTGGTATACCTGTTTTTATTTAATTAATTAGAGAGAGCATGCGCACACGTGCTGCCTGCATACATGGAGGGGAGGAGCAGAGGAAGACAGAAAGAATCCTTAAGCAGACTCTCAGAAATCAAGAGTCTGATGTTTAACTTAGTGACACAGGTACCCCTACTTGTTTTTAAATAGATAGTGTAATGGTGCCTGGGTGGCTCAGGTTAAGCCTCTGCCTTTGGCTCAGGTGATGATCTCAGGGTTCTGAGATCAAGCCCTGCACTGGGCTCTGCTCAGCAGGGAGCCTGCTCCGCCCACCCCACCCCGCCTACTTGTGATCTCTGTCTGTCACGTAAATAAAATCTTTAAAAAAAAATAAAAATAGATAGTGTATTAAATAACCAAAAAATAGAATTCTGGTACAATATTACTCAGCCATTAAAAAGAATGAAATCTTACCATTTGCAACGATGTGAATGGAACTAGAGGGTATTATGCTAAGTGAAATACATCAGTCTGAGAAAGACAGAGACGTCTTAACTGTAGGAAACTAACTGAGGGTTGCTGGAGGGGAGCTGGGTAGGAGATGGAATTCCAAACACTGCTTCAGGCTTCAAATGCCTTAAATAAAATTTAGAGTATCTCTTTAAATTTTTGCAAAACTGCTAAGATATTTGTTCAATGGCAAAACAGGCCCTCCACTTCTGAAATAATTTTGCTCTAAGGGAAAAAACACATAAAGTGATGACTTATCAAAGAGTCATATATTGTTAAACTTAATGATTTAATAAATATAGCAGATTAACCAAAGCAGTCTTGATTAGATTAGATCTGACTTCAGCACTGTAGCTGAAATCATATATTCATTTTGTAAGAATAGCAACTTTGCAAAACTAGTTTATAAAGAAGCCAAAAATACAAGTATAAAGACAGATTCAGACAGAAGCTGTTAATATAAACATTGTATTAGCCTAATTGAATGTTTCTCCTCTTTTAACCGATTACTTTGTAGGTAACTCCCATGTAGTATACATAACCAAACACTTGAAAAACAAAACATCTGTTTTTATCCTGAAGTCTTAGTTATGTAGAATTAATACACTCTCCAAGTAAGAGTTTCTTACTTTAGACCATGAAAGATCAAGGAGATCAGCGGTATGTCCTTTATATTTGCAAAACGGCCGCTGCCGAAACGGTGCATTTTTATCATCAGGGTCTTCATCAGCTCCACTGCACACCTATTTAGATATAAAGACAAATGTTAAAACTAGACAAGCAAAAACTTCACACTCTTCCCACCCCGTCTGTTCTCTCATCATTTGCTGCCTGACCAAAATCTTCATCTACCAGAAACAAACTCCCCTTTACGACGAATCTACTACTTATCACTCATTTACCTCCTTGTTCCAACCAAACCAGGATCATCCCTGAAGCCTGTGCTATCGAAGTCTTTCCCTCCCTAACAGAGCCCCTACTTTGTCCTTTTCTGAGCATTGGTTCCTTTGGAGAGATGGGAGCCAGCACCAGGGGGTGAGTCATGATTGGTCTGAGCTAATTAAGATGAGCTCATTCCCTTTCCCAGTGATGACTGGTTTAGGCATGGGCATGTGCTGCAGTTTTTTTCAATCAGACATGATGGAAAGTTTATAGGGGGAAAGGGGTGGGTGGAGACAGGGGAGAAGCTTCCAGAAAGATTTCCTAAGGGGCATACTGAAGGGATGTTCTCTCCTTCCTCTGAACATAGCCATCTGTGTGACACCTAACACTGTAGCTGCCATCTTACTACCATGAGGGGAACAAACCCAAGAATAACGAAGAAGAGCAGAGCAGGAGGATGGCAGGACCCTGTGTCCCTGATGACACTCCTGAGCTGCTACATTAACCAACCTTGGAACTGCCTTACCTCCAGACTTGCTTCCTCATTGTTTAAGCCATTTTCAGTTGGGTTTCTGTTATTTGAAGTCAAAAGCATCCTGACAGAGGTAGGTAGAAAATAATGCCATACGTGTGTGCATTTAGCTTACAACATGCGTTTGTATTCATTACCTGAGTGAATTCCTAACAACTCTGTCAGATAGGTAGTAACATTATGAAGATGAAGAAATTAAGAAAAACACCTGAGGCTCAAAGATATCAAAATAACATACTAAAAGCTCACAAAGCCACCTGTAAACAGCAGAACCAAAGCAGAAATAACAACTTTAAGTCCAAAGACTGTCCCTCAAAGGTTTCAGAGGATGTAGCATGAGCAAAAATACGGAGTTGTCAGCTAACAAGCCTTGCTCACTTAGGGAAGGACAGGTGGGATGGCGAGGCCCAGGGAAAAGGTGTATGGAGATACAGCAGAGGATTAGGTGGGAAAGGTACTTTGGGACCAGATCCTAATGAGCCTCGCATTTGTGGCTTAAAAGTTCAGATATTCTAAGGAGATGGAGAGCCAGCACAGGCTTCTGAAAAGAGAATTAACACGATGTGACTGGTGCTTTAGAAAGAGAAAGCTAAGCAGGAAGGTAAAAGATGGTAGGGAGAAAGCATGGGGGCAGAAAGAGCAGTCAGCAAGTGTGAATAAGAATAAGGAAGGCTGCAATTAGGCCGGGAGCCGAGGGACGGACGAGAACTACCACTACTATTTGCCTAGAACTTGACAGAGTAGAAAAGCATCTTCATACCACTGTGGAGGTACAGCAGCTACAACGGTGCCCTGACCTTTTGCCAACCACTCCTAATCCTAGAGGATTAGGCTCCGGCCTCTCCTTGTGCTGTCAGAATGGTGAGCACAGCTGGAACACATAAAACTAACCAGGCTTGACCTATTACATAAAGTCCAACCTTCTGTTTAATAATCATTTACATTTCATTAAGTCCTCAGCATTATTCCTCTAGCAGTGATTCCAGATCTTATTTTTCTCCTCAAACATCCATGTTCTTCTCCTTGTACTCTGTATTTTGTTTCAAAATACTTAAATACATTTTTGATTATAAATACATGGCCAGGGGTGCCTGGGTGGCTCAGTGGGTTAAAGCCTCTGCCTTCAGCTCAGGTCATGATCCCAGGGTCCTGGGATCGAGCCCCGCATCGGGCTCTCTGCTTGGCAGGGAGCCTGCTTCCTCCTCTCTCTCTCTCTCTCTGCCTGCCTCTCTCCCTACTTGTGATCTCTATCTGTCAAATAAATAAATAAAATCTTTAAAAAAAATAAATAAATAAAAAATAAATACATGGCCAGTGTAGATAATTCAGAAAGCACAGGAATAAAACAAAAATTAAAACAACACTCTGCTAACACGATGACTGCCTTCATCTTCCATTTTTTAAAAAACATTAATTTAAATCACACACGATTCACTATCTTCCTATTATGAGAATTTTCAGTAATTCACTCTCTGAAAACATTTACTAGCTGCACATCAATGTGCCATAATTTAATCACTCTCCAACTGGTTGGTCATTTAGATATTTCCAGTTTCTTGCTAGCATAAATAGCAATTCAATGAACATCCTGGAACATGAATCTTTATGTCTATTTTATTATTTATTTATCTTAACATAAAGGGTATTATGGTCAAAAGGTTTTGAGCTTGAGACTTTGACAGTATCTTCTGTTATCTGTTTTAATAAAAGCAGGTAATGTTTACTAAAGAAAATTTTAGGGGTGCCTGGGTGGCTCAGTCAGTAAGCGTCTGCCTTTGGCTCAGGTCATGATCCCGGAGTCCTGGGATCTAGGCCTGCTTCGGGATCCCTGTTCAGTGGGGAGCCTGCTTCTCCCTCTCCCTATGCCTGCAGCTCCCACCACTTGTGCCTTCCCTCTCTTTCTCTGTCATATAAATAAGTAAAACTCTTAAAAGAAAAATAACGAAACTTTTAGAAGTACAGAGAAGTATAAAGAGTAAAAGAAAAAAAGAAGACCTAAAATCCCACCACCTAGAGATGCTACTAGTAATAATTTAGTATATTTCTTTTCTTTCCCAAAGATTGTTTTTTAGTAATCTCTACACCCAATGTGAGGCTTAAACTCACAACCTTGAGATCCAGAGTCACATGTTCTACCGACTGAGCCAGCCAGGTGCCCCAAGTTTAGTGCATTTCTTTGAAATTTTAATCTATAAGTATTTAGATATGCTTAGTAAAAACTGGGATAATATTGTATTCAATTTTTCATTCGCTTTTTTCACTTAACATTTTATTTTGAATATTTTTGGAGTCATTAAACAGTCTTTGAAAACAACCTAAGGACTGCATAGTATTCTACTTTAACAATAACACCATAGTTTTTATTTTCTAGGTGTTAAAAATGTAGTTGTTTACATTTTAGCTATTTTTAGAATACTAAGATGAAAATCTTTTTATTTACATCCGAGCCTGATTATTTTTTTTTCTAAAAGATTTTATTTATTTATTTGAGAGACAGCATGCCCGTGAGTGGGGGGAGGGGCAGTGGGAGAGGGAGAACAAGACTAGCCGCTGAGGAAAGAAGTGGTGGGGGGGCTGGATCCCAGGACCCTGGGATCATCACCTGAGCTAAAGGCAGCCACTTAACCAACTGAGGCACCCAGACACCCTCCTTTTTACTTTTCTTTTTTTTTTTAATTTTTTATTATTTTTTTATAAACATATAATGTATTTTTATCCCCAGGGGTACAGGTCTGTGAATCGCTAGGTTTACACACTTCACAGCACTCTCCATAGCACATACCCTCCCCAATGTCCATAACCCCACTCCTCCTCTCCAACCCCCCTCCCCCCAGCAACCCTCAGTTTGTTTTATGAGATTAAGAGTCACTTATGGTTTATCTCTCTCCCAATCCCATCTTGTTTCATTTATTCTTGTCCTATCCCCCTAACCCCCCATGTTGCATCTCCATGTCCTCATATCAGGGAGATCATATCATAGTTGTCTTTCTCTGATTGACTTATTTCACTAAGCATGATACCCTCTAGTTCCATCCACGTCGTCGCAAATGGCAAGATTTCATTTCTTTTGATGGCTGCATAGTATTCCATTGTGTGTATATACCACATCTTCTTTATCCATTCATCTGTTGATGGACATCTAGGTTCCTTCCATAGTTTGGCTATTGTAGACATTGCTGCTATTCGGGTACAGGTGGCCCTTCTTTCCACTACATCTGTATCTTTGGGGTAAATACCCAGCAGTGCAATTGCAGGGTCATCAAGAAGTTCTATTTTTAATTTCTTAAGGAATCTCCACACTGTTCTCCAAAGTGGCTGCACCAACTTGCATTCCCACCAACAGTGTAAGAGGGTTCCCCTTTCTCCACATCCTCTCCAACATGTTGTTTCCTGTCTTGCTAATTTTGGCCATTCTAACTGGTGTAATGTGGTATCTCAATGTGGTTTTAATGTGAATCTCCCTGATGGCTAGTGATGATGAGCATTTTTTCATGTGTCTGATAGCCATTTGTTTGTCTTCATTGGAGAAGTGTCTGTTCATATCTTGGGTGTGCCACTCTATATGCCCAACAGTACTAGAGGTACACTTTCAGGTACTCTACATGAGTGCTAACAAGAGTGAGGATATAGTTAAAAAGAGATAAATACATCACTATCATGAGAAAAGAAAAAAAAGAACACACATCAGGAAAATTAATAAATGAATAAACTACACTGTGCATACCGCCCCTCATTATAGCTAGCACTAGGTTCCCAAATAACACAGCAAGTACCATAATCCAAAGGCAAATGAAATACAAGCCTCTTCTAACCATCCCCAATCAAAATGACAGAAGCGAAAGAAATACCAATCTACTCTTGAAAACAACAGATATAAATGATACTCAACTACTATAGGAAAAAAGCTCAGTACTCCAGGGGGGGTCACTACTTTTTGTGTCAAAGAACTGTTATGTTCCTCATTTAAAAGGCCTGTATTTGGGGTGCCCAGTTGACACAGGTGGCTGAGCATCCGATTCTTATTTTTGGCTCAGGTTGTGGTCTCAGGGTCATGAGATCAAACCCCGCATCAGGCTCTGTGTTCAGCATGCAATCTGCTGGAGTTTCTTTCTCCCTCTCCCTCAGCCCCACCCCACCCCACAGGCTCGAACTCTCGCTTTCTTAAATAGATGAATCTTTAAAAAAATAATAAAAGGCCGGGGCGCCTGGGTGGCTCAGCGGGTTAAAGCCTCTGCCTTCGGCTCAGGTCATGATCCCAGGGTCCTGGGATCGAGCCCCGCATCGGGCTCTCTGCTTGGCTGGGAGCCTGCTTCCTCCTCTCTCTCTCTGCCTGCCTCTCTGCCTACTTGCCTACTTGTAATCTCTATCTGTCAAATAAATAAATCTTTAAAAAAAAATAATAATAAAAGGCCTGTATTCAAACAAGATGGGAAGTTACTTAGGCTTTTTGTAGGGATGAAGTGGGGTAGATAGACGTAGTTAAGGATCTGTCAGTAGGAGGGAGCCTGGCTGGCTTAGTCAGTTGAACTTCCAACTCTTTTTTTTTTTTTTTTTAAAGATTTTATTTATTTATTTGACAGAGAGATCACAAGTAGGCAGAGAGAGAGAGAGAGGGAAGCAGGCTCCCTGCTGAGCAGAGAGCCCCATGCGGGACTCGATCCCAGGACCCTGAGATCATGACCTGAGCCGAAGGCAGCGGCTTAACCCACTGAGCCACCCAGGTGCCCCTGAACTTCCAACTCTTGATTTCACCTCAGGTCATGATCTCAGGGTCCTGGGATTGATGCCTCGGAGCTCAGCCCAGAGCTGGTTTAGTATTCTCTCTCTCCCTGTTCCTCCGCTCCTACCCCCAACTTGCGCTCTCTCTCTAAAACAAATAATAAATAAAATCTTAAAAAATACATAAAACGGGGGTGCCTGGGTGGCTCAGTGGGTTAAAGCCTCAGTTTGGGTCATGATCCCGGGGTCCTGGGATCGAGCCCTGCATCGGGCTCTCTGCTCCACAGGGAGCCTGCTTCCCCTCCTCTCTCTCTGCCTGCCTTTCTGCCTACTTGTGATCTCTGTCAAATAAATAAGTAAAAGCTTTAAAAAAAATAAAAAAATACATAAAATGATCTGTTAGTAGGATTGTTGAAATAAGCATAATATAAGTTGGGACAAATAGTTCTGGTTTTTAATAATAATCAATGCCTGGAAGCTTTATGGTGAATTAAACTAATAAAAGCAAAACCTTTCCCCCAAAGCAAAGTGGTTAAAATTTTTACTGCTACATTAGTCAGTGAAGGCTTTATGGAGGAAGTGGGCCTTGAAGAACCAGCAAGCTTCCCCCAGAAAGAAGGGAGATTACAGGCCTCCAGATGAAGAGGATAGGAATAAAGGCACAGAAGGAGGAGTTCAACACTGAGTGAGGCCCACTACAGTCAGGCATGGGGTTAGGTTCCAAGGACACTAAGATCTGTAAAGTATAGTTTTTTGCCTTAAATCAGCCCAGAGTCTAGCCAGTGAGACAAACTGCCAAAGAAGACATGGTAAGTAATATCAGTGTCAAAATACCTGTAACGTTCTGTCGGAATAAAAATGAGGAACAATTCTGCCTGCCTGATTCAGGGAAAATATTAAGAGACAATAAGATATTTGAACCAAATCCTTTTTCTTTTTTTTGAACTGAATTTTGAAGGATGAATAGGGCTCTGACCAGTGAGAAAAGGGAGGGCAGTGAGAAAAGGAGGGCACTGAGGGCAAAGCAAATAGCACAGACAAAGGCAGGAAAGTAAAAGAATGGCTACAGTATAGACCCATGTCCAGCATGGTGAGTAGGCTGCATAGGCACCAGGGAATTAGAACAGAGTTAAAAAGGTAAGATGCAGGGACTCCTGGGTGGCTCAGTCAGTTAAGCATCTGACTTCAGCTCAGGTCAAAATCCTAGGGTCCTGGGATCTAGCCCCACATCAGGCTCTCTGCTCAGCGGGGAGTCTGCTTCTCCCTCTGCCCCTCCCCTGATCACGCTCTCTCTTTCTCACTCTCAAATAGGTAAAATCTTTTTTAAAAAATTGCATTTGCTATCATAAATTTTTTTAAAAAGGGTAAGATGAGGCAGTATCAGGAAGGGCCTTCTGCAGGTGACAAGGAGCCATCAAGAGATTTTTAAACCACAAAATGGCATCAGATTGGGATTTTGAAAAAAAGCTGGTGGCAGTATAGAAAATTTAATTGCGTAGAGACCGGAGACAGAAAAAGCAATTAGGAAGCTACAGCAAACATCTCAATGAATGTTGAAGGCCTAGATAATGTGAGTGACAACGGAGAATGAGCGAAGAGATTCCACAGGCATTTGTAAATGGAGGCAGAGTGGATAGAAATTTGTAACTCATTTGATATCTGGGTAAGGAAAAAAGTAATGGAGTATCTTCTGACCAAGTTAAAAAAGTAACTTATGGATGGTGATGCCATTAAAGGCTCAAAGAGGGAAGCAGGGTTCTGGGTAGGTAATAAAAATATTTCCATGAGTGAACATTAACATCTAGCCAGTTACTCAAGCCAGACAGCTGGGAATCGTCCTAAACTATTCACCTGCCAAGCCAGCTAGTCGGTCACCAAGTGCCAGAGATCCTATCTCTTCCACGGTCTCTCAAATTCAGCTCATCATTATGGTTTCTAGACTCACTGCTTCATAATCAAAGTACTGTTTCTCTCCTGGGTTAATACCCTCTTAAGTAGTCTCCCTTGTCTCTAGCCTGGAGCCCCCATCTAGCTGATCCTTTACAGTATTTATCAGAAAGCTCTCCCGGAAACAAAAATCTTAGTATTTTAATTAAGCTCCTGATTGAAGCCCCTGAAAGCCCCTTCCCCCTCCCCTGCAGCTTACAGGAGAAAGTCCAAACATCTTGGTTTAACACAAAGGACCACTGAAAATCCTAATCCTGTCTCCCTCCCCTCCAACTCTCACATGCGCCGGCCTGGCTCCAGCCACACGGAACTTCCGGCAGCACCCTTCACGTGCTGGGCCGTCTCTGCCTCCAGGCCTCTGCCCTAGCTGATCGCTCCCTCGAGCTGCTGCCTTCCTTCTCTCACACAGCCAACTCCTGGCTCGCACACAAAGCCTCCAGGAAGACTTCCCTCATGCTCTGATTTGTTGGGATAACTAAAACTCCTGTACTTGTGTAGTACCTTCTGTAGAATATTCCCATCCAATACTAGAATTGTGGATACACTGACTTCACCAGTCAGCACAGTCCCCAGGCAAAGACTACGTCTCATTTGACTCTGCACACTCTAGCAGTATCTGGCACATAAACAGGCACTCAAAAAACATTTGCTGAGGGAATTCAGTGTTAGACCTATCAGCCAGTGTGCGTGGTGAATACACCGATGGAGAGATCCTACACACACTGTTACATGAAAAGGGGAGCATGCCCAGTAAGATCTTCTGCTTATTTAGAAACCATCAAGCTATTCTCAAAGGCAACAAGAATTATGAAGGTAAAAGCCAATTCAGGTCTGGAGGCAACAAATGAATATGTCAGACAAGGATGGCCAAGGACACAACTCTGAAAAACAGCACCATTTAAGTGAGAGAAAGAGGAAGAGATAGCAAGGGTGTAGGAAGAGAACAAGGAAAAACAGAACCTTAGAAAGCTGAGAGGAATATGCTTAGAGTAGGGAAACAGTGTCAAATTCTATAAAGACAATGAAATTTCAGGAAAATACTGTTGAGCAGGTGGACATTTTAGGTTCTTCGTTTTATATCACCCTTATTTAGGTCAATACACAAGAAGCACAAGGGACAGCTTAGAATAATATTCTCCAGTTTGCTTTTTAGGTGTAAAATTGGTTATATTTAACCTTCTAGCTATCAGACCAAATGAAAACCATCAAAATATTTTAAACTACCTGAAACTGTGATGAAGCAGTTATTAAACCAAGAAGATGGAAAAATTAAAATATTTCTGTACTTTTTTTCTTTCCTCCATCGCTCCTTATTCAGTATCCAATATTTTTAAAAAATTGTAACATGGGGGGGCGCCTGGGTGGCTCAGTGGGTTAAAGCTTCTGCCTTCAGCTCGGGTCATGATCCCAGGGTCCTGGGATCGAGCCCCGCATCGGGCTCTCTGCTCCACAGGGAGCCTGCTTCCTCCTCTCTCTCTGCCTGCCTCTCTGCCTAGTTGTGATTTCTCTCTGTCAAATAAATAAAATATTTTTTTTAAAAAAAAACTGTAACATGGATTTGAGGGAAAGGGACTTTGTTTTAAGTTCGTATTAGCAGTTTGGTAGCTGGAGTAGTATCATGCACTGTACGACAGCTTTTAAATATCACAATTTTTCATTTACCACTTCTAACAGAAGAAACTCTTGTCTCTAATATATCTTTCTTTTTTTTTTAAAAAGATTTTATTTATTTATTTGACAGACAGAGATCATAGGTAGGCAGAGAGGCAGCCAGAGAGAGAGGAGGGGAAGCAGGCTCACCGCTGAGCAGAGAGCCCAATGTGGGGCTCGATCCCAGAACCCTGGAACCACAACCCGGGCCGAAGGCAGAGGCTTTAACCCACTGAGCCACCCAGGTGCCCCTGTCTCTAATATATCTTAATTAACTGTTTTCATGTAACTGTAATTTCTGACAGACAACAAGGTATTTCATGGTAAACAAATCAAATTATAGTACTTAACAAGAGTAACCATAAATTGAACATACCCCTGTATCTGTATCAGACTTTGATGAATTCAGACTTTCCTGAGAAGGAGACGGGGATACACGTCCTATAAACAAAATAATAATTATAAACAGGCATGTACACACACACACACACACACACACACAACATCAATCAGAAATAATGACACATGTACACCTAATTAATAGTCATAGAATGTAACATTCTGAAAAAACATGTTTTCTAAATAAGTGAAGTATTAATTCTCTGGGCACCAAAATAATAGGTTTTATCATAAAATCTAGAATAACCATATCATCAATTTAATAAAATATTATTAAATCTTCATTATTCATAGAGAATACAAACAAGATGAACAATAAAGGGACACAAAGGGTCTGGGGTGGTAGAAGTCACAAGGGCTGCTGGAACAGTCTTTCTGCTCCAGGTAGGGCAATAAAAAAAATGTACTGTAAACACAGTTTAACTTTTTGCCAACCCAATTTCATCTTCAATTATGTATTATAATGTAAGCAATACCCACAGGGCCACTAAAGTATACAGGGATCATTTGCCAGTTTAGTGGATCTCCCCAGATTTCTATGTTTCTCAAACCGGTGCTTTAAATATGCCCTATTCTCCAGCCCATGGCCACCTATTGTCCTTTCTCCCATCCCTTAACTTCTTGGTTTCAGTCTTAGTTGGCTAGGGCGAGGACGGGAGTGGAAGGGAGGGGTTTGTGGAGAAAATTTATTGTAGTTAAATAATTATCAGAAAAGAATCCCATAAACCTAAAGCTCTTATCTACATCAATTCTACATGCTTTCCTGGTAAGTTACCAATGTACAGAAATATTTTATATAGTTGTAATCATGGTGTACACACATCACATTGTGAGGTTTCTCTCTGCCATTTAACCTTTTTTCATATACCTCTGATGTACTATCATATTTCCTTTTCATGGCTGGGTCTCCTTTTTTCTTTCCTTACTGGATGGATATTATTATTCTTATTCCTTTTCTAAATTAATCAGGTTATTTCATTTAAACCCAGGAGAGAACTAAAGGTTGTCAGGGGAAACCAAGCAACTTTGTTCTCAATAGTTGATGAATTAAACTTCAAATGGGATAAAGTCAAAAGCTCTATGGTAGCGTTTTCCATGGAATTCAGATGCTTTTTCGGTGTTGACTTCTGTTCTACTTTTAGGTTTGTGGCCACTATTAAAAATAGTGGTTGCTGCAAATGGTTGCCAGAGAAGAGGGCATTATTATACCTAAAATGTAAAAATACCAGATGTCTCTAGAGTTTTAAAGCCCACACGTAAATCAAAAATACCTTCGGTATTGTATTTCATTCGCATATTGTTGAAATAGTCAAAAGCATTTTTTAAAGCCCATATTCTCACTACATTGTCTTGTCCAGCTGAGGCAAGTAATCGGCCACAGTGAGAAAATTTCATGGTCCAAACAGCTCCCTATAAAAACAAAGAAAGGTTCAGAGTTATTTCTTTAGAAGTTGAAACATTTAAGATTTTATTTTTAAGTAATCTCTACACCCAATGTGGGGCTTGAACTTACAAGTCCGAGATCAAGAGTCGCATACTCTACCGACTGAGCAAGCACCCCTAAGAGTTGAAACATTACTTTAAAGCCAAAGTAAAGAATTATTCCAAATGATACTAAGATAATCCTCATATTACTAATACCACTTAAGGCCAACAGTTCAATGATGACACAACGGCACAAAGAGCAACTTTTAAGAGAAAAGTAAGATAAGATAGCAGCAGTTTACTGTAATCTAAACTAACAAGTTCAAAGCCCCAAGCCTTATCTACAAATGAATGGAAATGGAGTTCGGAGGAGGCCATAAATCATTGTAAAAATACAAATTCTAGTTGTGGATTTCAGTCTCAGAGCTGAAGGTAAGAGGGAGTGGCACTCGAGGAGGCAGAGCCCTCAGGATGCAACTAATACCCTTGACCAAGGCTGAGAGAAATACAGGCCCATGTTAGCAGTGACCCTCATGGCACTGGGCATTTGCAAGTGTTGGAATGGTGTGAGCTCAACCTGTTTTCCCCCCAGAAACAAGGTTTTAACAGTGTATGGTTAGAATTCCCAGATACGGGGCGCCTGGGTGGCTCAGTGGGTTAAAGCCTCTGCCTTCAGCTCAGGTCATGGTCCCAGGGTCCTGGGATCGAGCCCCGCATCGGGCTCTCTGCTTGGCAGGGAGCCTGCTTCCTCCTCTCTCTCTGCCTGCCTCTCTGCCTAGTTGTGATTTCTCTCTGTCAAAGAAATAAAAAATTAAAAAAAAAAAGAAATTTGTTATTGGGAACCTACTACAATGAGACTTTACTTAAAACTGGAAATAATGAAAGTGAATCAAAACAGTACAAGGAAGTTCATCAGTTCCTTAAGGAAGTTACTATAATCAAATCAAATATTTTATGTGGAGATCATAAGCTCTGAAGTTTAAATTCCAATTTGGCTGCCATCTGATGTGTTTACGGTCGCTTCCTTCCAGTTAAGCCACATTTTGGATTTAAAATCTAAATAGAAAAATAGATTACCTGATCAAAGACTGACAGCATCACTGTCCTGCCCAGCAGTTTATTACCAGCTTCCCTGTGTTCCTGGCATTTTTTTTTTTAAAGATTTTATTTATTTATTAGTCAGAGAGCGAGCGAGCGAGAGAGTGAGCACAGGCAGACAGAGTAGTAGGCAGAGTCAGAGGGCAAAGCAGGTTCCCCGCCGAGCAAGGAGCCCCATGCGGGACTCGATCCCAGGACACCGGGATCACGACCTGAGCTAAAGGCAGCCGCTTAACCAACTGAGCCACCCAGGTGTCCCTGTTCCTGGCATTTTTAAGGGGTATAACTACAATATCACTTGTGTACTTTAACCCCACTTTGGTACATTTTAACTCTGTTAGAAAACTTATAACCTCTCTCTCCTGGTTTAGCTGCCATTTTACAAAATACACGAACCTACTGCAATATTTATGTTCATTATTTAAAATACACCCAGGGAGGGGAGCCTGGGTACCTCAGTCAGTTAAGCATCCAACTCAATTTTGGCTCAGGTTATGATCTTCTGGTCATGAGATCGAGCCCCACATCAGTCTGCACTCAGCATGGCATCTGCTCGTTCCTCTCACTCTGCTCTTCCCCCTGCTCGCTCACTCACTCTCTCTCTCTCTCTCTCTCTCAGTAAATAAAATCTTTTAAAAATATACCCTGGAAACATTTTAAATGGTTTCCAAAGACACAGACGACCCTGCAAATTTAACTGCTTTAAAGTCTGGTACCTTTACATAGCTTTCTTCATGATATGGGCCTAGAGTTTACTTATTCAAAAAATTTCACTTCTTAAGGGGCGCCTGGGTGGCTCAGTTGGTTATGTGTCTGACTTGGGCTCTGGTCACGATTTCAGGGTCCTGGGATCAAGCCCAGCATTGGGTTCCATGCTCAGCACAGTTTCCTTGTCCCTCTCTCTCTGCCCCTCCCCCTGCTCATGCTCTCTCTTTCTCTCAAATAAGTAAAATCTTTACAAACAAATACTTTCACTTCTTGATAGTTGCAAGCAACATATCTTTTAAAATTTTTTTAAGATTTTATTTATTTGACAGAAAGACACAGCCAGAGAGGGAACACAAGCAGGGAGAGTGGGAGAGGGAGTATTCTCCCTCCCTGCTTCCCGTGAAGCAGGGAGCCCGATGTGGGGCTTGATCCCAGGACCCTGGGATCATGACCTGAGCCAAAGGCAGAGGCTTAACAACTGAGCCACCTCAGGCACCCTGCAAGCAACATATCTGATAAAGGGTTAGTAACCAAAATAAAGAACTTATCAAACTCAACACCCAACAAACAAATAACACAGTTAAGAAATGGGTAAAAGACATGAATAGACATTTTTCCATAGAAGATATTCAGATGGCTAATAGACCCATAAAAAGATGCTCAACGTTGTTCATCATCAGGGAAATATAAATCAAAACCATGATGACATACCATCTCACACCTGTCAGAATGGCCAAAATTAACACAAGAAACAACAGGTGTTGGCAAGGATGGGGAGAAAAGGGAGCCCTCTTGCACTGTTGGTGGGAATGCAAACTGGTGGAGCCACTCCAGAGAACAGTATGGAGGTTCCTCAAAAAACTAAAAATAAAACTACCCTACAATCCAGCAATTATACTATTAAGTATTTATCCAAAGGATACAAAAATAGAGATTCGAAGGGGTACATACACCCTGCTGTTTACAGCAGCATTATCAACAACAGCCAAACTATGGAAAGAGCCGAAATGTCCACTGACAGATGAATGGCAAAAGAAGATGTGGTATATACATATATACAATGGGATACTACTCAGTCATCAGAAAAAATGATATCTTGCCATTTGCAATGATGTGGATGGAGCTAGAATGTATTATCCTAAGTAAAAGTAAGTCAATCTGAGAAAGACAGATACCATATGATTTCACACTCATATGTGGAATTTAATTTTTTAAGATTTCATTTTTATTTATTTGAAAGGGAGAGAGAGAGAGAGAGAACAGGCGAGAGCACAAGAGAAGGGGGAGGGAGAAGCAGAGTCCCCACTGAGCAAGAAGTCTGATGCAGAGTCCAATCCCAGGACTCTAGGATCATGACCTGAGCTCAACACAGCCACTTAACCGACTGAGCCACCCAGATGCCCGCGTATGTGGAATTTTAAAAAACAAAACAGATGAACAGTAGAGAATTGGGGGGGAGGGACACAAACCATAAGAGACTCTTCTTTTTAAGGATTTATCCATTCATTTTAGAGACAGAGAGCGAGAGCGAGAGTGTGCGCGCACAAGTGGAGAGAGAGGCTGAGAGAGAAGGAAACAGAGGGAATCTCGAGCAGACTCCCCGCTGAACACAAAGCTCAGCAAAGGGACTCAATCCCCAAACCCAAGATCATGACCTGAGCTGAAAACAACAGTCAGACACTCAACTGACTTAGCCACCCAGCTGCCCCAAACCCTCAGAGACTTTTCACAATAGAGAACAAATTGAAGGTTGACAGAGGGAGGCGGAGGGGGCATGGGCTAGATGAGTATTGAGGAGGGCACTTGCTTTGATGAGCACTGGGTACTGTATTTAAGTAATGAATTCTGAATTCTACTCCTGAAACCAGTACTGCACTGCATGTTAATGAACTAAAATTTAAATAAAAATTTAAAAAACCTGGGGCACCTGGGTGGCTCAGTTGGTTGAGCCACTGCCTTCAGCTCAGGTCATGATCCTAGAGTCCCAGGATTGAGTCCCACATCGGGCTCCCAGCTCCACGAGGAGTCTGCTTCTCCCTATGAACTTCTCCCCTCTCATCCTCTCTCTCTCACTCTTTCTCACAAATAAATAATAAAATCTTTTTAAAAAATTTAAAAAACCTTTCAGTTCTTAAACAATAATCCAGACATAGACTCTGCATTACCTAGGCATTAAATCATTATTAATATTAATTTACTTTTCTTGAATCAGTTTAGCAAAATTATGTACATAAGAGATTGGCTTTATAGAAGCCAAAGTACTTCTCTCAATGAAAACAGAATCAATCCTGAAAAATATAAAGATTGCTTACCATATGCTCACCACTAAGATCTTGTACCACTTTGATCTGATCAAAATCATAAGGTCCTTTGAAACCATGCGCTGCTTTGAATTTGACAGGTCTTGTATATGGCATTCCCTCATCATCACTTGATGAAGGATCATCTTGATCAGTATGAAACACTGAATAGAAAAGCAATACAGAAATCATCACTGGCTAATGTAGATAAAGCTACTGTCCAGATTTTCATTCTACTGTTAACCAAGTATATTTATTAAATGGAAAAATACTGTCTATTACTAAATAGCATATTGGTTAAGAGCACAGGATCTCGTGCCAGATTGTCTGGGTCCAAATCCAGCTCTGTCATTTATTGTCTGTGTGACCATAGCCAAAGCACTGGACCTTTTGTGCCTTGGTTTTCTCATCTGTAAAATGGAGATAATTACAGTAATTACCTCATAGGGTTTTTATGAAGGGTAAATGAAGCCATATAGTTCCAAGTGCTTAGAGCAGTGTCTAGCACAAAATAATTACTGTATTAGTGCTTAGAACAGTGTCTAGCACAAAATAATTACTGTATTAGTGCTTATTAAATAAAATAAATGAGTATAATTACAACAAATGACACAGGAAGTGAGGATCTGTACAAATTTGGAAAATTCTCCAAATTTCAAAAATATTTATAAAAACTAACCTTATAAAACTAATTTACAACTGAATAATGAACACGCATCTCTTCCAGATTGCCATACTTCCAAAGTATGTACAAATTCATGTTCAAGATGAACAAATTTATTTTTCCTCCTGCTCATAAAATTAAGTGATACCTAAAATAACATGATTTATTGAAATGCTAAGATGTTTGCTACCAAAGTTTCTTAATTTCAATAAGAAGAATGCCTCTTATAAATTATAGACTAAATTTGAATGATTACAAATCAATTAAATATTCACTTGCAATGTTCTATTTCACTTACCTTCATCTCTAACACTTTTAACTTTATTCACAGCACGTTCACCATATTCCTCTGCAAGGTGCTTTGCTCTCTTTACTGATTTTCCTAAGAACTTCTTTAGTTGAGTCCTTACCAAAAATATAAAAAACCAAAATTATTTTTTTAAAGATTTTACCCATTTATTTGAGAGCAAGCAAGCTCATGAGCAGAGAGAGGGGCACTGGGAGAGGGACAAGCAGACGCCCTGCTGGCAAGAAGCCTGACCCAGGGCTCCATCCCAGGATCCTGAGATCATGAACTCTTACCCAACTGAGCCACCCAGGTGATCCCCAAAACCAAAATTATTAACTAACTGTAAAAGCTCAATAATTCACAGATAATTTCGTAATGGCCACAAGAAAAGTATATTATTTTGAAATAACTCCTTTTTAACATTAAAAAAATAGGTCTTTGAGTTCCTGTATCCTTTGTTCTATGGAATAAATACATTCAAGCCAATATGGCTACAAAGAAAATACAGATACTTCTGGATGTACAGCATTATATACTCTAAAGCACTGGTTTTCCTTCTTTTCTTTTCTTCCCTTCTTCCTTCCCTTTTCCCTCCTCTTTCTTTCTTTGGGAGAGAAAGAGCTCAAGCAAAGGTTAGGGGTCATAAGAAGAGGGGGAGAGAGAGAATCCCAAGCAGGATCCTTGCTCAGCAAGGGGCTTGATCTCACAACCTTGCGATCATGACTTGAGCTGAAATCAAGAGTCTAACGCTTAACTGACTGAACCACCCAGGTGCTCCTCAAGCACTGGCTTTCAATGGTGAATAAAAAATTGGTGGGGATGGGGTGGGAGGGGAGTGTTTAAAGCGCATGAACCTGAGACCCATCTGCAGATCATATGATTTAGAGTGTCTCAGGTCAGGCCATTCATCTGCAATGAGAATGTCTTTGAGAAGACTGCTTTAAAGAGTAATAATCCTTGGGGTGCCTGGGTGGCTCAGTTCGTTGTATGTCTGAATCTTGGTTTCAGCTTAGGTCATGACGTCCGGTCATGATACCGAGTCCCACTTTGGCCTCTGAGCTCAGCATGGAGTTTCCTTGAGATGCTTCTCCTCTCCCTTGGCCCCTCCCCGGCCCACTGTGAGCTCCAGCTCTTTTCCCCCCTAAAATAAGTAAACAAATCTTAAAAAAAAAAAAAGGAGTAATCCTTAAAAACACATTTCTACCAATAAAAAAACTATAGGGATTCATGGCTGGCTCAGTCAGAAGAGCATGTGACTCTTGATCTTGGGATTCTGAGTTCAAGCCCCCATCCTGGGTATAGGGAATACTTAAAAATAAAATCTTAAAAAGACAGACAGAAAGAAAGAAACTATAAAGAGGTATTTACTTACAGAATAAAATGTTTGGTACCCTATGATGGCCGTTTGTCTCTTCTCTTTCAGTTTGGGTATTTGCATGCAATACAGTTAGGTTGAGCTTTCCCGGGAAATATTCCCAAACACAAGGTAATGCAAGAATGCATCTGAAGCTTCTACAAATAGGACTTATTTATTGCTTTTCTAATAATCTCAGCCTCGAATTTCATATATTAAGATCATAAAAAACAAAGCACAGTATATACATGATATCTAAAACCGAAACAGAATTTATAGGAGGAAATTTTTCCCAATTCATGGGAGTTCACAATATTTAAGGATAGTACCTGAACAAGCTGCTAAGCTATATATGCAAAGATGTTCACTGCAGCATTATTTACGAAGTGTAAAAAGTAGGGGGAAAAAGCATAAAAAGTAGAGACAAACTGATTTTTCATCAACACAGCAATGCGTAAGTAAACGCCAGTATATTCTCAAAATGGAATGCAATAAAATAAATGAGGCAAACCTCAGTTCTTCTGAAGTACTGAGCTCTCAGTCACCTCAGGGCCAATGCACATGTTATTTCTGCCTGGAACATTCCTCTCTTGGCTAATTTCTACGCATCTTTTTTTTTTTTTTTTTAAAGATTCATTTATTTGACAGATAGAGATCACAAGTAGGCAGAGAGGTAGGCAGAGAGAGAGAGAGGAGGAAGCAGGCTCCCCGCTAAGCAGAGAGCCCGATGTGGGGCTCGATCCCAGGACCCTGGGATCATGACCTGAGCTGAAGGCAGAGGCTTTAACCCGCTGAGCCACCCAGGTGCCCCAATTTCTACGCATCTTTTAGGACTTAGACCAAACATTATTTCTCAGAAAAGCCCTCCTTGACCCTTCAGAGCACGTTTTCCTGTTTTATACGCCAACAGTACCCCATGTATTTCTTTTACTGCAATTACGACAAATATAGTTAGATTTATCTCTGCAATTATGTTTAAGTATCTGTTTCTGCTGTTTAACTGGAAGCTCTAAGAGGGCAGATAATATGACTGTCTTAACTATTCTATTTACAGCACTGAACTCTCATGTCTGGCTGACAGAAAGGCTATAATATATTTACTATTGATACTGCTATGGAAAGATGTACATTATGTATCAGGTATTCTTAAAAAAGCAATCTTGGGGCACATGGATGGCTCTGATGGTTCAGTGACTGCCTTTGGCTCAGATCATGATCCTGGAATCCTGCGATCAAGCCTCCCATCAGGCTCCCTGCTCAGCAGGGAGCCTGCTTGTCCCACTCCCTCTGCTGTTACCCTTGCTTGTGCTCTCTTTTTCTGTCAAATAAATAAAATCAATCTTTTAAAATAAATAAATAATAAAATTAACAAAACAAAACAAAACAAAACAAAAACAAGCTGACAGGGCACCTGGCTGGCTCAGTCAGCAGAGCATGTGGCTCTTGATCTCAGGGTTGTTAAGTTCAAGCACCACGTGGGTCATGGAGTTTACTTTAAAATAAAGCAGGGGATGGGGGTGGCAAAAAAAAAAAAGCAGGCCAACAAACTATAGGCACAGTATTAATCCTACTTTTGTGAGGAAAAAAAATTCTATGGAGAATACACATAATTATTAACACTGGTTATTTCTGCAGGTGAGTATGAGACTCTCATTTTCCTTATTTCTGTATTAGTTTTTCTGTTCTTGTTGTTAAAGTAATCTCTACACCTGGCATGGGGCTTACACTCACAAACCTGAGATCAAGAGTTGCAGCTCCACTGACTGAGCCAGTCAGGCCAGGTGTCCCTGTTTTAGTTTTGAAACCATTTTTAAAACTACTATAAGGGGGTGCCTGGGTAGCATAGCGGGTTAAGTGTCCAACTCTTGATTTCATCTCAGAATCATGAGATTCAGCGCCACATCAGGCTCCATGCACTCTCTCTCCCTCTGCCCTCCCCTAACACCCCCCACCCTCCACTTGCATGTGTGCTCTCAATCTCTCTCGTTCAAAAAAAGAAAAAAATCACTATGAGGTCTTGGGGTATCTGGTTGTCTTAGTTGGTGGAATATATGACTCTTGATCCCAGGGTTGTGGTTTAGAGCCCCATGTTGGGTGTAGAGATTATTTAAAAATAAAATCTTAAAAAAAAAATCATGGGGCTCCTGGGTGGCTTAGTCAGTCAGTTAAGCATCTGCCTTCAGCTCACGTCGTGATTCCGGAGTCCTGGGATCAAGCCCCAAATCAGGCTCTCTGCTTAGCGGGGAGCTTGCTTCTCCCTCTGCCCCTCTCGCTGCTTGTGTTCTCTCACCTTCTCTCTCTTGCTCGCTCTCTCATGCTTTCTCTCAAATGAATAAATAAAATCTTTTTTTAAAAAAAAATCATTATAAGGTCTCTGCTACCTATAACTCAGAAGTTATATTTTCTGGATAATTATAGGTTTACTACTATTTAGGCAAGAAGGCATATTTTAATCATTTTGGATGAGAACATTTCTAAAATGTGTGTTTTTGTGACTTCTTCAATGGCACTCAATGTTCGATAAATTGCTTTCCTTATTAAAAACGGCTAGTTACCACCTTCTCTTTTAATATATCCAGGGCCTTTCATATGGATTGTAAATGGGCCATAATATTAGCTCCCCCTCAGCCTTCAAGGTGACAGAGCAGGATCCAGGGAAGCCAGAACCCTGGGCAGACTCCTCTGGCCTTTAGCAGATTCATTAGCTTGCCCAGTGTTCAGAGGAACTATTACCGTGTTTTGTGTGTGTCATGTTGAGAAAAGTTGAAAGCAGTAACATATGGAATGGCTATGCTATGCATGAGTCCTTTTATCATTTTCTGGATTCCCCTTGTGTAATCAAAGTATTACCTGACATTCTTATATGTCGACTTACATGTTGTCACAGTTTGCTACTTCTATTTCGCTTTGACCACAGACACCAGATGACCAGATTTTTTAAAGATTATGTAAAAAGTAAGTATAATGGCTTTGAATAAACCTAAAGAGCTTTTCTTTTAGAAAAATAATAAGCCTGGGTGCCAGAGTGGCTCAGTGGGTTAACCAAGTCATGCTCTCAGCTTAGGTCTTGGTCTCAGGGTTTTGAGTTCAAGCCTCATGCAGGACTTAAAATAAAAAAAAGAAGAAAAAAAAAGAATGAGCTTTAATGCATGGAGTAAGTGACAGTTCTCCTAGGTGTTTACCTATTTCTTTAATCATTCCTAATTCTGATTTCTGATAGTTGCTACTGCTGGACAGCTGAGCTCCAGATCTCTGAGGTTCCATCATACACCTGTATGGTGGGTAGATCTTTTCTAAGAATTCTCAAATGGTTTCACTGATACACTTCCCACACTAGGCAAAGATCAGAGTATAGTGGAGAATTTGCTTTGGGGAATTACTGTCAAATAAATGACCAGTGTATAGTCAAGCAAAACCTATATGCCCACCATTTCTGCTAGATGTTTGTAAGGAAATCAGAAGGATGTCATGATTATAGTCCTTTTGCAACATGAGATTTAGTTATTTAGCACCCATTTATCTTGTTTTTAAAAGTCAGGAAACAGGAACGCCTGGGTGGCTCAGTCGGTTAAGCATCTGCCTTCACCTTGGGTCATGATCTTAGGGTTCCAGGATCGAGTCCTACATCGGGCTCCCTGTTCAGCGGGGAGCCTGCTTCTCCCCCTGCTTTATTCTCTCTGACAAATAAATAAAATCTTTAAAAAAAATAAAAGAAAACAGGGTGCCTGATGGCTCAGTTGGTTAAGGGTTGGCCTTTGGCTCAGGTCATGACCCCGGGGTCCTGGGATTGAGTCCTGCTCTCTGCTCATGTGGGGAGTCTCCTTCTTCCTCTCCCTCTGCCCCTCCCCCTACTCATGCTCTGTTTCTCTCAAATAAATAAATAAAATCTTTAAAAAAAAACTCAGAAGGGGCCATGGGTGGCTCAGTCAAGCATCTGCCTTCACCTCTAGTCATGATCCCAGGGTCCTGGGATTGAGCCCCACATTCGGCTCCCAGCTCAGTGGGAAGCCTGCTTCTCCCTCTCCCACTCCCCCTGCTTATATTCCCTCTCTTGCTGTCTCTCTCTCTCTGTTAGAGAAATAAATAAATAATACAATATTTTTAAAAATTTTAAAAACTCAGAAAACACTTTAAGATAACATAAAATGAAGGTAAAATTTAAGTGTAAGTTATGCAGACTGCAGATGTCACTAAAATTGAGAAAGAGAAATTTACTAGGACACGGAATAGTTGGGAAAAATTGGGGAGTTTAGAAAAACAAATAGGATTTGAAAGCAATTTCAAGAACAATCATGTTCTACTAATACTTCTGGGACCTACCATCAGAAA
This sequence comes from Meles meles, assembly GCF_922984935.1. Taxonomy (NCBI): domain Eukaryota; kingdom Metazoa; phylum Chordata; class Mammalia; order Carnivora; family Mustelidae; genus Meles; species Meles meles. Next base: position 100,879,366 of record NC_060087.1, on the reverse strand, counting down.
AATAATGCAGGCATGTTGCAAAATTTATTGATCATTTACTATTTGTCAAATATTATAGAAATGACCACCAACACAGCCTTGAGCAACTCATAATGCCTTGGCTGGGGACAGGAAACGCTAGTGGCAGATGGACATATAAACTAGATAGAACACAGATTTAAAATAGTATGGCAAGTCACATATTTTTTAAATAAATGCTTGAAATAAAGAGATGTACTGTAACTCATGTGTGAAATAAAGAAAAGGAATGTACTGTAACTTACGTTTTCTGTTTTAACCTTCCACCATCAGTATCTGTTGTCTGAGACTGTAATTTCTCTTCATCATCTGACTGTGCCGCGTCATTACTACAAGAAGGGGAAGAAGTCATTTTAAAAGAAGTCATTTCCCCTACACCTCCCAACAATCCATGTATACGATATACTCAGGTACTCAGAATAAAACTACATTAACATAATTTAAGTTTAATTTTAATAATGATCCTAAGAATGTAAGACTTGAGAGATTAAAGAATAGAATCGTTAAGCATGGTGTAATGTACAAAATGCAAGTGAAAGCAATTTAGGAACTTATGGAAAACCTACTACCAACAAGGCTTTTTGCTGGATAAAATGTGCTGCACAGAAATGACAAATGAGCTTCCTCTTTGCTCTTCAGGTACATCATGTATTACACTTTATTAAGATTTCCTTTCATAATAATCATTTCTTCGATCTACACAGATCTCATAGTAAAGTTAATCACCTCACTCTAAAGCCATTTTCTGACCTACACGAATAAAACAATTACTTATAAAATTTGTGGTCCTTAAAGCAAGGTTTCAGAAACCAGGTCTTCATTTCACATGGTTTTTTACCCTCAAAATGCTTCAATAATGTCTCCAGTATTATAGAAATCATTTTAGAAGAGAAATGAAATACTAAGACATTTCAGATATATACTGTTTTCCCCCAAGTAACTGTATGCTCTTAAGAGAGAACAATGTTGAATACATACATTAACTAACTCTATTTTAATCCTAAATTTAAAAGAAGACTGAGTGAAACCAAATTAGGAACTGTTGTAATTCATTAAACAGAGAAATCTTCAACACTCTGAAATACTACGAATGACAAATAGTAACAACAGGCCATACCTTACATATTCCTTAGTCCTTCTCATGATGTGTAGAGTGAGAGGATTAATACCTGTTGGCAGTTTCTCTTCCGCGAGACTCAAAGGTATTTCTTCTCCAGTATCCAGGTTCTTAATCATGACACTGGCTAAAATTTCCTGAGGTAAAAAATAACACCAAGAGGACCTATAATTATAATTATCTTTTTGAGTCTTCAAAATCCTCAAACATTTAAGCTAAGGACTTTCTAGATATATTCAGTATTGTGTACAGTAATTTTTAACTTTTTTCATGATACACAATTCATACAAAGCAAAATGCACTCATTTAAAGTGTGTAATTCAATGATTTTGAGTAAATTCAGAGTTGTGCAACAATCACCTTTATCTGAGTTAAGAGTATTTCCACTATGTCGGAAAGAAACCCCATACCCATTAAAATGTCATACCTCATTCCCCTCTCCTCCCCGCCCCTGGCAATGACTATTTTACTCTTTGTCTCTATGGTTTGCCTATTCCAGACATTTCATATAAGTAAGTCATCCTGTATGTGGTCTTTTCGTGATTGGCTTCTTTCACTTAGCACCATGTTTTCAAGGTTCATCCATACTGCAGCATGTGTCAGAACTTCATTCCTTTTAATTTTTTTAAAAGATTTTATTTATTAATTTGAGAGAGAGAGACACAGAGAGAGAGGGAACATAAGCAGGGGGAGTGGGAGAGGGAAAAGCAGGCTCCCTGTTGAGCTGGGAGCCTGATGCAGGGCTCCATCCCAGGACCTGAACCGAAGGCAGACGCTTAACAACTGAGCCATCCAGGCGCCCCTTCATTCCTTTTAATTGCCAAAAAACAGTCCATGTGGACTGGATATACTACATTTTATTTATCCATTCATGGCGATGAACATTCGTGTGGTTTCCACACTTGGCTATTATGAATACTTTTGTATTTTTTAAAAAAAGATTTTATTTATATAACAGAGAGGGGAGGAGAGAGAGCACACAAGCACAGGCAGGGGGGGAAAAGAAGGGCAGAAGGAGAGGGAAACTCCCCGCTGAGCAGGGAGCCCTATGCAGGACCCTGAGACCATGACCTGAGCCGAAGGCAGACACCTGACTGACTGAGCCACCCAGGTGTCCCACTTGTGTACGTTTTGTGGGTAGACATATATTTTCATTTCTATTGGTGTACACATAGGAGTAAAGCTGTTGGATCATGGTAACTCAATGTCTAAGGTTTTGAGGAACTGCCATACTGTTTTCCAAAGTAAAATAATTTTTTTAAATGTATCATTTAAAAGAAATGAAAACTGGGGCGCCTGACTGGTTTAGTCGGTGGAGCATGCAGCTTCGATATTGGGGTTGAGTCTGAGCACTACATTGCGTGTAGAGATTACTTTAAAAAAATCGTAAAAAAAAAAAAGAAACAAAACTAAGATTTTGCTTCAAAACTTTATTCAGAATTGGCCAATCAATATATACTAAATTTTAACGGTAAGTACTGAGTCTGTGTAACACTGTATTATCACCCAACAAGTATAAAAACATGCAATTATAACATCAATTTCTTTTTAAGCCCACTCGCTATTAAATTTGGTCTTTGTTCTCAATACATTTATTCTACCACATAATGGTATAAAAAAAGTAATTTTAAGTTAGAGTTACAAGTTCCAAAATATTAAAAAAACAAGAACTGGGGTACCTGGGTGGCTTAGTCAGTTAAGCGTCTGCCTTTGATTCAGGTCATGATCCCAGGGTCCTGGGATCAAGCCCTGAGTCAGGCTCCCTGCTCAGCGGGAAGCCTGCTTCTCTCTCTCCGTTTGCTATCTCTGTCTCTGTCTCCCTCTCAAATAAATAAATAAAGTCTTTAAAAACAAGAAACAAAATCAAAAAACAAACAAACAAAACCCCCCAAACTGGGATGCCTGGCAGGCTCAGTCAGTAGACCACGTAACTCTTGATTTCAGGGTTGTGAGTTTGAGCCCCACACTGGATGTAGTGCTTAAAAATAAATAAATGAATAAATAAATAAATAAATGTTTAAAAACTAAGAAAATCATCAATTTTCATTTTTTGCTCTACATTATATTTTTTTGCTTAACAGCAATAAACTTAAAAAATTTTTTAACAATGGTAAAATATTTTTATAGTTGTATATAGTTCAGCAGTATTAAGCACATTCACAGTACTGTGCAAACATCACCACCATTCATCTTAAGAACTTCTTCATCTTCTCATTATGGTTTTTATATTTTATGTTAAGAACAAAACAAATCTAATTATACCTCATCAGTAAGCTCTCTCCCGGAGTTGGACCTAGGTCTCTGAGGGCCCATCACTTCCCCTGCTATGGTCTGCCCATCAGGTGCTTTTCCATTTTCCTAAAATTATAATTTTATAAACAGAAAGTAGATGGAGTCAATTTCTATAAACACTCAATTATTCATTACCACACATAGCTCTAAAGAATTCCATAATTCACATAATGGAGCCTACTGAAAATTTAAATGAAATACTCCATTTCGGTCCTTTATTATTCCCAACATGCTGAAAACCATTGCTGCCCATGAAATAATGTCTTCGTCTTGAAAGCAAATAAATGTCCCATTTGAACCTGACTCAAAAGCAGTTCTCTCCTAGCAGAATGCCAGCACTAAGAGTGCCATTAATCAGGGTTAGACTTGTGCTTATCTCGAAGGCAGGGGTTGGCAAACTTTTTCTATAAAAGAGCCAGATAGTAAATGTTTTAGGCTTTCTGCTTCACATATAATGTCTATCACATATAATTTTTTTTTCTTATAATCCTTTAAAAATGTAAAGCCTATTCTTAGCTCAGGGACTCTACAAAAACACACTACTGCCAGTCTCTGTTCTAAGGCTATGACAAGACTGAAATGCCGTATCTCTCAGTTTGCTAATCTGTCCCTACCACAGCTACCACATAAGTAAGCCTTGAGTCCCAGAAATTGGGCTATGGTAAAAATTCATGCTATCAGGTGCTTTCTATTGCTTCGTATATAGATATATAGCCTATATATGAAAGTTTTGTTTCATGATTAGGTAGAGGATATTATAAATAAAAGTCCTCAATTTTGACCATCGCAGGTAAGGAAATGAAGACTATAGTTGATGTTTATCAACAATATTATAATATTACAAATAGCAGCATCTTTCATTTTTTTGATTGCCTACTGCATGCCAGGTACTTGGTATACTTCAGCTCATTCCATCCTTGCAAGACACCTTCCAAGGAAGGTTTTCCCCCCATTTTATCAATGGGACATCTGAAACTCAGATATTAAATAGTTTGTTAGAATCACCTAGGTATGCAGTAGCAGAGCTAAAAAAGGGGTTTAAGAAGGCCAGATTTTAAGGACAAGGAAATATTCTGCCTGGAGAAGAAGGTTCAACAAGCAACAAACCAGACAGCTACAGAAAGTTAAAGCCTCTATCAAATATGACATGAATTCACCAACCTGGGCAGTAACTACTTTATCTCCACTGGTAGCACTTGCCAAGTCAAGAGAGGGCTGGGAATCCTTGACTGTATTCTCTGAAGCCATGTTCGAACTTAGGAGAGTATCAGATGTAATATTCTCTTTGGGAACTGCAATGACGATGATGATAATAATAATGATGAGGAGGATAATGGCAATAACTAGTATTTATACAGGACCTTATATAGAGCTTGAAAAGTGTTTTAACCTTTGTCTGATTCTTACCAACAATCCCATGAGGAAAGTGATTTTATTACTCTCATTTTATATATGGAGAAACCAGGGTTCAAACAAATCATTTCAATTCCTCTTAAGTCTCCCATAGTAACAGATTTGAAAGTTTGAAGTCTACTAAAATGTTAGAACATAGTACTACCAATGTAAACATTCTCAGTTTTCATTACTAAAGTAACTTTTAAAACTTGGGCATGGTCATGATGTGGTTGTATATAGCATAAACTGAAACAAAACCAGAAAGTCAGTTTCAACTCCAGAATCTCTCCGCAAAAAGTTATTTCTCAGTTAAATACTTGCCATCTAGATCAGGCGTTTTAAGGGCCTCAAACTCCAATTCACTTTTCTTTTTTCTTGGTGGTGGAGCAGGCCGAGACGGAGGTGGGGGTCTCGGAGGTGGGAAGTTAGCTGGAGGGGGAGGGCGCGCTGGAACAGGCTTCTTTGTGCTAGCCACAATGTCAGGCTCTGGAGTGAGCTGTCTAGGGGGTTTGGCGGGAGCCACTTCTTCCATGGCAGCAAAATCTTTAGCAGATGAAGAGTCTGAGGACACAGGTTCTAGAACCTCACTTCCTTTGACTTCCATGGCTTCCTTGTTCAATACTTCTGTTTCCGTTTCAGGCACATGATGTTGCTCAGTTGAACTTACTTCAGTTAACTTAGTGATTTCATCTACTGACTTCTCATAGGTGTCATCAGAAGGAAAACGTCTTTTTGATTTTAATTCAGTTTCTTCAGTTGCATTCTGACTCTCCACCTTTTTGGAATCTTCCTGTAGTACTTGATCTATGGCTAAGAGTCTGGGTATATTGCTAAGATCTGTTCCAGCCATAATAGAACTGGTGGCAGTAGCCTGGTCAGAGTGTCCTTTTCCTTTGGAATCTGAAGAGTCATCTTCCAGGTGTAGTACTTTCTGACTCTCCTCTATAATACTTTCAATAATCTGATGAAAGGTTAAAAAAAAAAAAAGGCTTTAAAAAAATGAGGTTATTTACAAGAACATAACAGCTAACCTTTCATAGTACTTACTATGTACCAGGGAATGATCTTAACTCTTTGCATTTTTAATCTTTTTTTTAAAGATTTTATTTATTTGACAGAGAGAGAGGTCACAAGTAGGCAGAGAGGCAGGCAGAGAGAGAGGGGAAGCAGGCTCCCTGCTGAGCAGAGAGCCTGATGTGGGGCTCGATCCCAGGACCCTGAGATGATGACCTGAACCGAAGGCAGAGGCTTAACCCACTGAGCCACCCAGGCGCCCCTACATTTTTAATCTTTACAATAACCATATGCAATTGCATTCTTACTATCATCATTACACAAATGAAGGAACAAAGGCATAGAGAGATCAAGTGATTTGTACCAGGACACAGAGCTTGTAAGTGATGAAGTTGGCAAAAATCCTGGGAGTTTGGTTCCAGAATCTGAACTTTTAACCATTATAATAGGGAATCTGTTAGCATGTATAATCACAAAGTTCAACCAACCCTGTGAAATAAAGTTCAGACCTAAATTTACATTCAGACTCTTCATGTCATTCTTCATTTACATATTTATGCCAAGTTAGTTCCAGTAACAACCTACTGCTTTGAGCCTAGTTAACAAAACCATGAGACTCAAAACCGCCTGGCACAAAGAATTCGAATTGTTTAGTTCTGAACTCAAGCCTAAAACAGAAAAAGCCAGCAGATGCAGGGAGATTAACATTCTTAAACAAACTACACCTAATATTGCACTATTCAGAGAAATGGCAGGACCACGAAAAGAGTTCAAACACTCAGCTCACCTTGGCCTTTCCCGTTTTCTTTCTTTTCTGTAGCTGAAAATTACAGATGGGGTTTCTATATCTTCTACCAACATTTAAAAGAAAAGATATTTTCTACCCAGTACTGTCATTATTACCACATAAAATCTCTCAATCCACTTATATTTCCACCATGCCCAACTATGGATGACTTCTGCTTTCTCAATTCCTTGGCTCCAGAAAGTTAACAGAACTTATCACAGAGCCATCCTGATCTCGCTTACCACAAATTCATGCTGACTTGAACTGGACATAACTGCTGCTCAATAATATTCCTCTCTGATTTCCCAGCATAGTCCACATAATGATTTTGCTCAACCTTCAAATTTTTACCTTAGTCTTTTTTTAAAAAAAGATTTATTTATCCGAGAGAGAGAGAGAGAGAATATAAGCTGGGGGTGGAGAGGCAGGCAGAGAGAGAGGGAGAGGGAGAAGCAGGCTCCCCACTGAGCAAGGAGCCCAACATGGGGCTGGATCCCAGGGCCACCTGAGTGGAGAGCAGTCACTTAACCAACTGAGCCACCCCTTATCTTGTTTTTTTTTTTTTAAGATCTTATTTATTTATTTGACAGACAGAGATCACAAGTAGGCAGAGAGGCAGGCAGAGAGAGAGGGGGAAGCAGGCTCCCCGACGAGCAGAAGCCCGATGTGGAACTCAATCCCAGGACCCTGGGATCATGACCTGAGCCGAAGGCAGAGGCTTTAACCCACTGAGCCACCCAGGCGCCCCCCCCCCCTTATCTTAGTTTTGATCACACTTTTAACACAGGAATATTAACTAGGGTCCACCTACTTTGTCAATTAGGTGGTTACTGAGCACTGAGTACCTCAGTGGAAACAGAAGCCAGTGGGTTTAAGAATGAGTAAGAGGTGACAACATAGAGATAGCCAGCACAACCCATGTTTTCAAAAGGCTTGACTATAAATGGAAGAGGCTGCAAGAAAGTGACCCAGCATTTTCACAAGCTGAGAGGAAGGAGCCAATGGAAAGTAAGATAACAAAATTCTGGAGAACAAAAGAAAGAGGGTCTATTGAGTATTAGGCCTGCACACATATTTTCTATTTAATCATCACACAGGCCTTGAGACAGCTAGATTATCTCCCTTCCATAGAAACAAGAATCTGAGGTAAAGGCATTAAGAATTTTGTCCAAGAAAAAAAAATTTGTCCAAGGTCCTACAGCTAGTAAACTACAAAGTTAAATCTGAAATCCAGGTTTTCCCCCAAAATCCTGTGTTTTTTATATTATGCCATGCTACTTTGGACAGAAAAAAAAAATAGTAAATTCTCAGACTTGAAAAAGAGGCAAAAGATGAAAATGAATTTGCAGATAAGGGAAGTGAGAGCAGAAACGCTGTAAATTCAGGCTTCTTAGTCTCTAATGTCTTCGTGCAGTCAGAAACAAGGTTATCTGCTGAAAGCGAACAGGATACATGTGGGCGCAGTGAGCATGAAGTGACTGTAAAGGTCTGAAATGCATAATGGAAAGGCTAATGCCAGAAGAGGGGTTAAAATGAGGTTAAAAACCGTAAGTCTTCCCCAATCCCTTATCCCTTCACTAAACTTCTGTCAGTCTTACCATTCACTACTGTATGAACTATAATATCAACACAAAGTAGTATACAGGCTAGCTCTATATATATACTTTCTCCATAGCAGATAATTACCTTTTGAAACACAAGGCCCATATCTTTTCCCTCTTGACAAGCCCTCATGGCACCTACGTGTAGTACCTAACCCTGTAATTTTTATTTTCTGGGTTTCAGGAGGTAGCAAGCAGGGAAAGACCAAAAGAACAGTGAGAATCAAGACCAACATAGATTGGGACTTCACCAAGATCAAAAGTTTTAGCACAGCAAAGGAAATAGTCAACGAAACCTAAAGACAACTGACCTAACAGGAGAAGATATCTGCAAGTGACATATCGGATAAAAAGGGTTAGTATCCAAAATCTATAAAGAACTTATCAAACTCAACATCCAAAGAACAAATAATCCCATCAAGAAATGGGCAGAAGGCATGAACAGGTATTTCTGCAAAGAAGACATCCAAGTGACCAACAGACACATGAAAAGGTGCTCAGCATCACTCGGTATCAGGGAAATACAAATCAAAACCACAGTGAGATACCACTTCATACCAGTCAGAATGGCTAAAATTAACAAGTCAGGAAACGACAGATGTTGGTGAGGATGCAACACTGTTGGTGGGAATCCCAGCTAGTGCAGCCACTCTGGAAAACAGCATGGAGGTTCCTCAAAAAGTTGAAAATAGAGCTACTCTACGACCCAGCAATTGCGCTACTGAGTATTTACTCCAAAGATACAAACATAGTGATCTAAAAGGGCACGTGCACCCCAAGGTTTATAACAGCAATGTCCACAATAGCCAAACTGGAAAGAGCTTAGAAGTCTATCAACAGATCAATGGATAAAGAAAATGTAGTGTGTGTATGCATGTGTATATATATGTGTACACACACACACACACACACACACACACACACACACACAATTATGCAGCCATCAAAAAAGAAATGAACTCTCACCATTTGCAAGATGTGGATGGAACTAGAGGTTATTATGCTAAGTGAAATAAGTCAATCAGAGAAAGACAATTATCATACGATCTCACTGATATGAGGAATTTGAGAAACAAGACAGAGGATCATAGGGGAAGGGAAGGGAAAATGAAGCAAGACCAAACCAGAGAGGGAGACAAACCTTAATCTCAGGAAACAAACTGAGGGTTGCTGGAGCAGAAGGGGGCGGAGGGGGATGGGGTGGCTGGATGATGGACATTGGGGAGTGTTTGTGTAGTAGTGAGCTCTGTGTATTGTGTAAGACTGATAAATCACACACCTGTACCCCTGAAACAAATGATACATTATATGTTAATTTACAAAAATAGAAGAGAAAAAAAGACACACTAACAGGGGACATACCCTCTTATCTTCCCTTCTCATCTTCTGTGATACGAACTCCATCACTTCACCCTTTGTATTACAAAAGAATTATCATATTCTCCCCTGGACATACTTCCAAAATGTACTTTCTTTAAACTAAAAGGATCTCTATGGCAAATGGTGCTGGAGTCAGTCCCAAAATTGTTGTTGTTTATATTTAATAAAGGCATAATGACAAATGAAATTTAAAAAAAGAGACCAACATAGAGATAAACATGCTAAAGTAACTGTTAGCTCCACAACACCCCCCCTCGCTTCAAAAAACTGATTTTCCAGTGACTATAAAACCAGATGTTTTAGAATGATATAAGAGACATTCCCATAGTTTGGCCTTAACTTGGGGCTCTAGTCTCATCTGCAACCATTCTGCTCATTTTCTCTTCTCCATGCCTTTGGTTATGCCTTTCAACTCTCACCTCTGCCTGTGTAAATCTTATCCATTCATCAAGAACCAGCTCAGATGTTATTTCCTCCATGAGGTCTTCCCCATTCCTATTCTCAAGCAGGAAGTTAAGTCTCCCTTTCTGTTCTTATCACAGTTTGTAAGTTTATATGAACACTTTACATTCAGTTTTGTGTTTAACTAATTGCCTCTACTAAAACATAATAAGCTCCTGGGGACAGGGACTGTGTCCTGCCTGGAGCAGTGTATATTCCCACAGCTTTTATCATTCAGATGTGATACTTAAATCAACTGAAAAGACTAGAATTGAAAGTGAGACTGAGCCTTAAGCTTCACTCAATTGTTCCATAATGTTTACTATTTTTTCAGTTTCTAAGGTCTCCTTAAAAATCACCTTTTTTGGACACTATTATTTATCCTAAGAAAAAATTCTTAAAAAGGAAAAGAAGAACTCTAGTGGAAAAAATAGAAACATTTCAAGTTTTCAACAATAAAAATGGCTAGATGCCTTGTAATACATTAGATATAAACTGACACTATCAAATGAAAATTGAATAATGAAATTGTGTAGAAATATGATGAAAACTAATAATGGTAAGAGGAAAAAGTAAAACACAGAATTCTATCTACACTATTATTAGGCAAAGAAAACCAAAAAAACAAAAATGCATGCAAATGGGTGAGAGGAATGCTGAAAGGAATGCTGAAAAATTAAGACCACTGTTTGTTATGGTGTAGAACTGTGGACAACTTCTGATCTAAAAAGAAAAAAAATGGTATTAGTTATCTTATTTATGCTGATACACAATACCATTTCTCCCTGAAAAAAGGAAAAAAGCTGATCAATATTAAAATACAGAGTCCAATGGGGCACCTGGGTCTCTCAGTTGGTTCAGCATCAGACTCTTTTTTTTTTTTTAAGATTTTATTCATTTGTCAGAGAGGGAGACAGAGAGAGGACAGCAAGAGGAATGGCAGACAGAAGAAGCAGGCCCCCGGCAAGCAAGGTGCCCGTTGTGGGACTCGATCCCGGGACCCTGGCATCATGACCCTGACCTGAAGGCAGACGCTCAAATGACTGAGCCACTCAGGCATTCCTCAGCATCTGACTCTTGATTTTGGCCCAGATCATGATCTCAGGGTTGTGGAACTGGGCTCCATGCTGGGCATGGAGTCTGCTTAAGATTCTCTCTCTCTCTCTCTGCTCCTCCCTACTCTTTCTCCCTCCCTAATAAATAAAATAACACTTAAAATATGGAGTCCACTAAATTTATAAATTCCGTAAGGGAACAATGGATCTTCATCGAGGGCAATCTGGCCTAGTACTCCTTCCCAGAATTCCAGTGATGTCTGTAGGACATTTTTAGTTGTCACAGTAGGGTGCAGGTAGGGAGGAATCTACTGATGTCTAGTGGGTAGAAGCCAGGGACGCTGCTAAATATCTTATGATGCACAGAAAAGTGTCTCCTTCCCTCCGCAATAAAAAATTATTCAGCCCAAAGTGTCACTATTGAGAAACTCTGGGACAGAGAATGTGTCATGTTGCTGGTCTCCAGAAGCCTACTGGCTAACATGGGGCCAGAGGCCCAAAAAGTGCTCACAAGCAGTATAACTGAATGAACACACGGCATCCTTTCTCCTCGGGTTTTCTCCTGATTCTAAGAACTACCCGTTGTCAAAATTTTTATCTTGTGCTGGTCTCTTCTAGTAAACCGAACTCTGAAGCTTTAAAGCATCAATTCTTTAAAAGGTATTAAAGGCATTATCAGAGTAATGACTTCTTGTAACCTCTAGCTCCTAAAGACATCAGAATTTGCTGCACTGAGCTTTTCAAAACCTTTTTAACTCTTGGTAGTAACTTCAAGAATAGCTACAGCTTATTCTATAAAAACAGAGCATAAAAAATAAAAATACATTACAAAACATTTTTCAAAATATTGTTTAAAGGAACAATGATAGACTAGTTTGCTTATGAAATGACCTCTAAAAAGTCTGATGTGTCTTCAATCTCAAACTCAAGATTCAAGGAACATTTACTGAACATCTGCCAAGTACACAGCACTATACTAAAATGATATAGAAAAATTTTCCACTTTAAATACACCATACACATATGACATCTGTTAAACTAATACTGGCATTATATCTCACCAACCTTTTTAGACACATCTTGTTTGAATTCTTGCACAGGAGACTCATTTCCAACTTGGTGTGCAGTGTTCTCAGTTTCCTATATTAAAAAGAAAAGAAAAACAGATCAAATGATGACTTCTTTAAAATTCTGCTTAAGATGGGTACAAACTAGAAAACACAGCATTAATAAAGCAAAGGCCCATAAAGGGCTTAGATGTTTGTCTGAGGAAGATGCCCAGATATTTTATGCCAAGCGGGAAAATGTGATTTGTATAAGGTTACTACTAGTCAGCAATTTTTGGTATTTCTTTTTTTTTTTTTAAGATTTTATTTATTTATTTGACAGAGAGAGAGATCACAAGCCGGCAGAGAGGCAGACAAAGGGAGAGGGAGGAGGAAGCGGGCTCCCCGCCGAGCAGAGAGCTCTATGTGGGATTCTATCCCAGGACCCTGAGATCATGACCTGAGCCAAAGGGAGAGACTTAACCCACTGAGCCACCCAGGTGCCCAATTTTCGGATTTCTATGGCAATAAGTTATTTTCCTATAAATGTGCCCGTCTTTTTAACATTAAAAACCATACAGGAAGGTAAAAACTGCTGAGTACTTCTATAGCTTAAAAAGATGAAGGATTAAAAAAAAAAGATGAAGGATTTAAAGCAAGAATCAGAATTCCTATTTTTCCCAGAGTATTGCTCCATAAATATGCATAAATATAAAAGTACATAATGTAAAAAACCACATTCAGAGAATAGTTTTCTTAAAAATGCTACATGCTTTAGATGAAAGGAATCAAGGCAACAGAAGTTAAATAAAATCCCACAAACAGTAACAGATGAAAATTAAACCCACCAAAAATACATATATATCTACGTATACATTCATATACACATACGTACATATATATATATACTTGGGAGGTTAGACAACGTAGAAATGGATACGGCTTTTCTGCTGGAAAAAAAATTCTGGTAAAATAAGATAATTACACATTTGCAAATGTAAACATAGTATTTGTCTCCATTCTAAAATGTCATTACGTTTACAGAAGTATAGCAATTTGAATGCTATTAATGATACTGAGAAAAAAAACTTTTCATAATTTTTGGCACACATGATTGAGTCAGAGAAGGTCATAATAACCATTTTTGACAGATAACAACCTAAGGCACATAACGACGTACGTATGAAGGTAGCACTTATACAAGTATTAGGATATGATCACGACAGGTGATGTGATAAAATTATTCCAGATCAACATAATGCTGAAGATTTAATGTGTTAGAGAAATTTCTGTAGGATTTCCGATATCTTCAAGCTGAAAAGTTGTTTCATGGAATTTAAAGTGTCAGGTTAAAAAAATTCTAACTCTACCACAACCCATGAGGGCCTATATATTTGACACCTTCTATACTTCTCACCTCCCTTGTCCACCATAACTCCACAATCACACTGTGGCCAACTGGATGGTTTTTTACCACCCTAGGATGACAGCTCAAGTTTTATAACATGAGAAAACCTTCCCTGACCACCTGAAAATATCCTTACCTGCTTAACTTTCTATCACATTATCTATATTTTCCATTTCTTCATTGTATTTATCTCCATCTGAAACGACTCTGTTAACTTGCTTGTTTTTTTTTGTCTCTTCCCTGCCCCGCTAGAATGTAAGCTCCATGAGAGCAGGGGCTTTGATCTGTCTACCACTATGTACCCAGTACCTAAAGCAGTGCCAGGAAAAGTAATCACTTGCTAAATGAATGCTGAGTAACGCATGGCTCTGGCATTTCTTTAGTAAATACATATACTTTAAGTTTATATATCTTTAATCAAATTCTGGTTTTAAACTAAAAGAAAAAGAACTCTAATCAAAACCAATTAGTAAGATAATCTTGACAAGATGAAGGACAGAGAATACTTGAAGGGCTGATGGTCATCGAGTACAGTTAATGCATATTAGAGAACCATCTTCAACTATCTTATGAATTAAGTATATTTATACAATTATCCTCCAATAACTGTTCATTAGTAGGAAAATCAGAAGCACTATACAACAATAATTCCATGGGTATGTTCCCTAAATTAAACTAAGCAAACATACACACTAATAATTCCTGTGCCTCAATTTAATTTGTTGGAATTAAGTACTTACAACCATCACAGATTAACATTGTCACACTGATCAAAACTGCCAAACAGTGGTTAGACTTCTATTTTATCTAGCTTTAACAAAAGTCTCTTGGACTTTGAACCTTTGAAAGGTATCAACCTCTATAAGGTAAACTGTGGTTAAGTCACAAGTTTAATGGAGTGATATGGAACCTACCAGAGGATCTAGTCTCTAGAGAAGTTCATCAAAAGGTTTCTTCGTAAAACCTGATTTAGCACATACATAGTCATCTGTGATTCTCTCTCAGGTATGTCTAAGGTCCAGGTCTTTCCCCTAGCACCTTGATCAGGCTGTGGAGGCAAAGCAAAGGAAGCCAAGAGTGTGCCTGCAGAAAACCAACACCAACTAGAACTTCAGACACTCATTTATTACCTCCTTCCGGAGATGGGCTGCTGCATCACTAAAGCACAAGGCCTACCAAATCCCAGCTTCCCACCATTAGGCCATTGCTTTAACCCATGCCTATCACAACCTCAGAAATAGATTTCCTTAAGAGGTACGGTTGGGGGAGGGGTGGTGCATGGGTGGTGGCTCAGTTGGTTAAGCATCTGCCTTCAGCTCAGGTCATAATCTCAAGGCCTTGGGACTGAGTCCTGCATCCCGCTCCCTGCTCAGTGGGGAGTCTGCTTCTCCCTCAAACTTTGTCCCTCCCCCCCATCCACCCTCCCACCCTGATCATGCTCTCTTTCTCGAATAAATAAATAAAACCTTAAAAAAAAAAGATGTATGGTAGGATCATTCAGTGTCTAGCAATTCACTCCACTGTTTCCCTCCATCTCTGTTGGATATTAGAAAGCTGCTTGTACCCTCCTCACAGTACTCAGTTCTACAGTTTGAGCTTTCCAATTTTAATAAGCACTCCAATAAAAGACTAATCATTTTAACAAATAATTTGTACAAAAGTAATCTATACCTGGGGTGCCTGGGTGGCCCAGTCAGTTCAGTGTCTGCTTCGGCTCAGGTCATGATCCCAGGGTCCAGGGATCAAGTCAAGTCCTGCATATGACTCCCAGCTCAGCAGAGAGCCTGCTTCTCTCTCTCCCTCTGCTGCTCCCCCTCCTTGTGCTCTGTCAAATAAATAATATCTTTTTTAAAAAGATATTATTTATTTATTTATTTGACAGAGATCACAAGTAGGCAGAGAGGCAGGCAGAGAGAGAGGGGGAAGCAGGCTCCCCAAGCAGAAGCCCGATGTGGAACTCAATCCCAGGACCCTGAGATCATGACCCGAGCCGAAGGCAGAGGCTTTAACCCACTGAGCCATCCAGGCACCCCAAATAAATAAGATCTTAAAAAAAAAGTAATCTACACTCTAGGAGATTTTCATTATTATCTACTAAAGAATAGTAAGCTAAAAATGTCAGTTATTAAAAAATTCAGGTCACTTCTAGTTCTTACTAGTGAGGAAGGGGAAGCTATTAACAGTGACTAAAGTAAAATTTTATGTATTTACTTATTTACTTTTTTAAAGTTTATTGTTTTTATTTTTTGTTAACCTTTACCCTCAATGTGGGGCTCCAACTCATGACTCTCAGATGAAGCCAAGAGTCGCATGCTCTTCCGACTGAAACAGTTACATGCCCCAAAAGTGAAATTTTAAAAAATATTTTAGGGGCGTCTGGGTGGCTCAGTCGTTAAGCCTCTGCCTCCGGCTCAGGTCCTGATCCCTGGGTTCGAGCCCCACATCAGGCTCTCTGCTCAGCGGGAAGCCTGCTTCTCCTTCTCCCACTCCCCCTGCTTGTGTCCCTCTCTGGCTGTGTCTCTGTCAGATAAATAAAATCTTTAAAAAAATAAAAAATAAATAAAAAACAACATAAAAAATGTTTTATTTAGAGACATGACCTCTATTCTCTTTTGCTGAGAAGAGGAAAAAAGAAAAACAACCAAGAAATAATTCTTAAAATAGTGGTCATGTCCATCCATCAATTCCTATCAACACAATTCCTTTGTCCAAGTCTCAAGTCTTGACATTCTAAATGCCTCTTAACAGCTCTCTCTACACTTAGTCTCTTTCCTCCAAACTATCTCCCATCCTTCCACCACTTAATCTTTTGCTAAGTCCCCCAGCCAAAAAACTCTAAAGAGCACAACTGTTAAGACATAGAAAAATTGACTTTTAAAATGTATTGCTTCAAAATTTTAAAGCCAAGAGTTTTTTTAAAGGATTTTATTTATTGGAAAATAGGGGGTAGGGGAAAAGGGGACAAGTTGACTCCATACACAGCGCGGGCTCAATCATGACCTGAACAGAAACCAGATGTTGGAAGCTCAACTGACTGAGCCACCCAGGTGTCCCAAAGCCCAGAGTTCTTAAACTGATATTTGAGGTTCATCAAAATCTGGCCTCACTTTACTTTTCCATCATTTCACTGCTGAAACATTTATATAGGTCACACCAGTTTTTCAATGCTCCCAGCAAATCCTACACTTTTGCATATTAATGAGCACACACTATTGCCTAACACACAATGCTTTCTGAATTTTTCTCTATCTGCCTATGCAGTTCTTTCCCAATTTTCAAAGCCAGCCCAAGTTCTACCTCCTCCCTGAAACTTTTCTCTGCTATTCCAGGTACCCATGCTCTCTCCTGTTGTTCTCTCTCTCCCTTCCTCTTCCAAACTGCTTGGAGCACTTAAAGGGTACTCTATTCTACAAACACTAATACCTCATATACATCCCTCTTCTGTGAGACTGTAAAACCATAAAAAACATCAGGACTATACCAAATCTTTCCTTGGACTGCTTAATATCAATAGATATGCCGTTATACATGATAAGCACTCAATAGTCAGTACATTCATACCACTGACTACTATTTAATAAAAAGGAATTAACTGCTGATACAAGCAACAATTTGGCTCTCAATCCTTTGAGCCAGTGTCAAAAGGTCACACACTGTATAACTGCATTTATAGGATATTCTCAAACGACAAGACTACCGGAATGGAAAACAGCTTAGTGGCTGCCTGGGGTTAGGGATGATGTGAGGGAGGGGGTAGGTGTGACTTTATAAAAGGGTGGCACAAGGGAGATCTTTGTGGTGATGAAATAGATCAGCACTTTGTGGTGGTAGTTACACAAATATATTTATGTAATAAACTGAAGCAAAACTATACACTCCTATTGTACCAATGTCAAATTTCTGATTTTGATATGGTACTATAATTAAGATACAACCGCTGGGTGAAATGCATGACAGATACACAGGAGTCCTCTGTACTCTGTTCGCAGCTTCTTGTAATCTGTAATTATTTCAAAATAAAAAGTAAAAAAAACACCATCCGACTTTTCTTTTTTTACTAAATATGTATATTTTCTATCTAATTTTATTCAAGTTAAGCACAATCTATAATTACTAAGATAAAGTAAATTTCGCAAACCTATTTTTTTTTCTCACAAACCTATTTCTTATAACCTATAAATATCTTAGAGCTATGTGGCTTTTAAGACCTATAGGCATAAACAGCAATTGTCTCTGGGTGTGGGGACTGGGAAGTGGAGGATGACGAATGGGAGGGAAGCTACATTTTCAACCATCTACTTTTTGTACTGAGCAGATTTTAACCATGTCAGGAATTATTTTTAAAAACTGTTTTCATGAAATAGAGTAAATACGAGAACTTTTATAAAAAAATATAAGGAATGAAGAACAACCTTAAACACTCAGTTTAAGAAAAAGAACATTACCACTAGCTTTCAACCTCTTGCATATCCTTCTTCATTTTTATTACATTCTTTCCCCCTCAGAGATGCCAGATACCTTGAATTTTGTGTTTATCATCACTTGCCGTTCTTTACAGTTTTACCATGTTTCTATCACCAAAAATTACATTCTAAAGAATATATTTTTTCATGTGTTTTTGAACTTAATATCAATGGAATCTTACTGTATGTATCTTACTGTGACTTGTTTTTCCCCCACTTAACACTATGGTGCTGAAATTCATCTATGTCACTGTATATTACCAATTCATTCATATCTGCTGCTGTAGAATAAGGTATATGAACATATCACAATTTATCAAAGAGATCAGTATCCAATGTGTATAAATAGAAGGTAGGGACACTGGTACTAAAAAAAAAATATAGCATGTTTGAAATTATACATACATTATACACAAACTCAAACATACAAATACAGTATATATTCTGTTTGATAGAAATAGTTTTGTTTGGTGATATTCTTGGACCTAAAATGGCTCTCACTTGCATAACATCTCAATATCAAACTCCTTTGCTTGGAAATAAAGCTGGGATTGATTTTTATATACAGTGATGATACCAATGCATGTGTCCATAAGAAGTATACAACTGTTTTGGTTATTCCACATTTCTGTCACGCAAGTATTATTTCTTCAATTAACACACACACGTATTTTATAGTATTCTTCTATTCTAAAAATTATAAAACAAAATTAGTGGAAATCTAAAATATTTATAGTCCCTTCCTTATAGCACAATATTTGTTATTTCTAGAGTACCTAATCACACCTAGTAAGACACAGGGACAATATTATTTACCAAAAAATAAGTAACAGCAAAAGCAAGAAAATGAAGATTTACATAAAACAGAAAAATGAATGAGAAGTCTACACAACTTGTAGAAATATAACTCTCAGAAAACACAACTTACTTTTAATGTTGAAATCCCAACCTTTCCTGGAGACCTGTACAGAAATAAAAGGAAGGAGGTGAATAGTGGAAGCAAGAAGGGAAATACTTCTACACATTTATTTATTATTTATTTTTTTTTAAAAGATTTTATTTATTTATTTGACAGAGAGAAATCACAAGTAGGCAGAGAGGCAGGCAGAGAGAGAGAGGAGGAAGCAGGCTGTCCGCAGAGCAGAGAGCCCGACGCGGGGCTCGATCCCAGAACCTGGGATCATGACCTGAGCCGAAGGCAGAGGCTTTAACCCACTGAGCCACCCAGGCGCCCCCTTCTACACATTTTTAAAGAGAAGTCCACATTAAAAAAAAATTATATAGTTTGTGATTGAAAAAAAAAGTCTTCTGTGCACATAGAAAATGTAGAAAACATAAAAAAAAAAATAGAGAAGAAAATACAAGTGACCCATAATCCTACAATCTGAAGATTTGAGTATGTACCTTTTCTCTTCCCAGGTACTTATGATATATAACACTATAATAAGCATCCTTGGAAATAAAATTCTGTGCTCTTCCATGATAAATGTCTTTAAAATAAATTTTCTAGGGGTGCCTGGGTGGCTCAGTTGGTTCAGCTCCCAACTCTTGATTGCAGCTCAGGTCATGATCTCGGGTTCGTGACATCAAGACCCCAGTAGGGCTCCACATTGGGCATGGAGCCTGCTTAAGAGTCTCTCTCTCCCTCTCCCTTCACCCCTCCTCCCCACGTCATGTATATTTTCTCTCTCTTTAAAAATAAGTAAATCTTAAAACAAAACCCAAAACAAACAAAAACCCCAGTAGCTATATAAAATAGTGCGCACCATGTAATTGTAGTACCCGGACAATATAATTCCATGTTAACAAAGGACAATTTCCAGAAATGGAAAATATATTCCCAATTTTTTTGGCTTCCCAGGCAAACCTATACTGCTATGTAACAAAATTCTCTTTATCCAGAGGTGATTAGGACCAAGGCTATTATGATTTTTTTAAAAAGGAAAAAAGAGGGGTGCTTGGGTGGCTCAGTAGGTTAAGCCTTGGACTCTTGATCTGATCTCATGATGGTGAGATCAAGCCCCACATTCAGCTCTACCCTCCATGGGGGGTCTGCTTTTCTCCTTTTCCCTCTACCCCCCCATTCAAGCACACTCTCTCTCAAATAAATAAATCTTAAAAAAAGAAAAAAGATTCCACACAAAGGATGTCTAAAGCAATGTAAGTGCAATCAAAATTACAAAAATAAAAAAAACTTTGAAAGGGCTTGAATTTCTATGTGGCATATATTCTGAATGCCAATTAGGAAAAAAAAAAAATCACCCGCCAGCTCTCAGAGGTGTAGCTGCAAGATGAAGTAAGATTAAAAAAACACTTAAGCCCCGTATGAGGTAGAAAAGGGAAGAAAAAGAAAATCTGCTTTCCCTATGGCCCTCATTTTGAGAAATCTGACCAGGTTTTTTAGCTGTCAAAGAAAAAAAAACACACACAGAATGTGGAGCCACATTTATCTGTTATGTAACCGATTTCATAAAGAACGCTTTCTGGCCGTTGAGTCACAGGATCTAAATTATGGGCCAACTATTGACACACATGGAAATATTCCAGATTGGTTCTAACAGGACTTTACATATAGCGATGTACAAACTGTAAAGAGTAATTTATTACTTCCTTCTGAGAGCCAAGGGGACATAATGAAAAGAGCAAGAGCTTTCAAGCATACGGACTCTGCTTCAATAGTCTTTCTACCATTTACTCTACATGTGATCTTGATCAAATCATTTAATTTCTCCAAACCTCAATCTCCTCTGTAAAAGGGTAAAAGCACTCTATTTCACAGAACTTCTGTAAGGACTAAGTGAGAGCCATGGGGCATGAACAGTAAGTGGGAGTTTCTTTAGCAGCTTTAAACTGCTTCATCCAAACTCACAAATGATGAGCTCCAGCAAGTGCCTCCAAGATACTCCGGCAGTTTGTCAGCAGCGGGGAGCCCGAGTCCAGTTTTTGAACACAGAAAAGATACCCTAAAAGCTGTCAAACTCCAGCCCACTTACCAATAGGGAATATGAAAAAAATCAGATTATATTGAGCCGGTGATTAAAATGGGATCTGGCTTACATTCTGTGATGCCATTAAATAAAAAACTAGTAACAAAAGACACTCATGTTTGAAACATATTTTAAATGTTATGAAGTTGTTATGGTCTTGGTAGGCAGTAAAAGTTTCAGACTACTATATCTTCTTCTAGGCTAATCAAGCCTAAGATTGTCTTTACCAGGGTAGCCTACAGGTAAGACCAGAATTCTTTTATGATACATTTTTTTGAACCATTTATAGAACATTGGCATCTAGTAAAAAGTGAAAGTAGTGGCATCTGGGTGGCTCAGTGGGTTGGGCCTCTGCTTTAGGCTCGGGTCATGATCTGGGGGTCCTGGGATCGAGCCCCAAGTTGGGCTCTCTGCTCTACGGGAAGCCTCCTTCCCCTCCCCTCTCTGCCTGCCTCTCTGTCTACTTGTGATCTCTGTCAAATAAATAAAATCTTAGCTAAAATGATTTGTATCATGTGCCAAGATGAGAAAAGGACAATTAGTTTCACCCTAAGAAAAAGTAAATCATTATTTAGTATTCCCACAGGAAGGGTTCCTAATGGGGCATTGTAATAATAATAAAACAATGGCCATCATTTATTAAGCATGTGCCCAAAACCTTGCTAAGACTTGACTTGTTTCAGCTTCTTTTGTCCTCACAACTTTCCTATGAGGTAGTTTTATTACCTTCCCTATTTTACACAACAAAACTTGAGGCTTGGGTTAGATGAGGTCATTTAAATTGCACTGCTAATAAATAGTTGGGCCAGAATTAGACCCCAGGCAGTTTGATGCTGAGAGCCCACTCTCTAAAATACTTCTCAATACTGCCTCCTTTCTGGGTAAGGTGTTAAGATGATGATTATGAAAATATCCCAATTGGTGCTATGAATGAACACCGAAGTAAAAGCAATTAGTGCTGCTTCTTGAGTTGGACCAGGCTGATTAAGTCAAAAGCTCTGAACCCTAATCTGCCTTTTACAATTACAATTAACACCTAATTGATTTGGCACTGCTAGGGAATAAAATAATGAAACATTCTATATATAATATTTCAAGAGAGATGAAGCTTCTCTTTCAGTGCCAAATTTTTGAAAGTATTTTAATTATTTTTGAATTTCCATTTCAAAAGCTGCTTGTAAATAAGTACATCATGGGCTAAGTCTTGCCATTTCAGTAATCTTTCTCTTGAAAATACCTTCTTAAAGTATATAAAATTTTCCCTTTCTTACTGACTTAGAGTAATTATGCTCAAATACCACACTACATTTTAATATAGTAATGCCCTCCAGGGACACTTATTTGCAGGGACTTTATTTGCCTTCACACTATAGGACCCTAGGCTATTATGGTTGGAATGTCTGTTTTACAGTTTTGAATCTCTTTCCTCAATTTAAGTGGTCATTTTAAATGGTCACTTCTTACAGTTGGCCATGTACCTGTCTTTAAAAGCTTCTCTCCCCATCCCCTTCTAATTTTTTTCAAAGATTTTATTTATTCATGTGACAGAGAGAGAAAGTGAGCGAGTCCAAGCACGGGGAGTGGCAGGCAGTGGGAGCAGGGAGCCCACGCAGAGCTTAATCCCAGGAGTCCTGGGATGGTGAGCTGAGCCAAAGGCAGATACTTAACTGACTGAGCCACCCAGGCACCCCATTCCCTTCTAATTTTTGCTTCTAATCCTCATTGAGAGGGGAAACCAGGTTTTCAAAAATGGAATTATAAATCTAAAGGAAGAATCCAGAAATTCTGAGTGAGGGTCTCCCCATGAGAATTTTTGTACACGATTTTACTGTGGACTTTGTGGCACTTTTTTTGATTGGTTAGACTGTTTAAGTGACTACTTCTTATTTTCAGCTGTACTAGAGAATCCACTACCAAAGAAGTGGCTGCCAGGTAAGGGAGGCGTCCCTAATCTTAAGTATCTCTGGACAACAGCTCAACTCAGCCTCTGTTTCTCAGTCTCTAACTTCAAAGTAGAGAGAGATAACACTATACTATTTCAAGGTGATTATGTGCCTAAACTATTCATGTTCAGTTTGGGGACAGGAGAAATGGGTGTCTAGAGGTCATGAAAATTAAGTTCTACTTTAGGTTTTCCCAACATACTAAGCTGCATGACTTTTAAGCAGGAGTTTTTTTAGAGTTCCTGTAATTTTAGGAAATTTTAAGACTGTTCATTAGCTTGGGAGAGAAGATGCTAATTTATACCATGATTAATGATCTAAATTTTATACCCTCGGATTTCCCTTAAACTTGAGATATACTGTAGGAAACACTGACATAAACCAACACACACATCCAGAAACGGCCAGTATTACTTTCATACATCTAGTTAACTAGAAAAATATTCCTTCAAAATTTCTGTACATACTAAATATTGTAAATTAGATTCCCTGTTTTTACAGGTTAAGGTCAGTACCTTTTTCCCCAGGAAAAGTCTAAATGCCTACATAAAATAACTTTTACTGCACCCCACACAAGTGAAATATTAATGAAATTCTAAAGT
Source organism: Meles meles (assembly GCF_922984935.1). NCBI lineage: Eukaryota > Metazoa > Chordata > Mammalia > Carnivora > Mustelidae > Meles > Meles meles. Next base: position 100,855,817 of record NC_060087.1, on the reverse strand, counting down.
GGGGCACCTGGCTGACTTGGTGGGTAGAGCAAAGGACTCTCAGTCTCTGAGTCCTGAATCCAAGGCCCACACTGGGTATGGAGCCTGCTTAAAAAAACCAAACCAAACCAAGCCAAACTCCGAATAGGTAGACATACTTACGTATTGGTGGTATACCCCTATTTAAATAAAACCTAAGAAACCAAAATGAGAGCTTCAAAAGTTCATTTTTTCATTTGAAAAGTTTTATGACAGGGTAATTTTATTTATTTTTATTTTTTTTCAAAGATTTTTTTATTCATTTGACACAGAGATAGAGCACAAGTACACAGAGCGGCAGGCAGGGGGAGAGAGAGAAGCAGGCTCCACTGAGTAGAGAATCTGATGCAGGGCTCAACCCCGGGACCCTGGGATCATGACCTGAGCCAAAGGCAGATGCTTAACTAACTGACTGAGCCACTCAAGTGCCCAAATAGGGTATTTTTAAATGAAATATTTTCAACATATTTAAATATCTGATTGACAAAGTTTAATTTAAAGAATAAATGTGCTTCTTATGAAGTTGAACAAAAACATCAAAGCTAAACTTCCTTGACTACCTAATAGCAAAAGTAAAACTTCAAACATACTAATACTAGTTGCAAACAAAGAAAATCTTGAGTTTGCAAGTTTCTGAAATTGAAGACAATATCTACCAATGACACTATTAAATTTAAACATGAAAAACAAGCAATTTCTAAAACAGCTTTATAATAAAGGCTGTTGTAAAAAAAAAAAAAGTACTGGTATTCTACTAAAAAAACCCCACAGGGCTTACAGATCAAACATTAAAATTATTTTTACTGTGGCTTCCACTTGGATTTTGAATATAAATAAAATTATCAAACTAGAACTTCAGTAATTTTCAATACAGAGAGAGTATCTCAATTCATTATACCCTTTTAAAAAAGATTTTATTTGAGAGAAAGTGAGAGTGAGAGAGATCACAGAGGGAGAGGAGGAGGGAGAAGCAAACTCACTGCTGAGCAGGGAGTCTAGCACGGGGCTTGATCCTAGGACCCCTGGATCATGACCTGAGCCAAAGGTAGATGCTTAATGTACTGAGCCACCCAGGCACCCCTCATTATATTCTGTTTTGTATAAGAAAGTTATTTTCATGTACTCACTATGTTTAGCTTACACTAACAAAGTTCATGTTTGTATATAAAATAACATGTGACAGATGGTTTCTCAAAGTCCCTATCCATTTAGCATTTTAATTATAGTTTTCCTTTTGCAGCTAAGGAATTTGTGTTTAGAACAATTCATTTTAATGTCTGCACAATATTCATTATTTTTTAAATTTACATGGCTTCAAAACATTGCCTTGGTGATTGTGCAAGACAATACAGGAGTTATTTTTCTTTTATAAACTCTGACCTGATCCAGCGATAGCCTATACATACCTTCAGCACAATTTCATTAGAATAATAAGGTCACACTCTCTGGCAGGTGCCCAGTCACTAGACTTGGATCTGAGGACAATAACTGCAACTTACCTAAAAATTGCTCACCAAGTGTCCATGGGAAGTACAATGTCCAATCCTTTATAAGCTCTGACACAGTAATACTGCATTCAATACAATTTCAGTGAAAGCTTAACAAATATGCAAGCAACACAACGCTTTATTAACCCTCTTAGATACCTTGACTTTGGAACTTGCTAAATCTGACTCTCTAGTAACTTCAAGAACATACTCATTTACTTTGGAAAAACAAAATCAGTCTTATAGAAAATGCAGAGCAGCAGGCTATTTTTAAGAGATGTGGATGCAACATAACTGTGGGTTTTCTGTCACAGGGGACAGAAGCGCGTATACCTATCTATTGATGTTGCCTAGTGTTAAAGAAATTTATAATAATTCTTTTTAAAATCCTAAAAAGTAAACAGAACAAAACCAAACCCTGAAATCCTAAAAGGATTTTTTTTTTAAGGGAAGAATAATTTTTTTGAAGACTATCTGAGAGAGAGACAGAGTGAGTGGACGAGCGAGTAGGGTTCAGAGCAGAGGAAGAGGGAGCAGACTCCCCACTGAGCACGGAGTCCAACATGGGGCTTGATCTCCCAACCCTGAGATCATGACCTGAGCCTAAATCAGACGCTTAGCCAATTGAGTCACTCAGGTACCATGGGAAAAATAATTTTTTTAAAGTGTCTGAAGGAAGTTTAAGAACCATTTATACTAATGATCTCATTTCATATGTGAGGAAAATGAGGCTAAATAAGGAGGCATTAACCCATTCATTTAACATTTACCTACTGTTTACCATGTACCAGCACAGTGCTAAGCACTGGGTGTAAAACAATGAACAAAGCCAACATGATCCGGACCATTGTAGAGCTTAAGCTAAGATCAAAGGCCTAGTTAGGACTAGGACACAAGTCTCTTTGCTGATTCTACCAACCCATGCAGCTTGTGAACTTACCCTAATAATTCTAAAAACCATGGTTTCACATGCATTTGTAGCCAACCAAGTAAAACTGGCCACTTATTACAGCCTTGATAATCCAAAGTGCCACCACAAATTGCCCAGGGAAGACATGGGGGGCCCAGAGACTGAGAAGGCAACATAACATCAATTTGGAAGTTGAAGGGCTAGAAGTTTAACTACACAGTAAAATAACATGAGCTAGAATCAAGAGATAGGACTTTTAGTCCTGCATCTGCTAGTAACAATGAATGTGACTGACCATAAAAATATATTCTGGGGGAGATTTTCCCAACTTTCAATTATGGCCATTTCAAACGTATACAAAATTGGAGAATATTATGAACCCACATGTACAATATATTGACCATGTTCAATAGTGATACCAATACTCCTCCCCTACACCCCTGTCAGATTATTCTGAAACAAATCCCAGAAACTGTTTTATTTTTACCCATAAAAATGTTATGTATCTAAAAGAGACTTCTATTTAAAACATAACACCACAGGGGCACCCGGGTGGCTCAGTTGGTTTAGTGACTGCCTTCGACTCAGATCATGATTGGTCCTGGGATGGAGTCCCACATCTGGCTCCTGGCTCAACAGGGAGCCTGCTTCTCCCTCTCCCACTCCCTGCTACTCCACCTGTTTGCGCTCGCTGTCTCTCTCTCTGTCAAATAAATAAATAATTCTTAAAAAATATTAAAAAATAAAACATAACCACAATACTATTATCAAATTTAACAATACTCTATTATACACGGTCTTGAATTCATATTGCCCAGATTGTCTCAATTAGTTTTTACAGTTGGTTTCTTTCAATTAATATCCAAATAAGGCCCATGTGTTATAATCAGTTGATACGTCTCTCTCAATCAGTAGGGTCCCCTTCAATTTCTTATTTCTTGCAGTTCATGTATTGGAAGAAATAGGTTATTCATCCTGAAGAGGATTTTCAGGGCAGTTAAACTACTCTTTAGGAGGGGTGCCTGGGTGGCTCAGTGGTTAAAGCCTCTGCCTTCCGCTCAGGTCATGATCTCAGGGTCCTGAGATTGAGTCCCGCATTGGGCTCTCTGCTCGGCAGGGAGCCTGTTTCCTTCTCTCTCTCTCTGCCTGTCTCTCTGCCAACTTCTGATCTCTCTGTCAAATAAATAAATAAAATCTTAAAAAAAAACACACACAAAAAACCCCACTACTCTTTATGATACCATAATAGGAGTACATGTCATACATTTGTCCAAACCTGTAGAATGTCTAACACCAAGGGTGAACCCTCAAGTAAACTATGGACTTTGTGTGATTATGATGTGTCAATGCAGACTCATCAATTGTAACAAATGTACCACTCTGGTGAGGGATGCTGATAATGTGGGAGGTTATGCGTGTGTGAGTGGGAGGAGGTAAATGGGGAATCTCTGCACCTTCCTCTCAATTTTGCTGTGAACCTTTAACTGCTCTAAAAAAAGGTCTTAAACCAACCAACCAAACAACAACAAAAAAAGAAACTTAGGTTGTTCATCCTGTAGAAATTCTCATGATCTGAATTTTGTTGATTGCATTTCCACAATGTCATATCATAAAAAATATTGTAAAGGAAAACATGCAGGGGGCGCCTGGGTGGCTCAGTGGGTTAAAGCCTCTGCCTTCGGCTCAGGTCAAAGATCTCAGCATCCTGGGATCCAGCCTACTGAGATTCTGCCTACTTGTGATCTCTGTCTGTCAAATAAATAAATAAAAATCTTTAAAAAATAAATAAAACAAAACATGCAGAAGAAATTGGAAGGAGGAAACGGGTACATGTCCAAAGAAAACAGCAAACACCTGTAAGAACAATATCACAAAGACTGGTGCTCAAAATGTGCTAGGATTTTAAAACAAAAAAACCAGACACAGATTTTATGTTAATTTATATTCAGAACAAGAACAAGAAAAGGTACAGGTCTGCTTAAATGTACAGATAAATAGTATAATGCAAAAGGCTGCCTTGTTTTTCTTTTTCTAATCAAGATTACTGATAGTCAAACCAGAAAAGGAAAAACAAAACTGCAGAATGAGGAAATTTAATCCCAAAGCATTCAAGGAGATAAAAGTACCTAGATAATCTAAATGAGTTCAGTTCTCCTGTCCCAGACATACCCCCAAGAATTTACACAGCTTACTTCCTTATCTAAAACCTTTAAAGAATCAGAGTCTTGAAGAAGAAAATGAGAAAAACACTAGATAGTCAACATTGGACAGCAGGTAGATGCTAAAAACTATAAACAGAGTCAATCCTAAGCAAAATCCTTGAGTATACTATTAAATGGATTAAAGGCCCTGGTGTGGGTAAAAGATAATTAAGAGTCAGTAAGCATTCACAGAAAGCCAATCATATGAGATTAACCTAATTTCCTTTTCTGATAGGGTTACTGACCTACAATATAAAGGAATACTGTATACATACAAAAAAATCTGGATTTAAGCACTAAATCCCTTTTCTTAAAAAAAGATTTTAGGGGAATCTGGGTGGCTCAGTCCTTAAGCATCTGCCTCCGGCTCAGGTCATGATCCCAAAGTCCTGGGATCAAGCCCTGCATCAGGCTTGGTGGGGAGCCGGCTTCTCCCTCTCCCACTCCCCCTGCTTGTGTTCCCTATCTCGCTATGTCTGTCAAATAAATAAAATCTTGAAACAAAATAAATAAATAAATATTTTATTTTTAAGTAATCTCTATATCCAATGTGGGGTTCAAACCCATAAACCCAAGATCAAAAGTCACATGCTTGACCGGCTGAGCCAGCCATGATATCCTTATAGACAGAAAAGAGATGTAGGCTAGAATACACTTAGGTAGGTCTGTAACTGGTTGAACATTACTCAAGGTATGCTGATTAACGGATCAATGAAAAACCATAAGGAACTATTAAATAATTTCTCCTGTGCGCTATCTTCCTTCCCTTTTTTTTTTAAAAGATTTTTATTTATTTATTTGACAGAGAGAGATCACAAGTAGGCAGATAGGCAGGCAGAGAGAGAGGAAGGGAAGCAGGCTTCCTGCCGAGCAGAGAGCCCAATGCGGGGCTCAATCCCAGGACCCCGGGATCATGACCTGGGCCGAAGGCAGAGGCTTTAACCCACTGAGCCACCCAGGCACCCCCCCTTCCTTTTTTTTAAAAAAAGTAATCTTGACACCCAATGTGTGGCTTGAATTTACAACCCTGAGATCAAGAGTCTCATGCTCTACCAACTGAGCCAGCCAGGCACCCCATCCTATTTATTCTTATTAATGTCTTGAATGTGGACACTGATGGCCTATCTACCAAATTTACAGATGACACAAAGTGAGGGATAAGGAATATACTAGCTGACAAGGCCCAGAAATATTTTATAACACATTAGAACAATAAACCAAATCTTAAAAGACTGCAGTGTAGTAGGGATAATGGTAAAATGCATGATTGGGGAGATGTGACTTAAGAGCAAACCAGGTAAAAACATTTAGGTATCAGGTCATGATCTCAGGGTCATGAGATCGAGCCCTGTGTCAGGCTCTGGACTCATTGGGGAGTCTGCTTGATATTCCCTCTCCCTCAGTCTACCCACTCTACTCTCTTTCTCCCTCTGTAAAAAAAATATAAATAAATAAATAAGAATATTGTGTGCAATTGGGATACCACATTTTAAGAGAAGCACTGATGAAACAGAACATATCTGAAAAAGAGAAACAATTTAAGGAATGTTCTAGAAACCAAGCATAATTATACATAAAACTAAGGATGCTAACCTGGAGAAGATAAGGAAGGAAATGAATGACTCTACTTTTGGGATTTGGAATTTATTTTGCAAAGTACAGGCACTGAAACTTTTCATATAGTCTAATTTTCTCACTAAAATATATTCTAAACTCTTACTTTATATTTGATATGTACAAAAAAGTACATGTAGCATGTGCATGTAATTCTGAAGCATAACAAATACAATCAACAATGATTCACCATGTCACCTGAGAATAGAGTCAAGACCAGTACAGCTACTGTGTTGCTCTATTCTATCTGCTGCCTTTCTCTTTGAGGAAACCACTAGCTCAGATGTGATTTATTGTTCCCTTACTTTATCATTTAAAAATGTAAGGTATCGGGGTGCCTGGGTGGCTCAGTGGGTTAAGCCTCTGCCTTTGGCTCGGGTCATGATCTCAGGGTCCTGGATTGAGCCCCGCATCGGGCTCTCTGCTCAGCGGGGAGCCTGCTTCCCCCGCCCTCTCTGCCTGCCTCTCTGCCTGCTTGTGATCTCTGTCAAGTAAATAAACAATATCTTAAAAAAAAAAAAAAAAGGTAAGATATCCCTAAACAATACATTGTTGTTTTAAGCTTTGTTTTCACAGATGTACTTCCAAAGAAGAAAGTGTTGGACTCAAAATTAAACACTGCACCCAAAAATTTTAGTATTCCTGTTAGAGTTACCTTTATCATTGCACACTCTAGTGTATTTAAATCTCCTAACTGTGCCCATAACCACCAGTCATCTTCTGCTGCTCCCCCACCAAGGGCTGCCAGATTTAGCAACTACAAATATAGGCTGTCCAGTTAAATTCCAATTTCAGATGAATAACAAATACATTTTTGGTATGTTTACCTAAAACTGGAATTTCATTGGCAGTCCTGTATTTTATTTGGCGACTCTACTCCACACCCAAGTTAATTAAGTGAACAATTAATCCTATGATCTGTTAGTGTGTGGTAAAGGGAAAAAGTGGGAGGAATTGAATGGCCAATATCATTGCATAAATATTCACTGAAGTATTCAATAGTGTTCACTGACCAGAAAAAAAGTAAAAAAAAAAAAACCTTGCACATGTGTGAATTCAAAGCTTTCCCTCAATGCATTCAGTGCATATGCCCAAAAGCAAATACTACTGTATATGTGCAGTTAAGTACGTTTTTCAAAAGTGCTCAGCAAAGAGTATGAAGGCATATTAATAGCTTAATTATTTTGGCTTAGATTATCCCCTTCCCCCAAAAGCAAAAAACAAACAAAAAACAAGAAGGCTACTGTAACAAATTGACAAAACCTCTAGACACGCAAATTGACTTATAACCATTATTTAAAGATACCTATATCATTTTGAAGCTGTTCTCAGTCAACATGTTCAAAGTGAGGTTAACCTATATAGGTCAAATAAACATCAACAGCCAACTTTCTAGATCACTATCAATTAAAATTATGTTGTCATTAAAAAGGGATTCAAGTGGCATCTAGATGGCTAAGTAGGTGGAGCATATGACTCTTGATCTTGGGGTTTTGAGTTCAAGCCCCACTATTGGGTATAAAGCTTACTTAAAGAACTAAAACCCTTAAAAATAAATAAATAAGGGGCACCTGAATGGCTCAGTTAAGTGTCCGACTCTTGATTTTGGCCCAGGTCGTGATCTCAGGGTTGTGAGATTAAGCCTTGCTTGGGCTCTGTGCTGGGTATGGAGCCTGCTTAAGATTCTCTCTCTCAGGGTGCTTGGGTGGCTCAGTCTGTTAGGCATCTGCCTTCAACTCAGGTCATGATCCACTCAGCAGGGAATCTGCTTCTCCCTCTGCAGCTTCCTCCTGTTCATGCCCTCTCTCTCTCTCTCTCTCTCTCTCTCTCTCTCTCCCAAATAAATAAAATCTTAAAAAAGGGGAGGGATTCAATTATTATATATATAAAATTATATATACAAAATCTATATATACCAATTCTTCATTTTTTTTAAAGATTTTATCTATTTATTTGACAGACAGAGATCACAAGTAGGCAGAGAAGCAGGCAGAGAGAGCGGGGAAAGCAGGCTCCCCGCCGAGCAGAGAGCCCGATGCAGGGCTTGATCCCAGGACACTGGGATCATGACCTGAGCAGAAGGCAGAGGCTTTATCCCACTGAGCCACCCAGGCACCCCAGGACACTCTTCCTTTTATAAAAAGGATACTAGAAATATTTCAGATACATTATTTGTCAACCAAAAAATGGATGAGTCTTCTGCAATATGAAGGATTTGCTTCCCAAGTCTGTCATTACATAATCTCAAAATCCTTCCACAACCACAAGCACTAATAGCTCCTAGATTTGAATGGCAATCAATACAAGTGTGTATTAAGAACCTTTATAGATTAAATTCCCCAAATAGAAGCTAGTTGCATGCACTGTTTTGCCTGGCTTACTGCAAAACCCACGTTTTGAAATCAAGTATTGACCTGTGTGATTATACACAGGAGTCTTGGTTTTTCAGAGCTTCAGCAAGTGGTTTCTCCCCAGGCAATCACTGGATCACCTTTTCCAATTTCAAACTTAAATCTTTATCACTCATGTGCTATGGCTTTATGGTAATCAGGCCTTAAAATCATGGTGCAAGTGCTTAAGTCTGCTTTAGAAAAGAATACTGCATTTCCGTGGTTTCAAAAAACCAGATCCCATAAACCACCCTACCTCTGGTTTCTCATCCTTTAGTTACAGATCCTGCCTTTGGGCTTGGTGTTCCTCTACCTCTTACCTGAGGGTTCTCTGAAAAGCAAACAAACACAATCTGTAAGCCTTCTGACAATAGGAAGGAGAGTGCAAACTAAACCTACATTTGCCATCTGCTTCATAGTCAACTAAACGACTAGGAACTCAAAGACCCACTTCCTAAAGCACACAAAGAAAATACTAAAAGCAATCTCATACTTAGCACATTTCCAGACTTTATACTATACTGGATGAAAAGAATATACCAAAACAATTTTGCAACACAAAGAAGAATGGATGAACAAAGTCTTTTTCTGTCAGTAAGAGGATGCACCTTTTTCTAGGCTCTGAAAAAACAAAACAAAACAAAACAAAACAAAAGGTGGTTGGCTCTGAAGAAGCCTCTTGTCAGGTTGCAAAATTCCTGGCAGAGTCCGAAAGGGGTAAAAAGCAGCAATGACATGGAAGAAGGAATAGAGTGAACCAGCTGGAACAAAGCTGGGGGAACATTTTTCTTATAAGGTGACTACCAACGGCTTAACAGAGAATTACCCTATAGCTTGATCTTGTTTTTATCCTCCTCTTCTTTTTGCCTTGCCATCAGGAAAATATAAAAGTAAAATGAGCTTAAGCAGTTTCTCAGGGAACTGAATCAAGCAGAACAAAGAACAGCTTGCCTGTATAAAGTGGGTGCTGGGATTCTAAGGTCCTAGAGGTGAATAGGATATGAGCATAGATAAGGCCTTACCAAGTCATTAAAGTAAGCAGGTAATTAAAGAGTTTTGCTTTCTAAAACCCAGTAAGCTGAAACAGGAAGATCTGATGGTAAACTAAGACCAACACCCAAGTGGCTAAGTCTAAATTAGGAATCAGAAGGGTTCTGGTGATCAGAAAACCTTGACATGAAGATTTTCTCTCCACTTAGGTCAGGCAGGAAAACAACATCAAACAGAAAGCCAAAGACAAAAACAAAAACCCAGTTCAAATTTAGATAAGATACAGTTTTATCTTTTAAATCTTGCTCTATAAATAAAATCTTAAAATGGGGGGGGCGGGTGACTGGGTGGCTCAGTTGGTTGGTTAAGCATCTGCCTTGGGCTCAGGTCATGATCCCAGGGTCCTGGGATCAAGCCCCACACTGGGCTCTCTGCTCAGCGGGGAGCCTGCTTCTCCCTCTCCCCTTCCCCCTGGTTGTCTTCTCCCTCTGTCTCTCTCTCTCTCTGTGTCAAATAAATAAAATCTTAAAAAAAATAAATAGGGGCGCCTGGGTGGCTCAATGGGCTAAACTTCTGCTTTTGGTTCAGGTCATGATACCAGGGTTCTGGGATCGAGCCCCATATTGGGTTCTCTGCTTAGCAGGGAGCCTGCTTCCTCCTCTATCTCTCTCTGCCTGCCTCTCCACCTACTTGTGATCTCTGTCAAATAAATAAATAAAATCTTAAAAATAAATAAATAAAATTTGGTGTGCAGTATTATTCATTGGAATTGAGGTATATACACTGATTTTGTTAATCACATTTTGAAAAAGATTTTTTAATATTTATTTGAGAGACCGAGCACGCATGCGAGTGCACTTGGGGAGGAACAGAGAAAGAGGGACAAGCAGATTCCACGTTGAGTGTGGAGCCTGATGTGGGGCCCAATCCCACAACCCTGAGATCATGACCGAAGCCAAAATCACGAGTCAGACATCCAACCTACTGAGCCACCCAGGTGCCCAGGCAGATTCTTATGGTAAGTTTTACTAATCAAATATGAAGCAATAAAATCATCCACAGAAAGTGGTAAGTCAAAGAACACCTTTAACTAATAACTGTACTCAAACTCGAGAATTGAGATCTAAGAGAAAATTATTTGCTGGCCTTTTAAAATGGAATCATTTGTAAAAATAAAAAAAAATAATTTGTGACAGTACCACACCCATTCTCACAGCTCTATTTTAAGTTGGCTGCTACCAAAAGTGAAAATCCCAACGGGAAAAGTCTAGGAATAGCAGAAAAAAAAAATTAGGCAATCACAAATGAGTCTTATTTTCCTAGTACAATCTATAATGTCATGTTTTAACTAAGCAGTCGAAAACAGGACTCATATTTCCCTAGATACATGGTGACACTGATTTATTAACAAGATTAACAAAAGCCAAGAATATAGTTATAATTATCAAATAGGGAATTAACAGAATCTTTGAGATATCAATTATTACTTCTATTATTCTTTGAAAGACCATTTTAAGTTTAAATACTATGAAAGTGAATAAGTAGAATATATCTAAAATACCTAATATAACTATTTTATCCATGATATTAATGGGAATAGATAGTGAAAAAAATTTGGCACAATGGCTCTGTTTTTTCAAAGTGTATTTTTGTGGCAACATTTATAAATAGTCTGTAATAAAAGGTAACTTCATAAATATAAATCTAGTCACATGTGAAGTAATTACAAACTTAAAGAAGACCCTTAATGATACGTATTTTTTCTAAAATGACAACCTGATTTTTCAAAACTCATTTACATAATCCATGTAGCTTTATGCCATATTCCTGAAAGAACATCTTGATAATCTATTTACTGACAAAAATAACAGAAAAACATATCCGTTCCCTGGGCCTACTCAAGAATTCTAAACTAAAAACATTCTACTTTGCACATTTACAGACTTTCAACAAATAACCACATTAAAACAGTAATTCAAGGAGAGGGCATCTATTTCACAATGTCCCAATTTGTCAGAGTGGGTTAGATAAAAATCACATCTCTTAATGATTTAAAGTAATTTTTAGTAAAATCATAACAGAAACAGGTAACTAAATTTTTGACTGCCTAGAGATGTTATTACTAAGGTAGTCATGCTAAATCACTTTGTAACCTACTTTTAAAAAACTAAATAAGAGGTTGGTCTACAGGTTATATCAAAAGCTTTAGCAAGTAAATGTGCTAGTATGATTTTTCAAGTTATCTAACACATCCAATGGTGTACTAATCTTAAAAAGTAAATGCCAGGGGTGCCTGACTGACTCCGTCAGTGGAGCAGGTGACTCTTTTTTTTTTTTTTTAAAGATTTTATTTATTTACTAGAGAGACAGAGATCACAAGTAGGCAGAGAAGCAGGCAGAGAGAGAGGAGGAAGCAGGCTCCCCGCTGAGCAGAGAGCCTGATGCGGGGCCCGATCCCAGGACCCTGGGATCATGACCTGAGCCGAAGGCAGAGGCTTTAACCCACTGAGCCACCCAGGCGCCCCGGAGCAGGTGACTCTTGATCCTCGGTCTTGAGTTCAAGTCCCATGTTGGGGAAAGCTTACTTTAAAAAAAAAAATAAAGTAAATACCTATAACATCTAAGGTCACCCTATATAAAAATAAGAGCTTTAAAAAAATCTGTCATGAGGCACCTGACTGGCTCAGTCGGTTGAGTCTGCCTTTGGCTCAGGTCATGATCCCAGGGTCCTGGGAATCAACCCTGCGTCGGACTTCAGACTTCCTGCTCAGTGGAGAGCCTGCTTCTCCTTCTCCCTCTGCCCCTGCTGCTCTGCCTACTTGTGCTCTTTCTCTATCTCTGTGTCAAATAAATAAATAAAATCTTTAATAAAATGTCACAATCTCCCCTTTAAAAAGTTTTACATAAATCAATTCTATGATCAGTGAACAGGTTTATTCACACTTTGAGATTCTTCACTTTTCTCTGAGTTTACTGCTCATCACCAAAGATGGGCAGAGGGACAAAAATCAAACGAAACTATTTATTTTGTTTTTGATTTTTTAAAAATTTACTGCTATCTGTGATAAAAGGTTGATGGGAAAGGAGTTTGTAAACTAATGAGTGAACTGAGGCGTTAGTGTAACTGATAGTTTTTAATTGTTCATGTTCTCCACCCATATCATGAATAATGGAAAAATGATCAAATTTCAGTACATTTAATATTAAGCATTTTATTTTATAAATTTGATTACTATGCTTTATGTATTTGAATTTCTACTTTTGCATTCTTTAATGAAATATGTATTAAAGACTTGATAATTCTCTAGAAAAATATCGAATTACCTAGAATGCTTACCTACATAAAACATTCCGAGTGGGGGTGCCTGGGTGGTTCAGTTGGTTAAGCAACTGCCTGGAGTCCTGGGATGGGCCGGAGTCCCGCATCCGGCTTCCTGCTCTGCAGAGAGCTGGCTTCTCCCTCTGCCCTTCTGTCCCTCTGCCCCTCTGATGCTCTCTCTCTCTCTTTCTCAAATAAATAAATAAAATCTTTAAAATAACATTCTGAGTGGCAAGTTTACTATTTATTATAAAAATGGTTATTCAATCTTATTTAGATCTTAAATAGTAATTACTGATAATATTATTTTTCTAATTACTTAGCTACAAGGAATGCATTTTCCTCATTAATTTGACAGCCAACAGAGGTATGATTAGGTGGAAAAAATTAATAACTACCACATGCATTCATTGTGACTGCTAGAAAACACCTCTGAAGGGGAAGGGGAAAAAAAGAAGCATTGTGTTTCCAATTAGTGGCTCGTAGCCAAAAATATGAATCAGTTATACTAAAAAACAAAAAACAAAAGACCTAACCCCCGCCCCCTCCAACTGTGGTCTAAGTAAACAACTGACAACAAGCTATAAAACAAATACAGGGCAAAAAAAAATCTAGGATTAAGACTTCTTTGATGAGGCACAGAAGCCCAATCAGCAGTGGCTCACATCTTGAGGGGTTTTCCCTTAGGAACAAAGAACATACCCTAAGAAATGTAGTTAGCAGTATCTGGAATTCCAGCTCTTGCAGTAGCAAGGTCATTTTCTGACCTAGCTACTGTACCATAATTAATTCCGTCAAAGCTTGAAAAGAACATTAAAAATACTCCTTTTTAGGGGAGCCTGGGTGGCTCAGTTGGTTAAACATCTGCCTTTGGCTCAGGTCTAGGCTCTGCTCAGCCGGGAGCCTGCTTCTCTCTCTCCCTCTGCCTGCCACTCCCCCTGCTTGTTTGTGCGTGCGGCGTTCTCTCTCACTCTAATAAAATCTTTTTTAAAAATACTCCTTTTTATTGTTTTAAACAATAAATTATACATACCCAAATGGCAGAAGAGTTAGTCTCATCATTCTAATATTCACATTTAAAACATGACATCACAAATGTTTAGTTTAGAAAAGCAAAATAAGGAGAGACCTAATCTTTTTTTTTTTAATATTTTATTTATTTGACAGAGATCACAAGTAGGCAGAGAGGCAGGCAGAGAGAGAGGAGGAAGCAGGCTCCCCGCTGAGCAGAGAGCCCGATGTGGGGCTCGATCCCAGGACCCCGGGATCACGACCTGAGCCAAAGGCAGAGGCTTAACTCACTGAGCCATCCAGGTGCCCCAGACCTAATCTTTTTTTTTTTTTTTTTTTTTAGATTTTACGTATTTATTCATGAGAGACAGAGAGAGAGAAGGCAGAGGCAGAAGAAGCAGGCTCCCTGTGATGCTAGGAGCTTGATGCCAAGACTCAATCCCAGGTCCCTGGGATCATGGCCTGAGCTGAAGACAGATGCTTAACCAACTGAGCCATCCAGGCACCCTGAGACCTAATGTTTTAGATCTTCATTCAAAACCATCATCTAATTATCACAAAGTAGTGAAGTTCCACTTCTGCTGGCTGGCCTTAATCTACCCTGAGCTGAGATTTATTTGCAAAATTAGCATAATAATTGTCCTACCTAACTCACAAAAATCGTCCTTCTGTCTCACAGAGCTGCAAGAAATCAGCAGAGATAATGAGACTAAAGAAGAAGTACCTTGTAAACTAATAACCAACATTGGTTGATGGTATACCATCATTCTTTACATGTAACAACATGTAGGGCTATAATATTTCTTTCTGATTACGAACCCATTCATCACTGGAAGAAGTTGATACCAAGAAATTGATAGGACTACAGGATAACTAGCAACGCCTCCCAAGGCTTCACCATTAACATTTAATATTTGCTGAGTACAGGATGTCCTCAAATTACAAAGGTTCCATAAATCCAAACCACTGTCCTTGCCTCAGCCCCCTCCTTTTCCTCCCTCTTTGCTCTTAAAGGAGCTGAGGTGGGGGTGGGAGTGCAGATTTGAGGGAACCAGGAAGTTCAAAACTAGAAGAAAATGGGAAAAGAAGTGGAACACCACAGAGCATGCCTACTCACCATCCCTATCACCATCTAAACCCTTTGTTGCTGCTACACAGCAGCTGTAGACATCTCTCTGTGCTGGGAAATAATGCAAAGGTTAAAAGTCAATAGCCAAGAGCTATGACCTGAAACAAAATAGGGATAATAAAGTTCACCTAAAGGGGAAAAAAAACTGATCTCAGTCATTAGCCTAATCTCTAAAGCCAACCCTATAAAGATAAAACACCAATTGCAAAATATTGACAAACCTACTCACTTTCACTCACAGATGTCCTAGTTTTATCAAACTACCTATTTATTCATTCTGTTCACCTATCTTCCACAAACCCAATAAATCTGCCCCCCTGTGATGCTAACCTATCCCACTTACCAACACATTCACTATACCCTATTTAATCAATCTTTCTCTACCTCTTCCCAAAGACCCACCCACTATATATTTCAGCCATCAGGGCCCCTTTTCCATTCTAAGGGACAATAAGTTATTATATGTAGTTAATCTCTGTACTAATGACATTGGGTAAGCAAAGGAGAAAGATGGGGGTAAAAGGGGTGAAACGGGCTGGAGTAATGTTCAAACAACCTGCCATTTTCAGTTTGACACGAGTAGACAAGCACATTTAAAAAATCTTTTTAAAAATAAATACATATCAATTCACAGACCTGTACACGTGGGGCTAATAATACATTTTATGTTTATTAAAAAATAAATTTTAAAAAATAAATAAAAACACATGAATTATTAATAGTACTGCTAATAACCAGAAAGATGATTCCCTCAGTCTCCCAATTTAAACACACTTTCAGAAACAAATTTAAAAGAGAACTATTGATATTAAGTTCATCCATGGCTAATTTTTCCAGTTCAAGAGCAATGCCAGAAGAAAAAACAAAAAAAACACTCCTACCTCTTCTCATGAACCTACTTAGTAACCAGAATGCTTGCTTCTGAGAAAGTGGGTTTGAATACAGCTCTACATTCTATTTATTGGTTCTCTAGAAAGTCTGACCTGTGGTTCAAAAGAATGCCCACAGTTCAATTAGTCTGCACTGAAACAGTCTATGACAATTAGTAGTGCTCAGGTGGGTTTTACACAGAAATGGCTTGCTCTGCACAGGTTGCCTACTGGAAGATATTGTTAAGGTTTTCAGTCAGAAGTTTACAAAACTGTTATGCTTCATGCTTTTATTTATTTACTGTTAAAGATTTTATTTATTTATTTGACAGAGAGAGAGACAGAGAGAGGGAACACAAGCAGGGGGAGTGGGAGAGGGAGAAGCAGGCTTCCCGCAGAGCAGGGAGACCGATTCGATTGGATTCAATTCGATTCGATTGGATTCAATTCGGGGCTCGATCCCAGGACCCTGGGACCACGACCTAAGCCACCCAGGCACCCCCTTCACGCTTCTAAAACAAAACAAAACAAAACACAACTATTTATCTTCCTCCCCACTCTACCCCCCCCTCCCCCCGCTTTCTATAAAACAATGTTCAGGATTAGGGCCCTGTGGAGAAAGTAAAACTTCTACTGCCCCTAAATCTATCTGTGCAACTAAAATAAAGTTCTCCTTGGAGCATTATCAGACTTTAACCACAGTTTTTATTAGGATACACCAGTCCTAAAATGAAGCCATTCAAATCATGATTTCAACAAAAATTCAAACCAGGAAGATGTAATCATTTCACAAATTTACAATCTTACTATGTAATTTTCTAGTTCAACAAGATAAACATGTTTTGAAAAGTAAAAAAAAAATCCCAAGACTGAAATTCTACTTTGATTTTTAAAACGACATTACTTATATATGGTATATATATATATGGTATATATGATACCAGTATTGGCTAAATCATTAGTAGATTAACCATGTCCAATTCAGGTAACCCAAGAGATTAATTGTGCATACTTAGAAGTCACTACTACACCATACAGTATTAACAAGCATTAGCACCAAAGACAAACAGTAACACAAACATTAATACATAAACCAACCATTCATAAATCCTAGATATTTCAATATCCTTTTTTTTCTAAAAGTAAACTCTACACAATGTGGGGCTTGAACTCATGACCCTGAGATCAAGAGTCACACCCTCTACAAACAAAGCCATCCAGATGCCCCTTCAATATTCTTATTTTTAGCAAGACAAGTAAACATTTATAATTCAAAACTAATATATTTATATGAATTCCGAGGTTTTTAAGAAATAAAAAATGCACTTGTCAAGTAAATAGAAAGGCTTATAATAATGACCCACACAACTATTCAGTCTTTACCTTTCCTTTCCTGTTTATTCGAAGGCTGAAAAAGATAACCTTTCCTATTACATATCTAAACAATTTTCTCAAATTAGAATGAATTAATCTAAGGGCCATTCTTTCTATTACCTACAGAAATTATTTTTGTTATAAGCCAGATTGCTTATTTGGTAGCTGCTGATGAATCAAGGTGGCTTTTAAATCACTTGAGCTAGCTTCTGATGATACTTAGTCTAAAATCACATTTGCAAATACTATTTCTTACATGGCCACTCTTGATCTTGAAACTTACTCTAGCTGATATTACAAAAGGATGGCCATTGGACGGCCGTGATGCAATGTATTCAATCTTCAGGACAAGGACGAACAATGGAACTGGGAACATGAGAGTGAGGAACTGTTCCCTAAATGCATTCTTGTTAAATTTTGTATGCTTAAAATGTTGGGAGACAAAAAGGTTTTGTGGACTTAAAACTAACTGACCCTGATGGAATGCCAAACTGTAAACTTCGGGACAGCTGCAGCTGGTAATAAAACGCTAAAACCTGAAGAGCTTTAGCAGAACCTGATTATATGGTAATCCCAGTATCTGAGACAAGGCAAAGGAGCTAGAAGAATAACTGATAGGCTGGTTGCTAGGGTAACCAAGGTAAATTTGTATACTGACTGGGCAAAAACACTGGGGTTGCCATCAGGTATGAGGCCCACATTATGTTTCATGTACTTCTTTCCTCAATTTTCAATCACAAGATGACAAACTAACACAAAGACCACTCGGTTTGAAAGAAGAGAATGGGCTTCTGCTCTGAAGAGTAAGGAAAGCACCCAATTAAAGGTTTAGCTGTTTAGCTCAATAATATCCCACAGCTAAAAGAGAACAGGCCTTGTGAAAGTCTGTAGAAATTAGTTTAGCTCTGGGTAGAAAAACAGAAATGTAGGTTATTTATCAATTCGAGTTAGTTATCAGGAGAACATCCTAAAGTACGTATTAATTTTTATTACTTTAAATTTTGAGTTATTCCTTATGGGCTCTTAATCTCTTACAAAAAGGATTTAATTCGCACTATGTAGGTGTGAATCTAAAACAATACTAAATGGTGTGCTCTGTTTTATCTCAGTTATCTACACTCCAGGAAGCAGCCTTATAACCTGGTCTCCGTAGCGGCTGCAGGGCCTACCTCCACCACCTCTACCTCCTGATCACCGCACTCCCACCACCCAAACCCACCCTCCACCTACACTACCCCAGGAGGTAATTACCAGAATTGCAGCCCAGTATGAGGGGGAAACAAAGAGCGTCTTTAAGGGGCTTGCCTGGCAAATTCACCTGACTTTTTCAAAGTTAAAATAATGTAGAGAAAACATGGGTGGCTGTGTAATGTAAAGGTTACACAGTAAGTCCCAAATACCAACAATTACAGACTTCTTTCTGTTCTGTAGGTCCACCACTGAACTGTCAACATCCTAATACTATATACATTTCAAAAATCAAATTTTATTTTTTTGAAGATTTTTTTTTAAAGATTTTTTATTTTATTTATTTGACGGAGAGAGAGATCACAAGTAGGCAGAGAGGCAGGCAGAGAGAGAGGAGGAAGCAGGCTCCCTGTGGAGCAGAGAGCCCGATGCAGGGCTCGATCCCAGGACCCTGAGATCATGACCTGAGCTGAAGGCAGCGGCTTAATCCACTGAGCCACCCAGGCGCCCTTTTTTGAAGATTTTATTTATTTATTTGACAGACAGAGATCACAAGTAGGCAGAGAGGCAGGCAGAGAGAGAGGGGGAAGCAGGCTCCCCGCTGAGCAGAGAGCCCGATGGCGGGGCTCGATCCCAGGACCCTGGGATCACGACCCGAGCTGAAGGCAGAGGCTTTAACCCACTGAGCCACCAGGCGCCCCCCAAAATCAAATTTTATCCACTCTATTTTATGCAGTAGGTTATCACAAGAACCGAGTAAAGTTTTTAGTTTATAGGAGTTTGTACAGATTCAAATTGAGACCCCCAAACTGCCATATATATAAGGACTGTCCTACCTCCATGAGTCACCAATTGACAGCTGGAGGACACTAAATTTAGAGCCCGAATTTACCTTATATGTAGGTTCCCCTCACTTCAACATGATGTTATGTGGGTGTGATCAACAGCTTTTACAAATATATTTCTATCAATCCACAAAGCTAAAAGCAATCAACAATAATCCAGGATTTATAAATATAATCTGATTAAATCCAACCCATGAACAGCCATTTGAAGCAAACATTCTTAAAGTAACCCATATTGCACAAACATTTTTAAAATTTAAACTTGAATCAATTTTCACTTCAGAGGGAAATCTTTCTAATGCCTAAGAAAGTGAGAAGCTACGTTTTCAAGAGGCGGCTATGCAACTTTTTGTTTTCAGATTGAACAATTCTTCAGGAGAGTCTGATCTCAGTTCTCATGACTTGAAAATCAAGATTTCACCCATTATGATAGACTAGTGGGGCGCCTGGCTGGCTCAGTTGGGAGAGCATGCAACTCTTGATCTCAGGGTCTTGAGTTCAAGGCCCCATGGTGGGCATGGAGCCTACTTAAAAAAAAAAAAAAAAGAGTGGAGTTCATACTAATTATAGACTCCTGAAACTGAACTAAATAATAATCACTGTTCTTAGATCAACTATTCTGCCACCATCCTGATTTGGAGAAAATTAGTGGGCAAAAGTCAGAACCCTAGACAGAACAGTCAATGTCCTCTGACAGCAACAAAACAGAATCATGTTAGATAGAAGACCACCTTAAGATCCCCACTAACAGGAAAAAAAAAAGAAGAAAAAAACCCAAACAAACAGAGCCCCACTAACAGGGTAAGTGCCAGTAACCTAGAGCAGGAATAGCTATCAATACTTCCCTCCTTCCAGAGAAAAGGCAGCATGGTATAAATGAGGAATCAGGAGACTTGGGTTCTAGTTTCAAGTCTGCCATTAATCAGCAATGTGTTGACTTCCCCTAGGAAGTCTGAACCTAGGTTTCTCTTTCAGTTAAATGGGAGGATTGGACTGAATGATCTCTGATCCTTTCCTCTCTAAAAATGTTACCATCAGGGGCGCCTGGGTGGCTCAGTCGTTAAGCGCCTGCCTTTGGCTCAGGTCATGATCCCAGGCTCCTGGGATGGAGCCCCTCATCAAGCTTCCGGCTCAGGGGGAAGCCTGCTTCTCCCTCTCCCACTCCCCCTGCTTGTGTTCCATTAAAATAAAAATGTTACCATTCTATCCATTCTTTCAAGGCCTCAAAAATATTTTGGTCGCCACTAAAAAAATAAAGACTGCTCAAAATGTCACATTCATTTTTATAACATGTTCCCACTGCCAGCCTTTAGTATGTGTATGGATAATTCACACGAACTAGGAGGAGCATTCATCTCATATATAATTTACCCAGTAAACATTTAATTTAAAAATCTATGGATCTGGGGGCACCTGGGTGGTTAAGCATCTGACTTTGGCTTAGGTCAACATTTCAGGGTCCTGGGATCTAGTCTCTATGTGCGACTCCCTGCTCAGCAGGAAGTCGGCTTCTCCTCTCCCTCTGTTCCTCTCCCTTCTTGCACATGCATGCTCTCTCTCTCAAAAAAATCTTTTAAGAAATTTTTTAAATAAAAATAAAATCTATTGATCTTAAAATAACAAAAAATAAAGCCTATGGGTCCTGAATCATGTACTAAATAGTATCAGATTTGTTAAACTGAAAACTAAAAAAAAAGGTGCCTGAGTGGCTCAGTCCGTTAAATGTCTGCTTTCAGCTCAGGTCATGATCCCAGGGTCCTGGGATGGAGCCCCGTATGCGGCTCCTTGCTCAGCGGAGAGCCTGCTTCTCTGGCTCCCGCTCCCACTGTTTGTGCGTTCTCTCTCTCTCTCAAATAAATAAATAAAATATTTTTTCAAAAACTTTAAGAAAATAGGGGCATGCCTGGGTGGCTCAGTCATTAAGCATTGGCCTTCGGCTCAGGTCATGATCCCAGGGTCCTGGGTTTGAGTCCCACATTGGGCTCCCTGCTCTGCGGGAAGCCTGCTTCTCCCCCCTTGCACTCCCCCTGCTTGTGTTCCCTCTCTCCCTGTCTCTCTTTCTGTCAAATAAACAAAATATTAATATTAAATATTAAATATTAAAGAATATTAAATATTAAATATTAAAGAAATATTAAAGAAAAAAATGGAAAGATTTCCCAAGAACAAAAGCTTATCAGTAAAAAGCACACTATTAAACTTCAACACGATGAGAGACTTTTAGAATTAAGAAGAGTCTCAGTGTTATCTCAATTTAAAGATGAAGAAATGAAATGACTCAGAGTCCAGGGCTTTTTTCTACTATACCACACTTCCTCCTCCCTTTCCTGCTTTACCAAAAGGCAGCATAGTAGCAAAAAAGAATGCTAGACTGAAACTGACCTGAATTCTGGTTCTAACTGCCATTAATTTGCTGTGGCACCTTGGATGAGTCCCTAGGCTTCGATTTTCACAATAATTTATATACAGAAATTATCAGTTAAATCCAGCAAACTGGTCCTAAAGCATTTTACTCCAGAATCTCTACACACAAATGCATACACACAGTGTGGGACAGCTATAATGTACTGGAAAAAAAAAAAAATACCAGACTAGGAGTCTGAAGAACTGGCTTCAAATCCCAGTTCTGTCACTTACAAGCTATGTCTCTTAGGCCAATTCATTAACCTCTCTGAGCCAAAGGCTCCTCACAGGTAAAAATGGAGAAAACAAGGAAATCCGACCTAAAATATGTCAAAATAAAGCATTATAAATGTGGTACAAGGGGCGCCTGGGTGGCTCAGCCGTTTAAGCCTCTGCCTTCAGCTGAGGTCATGATCCCAGGGTCCTGGAATTGAGTCTTGGTTCAGGCTCCCTGCTCAGTGGGAAGCCTGCTTCTCTCTTTGCCCCCCCCCCCCCCGCCGCCCCCGCTTGTGCTCTCTCTCTCAAATAAATAATAAATAAAAATCTTTTTAAAAATTAAAAAAAATTAACATGGTAATATTGCAAAGCTGGGTGACTGGAGATCTGCCACTGTGGAAAAGTAGGCTGTACTGGAATCAAGTCTTTCTATTAAAAAACTAGGCTGATTTTGAACTTTCAAAGAGTAGAACAACAAAGCTGAAGACACCAATGGAGGGGAACAGAAGAAATAAATAAATTTCAGGAAACGGACTGTGTATCTGGATTCTGATTAACAAAACATATGAGAACTCTCACTTGCCCATCCACTTACTACAATTTGATGAAATGGTCTGTGTACTGTGGCACACCCAAGAGCAAGGAACATTTCTTAAAGTTTGCAAACTCAGTCTGTTAACCTCTCAGAGTTTGTATGGTGTGCCACTCCATTTCATTACCAAGGGACAGAAGATACTTCTGATGACCAGATATCTAGTGATACCATCTGTTTCCACAAGTCAAGATTTCTCACTGCCTTTCTCTTCACGGTACCTTATGCAAAAGACAAAACCAGTCACAAAGGACAGAGGAAATGTCAATGATGCCAACTTTTTCAGTCCTCCCAGTACTGCTAGTTCTTTTCAGATGCAATTCTCCAGATGAATCTAATTTTCTTCCAACCCCCTCCCCCAACTAATACAGAATGGAGCCATGAAATTCACAGACTGACACTACAGCTTTACCCATAGAGCTCAACACCATTAGTATTTGGAGAGGTTGGAGAGGTCAGAGTTAAAATTAGAAGGCTGGGTCCCATGGGAGAGACGTTTTTACTTTTCACCTAATATCAAAGGATCAAAGTGCTTGAGAAGCTCTATTATCCCAAGAAGCAAGAAGTGATTCTATCAATTCTATCAAAATGACTCACTGGGTTTAAATAAGTTAAACAGCTCCAAGTTCTGCATACTTCCTCCCAAAGTAACCACTGTGTGAAGTTAAATTTTTTTAATTCCACGAAAGAAAGAAGGGAATGGACATTTGGGTTCTTTCTCTGTGCCAGGTTCTAGGCTAGACAATATACACTCCTGATATAACTGTCCTTCAAAATTAAATGTTTCATTCATTGAAAAGGAACAATATTCACATATTTCTAAACTGATTAAGATCATATAGTTATTTCCTTCCCCCACTCCACATACACACACTCAAAAGCATTAAACCATTAGGTCTGTCATTTAATCTAAATCGACAGCTCAACAGTTCATTACTTTGAGGGGAAACAAAATTTAATTTCAAGGGAATCCAATCTATTTGGAAATTCAAAAGTATTTTCAATCCTCTACCATCTAGCTATGAACTCGTTTCAGATACTGAACTTGGAGACTCAGTACCACCTCAAGACTGGTCACTGCCACCCAAAAATCTCGCAATAGTGATAGAAAGTTTGGTGGAAACACATCTGTGATCCACGAATGTACATTTCTTTCTGATTTTGCTGTCCCAACTTTTTTGGTGTATGTTATATATAAAATATATTGGGCTTTAGAATGACTTCTAGAAAGTACAGATAAATTTTATTTGCATCAAACACGGTATTTCTTCCAGGGGGTAAGTGTCGGAATTGAAGGCAGCTGAACTCCTGTAACCGTATTAGCGTCTACTTACATTAACATACAAATTTTACCAATTCTTAAGTTCTTACAGCAAGAAAATATATTTCACTGCCTCTACTTCCACACAAGTCGGTAGAAGAGTTCGGCAAAATAGCTTTAAATCCTGTTTCAACTTTGAAAAGTGGAGGAGTGGGTAAGTAGAAGTCCCAGTCAAGCGAAGCATTCCAACTACTGCGCTTCCTTACGCAGAATCTCTCATTCGAATCATCACTAAAACATCTTGCAGAATTAGATAAATAACACAAAGCTGTGGCTCTCCTTCCAACCACCAGATTACTCAGCACTTGTTTGTATCTCTGTAGTTGGTTATGTACAACTGAGTCCAGCTACTCTTTTAAGACGGCATCCTCCCTTAATGGTAAGAACCTTGTCTTTGATTTCCTTTGCCTCACCGTAAGGTGCTATTTTAATTAAACACTGTTGATCTACAGTACATCAGCTAGAGGACTTTCCCAAGTAAAATACCCAACCATTCCCCCGCTCCTTTACTTTCGGTGCAACGAAAAAGACGGCAGACAGTTACAGCTACCTCTGAAACGAACAGGTAAGTTAGCGCCAAAAGAAAAAAACCCATGGGAAATGCAATTTGTCCTGTTACTGCTCCTTTAATCTGTGGTCCCCAGGGCCAAAACGGATGTTCCGAAGGTAAAGCGCTGAAACCCCACAAATACAAATCTGCCGGCTCTCGGGCACGTAAGCTGTCCCACCTCGAAGAAAGCTGGACCAGACGAGAGAGGGGATCCTTAGCCCCAGGGGCCGCTCACCGGAGAAAAGCGGGGGTTTGGCCGAGGTGGGCGATTCCCCCTCCCCCGACTCCGTCTGAAGTGCCGGAGTGAGACACAGGAGCAGCAGTGGCGGACACAGCGGGACCTGGGAGGGGTGCCGGAGGAAAGCACAGGGGAAGCCGGGGGACTGGAGCGCGCGGCTTCTGGGCCAAAGCTCCAGTTACTTACCCCACAGGGTAGCCGCCCCCCAGGTGCACATCTTCAGAGGCATCAAAGAATTCCTCGGTGTCGCTTTCCGACGCCATTTATAGGACACGCCCGCGGGTGAGGGGGCCGGCGCCGCCTGGAGGGAGGGTGACTTTCGTCTCCTCTTCGTCGTCCTCCGCCCCGGCGAGACCGTGGAGTGGTGCGTCCCGGGCGAGGACAGAGACCGGAGAGAAGATCTAGAGTGAGGAGCCGGCGAGGGGCAGGGGCCGCCGTCAGCTGCCGGGCTGCGGGAATGACCGGCCGAGCGGCAGCCTGAGAAGGCGGCGGTAGGTCCACGGACTGTTGCAGTCGCCGCTCCCGGCGATAGGTGTACAAGGAGAGCGAGAGAAGAGGCGGTGGCTCTCTGCGGGGGAGGGCGGGCGCGCCGACGACAGCAGCTCCAATTTCTCCCGCAGCAGCAGTTACAGCAGCTGAGAGAGTCAGTTGCCCGCAAAATACGGACGCGCACCTAACCTCGCGAGATTTCGGGAGGGGGCCGGTTAAAGCGTGGGCGGGGCGACGAGGAGGCGGGGGCGGTTCCAGAGCGGCAGCGCTCAGATTTCTTCTACCCGAGAGGCCTATCAAAACGGCGCAAGCGCGTTGAGGGCGTTCGGTGAAGGCCGGAAGTAGCCGAGGAGGGTGGAGCCTACAACCTGCGCAGGAGCGGCGTGGTACCTTAGAGCAGAGCGAGCGAGCCCGACGTAGGTGGGGTCCGGCAGAGGATCTTATACTGTAACTTTGCAGTTCCAAAGAGAGGCATCTTCAGAGGGGTGGTTTTGAGTCTGCTTTTTTCCCTTGAGAGGATGCTGTCGGGAAGCATTGGCATTGTGGTTTACATTCATTTACATCGTCTTAATTTATTCAAGACCAGAATATCCCACCCTAGGGCATAGGCAGGTCCACCTTCTCTAGCGTTACGGGAATAACTCTCCCTATTTACTACAGGATCTCTAATTGAGATCCCTAGATAATATTCTGCGGGCCAGAGGGTGGGGTCCAAGAGAGATATGTGGGGAGTGTGCCAATTCCATGAAGTAATGATGGATTTATTGCTGGATCAGAGCCAGCATAGGGCCTCCAGTTACTCTCTTCTACAAATATTTGTTGCTGCCCATGCTTAATGTGAGAGAAATTCTTAGACCGGCCGAGAGGTGGATCAGTCAATGGTAAATATATATTGAACAGATACCGTTGCAAAGCTAAGAGCTAGTAACTTTATTCTGACCCTTGATTGCCCAATATCCAGTGATGAAAATAGAAAATTAGTTTTTGAAAGACCAAGATGTTCTTTCTTACCGGATCATTAACCACCAAAGTGATAACATTGACTTTCTAGATGATCGCCAAAACACATTTGTTTACCATTGACGTCATGACAGGAAGGCTCTCAGGACTGTTTGCTCAGACTCAACTACTGCTCAAGATGGCAGCAGGAAAGACTGGATTGGGTCTGGGCACTTGGCCTTTAAGGCTAAAATGAAGTTCTAAATTTCTCCTTGTAAAGCAACCAGGGAAAGACCTGGCGTTGTCTGGTGTACTGGAGTAAAACCAAATGCCATATACTGTAACTTCTGTAACATCCCAGGGAATTCAGGGGAAACACTGCATGTTCAAATATGGTAATTTTTTTTCAGCAAACCATATGATAATTCATATTGGGAGTAAATGACTAGCAGTGAATAACCTCATTTGATTCAGGTCAGATAGTACTGCCAAATGAGTTTAGGTTAGATCAATTAGACTGTCAAATAAGTTACTAAAACTACAAAGAAAATTCTTAGTTTCCAGAGTTTTTTGGATTTCAAAATAGCAGATTTCTCGGTCCTTGTGTCCTTTTGTCACAATCTAGTAATTATTAGCTTTTATTTGTTTTATTGCTCACTAGAAAAGATATGCTTTTTTTCATTATGGATTATGAGACGATAAACTACCTGAATGTATTCTCTTCCTAGTCATCTAGTAGTGAATTTATATTTGCCTTAAAAATTAAGTTTGGTGTTGGGGTGCCTGACTGGTTCAGTTGGTAGAGCATGTGGCTTTTGATCTTGGGGTCCTGAGTTTGAGCCCCACATTGGACATAGAGATCATTTAAAAAAATATGAATAAGATATTTTTAGTTCCTGCCTTCCAAGAGCTCACAATCTAGCAACAGATCCAAATATGGATTCCTAATTTGGTGCCTTTTTTTTTCACTATGCCATATCACCTTTCTTGGATCTTTCTTTTCCTCTTGGACCTTTTCAGTTACTGTAAACATTATGCTTAGAAAAAATTAAAGTGGAGAAATGATAAGCAGAAAACATATTAGAGCTATTAAAGTTGCCTGTTTAAATACTTTCATCAGTTATGTGAGACGGTGGTAAAATCAAAATACATGTGTCTGCGTGTCATAATTTTTTTTTAAAGATTTTATTTATTAATTTTGACAGAGAGAGATCACAAGTAGGCAGAGAGGCAGACAGAGAGAGTGAGAGGGAAGCAGGCTCCCTTCAGTGCAGAGAGCCCGACGTGGGACTCGATCCCAGGACCCTGAGATCATGACCTGAGCCGAAGGCAGCGGCTTAAACCACTGAGCCACCCAGGCGCCCTCATAATTTTTTTTAAAAAAAGATTTATTTATTTAGAGAGAAAGAGAGCACAAGTTGGGGGAGGGGCAGGAGCTTGACCAGTGACTTGATCCTGTAACCCTGAGATCATGACCTGAACCCAAACCAACAGCTGGATGATCAACCCACTGAGCCACCCAGGTGCCCCTCATAACTGTTTTTAAGATTTGACTTTTAAGTAATCTGTATACCCAACATGGGGCTTGAACTCACAGCCCTGCGATCAACCGTCGCACACTCCACCAACGGAGCCAGCCAGCCACCTCCCCCGACCCCGTGTCATCATTTTTAAAGATGTTTTGCCTGAATCATCTAAAGTTTTAAAGCAGCAGGTTTTAGGTTTAGTCCAAGGGGGTAGTTTTAAAGCTTTTCTCCTTATTAGGAATGAAACTCTTAAATTAAACCTAAAGTCTACTTATCAGTAGAAAACTGCTCCAGTTGAAGCAGGAATAGTTCAGGTCCCTGGGGGTCCAGAGACTGCCCCAGGGCACCATTAAAAAAAAATCAGAGGCTACTGATCCAAAGCAGGGGTTGGCAAATGATGGTACACTGGGCAAATCTGTCCCACTGTCTGTTTTTGTAAATACAGCAATTCCCCCTTACCTGTGGTGTCGCTTTTCTGCAGTTTCAGTTGCCCAAGATCAACTGTGGTTCAGAAGCAGATGCTCTTCCTTCTGATGTGTCATCTAACAGTCCATCAGAACACCTCCATCGTTTACCTCCCTTTATCTCATCACAAAGGCATTTTATCATTTCATATCACCACGAGAAGGGTGAGTACAATGCAATAGGATATTTTGAGATAGCCTGTATTCACATAACTTTTCTTACACTATCTTGTTATCATTATTCTACTGTATTATTAGTTGTTGTTGTTAATCTTCTGCTGGGCCTAATTTATAAATTAAACTTTATCCTAGGTATGTGTGTATAGGAAAAAACAGAGTACATATAGGGTTCGGTCCTATCTGTAGTTTCAGGTACTGCGGGGTTCAGTTTCTCAGGGGGTCCTTGGACATATTCCCCATGGATAAAGCAGGACTACTGTAAAGTTTTATTGGAACACATCCATGCCTAGTTGTCTACGTATTGTATGTCTGCTTTTAGGGCAGAGTTGAGTAATTGGGACAGAGACTGCATGGCCCACAAAGACTAAAATATTTACTACCAGGCTCTTTACACAAAATTTTGCCCACTTTTGGTCCATAGGATGCTACTTTCTAGGGTACCCCAGAACTGAAAGTACATGCATATTAAATGGTTATTTGAATTCGTTTCACAACAGAATTGTACAGTGCCACAAAATCATATATACAAATAACAATGAGGATAAAACTTTTTCCCACCCGGCTCATTCCTAGTAGCTTTAAAAACAACCCAGGTCTAGGGGTGCCTGGGTGGCTCAGTTGGTTAGGCGACTGCCTTTGGCTCAGGTTGTAATCCTGGAGTCCCAGGATCAAGTCCCCTGTTGGGCTTCGCTCAGCAGGGAGTCTGCTTCTCCCTCTGACCCTCCACTTCTCATGCTCTCTCTCTCTTTCTCATTCTCTCTCTCTCAAATAAATAAAATCTTTAAAATATAAAAAATAAAATGAAATAAAAACTACCCAGGTCTAAGGCTAAAGTGGGTTTAAGGAAGCTTTTTCTGTCTCATCTGCACAGCATAAACTCTACTTAGGAGTTAAAAAGCAAGAAGTCACAGTCAGTATATGGAACAGTTTGTCTGTGGGATGCTCTCTCTCTTCACTTGGCAAGAATAATACAAACCATTAGTATACTTGGGGCCAACTTTGCTCTAACCTCAAGGGTAATCACTGGAAAGATCAGTGACAAGTCTGTCACGGGGGTAGGCTTTTGTTACAAACAAGAGTTAAAGTGATAACACAGGGAGAAACTTTATACACAGGGTCAGGATTTGAGATAAAATATTGGCATGACCTGATTTAATATTGCAATCTCTGTGAGAGTTTTTATGGATTTTGGAGTATCAGAATCCATAAAAGAAAATAATTCTGAAGCTGGCCAAAATTTCTCAGGACCAAGCTAAAATTCTGTAATCATCAACCGTCAGTTATGTTGGAAAGATCAGCTGTGTTCCAGATTATGGTAAATATTCAAAAAAATCATTTCTATTTGGCTTTGAAATCTTTATACCTTTTTTAGATCCATACCGCCTTCTTAATGATGTTTTCTTGATACTAATATTGAAATGAATTTTCAAAATCTGAGCACACGAGAACTGAAAGTAGAGAAAGAGAGTCTAGAAATGTGTTAAGAGAGGCAGGAAAAAAAAGAGAGATGCAGGAAAGTCAGCTTGGGATTTAAATTGTCTTACTGTTATGTAGTGGAATACTAAGTAGCCTTGTATTTTGTTCAGGACTCTGGAATTGAACTAACGGGGATTATCGTAAACAAAACAAAACAACAAAAAAAGGAATTTATTCATTCACATAATCAAACATAGACTGTGATAACACTTGTCTGTTCCTTTGTGATTAATATATTAGAGAAGAATTTGAGCATAAAGCAAATTGTGGGGGCACCTGGGTGGCTCAGTGGGTTAAACCTCTGCCTTCGGCTCAGGGCGTGATCTCAGGGTCCTGGGACGGAGCCCCACATCGGGCTCTCTGCTCAGCGGGAGCCTGCTTGCCCTTCCTTTCTCCCTACCTGCCTCTCTGCCTATTTGTGCTCTCTCTGTCTCTCTATAATAATATAATAATAATATAATATATAATATATAATATATATTATATAATAATATATAATTATTATATATTATATATAAATATATATAAAATATAATATATATTATATTATATATTATATATATTATATAATAATAATATATAATAATAATAATATAATAATAAAATAATAAAAATAAATAAATATATTTTTTTAAAAAATAAAGCAAATTTTGCATTTCCTTAAGTGTGATTTTGTTAGCCAGATTTTTGTCAGCACTAGGTAAAAGCAGAAAAGTACACCCAGCTCAATCAAGTCCCATAGGAATGCATAAAATACACACCCATCTACCTCAGACAACCACCAGCTACCTCAGATCATTGTGTGTGTTTTGAGTCACACCCGTCCATATCTAAGCGCTAGAACTTTCCTTCCGAGTCTGATTTCAGATAACCCTCCTTCTACCCATTCACAATAACTCACAAGCTACAGCCACTCTGATACCCATTTCTACAAGCAAACTTCAGGTCTTTTTCAAAATAAAGTGTCCTATTTGTTTCATTATGTATCTGTTTATTTCATAACCACTTAATAAGTGTAAAATCCCGCCACTACCATTTTTATTAGGTTTGTATGTTTTGGGGTATGTGCCACTGACAAAGGTTTTCGGTGTGGGTTTTTGTTTTTGTTTTTGTTTTTGTTTTAGAGCAGTTAGGTATTATTCAGTTTTCAGAAACACATATTTTCTTGGTATGGTTTTTAAAAATTGTTTTATTTGAGTATAGTTAACAGTGTTACATTAGATTCAGGTGTACAATATAGAGACTTCACATCTCTATACACGAACTTGTTTTTTTAAAACATTTTTTTATTTACTTGAGAGAGAGCGCGAAGGAGAAAGAGAATGAGCAGGGGCGAGTGTTAGAGGGAGAAACAGACTCCCAGCTGAGCAGGGACCCCAATGTGGGGCTCAATCCCATGATCTCAGATCATGACCTAAGCCAAAGGCAGATGCCTAACCGACTGAGGCACCCAGGCACTCTGTCTATAAACGAAGTTTTTGAGTGGTGTACTCCTAGCTGCATTTTCCACGTGAACCCTGGGGTTTTTACTGAACAACTTTGTATAGTGGAGTGATTTTTAGGAAAGCGTATGTCACCGCATGGCAGCACTGACTGTAGTCCAGATGAAGTAGCTTTAGATATAGCGGGATCCAGGGTCCGATATATGAGTACTCTCTCCTCTTACCCATCTCTCAATCTTTGCTTATCTCTGCTTCTTTTTGTCATGTGGCTTCCATTTTCCTATCACAGACAGCTTCCTTCTTGAAGTCAGTGAAGAGGCCTACAGGCAACTTGAGTTTATAATGTCCTAATAATTCTCAATCCTAAAAGAAGTGAGACTTTTTTTGTCCCAGTGGTCGTATATTAAGTCTCAGAGATGATGTTGATTGGCTTTAGGAAATTCCTCTAGATAAGGGCATAGAGAACTTTTATTTGTCAGGCTAAGGCAGGTTGATTCCCTGCTACACACCAAGTGGGAAGAGACCACTGTGAGTATCTTTCTCACTAGGACCACATGGAATATGCAGTGGTTGTTTTTTCCAAAAGAGGGTTACTAGCAGACAGGAACAATGTGCTAACCACAGTTATTAATGACTTGGTCTGTGTAGTCATTGACATGACAAAAGCTCATGATGTGTTAATTGAAAACAGATGTTATGAAATACTGCATGTGGAATAATCCCATTTATGTAAAATCATTTATCTATGTATATGCGTGTATAAGCATAGAGAATTCTGGAAGATTGTTCAGAAATGATTGGTGATGATGGTCTTTGGCTGCAAATGAGATATGTGCCTTATTTATATCTTCATATAATGATTGCATTTTCTACAGTGAATGTATATTACTTTTTATTTTTCGTTTTTAAGATTTTTACTTTTAAGTAATCTCTATACCCAAAGCAGGGCTTGAATTTACAACCCCGAGAGCAAGGGTCATATGTTCCACTGACTGAGCCAGCCAGGTGCCCCATTTACTTTTTAAATAAAATAGGGAAAATAGGGACGCCTGGGTGGCTCAGTCAGTTGGATGTCTGCCTTCAGCTGGGATCATGATCCCAGGGTTTTGGGATTGAGTCCTAAGTTGGAATCCCTTTTCCGCAGGGGAGTCTACTTCTTCTTCTCCCTCTCCCTGCTCATGCTCTCTCCCTCTGTCTCTCTCACTCTCTCTCAAATAAATAAAAAAAATAATAATCTTTTAAGAAATTAAAAAAATAAAATAAATGAGGGAAAATAGTAAAAGAAATAATAACCAATCGTAAACAAGGTAGACTTAAATACAAAATAAAGAGCTGAGATTTGTTGCCTGTATAATACACGACTATGAGTCCTGGGCCTGTTGAAGGTATCACACTTAGCTTCAAGACCAGTTCAGTAAATGCCACTAAAAAGCTGAACTTGGAAAAAATACCCATAAAGCTAATCTTGGAATATAGTTAGTCTACCAGTAAAAAGTACTATTTTTTTGCACTGCAGACCTGACACACAGAGAATGATAATAGAAATTTCCAAAGCAGCTACGAAATGATAGATTGATGTGAAGCTTCTAGAGGCAAAGTATAATATTAGATGTTCACTTTTAATAATATGAACTAACCATAATTTTGTTTTTCAGAGCAACAAGCAATATATATGGCCCGATCTAAACAGGTAAACTAAAACATATGAACTTTATGCTTCAAATATTACTTAAGGTCAAAAACTAGAGAAGAGGGTTTTTTTGCCCCACCTTGACATTTACATGTTTTTTTTTTAAGAATTTATTTATTTATTTGACAGAGACAGATCACAAGTAGGCAGAGAGGCAGAGAGAGAGAGAGAGAGAGAGAGGAGGAAGCAGGCGCCCCACCGAGAGCCCGATGCGGGACTCGATCCTAGGACCCTAAGATCATGACCTGAACCGAAGGCAGAGGCTTAACCTACTGAGCCACCCAGGCTCCCCTACACGTATTTTTAATTGCTAAAACTGAATCAGATGACAAACATTCATTTAGAAGTCTCAGTCATCAGGCTAATACACACATGTGCGTGCACACACACAGACACACTCAATAGCAACAATTAGAATTTCATGGACTCTTATAATGGGAAGGGACTTTAAAAATCACTAGTCCAGACCTCATATCTGAAACATCAATTCCTTTTACAAGCCTCCCTGATAAATGGTTGTTCAGGGACATGGAGTTTACTATTTACCCAATCCACTTTTTAAAAAAGATTTTATTTATTTATTTATTTGCAAGAGAGAGACAGAGAGAGAGGGAGAGAGAGCACGCACGAGCATGGAGAGGGGCAGAATCAGAGGGGCAGAGGGGCAGAGAGAAGCAGACTCCCCAGTGGGCAGAGAGTCCAATGCAGAGCTCCATCCTAGGACCTGGAGATCATG
This sequence comes from Meles meles, assembly GCF_922984935.1. NCBI lineage: Eukaryota > Metazoa > Chordata > Mammalia > Carnivora > Mustelidae > Meles > Meles meles. The sequence goes on along the minus strand of NC_060087.1, from coordinate 100,822,210 downwards.
ACCTGAGCCAAAGGCAGATACTTAACCTACTGAACTACCCAGGTGCCCCTGATTTTATTTTATTTCATTTATTTTATTTTATACTATTTTATTTTTTAGCTAATCTGTACACCCAATGTGGGGCTGGAGCTCACAACCTAAAGATCAAGAGTCACATGCTCTACTGACTGAGCCCACCAGGACACCCTTACTCAATCCACTTTTTTGTTCTTTTTTTCCTAATCCACTTTTTGATAAATGTTAACAAATTTCTTCATTGTATTTACCCTGAATCTGTGTTTCTAATTTACATCTACTGGTTATAATTCTGGTTAGTAAGTCTATATAAAACCTTTAATCTATTTAAACATGGTTATCCGTCCTCTATTATTTTTTATTTTGAGAATATACACTGATGTGTTTACACTAAATGTGTTCAGAGACAAAGACATGGGAATTTCAAATGCACAAATGTACATTAAAGAAGTAGGGGACAGGGATGCCTGGGTGGCTCAGTTGTTAAGCGTCTGCCTTCGGCTCAGGTCATGATCCCAGGGTCCTGGGATCGAGCCCCACGTCGGGTACTCTGCTCGGTGGGTAGCCTGGTTCTCCCTCTCCCTCTGCTGATGTTCCCTCTCCCTCTGCTTGTGTTCCCTCTCTTGCTATGTCTCTCTCTGTCAAATAAATAAATCTTTAAAAAAAAGAAGTATGGGCTATTATGTGTACATGCTAAACATGTCTACCCATGTGTAGGGTGCCTGCCTAACAGTATGCTTTCTGTGTGTACCTAGTCATAATATATTACATTAGAATAGCTATACTTTCTGAGATAGTTTCACATCTCTTACATCATTCAATGATAATGTAATAATAATTGCTCTCATTAAGTTAGTTCTAGGTACTTTATTAAGTACTTTATATGTATTATTTCACTTAATCCATATAATGTGTGAAGAATATACTATTTTATAATTAGGGAATCAAATTTAGAGCAGTTAAGTAACTTGCCCAAAGTTCCACAGCTAGCATTTAGTGGTCAAGATTTGAGCCTAAGGTCACACTTTTATTTTATTTTATTCATTATCTTCCCAGAGTTTCCTATAGTTTTACTAGCCTGTAGCAACTGAGCCATGTTAACAAGCGAAGTATCAGAAATGATAAACTTACAACAAAAAGATTAAAGCAACTAGTTGATCTTTCTTTCTTTCTTCTGTTTCTATATATTCCTAGTCTAAATGGGTAGATCTCAACATTGGGTGTTGTGGTCAGCAGAATTATAGGATAGACCCCAAGATTGCCTAGCTCCAGTGGACTCACCCTTCCTCCCAGTTACTCAACTCAACACTCATCTAGGTGCTGCTAGGAAGGGATTTTGCACATGTCATTAAAGTCCCAAATCAGTTGACTTTAAGATAGGGAGATTTTACAGGTGGATTTGACCTAATCACATGAGCCCTATAAAAGCCAAGTTTTCTCTGGCTGGTGGGGAAGAGGAAGTCAGAGCAATGCACTCTGGCTGGCTTGGAAGAAAGCAAACATGCTGTGAACTGTTGATGAGGTGTGGAATGTGGCCTCTACCAACTGAGAATGGCCCCTTGCTGATAGGAAGGAATTGGAGCCCTCAGTCTTGTGGTTGCAAGGAACTGAATTCGGCCAGCAGTCTGAACAAGCTGGGAAAGGGACCCCAAGCTTCTTAGGAGAATGCAGCCAGGCCAACACCCTTGTTTCAGCTTGTGGGACCCTGAGCCGAGCCTGGCCACCACTGTCCCCAAGACTTCTGATTTACAGAACTGCAAGATAACAAATTTGTATTTTTCAAAGCCACTAACTTTTGGGTAATTGTTACAAAGCAATAAAAACTATTACAGGGAGGGCCACCTGACTGGCTCAGTGGGTAGAGCTTGTGACTCTTGATCTCAGGGTCGCGAGCTCAAGCCCCACGAGATTACTTAAAAAAAGAACAAAAAACAATCACAGGGTTAAATATCCCTATTCTCCCTCTGCCAGTTAAGAATGACAGATTTTTTGCAGGCTCAGTCAGTAGAACATGCAACTCTTGATCCCTGGGTTGTAAATTCAAGCCCCACATCGGATGCAGAGATTACTTAAAAATAAAATCTAAAAAAAAAGGACAACAGCTCTAAGTAGGTCATGGTAAAACAGGTATAATAGGTCAACAGATGTTGTTTGCTTTCTGAAGTCCTTGAGCGCACTCGGGAATGAATGTTCATGCTGGAGCGAACATTCAGGTGTAATGCCACAGAAGAGAAAAACAGTGAATTTAGAAAAAATAACCCAACATGCATTTACGATATGAAAGAAGTATCTTGCTTTATGTACACACTCCCACCCAGACTACACCCCCAAATTCAACCCATTTGCAAAATCTCTGAAGACTTGTAATCCTGCTACCCATGTGATATTAGGGACTGGGAGCCCCTGCTTCTGTGGTCTTTTACCCTTGAATAAACCTCCTTGCATTCAGAATCTGGGTTGAGTTTCAATGTTAATGTTACTACCAACCTTTCAGTATTGTTCTCCGGCTTCCCTGTGGTGGCTTGATCATTCATTCATTCATTCAGCAGACATTTATTAAGGGCTTACTATGTGCCATGTGGTAGGATGACAATGGTATGGCCTAGTCCTTCTGAAACTTACTCAAGCAACTATGCTAATTGTCCTTTGCTCCTTTTGGGGATGAGATATGACTGGGTACCTCATGTGGGCAAGTGAAGCGTTGGCTTTAGCCTAGGAAGTTTAGTAGACAGAGTAAGGCTGCTAACTAAATGTGGCCTATATCTGAGGATTTTTTCATTTCATTACTTTCAGAACATCCTCAGCCATTGTCTTTAGATACTGTCTCTCTCTCTTGCTCTCTCTCTCTCTTAATTAAAAAAAAGTCTCAAAAAAAAAAATCTTCACACCCAGTGTGGGGCTTGAACTCATGACCCCAAGATCAAGAGGTACGTACTTTACTGACTGAGCCAGCCAGGTGCCCATCTCTCTTATTTTCTTTAATATTTCCTTCTAGAATTCCTATTAGATGCATGTTGGTCCTTCTCATTAGATCCTTTATATGTTTTAACCTGTGCTTCCTGTTTTTCCTTTCATGGATGTGATATTTATTTGAGAGCATACCTTCATTGGACCCTTCTCTTTGGATATTCTTTGAGTTCTGGATTTGAAGTGAATTCTTCTGGAAGAGAGTTGTATTTCCTCCTACGAGTCACCTGGAAATCCACTTGGCCCTTGAACAACGTGGGAGTTAGGGGTACCAACCCCCATGTAGTCAAAATCTGTATAACTTTTGCCACCCTAAAAAAGTTAACTACTAATAGGTTGCTGTTGGCCAGAAGACTTATTGATACCATAAACAGCCAATTAACGCAATTTTGTATGTTGTATGTGTTATTACAGTAAAGTAAGTTAGAGAAAGGAAAATGTTAAGAAAATCGTTAAGGGGCACCTGGTGGCTCAGCTGGTTGGGCATCTGCCTTCAGCTTGAGTTATGATCCCAGGGTCCTGGGATCGAGCCCTGCATGGGGCTCCCTGCTCAGTGTGAAAGCCTGCTCTCCCTCTCCCACTCCCCCTTTTTGTGCTCTCTCTCTCTCCGTCAAATAAATAAAATCATAAAAAAAAAGGAAGAAAGAAATTCATAGGATGGGCACCTGGCTGGCTTAGTCAGTAGAACATGTGACTCTTTTATTTTATTTTATTTTATTTATTTGACAGAGAGAAATCACAACTAGGCAGAGAGGCAGGCAGAGAGACAGGAGGAAGCAGGCTCCCTGTGGAGCAGAGAGCTCGATGCGGGGCTCGATCCCAGGACCCTGAGATCATGACCTGAGCCGAAGGCAGAGGCTTAAACCACTGAGCCACCCAGGCGCCCCCAGATTTTTTTTTTTAATAAACACAATATAGTACTGTAAATGTATTTTCTCTTCCTTATGATTTTTTAAAAAAGATTTTATTTATTTATTTGTGAGACAGAGAGCACAAGCAGGGGGAGGGGCAGAGGGAGAGGGAGAAGCAGGCTCTCCTCTGAGCAGGTAGCCTGACGTGAGACTCGATCCTAGAACCCTGGGATCATGAACTGAGCTCAAGGCAGAAGTCCAATAGACTGAGCCCCGCAGGTGCCCCATCTTCCTTATGATTATTTTTTAAGTAAGCTCTATATCCATGAGGGGCTTTGAACTCACGACCCTGAGATCAAGAGTCACATGTTCTACTGTTCAAGAGTCAAGATCAAGAGTCACATGTTTGGGGCGCCTGGGTGGCTCAGTGGGTTAAAGCCTCTGCCTTCGGCTCAGGTCATGATCTCAGGGTCCTGGGATCGAGCCCCACATCGGGCTCTCTGCTCCGCGGAGAGCCTGCTTCCTCCTCTTTCTGCCTGCCTCTCTGCCTACTTGTGACCTCTCTCTCTGTCAAATAAATAAATAAAATATTAAAAAAAAATCTGCATGTAAGTGGACCTTTGCTGTTCAAACCTGTGTTGTTCAAGGATCAATTGCACTGCCAATACAGACCTATTTTAAGCTACATTTTTGGTTTGTGGGGTTTTGACTGTATAGGTAATGTGAATTCCTGACCCAAACATGCCTGAGTACAAGTTTGGGGTTATGATGTCTAAAGGGAATTTCTCTCTCTCTCCCCTCTTTTTCTGTTCTACCCAGAGACAAAACCAAGAGCAGCACATATCTCTTCCATCTGCCTCTAGGTAGTGTTTTGATGTTGTTGTTGGTCCCTCCCCCCTTTTCATCCATTAAGGACATCATCTCTGGGGATGTGACTTTAAGCAGAGAAGGAGGGAGATGCTGTGTGCCTGATCCAACTTGTAACCTTGCCTGGGCCATTTGTTCCTTTTGTCCCTTGCACTTGACTGACCCATTAAAACAACTCTCTGGGATCCTGAAGAAGCAGTAGCTATCAGAGGGTAAAAGCCAGCTTTATAGCTTCCTTTGTTTCCTCTGGATTAGTGCTTATGTCTTCTTATTGGCTCTTACTTTCCCACCATCTCAACCATCAGTCCTGCATTTAAGAGGACACTGTCTGGGGTGTCTGGGTGGCACAGTTGGTTAAGCCTCTGACTCTTGATTTCGGCTCAGATCATGATCTCAGGGTCTTGAGATCAAGCCCTGCATGGGGGCTTAGGATTGTCTCTCTGCTTCTGCCTCTGCCTTTGCCCCGCCACCCCCCCACACCCAGCGTGGGTGCTCACGCGTGCTCTCTGTCTCTCAAATAAAATCTTTAAAAGGACATCGTCTCTCTGTCCTCTCTCTGTCTCATCTCTCATTTTAAGATGCGCTATACTACAGGTATTTCTTCAGCCATCTCCGCTGCTCTATTACTTCTGTTCAGTTCTGTTCCGCGGAAAGATAGGGCTTTGGAGAGGGGGATTCAGTCCTGTGAGAATTGTCATGGACGCAGTCTGTCCAGCAGAGAGTAAAAGCGACTATACAGAAGCTCAGCCTTTAGGTTTCTCTTGATCAGGCTATACCATAGCTGTGGTGGCGGAGATGCTGCCATCAGATTTTATAGTGTCTCTGAAAAAATCAGGATGTTTGAGGCCCTGGATCAGGTAGTGTGTCAATTACTTCTCCCAGCAGCTGGTTCTCAAGAGGCTACTTTTCTGGACTGGAGAATTGCAGAAAGGGGTTCAAGCACTGTTTGGTAGAAAGAGAGACTCCATTCTCTCTGGAAGAGTATAAGGGTATCTAGTCTGTCTAGGAAGTAACAGAGGTTCAATCTGTTAGAAACTGATTTCAAAAAGAAAATCTTGGGACGCCTGGGTGGCTCAGTTGGTGAAGTGTCTGCCTTCGGCTAAGGTCAGGGTCCTGGGATCAAGTCCCACATCGGACTCCTTGCTCAGCGGGGAGCCTGCTTGTCTCTCTGCCTCTGCCTGCTGCTCTGCCTGCTTGTGCTCTCTCTCTCTCTCTCTCTGACAAATAAATAAATAAATAAAATCTTTAAAAAAATCTTTGAAAAAACAATACCACAGGGTGCTTGGGTGGCTCTGTCGGTTAAGCACCCAGTACTTCATTTTGGCTGCAGTCATGATCTCAGAGATGTGAGATGGAGCCCCCATCAGGCTCTGTGCTGGGCGTAGAGCCTGGTTAAGATTCTCTCTCTCCCTCTCCCTCTGCTCCCCACCTCTGCCGCTCACGCTGTCTCTCTCTCTCTAACACACACCTATTAATGGCTTTGTCATGATGACCACAGTCAAGGTCCTGACACCTGAAGGAAATAAAGCCGTGAAGCAGCATGTCTCACTGCAGTGCTTTCCAGACTATATACTTATGCGGGGAATATAGATTCTGGGACTTTACCCTAGACCTGTCGAATTCTGCTCTCAGAGAAGCCCCTGAAACCAGCATTTTATTTATTTATTTTTTAAAAGTTAAAAAAAGTTATTTTAGTGATCTCGACACTAGTGTGGGGCTCACACTATCCGGCTCACACTATCCGGCTCACAACCCGGAGATGAAGAGCTACGTACTTACCCAAATAAGCTGGCCACGCACCCCTGAAATCAGCATTTTACTGTGATGCAGGTGGTGCTTTGGCAACACTTTAAACAAGGTTGATTTGAAGAAGCTTCATGTTATGTTTTCATACCTAAGGATTGCCATTTGGCCATTAGACTGAAGATCCCAGCCATAAATACTCAGAGACGTTCATAGAAGAAATGCCTTCCTTTCTCTAAGCAACTGTGACAGTGGGGAGGAGGGGTCTAAAAGTGGGACTATTAAAAAATATATATATTTTAGTGTATATGTATACTCTAATATATATTTATGTATGTTATATATAACAAATATATTACATATATTTATATAGAAATATACTTATGTACTTATAAACATACTTCTTTTATATATATTAGTATTAAATATATATACATACATATTATTAATAAATATATAGATTAGTAATCTCTATACCACTGTGGGGCTCAAACTCATGACCCGGAGATCAGGAGTCACATCCTCCACCAACTGAACCAGCCGGGCACCCCACGACTATTAAAATATAAATATAAGTATTTTAAGTCTTCGCAAAGGCTTGATGGCAGTTAGCGTATATATGTGGGATGGTTCTGAAGATAAATGTTATACAAGCCTGAATGGGGGGAAAATTGAACTAGAGGGCGGTAAGGAAATGTTGGGGGAGGCGAGTGTGTTCCCTAGGGGTAGATTTGTAAAAAAAAAAACAACAGGTCCCAAATTCTAAAGTGTTTATTGAAAAAGAAGAGACAGAAAATGTGCAGGACAACCAGAGTCAGGGACAGAGAGAAGCTTTAGAAAGCTAGGTACAGAATACAGAATATATGTTGGAAGTTGGAAGGTGCAGCAGCCAGGGAGCCTGGAGAGAGACAACAGAGAGAAAGACTGTGGACCATTCAGGATGCTCTAATCCTAGGGGCGGGGATAGGAACAGTGTGGGTTCAGGGCCTCAGGGAGGAAGAGATGGAAACAGGACATCCTGGGAGCAGCCAGAGGGAAACTAGCCCTCTGGGTGTTGAGAGGCAGGCAGAAAGTTAGTGCTGCTTCAGTCTAAAGCCCAAAACCATCTCTGCTGAAGACTAGACAAGAAAGGACTTTGCTTGGGGCACCTGGGTCGCTCAGTCATTAAGTGGCTGCCTTGGGCTCAGGTCATGATCCCAGGGTCCTGGGATTGGGCTCCCTCCTCCGTGGGACGCCTGCTTCTCTCTCTCCCACTCCCCCTGCTTGTGTTCCCTCCCTTGTTGTGTCTCTCTCTCTGTCAAATAAATAAATAAAATCTTAAAAAAAAAAGAAAAAGAAAAAAGAAAGAACTTTGCTCCTCAAAAGACCAAAAGGCTTATATCATAATCTGGGATTAGAAGGTGCAAGTAGGGAAAATTAATTAGCAAAAGTGGTCTTCTAGGTCAGGGTTTACTCACTATGGGGAGTCCTCTATACTATAAGGAATGTTAGCAGGATTCCTGGAAGGACCTAGGTAGTAGCTCAGGCTATGCGGAGTTGAGTTGTACTTTGCCATCACTACAAATATAAATAGCTCCCTCCCCCACCCTGATTTTCCTCTTAGTGCTTTAAATTTACTTGCCTCAGGAACAGACCAAGGGACCTGGTCAGTAGAGAAACAACAGTGAGGACCCCAGCTGGAGGGTATGCAGGCTCCTTCCTTCCTTCCTTTCTTTTCAAGATATTTAACATATTTGAAAGAGAGAGAGAGCACGCATGAGCCTGAGCCCAAGCAGGGTGCAGGGGCAGAGGGGCAGAGGGAGAAGGACGAGGAGAAGCAGGCTCCCCACCGAGCAGGCAGCCCGATTCCGGTCTCGATCCCAGGACCCTTGGATCATGACCTGAGCTGAAGGCAGACACTTAACCGACTGAGCCACCCAGGCACCCCTCCAGGTCCGTTTCATTCCATCAACAGCCCCCACAGACCCTTCATTTGAAAAACACGATGCTCACCCCTTAAGTCCTGGAAAGCGAAAGAATGCCTTTATATCCAAACAGCCCTCCTTAGACCAGGTCTGTGGCCAATAACTAGGCTCCCACCTGTCTGTAGCTTTAGTTTATGCTCCTGTGTGCGTTTGTGGACATGTGCCCCAACTCCTTCTGAACACTGGCTTTCTTGTTCTGACCACACACGCACCAAGGCACTTTCTTACCGCCAGTTCATGGCCTTCTCGAATATTCTCGAATGTTCTTCTAGAGAGGGGTAATGGTCCTGGTCCACAAATACCGTATGTGTGTCTAGGGAAGCGGGGTGAAAGGATTCGAGAGGGCCCTTTAATAGGACACCCCTGCCAAAGCAGGCACAGATTAGAGTCTCAGACCCAGCCTGGGTCGGGCCTTCACATTTCCCCATGGCTAGAGACCTCCAAATCATGGTTAAGCACTCCCACCTAGGATAAAGGCCCCAGTTTTCTTGTGTCTCCTTTGTTGTGGAATGACAACAACAGATGTCCTCTATTTCCATGGTCTGTTAACTATCTTCTAATCCCAGAAATATCTTCAGGTTCCTTGGGCTAGGCTGGCTAAGCTGTCCTCGGGACTTTTTATCTAAGCAGCTGTTGATAAGAATGTGATGGTGTAATGAAGGCATCCAAGGAAGCTGCTCTGGGGATAAATTGTCCTCCGTCCCAGGATCAAGTTCTGTCTAAAAAAGAAAATTTTAGGTGGCTTCATTGCACTCTGTGTCAAATACCGGACCCTGGAACATTCTTGCATGCCAATAGTAAATCTATCCCCACAAAACAGGACTAGCTAGAATTATAAATAGCTGTTGAAGAGATTTATTAATTTACCTACAATGGTTTGATGATAAATTATTACAGGAAGCTAGAATTATTACGGCTGTATTTTTGAGCAGATTGAGATATTGTCAGCGAGGACCATCATGTTCTTTATGCTATTAGTGACAATATTTAGTTTAAATCAGCAAGACAGTTCTTACATTCTTACAAGGTAACGTTGCATCATATTTTTAGAAAAGAGAACTTTACATGGTTATAACAAAAGTAGTAATGGAGGGGTTCCTGGCTGGCTCAGTTGGTAGAGCATCCAACTCTTGATCTCAGGGTTATGAGTTCAAGCCCCATGCTGGGTGTGAAGCCCACTTAAAAACCAATATTAATGGAAACTTGTGTTTTTCTATTACTTATAAGGTTCATTCATTCATTCATTCATTCAGCATGGCATTACAAAACTGAGTAAGACTTGGTTTATTTCTTCGCAGACCTTAGAGTGTAGAAAAGAGGACAAATATGCTGAAAAGTGATTGAAATACAGTGTAGTATTGGCGATATATGGTGGCAGTGGTTCTCAACCTTGGACACACATCAGAATCACTTGGAGAGCTGTGAAAAATTCTGATGCCCAGATGGCACCAGAGGGATGGCCTTTGCCTGGGAAGAGAAGGACACTCTGTAGCTGAATTTTGAAGGGGGAGTATTTCACCAGGTTAAAAAGAAGAGGAAGGGCCTTATAGGGTGAAGAAATTTTGCTTGCAAAAGTGCAGATGGGGGAACTGCAAGGCTGGAGACATCAGATCCTAGTATGCAAAAGAAGGGGCTACAAAAGATGTATTTGGGGGTGCCTGGGTGGCTCAGTCAGTTAAGCATTTGCCTTCAGCTCAGGGCCTGATCCTGGGGTCCTGGAATCGAGCCCTGCATCAGGCTCCCTGCTTGGTGGGGAATCTGCTTCTCCCTCTCCCTCTTCCCCTGCTTGTGTTATCTCTCTCACTGTCTCTCTCTCTGTCAAATAAATAAAATCTTAAAAAAAGAAAAGTTGTTAGTTATACTAATTCTGGGAGAGTCAAGAGGATTTGAAATTGAGCTACCAGCAATCTATTTATGTGAAAAATCAAGGAGTCCTCCGTGGAAGAATGTATTCTACTCCTGTGGTCATCACTTTCGGCTACACATCAGAATCACTTGGAGAGCTTAAAAAAAATTCTGATGCCCACGGTGCATCCCAGACCAAATAATCAGAATTAATTGGCCAGGCATTAATATTTATTAAACTTCCTCAGTTAATTCTTTGTACAGCCAACATTGAGAAATGGCTGCTGTAGAGGATAAGAACATACCAATACACAGGGCTGAATCAAGGATATCGGCTGGGGTGGCAAGAGAAGGAGTGGTTCTGGGTGCAGCAAGGGTCTACCAATCAAATTGCCCCTGGGTTCAGCTCCCGCGGGGCTTGGGGTGGGGGGTGGTGGGGGTTCCTACCTATGGCCACACCTGAATTGCTGTCCTTGAGACCTACATCTAAGGAGCTACAAAAGCATCAGCGCTGGGGCGCCTGGGTGACTCAGTCTGTGGAGCATTCAACTCTTGATCTTGGGGGTTGTGAGTTCGAGCCCCACATTGGGCATAAAGATTATGTTAAAAATAAAATCTTTTTTTTAAAGATTTTATTTATTTATTTGACAGACAGAGATCACAATTAGGCAGAGAAGCAGACAGACAGAGAGAGAGGAGGAAGCAGGCTCCTGGCAGAGCAGAGAGCCCGATGCGGGGCTCGATCCCAGCACGCTGGGATCATGACCTGAGCCAAAGGCAGAGGCTTTAACCCACTGAGCCACCCAGGCACCCGTTAAAAATAAAATCTTAAAAAAAAAGAGTAAAAGCCAAAACACAGTGTCCTCTAAAACTCAGCAGGATAGTAGTAAGAACATAAGGAGTTAACAGCTATGGCATTGGCACCAACACCGGCAGTAATGGTGATGGTGATTCCTCTAGCAACATTTTCTTGAGAGCCTGTCCTGTGTGCCAGGCAAAGAGGATTGACCAGATCCTTTCTTTTGGATCATGGACTGTAGTAGTTGTGTTGGTCCAGATGGACTGATAAACCATCACGGAGTGAGAAGTACTATGCAGGATATTAAATGGAGTTATGAAAGAGAATGAGTGTCTTCTTGGTTCGGTAGGTCAGGGAGGTTGCTGTCTGCAGAGAGGACATTATAATGTGTGAATGACAAGAAGGGGGGAGCCATAGAAAATTCAGGGAGAAGAACACCTTAGGCAAGGGCAATAGCAAATATAATGACCCAAAGGTAGGAGCTGCTTTCACACTTGAGGAACAGAATGGAGGCCGTGGGGCTGGACTGGATTGATGGAGGAGAGAGCGGCACACCGTGAGCCTCTGACGCAAGTCACGAGACAGATCATGTACGGTCGAATAGGTCATGGTAAAGTCTGAAATTTGGTTTTTGTTGGTGGTGAAGTCTGAATTGTGATCTAAGTGTGATGGAGAGCCACTGAATGGTTTAGAGCAAGGAAATGATAAAACCTATTTCTTATTTTAAAGGACCATTCCTACTACTGTTGTGGGAAATGGATCGGATTGGAGAAAGAATGGAAATGGGGAGAACACTTACTGGGGTATTTACGAGAGCACAAATAAAATATGGTAGTGGCTTGGGTTGGGGTGGTAATAGTGGACTTGGAGAAAAGTTGGCCTATTTGAGATATGTTTTGGAGATTGACTTCATACAACTTTGTGTGTATATACATATATACACATACATATGTACATATATGTATATATATTTTAAAGATTTTATTTATTTGAGAGGAAGAGAGAGGTTGAGAGAACTAGTGTGAGGAGGCGCAGAGGGAGAAATAGACTCCCATCTGAGCAGGGAGCCCGACATAGGGCGCAATCCCAGGACCCCAAGATCATGAGCTGAGCCAAAGGCAGACGCTTAATCGACTGAGCCACCCAGGCACCAGAATCCATACAACTTATAGATAAATGGGATATGGGATCTTGGGAGAGGTGTCAAGATGTTGGTGATGATGGCAGCAGTTTTGGTAGTGTCATTGTTGAGGACAATAGCTCTTTCTGTAATGGTACCTTCAGTGTCTTATTGTTTTTTTTTTTAAATTTTATTTATTTATAGGACAGAGAAAGACACAGTGAGAGAGGGGACACAAGCAGGGGGAGTGGGAGAGAGAGAAGCAGGCTTTCAAGCTGAGCAGGGAGCCTGATGCGGGGCCCAATCCCAGGACTCTAGGATCATGACCTGAGCCAAAGGCAGACGCTTAACAGCTGAGCCACCCAGGCGCCCCGGTACCTTCAGTGTCTTTGACAACCAGCATCGGTGGCTTCAGCTCAGACATCAACTCACGAGGCCTTCATGAGCATTGTTGCCACACAAGCCGCTCTTAGTCATGAAAGGAACAGGAGACGTCATTACTGGAGAAAAATGGCAGGCACCACATAGCAGCAAAGCAGACTCATTTACAGAGCATATGTGAGATAGCCTCAGAGGACTTACTGCCAGAAATATTGGAGAAAAACTTAAGAAGGTTATTTATAACTTCTGCAGAGCAGAGGAAGTGGAGTCAGAGATATGCTATTTTGTGATTGTGATTGCATATTATCCATAAGCTGCTTTGACAGAACTAATCTGGATTACTCTTAGAAGAGGTCCAGGAGCGCCTGGGTGGCTCAGTCATTAAGTGCCTGCCTTCGGCTCAGGTCTTGATCCCTGGGTCCTGGGATTGAGTTCCACATCCGGCTACCTGCTCTGTGGGAGGCCTGCTTCCCCTTCTCCCACTCCCCCTGCTTGTGTTCCCTCTCTTTCTGTCAAATAAATAAATAAAAATCTTTAAAAATTAAAAAAGTGGTCCCAGTTAGGGTACCGGGGTGGCTCAGTCAGTTAAGTGTCTGCCTTCAGCTCAGGTCATGATCTCAGGGTCCTGGGATAAAGCCCTACACCAGGTTTCCTGCTCAGTGGGGAATCTGCTTCTCCCTCTCCCTCTGCTCTTCCCCTCGCTCGTTCTCTCTCTCTCTCTCAAATAAGAAAATAAAATCTTAAAAAAAAGAGGTCCCAGTCAAAGCTATACTAAATTAAGCATGATTAAACATATATTTTTGTAAAAATTTTGCTACCAACTATACAAATATTAACATTTTGTATTATAATTGTACAAGAAATCTTCAGGTACATGCTTATAAAGATTCATATAAGACAGAAGTTAAATGTTGTAATTGTTAGTCTTCCCCTGACTGTTTCCCAGTCACATTCCCCAACATGTGGTAACCATAAGAGTTTAGTGAGTTGCCTTCAAAATGTTCCATGCTTTTATATAATATGTGTACGTGTATATGCTTTTTGATATGCTTTTTAATGCATATGATATGTATTTTTATTATACATTATATTAATGTATAATATGCTTTCATACAGATATAAAAGCATATACATTAATATACAATATATAATATAAATATAAAGTTATATAGACATAAATTTATATAAATAAAATATAATATGCAATATAAAATAAATATATACCTTACATATTTATACACATATAGAAGCATATTGAAAAAACATACATACACTTATATAAAAGCATAGAAAAATGTTTTGAAGGAAAAGCATATAGAAAACAAAAATAGCGTATATATATGTTATTTATATAACACAGATACAGATTTTTTACTTTCATTTTTTTTTAAAGATTTTATTTATTTATTTGACAGAGAGAGATCACAAGTAGGCAGAGAGGCAGGCAGAGAGAGAGAGGGAAGCAGGCTCGCTGCTGAGCAGAGAGCCTGATGCGGGACTCGATCCCAGGACCCTGAGATCACAACCCAAGCCGAAGGCAGTGGCCTAACCCACTGAGCCACCCAGGCGCCCAACTTTCATTTATTTTTTAAGGTTTTATTTTTAAGGAAAAAAATAAAAATAATAAAAATGATGATTAAAAATTTTTATTTTTTTTAAGATTTTATTTATTTGCGAGAGAGAGAACAAGAAAGGGGAGGAGCAGAGGGAGAGGGAGAAGCAGACTCCCCAATGAGCAGGGAGCAGAATAGGGGGCCCGATCCCAGGACCCTGAGATCATTACCTGAGCCGAAGGTAGGTGCTTAATGGACTGAGCCACCCATGCATCCAGGCTGCCCTCTATTTTTTTAAGCTCACCATGGTCATCCTCCAGCTCTTTAGATCAAAACGTAATACTTCACGGTACCTGGGTGGCTCAGTCAGGTAAATGTCTGCCTTCGACTCAGGTCATGATCCCAGGGTCCTGGGATTTAGCCCCACATTGGGCTCCCTGCTCAGTGGGGAGTCTGCTTCTCCCTCTGCCTCTGCCTGCCGCTCCTCATCCTGCTTTTGCGTGCGCCCTCACACTCTCTCTCTCTGTCAAATGGAGAGGTAAAATCTTTAAAAGCAGACAAAACAAAGGAAAACTAAGGTATTACTTCTGTGTGTGTGCCTTGGGAGAAGGGGAATGAGAATCTTCATCTGATCGGGTCATCAGAGGTTACTTGAAATCTAGCCTGTTTAAAATGTTTTTACTCGGGGGGCCGGGGTGGCTCAGTGGGTTAAAACCTCTGCCTTCGGCTCAGGTCATGATCCCAGGGTTCTGGGATCGAGCCCTGCATCACGCTCTCTGCTCAGCGGGGAGCCTGCTTCCTCCTCTCTCTCTCTGTCTACTTGTGAGCTCTGTCTGTCAAATAAATAAATAAAAATCTTAAAAAAAATAAATAAAATGTTTTTACTCTACCCTGTCACTTGATTAATGTTTTGGCCATGTACAGAATTTTGGTTTGGATGTAGTCTTCCTTCAAATTTTGAAGGCATTGCTCTATTGTTTTGTCTTTTTTTTTTTAGGATTTTATTTATTCATCTGATAGAGAAACACAGGGAGAGAGGGAACACAAGCAGGGGGAGTGGGAGAGAGAGAAGCAGGCTCCCCGCTAAGCAGGGAGCCCAATGTGGGGCTCGATCCCAGGACTCTGGGATCGTGACCTGAGCTGAAGGCAGATGCCTAACCAACTGAGCCACCCAGGTGCCCCGGCATTGCTCTATTGTGTTTCAGTTAACACTGAGAGGTGGTTCAGTTAAAGTCATTACAAGGTTTAGGTTATGGCGGTAGAAGTGGGCAGCTGAGGTAGCCTGGAGAAAAACATCACTGGATGTGACCAGGTCAAGGAACTGATTAACTAGAGGGATTCAGTGATCATCCATGGGAATATCAAAGTCACCAAGAATGACTCAGTGGTTTTGGAGAGCAAGATGTCAGACTGATGGCAGAGTCATCGTGACTGAGGGCTCGATGACAGTCACAGCATGCGGAACCGGTGATTTTGAACGAGGAAGGAACTGGAGATGGCCGCTAGGACAATGGGCAACAAGGAGAGCACTTTACCTCCATGTCTAGTCATGTGACTTCTGTGGAAGGGAAACAGCCTTCGCTTGACAGGGCTTTGGGGAAAGCATCGTGCTTAGGGAAGTGTGAGGTTTCAGTGAGAACAAGGGGAAGGAAACATTTAGGGAAGAGGCTGAGGTTTAGCAAGGTTTCATGTTGGTAATAATTGAGTTTTAGAGGACACAGGAGAAGAATTTGGGAGGGTAAGGAGAGTGAGAGATTTGGTTATCTTAGAAGAGGAGGAGGGCAGTATGCAAATTAAAATATAAATTATGATAAACAAGAGGTTTGGATGGCTGCTGTGACTGAAGGAAGCAGGCTCTATGAGGCACACTGTAATTGCTGGATGCATGGGTGTACATATGAAAAATTGAAATAGATAATATGTAATGAACATTTTATTTGTTTTTTACAAATATTTATTTATTTATTTTAGAGAGAGAGAGAAAGAGCGGTGAAGGGGTAGAAAAGGGCAGAGGGAGATGGAGAGGGAACCTTTAGCAGACTCCCTGCTGAGCGCAGAGGCTGACCTGGGGCTCGATCCCATGACCCTGAGATCAGGACCTGAGCGGCAGCCAAGAGTTGGATGTGGTACTTACTGACCGTGCCACCCAGGTGCCCCTCCTATGAATATTTTAATAGAATTTATTGTAGATCTTTAATAGTCAGTAATTTGCCTTCTAAAAAGGTCGAAGCAATTTCTAGTCACTCTCACCAATAGGGTTTAAGAGAGTTCATTTCTCCACACCCTCATCAGTACCACTGAATGTTAACAAGCGCGTGAGTGTTCTTTTCTTTCTTCTTTCCTTTTTTATAGTTTTTCTTTAAATTCCGGTTAGTTAACATGATTATTTTCATTTTTGCCAATGTGATGGTAAAAAGAAGAGGCCTCATTGTTTTTATTTGCATGTTTTCGTTATTAGGAAGGCTAAACATTTGGAAAATGCTTTGTTGGGTGGATTGGCTCTGTGAGAAGAACATGTGACTCTTGATCTCGGGGTCATGAGTTCAAGCCCCGTGTTGGGTAGAGATTACTTAAATAAAAATTTTTTAAAAAGTCTTATTGGTGGGGCACCTGTGTGGCTCAGTCAGTTGAGCAACTGACTTCAGTTCAGGTCATGATTTCAGAGTCCTGGAACTGAACCCTGTGCGTGGCTCCCTGCTCAGCACAGAATCCTCTGGTCTCTGTCCCTCCATCCCTCTCCCCCACTCATGCACTCATGCGCATGCTCTCTCTCACTCTTTCTCTCTCTCAAATTAATAAATAAAATCTTTAAAAATAATAATATTTAAGTAATGTCTTACTAGAAATTCCTACTTTTCATCTTTGAATTACCTGTTTGCCTATTTTTTCCTTTGGATGGTTGTTTCCTATTGATTTGAGGAAAGGCTATTCTTTTTATATTATATATATATTCTATATATATATATAGAATATATATATATTATATATATATTCTTTTTATATTTATATTATATTTGTATTATAATCCTTTGTTTTTTTTTTTTTTAAAGATTTTATTTATTTATTTGCAAGAGAGAAAGAGCACGTGCACAAGAGGGTGGGGATGGAGGGGCAGCAGGAGAGGGAGAAGCAGACTGCCCTCTGAGCTAGGAGCTTGACCTGGGGCTCAACCCCAGGACCATGACCTGAGCCGAAGGCAGATGCTTAACTGACTGAGCCACCCAGACCCCAAAAATCTCAATTTTTAAAAATTTTATTTTTTAAGAAGATTTTATTTATTTCTTTGACAGAGAGAGAGACAGCAGGAGAGAACACAAGCAGGGGAGTGGGAGATGGAAAAACAGTCTCTCTCTCCACTGAGCGGAGAGCCTGATGTGGGCCTCAATCCCAGGACTTTGGGATCATGACCTGAGCTGAAGACAGAGGCTTAACCGACCGAGCTGCCCAGGTGTCCCTGTTTTTTCATTTTTGAAGATGTTCTTTTATGTGCTTCAGTGAATTTTATAGTTTTCTTGATATAGATTTTATACAGTTTTTCTAGGTATTTTATACCTATTATAGTTTTGCTGTTGTCATGAATATGGGTTTTTTTCAGTGCATTTTTAGTTAGTGATTATCATTATACTGAAAACAATTGATTTTGTGTCTTCATGTTTTATCTTGACTCCTATAATTTTATTAGTTTTTATTTTATTTTATACCTTTTCAAGTTAGGCCATCGTATTATCAGCAAATAAGTTGTCTCTTACTTTCCAATATTTAGCACTCAATTTTCTTCCTTTTGATTTTTTTTACTAAGATCAATATGGTGAAAGTGGATATTTTTTTCTTGTCACTTAATCCTGATAATTCCAATCATAGATGACTGTTAAGCTTGCATCTCTTGCATCTTATTTTTTAGATTATTTTTATTTTTATTATTATTATTTTAAAATAAGTTCTAGGCTCAACGTGGAGCTTGAACTCATGACCCTGAAATCAAGAGTTATGCACTCCACTGACTAAGCCAGCCAGACACTCCTCTCTTGTATTTTGTTTTATTTTATTTTATTTACTTATTTCTTAGAAAGATTTATTTAAGTAATTAATTAATTAATTATTAAAGATTTTATTTATTTATTTGAAATGGAGAGACACAGCGAGAGAGGAAATACAAGCAGAGGGAGAAGGAGAAGCAGGCTTCTTGTTGAGGAGGGAGCCCGATGTGGGGCTTGATCCTAGGACCCTAGGATCATGACCTGAGCCTAAGGCAGGCGATTAACAACTGCCACCCAGGCGCCCCTCATTTATTTTAGAGAGAATAGAGAGACCACAGAGGGGAGGCTGAGGGAGAGAAGCAGACTCCCCGCTGATCACAGAGCCCAACATGTGGGGCTTAATCTCACAACACAGAGATCATGACCTCAACCGAAATCAAGAGTCAGAGGCGTGGGCTTCCTGTGTGGTTCAGTCGGTTGGTTAAGCATCTGACTCCTGGTTTTGGCTCAGGTCATGATCTCCATGTCTGGAGATGAAGCCCTGCATTGAACCCAGAGTGGGCTCTGCACTCAGTGTGGAGTCTGCCTCCCCTCTGCCCCTTCTCCACCCCCCACCACCCCCCAATCTCTGAAATAAATAAATCTTAAGAAAAAAAAAGGAAACTTAACTGACTAGGCCACCCAGGCACCCTGCCCCTCTTGCATTTTATTTTTATTTTTTTTTTAAGATTTTATTTATTCATTTGACAGAGAGAGAGCAAGTACAAGCAGGGGGAGCAGCAGAGTGAGAGGGAGAAGCAGGTTCTCCAATGAGCAGGGAGCCCGATGCAGGACTTGATCCCAGGACCCAGGGGTCATGACCTGAGCTGAAGGCAGACGCTTCACTGACTGAGCTACCCAGGCACCCTGCTCTCTTGCATTTTAAATTAAGATTTGGGTTTTAAATGTTGGCTGGATATTTCCTGGAACCTTAAACTCAGCACGTCCAAAATCAAATGTAGGGGCACCTGGGTGGCTCAGTGGGTTAAGCCTCTGTCTTCAGGTCAGGTCATGATCTTAGGGTCCTGGGATCGAGCACCGCATGGGGCTCCCCGCTCAGCAGGAAGCCTGCTTCTCCCTCTCCCACTCCCCCTCTTTGTGTTCTCTCTCTCTCTGTGTCTCTCTGTCAAATAAATAAATAAAATCTTTTTTTTTAAAGATTTTATTTATTTATTTGACAGACAGAGATCACAAGGAGGCAGAGAGCAGGCAGAGAGAGAGGAGGAAGCAGGCTCCCTGCTGAGCAGTGAGCCCGATATGGGGCTCGATCCCAGGACCCTGGGACCATGACCTGAGCTGAAGGCAGAGGCTTTAACCCACTAAGCCACCCAGGTGCCCCATAAATAAATAAAATCTTAAAAAAAAATTTCTCTTGTAAAAAAAAAAAGAAATTTCTCTTGCTTTGGTCTTGACCAATTGTTATCACACATATCTCCTCCTTTCTATTCTTACTATTACCCCCCCTTTCCAATCTTATTTAACAAACAATTAATTAATTAGGGCCTTCAATTTTTAGGTATCCATATGGAGATACAAATGTAAATAAGATAGGGGTGCCTGGGTGGCTCAGTCGTTAAGCGTCTGCCTTCAGCTCAGGTCAGGTCATGATCCCAGAGTCCTGGGATCAAACCCCACATCAGCCTCCCTGCTCTGCAGGGAAGCCTGCTTCTCCCTCTTCCATTCCCCCTGCTTGTATTCTCTCTCTCTCTGTGTCAAATAAATAAATAAAATCTTTTTAAAAATGTAAATAAGATAAAGTTTCTGCTCTTGAGGAATTCACAAAGAGTGGGCGATGGGTCTTAAATTTCACTGATTATAGTTCCATGTAGTAGATGCTACAAGTACTATAGGTATAGGGTGCCTGGCTGGCTCAGTCAGAGGAGCACATGACTTTTGATCTCAAGGTCGTGGGTTTGAGCCCCACATTGGGATTAGAAATTACTTAAAAAAAAAAAAAGACTTGGGGCACCTGGGTGGCTCAGTGGGTTAAAGCCTCTGCCTTCGGCTCAGGTCGTGGTCCCAGGGTCCTGGGATCGAGCCCCACGTTGGGCTCTCTGCTCAGCAGGGAGCCCGCTTCCCCCTCTCTCTCTGCCTGCCTCTCTGTCTAGTGATCTCTCTCTCTGTCAAATAAATAAATAAAATCTTTTAAAAAAAAAGACTTAAAAGAGAGAACTGTATGTTTAAAGAACTAAAGTAGTTCTGAGAAGGCAATTATTTCTGTTTTTTGCTGAGTTAGAAAGGTTGACATTTGAGCTGAACCCTGAAGGACAAGGTATAATTTTTTTAGATGGGAAAGGAGAGGGAGAAGGGGCATTTCTGGTAGAGGAGACAGCATGAGTATATGTCTTATATGATTTATTCAACAAGCATTTATTGAGCGCTTACTGTTTGTCAAGGGTTGTTGACAACCTTGAGACACAGATACAGGAACAGATCAGCACAACAAGCCATTATGTAAAAAAGAAATGATTCTTTATTAGAACAGTCTGTTCCCTCAATGAAGATGTCCCTTTGGCCAAATATTTGGGTAGAGATGCTATATATGCCCTATGCTAAAGAATCTCAACCAACTTTGAGAGGTTTCTCAAAATGTGTTTGTGACTGAGTTTGTAGCTGATTTCCCCCCTCCTCCAAAGCACTTTTTCAGTTTTGGATTGGGGCAGGGAGATTCATTCGCCAAGCAATTGATAGGACACAGTCTATTTATTTGTTAATTTAATCAATAAGCATTTATTGTAGGCCTATTGTGTGCCACATATTGTTAGACTTTGGGGTACTGGGAGGGTAAGACAGTGTCTCCCTTTAGAGAAAACTACAATCAGGTGGGCTCATGGTGATGTGGTTTTGGAATATATGTGAGGTTCGATAGGGTGGAGTTCAGAGCCCACCACCAAGAAAGAATTCTTGAGACATCTTAGGTGCACAGTGGTCGTTTATGAAAGCACAGGGACAGGGCCCATGGGCAGAAAGAGCTGCTGCCCCCAGGGTTCTGAGTGATGGCTGGTTCAGGGGTTGGGGGAGGTAGGGGAAGAGGGAGGTTTTAAAAGAACTTTCATACACTAAAGATCACCTATAAGATACTGGAGGCCTTGCCATTGTCAAGTTAAGGTTGTTTTCCTCTCTAGCAAGGCATTAACTTGAAGATAGATGGGAGCTTCCTGGAGGAACCTTACACTGTGCCTGCTTCAAGTATCTGTCAATGGGCTGCAGGTTATGACATTTAATTCTGCATTTCCTTCTGGAAGCGAGATTATTGATAGAAATGCTTTTGTTCTTGGAGATCGCCAAGACATTTGTAAACTGAGGGAGACTCAGGTCTTGCAGGATTGTGAGCTCTACAAGTGAACTATTTGTTTTTCCTCTCCTTGGCTTTAGGGTGGCCAGGAGCGCATGAGGA
The DNA here is from genome assembly GCF_922984935.1 of Meles meles. Taxonomy (NCBI): domain Eukaryota; kingdom Metazoa; phylum Chordata; class Mammalia; order Carnivora; family Mustelidae; genus Meles; species Meles meles. The sequence goes on along the minus strand of NC_060087.1, from coordinate 100,800,692 downwards.
CTGTCACATATATCCCGTGGGGAGGGGAGGGTTGTGGGGGTGTCAGCTTCTGCTTTGTCCTCAGCATGCACAAAAATACGATTATAATACAGTGAATGACAAACTTTAATAGGGCTTTACATTCTGTATTCTAGGAGAAGGAACGAGAGATGCTTGAGAAGGCAACCAGGGAAGATTTCCTGGAGGGAATGACAGCTGAGCTAAGTGTTAAGAAACCTGTAGGAGGGGCGCCTGGGTGGCTCAGTGGGTTAAAGCCTCTGCCTTCACCTCAGGTCATGATCCCAGGGTCCTGGGATTGAGCCCCACATCGGGCTCTCTGCTCAGCAGGGAGCCTGCTTCCTCCTCTCTCTCTGCCTGCCTCTCTGCCTAGTTGTGATTTCTCTCTGTCAAATAAAAAAAAATATTAAAAAAAAAAGAAACCTGTAGGAATTAGGCAAATGAAGGGGTTGTGGGGCGGAGGGAGGGGCTGAGGCATTCTTAGAGGGAAGAGCACCGGTAAGTCAGAGAGAAAAATACCAAGTGGGGAATTATAAACATTTTGAGCTGCCAGAGCATGAAATACATGGCAGAGAGTGGTGGGGCATTCAAGAAGTCAGAGGAGGCGGGATCATGGATGGCCTTGTAGGCCATGTTAAAAAATGAGAATTTTATCCTGCACACGCAGGGGAACCCCTGAGAAATTACTTGGTCAGATGCCCATTCCAGTTATGTTCACTGTGCTGAGGCTAGATTTGAATAGAAGTCAAACAGCAGCAATGATCAATCCCTACCACCCCTAGGATAGGATTGGCTGGGAACCCAAAAGTCCATGGTGTTGAAGGGGTGCCGGGTGAGACACCCCAGAACCTGCCACTTTGGCATAAGGATTATTTTGAGTGAAGAGTAATCAAAACCCAGCTGATGCAGGACAAGCTCTCTGCCTCCGCAAGTCTGCCTAGATCGACATTGGAAAGGAGAGGCTATACCAGGAAGTGAGCTGTTCACTGAGACCCGCCCTTTACCTAAGGACTTATCTGCATAATCGGGCCAACTTTGTTTTTCCAAATACTTCCTTTCACCTTCCTGCAGTCCTCAGGGCCTTACCCCTCTCCTCAGCTCATAGAAGCTTTTTGTTTTGCCTAATTGTTTTTGGAATTTCCAAGCCTTTGTGGACTCCTATGTAGGTATGCCCATTAAATTTGATTTCTCCTGTTACTCTGTCTCATATCACTATGTTTCTAAGTTGAGCTAGAAGAACCACAGGGCCAAGGAAGGTCTTAACTCCCTGACAGTATCTCTTGGGAGGAGCTCAGTGTGGGCTAGAGGGGTGGATTGTGAAGGATGCTTGTTGTCAAGCTAACCAAGGAGCTTGATGTATTTGGTTGGCACCAAAAAATTTGAAGTAAATTTATATCATAACCAGATTTGTGTTTTAGAAAGATGATTCTGCTAACAGCGTGATGAATCATAGCTTTAGGGAGAGCTACATGGTATTATCAATAGAGGCAATTTTCTGGAATGTTCGGAAATTAAGAATAAGTAGGGGAACTAGGGTACTGTGATTTATAAGAAATAAAGGGGTGCCTGGCTTAGCCAGTGGACCATATGACTCTTGATCTTGGGGTTGGAAGTTTCAGCCCTATGTTGGGTGTAGAGATAAGTTAAAAATAAAATTGTAAAAAAAAAAGGGAAGCACATATTTGGTCATGCAGATGATCAAAATATAATTCTCATAAATACTTGGTTTTTTTTTCCCTCGGGTTCCTGGCTTACAGCTGCCAAAACCCTCAGAATTTCCTGAACATAAGGGTAATGGGAACATCTTTTATTATAATATTTGGTCTCTTACCTCAGTGCCTGAAATCTTTTCAGAGCCATAAAGGTGAAACGGTGATTTGTTATTTAGAACAAGCCCCTTTCCACTACCACTAGGCTCATGTTAAGCGGGCGAGTTTCAGAATGCACCTAAGAATGGGGGCTGGTTGCCAGGGAAATCAGCCTGGAATAGGAGAGAGATTGGAACTTTGAGTCCCACCCCCTGATTTCCAGAGAGAGGAGAGGAACTGGAGGTTGACTCCAGTCACCAGTGGCCAACGATTCAGTCAGTCATGCCTATGTAACGAAGCCTCTCTAAAAATCCAGAAGGACAGGGTTTGGAGAGCTTCTGGGGTTTTGAACTTGTGGAGACCTGGGGAGAGCGGCACACTGGGAGTGCATGGAAGGCTCCTCGCCCTCTCCCCATGCTTTGTCTAGTGCATGGAAGGCTCCTTGCCCTCTCCTCATGCTTTGTCTGGTGCATCCCTTCCATATGGCTGCTTCCGAATTAAATCCTTTCATACTAAACCAATAATCTAGAAGTAAATGGGGTTTGTAGAGGCCGCTTTCAGGCCACAGGCTTGAGTGATGGAATGTAGAAAGGGCCCACAGCAACTCCCCGGCTGAATCCAGGCAGGCTCATCTGTCACCCCACCTCAGTATATCCAGCCTGAACTGACCAATGGGCTACTCACAACCAGGCACAATGGCCAAAACGAGGAAAATTCCATATGGTTCCATACCTCCTTCTCGACTTCCCACTTTAAATACAGCCCCCACCCACTGCCCTGTTGCAGAGAGTTTCTCCTTTGCTGTCCTGCCTGTAGCTCCCTTCTAGTGTATTCGATAAACTTCCATTTCCTTTGTTTTGTTTTGGGGGGGCCGTCCATGGCACCGGCTCCCACCCGATCGTTGCCCCATATTTGGGGCCCCCCCCATCCCACTGGGAGAAATACCACAGGTTTCCTGAGTTCTGAGAGCTGCTCTAGCAAATTAAAGGGACCCAAGGAGGGGGTCAGGGGAATTTCTGATTTATAGCCATCAGATGTATAGGAAAGAACCTAGACTTGTAACTGGTATCCTGAGTTGGTGGAGGGTTGTTGTATCCCGTTCGTCAGAAGCACAGATAACAACCTGGGCTCACTTCTGCTGTCTGAAGAGTGTGTTGGGGGGTGCAGTCTTATGGGACTGAACCCTTAACCTGTGAGACCCCATGTCATCTCCGGGTAGATAGTATCTGAATTGAGGTGAGTGGTAAGACACCCAGTCGATGTCTGGAGCATTGTTTGTTGGTGGTGTGGAGGAACCGTCCCTCATCCCCAACACACACATTAAAATTGGGAGCAGGACCCCAAATAGGAACCCTTTGGGCCTTCTGGGTCTCTCTTATACTTTCTGAATCATAGTAGTATGATCAACTCTATTGTAATGATGTGTCTAATATCGTCTTACCTTCACTATCCCCGAAACCACGAGGATTGGAAACACGACTGGTTGGTTCCTCACTGCACCCTCCCCCTCTCTCCTGGAATATGGCACAGAAACAACATGCAGTGTTTGTGGAATTAATGCATTCTTGATCTGGGTACATGTTTCACAAGTGTGGTTGCATGGGAGGGTATTTGGGGAGGTCATTTTTGTAGAACTGGGGAGTTACTTGTGGCAAATGTCCATCAGTTATGTGTGGGCTCCTCTCAGACCTTTGGCAAGTCCTTACGGAAGAGTGTATCTATCCTCCCAACTTCTCGTTTGCTTTCCATCTCAACAAATGATGTCCTGGGAAGCTCTGAGCCTCAGCCATACATCAGTCTACTTAATGTTCTTCTGCTTTTCCTAGTGTGTTGTAATTCCACATAATGCTAGGTGGATATGATTTTTTAGACCAGGGGATCTTTGGGGATGGAGTGAACTCTGAGGCTCCCTGGTATTCTGGCTTATGTGGTAGGGCATCTGGTGAGCGGTCCTGCCTCTATTGGATGTGAAACAAATATATATCTACAAATATTGCCCTCCTTATTTATCAAAACAGTTTTCTGATTTCCCTGGTTACTTGAGCCAATGGTGTTCTAACCTTAGAGTCCCAAGGACTTGAGGACTTGAAGTAGTAGGTCTACAGTTAAAAGACCAGAATTGTTGTTTCCATACTATGTTCTTAACTTCAGCCGAAGCCAGATGCTTTAAGATGTAGGTACAAGAGTAAGATAATACATTTTGGAGGAAACCTGGGATTAATGCATCTCTCCATAGAATTGGAGGTTGGTTTTATTATTTTAAAAAAAATTTTTTTAAAAAGATTTATTTATTTGAAAGAAAGAGAGAGGGAGAGAGAGTGCAGGGAGGAGGGGCAAAGGGAGAAGGAGGGACAGAATTCCAGGCTGACTCCTGCTGTATCACGGAGCCTGATGCGGAGGCTCAGTCTCACAATCCTGAGATCATGACCAGAGCCAAGATCAAGAGTCCTATGCTTAACCAACTGAGCCACCCTGGCGCCCCTTTGATTTTTTAAAAAAGTTTGTTTTTTGAGTGATCTCTATACCCAACGTGGGGCTCAAACTCATGACCTTAAGATCAAGAGTGGTATGCTCTTCTGACTGAGCCACTCGGGTACCCTGAATCAGAGGTTGGTTTTAATAACTTAGGAGTACGTTGGGGTATGGGAGGCAAGGGTAAAGGCAGAGGAAAACAATGATTTCAGTTGCTGGCATGTCATGACTGCAGCCAAGGATTGGGTAGAAGCTTTCCTTCTCAAGGGCTGCTAGGAAGGTGACCAGGGTGCTGATGGAAAATTGGGGGAACTCCAGTAATTGTTTAATGTCCTTAAGAGTTTAGGGGGGTTTCCACTCCCAAGATAATGATACTTTGTCCAGCATCCTGAAGATATTGCAACCCTGAAGAATTCGTGCTTTGTACCTCTAAGCCTTCTAAAAGAAACATTTCTGGATTGGCTCAGGAATGGTACATTATGATAGCAGAAACACAGAGAGTTCTTCAAGACCGGTGAGACTCTGGCCAGGACATTGTGAGAAATCCCAGCGATTAGTCTTTGGAAAATGGTCGGGGCAGAGGGCATCAGCAGATATTCTGCCTCTCTAAGATACATCTGGAAGGTCACTTTCTATTTACCCCATTCATTCAAGTCCAGATGATCATGTGCCTTAGGAGATTGAATTTAGGTTAGACCTAGATGCCTCAGAATGGGTGTCATTTGAGAAAATAAGTTTATGATGGTCATTTACACTTAATACATTGAAGACACAGTGCCCGGAAAATCAAGAACACTCCATTTTCCTTCTTTACAAAGAACACCAGGACATTATGACCATTGTTAATCATTTGGTGAAACAAAGAGCCTTATCTCACATCTTGTACCAAAATATATACTTAATTGGAAACAGCAAAAACACAAAAGTATGGTACGAAATGTAGATACATATTCATATAATCAGTGTATAGAGAAAACAAAAAGGAAAAAACATGATAGATTTGACTTCATAAAATTTTTTTAAATCCTGAAAAGCAAAACATACCATAAATAAAATTGAAAGACAAATGGCAAACTTGTCAACATTTGTATATATAAGTGTTAGTGAACCAATGTGGGTTCGCTCCTCAGTGAGTCCAATGACACCAGGTTGAGTGGTCCCACAGAGGAAACCTTATTTGCAGCAAATGAGATCATGGGGAATGGCTTCCAAAGCCCTGACTCCCCAAGAGAGGGTGAATGGGTTCCTTTGGTTTACTGTTAGGATGAATATTTAGATAGGGAAGCTTTGTCATCCATTGTAGAGGCCAGCAGAAAGTCCCTCATGTTCCTTAAGGAAAGATGCCTATATATACATTGTATGTTATGTAAATGAGGCTGAGCCTCCTCCTTGGGCAGAGATTTTAGTATTATAACGAGGTAAAGGTAATTGGAGGTCATTCCAGGGGTCACTTCACGGTCTATCTGCACAGGTGTACGTCAGGTTTAGCTCAAAGGATCTGGGTGGTCTGGGCCAGTGAGGTGTTGTCAGGCAGTTGCCATTTACCCTGGGGGTGGTTTTGGGTTTCATTTACCTGGAGTCAAGAGGAAAGCCGGAATGAAGAGCTTAGAGGAAAATGTAAGACAAAGATTAGTGGGTACAAGCAGGTGGGTAGTGGAGGCCAGGTCTTAGGGTCTAGTTGGTAACATAAGGAGCGCTCATAAATCAATAAGAAAAAATATAAAAAGATGAGTAGAATAATAGTCAAAGAGCTTGAGCAGGAAATACACAAAAGAACAAATAAACATAACACAGTCTGTCAACTTCACTAGTACTTGAAGAAATACAAACTAAAAGATTGAAATAACGAGATTTTGCCCATTTTGGCCAAGTTTAGTGTCCATCGTTCAAGGACTATGAGAAAGGGTACTTCATATGTTGCTATTGGCAGTTTAAATTGGTACTGTATTTTGTAGGGTAGTTTGGTAGTAAGTCTTGAGGCCTTAAAATGTGTGTGACATGGATAATTTTGAAATACCTCTCAGTGTGTTTCATTTTTGATACTGTGATACCTTTCCATCACTAAGTCTCTAGGAAATGGAGAGAGTGAATGCCACTTTGAGAAGGGACATTTTGTCTTGTCCACATAGGAAGAAGTAAAATATAAACCCTTTCTTGTTCTTATAGGCGGTGGCCTCGGAAGGAGAGTGGAGTGGTCCCAAAGAAGTTTGAGAGATGCTTAGAGCAGTAAGTAGGGCCTGCATCTCTAAATGTAGGCTGGGGAAACAGTAGGCTCCCCTAGAGAAGTATTGGGTTCAACATGATCCTATTGAGATAAAAGGTTGAAAAGAACGTGATGGGATGGTGAATTGGAAGAAAGAAAAAAAATCATCCCCTGGTTTCCTATGACACTTAGATTGACGTAGCTGGGACCTACAGAAGACTCTGGAAAGCTCCTGGAACCTGGGCCAGCTCACTCTCCAAACAACACTGGAATGAGATGCCAATATATTAAAGTATTTATCTCTGGATCTCGGGATTTGCAATGATCTTTGTGTATTTTTATTTTCTTTTTTTAATTTCAAGATTTTATTTATTTATTTATTTCTCAGATAGAGAGAGAGAGGGAGAGAGAACACAAGCCGGGGGAACAGCAGGCAGAGGGAGAAGCAGACTCCCTGATGCGTAGGGAGCCCTATGTGAGGCTCAATCCCGGGACCCTGGGGTCATGACCTGTGCCGAAGGCAGATGCTTAGCAAACCGACTGAGCCACCCAGGCACCCCTATATTTTTCTTTTTGATAAAACATATTTTCTGATTTCCTTCTAGTAAGTGTACTTTGTGAAATGAAGGGGAAAAAGGCAAAAAGTGTATTTTGTGAAATGAAGGGGAAAAAAGGCAAAAAGGGTCCTAAAGTTCCAGGTTCCTTGAAGCAGAGCTAGGGTATCTGGTTGGCAGATTTGTGGTAGTTGCTGACGTGTCTTGCAGGAAAACTGGGGCGGTCATGTGGGACAGGCTGCTGCATTGGCCCAGCCCAGCACAAAATGAAAATGATTTTTTTCAAAAGCAAGGAAAAAAAATGACTGTTAAAAGTACTAAAATACAAAGCTTTTTTCTTCCACGTTATCTTCTTGGCTCACATGAATGATCCATTGTCCCGTTGAACTTAACGTACAACACATAAATTCAAAGATAAAATTATTAAGAATTTCAAGATGACAACAGCAGAGCCTTAAATCAAGCACTGGCCCTTGTGAGTGGGAGCTCCCTGTGATTGCACAGATTGTACTCCCTTGAACTTGGCTTTGTGGGCACAAAGGGAGGAAGCCTGGTTCTAGATACCGTGGGCCCAAGGCACTCATGAAACTAGCAACGTCTCTCCTACTAGCTGCAGAACAATTGGGAGTGACATACTTCATTGCGATTCAGATCAGGCCTCTCTGCTCTGGTGTGCAAAGCTGATAGTTTACCCCGTGGGTATCACCTGTCCAATGGGGATAATAGCTCCAGTTTCGCAGGGCTGATACAGAATTAAGTGGCGGGACATGTAAAAATGCTTGGCCCAACACCTGGCACCAAAAAGGATTTGAGGAATGTTAGTGGCATACCTTTCTTTTTCAGATGTCCATTTGTCTGTCAGCACTTAGGCAAGATGGGACCAGGGCTGAATGGAAGAGGTACTACTAACTCTAGGACAAAAGGGAACTAGTAGGAGAGGGAAAGTGGCCTGCGATAGAACTAAGGGGAAATGGTGACTGCCACCCCAATGCGGTGGCCATTCATACGTAATCTGGGGACACAGAGGGCACCTGGGTGGCCCAGTGGGTTAAGCCTCTGTCTTCAGCTCAGGTCATGATCTCAGGGTCCTGGGATCGAGCCCTGCATCGAGCTCTCTGCTCAGCAGGGAGCCTGCTTCCCTCTCTCTCTGCCTACTTGTGATCTCTGTCTGTCAAATAAATAAATAAAACATTAAAAAAAATCTGGGGACACAGAATCAAAGACCACCTACCCTTGCACCCTCCGAAGTAGTGTGGTAATTTTTCTTTTTATAAGCTATATTTCCAGTCTCATGCAATTTAGCTAATCTTAGCTGATTCTTAGAAAACCAGCATCAAAGGGAAAAAGTAGGGGACGGGAAAAAGAGTCTAGACTTAAATCACAATTAAGAGAAAAGAGGATATAATTTCTGTTACTGAAAATAAGTGGAGTGTAGATTTAATGACATAAAAATGCTTTCTGGAATTTCATTAATTGGAAAAATATGTTTTCAGAGGAATAACTTGTCAGCCACAAATTACTGGCTTTTAGTTAAGATCAAAAGGCCTTACTCTATATAACACGCAATTTAAATGAAACTAAAATATACATCTATTTAACATGTTATATATTGCAGTATTAAGGTATAATACTAAGAATTAAGAGCAGAGTTAATGTTGCATCTTAATTTATGAGTTTCTGGGTGATAGAATTAGATTTTATAGTAATTTATATAGGCTTGCTTCATGGTTTAATTTTAACCATATATTATTGTTCCTAATTCAAATGTCAGAGGCTTAGATTAAGAACTTAAAGAGGATTTAAATTATGGGCTTCTGCTGTTTTTCACTTGCCTGATTTACCAATTGCAGTAAAGCATGAATTATAGCTTTGCTCTTCTCTGGAAACCATGACTAATACTAGAAATAATAATTATTGTTACCTCTCCTAAATCAGGAGACACAGCATAAAAGCAGTAACTGATTTGGGATGTGGACAGGAGATTTATTTTAGAGTGAGAGTGAAAGATTGGTGATTTGCACATATTTCAGGGGAAAAGATGTAGGACTGGTTTTGTGATAATCAGGCAGTTGTTACTCAAGAGGGACTGTGAGATACTTTATAGAGAAGAGAGGTTATTTTGGAAACTAGGGGGTTGAGAAAAGGACCTGTGTGTAATTCAGAGGTCAGGGTGCAGCTCAGTTGGTTAGCGTGTGTGCATGTATGTGTATTTTTTTTTTTTTTTTTTTTTTGGAGAGGGAGAGAAGAGGAAGGGGAGAGGGGGAGAGAGAGAGAGAATCTTAAATAGGCTCCATGTTTAGTGCGGAGTCCAATGCAGGGCTCGATCTTACCACCCTGAGAGCAGGATCTGAGCTGAAATCAAGAGTCAGACTGAGTCATCCAGGTGCCCTGGTTAGTATATATATATATATATTTTTGAAAGATTTTATTTATTTATTTGACAGCGAGAGAGAGAGATCACAAGTAGATAGAGAGGCAGGCAGAGAGAGAGAGAGAGGGAAGCAGGCTCCCTGCCGAGCAGAGAGCCCGATGCGGGACTCGATCCCAGGACCCTGAGATCATGACCCGAGCCGAAGGCAGCGGCTTAACCCACTGAGCCACCCAGGCGCCCCTAGTATATATATTTTTAAGTACACTTAAGAAGATCATTGTTTTAGGGTTCAGTCTATTTTGCTTGTTTATTTTATTAACATATAATGTATTATTTGTTTCAGGGGTACAGGTCTGTGATTCTCCAGTCTTATATAATTCACAGTGATCACCATAGCCTATACCCTCTCCAATGTCCATCATCTAGCCACCCCATCCCTCCCAGCCCCCTCCCCTCCAGCAAACCTCAGTTTGTTTCCTGAAATTAAGAGTCTCTTATGGTTTATCTCCCTCTCTGGTTTCATCTTATTTCATTTTTTCCTCTCTTCCCCTGTGATCCTCTGCCTTGTTTGTCAAATTGTCCATATCAGTGAGATCATATCATTGTCTTTCTCTGATTGACTTATTTTGCTTAGCATAATACCCTCTAGTTCCATCCACAGAGTTGCAAATGGCAAGCTTTCTTTTTTGATGGCTGCATAGTATTCCATTGCATGTATGGACCACATCTTCTTTATCCATTCATCTGTTGATAGGCATCCAGGCTCTTTAAATAGTTTGGCTATTGTGGACATTGCTGCTATAAACATTGGGGTGTCCGTGCCCCTTCGGATCACTACATTTGTATCTTTGGGGTAAATACCTAGTAGTGCAATTTCTGGGTCATAGGGTAACTATTTTTACCATCTTGAGGAAACTTCATGCTGTTATTCAGAGTGGCTGCACAAGTTTGCACCCCAACAACAGTGCAGGAGGGTTCCCCTTAAGAGAGTTGGGTCTTAAGAGCACTGAACTAATTAATGTGTTCCTGGACAGAGTCCAACTGAAGTAAATAGGTGTCTCTCATTTGTCATTCATGGATTTAGAGAAACTCTGAAATCAAGAAATTCATTTAGTAAATATAAACAGCAACTTCATTTTTGTGCATGTGTATTTTTTTTGCAACCTCATTGTTTAAAAAAAAAAAAAAACAAAGTTGCTGTTTTTATATCTGTTCCCCCCATCCATCATCAACAAAAGTGCCCAATTTGGAGATGCATGGCTGGCTCAGTTGGTAGAGTGTGAAACTCTTGGTCTCAGGGTTGTGAGTTTGAGTCCCATGTTGGGTGTAGAGATTACTTAAAAATGAAATCTTCAAAAAAAGAAAGAAAGGAAGAAAGGCCCCATTCTTTTCCTAGGGTGGTGGCTGAGTTTAGGCTCCGAAATTAATCTGGCTTCATATGAGATTCTGCTACTTCCTATGTGATCTTTGTCAAATTGCTTAGCCCCTCTGTGCCTCAGTTTCTTCTGTGAAATGGGGGAAACAATACTTTCTATTTTGTAGGGTTGTTATCAGCCTTAAATGTGGAAATGCAGGGGCACCTGGGTGGCTCAGTGGTTAAGCCTCTGTCTTCAGCTCAGGTCATGATCTCAGAGTCCTGGGAATGAGCCCCGCATCGGGCTCTCTGCTCAGCGGGGAGTCTGCTTATCCCCCTCCCTCTGCCTGCCTCTCTGCCTACTTGTGATCTCTGTCTGTGTGTCAAATAAATAAAAATAAAATCTTAAAAAAATGTGGAAATGCACATAAAACACTTCACACAGTATATAGTGAATGCTCAGTAAAGTTAGCTATCCTTACTCTTTCCTGGAATGATAAAAGACAGCAAAGAGTAACTTTGATCGGCATTTTGTGTCTCAATGGCCACTGTTTTGATACATTAACATGGCTCAGTGAGCAATACAACCATTTTAACCATTAGATTGGGAATAGTAGAGTCACAGCTTAGTTTACTCATCATTTTTGGGACATTAAGCAGCTGCCAGTCAACTGCATATTTAAACAGATCTTCTTTAGTTTATTTTTTAAATTCTCATTTTATTTATTTAATTTTTGAAAAAGATTTCATTTACTTGTCAGAGAGAGAGAGCACAGGCAGGGGGAATAGCAGGCAGAGGGAGAAGCAGAAGCAGGCTTCTGTGGGACTCCATCCCAAGACCCTGGGATCATGACCCCAACAGAAGGCAGACGCTTAACCGACTGAGCCACCTAGGTGTCCCTAAACAGACCTACTTTATACATTGTTATTTTCCATCAAAGCGAATGATTTTTTAAAAAATATTGTATTTCAGACAGAGAATGAGAGAGAGAGCACAAGTTGTGGGGGAGGGGTAGAGGGAGAAGCAGATTCCCTGCTAAGCATGAAGCCAGACTTGGGGCTGGATCCCAGAACCCTGTTAAATTTCATTATTTGTATCCATAGGACCAGTTGGCCAAGCTCTCTTTGAGTCATGATTCTGGATCATGACCTGAGCCAAAGACAGACGCTTTAACCCACTGAGCCACATAGGTTCCCTGCAAGTAATTTTTTTAAAGGATTTTATTTATTTATTTGAGAGACAGTGTGTGCATGCACTCACGTGCTTGCACACAAGGAGGGGATGTGGGGCAGAAGGAGAGGCAGACTTCTCACTGAGCAGGGAACCCAATGACTCGATCCCAGGACCCTGAGGCCACAAACGGAGCCGAAGGCAGATACCTAACCAACTGAGCCACCCAGGTACCCCTTAAGCAAATTGTTTAACAAATGATACAGACTTTATCTGATGAAGAGGTCCGAGAAGGGGAATGTTAGATCTAAAATGGGGAAAGCATTAGAAATGGCACAAAACTGAGCTCTCATAGCAGAAAAACATATGAGGCAATATTAGCTAAGTCATCCTATGACTGGAATTTGACATTTTACAGTGCTTTTGCTTTTAGTCATCCTATTCTGTGACATTTTTTTTGTTAAGATTTTATTTATTTATTTAACAGACACAGATCACAAGTAGGCAGAAAGGCAGACAGAGAGGGAGAAGCAGGCTCCCCGCTGAGCAGAGAGCCCAATGCGGGGCTCGATCCCAGGACCCTGGGATCGTGACCTGAGCCGAAGGCGGAGGTTTTAACCTACTGAGCCACCCAGGTGCCCCTATTCTGTGACATTTTGAGTAAAACATATTACTTATTATTTGTGTTAATCACGTTGTTTTTCTCTAAAATATGTAATTGAAAATTCTGCTGCATGTATATAATTTTTTTTAATCATCAGGAAACCAAATTATTTGCAGGGCAGTATGGCTCCAGTGTGGTGGGCAAGTCAAGGAAAAAATGAATTCCTTAAATTCTGCTGTGTAGTAAACTTACCAGAAACGTAGCTGTTGTGTTCTATGAAGGTTACCCATGTCCATTCAATGCCATGGTGTGTGATGACAGGGGAAGGCAGAAACCATGGTCTTCCTCAACACTTTGACTACAGCCTGTGCGTTTTAGCTAGAAATAGAGCAAGGGTTTGTTGCAAAGAGCGCTTCTTCCCTAGCGTGCATTTCACTCCCTTCCCCCCATGACTAGAGACGGCTGTCCTTTTGCCAGCTGTTGTGTTCAGTTGTCTGGGTTATTTTGGGTGGCAGTGGGCTGATTCCAGTGGGAAAACAGTTGTATATCTCTGCTTTTTAAAATGTTCTGTTCAAATGTGTTATGAGAAATTTGGGGGTGGAGATCAGTCTTCCTGAAACCGTCTGAGTTCTGGGGGATTGGCTAGGTTGTAAACTTCAGAAGCCTGCAGAACATAATAAAGAAACCAATCATTTATTAATTTGAAATCCCCATTGTAGAAGAGGTTTCAGAATAGCTCACTGAGCAAGGGAAGGCTGTGGGCACATTTGGCTCTTCAGATAACCTTTGGGCAAGGGTAAATGGGGGGATGTGAGTGGAATTGATAGATGGCACAATCTGTTGGACTGGTAGCCAGCTCATTACCCAAAGAGATGGATTGATGAGATCCTGGAGGGATCCTAGCTTCACCAGCAGAGCTCTGCTAAATCCTTGTCATGTGTTAAACATTTTCATCAATAACGTGGGTGGAAACTTGGAAAGCATGCTTGCCAGATTTAAGGGTATCATAAAGATGAACGAAACGGATCCAGAATCATGACTCAAAGAAAGCTTGGCCAACTGGTCCTATGGATACAAATGAAGAAATTTAACAGGGATACATTCAAAGGTCTACTTAGAAATAGCCCTGTCTTATTGATTGGCTGAATGGTTCATACTCGTATACGGTTAGTTTCATTACCACCTGTGTAGCTTTGGCAAGTTACTTAACCTTGTTTGAGCCTCAGTTTCCTCATTGGTAAATATATGCTTATGGTTAAAAAAAAAAATCGGGGCACCTGGGTGGCTCAGTGGGTTAAAGCCTCTGCCTTTGGCTCAGGTCGTGATCCCAGGGTCCTGGGATCGAACCCCGCATCGGGCTCTCTGCTCTGCAGAGAGCCTGCTTCCTCCTCTCTCTCTGCCTGCCTCTCTGCCTAGTTGTGATTTCTGTCTGTCCGATAAATAAAATATTAAAAAAAAATCAAATAGTGCAAAGGGACATACAGTGAAAAAGTAAGTTCCTTGAGCTCCTAGTTCCCCAGTCCTTTTCCCCAGACATTTAAAGTGCATTCTTCCGGGGCGCCTGGGTGGCTCAGTGGGTTAAGCCTCTGCCTTCAGCTCAGGTGATGATCTCAGGGTCCTGGGATCGAGCCCCACATCGGGCTCTCTGCTCAGCAGGGAGCCTGCTTCCCCCTCTCTCTCTGCCTGCCTCTCTGCCTACTTGTGATCTCTCTCTCTCTCTCTCTCTCTCTCTGTCAAATAAATAAATAAAATCTTTTAATAAAAAAAAATGCATTCTTCCACGGGTGCCTGGGTGGCTCAGTCTGTTAAGCATCTGACTTGGGCTCAGGGTCCTGGGTTAGAGTCCCAATTCTGGTTCTGTGCTCAACGGGGAGTCTGCTGTCCCTCTCCCTCTCTCTTTCCTCCTCTGCTTGTGCACTCTCTCTCTTAAAAAAAAAATTCTTCCAGATATAGTGTGTGTGTGGAAACCTTCTTTTTACAAAACATAATATGTACACTATTTTCCTCCATGATTTTTTCATTTGATTTGTCTTGAGGTAATTCCATATCTATCTGTCTGTCTGTCTATCTATCTATCTATGCATTCCCCCCTGTGATTTGCTTTATTTATCTAACATACAGATTAAAAGCACAGATTCTGAAACCACACTACCTGGATTCAGATTCCAGATTTCCCACTTATTGGCTCTGTGACCTTGGGTAAATTACTTAACCTCTCTGTTGCCTATAGGAGACACCTTGCCTAGGACTTGTTATACTTTTAGGAGCCTATAAAATGTTTTAATTCTTTTAAAATCAGAAGCAGGGGTGCCTGGGTGGCTCAGCTGGTTAAGCATCTGACTCTTGATTTCAGCTCAGGTCATGATCTCAGGGTCCTGGGATCGAGCCCCGCATGAGGCTCCACGCTCAGTTGGAAATCTGCTGGAGATTCTGTCTCCCTCTCCTTCTGCCCCTCCCCAGCTTATATGTTCATGTGCACCAGCTCTCTCCCTCTCAAATAAACAAATCTTTTAAAAAACAGAAGTAAAAAAAAAAGAAGTAAAAAAATGACTATAAAACTAATGAGTGATATAATAATGAATCCAGCCTGATTTATATTTGTTATATATAAAAACAGTTTTAAAATATAATTTTCAATATTTGTTTATGCTGGAAGTGTTCCACAACAATCAAACTATCTAGGGCCCATGGAAGTCATAATGTGACCCTATGTGCCTGGGGTTTATCATCTGTGGAGACAGTGATAGTACCTACGTCATAGGGTTGTTATGGAAAATACCTGAAATTAATATCTAGAAAGCTCATAGTGTTTGGCACATACTGGTTTCTTTTTTCTTTTCTTTTTTTTTTTTTTTTTTTGAGAGAGAGAGAAAGAGCCTGATGGGAGGGTAGGTGGAGGAAGCACCCGTGGGTGCGCATGCGCACGTGGGAGGGGGGAGAGAGAAGCAGGCTCCCTGCTGAGGGTGGAGCCCACCTCGGAGCTCAATCTCAAGACCCTAAGATCATGATCTGAGCTGAAATCGACCTGAGCCGAAATCAAGAGTCAGATGCTTAACCACTGAGCCACCTAGGTGCCCCCCGGCACATGCCTATTTCTCATTGGTTATTAAATACATAAAAATAGTTTCAAAAATAGGTAAATTATAGACATAGTAAAAACCTCAAGGAATATTTTGAAAAACGTATTCTAAAGGAAGTAAATCTCTTTGTAATCTCTGAACCCTAGTTCATCAGTTTCCTGCCTCAGAAATAGCCACTTCTACCATTCACCTCTAGAGATCGTGTGTATAATCATATAGATCTTTTATTTTTTTAAAATTTTTTTTGAAGATTTATTTATTCTAGAGAGAGAGAGAATGAGTGCGGGGGAAGGGGTAGAAGGAGAGGAAGATAAAGAATCTCAAGCAGACTGCCCACTGAGCAGGGAACGCAATGTGGGGCTCGATCCCAGGACCCCTAGATCATGACCTACGCTCATCCCAGATCATGACTGAGCTGAGATTAAGAGTCAGACGCTTAACCAAATGAGCCACCCAGGCCCCGTATTTATTTATTATTATTATTTTTTTCTTTAGGTCAGCTCTACGCCCGATGTGGGGCATGAACTCATGACACCGAGATCAAGAGTTCCATGCTCTACTGACTGAGCCAGCCAGGTACCCTCATCTTTTATTTATATTGTCCCCTATTTGATGGGCATTTGGTTGTTTCCAACTCTTGCTGTTCCAAACAGTGCTACAGTAAATAACCCCATACATATGTCATTTCATAAATGTCGGAATATAACAGTAGTATAAATTCCCTGAAATATAATTGCCAGGTCAATTATTTTAAATCTTCATAGGTATTGCTAAATTGTTCTCTATGCTGGTTGCACCAATTACACTCCCATCAGAAATAAAAGAGTGGGGCGCCTGGGTGGCTTGGTTGATTAAGCGTCGGATGGACTTCCGCTCAGGTCGTGACCTTGAGGTCCTGGGATGGAGCCCTGTGCTCAGCGGGGAGTCTGGTTGTCCCTCTTCCTCTCTCTCTGCCCCTTCCCCCTGCTCTCTCTCTCTTTCTCTCTCTCTCAAATAAATAAAATCTTAAAAAGAAAAGATATTTAAGCGTGCCTATTTTTCTTACTCCCTCATAAAAAATAGTGTTATTAAGCCTTCAGATCTTTCACAACTTAATAGGTGAAAATGGTATCTCATTGTAAGCGTGTATCTTTTTAATGAGTGAGCTCTAGTGATTTTGACATTCTAAAAGCAATTTCCTTTTTTTGTGAACTGTCAGTCCATATCCTTCGTCTCTTTATTGATCTTTTCCTTTTTGAGTTGTAGGGCTTCATATATTAAGGAAACTAGATATGTGTGATATGAATTGCTAATATTTGTCAAGGCTGTCTGAAGTTTGGTTATAGTGTTTTTTTCTAGGCAGACCTTTTAAATTTTTATGCATGCAAATTGTTCAGTATTTTCTTTATGGCTTCTAGATTTTATGCACTGTTTTATGTTCTTCCCCACTTTGGGATTATTTTTAAGAAACCGTCTTTATTTTTTACGATTTTTAAAAAATGTTTAAATCTTTGATCCATCTGGAACCATTGTGAGGTAAGGGGTGTTTTTTCCTGCAGAAAATTTTAATTTTTATTAATGTCAAGTATATGAAAATTTTCTTTAGGGCTTTTGAATTTGTGCTCTGTTTAAATGGACTCTTCTTATTCCAAAGTGATAAACATAGCCCGCTAATTTTTCCCAATATATTTTCGTTTCTTCAGAACTAATCCCATTTGTAATTTATTTTGGTACAAGGAATGTGGCAGGGATCTAGTGTGCGCCCAGCCAGTTGTTACTATGCCACTTGTGTTTCCTCCACTGATTGGAAATGTGGCTTTTATTCCTAAAGTCCCATACATGTTTGTCTCTATTTCTGGACTATATTCTGTTCTGTTGCTGTGTCTGACTTTCTGTTTATGTACCAGTATCCAACAGTTTTAAATACCATGTTAAGCAAGTCTCTATCTATCCCGAGTTTATTAAGAGCATTTGAAATACACGGTCAATGTTGAATTTTATCAGATACATTTTGGCATCTATGAAGATGATCATATTATTTTTCTTCCCTGATCTATTAATATAGTGAATTATATTAATGGATTTCCTGACATTAATTTTTTTTATTTCATAAATAGACCACTTGCTGATTGGTGGTGTAATTCTTTCAATAGGCTCTGTAATTCTATTTGTTTACATCTGGCATAATCTGTTTGCCTTGTTACTCATAAATGAGATTTAGCTCAAGATTTCCTTGAAATTTGAAGAAGGTAATTTGGATTCTTCCCTGCTGTGAAACAGGTACAGTCCTATCAGAGTTATTCAGTGCTTGAAGATTTGGTAAAATTTACCTGATATTTCTGGGCCTCCTCGATTGTTAGGGTATCCATTGACAACATTTCCAGTTTCTTTCATAGTAATTAGTTTATTCTTCATCTCTTATTGAGCTAATTTTGGTGATTCAAATTTTCCTAGGAAATAATCCATTTCACATAAGTTTTCAAATTTATTTGTATAGAATTGAGTAAATTATTGTACAGTATTTCTTTTGATTTCATCTCTATGCTTCTGTCTTTTTAATTTTGTTATTTTTTATCTATGTCTATAAAATGGTGTTTTAAAAATAGTTTTCATGGGGTGCTTGGGTGGCTCAGTTGGGTGGGCTTCTGTCTTCGGCTCAGGTCATGATCCCAGGATCCTGGGATTGAGTCCGCATCAGGCTCCCTGCCAGGCAGGGAGCCTCCTTCTCCCTCTCCCTCTGCTGCTCCCCCTGCTTGTGCTCTCTCTCTTTCTACTAAATAAATAAAATCTTTTTTTAAAAAATATTTTATTTATTTATTTGACAGAAAAAGATTACAAGTAGGCAGAGAGGCAGGCAGATAGAGAGAGGGGGAAGCAGGCTCCCTGCTGAGCAGAGAGCCCGATGCAGGGCTTGATCCCAGAACCCCGAGATCATGACCTGAGCCGAAGGCAGAGGCTTAACCCACTGAGCCACCCAGGTGCCCACTAAGTAAGTAAAATCTTTAAAACAAACAAAGAACAGTTTTCATGAGATGTGGTTCACAGTACAATTCATCCATTGTATTGTGTATACAAATGCATCCAACGTGTACACTGTAATAGTTTCAGTGAATTCAGAGCTCTACAGCCAGTGCCACAATCAATTTTCAGAGACATTTAAGACACAAGGGACAATTTTCAGGACACAACCCCAGAAGAAACACTGTGGTCATTAGTGGTCATTCCTAATTTCTCTCTAAGGCCGTCAGGTTTAGGCAAGTACTAATATCTGTATAGATTTGCCAATTCTGGACATACCGTATAAGTGGAATCATAGTGTGTAGTCTTTGTCATTGGCTTCTTTCACTTAGCACGTTTCCAAGGGTCATTCCTGTTGCTTTAAAGTAGGTTTTAAAATGTAGATCTAGGGTCACCTGGGTGGCTCAGTCGGTTAAGTGTCTGCCTTTGGCTTAGGTCATGATCCCAAGGTCCTGGGATCAAACCCCCACATCTGGCTCCCTCTCTCTCTCTGCCTGTTGCTCCCCCTGCGTGTGCTCACTTTCTCTCAAATAAATAAATAAAATTTTTAAAATAAATAAATAAATAAATAAAATAAAATGCAATTCTATAGTGGTTTTTACAATTTCCCCTATCAGTTTACCATCTGTATTAGTCAGATAGGGCTGCCATAACAAAATATCGCAGACTGAGTGGTATTTTAAACAACAGACATTTTTTTCCTTAAATTGTGGCAGCCAGAAGTCGAAGATTAAGGTGTCAGCAGGGTGGGTTTCTTCTGAGGCATTTCTTCTTAGCTTGCAGATGGCCACTTTCTTGCTGTGTCCATACATGGTCTTTGCTTTGTGTGTCTGTGCCACGATCTCCCGTTATAAAGAATCAATCATTGGATTATGACCCACCCTTATGACCTCATTGTAGCCCAAGTAGCTCTTTAAAGGCCCAGTCTCCAAATACAGTCACATTCTGAGTTATTGGGGATTAGGTCCTCCAAATAAGATTTGGTTTTTTCAAAATAGGAATTTTGACACAACACATTTCAGTCTATGTTATTATTATTTTTTTTATCTTATTATTTTTTCCAAGATTTTATTTTTAAGCAATCTCTTCACCCAACATGGGGCTTCAACTCACAACCCCAAGACTAAGAGTCATGTGCTCCACCTGTTGAGCCCTCCCAGGTGCCCTAGTCAATTATGGCCACTTAAAGAGAAAAAAAAATCAAGCTTCTATATCCTGGTCTGTTTATAGACACACACACATAATTTTTTTTTAACGCAGGTCTTGAACCCTGAGATCAAGACCTGAGCTGAGATCAGGAGTCAGACGCTTAACTGACTGAGCCACCCAGTGCCCTCTGTTTCTACATATATTTTTGATTAATTTGACTAAATCACAATGCTCAGGCTAGTTTGTGTCTATGTATATGTGTGTACAAGATCTCAGTCTCTTTAAAAATAAGTTTGGAATTATTTTTTCTGGTTACAAAATTCATATATGTACATTGTACAAGATTCAAGTGCTGCAGAAATGCATAAACCGAAAAGTGAATCTTCCATAGCCTCCACTGTCAACAGTGTGCAGCTTATTTCTCTTAATTTTTCTTCTTACATACAGATACCAACGATGAATATATATCCAAGATAGTGTTTTACAGTGTATTTTTTCACTTAATATAGCATGTATAGGAAGCCTGGGTGGCTCAGTCAGTTAGGCGTCTGCCTTTGGCTCAGGTCATAATCTCAGGGTCCTGGGATCGAGCCCTGCATCAGAATCGCTGCTCAGTGGGAGTCTGCTCTCCCTCTCTCTCTGCTGCTCCTCCTGCTTTCTCTCTCTCTCTCTCTCTCTGTCAAATAAAGAAATTAAATCTTAAAAAAATATATGTATATATAGCATGTGTATCTTTCTCCATGATGGTACTGATGAATCTGTGTCATAAAAAAAAAATATATATATATATATATATATTGCATCTTATTGCATGCATATACCATGATTTATTTAAATATCTCCTTATTGATGAATGTCTGGATCGCTGTTCCACCTTTTAGCTGTTGCAAAAAACGATGAAAAGGATTATGCATTCATCTTTGTGCTCTTCTTGGATTCTGTAAAATAATTTCCTAGAAGTTGAAAGACTATATTCAAAGGTTATGGACATTTAAAATTTTTAACAAATGCTGCTCAATTTCACAGCAGTTTTTAACTTGAAGGCAGTTTTGGCAGAAGGTGAAGCATGTTGACAGAGACTACTTTTCCTCCAGGTGATTTAGAGGTCCGCATTGACCTTATTCTGTCCTGTCTTTTTGGGAGACCCGTTTGGGGAAATGTCCATACCAATTTTTTGGAAATGCTGATATAAAATTATCTTTTAAGATTTGCGCATTATGGGGACGCCTGGGTGGCTCAGTTGGTTAAGTGGCTGCCTTCAGCTCAGGTGATAATCCCAGCATCCTGGGATCGCGTCCCACATCCGGCTCCTTGCTTGGCAGGGAGCCTGCTTCTCCCTCTGCCTCTGCCTGCCTCTCTCTCTGCCTGTGCTCGCTCGCTCTCTCTCTCTGACAAATAAATAAATAAAATCTTAAAAAAAAAAGATTTGCCCATTATGCTTAGCAAAATTTAATGAGAACTGCATTACTCGTGTTGGAAAAGCCTATGTATATGACATTGCATTGTTTGATGCAAATACTTTTTTCCCTTATTTTTCTCTTCCAATAGTTATCATATGACTTATTTCCATCTCAGCAATAGGATTATCAATTACTATTATGGCAATTCTCCTTTTCCATTAAACATAATGAACTAACTCATGGATACATTTTATAAAATACATTCATAACTGTCATTATCCTATATCTCTGTTATGTGTGATATGTTTCTGTTCAAGATACGCTCACACGGCGTGAAGTTTACATCTCACAACTATGATTTCTGGTTAAAATTAGCCCTCATACACAAAAATGCATGACACTGTATTCATGATACCATATGTTCATGATCTATGCTAA
The DNA here is from genome assembly GCF_922984935.1 of Meles meles. Lineage (NCBI taxonomy): Eukaryota > Metazoa > Chordata > Mammalia > Carnivora > Mustelidae > Meles > Meles meles. The sequence goes on along the minus strand of NC_060087.1, from coordinate 100,779,094 downwards.
GACTTTTATACTTGCAAATATACAATATTTATATGGAATATAAACATACTTGAAACCCAATGTGCAATGAATGATAGCTGCCACGATCTCATTACATTTTTTTTCTTTTCCTGTTACCATGCCAGCAATCTTAACAGTTTCCTTGTCACTGTAAACTGCCGAGATTAGCCTTCTACTTCAAATCAACAAGGCCAGCATTATCCGATTACAGCCCGAGAATGGCCTAATCTTCAAGACCAGCTGCCATAGGATAGCATAGGCACCCCTTTCATCAAAATCGTAACATTTTCTTCTTTCATATTTGCCCCTTGCAATAATGGAAATGCTGAGCAAGAATACAAGAAAATATCTACATTTTGCACGGATTTGTTTATTGCTTCTCCCAGCATTTTCACAATACATTCAGAGGGTGTTTGCTCGGAAATAGCATTTCTCTGGAAGTTTTTTTTTTTTTTTCTTTTGTCTTATCTGTTGTTACTTTGAGTTTTCCGAAAGAAGACTAAAGTTGTGTTCAGACTCCCTTGATTTCTTTTTTATTGTCCCTACTTCTTTTTTTTAAAGATTTTATTTATTTATTTATTTGACAAATGGAGATCACAAGCAGGCAGAGAGGCAGGCAGAGAGGCAATCAGAGTCGGTTGGGGGGGGAGCACGCTCCCTGCTGAGCGGGGAGCCCGATGTGGGGGTCAATCCCAGGACCCTGAGATCATGACCTGAGCCGAAGGCAGAGGCTTAACCCACTGAGCCACCCAGGTGCCCCATATTGTCCCTACTTCTTAAAAAAAAAAACAAAACTATTTTTACTGCTTACCATAGTAATGCCTGCTCATTGTAAAACAAAACAAAAAATTACAATATATAACAGATAGTGAAAGTAGGTTGCAATGCAGTCCTCTAGAGACAATCTTAAGAGTTAAGGGTGCATTTTTTGTGTGCTTATCCCAACATCCACAGTACTTTAAGTATTCATATAAAATATGTACATATACATGACTTTTTATGCCTTGCTCTTCTTTTTTTAACTTATTTTTTAAAATAGTAATTATTTCAAACATGGAGATAAAAATACGAAGTAAGATAATGAATACCTGGGTAACCCACCACCTATCTTCATTAAATCTTTTTTTTTTTAAGATTTATTTATCCATTTTAGTGAGCGAGAGAGAACAAGCTGGGGAAAGGGCAGAAGGAGAAGGAGGGAGAGAAGCAGACTCCCTCCTGAGTGGGAAGCCTGACACCGGGCTGGATCCCACGACCCCGAGATCACAACCTGAGCCAGAAATCAAGAGCCAGACACTCAATCAACGTAGCTACCCACGTGCCCCTCTTCATTAAGTCTTAATATTATGTTTCAATATTTATTTATTTTATTATTATTATTTTTAAGATTTTATTAATTTATTTGACACAGAGAGAGACAGTGAGGGAAGGAATACCAGCAGGGGGAGTGGGAGAGGGAGAAGTAGGCTCCCCACTGAGCAGGGAGCAAGATGCGGGACTCAATCCCAGGACACTGGGACCATGACCTGAGCTGAAGACAGACACTTAACAACCGCACCACCTAGGTTCCCCCCGCCCCGCTTTTTTTTTTTTTTAAAGATTCTATTCATCTATTTGACAGAGGGGGAGAGACGGCGAGAGAGGGAACACAAGCAGGGAGAGTGGGAGAGGGAGAAGCAGGTTTCCCTGCTGAGCAGGGACCCCCGATGCGGGGGTCGATCCCAGGACGTCAGAATCATGATGTGAGCCGAAGGTGGACGCCTAACCGACTGAGCCACCCAGGCATCCCTATGTTTTAATATTTAAAAAAGATTTAGAAAGTAGAAACAAACATATTCAGTGTTCCGATACTCTTTATATTATTCATTCAGCTCATTCTCCTTTCTCTCGGTGCATAACTGCAGTCACAAATTTTGTGTTTATCATGTAGGTACCCATAAACATTAAGTAGTTTTGTCTTCTGGGCATTTTTGAACTTCATATGAATTGTGTCTATGTGTGTGTGTGTGTGTGTGTGTGTATTTCTGCAGCTCACATCTTTGCGCTTAATTTTCACTCCACTTCTCAACCATTTTTCCTTGCTTCCCCCCCCACCCCACTCCTGCTCTCCAACCTTTGGGTGGATTAATAAATCTTTCTGTGTTCCCTTTATTTCTTCTGCTGGCTGAAAAGCTATGTATTGTATTTTTATCTGTTTATCCCTTAACATTTAATGATACTTAAATACACTTTTTCTAATAGCATCAACAAATTATTCACTGGTCCTGTCATTTTGATCACCGCCGCAAGGATCTGCACCCGCTTTATTCATCTATTATTTCCCCTGTGTTGTTATTTGGACTGTTCTCCATGCGTGCACAGCCTCCCCAACTGTCAACGTCCCACAACAGAGTGGCACGTTTGTGAGAACTGGTGAGCCTGCATTGACCTATCATAATCATCCAGTTTCTAGTGTACATTAGGGTTCACTGTAGGTGTTCTGTACCCTGTGGGTTTTGACAAATGTATAATGACATTATACCCAAGCTTATTTATTACAACAGTTTCACTACCCTAACAATTCTCTGTGCTCTGCCTATTCCTCCCACCCTCCTCCCTAATGTCTGGCAACCTGTGATCTTTTTACTGGCCCCACAGTTTTGCCTTTCAGAATGTCGCATAGAAACATACACCATGGAGCCTTTTCAGATTAACTTCTTTCACTTAGTAATTCAAGTTTCCTTGGTGTCTTTTTATGGCTTGATAGCTCATTTTTTAGAAGTGGTGAATACGGGCGCCTGGATGGCTCAGTCGCTTAAGCGGCTGCCTTAGGCTCAGGTCATGGTCTCGGGGTCCTGGAATTGAGCCCCACAAAAGGATCCCGGCTCAGCAGGGCACCTTCTTCCTCTCTTTCTGCCCCTGCCCCTGCTTCTGTGCTCTTTCTCACTCCTGTGCTCTCTTCCTCTCTCTCAAATAAATAAATAAAATCTTTTTTTTTTTAAATGGGGTGAATAGTATTTCATTGTCTGGATATATCACTGTTTAGTTATCCATTCATGCAGTGAAGGATATCATGGCTGCTTACACGATTTGGCAATTACTATATTTTAAAGACTTTATTCAACGGGCGCCTGGGTGGCTCAGTGTGCTGAGCCTCTGCCTTCAGCTCAGGTCATGATCCCAGGGTCCCAGGGATTGAGCCCCATTTCGGGCTCTCTGCTCGGCGGGGAGCCTGCTTCCCTCTCTCTCTGCCTGCCTTTCTGGCTACTTGTGATCTCTGTCTGCCAAATAAATAAATAAAATCTTTTAAAAAAATAAAGACTTTATTTGAGAGAGAGAGAGCATCCACCCACGAGCATGGGGGAGGGGCAGAGGGAGAGGGAGAGGCAGACTCCCTGCTGAGTAGGAAGCCTGATGCCCCGCTAAATCCCAAGACCCAGAGATTATGACCTGAGGCAAAGTCAGCTGCTTAACCAACTGACCTACTCAGGTGGCCCATGCTTAGCAATTATGAACAAAAGTGCTATAAACATCTGTGTGCAGGTGGTTTTTTTAAGATTTAATTAATTTATTTGACAGAGAGAAATGCACTGAGAGAGGGAACATAAGCAAGGGGAGTGGGAAGAGGGGGAAGCAGGTTTCCCATAGAGCAGGGAGCCCGATGTGGGGCTCTATCCCAAGACCCTGGGATCATGACCCGAGCCAAAGGCAGATGCCCACCCAACAACTGAGGCACCCAGGCGCCCCTGTGTGCAGGTTTTTGTGTGGGCATAAGTTTTCAACTCATTTGGGTGAATACCAAAGAGCACAACTGTTTGTTTGCATGGCGTGAGTATGTTTAGTTTTTTTAAAAAATATTTTATTTACTTATTAGAGAGAGAGAGGGACAGAGAGCACAAGCAGGGGGAACAGCAGAGAGAGAGGGAGAAGCAGGGTCCCTGCTGAGCAAAGAGCCAGACATGGGGCCTGATCCCAGGACTCTAGGATCATGGATAGAGCCGAAGGCAGCCAGTTAACCTACCAAGCCACCAGGGCCCTGAGTATGTTTAGTTTTATAAGAAACTGCTAAAGTGTTATCCAAGTGACTATGGCAGCAGTGAATGAGAATTCCTGTTGCTCCACATCCTCCCCAGCATTTGGTGTTATCATTATTTTGGATTTTGGTCATTCTAATAGATGTGTAGGGGACTCTCATTGTCTTAATTTGCAATTCCCTGATGGTAAATGATGTTGAGCATCTTTTTGTATGATTATTTGCATATATATTGTATATCTTTCTCTATTCCTTTACTTCTAACCTATATGTATCTTTATATTTAAAGTGGATTTCTTGTAGACAACATATAGTTGGGTGTTTTTTTTTTTTTTTTTGGGTGTTGTTTTTTTGATCTCCTTTGATAGTCTTTGACTTTTAACTGGTGTATTTAGACCACTGATTTTTAAAGTGCAGTTGGATTAATACTTAACCATATTTGTTAGTGTTTTCTATTTGTTCCCACTTTTGTCTTCTATACTTTTTAATGCCTTGTTGGTTTTATTGGAGAATATTACATGATTCTGTATTCTTTCTTAGCATTTTAGCTTTCTTTCTTTCTTTTTTTTTAGTAAAGAATTTATTTATTTATTTATTTATTTCTCAGCGAGAGAGAGAGAGAGAGAGAGAGAGAGAGAGAGAGCGTGCGCGCACAAGCAGGGGGGAGTGGCAGACAGAGGGAGAAGCAGGCTCCCTGCTGAGCAAGGAGCCTAATGCAGGGTCCGATCCCAGGACTCTGGGATCACGACCTGAGCAAAAGGCAGATGCTTAACTGACTGAACCACTCAGGCATCCCATCAGTTTTATTTCTCAAAAAAATGTTTTTGAAGATTTTATTTATTTAGAACAGAGAGAGAGAGAACATGAGCAGGGGCAGGGACCGAGGGAGAGGAAGAATGAAAAGCTGACTACCCACTGAGCTGCACCGGCTTGATTGTAGGACCTTGGGATCATGACCGGAGCCAAAGGCAGACACTTAACCAAATGAGCCACCCAGGTGACCTTAATATTTTTTTAATTAATTTATTTATTTGATAGAGATCACAAGTAGGCAGAGAGGCAGGCAGAGAGAGAGGGGAAGCAGGCTCCCCACTGAGCAGAGAGCCCGACACGGGGCTCGATCCCAGGACCCTGGGATCACGACCCAAGCCGAAGGCAGAGGCCTTAACCCACTGAGCCACCCAGATGCCCCGACCTTAATATTTTTTTTAAGATTTTTATTTTTTAAGTAATTTTCACACCTAAGGTGGGGCTCAGACTCAAAGCCCCGAGATCATGAGTTACAGGCTCTACCAACTGAGACAGCCAAGTACCCCTCAGTTACACTTTTTGTATTATTTTAGTGGTTTCCCTAGAGTTTGCAGTGTACATTTATAACTAATCCAAGTCCACTTTCAAGTAATGCTGTACCACTTCATAGGTAGTGTGCATACCTTCCAATAACAAAATAATTTTAATCCCTTCCTTTTGCCCTTGTATCATTGCTTCTCACTCATTTCGCTTATATATAAACACCCCTAAATATGTGGATTTTTAAAAAAGATTTATTTATTTATTTTTAGGGAGAGAGAGTGTGAATAGGATGAGGGGCAGAGGGAGAGGGAGAGAATCTCAAGGAGACTTCCCACTGAGCATGGAGCTTGGTGCTAGGCTCAATGCCATGACCCTGAGATCATGACCTGAGCCAAAATCAAGAGTTGGATGCTTAACTGAGTGAGCCACCCAGGCACCCCAAGTATGCAGATTTTTTTTCAATAAATACAGTATAGTTCTATATCTGCTCTTTATGGTTTTCTTGATAATATTTTCTTTCCTCTAGCTTACTTTATTGTATTAATGCAGTATATAATACATATACAAAATATGTGTTAATTGTTTATGATATCAGTAAGGCTTCTGGTCAACAGTAGGCTATTAGTTAAGTTTTTGGAGAGTCAAATTTGTACGTATTTCCAGCTGGCCTGGAGGTTGGCATCCCTAACCCCTGCATTATTCAAGGGTCAACTGCATGTATAACTGAATAGATTGTTGCTATTATTACTTTGAACAGAGTATTATCTGTTAAATCAATTAAGAATAAGAAAGATAAACGTTTATATTTTACCTTCACTTACTTCTTCAATGCTGTTCTTTCCTTTTTTTCTTTTAGGTAGGCTCCATGCCCAGCGTGGAGCCCCATATGGGACTTGAACTTACAACCCTGAGATCAAGACCCGAGTTGAGATCAAGAGTCAGATGCTTAACCAACTGAGCTACCCAGGTGCCCCGAGATGCTGTTCTTTTCTTTGTGTAGACCTGACCTCTATCATTTTCCATCTCTCTGAAGAACTTTTAACATTTCTTGCAAGGCAGGTCTGCTGGCAAAAAATTCCCTCAATTTTTGTTTGAGAGAAATCTTCATTTCTCCTTTATTTAAAAAATTTAGTTTTTGTAAGTTTTTTTTAAAAGATTTTGTTTACTTATTTGACAGACAGAGATCACAAGTAGGCAGAGAGGCAGGCAGAGATAGAGAGGAGGAAGCAGGCTCCCTGCTAAGCAGAGAGCCTGATAGCAGAGAGCCCGATGCAGGGCTCTATCTCAGGACCCTGAGATCATGACCTGAGCCGAAGGCAGAGGCTTTAACCCACTGAGCCACCCAGGTGCCCCAAGTTTTTATAAGTTTTTATTCAAATTCCAGTTAGTTAACATTTGGTGTAATATTAGTTTCAGGTGTGCAATAGTGATTCAACACTTCTGTACATTACCCTGTGTTCATCATGACAGTGCAAGAAGGGTAATTTCAGAGTACAAAATTTTTCATTGGTGGGTTTTTTTGTCCCAACACTTTAAATATTTTACTCCACTTGCTTTCATGATTTCTGAAAAGTTGGATGTAATTCTTACCTTTGCCCCTCTATAGATAAGGTCTTTTTTCCTCTGGCTTATTTCAAGATATTTTTCTTTTATTGTTGATTTTCTGCAGTGTGAATATGATATACCTACGTATATTTTTTTTTCTGTGGCATTTATTCTTCTTGGTATTCTCTGAGCTTCCTTGGATCTGTGGTTTGGTGTTTCACATTAATTTGGGAAAATACTCAGTTATTATTGCTTCAAATATTTATCCTGTTTCTTTCTCTCGTTCTTCTGGCTGTCCCATCATACATGTTACTCCTTTTGTAGTTGTCCCACAGTTCTTGGATCTTGGGGGTTTTTTAACCGTTTTCTCCCCCCTTTGCTTTAGTTTTAGAATTTAGAAATTTCCACTGGGGCGCTTGGGTGGCTCAGTCGGTTAAGTGTCCGACTCCGACTCTTGGTTTCAGCTCAGGTCATGGTCTCAGAGTCGTGAGATTGAGCCCTGCATCAGTTCCCTGCTGAGCTGGAGCCTGCTTAAGGTTCTCTCTCTCCCTCTCTCTCTGCCCATCCCCCCAGAGAAAAACAAAAAAACCGAAAACATTTCTATTGAGATCAAGATCGGAGACTCTTTCTTCAGCTATGGCCAATCTACTAATAAACCCATGAAGGGTATCCTATACTTCTGCTATGATGTTTTTTATTTTAGCTTTTTCTTCCAATTCTTAGAATTTTCATCTTTCCGCTTACATTATCTGATTGTTTTTGCATATTGTCTACTTTGCCAGTAGGCCCCTTACCATAATCATAGTTGCCTTAATCATAGTTATTTTATTTTTTAAAAAATTTTATTTATTTATCTGACAGAGAGAAAAAGAGAGAGGGAGCAGAAACAGGAGGAGCAGGAGAGGGAGAAGCAGGCTTACTGTGGGTCAGAGAGCCCAGTGCAGGGCTCGATCCCAGGACCCTGGGATCATGACCTAAGCTGAAGGTAGCTGCTTAACGACTGAGCCACCCAGGCGCCCCAATCATGGTTGTTTTAAATTCCTGATCTGTTCAGTCCAACATGACTGCCATATCTGAATTTGGTTCTGTTGCTTATTCTATCTCCATATTTTGGGGTTTTTGTTTTGTTTTGTTTTGCCTTTTAGTATGCCTTGTAATTTTCTGTTGCAGGGTGGACATGATGTATTGGTTAAAAGGATCTCTGGTAAATAGGACTTTAGTGGTGTGGTGATAAGGTGTGTGGAGAGGGGAATTGTTCTATGGAGCTGTGATTGGTAAGCCTATGCCTCTGGGCTGTGGCCTTCTGTTCCATTTCCCTTTAAATGGTATAGGATGTCTGGAGTGGGCTGGAGTTGGGTTTTCCCCTTTCCCTGAGTTGGTTAGACTCTGCTAAGACTCCAGTAGTTTAGGCTTTGGTAAAATAGTTTCTTTTGAGAGCAGGCCTTTTTAAGAACAGAATCCTCTGATATGTTTCAAAATGGTTACTTTTTTCCCTCTCCTGAGGGATGTGTGAGGGAATTTCCTCACATAGTCACTGTGAGAACCTTCTAGAGCTTCTAGGGATAAAACTCACAAAAGCATCAGGGCTCCCCTATCACTGGAACCGTAGAGTTTTAAGCACTGAGAGTTGTCTATGCTTGAGCCTCCAGCAATTTTTGAGTTCTAGTACAGGTTTTCCTTCACTGGTACTGGTTTCCATGGAGGTTTCTGCTTATGGGTTCCTGCTGCAGGAGGATTCAAGCCTCTGTATTTGCCTGGCAGTCTTTCTGATGTTGGGGCAACAGTTTGCCCTGTGACCTCACTTCTTTGATGGATCTAGGAAGAGTTGTTGGTTTTTCAGTTTGGTCGGTTTTTTAATTGTTAGGTTAGAGTTATAACTTCTAAGTTCCTCATGTGGCTATTTAGAAATTGAAAGTATCTCTACCCATTTTAAAATTGGGTAATTTTTTTTTATTGAGTTGTAAGAGTGGTACATATAGTCTAAACCCAAGTCCTAGTTCTTATCTTTGATTTTGTGTTTCTTTTAGTCCTTTACATAGTTTGTTTATTTCTGAGTCATACTTATCAGTCTTTTATGTTACGGCTTTGTGCTTCACATCCTGTTTAGAAAGACCTTTGCCCCTCAAAAATATAATCCAATACTCAGGATTTCATGTGTTGTTACATTTTATTTTTTACGATTTTATTTTCAAGAAATCTATACATTGAACGTGGGGCTCGAACTCATAACCCCAAGATCGAGAGTCACATGCTCTACTAATGAGCCAGCTAGGTGCTCCATTTGTTTTTACATTTTAATCTTGACTAATCTTACTGAGCTAAAGATAAAAATTACTCCAATACCAAGACTATCTCTAGGAAAGGTGTGTAGAATTGTTACAATTAGGCAGTAATTTTTCTGTTTTGTATGTCTGGAAGCAGGATGGCCTTTGGCAAAATTGTGAAACAAGCGTGTGGCCTCATCTCCTCTCATGAAGCGCCCTTAGGTCCAGTTGCGCAACGTTCTTGTGCTGTCATTTCGCTTTCTTAAAAGCTCTGCACGATCCCATACTTGCCCATGCTCTTTAGGAAGTCCTGTCTGTGTCAAGTATTCATTTTCACGCATCTCCCTTCATGTTCAAAAGAAACTAGTTTCTATTGATTACACCTAATGCACTATTTCTCCTAGAGGTACTTGCCTCTTCCTTTCTAGAAATGCAATGACTTAAAGCAAAGTAAGGAATCTCTAAAGAGTCCTGGAGGTTGGTTTCCAGGGAGAATTTTTTTAAAGTGAGGGACCTTTCTGGTGACCCAGAAAATACTCCGTATCAAGTTATCCATCCAGGATGGCCCAATCTGGAAGAGTTTGCTCCTAATGAGGGGCTGATGTTGAAATCATACTCATCTACTGGCCTGTGGCTAATCTCTCATCCTCTCTTAATGGACTTTTAATGTCCATGGTTTATTCCTTGAATAAAAGCTACTGATGAACTAGAGGTTTTTTTTTTTTATATTTTCAAGGGTACATCTTGTTATTTTTTAAAGGTTTGTTCTTTTTTTCAGGAATCTCTACACCCAAGGTGGGGCTCAAACTCAACGACCCTGAGACCAAGAGCTGGATGCTCTTCCAGCTGAGCCAGCCAGGTGCCCCTGTCTTGTTATTCTTTCTTTTTTTAAAACAAAGTTTAAAAAAAAAGATTTCACTTATTTGAGAGACAGAGAGCACAAGCTGGGAGAGGGGCAGAGGGAGAGGGAAAAACAGACTCCTTGCTGAGCACAGAGCCTGACCTAGGGCTTGATCCCAGGATCCCGAGATCGTGACCTGAGCCAAAGGCAGATGCTTAACCCACTGAGCCACCCAGGCACCCCTGTTATTCTTTAAATAGTAGTCATTTACTTCCACCCTGAAATCCAATGAGACTTTTTATGGCACTTATTTTGTACTGTAGTGATCTCTCTATATATTTCTTTCCCACTGGTAAATGGGAGAAGTGACTGTCTGGTTCAGCTCAACTTCCTTCTAGCACTAAGTACAGTCTGGCCTCTGCACACATTTGTTTTTGAAGTAGGCTCCACCCCCAACGTGGGACTGGAACTCATAACCCTGAGATCAAGAGTCACATGCTCTACTGACTGAGTCAGCCAGATGCCCCACCATACATTTTTAAAAATATTTTTCATTGACGAAATATAGAGATCAAATAATTATTAAGCAACATCTGATCTCACTTTGTATGTCTGTCCATGCTGACATCATCTATTATTTTGACTTTGTTTAAACCCCAAAATGAAAATCAAAGGATTAAGAGTTCCTTTTCTGCAAGCATGGACACAAGTGACCTGAAAAGCAGTTCCCTACCATGAGACTCAGATACAGGATTTATCTGCTACTTGGATCACTTGTTAGATCTTTTGGTTGACCTAAAAATTTTAAGCTCTGGAAACAATGTCGAAAACCTCAGACCATACAAAACCACTGACCTCTTAGAGGCAGGATAAAATTGTATGCAGCTAATATTGAAGAAATCTCAGAAAACTGTTTGGAAACTGACATGCCAGGGCTAAATGTTCAGAGGTGTGTCTTCCCTTACATTTAAGAAGAGTAAGGTTTAAAATAGTTAATAATATGCATTAGCATGGTCAGAAAAATCATAGGTCTTGCCTTGGATTTTGATTTACTTTTGAATTTTTTCATAATTCAACTGATTTTCTGACATCCAAGACAGTATTAAATAGTAAAAGTACTCCATTTTTGTAACTCTTTATTTATTTTTAAAATATGGAATGCTTCATGAATTTCCGTGTCATCTTTGTACAGGGGCTGTGCTAATCTTCTCTGTGTCGTTCCAATTTTAGTATATGTGCTGCTAAAGTGGGCACCATAACTCTTTATTTTATTTTTTGTTTTTAACAATTTTATTTACTTATTTGACAGAGAGAGAGAGAGCGAGCACACAAGTAGGCAGAGCAGAAAGCAGAGGGAGAGGGAGAGGGAGAAGCAGGCTTCTTGCTGAGTAAGGAGCCTGATGCGGGGCTCGATCCCAGGACCCTGGGATCATGACCTGAGCTGAAGGCAAACTTAACCAACTGAGCGACCCAGACGCCCCAACTCCTTATTTTAAATGGCATTTGATTATGATCCTGTCTTGTTGGATTGGGTATAGCATTGTTCTATTTTGCAGTGTAGTGATTAAGGAAAATATGCTAGCCTATCTTATTTCTTGAAATTTAAATAAAAATTCTATCTATTCCTAGGCAGATGGTGTTATTAAACTGAATCTCATGTTAATTTATTGCAGATAATGTAAAATATCTTTGAGACTTTTAGGTACATTACAGCTGAGGAAAAATAATATATTTCAATATCTTTATTAAATTTTCTCAGGAATTCAAGATATTTTGTTTTAGTGAATTATGGATATTTCTTTCCTAATTCTAATTATCTTCTTAGTCTTACAATTTATTACACTGGTTTCCTAGGAACTATTAAAATAAAAGCTTATAATCCTTGGCTATAAAATTGTCTACCACTCTTTCCATCTCCACATTTTATATTTTTACAGTAGACCTGGATTGTTGGTGGTAGGATTCAAATGAGAAGTCAGTTGTATATAGGAACAAATGAGTAAAATGTCTTTCCTTAAATGAGTAAATAAAGCTCTAGTTGATTGGCTAAATGTCATTACAAACACTTTCATATTAGTTTTTGTCAGCACTAGAGGTATAATTAACATCTCTGTTTCAGGGCTGTAACTATGAAAGCTGTGTGAGCCTTTAGAGAATTTAAAAAAAAGGTTTTCAATTAGAAAATGAGAGACCAATGAAGGACAATTGGCAAAGTAAGGCATGGGCAATTTCGGACACAGTCATCCTGTTCTTGGCAGTGCCCTAGTAAATAGCCTGAAGTTTTAGTGCTCAGAGTGAAGGGGACACTTTAGACATTTATGTTGAATTGGCAAAGGACCTCTTTTCAAAAATCTAAACCATCGAAAGAGTGACCTGTAGTGATGTCAATCATTATTGGTCATTATGATGTTCTGAACTTATTCCAAATATAGCCATCTGTCCTCCTATGCTGGCTGTGGTTCCTCATTTAGATTCTGTTGGACAAGATATTAGGAGTGAAGAGATGAGGCAGGTGTGGTTGCCTTGGCTGGGCTGATTACCTCATTTCTGGATTCCAGAAATAGCTTTCTAATAGATTTCCTTGCATTCAGTCTCCCTCCTTGGTCATTCTTCGCCACTGTTTCTTTGTACCAGATTCTAAAGCGTGGCTTTTGTTTTCATGCTTGCTTTCTTGCTTAGAAACTTCACAGACTCCTTACTTCCTACTAGTTTAAGTCCATGGTTCACAATCTCTTGTTCAAGGCCCTTCATAATCTTGCCTAACCACCCATTTCACTCACTTGTTTTGGAGTGTCAGCCATTCAGCCAGGACAGCTAGATCAGAACAGAGTTGGAACCAGTAACAAGGGCTATTTTTTTGGAAAGATTTTATGCATTTATTTGAGAGAGGGAGACAGCATGAGAGAGAGAGTGCGCGAAAGCAGGAGCAGCAGGGAAGGGCAGAGGGAGAAGGAGAAGCAGGCTCCCCGCTGGGCAGAGAGCCCGATGCAGGGCTCGATCCCAGGACCCTGCCTGAGCCAAAGGCAGATGTTTAACTGACCGAGCCACCCAGGTGCCCCGGTAACAGAGTTTTAACTTGAAAGTGCCCAAACCATGACCTGGGATTCAAATATTTGTATCCACTTGCCGGACATAGTACGAACAGAGACTGAAGTCTATGGCTGGAAGGCTTAGAATGGAATGGAAGGTGTGTGTTAGGCTGGGAATTTCAGGATTAAATCTTTGAATGAAGTATGGTAGAAGTTGCTGGCTACATATTTTCTGTAGTCTCTAGTACTTCCTGGAAGGAGGAGGTATAGCTTGTTAAAAGAGCCACCTCAAGCAGTAGACCAAAGGCCACTGAGACAGATAAGGCCAAGAGGGTCTGGACTGGTAAGAGGTGGCTGATACAACACATGAATTCCCTCCATTTCTTTTTACTTTGTACTTTCCTGTAACTGTAATTCACTCTTTCTTTTGCTCAGAGGAAAGGATATCCTCCTCTCCATCCACCCCCCCGCTGCACGTGCCCCTATGCCCTGAGCTGGGTGATGTGGAGGGTATGGCCCTTTGGACTACAGCCCTACCCTGGGGCAGATACTTCAGCTGACCTTAGTGCTGCCAGGGGTCCAGGGTTTTTTCTATGAAAAATTCTTTTTCCCAGTGTCCGAATCCTTCACTGGTAGAGGAATTTAAAGGGTAACTCAAATGAAGGGTCCAGGAACAAATAGCAAGTTCTGGGGTAGGGCGAGCCAGAAGAGGTCAGAGCAAGCATCTAGAACACCGTGCGGCATAGAGTAGGTGCCTAGGCATTGATCGTTGCAGGAAATGCAACGTGGAATGAGGATAGCAGGTATGGTCTGCAGCTGAACTCGGTGGGCAAGATTAGAGTGGAGATGGTTGGGAATATAATGAGTTCAGGTGTTAATATGTGGAGTTTGAGGGGCCCCTCAAGCAGCTGGATGTATCTGGCTTTGGTGGCTATATCCAGCTGCTTGGTGGGCATTTCCAAGATGAGTGTGCAGAGAGCTCTGGCTGGAGATATGAATCTGGAAGTCATCAGTGCATGGTCATACTTGAAATCCGAGGACTAGATGATGACCTCTCAGGAGTGTGTGTGGAGTAAGAGAAGAAGGAGGCTGAGGAAAGTATTCTTGGCAATACCAACTCTTAAAGACCAGATAGAGGCTGAGAGGAAGGAGACCAGCCAAGGAATTAGGAGAAGCAGCGAATAATGGCATTGTGGTAACTGAACCAAGAATTTCAGTAAGAATGGAGGGGTCAACAGGACCCAATGCTGCAGCCAAACCAAGATAGACAGAGCCAGAATCATGTTTAAGGGATCTGGTTCAGATGGACGTCGTTGGTGACCTCAGCAAACGTGTTATAAGACAGTGATGAGATCGGTTCATGTGGTTCTAAGGTGAGAAAGTAGAGATAGTAATTTTGGAGTTCATCGAAGACATTTTGCTGAGAAAGAAAGGAAAGAGAGAAAGAAATAGCTGGAAGCCTGTGTGAAGTAAAGGAAGGATATGTTACAGAGAGCCCGAAGATGGTACAAAGGTAGAGGGGAAGGGATCAGGAAAGTGGGAGAAGTTGAAGAAGGTAAAAGGTCCGAGGTGGGAGGGATAGAGATTGAGAGCACAAGTGGGAGTGGGCTTTAGGCCTGAATGAGTGGAGGGATATCCTTTCCTCTGAGCAAAAGAAAGAGCGAATTACAGTTATAGGAAAGTGCAGAGTAAAAAGAAATGGAGGAATTCGTGTGTTCTATCAGCCACCTCTTACCAGTCCAGATCCTCTTGGCCTTGTCTGTCTGTGGCCTTTGGTCTACTGCTTGTGTCCTAGCCCCTTCTCTGAGTAGGCTCTGATCAGCTCAGACCAGTGCCATCTACCAGCATCTCACCACGTGCCCTGGGGCTTTCCTGTGGGTGCCCAGACGCCATGCACAGTGTAGAGGAGCTAACCCGACCCAGCGGTGCAAAGCTTTGGCTGATGAAAGATGAGAGCTAGCTGTTAAATTCTCTTTCTATCTTCCTTGTCAACCGATCAGAGATGTAAGGCATGTATTTATGATCTTTCAAGAAATGGCCCCATGAGCTCAAGTGTGATACCGGTGCACCTTCGTATTGATTCTCTTATTCCTTCTTTCTGCCCCCACCCCCTGCCATCTCTCCCCGCTGCTTTCCTGGGATTGAACTCTCTAATAACAGATTAGGCTGAAGCCTTTGGTTTCTGTATGTCACAACAGCAATTTCATACGATTCAACCAAATAGGATCTCAGCCATTGCTCTCTGCTTTCTGGGGAACTTGGGCTAAGAAACACTTAAGGGTCTTGGCAAAGTAGTTATAGTCCCCTGCTGAATGTGAGCTTGTAGTAATAGCTATCGTTTATTGAGCATCTCATGGGGGTAAGGCACTGTATTGATGGTTTTACATAGGTAATCTTATTTAATATATAAAGTAGGAATTATTTCCATTTTCCTCATGAAAAAACTGATGTGATTGGAAGTTAGATAACCTGCTCAAGACCATACATCTAATAAGTGGAACCAGATTTCAGACTCTGGTTTTTAAGCCTGCAATCTCTCTCTCTCTCTCTCTCTTTTAAGATTATTTATTTATTTGCAATCTCCTTATAGCATTATGTTGTCTTGTCTGAGGTTCATGTGATAGGGGAGTTAAACAAAAACCACTGAAAAAGATAGATTAGAGGTAGTGAGGGACCAGGTAACATTTAAAATCATGTTTCTGTGGCTGACATTCATACAGTGGTATAGTATTCTCCAAGTACCTTCAGCCATTTGGCTACAGGATCAGAGAAATTTGGGGATTGAATTGATTGAGGAGGTGGGTATGGTGTTGAGAGTAAAAGAAGAACAGTGAAAAGAAGGGAGTGCAAGGAGATTGAGATGCAGCAAGAACTGATTGGAACTTTAAGCGACTGCCCTCTTTACATGAGGCCTCCATATTAGACGCACACTAAGGAATGGTGAGGAGGAGGAGGAGGAGGAGGAAGGAATGGTGGGGAGGAGTAAAGTGAGGCCATGTGGGAGCCAACTAACTGGGCGAAAATGGAGGAATTCTCAGGTCAAAGAGCAGATTTATTGGGGAGTAAAGAGTTGGGAAGTCTGTAGGATAAGAATTGTGGTCACCTTGGGATATTGGTCTGGAGGTATCAAGTATGTAATATTTCCCAAAGGAGTAGGTTACTGAAATGGAATGGGGGTGACAGTCATTAGAATTGAGGAAGTCAAGGCACTGTGAGGCTGTGGTGTTCCATTGATTATACTTCTGGATTTAGGAATCATCCAGGATGATGGTGGGACTAGGAGTGACCTATAAACCAGATGCCATCATCCTTAGTAAATGTGGCTGGACTGGAAAGTGAGTACACCACAGGAACAAGGGAGAGGTAAGATGGGATACATAGTTAATGTGATTTTCAAGTAAGAAGGGATTTGTTTTGTTTTGTTTTGTTTTGCTGGAGTTGGAAAGATTAATAGTATAGAGTACAAGTCAGCAAACTTCTCTTGGGTCCGATCTAGTCTTGCTGCCTGTTTTTGTAAATAAAGTTTTATTGGGACACATTTGTTTACATATTGTCTATGGCTGCTTTCAAGCTACAACAGTAGAGTTAGGTAGTTGCAACAGAGCCAGTAGATGCCACAATGCCTAAAATATCTACTGTCGGGTACTTGAAAGTAAATGTTTGCCAACCCCTGGTTTAGAAAATGCAGTGTGTGTGGGTGGGGGCAGGGGGGTTGGAGTAAGGAGAATGGTAAATCGGCTCTCCCTAACCCTCACTCCAGTCCAGTATGCAAGCTCTTGAAGAAAGAATTGCCTTGAGAGTCATCTCATCATGGGATGTAGTGCTGTAGAGGGGAGAGCCTGCTTTCAGTTAGCAGCAGGAGGCAGAGTGAGTATTCAGGGAAGAAGTGGCAGACATAGGAGTAAACTTTGTTTATCATGGACTAAGAGTTCCAGACTGTGCAGTGGAAATGGGACAGAGAAAAGTGGCAAGAAATGGATAAAGAAGGGAGGAGGAGTGGAATGGCATTGAACAAATTGTTGGATTCTTGATGGTCAGCCAGCATTTGCAATTTGGGTGGTGCCTGGGGGTCACAGGCATAAAAAGGCAAGGAGGAATTTACCCAAGGTTCTCATCTGGGTCAGGCTGAGCTACTTTCAGATTGCCCCTAGCTTAGTAAGGAATTCCAGATTCCAAAGGCAAGATGCCCATGGCAGGGTGGCCTCCAGGGCAGCCCTAGACCTCTCTAATTGCCTTGTTTTGGCAAGCTACGAAAAATGTCATCTGGTAATTTTTGAATATAGAACATGATCCTGTTTTTCCCCATTGGAATATTCATAGGTTTTACTTTCTATTGATGGCGTTACAAAGATTATAAATATACTTTTTTGTCACGTAGGTAGAGAATTGCATGCTGATAACTCTTCTTTGAAGGTAGTACATTATTTAAAAAATATATATATCTAGAAGGCATCCCTGGGTCAGTCATCTTCTTTCTTTTCTATTTTGAATAATATTCCAAACCGTAAATTCCATCGGACCAGGGACCATATTTGGCTTTTTCATTATTGTGTCCCCAAAGCTTAGGAGTAGTTAAAAGCTCAATAAATTTTTGTTGGATGAATGAATAAGAAAGGGTTTTCCTCTTAATGGAATATGACTTTGGTAATAGTGTTGGAAGTACTGGAAAAATACCATTTCATATTTTCCATGAAAACTAGTGCTTGCTGCACGCTTCATTTGTTTGTAATGAAGTAACTCTGCAAAGACATACAAGAAACCAGTGAAGGTTAGGGGTGTGGGAGATATAAGTGGGGAGAAGAAGGGGACAACTTGGAGAAGGGTACATGAAGTAAATGTATTAAATACGGAAACACTAGCAGCTCATTTGGAAGTTGCCAGAGAAGCTCACAGGTGCTCAAGTGGTAAATGGCAGAGGATGTGCCTTTGCAGGAGGCCACAATCCCCACCATTCCTTAGTGTGCACCTAGTATGGAGGCCTCATGTAAAGGGGGCAGTTGCTTGAAGTTCCAATCAGTTCTTGCCAGCCCTGGTCCAAAGTGGCCAGATTCCTTTATTTTCCAAGAGGACTGGAAAAGCCAGATTTTTTATGGAAAATCTTCCAGATTTGAGAAGTTAGCAAGGAATTCATTTTTGTAGAAAGTGAAAATGCGGCCGGGGGGCAGCTAGGTAGCTCAGTCTGTTGAGCATCCGGCTCTTTGTTTCCGTTTATGTCATGATCTCATGGAGAAGCCCGGCTTCAGGCTCCCTGCTCAGCTCTCAGCAGGGAGTCTGCTTGAAGATTCTCTCCCTTTGACCTTCCCTCCTCTCTCTATTTCTCTCTCTCAAATAAATAAACAAATCTTTGGGGGGGGGGGAAGCCTGCAGTCTGTACACAACCTCTGATCTAGAGGAGTCCAGAATCTGTGCTTCAAGAAATCTGGAAACTTTTTCATTTTTTAAGAGATTTTATTTGTTTGTTTAGAGAGAGAGAGTGCGCACGTGAGCATGAACTGGGGGAGGAGCAGAGGGAGAGGGAGAGAGAATCTCAAGCAGGCTCCGTGCTGAGTGCAGAGCCTCACATGGGGCTTGATCTCATGACCTTGATATGACCTGAGATGAAATCGAGTTGGATGTTTAACCAACTGAGCCACCCATGTGCCTCTAAGATTTTATTTTTAAGTAATCTATTGGTTGAAAATAGCACCCAACCAGGGGGCCAGAACTCACAATCCCAAGATCAAGTCTCACTCTCCACTGACTGAGCCAGCTAGGTACCTCCCTGAAAACTTCTTTACCAAGTGGTAGAGTTTGTGGCACTTTAAGAACATTTAGGGCTACTATTTTATGTGCTGTTTGGAACCAAAGATGCCAAAGGGTGTAACAAATGTTGGGCAGAGGTGCTCATGTGTGGTTGTTCAAGGCAAGCACTGCACAAGTGCTTCCAACCACAGAAGAGAGAGGAAGGTTGAAATACAGTCCACTGAAGGAGCCCTTCATGATGGATGGATCAAGGTGGTAACATCTGAACCCCTCCAGATGCAACATCACTAAAAGACACAACCAGATGTGATATGCCACCTGATGAAGCCACAGGGATACCCAGCGCTGTCAAAGAATTATTCTTACAAAAACCAAACCAAACCACTGAAGTCCGGTCTGACTGATCCTCTAGATAAGGATCATCAAACTATGGTCTCCCAGCCAAACCCAGCCGTTTTCCTGATTTTATAAATACAGTTTCATTGAGACCCAACCACATCCATTTGTTTACCTATTGTCAATGGCTGCTTTTTTTTTTTTTATTTGACAGTGACAGACAGAGATCACAAGTAGGCAGAGAGGCAGGCAGAGAGAGAGGAGGAAGCAGGCTCCCCGCTGAGCAGAGAGCCCAACATAGGGCTCAATCCCAGGACCCTGAGATCATGACCTGAGCCGAAGGCAGCGGCTTAATCCACTGAGCCACCCAGGCGCCCCTCAATGGCTGCTTTTGCACCGCAATGGCAGACTTGAAACCGTATGAACTGCAGAACCTAGAAAGTTTATTATCTGGATCTTTAGAGGAAAAATTTGACCAACCCCCATGCTAGATCTAGATACCTATTCACAGGAAATATGGAGGACAGAGGAGCATCCTTAACCAACACTTTTGGGAGGCGGTCAGCATAACCCCAAATGTGGAATGGTCTCCAGAACAAATGATCCAGTTCCTTCCATAAACAAGTGGCAAGAGAACACAAAGAAGGAGGCAGAACTGTTACAGACTCCAAGAAACTTAAAAGGCGTATCTGCCAGCCAGGGAAGTGGGACTAATGATTGGTATTTGATGAGATCAAGGAATTAAGTCATTTTTAGTAGATGTGAAAAATGGCATTACGCTAACTGCCGTGATATTTGGGGTTGGATCCTAGAGTGATAAATAGAACATTCATGGAAAAACTGATAAAATCCACCTAAAGGGACGCCTGGGTGGCTCAGTCGTTAAGTGTCTACCTTCACCTTAGGTCATGATCCCAGTGTTTGGGATCCAGCCCTGCGTAGGTCTCCTTGCTCAGCGGGAGGCCTGCTTCTCCCTCTCCCACTCCCCCTGCTTGTGTTCCCTCTCCAACTGTGTCTCTCTCTGTCAAATAAATAAATAAAATCTTTTTTAAAATCCACCTAAAATCCGTGGTTTAATTAGTAATAATGCACCATAGTACTGGGTCATACTTATGGAAGATTAGGGCAACTGGGTGAGGGGCATACAGGAATTCCCTATCATCTTTGCAACTTTTCTGTTATTCTAAAATTATTCCAAAATAAAGTTTTAAAAATTGTATTAAATTAATTTAATTGTATTTAAATTCAATTTAGTTAACATGTACTGTATTGTCAGTTTCAGGGGTAGAATTTAGTGATTCATCAATTGGATATAACACCCAGTGCTCATTATATCAAGTGCCCTCCTTAATAAAGCTTATTTCATTTTATTTTTTAGGATTTTATTTACTTATTTGAAAGAGAGCTCAAGCAGGGGGTGGGGCAGAGGGAGAGGGAGAAGCAGGCTCTCTGCTGAACAGGGAGCCCAATGCAGGGCTCCATCCCAGAGCCCTGGGATCATGATCTGAGCCCAAGGCAGGCGCTTAACCAACTGAGCCATCCAGGCGCCCCAATAAAGCTTACTTTAAAACTAACAAAAACTAGTGCTTCTTCAAATTGAAAACAAACACCAGGCTTATAGATTTTACCAAATTAAAAAAAAAAAAGCGAAACAGGAGACCAATTTTGTCTCAGAAATAAATGCTTTCGGAAAAATCCTGATTTGAATTGAATTAACACTGGTGGATTTTTTAGAAATGTGTAAATTTCAACATGGTTTTATTTATTTATTTAAAAGATTTTATTTATTTATCTGATAGACAGAGATCACAAGTAGTCAGAGAGGCAGGCAGAGAGAGAGGAGGAAACAGGTCCCCCGCTGAGCAGAGAGCCCGATGTGGGGCTCGATCCCAGGACTCTGAGACCGTGACCCGAGCCGAAGGCTTTAACCCACTGAGCCATCCAGGCGCCCCGTCACCATGGTTTTAAATGAATGATGTTTGAGGGGTCTGAGATAGGGAGTAGGAAAAGGTATAAAATAAATGGTGAAAGGACAGAAAATCTAGACTCTCAGTGCCTTAATCAATCCACACTGCTATTATAGAAATACCAAAGACTGAGGACGCCTGGGTGGCTCAGTCAGTTAAGCATCTGCCTTCAGCTTAGGTCATGATCTTAGGTGCTGGGATCGAGCCCCTCATCGGGTTCCTTGCTCAGTGGGGAGCCTGCTTCTCCCTCTGCTTGCTGCTCCCCCTGTGTGTGCTCTCTCTCTCTGACAAATAAATAAATAAAATCTTTTAAAAAAAGAAAGAAACACCAAAGACTGGGTGACACAAACAACAAACATTTATTTCTCACGGTTCTTGAGGCAGAAAATCTAAGATCAAGTAGTTTCAGTGTGCTGAGAGCCCAATTCCTAGTTCATAGAAGGCTGACTTCCGGCTGTGACCTCACATGGAGGTGTAGGGGCAACAGAGCTCTCCTGGGTGTCTTAGAGGGGCATTAGTCCCATTCATGAGGGTTCCATTCTCATGACCTCAGCACTTTCCAAAGGTCCCACCACCTAACACCATCATAGAGGAGAGTAGTTTTCAACATAACCTATATCATGGGACATGGGTCCCGTGCACTTTGGAGGGACACAAACATTCAATGTATAGCACTCTGCTACAAGACTTCCTACTCAAAATCACAAACAATCTTTGCCAGAGTAGAGAAAGAACATAGGAGGTAAGCCAAATAATTAGAAATCTGTGATGATCATGGAAGGAATAGAAATCGAACCAGGGGTCTTGTCCTATCTTTGCTAATTTTGACAAAGAATGTGGATAAGACCATGGCCTCAGGTTCTTTATTTCGAGAGCGCTCATACCAAATTTGAGTTATAAAGAGGGGCAGTATGGCACAGTGCTTTAGAGTCTGGGCTAGTGAGTTTCAAGTACCTGGCTTTTAATAGCACTTATTAGCTACGTGGCCTGAACAGTTTCATGTAACTTCTCTAGGCTTCAGTTTCTTCATCCATAAATTAGAGTTAATAATAGTGTCTGCCGTATAAGGTTGTATGAATGTTAAATTAGTATATATATATTTTATACACACACACACACACATATAGCACATAACCTGACACACAATAAGTACTCAATAATCACTAGCTATTACTATTATTATTATTATTCGGTATCAAGTAAAAAGGGCTCTAGTGTTTTACATGTAGCTTCTTATCTAGTACCCCATCTGATAACCAAGTGAAACATTTTGCTTAACCTTAACTCAGTCCTGGCCATTCTGGCACTTTGAGCATATTGTGGAAGAGGATTTGCTGTTTGTTGGAAGATGTGGTCTACGTTCTTTTATTCCCTTCCCCTAGAAATTTCTAGGAGAATTCTAAAAATCTTGTAGATGGAGTGACAGAGAGGACAGAAAATTGGGTTCCGAGAGCTTAATGGCCTTTTCTTTGTGTACTTCAAAACATCACCATAAGGTGGAGCTCTTCCCTTACTCTAAAATCACCAGAGCTTTCAAATTCAACTTTTTTTTAAGACTTGAGTACTTGCGGGATAATAATGAAAGCCACTTAAAGTTGATTATAGACTTGGTACACTAAAAGCAGTCATGTTCTTTAAAAGAAAAACGTTGCAGAAGAGTGAGCTTTAAATATTTTGTGATAGGCAAATGCTTGCTTCTAGTAAAATCAAAACATCTATTTGAAGGTTTTATTTTTTTATTCTTTAAACATTTTATTTATTTATTTGACAGAGACACAGCGAGAGAGAGAAACAAGCAGGGGGAGTGGGAAAGGGAGAAGCAGGCTTCCTGCTGAGCAGGGAGCCTGATGTGGGGCTGGATCCCAGGAGCCTGGCATCATGACCTGAGGAGAAGGCCAGACGTTTAACGACTGAGCCACCCAGGTATCCCTATTTGAAGATTTTAAATTCAAACCAGAAAAAGGAGAAATTATTTAAAATATGGGAAATCTAAAATGAGTTGCATAATATAAATCACTTTACATATGAATATCGTGTGTGTGTGTGTGTTTGTGTGTGTGTGTGTATGCATGCATGTCTATCTCCGAAAGAGTGCTAAAGAGTCTCAAATTGATGCTGAATGTGCTTGCTTTGGGGAGAATTGAGGAGCTCCAGCTCAGTTGTCTGAAGCCATTTGCTTACATATCACAGGTATCCAACATGGCTTTTAGGCCTTGAATTCCGATAAGGATGATGGCCTCACCAATATATCTTGTAGCCAGCAAACAGGGAGAGAGACATTTCCAAATATCCTCACTCTGTTCATGACCAAAGTTCTGGATCCTTTCATTTTGTGTCTAATGGACCAAAGCTAATCATGGGGGAATATCAGAGGCTGGTATAGCTTAGATGGGTAGGGTTCCTCAGGGCTCGATCCGGAAATTCTTGGCTGAGTCAGAAGAGGGCATCATCTGGGTGGTGGGACCATGAATAATTTGTTTCATCTCTATACATTTTCTGTTGGCTGATCTTGGTAAACGTATTTTTTTCATTGAGTCTATAGTATTTTTTAAAAAATATTTATTTATTTGACAGGAGAGAGATCATAAGTAGGCAGAGAGGCAGGCAAGAAGCAGGCTTCCTGCCCAGCAGAGAGCCCGACACAGGGCTTGATCCCAGGACCCTGAGATCATGACCCAAGCCGAAGGCAGAGGCTTTAACCCACTGAGCCACCCAGGTGCCTTGAGTCTATAGTATTTTTATAATCAAAATAAAATAATCCAATTTCAACTTTGGAAGGACAAACAGGCCAAGTCAAAAACTAGGTGAGATCATCCAAACCTCACTAAAAGTGAAGGGGGCTAAATATGAACGTTGACATTGGGGTAGGGAGCCAAGGGTCCAGGTTCTGGGTGTTGTTAGCAAACATCAATTGATTTGAGAACAATAAGGACAGTGGCCACGGATAATCCTGAGTAAGTGCTTAGAGAGGCAGGAATCCAGCCCTTTTGGGTGGGTAAGGCCACGTCTTCCCAGGGTCAGCGGGGTGCCTGACAAGTTTCTGTGGTGTGCTTGAAGCAGAAGGCAAGCTCCCCAACCTGTCTCTTGGTCCATACCCTAGAGTTGCAGGAGTGAGGCCAGTACTCAGGTTCCTGGCCTGGAGTTGTTGGGGTGCGTCAGAGCTGGGGGGCGGCAGGCTGAGTCTTGATGGTCCAGGTGCAGGCCCCTCCCTTTTTCTGGAGTACTTGGCCGTTCCAACAGGTGAACTGGAGGGTGAGAGGTTTATTGGCAACATGCCCGCATTCTCCATATGCCAGCGTGCTGCATAGTCCCCCAGAGGGGATCTCTGGTTGATGAACAATCACTTCGGTTAAGGGAGGACCTGAGAAAATTCATCTGTCCAGTCCTCTCCTCCCCTTTCCCAGGCCTGTTGTGAGTTCTGGCATCTCTGAACAGCTACAGGTTTAGGAGAAAACCTGGACATTTTGCTGGAGTGGCCTCGGTTTGGGTGGAGAAGCGGAGTCAGGTAGGTGCACTCGGAGTCACTGCAGCAACTTGGCCTTGGCTTTAGTTTGCTCTGTCTTAAGTAAAACTGTGTGGGCCCGTTACTGCATTTTTTTCCTCACAGTGCTTGAGTCCCAGGAGTAAGAAAAATTGGGCCTCTTCCATATTCCCCAGGTGCCTGATGGAAAGTTCTGGAAAGCTGCCTGACCTGCTGCAGTTTCCCCTTTGTACGTGTATGTGTGTGTTGTGTGTGTGTGTGCACGTGCGCGCTCGCGAAAGAGAGAGAGAGAGAGAGAAAGAGAAAGAGAGAGACGGAGACAGAGAGAGACAGAGACAGATAGACAAAGGAGCCAGAAGCATTGATATCTGGATCAGAAAGCCAAGATTCAAAAAAATTGTGAACGGGGCACCATGATTTATGGGATTAGAGGCAGCCATCAAAGTTGGAGTACAAATCTAGGAATTTAAAGTTAAGGAAACAAGAAATTGGTAAGAAATTGGTTTAAAACAGTCTAGATGTGGGGTGCCTGGGTGGCTCAGTGGGTTAAGCCGCTGCCTTCAGCTCAGGTCATGATCCCAGGATCCTGGGATCGAGTCCCACATCGGGCTCTCTGCTCAGCGGAGAGCCTGCTTCCCTTCCTCTCTCTCTGCCTGCCTCTCTTGTGATTTCTCTCTTTCAAATAAATAAATAAAATCTTAAAAAAAAAAAAACAGTCTAGATGAACAGGAATCTAAAGGACAGATGCCAACAACTAACATTTTAAAAAATCTGTCTCTGGTGTTGAACATGCTTTGTTCAGCATATATGCCCTTCTTAAAAAATTTTTTTGAATCTTTATAGCTGTGTTATATTAGCTAGTTCTTTAACGTGTTTGCGTCTGTAACTCCACTAAAATTTTCTAAGAAATAAAGCCTCATCAGATAAAAGAATTGACAATGATGGTAGGTCCATCATTTTGCTCTTCTTACCCTTAAAAGTGCCTCTGTATATCCTGTTGGAAAAGAAAGATGTTAGGGCCCCAGCTTATTTTTTTGTTTGGATAAGAAATGTCACGTCTTTGTGTAATTGCCTTTATTTTGAAATGCAGATTTTTTTTTTTAAGGCCAAGTTTGTTTCTCTGACCCAGTTTTCCCCTCTATTTTGTCACTTGGCTTATTTAAAATATGAAACTGGGAACAAGGCACTGGGGGCCTCATGATGACTGTGTCAGTGATTTGGTATGTGATCTTGGCCAGCATGCTTAACAGATGAGACACAGAAAGGTTAAATGGGGTTTGAAGGACCGTAAATACTGACCTGCCTCATTAAGACATTATTTAGGTACAGTATATCTTTTTTACCCAAAAGCAAAGGAAAGCAAAGCAAAACACAAAATAAGTGCCGCCCCCCCATGCCCCATATTCCCTGTCCCTTTCTTTCTCCACAATTCTCTCGGTTCCCGTATCTGTTGATCAAGTCCAGAGTAGGAAAGGTTTCTCTGCAAGATGTCTCTCATGCCTCTTGGTCTGGGTTCTTGACTAGTCTGACAGCACTTTCTGGATACATTGGGGTGCTTGGTCTTTGAAAATGGGGAGTTCTATTTGGGAACACACAAAAACTTGTTTTCACTCATCTTACTTGGCCTGTGT
Source organism: Meles meles (assembly GCF_922984935.1). Lineage (NCBI taxonomy): Eukaryota > Metazoa > Chordata > Mammalia > Carnivora > Mustelidae > Meles > Meles meles. The sequence continues at coordinate 100,752,953 of NC_060087.1, read as the reverse complement.
AGAGCTATACTGGGTATGTTGAGGGATCTAGGCCTAATCTAAGTCCTATTTATTTATTTTTTATTTTTTAAGGTTGTATTTATTCATCTGAGACAGAGAGATAGAGAGAGCATGAGCAGGGGGAGAGGCAGAGGGAGGAGAAGCAGACTCCCTGCTGAGGCGGGAGCCCGACGTGGGGCCCAATTCCAGGACCTGGAGATCATGACCTGAGCTGAAGACAGACGCTTAACCATATGAGCCACCCAGGTGTCCCTCAGTCCTATTTAGGGCTAAAAGGCCCCTTTTGAGGGGTAATAGAAGGGAGAGCTGGGGTCACCAACCTGCTTGGGAAAAAAGACGTTGCTTGCTAGAAAGCCTGAAAGGACTGGTTGTTGAAGCCATCTGAGAAACACTATGACCCTCTGACCGTAAACGTCAGTTTATTACAGACCCTGTTAATAACCTGGAAATTAAATTATTTGTCTTCTTTGTAACTCCCATTATGCCTATCATGTATATTAGATTAAAAATTATAAGAAGCAGTAATGTATTTGAACGCCTTGGAAATACATTTGAAGGCATCATCATAACAAAACATGGCTACCATCTTATAACGTGTGTTTGAGGGTCTGGTGGTGTGGATTATGACGGCTGCTGACACGGCTTAGAATAGCCAGGACTCCAAATGGCTCTTTGCATGGCTATAATCAAATCTGCTAGTGGGACTAGAGTAGTAGTGTCTTCTGAGTTGCTCTAAATAGGAAGACTATTTTTAAATTCTTCTTTAGGGATGCCTGGGTAGCTTAGTCAGTTCAGTGTCTGCCTTTGGCTCAGGTCATGATCCCAGGGTCCTGGGATCGAGCCCCACATTGGGCCCCCTGCTCAGCAGAAAGCCTGCTTCTCCCTCTGCCTCTGCTGCTCCCTCTGCTTGTTCTCTCTTTCTGTCAAATAAAAATAAATAAGTAAAATTCTTCTTTAAAATACCCAGATCCACTCTGGGCCATATCAAGATTGGGTTTAGTTTCAAATAAGAGGAAAAACTCTTTGTCAAACTACCTAGGCTAGAAAACTTGTCATCCTTGACATCTCCTTTCCCCCCTGGCTTTCTCTCTCAATCTTCTAGAGTTTACCTCCTTTGTAGACACGGCCAGTTACCTGCCACTATCCCATTTTTCTTTTTGTTTGTTTTGTTTTGTTTTAAAGATTTTATTTATTTATTTGTTGGAGAGAGAGAGCACAAGCAGGGGGAGCAGCAGGCAGAGGGAGAAGCAGGCTCCCCCTGAGCAAGGGGCCCAATGCGGGGCTGGATCCCAGGATGCTGGGATCATGACCTGAGCTGAAGACAGACACCCAATGACTGAGCCGCCCAGGCGCCCCTGGTTATCGCTTTCTAATGGTATTCTGTTTCCTTACGTTCATGTCTTATCACTCTACTAGACTTGGTGCTCTTTGAAGGCTGGATGCGTTTATGATTTGCTTCCATAGTGTCATAATACTTGGTAGAGTACCTATGCTTAGGGTTACCATATGTCTTGGTTTGTCTAGGATGATACAGGTTTACGCCCTCTCTGATGTAAGTATTAACATCACGCTCAAAATTTCCTTGTTAGAATGATAAATTATAGGGACACCGGGCTGGCTTAGTCAGTGGAGTGTGCAACTCTTGATCTCAGGGTTGTGAGTTTGAGCCCCACGTTGGGTATAGAGAGTACTTAAAAGTAAAATCCTCAAAAAAAGGGGATGATAAATTCTATAGTCACTCTGCTCGTGTGGCCTACATTTAGCAGATAACTGATGGATGTATACATGAATGAATGATAGAGGTTAGGTGGCCGTCCCCACAGAGAAGGTAATGGAACCTGTGGAATTGGTAAGTTCGTCCAAAGGGAGAGACTAGACGAGACAAGGGTCAAGGACAGGACCTATGGGGAATGCTTACATTTAAGGGATAGAGGAGATAGTCCACAGATCCAGTGTAGTGATTTCATGGAAGCGAGGGAGACCATTGTAGGAGGGAAGAACTGGTCAACATTGGTAAAAGCTGCAGCTAGGTCAGGCAGGGTGAATTCTAAGAAAAAGCCCATAGAATCTGCCAGTTATGAGGTCATTGCTGACTTTCAGGACAGCAGTTTCAATGGAGTTTAATAGAGTGTGGAGTGGAAGCTGGGTTCCCAGGGGTCAGGAACAGGTGCTGAGCAAGGGGTCAGTGAGCCAGGGCTACATTTGTGAGAAGTTTGACCTATGACAGGTGACAGTGAGAGGAAGGGGAGACGTAGAATGGTGACTTGGGTCAAAGTCAGAGGAGCCCTGAATGTGTTTATGGACCGGGGGATGGAGCCACGAAAAATAGCTAATGGCACGATTTCTCTCAGGAGTGGAGAGGGGTTGGCATCAAGTGTCCAAGGAGAGGACATAGCCGTGGCCCAAAAAACAGAGACATGGCTTTCTTGGGGGCAGGAGGGTTGTGGGAGAATACAGGCAGAAGCACCACGCTCACTGTGTAGCTTGAAGAAAGACGGGGAACGAGGGAGCCTACATGGTCACAGTCTTTGCAGTGAAGTAGCCGGTGAGGTCATCTGTGAGAGGAGGGACAGCTGGGGTAGGACCGGGGACTTGAGAGCAGTGGAAACAGTTTGGATTTCGAACAACTGTTTAAGAAATTCCCGAGGGAGTCAACAAGAGGCCTGCCAAGCTTCGGTGCCAGTCCAGCTGAGGTCCAAATTCCCATACCGAATGACATAGTTATTTCCACAGAATCCATAGAAAATGTATTTCTCAAGCTTATTATCCAAATGTTTTTTTTTTTTTTCCCCACCAGGAAGAGAATAAAAGAAAACGTGCTGGTAATTTACAGTGTGGCAGAGAATTATAAGCATTTCGTTTTTGTCAAAAGATGGTGGCTGCTCGGTCATCCAGAAGCCTTCTAGCACCCTCAGTGAAAATGGAGGCTTCGCTGAGGTTGTCAGTGGGTGGTTAAGAGCATGGGCCCAAAGCCGAGGATCTTCTATTTTCGAGCTACTCAGGGACCACCCTTGGGTTTCCATGTCCAGTTCAGAGTAAAGGCAAACACTGACATTTCCGTGAGACAGAGCATAAAGTTGCAAATAGCCTCTGTGATAAAACCCGATTTAACCAGGCAAAACCTTTAAGCTTACAAGCGGCCTGTTAAATCTACCGCAGACCAAATGTCAGATGTTGCCCTTTAAAGCCCAGGGAAATGGCCATAGTACCATGGCTTCAAATGAGAAAAGTTAAATCTCGCACGCCCACAGGTAATCTTTCCAAATGCTGTGTAATCACACACTCGTAATTATTACAGTGTTCTTTAAAAGGAGGGTAACATTTGGAGACAACTGTTTGGCCAGAGTGCGAGGCGTGAGGCGTTCTGTTCTCGAACACAGCGTTTGCTTCCTTTGTTTCAGTGGGGAATCAGGCTGGCAGGGGTCCAACGGCACAGCTGGCCGAGTGTATAAGCGAGTGGCTCTGATTCTTTTCATCCACCTCGCTAAGCAAAGTGCAGGATCCACACATATGCGCTTGATTAAGGGTATTTTCGTGTTCGCATTGCCAGACTCTTCCATTGACACATATCTCAGAGGTGAGCGGTAGAACAGCATATAGTTCTTAGGACCGCTGCGTGGAAGGCACCGTCAAGCGATTTCACTTACATGCCTGTAAATTACTCACAGTTTCCCTCTTTTGTTTACTCAGCGAAAGGGTTGTTTATTAAGCACCACCTGCATTAAATTATATGAGTATTCATTTCCTTTGGAAATAATTAGCTTGTTTACGCACCGTTTTCTTGGACTTCACCAACTGTAACGTCTCAGGGGCATGCTGGAGAGAGAGGGGGAAGAAACACCATTGGAGAGTAACCTTTCTTCAACTCCAGGAGGAGGATGGCGCCCTCACTTTCTCCTGAACACAGTTCCCTTTCCATATTCTGCCATGTAGTTCTGATTAGCAGTTGGATGGAGTGGAGACCTGGGGCATGGGCAAAGGAATCTCTCTTCTTCCCTGTAGAGCCCGGAAAACCAAGTTACTTCAGTAATAGTAATGATCATTGCTGTTATTACTAAGGGCTTACTAAGTGCCATTACTCTGCTGATGGGGATGTGAAATTTTCTTTTTGTTATTTTGTTTGATTTTCATGACAGCCATGTTGTGTGATGAGGAAGTTTTTTTTTTCTTTTCTTCTTAATGGGAAACCTCATGATCACAAATGTTCAATAGTTTCCCGTACCATCATACAGCCAGGAAATAAGTGGGAAAGCCGGGAATCTGAATCCAGGTCTTCTAACAGCTGATATTCTCAGTGGTCAGTTGGGGGGACTCATTCTAAAGTTTTGGCCTCTCTTTCTACCTCATGGAAGGTTACTGAGCAAGAGCATATACCTCTCTCTACAGGGACGACTCATTTTTCCTGCCCGTGGCTAGCTGTCTTCATTTGTGCATTTCTTTTTTTTTTTAAAGATTGTATTTATTTATTTGACACAGAGAGAGAGATCACAAGTAGGCAGAGAGGCTGGCAGAGAGAGAGAAGGGGAAGCAGGCTCCTTGCTGAGCAGAGAGCCCGATGTGGGGCTCGATCCCAGAACCCTGAGATTATGACCTGAGCCGAAGGCAGATGCTTAGAAGACTGAGCCACCCAGGCGCCCCATTTTTGCACATTTCTTAATTCACTTAACAGATTTGCTTTTCCTTCACTGTTGCTTGCTCATCTCTGAGTTCGTGTGGAGGTATAAAAGGACAAGCTTACAGTCAAAAAATATTGAGGCAATTTACACAAATGGCTGCGAAGTTCCAGACGAGCTGTGATTTAAACCAGCTAGTAATTACAGACTTAGCAATGTCCTGGGCCCAATCACAGCCACCGAAACATAACTTCCTACCACATAAGCCTGATCAGAGATAATTAGAGGAGAGCACAGGTGGCAAGTCTGTCCCCCCGGGAGAAGAATTAGAGCTTGTTTCCACTGTACAGTATCCAGAAAAATTACATGTTGGAGTTCTCCAGGCCAGACTCACAGGGGCTCCAAGTTCTCTTCTCTAACCTCTAGCTGCTGCTTGTTCCCTTATTTTAGAATTCTTGTGCTGCCATTATCTATGCAGCGGAGGGCAATGGTCCACAGTGGGTTAGGGTAAAGACTGGAGGGGGTGTGTGATGCATCCCCGATAAGCTTGCTGTGTATTCCCAGCAGCTGACTTAGTGTCTCCAGAATGCTGTGGGTTGTGTCCGGACCCCTGGCCACATTGATACAGAAAATCGTATTGACATGATCGCTCATGCTGAAATTTATTTACCCACGCAGTTTAAGCTTTCAGATCTCTGTGGCCATCTTCCAGCTCCAAATGCTAGTACTAGGTTTCCAATGGAATGGGGACCAGATAAGTAGTCCCATCTAAGGAAAAAAAACACTTGGCTGAAGGCATGAATTCTAATACCAATCCATGATCTCTCTATACCTATATGTGATTGGCGTGTGAAGGGAGGCAAGACTGTGAAGGGAGGCAAGACCAAGAAGAACAAGCCAGTATGGTCTCTGGAATCACATTATTACTTATAACTTGTAGAAAATTAACAAACGTGGGAACAAGTCATATAAACAAAGGGCAGCCTTGGAAAAAACTCTCCATGGAAACACGTCTTTATAATTCTGAAGCATACATCTGGTCCTTAACTGTTGAAACACAGAATACATATTTCTCTTCCTTCTGATTTCCCATTCACCCACTAATTATTATTTCATTTTCCTCCATTGTAATGCATTAGATGAAAAGAGTAACCATATTTCAATCCTATCGCTTGCTACCTACCTTCTGCTAATTTATTGTGACATAAAGCCAGGCAAAATGCGAAGACTAAAAGGGCCACTTCAAGTCTAATAACCACAATTACTTTGCAACTGAAGAGTGTCTGAATTTACATCCTCACAAATTCTGAGACAACACAAATATTGCAGCTAAGTGTACGCAACTTAATTACAATTCAGTGTTCATAATCAAAAGAAACATTAGGAGTCCAATTCAAGTGTTTGTTGCTGTAAACATAATAGAGAATACAAACATATGTGCCTGGAAATGAATATGGGAGGAAAATATATTCTTCCTTTCATTGATTTATGTGCTAGAGTGAAGAACTGCTGTTTGATATATGTACACTAATTATATTTATTTTACAAAAAGCCATGTTTACCTAGAAAATGTAATTTAGTCCTAACTGATTCTATTTCTAGATGAAGTCGCTATTTAATTGTTGAAAAGATTGACTAAACATTGGGATTAAATAATATTTACAACAATCCCATTTGTAACACAATTTGGTTATGCTTTTCATGCATTCTTATTCCCTGAGATACAGTCCTTTTCCTACTTCACATATTTTTTACAAGTTTTATGATTGGAATATTAAAATACGTGCAAAAAAACCCCAATTCAAAGCAGGATTTCAGAGTTACTTGCATACCAAGTTTATTATGGCTGTATTCACAATAGGCAAGAGGCAGAAGCAACCCAGTGTCCATGGATTGATGAATGGATAAAGAAAATGTGATATATAGGGATGCCTGGGTGGCTCAGTTGTTAAGCATCTGCCTTTGGCTCAGGTCATGATCCCAGGGTCCTGGGATTGAGCCCCGAATCGGGCTCCCTACTCAGCAGGAAGTCTGCTTCTTCCTCTCCCACTCCCCCCACTTGTGTTCCCTCTCTCGCTATCTTTCTCTCTGTCAAATAAATAAAATCTTAAAAAAAGAAAGTGTGATGTATACACATAGTGGGATATTCAGCTTTCAAAAAGGAGGAAATTATGTCACAAGGTATATTGATGAACCTTGAGGATATTATGATAAGTAAAATAACCCAGTCACAAAAAACCAAGTACTGTATGATTTCTCTCACATGAGATATCTTAAGTGGTCCAACTCATAGAAATAGACAGTAGGAGGAGTGCCTGGGTGACTCAGTTAAGCATCTGCCTTCGGCTCCGGTCATGATCCCAGGGTCCTGGGTTTGAGTCTTGTATGGGGGTCCTTGCTAGGCAAGGAGCCTGCTTCTCCCTCTGCCTGCAGCTCCCCCTGCTGGTGCTCTCTCTCTCTCTCTCTCTGACAAATAAATAAAATCTTAAAAAAGAAAAAAAGAGAGAGAGAGAGAGAGAGAGAGAGTAGGATGATGGTTGCCAGGACTGAGAGAAAGGGAAAATGGGTAGAGCTTCAGTTTTGCAAGAAGAGAAAGTTCTAGAGCTCTGTTACACAACAATGTGAATAGACTTAACATAACTGAACAGTGCTGCTTCAAAGTGGTTACAGTGGGAAATTTTATATTGTATGTTTTTTACCACAGTTTAAGAAAAATGCAAATATGGTGAAGTCCTACTGGAATGGGGTGGGCCTGTAATCCAATATGACTGGTGTCCTTTATAAGGTGCTGGGCCTATGAAGACACAGTCACATGAAGGGAAATGCTATCTGATGACTGAGAGACTGGAGTTAAGGCAGCTGGAAACCAAGGAGTACCAGATTGCCGCCAGGCAACCACCAGAAGCTAGGAAGAGGCAGGAAAGGATTCCCCTCCAGTTTTCAGAAGGAGCATGGTCCTGCCAACCCCTTAATTTTCAGACTTTGAGCCTCCACAACTCTGAGAGAATACATTTCTTTTTTCCCCCAAATTGTATTTATTTATTTGACACACAGAAAGAGACAGCAAGAGAGGGAACACAAGCAGGGGGAGTGGGAGAGGGAGAAGCAAGGGGCTTGATCCCAGGACCAGGGGATCATGACCTGAGCTGAAGGTAGACACTTAACCGACTGAGCCACCCAGGCGTCCCTGACAGAATACATTTGTCTTGTGTCAAGACACCCAGTTAGGGGCGCCTGGGTGGCTCAGTGGGTTAAGCCGCTGCCTTCGGCTCAGGTCACGATCTCAGGGTCCTGGGATCGAGTCCCGCATGGGGCTCTCTGCTCAGCGGCGAGCCTGCTTCCCTCTCTCTCTCTCTGCCTGCCTCTCTGTCTACTTGTGATCTCTCTCTGTCAAATAAATAAATAATAAAAAAAAAGACACCCAGTTAATGGTACTTTGCTATGGCAGCCTTAGGAAATCGATATGGGATGATGTCTTTTTCATTTACTGCCGTGTGCTCAGCATCCTGTCCAGTGCCTAGCATGTGGTTGGTGCGCAATCAGTATTTGTTGAATGAAAATAGCTCAAACTATACAAGAAGTAGGCAGAGCAACAGTGGTGTGCTGATGACTGTTTTGACATCCAACTCTGGGTCAGGGAACTGATTTGTAGCGTGTGCTGATTTTCCAGATGACATGCCACGGCCAACTGCAAGCTCCCAGGTTGATGTGAAAAATGCCCGGAAGTTCGATGATGGGCTTTCATGAGCAGGTATTAACCAGATTCAGTGCTCCACTGCTTGCGTAATATGCCCTTGGTACCCATTACCCAGCTTCAACAATGATCAGATCTGGCCAGCCTTGTTTCATCTCTCCGCTTACTATTTTTCACCACCTATATTATTTTGAGGCAAATAATATTCTGAGGAAGTAAATTTGATGAAAGAAATTTCATTGGTAATATTTTAATGTGTATCTCTAAAAGATACACATTATTTTAACTGTTAAAATACTTAAATAACTACCATACTTTTGTTACGCCTGAAAAGTTGGTTTCTTACTGTAATTGAGTATCAGGTCAATATTCATACTTCCAATTGCATCCTAGGTGGCCTCCCCCCCCCATTGCTTGTTTGACTCATGAATCAAAAAAGACCACACATTGTGATTATTTCCTAGGTGTCTTAATTCTTTTCATCTATAGATTCCCTTTCCATCTCTTAATTTATTGCAATTTATTTGTTAAAGAAAGTAGTTCCTTTCTCCTGAAGAGTTCCCCACTGTGTGATCATGTATATTTTCTGTGAGAAAGCCCAGAAGGTCTGGTTGTCTCTTTGAGAATGTTAGTCAGCTGGGGAACCTGGGTGCCTTAGTCGTTAAGTGTCGGACTCTTGATTTCAGCTCAGGTCATGATCTCTGTCATGAGATCAAGCTCCATATCAGGCTCCGCACTGGGCATGGAGCCTACTTAAGATTCTCTCTCTCCTTCCCTGCCCCCCCTGCCCTCTCTTTTCTCCCCCCTCCCCCCGCTCTCTCTCTTAAAAAAAATGTTGGTCACCCACCATTGATCAGTACCTTGATATATTAACTCATTAAAGTCTGCAAAATGGTGATGTTCTAGTTCTAACTAAATGAAGAAATCATTTATTAGCTGGAATACTTCTAGAAAGAGTATGACTTCCTTGTATCTACTATTTGGTTACCCTGAGGACCAATATGTGTAGGAGAAGCAGGAAAAATGTTTGAGTTCTTCCCCTTATTTATCATCTTTCAAAACAATGAGTTGGTTTATTAGCATCCTTCAATAGTCACCAATTTTTTTCCTTTATCCAAATTACGAACTAATGGATGGATCACTAATGTCATGGATTTCCGTACACTGAAGCTAATATTTTCACTGATACTTTAATTGTCCCATCTCTGAACATTGGGACCTTCTAGTCTGGCGTCTTGAGTCCTTTAGAAACAGTCCTAGTGGTTTCAGATAGCTTCCATTCTGTCTAGTATGGTAAGATGTTCCATTCTCAATTAAAATTCAGGACAGGATGTTAATGTCTTCTATCTTATGTCTTTTTACTTTGCTTATGGTTTTACAACATGCTGAAGTTTGAAAGTTTTTATGTAATTAGATTTATCTTCTCTTTTTGCTTTCTGACTGAGTTGTAATTAGATTTCCTAACTCTAAGGTTATAGAGGAATATATCCATATTTTCTTTTCTTTTTAAAGATTTTATTTATTTATTTATTTGACGAAGAGAGAGAGACAACATAAACAGGGGGAGTGGGAGAGGGAGAAGCAGACTCCTCACTGAGCAGGGAGCCCAATGTGGGGCTTGATCTGAGGACCCTGGGATCATGACCTGAGCCGAAGGCAGAGACTTAACAGCTGAGCCACCCAGATGCCCCCATATTTTCTTTTCTTTTTAAAGATTTTATTTGTTTGACAGAGAGATACACAGCGAGAGAGGGAACACAAGCAGTGTGAGTGGGAGAGGGAGAAGCAGGTTCCCCCCTGAGCGGGGAGCTCAATGTGGGGCTTAATCCCAGGACCCTGGGATCATGACCTGAGCCAAAGGCAGACACTTAACAACTGAGCCAGCCAGATGCCCCGTATTTTCTTTTTCTTGCATTTCATTATTTGTTCTATAACTTTATAGTTATTGATTATACTTTTTAAAAAAGTGTATTTACCATCTTTTGATATCTTAATGTTAGTTTTCTTTATTAGAAAAAGAAGGTAAAGTTATACATTTTCAGCTGAGGGGGTATGAAAGAGTTTATTTTTTATTTATTTATTTATTTATTTTAAAAACATCTTATTTATTTATTTGACAGAGAGAGATCACAGGTAGGCATAGAGGCAGGCAGGGGTGGGAAGCAGGCTCCCTGCTGAGCAGAGAGCCCGACGCGGGGCTCAATCCCAGGACCCTGAGATCATGACCTGAGCCGAAGGCAGAGGCTCAACCCACTGAGCCACCCAGGCACTCCTGAAAGAGTTTATTTTTAAAAAAACATTTTATTCTTTAATTTTTAAAAAAGATTTTATTTATTTATTTGACAGAGATCACAAGTAGACAGAGAGGCAGGCAGAGAGAGAGAGAGGGGGAAGCAGGCTCCCTCCTGAGCAGAGAGCCCGATGCGGGGCTCGATCCTAGGACCCTGGGATCATGACCTGAGCTGAAGGCATTTAACCCACTGAGTCACCCAGGTGCCCCTATTCCTTAATTTTTGATTATTTATTTATTTTAAGTAGGCTCCATACCCATCATGGAGCCCAATGCGGGGCTTGAACTCACAACCCCGAGATCAAGACCTGAGCTGATATCAAGAGTCAGATGCTTAACTGACTGAGCCACCTAGACACCCCTAAAGATTTTATTTTTAAGTAATGTCTACACCCAGCGTGGGGCTCGAACTCACAGCCATGAGATCAAGATTTGCGTGTTCTATCAACTGAGCCAGGCAGGCACCCAGAAGGAGTTCATTTTTAACAAAGAGTTTCAATTTTTACACTGAAATATCTGATCCATTTAGAATGTGTCCTGGTTTGTGGTATGAGGAATGGATCCAATTTTGTCTTCATTTGGAAGACTGAAAGGCTAGGTGGCATATCGGAATGAACTATGGTTGGGGATATGAGTCAACAGAATTGCTGTTAAATTTCATTCAAAGAAGGAACAATTAGACCTACTGCCCCTGTACCATCTCTTATACCACTGGTATTTATGCACTGTTCTTCCCCCTGATGATAGGAAGTACCACTCAACAGGAAGACTTGTGGTCTAGTCATTTCTCAAGGTCAAGCTGACTGTATATGAATAAGGCAGGGAATGTTGACCCAAAGATGCTCTTAGTCTATCTTATTTGGAATTAGGATGTTGGTAGTACTTTTATAGTGTGGTAATACGTTGAGATCTGCTTTCTTGGGTACTGATTAATCGTTATCTGTTGATTTGAATCTCTATTGGGAAACTAAAACTATTTTATTTTATTCTTTTTAAGATTTTATTTGTTTGTTTGAGAGAGAGATAGCAGCAGAGAGCATGAGTGAGGAGGAGAGGGAGAAGCAGACTCCCCACTGAGTGAGGAGCCTGATGCTGACTCAATCCCAGAAACCCAGGATCATGACCTGAGCTGAAGGCAGACACTTAACTGCCTGAGCCACCCAGGTACCCCAGGAAACTAAAACTATTTTTACAGGATAATTGGTAATAAGCAGTAACGTATTGATAGAAATATGAGCAGCAAGATTTGATGGAAAAGAAAGGCAGGTAAAGTTCTGGAGAAGGGAGTCATGGGGCACATAGCCTTGCCCTGGGTGGTTCCAGGTTCTTCTAACATTTTGATCAGAATCATTGTTCATGCTAAAAAAGTAAAAAATATTAACCAAAAAAAAAATTGGTCCCATCATCCAGCAGTGTCTTTCATAAAATGTGCATCGTATTCCTTGTTTTCACCACCTTGGTCCCCACCTTTCTGTTACATAAAGCCTACCAACCTTCCCACTCACTTCCACACTGATACTGTGTTTGAGGCACTTGCGAGAGAAGTCCATCTTGAAATTACTTCTAGTCAGCTTAGGTCAAGGAATAATTGAATATATTTGAGAGACCGTCACTGTAATGAGAAACATATACTCCTTTGGGTCAGATGACTTTTATTGAGAGGCAGTATTAAGAAAATAGTCACATAAAGAAATTCTCCGTTTTTCAGAGTATGATGTGTCAAAAATGATTGCACTACTCATTATCTTTTAACTAATAACTCTTAAGAAAAATGCCATACAGGGGTGCCTGGGTGGCTCAGTTGGTTAAGTGGCTGCCTTTGGCTCAGGTCATGATCCCAGGGTCCTGGGATGGAGCCCTGCACCAGGCTCCCTGCTCAGTGGAGAGCCTGCTTCTCTCTCTCTCTCTGCCGACCACGCTGCCTACTTGTGCTCTCTATCTCCCTGTTGAATAAATAAATAAAATAAAATAAAAAGAAAAAGGAAAAATGCCATCTAGAATTTAGTACCAGGAAAAAAACTTGTTTCTGTGTAAGAAGTGGTTGTGTTGAGACAGCAGGAGCTATGGATGGGGGTTGTTTTGGCTTGGCTTGGCTTGTCTAGTCGCGGTTCCCAGGATACTCAGAAGTAAACTGAATGCTCAACTGTGATAATGATTTCATCCCTAGTTCCTGAAAAATTCTCTTTTCCTATCTCTATTAGAGTTTTTAAAAATAAAATTTATTTATTTATTTACTTTTCTAGTAATCTCTGCACCCAATATGGGGCTCAAACTCATGACCCTGTGATCAAGAATCACATGCTTAGGGCGCCTGGGTGGCTTAGTCAGTGAAGTGTCTGCCTTTGGCTCAGGTCACCATCTCAGGGTCCTGGGAGCCAGCCCTGCACTGGGCTTCCTGCTGGGCAGGAAGCCTGCTTCTCCCTCTGCCTCTGCTGCTCCCCCTGCTCAGTGCTCTCTCTTTCAAATAAATAAATATACAAATCTTTAAAAAAAAAAAAAAAGAGCCACATGCTCTTCTGAGTGAGCCAGACATCCCACAGGAGGATATTTTTATCTTTACTTATTTCTTACAGTCCTCTAAGTCCAAAATGGAGAAAAATGGAGAAAGAGCTTTTCCTCTTCCCCCCCCGCCTTTTTTTTCTTGTTGTGTCTTGAAATTTGGACCCTTTCACTCTTAAATCATCTTCAGTTGTGGCACATTTGTCTGCTGCAAGAAGAGGATGCAAGGATCTTTTGAGAGCGGGGAGTGTTGCTCTGAGCAGCTGGGAACTCGCAGTAAGGGCCGGTGGGAGCGGACCAACGGGTGGATAACGAAAGGCTTTAGGCGGTGTGTGCCGCAGAGTGATCGAGGTATTGGGGCTGGGTCAGAACTGGTCAGTGAAGCAAGCAAGTAAAGTAACAGACGAGAACAAAGAGACACCCAGAGTGCTCTCACCTTTCAGCGTTCCACTCCGAAGCAACCTGCTTCTAAGTTAAGCTTCCCGTGGTCCTGCTCCTTTCCTTCTTGCCAGGGTGGGAGTCTTTCCTGCTTTGACATTGCTTCGCTTCTCAGTGCATACTGCTTTTCTGGCACCCACCACCTCTTACTGGATTTGTGAGCAGTTGTCCTTCCCTCCCTGATGGCAGTTTGTTCACCGTGATCACCCAGAGTCTGGCGCTGTTCCTGGACCGTGGAGTCATTAGCTGCGGAATAATGAACGTCCTGGTGAATGATAGCGCAGACGGGGTCCCCATTGCCTGGTCACTGCTGACTGGTTTGTCACACTAATGGGCCTGACCGTTGGCCTGTAAAAGAGTTGGAGGCCCTGAAACCACACTTTCTACCATTTCACTTGTCCCAGAATTCGAGTCCCAGTAGGTTTCATGATCTTTGCAACTTTGTACAGAATGGAACAACCTTGGGGTGGCTGAAGACCTAGATTGTTGCTTTGGAAGCTGTCCTCCTGAGCCCCGGTAGGCATTAGGCCTTGGGGAAGGAATATTTTTTCCCAAGCCACTGTCACACTTACTTAGTAATTGGTGTGCCAAGGAAAGACTGAAATGCCTCTTCTTTCCATCTCTAAGTGGACTTCACTTTAGACGGGGTGACAGCTTTTGTTTTGATTAAACTTTGCCAAGATCTCTATTCAGCGAAAGCCACCTGTCCTGCAAAAGTCCGTTTTTGTTTTTTTTTCTTACAGTGGGACAAGTAATTCGGTCTTTCTGATTGTCATTCCCCAATTTTGCCACAATTCTGGCTCTCTCGGTGTGGCCAAGGGACTTCTTGCTGACATCCCAAATGAATATCTCCTCACATTGACATTCGTCCCCAGAGTCCCTGTCTCAGGAGCAATAAGGGTTTTGTATTTGTCATACTATTTCTGAAGATCTCCCCAGCCCCCATCTCCTTGTACGGGGCTAGCCATGTGCACCCGCGTGAAATCGACTGGCTTGTGAGTGGTCCTCACCTCTCTTCTACCAAAGCTTCACGCCTGTAGGCCCTCAGGTAGTCAGACTGTCTCTCTCTTCTGTATCAACACATTTTGCAGAAAAGAACATTATATAGGTCATTTCTTATTTGCATGAGGGCATCAATGTCATCTTTTTACAGGATTATTATCATATTAAGTCTTTTTTAAAAAGATTTTATTCAGGGGCGCCTGGGTGGCTCAGTGGGTTAAAGCCTCTGCCTTCGGCTCAGGTCATGATCCCAGGGTCCTGGGATTGAGCCCCGCATCGGGCTCTCTGCTCAGCAGGGAGCCTGCTTCCTCCTCTCTCTCTGCCTGCCTCTCTGCCTAGTTGTGATTTCTCTCTGTGAAATAAATAAAACAAATATGAAAAAAAGATTTTATTCATTCACTTGACAGAGACAGAAAGAGAGGCAGGCAGAGGGAGAGGAGGAAGCAGGCTCCCCGCTGAGCAGGGATTCCCGGTGCGGGGCTCGATCTCAGGACCCTGAGATCATGACCTGAGCTGAAGGCAGACACTGAACAAACTGAACCACCCAGGTGCCCCCATATTGTCTTCTATCCATTTGCTGAATAAATGGCTTTCTGCCGACTGCCTTTTCTTTTTTTTCCTTCAAATTCAGGCATCATGAAATAATTAGTGGAGAGATGAGAAGGTAGACAGCAATTCTCCTGGTACCTGCCGTGTCAGGCCATTGCATATTCCATCCACATGTCCTGTTAAATAGAAAACCTAGAAATAGGAAGCCAGATTTCCTGAACCTCAGTGTAATGGCTTATATACCTCAAAAACTTGCAGAAAAACACAGCATTTAGGGGCTAAAGATAATGTTCTCTAGCAGCGCATTGCCTGCCCCCTCAGGAATGTCCTCATGATTTAATTGGTCACTGCACGCTGGATATTGGTCCAAGACAAGCGAATGCTGCTGTGTCATTGAAGATGGGGTGACTGCCTAAAATATGCGTCCTGAAATATGAAGTTGGGGCAATGCACTCATGAGTCAAGGGATGTGTGCGGCCTCTAGAACTGGAAATGGCTCCCTGGAACTTCCAGAAATTTAGCCCTTGCTAACACTTCGAGTTTAGGACTTCTGACTTTCAGAACTGTAAGATAATAAACATACTTACTTGTTTAAGCCACTAAGTTTGTCATGATTTGTTATGGCAACCACAGCAAACGAATGCTTGATTACTAGGCCTTGCTGTCTTGTATACCTTCAAAAGGAGAGCTGATGGAATTACAGTGCTATGCTAAGGAAAAAAACAGGAAAACGTGGCCATTTGGTAGGTACACACTTAAACAGTGTGTGTGTACACATATGTAAAATTCAGACCCGTCAGTTGCAGAGACGTCGTTTTGCTTTTCACCTGGAAATCGGATCAGATCTTAGATCATCTTTAGAAACCACGAGAGGGCTAGAGATACACATTTACTGTTCGCCTAACTCAAAACAGAGGCTCTAAAGATGTAGTTACTGTGGTATCTGGTATCCATCCACTAGATGTCAGGAGAGACAACGTCAAGGCTCCTAGGGCTGCATCAGTCTTTTCCTGGGGTAGCATTCCTGATGAAACTGAAAAGCAAAAACTGCAGAAAGGACATCATAATTGACATGTAAAATGCAGACGGGATATAGTAAATATGCTCCATTTGGGGGGAATATGTACAAAAATACATATTCATAGTCTGTGTCCTCATCTGGCCAAATGAAATACTGCCAACTCTTTCAAAGGATTTATGGTGGCCCATCCAGGGCATGTGGGGCATTTCCCAGTGGCCTGAGGCTTAATCTGCACGTTTTGCTCTTTCAAACCACACTTCACCTGGAAAACTTCTTAGCAGTCTAGCGCAAGGGAGTTTTATTAATTGGTTTTGTGTAAGTTAGATAATTTTTGTGGCTCTTCTTAATACCTGTTTCTAGCTGCCTTAGGCTTCATGTGAAAGAAGACTTTGTGTCCTCAGTGTTATTTAATTTGCTTATTTAGAAGCTTTTAAGCATTTGCCCTAGATCCTACCTGCTTTCTGTTTTCAGACGGACTGGCTTCCTTCCGATGGACTGCCGCTCTCCCTTTAAGTTCCACTTCTTTTGGTTTGCTCCAGGGTCAGACTGGGTGGATCTGGCAGGAGAGAACAGAAGGGTCAGACTCTATTAAGGATCATAGCAAAGGTTAAAGGCAGTGGTAGTGTGACATGACTTGTGTGCATGGCATTGGAGTCAAGAGAGCAAAAACAAAAACAACTGAAAAAGTAAAGTAAATTGAATTTTGCATGTGTGTGTGTGTGTGTGTGTGTGTGTGTGTGCGCGCGCGCGCGCGTGCGCGTCAACCACTGGGTTGATTCCCCAGGGGAAAAAAGAAAAATCACAGATTTTTCCATGGCATGTCTGACCAGAAATCACTGAAGAACTGCCCATTGATTATAGAATCGGCCTGGAGCAGTGAATTGGGTCAGAGCTCCTAAAGCAGGTTATGTCAATAACCAAATACAGTGGGAAGCTGTGGCCTCTTTAATTCTTCTTATTACATCTCAGTGTCATTCGTGTCATGTGCTCTTCTCCAATAACACCCTCTCAGATCATCTTTGTTTAAGTCATCTATAGCTTAACATTCTCTTTTTAATATTCCGAGGACTCAGTGACCCCGCCCTCCATCTGCAGGCTTAAGCTTTATATGCCAATAAGGTAAGCAACCTAGATGAAATGGATACATTCCTGGAAACCTATAAACTTCCAAAACTGAATCAGGAAGAAACTGACAACCTGAATAGACCAATACTAGTAACGAGATTGAAGCAGTGATCAAAAACCTCCCAAAAAACAAGAAAGAGCCTAGGACCTGCTGGATTCCCTGGGGAATTCTACCAAACATTCAAAGAAGAAATGATACATATTCTCCTGAAGCTGTTTCAAAAAATAGAAACAGAAGGAAAACTTCAAGACTCTTTTTATGAATTCAGCATTATGACCCCCAAACCAGACAAAGACCCCACCAAAAAGTAGAATTTCAGACCAATATCCCTGATGAATATGGATGCTAAGATTCTCAACAAGATCCTAGCTAATAGGGGCGCCTGGGTGGCTCAGTGGGTTAAAGCCTCTGCCTTTCGCTCAGGTCATGATCCCAGGGTCCTGGGATCGAGCCCCACATCGGGCGCTCTGCTTGGCAGAGAGCCTGCTTCCTCCTCTCTCTCTCTGCCTGCCTCTCTGCCTACTTGTGATCTCTATCTGTCAAATAAATAAATAAAATCTTAAAAAAAAAAAGATCCTAGCTAATAGGATGCAACAGTACATTAAAAAGATTATCCACCATGACCAGGTGGGATTTATCCCTGGGATGCAAGGGTGCTTCAACATTCGCAAATCAATCAATGTGATAGAACAAATCATTAAGAGAAGAGAGAAGAACCACATGGTCCTCTCAATTGATGCAGAAAAAGCATCTGACAAGATACAGCATCCATTCCTGATTAAAACGATTCAAAGTATAGGGATAGAAGGAATATTCCTCAACTAAATAAAATCTATTAAAAACCCACAGCAAAGGACGCCTGAGTGGCTCAGTCAGTTAAGCAACTGCCTTCTGCTCAGGTCATGATCCTGGGATCCCAGGATAGAGTCGTGCATAGGGCTCCCTGCTCAGCGGGGAGTCTGCTTCTCCCTCTGAACCTCCCCCCCTCATGCTCTCTCTCTGTCTCAAATAAATTAAAATGTTTAAAAAAAAAAAAAACCCACAGCGAGTATCATTCTCAGTGGGGGAAAAACTTGCAGCCTTCCCTTTGAGATCAAGAACATGACAAGGATGCCCACTCTCACCACTCTTGTTCAACATAGTAAAGAAGCCCTAGCAACAGCAATCAGACAACAAAGAGAAATAAAAGGTATTCAGATTGGCAAAGAAGAAGTCAAACTCTCTGTCTTCACAGATGACATGATACTTTATATGGAAAACCCAAAGACTCCACCCCCAAAGTACTAGAATTCATACAGCAATCCAGTAATGTGGCAGGATACAAAATCAATGCACAGAAATCAGTTGCTTTCTTATATACTAACAATGAAAATATAGAAAGGGAAATTAGAGAATCGATCCCATTTACTATAGCACCAAGAACCATAAGATACCTGGGAATAAACCTAACCAAAGAGGTAAGGGATCTGTACTCGAAGAACTACAGAACACTCCTGAAAGAAATTGAAGAAGACACAAAAAGATGGAAGACCGTTCCATGCTCATGGATCGGAAGAATAACCATTGTTAAAATGTCTATACTGCCTAGAGCAATATATACTTTTAATGCGATCCCGATCAAAATTCCATTGGCATTTTTCAAAGAGCTGGAACAAACAATCCCTAAATTTGTATGGAACCAGAAGAGACCCTGAATTGCTAAGGAAATGTTGGAAAAGAAAGACAAAACTGGGGGCATCACGTTGCCTGATTTCAAGCTTTACTATAAATCTGTGATCAGCAGGCTTAAGCTTTCATACTTTCATCCACAGCTTGTTGAGACATGGGCTTTTTGAGATATTATTATCCCCTATGTACTTTTTTTAGTGATCTTTTAACTTCTATCCATTTTTCCCCCTTAAAGATTTATTTATTTATTTCAGAGGGAGATTGGAGGAGGAGGAGGAGGAGGAGGAGGAGGAGGAGGAGGAGGATGCGCAGAGGGAGAGGGAAGGAGAGAGTATCCCAAGCAGGTTCCCTGCAGAGTGTGGAGCCCGACTCAGGGCCCAATGCCATGACCGGGGCCAAAATCAAGAGTCAGCTGCTCAACCGACCGAGACATCCAGATGCCTCTAACCTCTATCCATTTTAACATAATTTCAGAATCAGTAATATCTACACTTAGTGCAAAACCCAGACAGTAAAAAATAAGTAAGTAAGTTTTTAAAAAAATTTAAAATCTCAAAAAGTGAAAAATTTTCTTCCCATCCTAATCCCAGGCATTCAGTTCCCTTCCCCCCAGAAACAATAACTAATATTAATTTCTTGCTTATTCTCCAAAGGTATTCTAAACATTTATACAATGCAAACAATAACATGCTGTATATACTCTTCTACACCCAACGTTATCATTTAATATTATTTTGGAAGTAGTTCATATTGGACGCATAGAAATGCTTGATTGATCGATTGGATGAAGCATAATTTGTTGACAGAAATCTAGATGGTTTCCAATCTTTGGCTATTATAGACATCGTTATAATACATATTTTTATAAAGTCTTTAAAGTCTGTGGGAGTATATCTAAAGCATAAATCCCCAGATGGGGAATTACTGGGTTAAAAGGTAGGTGCATTTTTAGTTCTGACAGAAATTGCTGAATTGTCTCCATTGAGATCAAAAGAGTTATTAATCCCATCAGGAATGTATGGGATTGCCTATTTCCTTACTGTCTTGTAACAGAATGTATTATCCTAACCCTTTATCTTTCTTTATCTTGGGTACGTTATAGATCTATATATTGTAAAGATTTTATTTTATTTTTTTCCATTTTATTTTATTTTATTTCTTTTCATGGTTCCAGGATTCATTGTTTATGCACCACACCCAGTGCTCCATGCAATACATGCCCTCTCTATTACCCACCACCTGGTTCCCCAACCTCCCACCCCCCGCCCCTTCAAAACCCTCAGGTTGTTTTTCAGAGTCCATAGTCTCTCATGGTTCATCTCCCCTTCCATTTTCCCTCAACTCCCTTCTCCTCTCCATCTCCCCATGTCCTCCGTGTTCTTTGGTATGCTCCACAAATAAGTGAGACCATATGATACTTGACTCTCTCTGCTTGACTTATTTCACTCAGCATAATCTCTTCCAGTCCCGTCCATGTTGATACAAAAGTTGGGTATTCATCCTTTCTGATGGAGGCGTAATACTCCATCGTGTATATGGACCACATCTTCCTTATCCATTCGTCCGTTGAAGGGCATCTTGGTTCTTTCCACAGTTTGGCGACCGTGGCCTTTGTTGCTATAAACATTGGGGTACAGGTGGCCCTTCTTTTCACTACATCTGTATCTTTGGGGTAAATACCCAGTAGTGCAATTGCAGGGTCATAGAGTTTTTAAGTAATCTCTACACCTAACGTGGGGCCCGAACCTACAACCCCAAGAACAAGAGTTGTGTGCTCCACTGATTGTGCCAGCCAGGTGTCCCCACAGATCTGTATGTTCTAGATTTAGCTTGCATTTCCCTTATGAGTAAAAATGAACATATTACATATGTTTTAAGAGAAATTTGTGTTACCTTTTTTGTAAATTATCTATATGTATCCATCGACCAATTTTTAACTGGGTTGTTTATCTTAGTCTTATTGATTTTTAGGAGTACTTTACATATTAAGAAAAGTAGTCTTTTGTCTTTGGTGTATATTGCTGTATTTTTCAAGTTTGTCTTAATTTCCTGGTGTGTGTGTGTGTGTGTGTGTGTGTGTGTGTGTCACAGTAACTTCAGATTATATTGTCAAATTAATCAGTCTTTGCTTTTATGGCTTCTGGTTTATATGGCATGTTAGGTCTTACCCCTCCCTGGAATTATTAAAAATTTTGGGCATCTGGGTGGCTCAGTGGGTTAAACCTCTGCCTTCCGCTCAGGTTCCAGGGTCCTGGGATCGAGGCCCGCATCGGGCTCTCTGCTCAGCAGGGAGCTTGCTTCCCCCTCTCTCTCTGCCTGCCTCTCTGCCTACTTGTGATCTCTCTCTCTCTCTCTCTGTGTCAAATAAATAAATAAAATCTTTTAATTAAAAAATTTTACCCATATTTTCCTCTAGTATTTCTATGGTCTGTCATTTCAGGTTTAAATATTTAATTCAAAAATAATAAATACATATTTAATTCATTTGGTATAAGGAATGGTGTGGTGATTTAATTTCCCAAATATACTTTTTAACTTCTTCATAAAGTATTTAACTGCCCCCTGGTTATGTAAGTGATAGCTGCTCATTTTAAAAACCTTAGAGATACAGAAGAGCAGAAAGAAAGAAAAATCACCTATTATTCCATTATTGAGAGGTATCTACTGTTAATATATTTTATTTCTCTTTTTTATGTATTTATAGAAACATAGCTTCTTACAAAAGTGAGGATCATATTATATACAGTTCTGTATTCTGTTTCTTTCTTTTTTTAAAAAAAGATTTTATTTATTTATTTGAGAGAAAGAGAAAGAGAGAGAGAAAGTATGGGAAAGGGGAAGAAGGAGAAGCAGACTCCCGCTGAGCAGGGAGCCCAATGGGGGACTCGATCCCAGGACCCCGGGATCATGACCTGAGACGAAGGCAGACGCTTCACCGCCTGAGTGACCCAGGCGCCACTGTATCCTGTTTTTCTTCAACTTAATATTATATAATGAGAAAATTTCCCATATCAAATGTGCTTATTCTTGAAATCTGAGTGCTTTTTTGGTCTGAGTCTGTCCCATCTGCATCTATTTTGAGGCTTAGTTTAAGAGCTCCGAAGTGATAGAAACTACTTTTGTACAAATGGTTATGATTATTCTTTGGGAAGTCTTATATTTTTTGATTGGTGTCTAGGAAATGTTCATTGGTAATATCATGCTTTTCCTCCCATCATTCAAATTCTTGATTAAAAGTTAAATGTAAATATGCTTATTTTGAGACCAATTTCTGTTCTTTATATAATTCTTCAGGAATGAGTCACAGTGATATTTGTCAGATATCGATTTGATTTCATGTGTCGGTGAACCAGAGGAGGAGCAGAAAGAGAGGGAGAAGGGAAGCAGACTCTGTGCAGAGGGCTAAGCCTGTCATAGGGCTCGATCTCAAGCCCTGAGATCATGACCTGATCAGAAACCAAGAGTCAGATGCTTAACCGACTGAGCCACCTGGGTGTCCCATTGGTAATATTTTGATATAATACCATTTGACTACTTAACCACACCAAATCATTATTTTCTGTGATCTATTTACTATTAAATTTATATACCACTTAATAGGATAATCATTTAAGAGTTACCTGAACAGATAATGCATAGGGAAAATGGTGTGGTAAGATTCAATTTTTTAAAAAATTTATTAGACACACAGAGAGAGATCGCAAGTAGGCAGAGAGGCAGGCAGAGGGAGAGGAAGGGAAGCAGGCTCGCTGCTGAGCAGAGAGCCCGATGCGGGGCTTGATCCCAGAACCTGGGATCATGACCTGAGACGAAGGCAGAGGCTTTAACCCACTGAGCCACCCAGGCACCCCAAGATTCAATTTCTAATGTGTGTATCATAAAAGTCTTTTTGGAACAAGTGGTATACAACAAGTGGTTGGAATTTGACAGGTAGAAATAGTGGTTGGAATTTGACAGGTAGAAATAGAAGTGGGAAAGGCAAGACATTCTGGCCAACGGGATAAAATGTGCTAAAATCCAAAAGTGGGGATGCAAATTATCAGTAGTCCAGTTGGGTTGGTGCATGGGTTGTGTGAGTGGGAATAGGGAGAGAGTAGGTTCCAAAATTAGCCTTGTAGGGGTCCCTAGGTGGCTCAGTCGGTAGAGAATGAGATTCTTGATTTTGGGGTTATGAGTTCGAGTCCCATGTTGTGTGTAGAGATCCTTCAAAGAGAGTTAACTTTGTAAATGCAAAGCTTCATGAAAGCTTGGAAAGACAGACTGAATGGTTGCTACTTCTCTAGGCATTAGAGTGATAAAAGGCTTTGCCTTTTAACTATGAAAAATGAGAAGGAAACAGAAGGAAAACAGAACAGTATGTTGTCTCCTCTTGTAGCCTTCACCCTGCCTCAGCAGCCGTGCTCTTATAGCAACTCTCTTTTCATCCACAGGCTCCATTTTTGCCATATCATGTTGACGGACATCTCAGACAACCTATCATTTCATACATAAATATCTCAGTATGTATCTCTAATATACAAGGATTCTTTTTTAAAGATTTTATTTATTTGAGAGAGAGTGAGAGAGAGCATGAGTGAGGAGAAGGTCAGAGGGAGAAGCAGACCCCCCTTGGAAGTGGGAGCCCCATGTGGGACTCCAGGCCCACAGCCTGAGCCAAAGGCAGTCACCCAACCAACTGAGCCACCCAGGAGCCCTAAAATATAAGGATTCTTTACACAAACATAACCACAATACCAAACCATAACCACACTTAAAAGAACCCACAGTGTTTCCTAAAAATAATTTAAGGGTTTTGAAGAAAGCAGGCCATGAGCAGGGCAGTGCTAACCCAGAAAAGAAGATGGCTGCCTTTCCAAGTATAAAACGCTGCCTTATTTAATTGAATGAACTTGATGTTGTGTAGAGAGTTACCTAAATGCAGATAACGGAAACAAACCATTTTTTTTTCCATTTTATTTATTTTTTCAGCGTAACAGTATTCATTCTTTTTGCACAACACCCAGTGCTCCATGCACAACGTGCCCTCCCCATTACCCACCACCTGTTCCCCCAACCTCCCACCCCTGACCCTTCAAAACCCTCAGGTTGCCCCAACCTCCCACCCCTGACCCTTCAAAACCCTCAGGTTGTTTTTCAGAGTCCATAGTCTCTTATGGTTCGCCTCGCCTCCCCAATGTCCATAGCCCGCTCCCCGTCTCCCAATCCCACCTCCCCCCAGAAACCCCCAGTTTGTTTTGTGAGATTAAGAGTCATTTATGGTTTGTCTCCCTCCCAATCCCATCTTGTTTCATTTATTCTTCTCCTATCCCCCTACCCCCCCATGTTGCTTCTCCATGTCCTCATATCAGGGAGATCATATGATAGTTGTCTTTCTCCGATTGACTTATTTCACTAAGCATGATATGCTCTAGCTCCATCCACATCGTCGCAAATGGCAAGATTTCATTTCTTTTGATGGCTGCATAGTATTCCATTGTGTATATACACCACATCTTCTTTATCCATTCATCTGTTGATGGACATCTAGGTAGAACTACCCTATGACCCAGCAATTGCACTACTGGGTATTTACCCTAAAGATACAAACATAGTGATCCGAAGGGGCACGTGTACCCGAATGTTTATAGCAGCAATGTCTACAAAAACCATTTTTTGAGTGGCGAATGCTGTAAGTCACTTCACTGACACAAAGTCATTTAGAGAT
The DNA here is from genome assembly GCF_922984935.1 of Meles meles. NCBI lineage: Eukaryota > Metazoa > Chordata > Mammalia > Carnivora > Mustelidae > Meles > Meles meles. The sequence goes on along the minus strand of NC_060087.1, from coordinate 100,728,349 downwards.
TTTTTTTTTTTTTAAAGCTTGCGATTACATCAGAGCCAGAGCTCTTGGAAATGATGTTTCTCAGAAGGGAAAATGGCGTTGTCGATTTTCATTAAAATAAAGCTGACAAAATAATTTTTGAACTTCTAAAAATCTTTCATGGAAATAACAGGGGTCTATTTCTTTCGCTCTTTGGCACCTTTTTGCCTGGAACTGCCCAAGAAAGAGTGGGGTTTTGTTTGTTTGTTTGTTTGTTTGTTTTGAAGACTAAGATTAAAGAGAGAGAATAAAAGAGAGGAAGGAAAAAAATGGCTTTGTACCCCAATAAATTGTGTCCTTCTAAAGAAACTGCATTATATTAGAATAGATTATTCTCTGGGGGTTGGTTGGAAAAAGGCTCTCATGGTGGAAATGCAGTTATGTTGTGTTGGATGTTGATGGAGGGGAAGGCCATTGAAACCCAGGAGCCTGTTTATTCCCCTGGTGCCTTCATCCGTGTGACATTAGCCACCTGGGCTCTGTTTGTTCAGTTGCCCATCTGATAAAATATCCAATCTCCTCATTTCCTGTGCTGTGGAAAATTATTTTATTCAGCAAATGACGGAACCCTTCTTTGGAATGGAAATCGCTGATGTATTTGAGACCACATATTTGGCACAAAGCAAGGATGAGTCTTAGGTTCTTTTTTTCTAGCAGACCTTGCCCAAAGCCTGCTGATTTAAAAAAAAAAAAAAAAGACAACAGAAGGTCTGAATGGGTTTGGTAGAGTGGAGTTTACTTTAGTAGGTAAATGTTTTCTTTATTTCAACCTTATTTTCTGAAGACTTACTCTTCTCTAACAAGCTGGAAGAGGAAAAAAAAAAGCATCTGTTAGAACAACTGTTTCTACTGCTAAATTTTAATTGTAATTCAGCCCCTCTGTGAGGCATTGCCATTCCGATCGAAAGAGGACAGTTGGAAGTTACAGTGAGAGGCTGATTGTATGCTGAAGGACTTTCAATTTAAGTTGGATACAAGTGGGATACACATGCTTAAAAAAAAAAAACCTGCACTTCCTTTGAAATATGGTATTCCCAATGAGAAATGGAGGCTTCTGAGTGTAGGAGGCAGAACTTGGCACCTATTTTATCTTTCCTTATATTCTTGTTCAAACAGGCTTGCTTTCAGTCTTTGGGTTATGGCTTGTTCTCTCCATTGTTCCGTTGCCGACTACATTAAGCTTCTGCAAACCTAGTTCTCCCAGATTAGAAGGCTCATTGGTCCTTCTGTCTAGCACGGAGCAAGAGCAAACATTGCAGCAGATTAGACTAGATCGGTGTAAACTCTGGTAACATCGCCTTTATCTGTAGTTAAGACTTCCAGCCTTCTTAACTGACCTCTCTGGAAGGTGGCCAGAGTCCGCAAGGAAACAAAGAACGCCTTTGGAAGTTGGGAAGAACTATCCCAAAGACCATGGACTTTACCCCATCGGAGAAGCATCAGGAGAGGCAGTCAGATTCTACCTTTAATCAGTAACCTTATTTTGTACACCATTCTAATAGATCTCATTATCTGGCTTGCTGGCCCACAGCAAATTAGATGAGAGGGTATTAGCGGCAGGTCCACTAAGAGCCAGAAGAAATAATGGCCGAAAGTTTGAATTAAAAGGAGGAGTCCAATTTTAGAAGATACATATAAAAGCTGAGAAAATCTCAGTAGTCCGAGACCATTGAGTGAAGACGCAAACCAGCATGTGGGCCCACAACGCCTTGAGTGCCTCTCTGCTTTTGAGAAGAGGAAATATCAAAGTGGGAGGTAGGTGGAGGGCAGGGATGAAATAGCTAAAGGGGATTAAGAGGTAGAAGCTTCCAGTTATAAAGTAAGTCATGGAGATGAAAAGTACAGCCTAGGGAATGTAGTCAATATGTCCACCCTTTTCGTGGTGAGCACGGAGTCATATATACAATTGTGAAATCTGTGTGTTGTACACCTGAAACATTCTAACATCGCATGTGAATTATACTTCAGTAAAAAATAAAATATGTCTTTTCTTAAAAAAAAAAAAAGAATAGAAATTGTCTTGCCTCTCTGTATGTATTCCCAGCACACAACCTGTAAAAGGAGCATAAAACAGACACTCAGCTTGCGGCGCCTGGGTGGCTCAGTGGGTTAAAGCCTCTGCCTTTGGCTCAGGTCATGAGCTCAGGGTCCTGGGATCGAGCCCCGCATCGGGATCTCTGCTCAGCAGAGAGCCTGCTTCCTTCTCTCTCTGCCTGCTTCTCTGCCTACTTGTGATCTCTGTCTGTCAAATAAATAAATAAAATCTTAAAAGAAAAACCCAAAACAAAAAACAAAGACACTCAGCTTTTTGGGGAAGGTCGACATGAAAGCAGGATCCCAGTATAATCCAGTATTGCTGGATTAACGCTAAACTCAACTCATCAAAAAGTAACATGATCATATTCCTCATCTGATTTAGAAGGCAGAGGAAAAAATTCCACCCTAAAAAATTAAGTGAAAAGCACTCGAGGGGCGCCTGGGTGGCTCAGTGGGTTAAAGCCTCTGTCTTCAGCTCAGGTCATGATCCCAGGGTCCTGGGATCGAGCCCCGCATTGGGCTTTCTGCTTGGCAGGGAGCCTGCTTCCTCCTCTCTCTCTCTCTGCCTGCCTCTCTCCCTACTTGTGATCTCTATCTGTCAAATAAATAAATAGAGTCTTTAAAAAAAAAAGGCACTCGAGTAAATATCTGGATACAGGATTGCAGAACTGTATGGAAGGTTTAAGTTTAACTATATAAGACGTGACTAAACTGTTTTCCAAAGTGGCTGTGTCATTTTGCATTTCCACCAGCCATGTTTGAGAGTTTCTGTTGGCCTATGTCCTCGTCAGCACTTGGTATTGTCCGTTTTTAAACATTCTAATATTCTAAGAGATGCACAATGGTATGTCATTTCGGTTTTAATTTGCATTTCCCTGATTCGTGATGTTGAATCTCTCCATGTGCTTATTTCTGTAGGTCTTCCTTTGTAAAGTGTCTGTTCAGATATTTTGCCTTTTTTATGTTTTAATTTTTTTATTTAAAAAATTTTTTTTAAAGATTGTATTTATTTATTTGACAGAGAGAGAAAGAGCACAAGGAGGGGGAGCAGCAAGCAGTGGGAGACGCAGACTCCCCACTGAGCAGGGAGCCCGACATGGGGCTCCATCCTAGGAACCTGGCATCATGACCCGAGCCAAAGGCAGATGCTTACCTGACTGAGCCACCCAGGAGTCCTTATTTTGCCTTTTTAAAACTTGGATTACTTTGTCCACATTATTGAGTTTTCAGAGGTCTTCATATATTCCAGGTCTAAGCCTTTTATCAGATAAGCATTTATTGAAATGAAATGAAAACTTTTGTTCATGCAAAAACCTATACACAGATGTTTTTAGTGGCTTTAGTCATAGTTGCTGAAAACTGGAAACAATCTAATGATCTTACAACTTCTGAATGGTCAAAAAAATTGTAGTGCATCTACAAAATGGAATACTACTCAGCAGTGAGAAGGAAAAAAAATACCCAATTCACATGATATGGATGACACTCCAGTGCTTTATGTGTAAGTGAAAGAATGCAGGTTCCAATCGCTATAGACTATCATGTTTCCATTTATGTGACATCCTGGAAAAGGTGAAACTATAGGGACAGAAAAAAGATCTGTGGTTTTCAGGAGCTCGTGGGGTGGGGGGATAGAGGTTGCCCACAAAGGGGGCAGCAGGAAGGACATTTGAAGGGCAAAGGAAGTATTCTATATATTGATTTTGTTCATGGTTTGTTAACACTCACAAAACTAACATCACAAATGGTAAACTTTACTCTCGAAAATTATACCTCTGATTTTAACTAATTAATTTTTTTAAGTAAACTTCCCCCAGCGTGGGGCTTGAACACACAACCCCAAGGCCAATAGTTGCTTGCTCTACTGACTGAGCCAGCCGGGCACCTCCGTACCTCAGTTTTTAGAAAGGAAAATAGAAAAAGACGTGGGCATATCAACAAGAAGCCATCTTCAAAATGTTGGAAAATAAAAATAAAAACAGGCAAAATGGTGGAAAATACATTATCGCGGCTACGTCTTGGGGGTGTTCAGCGAGCTCGCGCATGCAGTTCACCATAAGAACTCTATAAGACGTTAATCTTGTTTCTAGAGGAACACGAGTTAAATTATGATCCCCTGGATTTTAATTTGCAGGAAATTGTGAATGCAGCAGCATCAGGCCTTTGCTTAGCAGTGAATTACTCATGTGATGGACAGATAGAGTCATGGTAGAAGAAGGGCAGAGAAGAACAATTGTGAATAAAGGACCATCAGCTTCTCTGGTTTCTCTTTATTTCATACACGTACAGAAGCACACAGACACACACAGATGGGCATCCTACCTTTTCTTCCTCCTCCTCCTCTTCCTCACCAGTATATCAGTCCATCCTTCGTACTGAGGCCAAATCTTGTGATCCAGGCCCGCATCTGGCAGCCCAGTCTCCCAGCTTTGCTATTTTTCTACGAACGTTCCCTACCTGTGTGAATTTGCTCACAGCTGTCCTTTGGCCCCGTGGCTTCCCTCATCTCTGCTAGGCAAAACTGAACCGATCTTTCAAGATCCAAATCCAAAGCGGCCTCCTTCGTGAAGCTTTACGTGATCACCCTGTTCTGAAGTGAATTTTCCCTCGTTGTACTGGGTAGGGTCACAGAAAATGCTTATTGCATCGACTCCAAAGGCAGCAAGTAGAACAGAAGGACCAATAGTCACATTACAGATGCTGGATAAATATTGAACGATGGTCCCGGACCGTGAGCTTTGTCTGTGGAGTCAAAAGCTTGGAGATGCCACGTGGCCTGGGTTTGACTATCAGCTCTACTATGTACCAGTTGTGTTATATTAAATGAAATTATTTAACCTTGAAACCTCAGTTTCTTTATTTGTAAAATGGAAGTAAGAATAGCACCTACCTGGGGTTGTCGTCGGGAGTAAATGAATTACTCTGCATCAAGGGCTTGGCACATAGGGAACCTCGTGTAAATGTTGGCCATCATTATTTTCGGAAGCAACTTTAATCCTTCCAACTCATTCAAATCAGGTGGGACTAACCACGTTAATTCAAAGGGTGTGTTGGCTAATTCAAAGGGGCTGTTACCATTAGGAGACGCAGGAACGTATGATCACATGGACGTCCATCCCACTCAGGCATGTCAGAAAGATCAGCAACACTAGCTCCATTATGGATTCTAATCTAACTGCAAATCCATCAGGGCAGCCTTCATAATAGGACTTTCAAGGGGGCTGTGCCAGCAGAGGAGGGAGGAGGGGAAACCAGCTGCCGCCCGGACCTTGCCGAAGAGAACCCTTCGAGCCGGCCTATTCCATGAGCAGTCATTTGATATTCTAGGCAGCTGCCTGACATTGCACTTTGGTGCCCCGCAGTGTAATTAACAGGCACACACACAGCTGCCTTGTCAGACAATTGGCCAGACTTGGCAGTGTGGGCGGCAGAGGCAGGGCGGTGGCAGGGAGGACCCAGGCTACATTTGCCACCTTGGGCGCCAAGCTTTCCCCATAGCTCTAATAACCCTGCAGCTGTACCCCAAGCACCTTCCGAAGCCGCGTGCCTGCTAATCTCTTAGGAGGAACCATCCAGATTCTGAGGTTCATCATCAGTTAGCATTCTCTAGCTGACTTAACAGCAGTCCCACGAGCTTGCCCTCCTCCATGCGATCGAACTCAGCTGCGACTGGCCCCACTTGCTCGTTTTTTATTTGTTCTCAAACCACACAAAGTGTTTTTGAGCGCTGTTACCACTGGCCAGATAAATGATTTGGGGGGGAGTGGCGGGGGCAGAGAAGGAAGTGTAAGAGGAAGTGTGATGTCCAGAAAGAGGCATGGGGTTGGGAATCAGGAGACCTCCCTTTTTTGTTCAAGCTCATGAGTAGCGTGACATTGAGAAAGTCGTTTATTCTCCGCAACTTTGTATCTTTTTTTAAAAAGATTTTATTTATTTGATAGACAGAGATTGCAACTAGTCAGAGAGGCAGGCAGGGAGAGAGAGGAGGAAGCAGGCTCCCTGCTGAGCAGAGAGCCCGATGTGGGGCTTGATCCCAGGACCCCGGGATCATGACCTGAGCCGAAGGCTGAGGCTTAACCCACTGAGCCACCCAGGCGCCCCCACAACTTTGTGTCTTAATGTGTACAAATAAGACTGGTTTATTTTGGGGACTATTAGTGGCTTTTGGGGATCTGTCAGAAGCCATCCCGGGAACTCTGGATCGTGGATCTTAGATGCAGTAGAACCTCGTTTAAGAATCTCAGAACTGGGGTCTTGAGTGGCTCAGTCTTTAGTCTTGGTTTCTGCTCAGGTCATGATCTCAGGGTCCTGAGATCGGGCCCTGCTTTGGACTCAGCACTCAGTGGGAGTCTGCTTGAGATTCTCTCTCTCCCTTTGCCCCTCCCCTCGTTCTTTCTCTCTCAAATAAATAAAATCTTAAAAAAAAAAAAGAATCTCAGAACTGTCCCCCCTTGAACTTGCTCGTTGTTGAATAAGCAAATTGTTAGGCAAAATGGGATCCCTGTCCTTGAAACTTTCAGCCTTCCTTGCTTTCCAGCCTTTCTTGGGGAGGGGGGTGCTGCAAAATCCTAACGCAGGGTTGTATTCTGAAGGTTCCAGGAGCTTTTGGGAAAAAGCCCAAAGATGAAAATATGGAACCCGAGGATCAATTCTAAGCTCAGCTTTGTCGCTCTGTATAAGGCATGTTCCTACCCTGAACTTGCTCATCTAGGTTACGTTTTTCCCATTTGTGTCAGCCCTCAGTCTGTCAGTTTGAGAAATACTGTGTTGGTTTTAGCGGGGCTCACTTACCTAGTTTCCCTTGTGGAGAAATGTCTCATAGTTACGGGTCTCCCCAAGAGCCTGGGGGACTGGCCCCTGGAGGTTTCATTGTATGCCCCCTGCACAGGCTTATCCATTTCATATTAGGTCGGGGAGAACTGCAGTGCAGCTCAGGTGGGCTTGGGAGTGCCTAAAAGGATGATCAGCGGCCCCCAGGAGTGTGTTGTTGGAAGGTGAAAGACTCTAGCCCTGTTGGTTTTGCCTTGGGGGATGACAGGTGTTTGTGGGTAAGACGCAATTATGCTCATCTCTCCCCAACTCTGCATTCCGTGATGTCCGGGTGGTGCCCTAACTTTGGCCAGGATAAACTATTTGCACTATGGAAATTGGCAAGCTCCTAATCAGGGGCGTTTACTTTTTCAATCTTTTTTTCCCCCTCTCGTTCAGAATGGATACCTTCTGTTGACCTAAAGTTTATTGTCTCCTTCCTCTGTCCTCTCCAATCTGCTCTTGACCCCGTAGAGTGGGTTTTTAAATTATGGTTATTGTATTTTTCAATTTGAAACGTTACATGTCTTCTTATCTTCTGTTCCTTTTTTGAGACTTCACGTTTTTCAGGTTGCTCCAAGAACGTTCATGAATGCTTTGCTTGAGCCTTTTCTATAATAGCTATTTTAAGATTATTGTCAGATAATTACAACATCTGTGTCATTCTGACATTGGCACCTGTTGGTTGGCTATTCCTGTGTGAATTGAGATTTTCCTGTTTTTTGTTTTTGTGTATGCTGAATATTTTTTAGATTGCATCCTGGACATTTTGATTATTGCGTTTATAAGATGCTCGGTGTTAAGTCCTATAAAAGATATTAATATTTAGTCGGCAATCAATCCGGTTAGGTTTGGGCTATAATTTCTAACCCATCTCTGTGGGTTGTAGTTCCAATTTTAGTTTGATTTTTTATTTTTTTTTTAAATTTTTTTTAAGATTTTATTTATTTATTTGACAGAGAGATCACAAGTAGGCAGAGAGGCAGGCAGAGAGAGGGGGAAGCAGGCTTCCTGCTGAGCCGAGAGCCCGATGCGGGACTCGATCCCAGGACCCTGAGATCATGACCTGAGCCGAAGGCAGAGGCTTAACCCACTGAGCCACCCAGGCGCCCCTTAGTTTGATTTTTTAAAGCTGTTTGGATCTCAGCTATGGGCCTCCCGGTGGTACACGGTATAGGACCTGAACAGTGATCTCTCTTACGGTTCTGTTCTCAAAGTTTTCGTCATGGTCAGTAGGTTCAGGGTGATTGGGATCAGATGGGGGGGGGAGGGATGAGCTCAGGAGTTTATAAATGACCCTATGAGGTCATTTTCCTGAGTTTCTCCCTCTCTGGGACCACTCAGTTTTTTCATCCCTCCAGCCAGAAATCAGAGGTTTTAGTTCCCTCTTTCTAATTTGTACTTCCGTGCCTATGCCCACAAGCAGCCAAAGAGCAATGGGGGTTTGGCCCACCTGTCGGGATCCCAGCTCGGCTCGGCTGATCGCGGAGGACCGGTTTGGCTCACGCAGGCTCTTCTGCCGCCATTATGGCTGAGTTGTTTGGTGTCTGAGCCACGAGAGGAAGGAGAGAGAAAAGAAAACCTTTCTGAGCATTAGGAGTTTCTCTTCCTGGTCCTGGAGCCCGGGCTAGAGGGTTTCTCCTGGAGCTTTCTGTGTTCCTGCCAATGCTCACTTTCCGGTTTTGTTTAGGCCAGGGAATGCTGCGGGGGGGAAGGTGGTCAACTCACCACTTATTTGGTGATACTTTGGATTCTGGCCTTCTGCCTTCTTCCTTCTTCTTCTCCCTCCTCTCTTCTCCTCCTCCTCCCTCCTCCTTCCTCCTCTTCTTCTTCTTCCTTTTTAAAAGATTTTATTTATTTACTTGAGAGAGAGAATGTGTGCCCACAAGAGCAGGGGAGGGTGGGGGGCTGGAGAGGCAGAGGGAGAGAGAGAAGCAGGCTCCCCGCCGAGCAGGGAGCCCAACTCAGGGCTCCATCCCAGGACCCCGAGATCGCAGCCTGAGCCGAAGGCAAATGCTTAACCAACTGAGCCACTCAGGCATCCTTCTGATTTTCTCCTTCAATCTGCCTGTTACCGCGTGCTTTTCAGCGTCTTCAAATAGCTGCTGTGTGGCTCGGTCTTGCATTTGTAGCCGCACTAAGTGGATGCGACAGGGCGGGTATGCTTACTCCATCTTGCTGTCTGGAACAGAGGGGCCCTTTGTTTTTTCGCTGAAGAGCCCGTTGCTCTTCATCAGCACGCTCCTGGCTGATTGTATCAACTGTGACTCTAAGTAAGGCGATTCCTTCTGTATTCTCTCACATTGCTTTCAGGCAAGCCTATTGTTTTCTCTCCTTGTGTCTGTAATCGTTTCTTTTCCACCCTGGGCCTCAGTATCCTCATTTGTAACTTGCGGACGTGAACAGTACGTACCTCTTTGGGTCATTGTAAGGGTTAGATTAAATACTGCAGGACTTAGAAAAGTGCCTGGTATATAGTACATGCTCAATAAATGGAAGCTATACTTTTTTTTTTTCTTTTTAGGTAGGCTCTATGCCCAACGTGGCGCTAGAACTCATGACCCCACCGTCAAAAGTCGCACACTATACCGAGTGAGCCAGCCAGGCACCCCTGGAAGCAATGCTGTAAAAAAACAAAGAAAAAACCTTTACGTTTCAGTCTCTTTTAGAAGTAGAGAAAAATGTATTTAGGCAGAAGCAAAGCCAGAAAGGGGAAAAGCCTCTGGCATAGTCGTTTAGAGCCTCGGCTTTGGAGCCAGTGGTGAGTCCCTAATTCAGTTTCTTACTAGCTGTGTGACTCTGGGCAAGTCATTTCACCTTCCTGTGGCAGCGGTAGAATGAGTGCAATGACAGCGCAGGCTTCACAGAGTTTATGGGAGGAATAAAGGAGATACTACAGGGAAAAATGCTCAGTAAGTATTGGCTATTATTAATATTGTGTCAATTTAGTGTCTTCTGTGAACTAGGCCCTCCAGGGCTATTTAATGGATATTTTAAAGATAAAATGTCGGGACGCCTGGGTGGCTCAGTTGGTTAAGCCGCTGCCTTCGGCTCAGGTCATGATCCCAGCATCCTGGGATCGAGTCCCACATCGGGCTCTCTGCTCGGCAGGGAGCCTGCTTCTCCCTCTGCCAGTGCTCGCTCACTCTCTCTCTCTCTCTGACAAATAAATAAAATCTTTAGAGATAAAATGTCTGTAGATGATTACACACATGCACTCTCTCATCTTTAGGCATCATATGTATATGTATATATATTCACTATTTTTATTTTCTATTTTTAAAAAGATTTTATTTATTTGACACACACACACACACACACACACACACACACACACACACAGCGAGAGAGGGAACACAAGCCAGGGGAGCGGGAGAGGGAGAAGCAGGCTCCCCACCGAGCAAGGAGCCCGACGCTGGACTCAATCCCAGGACCCCGGGATCATGGCCTGAGCCGACGGCAGTCGCTTAATGACTGAGCCACCCAGGCGCCCCTATTTTTTTTTAATTAAAAGTCTGTTTTTTTTAGATAATGTCTACATCCTGCATGGGGCTTGAACCCACAAGATCAAGAGTCCCGTGCTCTTCTGTGGGAGCCAACCAGACACCCCCGCAGGTGTTATATTTATAAAATATCCATTAAAGAGCCCTGTGCTACCTTCTCTTCCTGAGATACCGCTTGGCCAGCTGATGTCTGCGGCACTGCCCGGCCCAGCGCCACTGTTGTGATCTACTTTAAAACCCTTGACAATGCTTACTGGACTATAACGAGCAGAAATTAATGAGGACACAGTTAATCTCTCCAGATTGACTCAGAGCCCTGTCACTTCCTGCTTAGAGCTGTAGTCCTCCGTTCCCTTCAAGCTAACAGCTTGTGACTTCTTGGCCTGCCCCTTCCGTGAGCTGGGCTGACTGCTCCCCGGGCTCTCCCTGGCAGCAGCATGTGCAGTGCTTCTTGTTTCTGTTGCAAAGGGTTCCTGGAGCTAGAATTAAGAGAAGTGGTTTTGCTGATAACGTGATTTTGTGGTTGGTCTCACACCCTCTTTCCAGAGCAGTGCATGGGCTCTAATTTTCCTCTTTAGGTATCTGGTTGCGTCTTTCTTTCTTTACAGGCAGTCTTTTTGATTTCAAAATTTCTCCGTGCTCTAAGGATGTTGAGATTGCCTCTTACAGCTTCGACCAAGAGGGGCGTATTTGAGTCGGTGGGATTCAAAGCCGTGGCAACCAAAGCTCTTCATGGAATCGGATACTGTTCTACCTGTCCCCAGTGTCTGCTCCCTTTTGGGAGTGTGGGAGACAGAAGTCTGCACCGGCAGTGCAAGGTCTGGTGTCAAGTCCCGGATCTGCCCCCTCGCTTCCTTGGGGTCCTAGGGCAGGTCACATCACGGCTCCGGGTGTCAGTTTCCGTTATCTGAATACATGGAGGCTCCGGGCCCCAGCGTCAGAGCCGAGCGCAGGTCAGGGGCAGAGCGGATGGATACCAGCAACTATAGAGGAAGACGAGCTTGGCCAGCGAGTGCCAGTGATGGCCCCAGGACCCCGACTGGGGAAACCGAGGCATTTAAGGAGCTGGTCTCTTGCTAGTCTCCTTTGTTCTTTCTCCCTCAGGCTGACAGAAGCTCCGGGAATAGGAGCCCTGTGGAACAGGAAGGCTTGAGCCAGACGATTTCTTTTTTTCTTTTTTTTTTTTTTTAAGGATTTTATTTATTTATTTGACAGAGAGAGAAAGCACAAGCAGACGGAACAGCAGGTAGAGGGAGAGGCAGGCTCCCCACTGAGCAGGGAGCCCCATGTGGGACTCTATCCCAGGATCCTGGGATCATGACTTGAGCCAAAGGCAGACGCTTTACCGACTGAGCCACCCGGGCACCCCTGGGGATACAGATCTTAACTGCCGGTGTCAGCTGGGTTCCTTGCAGTCCTGCTAACTGTACCTGAAGACAACAAAAAGACTTAACTGAAATGACTAGATGTAGCCAAGGATTATAAACTCTTTTAATGTAATTTAAACTGAAGCACAATGATCTGTATCAAACTACAGTTCCGGTAGTGTGGGATTCTAATGTGAATTTCCAATTCCCTCTTCACTAAGGAATTCAGGGAAACGTTGAACTGAGTGTGGCTTCGAGATTGTTGCTGTTCTTGACCACTCTGGTTGTGCTTTTTTTCTTTTCTTTTTGGTGTATGGGGACCCTCATTTATCAATACAGTCATTTGGCAAATGATAAGTGTTTGCTCTGTGTCCTGCAGTGCACTGAGCTGGAGAGGGAGGATACAGGGTTTTAAAAAAATAAGTTCCTTTTTTTTTTTTTGGAACTTATGGTTTAGCAGAGGAACCAGACAATGAGTGTAGTGAGAGAAGTGCTCTGATCGGTTCACAAAGGGTCCCAGGGGAGCAGCCAGCTTTGTTGTGGGTGTAGGTGGGGCTGGTTCAAGGAAGACGGCCAACTGAGTGGAAGATGATGGGAGCAGTTGTTGTATCCTTGGATCAGGGGGTTGGGAGTCAGTTTTTCCAGGCGGAGGACACAGCGGTGCCAAGGCACTGGGGCATTGGAGAGCATGGCATTTCTAGAGCTGCAATGGCTCAGTTGATGCAAGGAAAGGACTTAGGAGGTGTGGTAGTGGGACATGAGGCTGGAGAGATAAGCAGAGGCTGGATGGTGAAGGGCCTTGGACACCATGCCAGAAGAGAGCAGGAAACTCGGGAAGGGTTTTAAGTAGGGAGTCAACAAGATCAGGTTAGTGTTTTTGAGAATACAGTATTGAAGGAGGAGTCAGAATGCCCCAGCACAATGCAAGAGACCAGTTAGGAAGTGTGGGAGAAACCCCCAGTTTTTGTCCAGGAGACAGCAAGGTGTTTGGCTATAAGGTTACAGCAGGGGAGAGAAGGAGATTCAAACTTGGCCTTGCTGAAACAGTACTAACCAGGGACTCGGGATAGAGCTGGCTAAATGCTCTAGAGGTCAAGGCATAGAAGGGCTGGGAAACGGCCCTGGATTTGTCTCAAAGGAAGTCACCATTGCCAGGCCTCAGGGCAAGGATAGCAGGAAGTAGCGATAGCACCGCTTTCGTGTGCAGAGTTCAAGAGAACTTCAGCAGGTGCAGGACATAGAGGTTAATGAAATCGACACAAAAAATTAGTGTCACTTTGCTTGTGTTAAGGAACACAAACCAGGGGCGCCTGGGTGGCTCAGTGGGTTAAAGCCTCTGCCTTCGGCTCAGGTCATGATCTCAGGGTCCTGGGATCGAGCCCCGCATCGGGCTCTCTGCTCAGCCTGGAGCCTACTTCCCCCTCTCTCTCTGCCTGCCTCTCTGCCTACTTGTGATCTCTGTCTGTCAAATAAATAAATAAAATCTTAAAAAAAAAAAAAAGAACACAAACCAGTGTTTGTGTTTTATTTGGCCTATACAACATTCTAAGCATTTTGAGTCAACAGTTAACAACCAGGAGGTTTTGGGGCACCTGGCTGGCTCTGCTGGAAGAGTCTACGACTCTTGATCTCAGGGTTGAGAGTTCGAGCCCCACATTGGGTGTAGAGATTACGAAAAGAAATATAAATAAATAAAACAATAAACTTAAAAAAAAAAGAAACCAGGAGAGTTTACATTTTGAAAATCCAAAATTCTGCTTTCTTTTGAGAGTCTCAAAGTTCTGGTTGCTCTGAGCCTTCGGATGTTCACGGTCACAGTCAGCTGGAACCAAGTAGCTATTGCTCCCTTTAGATGTAGTGCTTGCCCTCCAATCGACCATGAGCCCACCCTCGCACTCTTCTGTGGCCCCCTTGGCCTGTGCAGGCTTCCAATTTGTGATCCTCAGTTTATCTCGGGCCAGGCTTGGAAGGGGATTTAAGGCAACTAGATTGCTCAGACAGGATGGTCCTTATCATCATAGTGAAGAGACTAGGTCATCATCTGAGAATAAAGGTAATAGAGGAAGGATAGGGTTTCAGGAAGGGTGACTGGACTTTTTTATAAACGTTGTCATGATGCTGTAAACATACTAGGCTTAAACATTTTTTTTTCCTTGGGGCACCCAGGTGGCTGAGTCGGTTAAATGTCTGCCTTAGGCCCAGGTCATGATCTCAGGGTCCTGGGATCGAGCCCCGAGTTGGGCTCCCTGCTCAGCGGGGAGTCTGCTTCTCCCTCTTCCTCTACCCCCACTCATTGTCTTAGTCTCTCTCTCAAATAAATAAATAAAATCTTTAAAAAATGTTTTTTGTTTAAGCATGGAACCTTCTCCTAGACCTTCTATAAAATAACTTCTCATTGTTCTGTATTATGATTGTCTGTTTACGTGGATATATATCCTTTTTGCTCATCTCATGAACCCCTTTGGTTCTGTGCCTTTTCCTTGGCTTTGGGTCTGAAATAATTGAAGGTGCTGAGTATACACATCTGTTGAAAGGGGAAAAATACCGGGGAGAAGTAAGGCAGCTCTTCTTTGCGGTTGGGAGAACCAGAGGAGGCGAGGTACATCAAACTATGTAACCCAGAGCCTAGCACACAGCAGATGTGCCCATCAGTTTTTCCTTCCTGCACATGAAAATGCTTAAGGAGGAGGCACTCAACAGAAGCGGGTCCCTTCCTTCCCTTTTCTCTTTCTCTGCTCTCTGTGTCCCGGGGAGATTCCCTTCTGACCTTGATCGCACGGCATTGCCCGCACACTCTCTTCTAATCAGTAGCACACTTGTCTACGTAATCAGTCCGTTGATTGTGTATTACTGGCCTGTTATGCATACAGCCCCACGGTAGGCGCTGCAGGGACACCACAAGTAAGATCCGGTTCCTGCCTCTCACTCTCTGCCTCGTAGAAGGGCTAAACACACATTCACGGTGTTCTAATAGATGCCAAGAAAATGATACCATGCCACAAGAGAGGACAGGCAAAAACGCCCTTGCCATTCAAAAGAGGGATGGGCTCCATGAGCTTGGAGGAACCAAAAAAGGGGTTCCTGAAGGAGATGATAGCAAAGATACGTTGAGAGGGCTAGGATTTCAGCCTGCAGAGTAGCAGAGGCTGCAGGGACAGCTCTCTGCCTGCAGGAAATATTTCCCTTGGAATTGTGCCTAGTTGTCAAAGGCCTTTTGAAAGTCTAAATCAAGTAGACACACTGGTTCCTCTTTGGCCAAGAGATCTATTTACCCTCTTTGGAACTCTGGAGATGAATGATGACACAGGCCACTAAAACCCCACAGTAAGACACTTAACTTGGTCATGACACCAGACTTACTTGAACTATTGAACTGGTATCATTTCTTTGCTCACAGCAAACATTCATCGGGCAAATATTTACAAAGCATCTCTTATATGCCAAGTACTGGCATTGTTACAAGAGGTTGGGGCATATTAATATGAATATGATATAGATCAGGCTCTCGAAAAGCCTCTGATCTATGGAGACAGTTATGAAATCTATTGGTTTATTTTTTTGAAAGTTTTATTTAAGTCATCGCTATACCCAACGTGGGGCTGGAACTCATGACCCCAAGATCAAGAGTCTCATGCTCTTCTGAACGAGCCCTGCCATGCGCCCCTGTGAAATCTATTTAATGTGGAAAGTGGTCTAATGGGGTCCGATCAGAGTGCTATGAATGTGCAGAGGAGGGAGTGATTTAATCTGTAAAGAGAGTGAGGGAAGGTTTCATAAGGGAGGTGACATTTTTAGTGGGCCGTGAAGAATGAGTAGGATTTCTCAAGGCAAAGAAGGGGGAAGGGAGTGAATTAACATTAATCAGAGCCAAGAGCCATGTACTTGACCTACAGTGGAACTTGCGATCCCAGTATTACTCTTGTTTCTAGTTTGTAGATGAGGACACTGAAGCTCAGAGAGACTAAGTGACTCAAATAAGGCCACGGACCTAGTCATTGTCAGTGAGGTCTTGAACTTGAGCCTCTCTGGTTCTGCTCTATCAAGCTGCCTTCATGAGGGAGAAGCAGGGGCCAGTGGGGACATGGAAAGGCATGCTCTAGGCAGAAGCAAAAGGTTTGCTGGACAGGGACAGAATTTGGGTCAGCACAGTTGCCTTTCAGGTCTGAACATGACTGCCTGACTTCCAAGTACTTCAGGGATGACTATGTCCTTTTAGATGTGCTTTTGCAAGGGGAGTTGTTATGTCTGTGACTGTAATGCTCAGTTCAGCAAGCATTTATTGATGGAAATGGCTGCCCCACAAGGGCTTTGGGGCTGTTGGACCATCTTCGCAATCCTTTGGACAGTGATAGATGGGAGCGATTCTCAGAAGATTCACTTGAGCTCTTGGGTTAGCCAAAGTCACCAGATTGATGATGCTATTTCCTGGTCCTTACCCAGAGGGGGGCATGGCCTGAAAGGAAAGGCTGAAAGAACTTATTTTTCAGGAAGTAGCTCTCTTGAAAGTACAAAATGTTGTATATTTAATGACCCCTTAAAATCCTTTCTCAAGTAAGCAATGGTGTAAGTAAATAGATAGGTATGCAGATAGATAAGATGATGGGAAAAGCCAACATCTATGCACTCCCATACATTCCTATAGGCATACATGAGTAGGAAATGAATTCTAATTTGTACATTGGCTTAATGGATAAAAATGACCCCGAAGCAAAATCTACTGGAGTAGTGCCCTACCCCACCAAACAAAAACAAAAACTTCCCCTTTTTTTCCTTTGAGCAAAGGGAATATATTTGACTGAGGACTATTGAGGTTTTTAGTGAAAAGAAAAATAATGTAACCTTGTTCACTGTGCTGATGGGAACAAATTTATTGAATATTAGTGAATATTCAACAAAATTATTGAATATTAGTGGAGGCAGAAACCTCAGTGCCAGGGACAACGGTTCCAGAGACCCACACAACTAAAGAATTTCCTTATGTCTCTCTCTGTGGGGAGCTAGTGGTCAAAGAGTACGAAGTTTCAGTAACTCAAGATGAATGAGTTCTAGAAGTCTAACACAGAGCATGGCCACTGTTGTTAACAATACAGTATTATATACTTGACATTTGTTAAGAAGGTAGATCTTTTTTTTTTTTTAAGATTTTATTCATTTATTTGAGAGAGCAAGAGAGAGCACAAACGGGGGGAGTGGCAGACAGAGGGAGAAGCAGGCTCCCCACTGAGCAGGGAGCCCGATATAGGAGCTGGATCCCAGGACCCTGAGATCATGACCTGAGTTAAAGGTAGATGCTTAACCAACTGAGCCACCCAGGCGCCCCAAGAAAGTAGATCTTAGGTGTTCTCACCACATATATGAGAGAAGAAAATAAAAGAAAATGGTACCTGTGGGAGGTGTTGGGTATGTTAATTAGCTTGATTGTGGTGATCATTTCGTAGTGTATATGTATATGAAGACATCAAGTTGTACACCTTAAGTATAGACAGTTTTATGGGTTAATCCTATGTTATTGGTTTTATTTTTATTTATTTCTTTTTATTTCTTTTTAAGTAAACCGTATACCCAATGTGGGGCTGGAACTCCCAACCCCAAGATCAAGCATCGTATGCTCTACTGACTGAGCCAGCCAGGTGCCCCAATTTGTTTGTTAATCACAGAGCTGAAAACCCCCTCCCCTGGAGGCTACTAGTTTAAAGCTTTGAAGTGGTAGGTGTGTACACACATACACACCTCCAAATTGCTAACCATTCTTAACCCCTTATCTGAAATAACTTTTAAATATATCCAGTTCTTTCTTTTCTATTGGCCATAATCCTAGCCTGTGTCATCCCATAGCACCTGGAGACTATTGTGGTAGCTGTTACATTGTTTTGTTTCTAGCTGTTTCCAAATCCATCTATGTGTGGCTATTCAAAAACTGAACCCACTTTCTCCTTCCCAGCTGTCTTTCATTTGATGAAAATAGGTGTATTCTTTTTCTGATTAGAAAAATAACACATGTTTAGTGGCTCAGTTGATTAAATATTGGAGTCTTGATTTCGGCTTAGGTCATGATCTCTGGGTCATGAGACTGAGCCCCTGGTTAGGCTCTGAGCTGGGTGTGGAGCCTGCTTAAGAGTCTCTCCCTCTCCCTCTGCCCCCCTTGCCTCCCCCCACCCCACTCTCTCTCTGTCTAAAAGGAAAAAAAACCCTCTTTATTCACGGTGTGCAAAAATAAAATACAGAAAAATATAAAGAATAAAGCAAAACATCACCTGAATTTCACCACCCTGGGATAACTGCCCTTAATATATTGATTATCATCCCTTCATTCATTTTCTTATATTTACACATAAATGTAATTCTATAATTCTTTTTCAAAAGATTTTCTTTTTCTTTTTATTTATATGTTTTTTAAAGGATTTTATTTTTAAGTAATCTCTGCCCCCAATGTGGGCCTCTGAACCTACAATCCCAAGATCAAGAGTTGCATGCTCTACTGACTGAGCCCGCCAGGTGCCCCTTTTACAATTCTTTTTTTTTTTTAAGATTTTATTTATTTATTTGACAGAAAGAACAAGCAGGGGGAGGGGCAGAAGGAGAGGTAGAAGCACGCTCCTCACCGAGCATGGAGCCTGATGTGGGACTTGATCCAAGGACCCTGCGATCATGACTTGAGCCAAAGGCAGATGCTTCACCAACTGAGTCACCCATGCCTCCCCACAATTCATTCATTCATCCATCTGTCCTTCCTTCCTTCCTTCCTCTCTCTCTCTTTCTTTCCTCTTTCTCTCTCTCTCCTTCCCTTCCCTTCCTTCCTTCCTTCCTGAGAGAGCATGCATGCATGGGTGGGGGGAGCGAGGAAGAGTAGGGGGAGAGGGAGTGAGAATCTTAAGGGGGCTCCACACTCAGCTGAAATCAAGAGTCTGACGCTTAACCGACTGAACCACCAAAATGCCCCATTTTTTAAAGATTTTATTTTTAAGTAATCTTCACACCCAACATGGGGCTTAGACTCATGACCCCGAGATCAAGAGTCACATGCTCTTGGGACTGAGCCACTCAGGCACCCCTCCTTTAGCTCTTTATTCAAGTTCATATAACTATGCTAAAAATAATTAGACACAGACACCTATAGAGGATTAAAAACCACTTTTCATTTTTAAAGAGTTATCATGTGATAAAAAATTTTTTTTTGGTCTCTTAACATTTCTTGCTCAACAGTGAACTCTCTGACTTGAATGGTAAGGTCTAATTAATTCCTTTTAATGTCTGCACAGTATTCCATGGTATGGATATATAATTCAGTCACTTATTTCTCCATGGGAGGGCATTCTTTCTGCTATCAACATCATTGTGTATGTATTTATGTAAGTCTCCTTAAACTGGCATTTATATTTCTTTGGGATAGAGTCACAGGTGTGGAGTTGCTGAGACAAATGTATATGTAGTTTTAATTTTTATAGATTTTCTCAGATTGCTTTCCCAAAAGGCTGAGAACAGTCACATGAACATAAGCAGTTTTATGAAAATACACTCTTCCTTCCCTATCCTGCCACTGGTAGGTTTTTGGGACTTAAATATTTGCCAGTCTAATGGGTGAGAAATACCTCATTATTTTGATTTTAATTTGTGTTTCTTGAATGGCTATTGTTTAATTACCATTTGGATTTCTACTTCATATTCTTCGTTAATTTTCCTACTTTTTTTTTTTTTTTGTCTTATCAGTTTCAAGGAGCTATTTGAGCCTTACAGATATTGACCTCTTATCTGGCCTATGTATGGTAAGTTTTATTTCTCAGTGTATCATTTGTCCTTCTTTATGGTATTTTTTTTTTTTTTTTGCATGGAAATGTTTGAAAAGAACAGCACATAGTAAATAAGTTTAAACTTTTCTTTATAGCTTCCGGGTGGTCCATATCAGTTAAAAGAGTTCCGAAACTATTAAGTTAAACATGTGTTTGTCTAAAAGTTCTTGCAATTTTTCTTGTTTTAGTGTTTAAACTTGTGTTTTTATTATGTCTTAGATTTTTTCAAGTGGCATATTGTAGAGAGTTTAATTTTATTCTAGATTGGTAGGTGATTGTGCCAGTCTCTTTTTATTAAATAAATTGCCCTTTTTCTGCTGAATTGAATTACCAGCTTTGTCATATATCAAAGACCCATATATACTCATCTCTGTTTTTATGCTTTGTTTTGTTCCACTAATCTATTTAGTCTATTCCTGTGCCAATATCATACTATTTTGTTTATAATGACTTCATGATATATGTAAAATGTTTTAAAGCAGATATCACATAGGGGCAGCGGGCCAGCTTGGTCCTTGGAGCACGTAAATCTTGATCTCGGGAATCTTGACTCTGAGCCCCATGTTGAGCTTGGAGCCTAACTTAAAAAAAAAAAACAGCTATCAGATGCTGTTTTTATTGTCTATAACTTTATTAGCTATTCTTAGTTATGTATTTTTCCATTGAAGCTTTAAGATCATGTGCTCTGTTTATAAAATAAGGGGAACCCGGGTGGCTCATTTGGTTAAATGTTAGCCTTTGGCTTAGATCGTGATCTTGGGGTCCTGGGATGGAGCCCTACATAGCCCTACATCAGGCTCCCTGCTGAATGGGGAGCCTGCTTTTCCGTCTCCCTCTGCTCCTCCCCCCTGCTTGTGCTCTCTCTCTCTCTCTCTCTGGCAAATAAATAAGATCTTTAAAAAAATAAAATAAGGGAAACAAAAATTATGGGATCCTAATTATAATTGCATTAAATTTGTATACTCATTTTGGGGGGTGCCTGGGTGGCTTAGTTGGTTAAGTATCTGACTCTTGACTTTTGGCTCAGGCTATGATCTCAGAGTCGTGAGATCAAACTCCACATCAGGCTCTGTGCTGGGTGTGGAGCCTGTTTAAGATTTTCTCTCTGCACTCCCCCAACTTGTGCTTGTTCTGTCTCTCTCTCTCTCTCTCTCTATATATATATATATTCATTTTGGAGGAATTAAAATAATTTTTATTTTGGTTAGGTTTTCCATCTAAAAACATTATATGTGTTTTTATTTACTCAAGAAAACTAATTTTCATAGGGCTTACATTATAGCCAATGTTCATAAACCAAGAATCAGACTAAAAGATCTAGCTATTGAAAAAAGTGGTGTCGGAAGTGGTCATTATTTGCTGACACTTTGATTTCTCTCTGTAAACTGTAAAAGAAAAACTGAAAGTTAAGCAACACTGATTATCGATATTAGAAATGTAGTAAATACAAAATAAGTATGGCTAGCCCTCACCATCACTATCAGAATAGTTGCTAGAGGGCCACGAAGAAAGCCTACTAAATGACCAAATTTCATTATCCAATTTGAAAGCCTTCTATAATCGACCTGTATGTGCGTATCACTAAAACAATTTACCACTAGGTTTATTTCCTTTTGCTAAAGGTCATTTGTAATAATTACACATCTTTTTTTTATTAACATAAAATGCATTATTTGTTTCAGGGGTACAGGTCTGTGAATCGCCGGGTTTACACACTTCACAGCACTCACCATAGCACATACCCTCCCCAATGTCCATCACCCAACCACCCTCTCCACCCCAGCAACCCTGAGTTTGTTTTGTGAGATTAAGAGTCTCTTATGGTTTGTCTCCCTCTCTGGTTTCATCTTGTTTCATTTTTCCCTCCCTTCCCCTATGATTCTCTGTCTCGTTTCTCAAATCCTCCTATCAGTGAGATCGTATAATAATTGTCTGTCTCTGATTGACTTATTTCACTTAGCGTAATAGTGTCTAGTTCCATCCACGTTGTTGCAAATGGTAAGATTTCATTTCTTTGATGGCTGCATAATATTCCATTGTGTATATATACCATGTCTTCTTTATCCATTCATCTGTTGATGGACATCTGGGTTCTTCCCATAGTTTGGCTATTGTGTATGATGCTGCTGCAAACATTCAAGTGCACATGCCCCTTCGGATCACTACATTTGTATCTTCAGGGTAAATACCCTGTAGATAGATACTACCCTGTAGTAGTGCGATTTCTGGGTCGTAGCGTAGCTCTATTTTCATCTTTTTCAGGAACCTCCATGCTGTTTTCCAGAGTGGCTGCACCAGCTTGCATTCCCACCAGCCATGTAGGAGGGTTCCCCTTTCTCCAAATCCTTTCCAGAAAAAGTCACAATGTGACTGTGATTCTCCTCTAAACACAAGACTTAAACCAAGTCCAGGGAACCAGGCAGGGAGCAAACTGATGCTAAGTCACCTCTCCCTCTTAAGCCAGAGACACATTTTCTCCCAAAGCTCTGCTTTCCAAAGAGGGCACCTTTATTATTTTTAATTTTTTTAAGTAAGCTCTACGCTCAACATGAGGCTTGAACTCATGACCTCTAGAGGTCGAGAGTCGCATTCTATGAACCAAGCAGGCAGGTGCCCCAGACAGGGTAACTTTCACATTGTCATCCCTAAATGGAGAAACTGAATTCCCATTTCCCTTTCAGAAGAGAGTCTTTGTTTAACATCTGGGTGTTTTTTTTCCCTCTCAGAACAAAGGAAGAGCCCCCATTAAAGGAGCGTGGGCAACCCCACCACTTACTAGAAAGAAATTGCTTTTAGCGTGGAAATGACCTTTTGTTGTTCCTGTGTTTCTTCCTCGTCAGCTTTATCCACTGAGGTTAAAAAAAAAGTCTCTTAGGGGTTTAGGGTTTCACATGGGCGCCCCTTGGAATACTGTAGCCCGGAGACCCTTTGCTACTTACCAGGCAACTGCGCTGGTTCAGTTTCTCCCCTGCATTTGTAACATTATATCATAAAGGCTTTTTTGCTTGTGAAACTCTGTGAGAGGAAAGGTGCACTGACGATGCCAAAGATTGAAAAAAAAAAAAGGATATTAAAAATAGAGGCTAGTTCATGTTACCGGGTCTGGCTGCGGATCACCTGGAAAAGACTATAAAATTTTAAGTGGTCGTATTTTCTCCAGTGAAAACGAAGCTCAAATAAAACAACCCAGTGAATTATTTCTCAACAATTTTCATTGGTTCTAGGAATAGTGAATACACCCTGAATAGTTCCAACCCATTTTGTTAGCGCTGCTGACAGTATTATAGCTTAAACTTGTTTTTTTTTTTAAATTTTTTAAAGATATTTGTCTATTTGTCAGAGAGAGGGCACAAGCAGGGGGAGCAGCAGGCAGAGGGAGAAGCAAGCTCCCAATGCGGTACTTGATCCCATGACCCCGGAATCATGACCTGAGCCCATGGTAGATGCTTAACTGCCTGAGCCAGCCAGGTGTCCCTTAAACTTGTTCTTATCGAAAAAACTGTACTTCTAACTTCATACAGAAATGTGGTTTTCCCCCAAGATAAATGCTGTGGATATGAGCATTTCAGGGCTGTTTAAATCAAAATTCAGAACTTAATTCAACGAACTTCTATAGAGTGTACTGTGTACACATATTTCCTGTAATCTACTAAGAATTAGAAGAAATATGATAATGGCATCTTTACTAATTTTTAAAAAGATTTTTTTAATTTATTTTACAGAGGAAGAGAGACAGCAAGAGAGGGAATATAAGCCTCTGGGGTTCCAGTCAAAGAAATGATGAAAGCTTGTAGTTCCAGAATGCTTTCTCCGTGCCAAGAACTACGCTGAATGCTTTACATGCTTCATCTCACTCACTCCCCGCCATGCTTACCTCATTGAAGTGGGAACTTTTTCTCGTGCCCGTAGATAACCCTGAGTTCAGCATCTTGGCTAAGGCCACACAGCTAGTAAGCAGTAGAGCTAGATTCATATCTAGATCTGTCTGGTTAACCTCAGAGTTTCTAGGTGGGTGACTTAGAATAGTCTTTATGAAGTAGGTGACATTTGAGATGGACCCCAAAGGATGGGTAGTTAGCCATAGGCAAAGATCATGCTCAGCAAGAGGGCAGAGCCTGAGCACAGGCTAGTCTGGGGGTAGGGGGTGGAGCCAAGTGCAGGAACAGCAAGAGGTGTGGTTTGCTTGGAGTTTCCGGTAGTCAAAGAGCTAGAGGGGAAGAGAAGACTGAAGAGAGCTGTTGCATCCACATTTTGGTGGTCTCGCAATTCCAAGCTGAAGATACCATATTAGTTTTCTAGTACTCCTGTAACAAAGTAGCACATGCCAAGTGGCTTGAACAGAAATTCGCTGTGTCGTGGTCCTGGAGGCGGGGAGTCCAAGGACAAGGTGTTGCAGGGTTGTTTTCTTCTGAGGGCTATGGAAGAAGGATTTGTACCAGTTCTCTTTGACTTAGAGATTTTCTTCTACTGGTGTCCTCACATTGTCTTCCCCTCTGGGTGGGTGTCCAAATTTCCTATTCTTATAAGATCACAGGTCAGATTGGATTAGGGCCCACCCCAAAGACCTGATTTTTAACTTGATTACTTCTGTAAAGATTCTATCTCTAAATAAGGTCCCATACTGAGGGACTAGGGATTAGGAGATTACAGATTTGGGGGGAGGGCGCACAATTCAACCTATGGCACTGGTCAGACAGATGGTTCAGTGTTTTACGGTGTCTTCTTTATTTTGACAATGCTGTTGTTTAATATCAGATGTTCAAGTCAGGTACAATCAACTATTTCAAATTATATGAAATAAAGAGGGTAATGAATTTCATAGGCTTCCATATGATGACAAGAAAAAGAAAACCTTTCTATTGAAAATAAGAACTGACTGCAGAGAATTTTGCATCTAGAAAAGGAGCAATATTTGTGTTCAGGGAGATGACTCCATGTTTAGAAAAATGTCTTGATGGCATATTTGAGTTTGAATGGTGAACCACACATCCCTCACCCCAGCTGGGGGCACTGTGTGTGAAAGGAGAGAGTGAAAGAATTAAAGTTCTCACTATACTAAAAGTTGGCTTTGAAAAATGTGGGTCAAGTGGAGATGGTGTAAGAAGAAAGGAAGGTGAGGGGAGCCTGGGCAGCTCAGATGGTTTGGCTCCCGACTCTTCATTTCGGGTTGGGTCATGATGTCAGGGTCATGGGATCAAGCCTAGAGTCAGACTCCACACTCAGTGAGGAGTCTTTTTGAGAATCTCTTTCTCTTTCCCCCTCTGCCCCTCCCCCTGCTCGCTCTCTCTTTCGAGATTCTTTCTCTCCCTCAACCTCTGCCCCTCCTTTCCCCCGCCTCTAAAAAATAAATAAATAGGGGCACTTGGATGGCTCAGTTGGTTAAGCGTCTGACTTTGGCTCTGGTCGTGATCTCAGGGTCCTAGGATGGAGCCCCACTCAGCAGGGAGTCTGCTTCTCCCTCTCCTTCTGGCCCTCCTGTTGCTCATGCTCTCTTTCTCTCTCTCTCAAATAAATAAATAAATAAATAAAATCTTTAACAATAAAAAACACATACCTAAATCATTTAAAAAAAGAAGAAGAAGAAAAGAAGTTGAGTGTAATGAATGGGTAAGAGAAAGGAGAAGTAAAACATGACAGGAAGCTAAGGAATGAAGCTGGACAATTTGGGTTAATGGCAGCGGATGGGGATGTATGGTATTCTTTTTAAATTGTCGATTATATTGTAAGTCATGTGATCCCTTCCTTCCAAAAAGCTTTTCTGTGTAATATCCTCTTGATTGTGGTGTCTAGGGAGATTCATGGAGGAGCTGCATTCTGGGTTAGGTAGGTCTATATGGGGCAGACAAAAATGACTACAGGAAGCGAGATGTTTCTGAGACCATGAGCTTAGTAGAAAAAAGAACTCAAAGTCTCAGAGTCCTGGAGTAAGACCACTGGGGGACCACTACTCATTAAGAGTGTGGCTTTTTGGGAAGCCAACTAACCTCTTAAGTCTCAATTTCCTCATCTTAAAAGTGGGGACAAAAATAGGACCTCTCTCCTCAAGCTTCTCTGTGTGATAAGTAAGTGACATCATGGTCAGAAAATGTTTGGAACCACCCCAGACACATAATTCAGTGCATGGTAAGTATTAGCTCTGGGAAAGAGCATGGGACGTCCAGCAGTTTGTGGAACGGGGGCTCAAAACACTGTTTTTCTAACTACTGAAAGGAAGAAGGAGACCAGAAGGAGGGGATCTTGGGAACACCCAGGCTGGAAACATCTGGGTTGCTCTGGGGAGGAAGACTAGGTCTGTAGGAGTGGAGTAGCTTAGACAGAATGAAATTAACAAAGTTCCTGGAAGACAATCAAGGAAAAATAGCTTTTGAAATTAATTCCATCAATGATGAGCAATCCTCATTTCACTGTTGCTCTTTCTGTCTCATAGTTTGGCACTGTTTTTAGCAACTGTGCCACTGAGTGAGTGCCTACCCCCATTCCCATTTGTCTTTTATTATGACAAATTATAAGAATGCAGAAAAGTATAGAGAAAAACATCACGAACACCTACTTGCCCACCACTCAATTCTATCAAATCTTAACTTGTTTTATTTTCTTTACTACTTTTTATTTACTTACATTGGTGGAGGGGGCATTTTACATACAATGGAATCTTGCTGGAGACTTTCTCCTCCCTTTCAGTCTGTGAATGCCTCTTTCCAGAATACAGTTCTATGGAATACAATGTCAATTACGCTCCCTGGAAATGTACAATAGCAGTACTGGACTCAGAGTTAGATGTTTGTCATTCTTTTGCATGTTTTAGTACTTTTAACACCTAAGACCATATCCCTAAATGATATTCTTTTATAGGTTTAAGCCTTACTAGTTGGGGCACCTAGGTGGCTCAGTGGGTTAAAGCCTCTGCCTTAAGCCTCTGCCTTGGGCTCAGGTCATGATCTCAGGGTCTGGGATCGAGCCCCGCATCGGGCTCTCTGCTCAGCAGGGAGCCTTCTTCCCTTCCTCTCTCTCTGCCTGCGTCTATGCCTGCTTGTGATCTCTGTCTGTCAAATAAATAAATAATAAATCTTAAAAAAAATTAGAATCCTTACTAGTGGTATTGCTCTGTATTGAACCTTCTGCAACTTGCTTTTTCTTTTTTTTGTTTAAGATTTTATTTATTTATTTGACAGAGAGAGATCACAAGCAGGCAGAGAGAGAGGGGGAAGCAGGCTCCCCGCTGAGCAGAAAGCCCCATGCATGGCTTGATCCCAGGACCCTGAGATCATGACCTGAGCTGAAGGCAGAGGCTTAACCCATTGAGCCACCCAGGCGCCACTTGATTTTTTAAAAATCACCACTCTGGGACCCCTGGGTAGCTCAGTTGGTGGAACATTCCGCTTTGATTTGACCCTGAGAATAAGGTCGTGGGATCAAGACTCGTGTGGGGCTCTGCGCTTAGCAGGGAGTCTGCTTGACACTCACTCCCTCTCTCTCTGCCCCTCCCCGACTCACTCACTTGCCTGCTCTCTCTCTATATCAAGTAAATCTTAAAAAAAAATCAACCTTTGTTATAGAATTTATCCATGCCAATATATGGAGCTTCATTCATTAATTTCAGTAGTTTAAAGTGAAATTCCATTGTATAAAGACACCATGATTTATCTTTTCCCCAGTTAATGGATTTTTTAGGGTTTTTTCTAAAATTTTGTTGTTGCTGCTGTTGCTGCAGCGAACATTCTTGTACATAATGCAGAGCGCCAGAGTTTCTCTAGGAAATATGCAGCAGTGGGAATCGTGCAGCCTCAACTCTGTCGGATACTGAAAAATTGCTCTCCGAATTAATTGTTCTAGTTTAACATAATTGTACTGGTGTACTTAATCCACCAGTGGTGTGTGAGTTAAGGCTGTTTCACATCCTTATCAACAGTTGGTATTGTCAGATCTTACAACATTTGTCAAGCTAATAACTAAGAATTATCTTTTTCTATTAATTTCATTATTCTGTTATTTTGATTTTTAAAATATAATAATTGTTGGTGAGGTTGAGTATATTTTCATGAATTTATTGACCATTTGCGTTTCCTCCTCTGTGGCTTACTTATTCATGTCCCTTAAGGATAAAATGAAATAATATAAGTAAAGCAATTGGAACAATGCCTAGTAGAAAGTACACAGTGTATGTCAACTAGCATTATTTGCCTGTTTTCCTATTGGATTGCTATTGATTTGTAGTTATTACATATTTGTATTTAAATCCTTTCTTATGTGAGTTGCAAATATTTTCTCTGAGTCTGTAGCTTATATTTTCATTTTTTATAGTGTTGCATACATTTTAGATTTCAATGAGTCAAATTCATCATTTTCCTATATGTTTTTCTTTTTTTTTTTTTAAGATTTTATTTATTTATTTGACAGATAGAGATCACAAGTAGGGAGAGAGGCAGGCATAGAGAGAGAGAGAGAAGGAAGCAGGTTCCCCGCCAAGCAGAGAGCCCGATGCGGGGCTTGATCCCAGGACGCTGGGATCATGACCTGAGCGAAAGGCAGAGGCTTAACCCACTGAGCCACCCAGGCGCCCCTTCCTATATGTTTTTCTAAGTTTTGTGCCTGTTAAAATCTCTACCATGACTTCATAAAGACAGTCTTGTCTCTTTTCTTTTTTTAATAATTTATTTACATGAGAGAGAGAGAGAGAATATCCGGAGAATCTTCCTGCTGAGCATCAGCCCGACATAGGGCTTGATCGCACAACCCTGAAATCATGGCCCGAGCCGAAACCAAGAGTCTAACGCTTAACTGAGCCACCAGGTGCCCCAAGACAATCTCCTCTCTTTTCATATAAACAAATTCAGGTTTCATTTTCACATTTAGATTTTTACATGTACATGCACTTTATTTTTGTGTGTGTGGCATGAGCTAGGAATTGTAGTTTGTTTGTTTTCCCAGGGGATAACTGGCCCTGTTTACTGAATAGGGGCCATCCTTTCCCCATTGCTATGTAATTTCACTTCTGTTGTGTTTTAAGTTGGTGTAGGCCTGTTTTATAGTTTTCTATTTGGTTATTTTGGGCTATTTTTCCCTGTACTGTTACCATACTGTCACAACTCTGTTCCTTTTTTTTTTTTTTTAAGATTTTATTTATTTGGTGTACCTGGGTGGCTCAGTGGGTTAAAGCCTCTGCCTTTGGCTCAGATCATGATCCCAGGGTCGTGGGATCGAGCCCCACATTGGGCTCTCTGCTCAGCACGGAGCCTACTTCCCCACTGTCTGCCCCCCCCCCCCCCGCCTGCCTCTCTGCCTACTTGTGATCTCTGTCTGTCAAACAAACAGACAAAACCTTAAAAAAAGATTTTATTTATTTACTTGAGAGAGAGAGATTACAAGATGGGGGGAGGG
Source organism: Meles meles (assembly GCF_922984935.1). Classification (NCBI taxonomy): domain Eukaryota; kingdom Metazoa; phylum Chordata; class Mammalia; order Carnivora; family Mustelidae; genus Meles; species Meles meles. The sequence goes on along the minus strand of NC_060087.1, from coordinate 100,699,450 downwards.
TCAGAGGGAGAAGCAGACTCCCCGCTGAGCAGGGAGCCCCATGTGGGACTCGATCCTAGGACTCCAGGTGGTCATGTACCCAAATGAGCCACCTACGCACCCCAGAACTCTACTTCTATAGAAAATCTGTAAAGCAAATTTTCTTCTCTTTTGCTTTTCTTCATAAATGTTCTCACTCATCTTGGCTCTTTGTTCTTCCATATGGCTTTAGAATCGATTTATAACATCCCACCAAAATATTTTTTTAAGATTTTATTTATTTAGGTAATCTCTACACCCAGTTTGGGCCTCGAACTCAGGACTGCGAGATCAAGAGTCCCATGCTCTTATGACTGAGCCAGCCAGGTACCCCAGAAATCTTTTTTATTGAAGTGTAGTCGACATACAATACTATATTAGTTTCAGGTGTACAACATAGTGATCTGATACGTATATACATTATGAAGTGATCACCATAAGGACAGTTACCATATATGACCATACAAAATGTTGACAATATTGTCAACTATATCCGTGTGTTGTGCATTATATCCCTGTGATTTATTTATTTTATAACTAGAAGATTGTACCTTAATCCCCTTCACATATTACATGTATTCCCCCACCCCCTCCCCTCTGGCAACCACCAGTTTTTCCCTCCTTATTTATGAGTCTGTTTCTGTTTTTTGTTTGTTCTTTAGATTCTCCATGTAAGTGAAGTTGTATGGTATTTGTCCTTCTCTGACCTGTTTCACTTGCCATAATACTCTCTAGGACTATCCGGATGGTTGCAAATGGCATGATTTCATTCTTTTTTTATGTCTAAGTAATATTCCAGTCTGTGTATATACCACATCTTCTTTATTCATTCATCTTGGTGTTTTTGTTTTCTCTGGGTAAATACCCAGCAGTGTAATTACCGGATTGTATGGCATTTCTGTTTTCAGTTTTTTCAGGAACCTCCGTGCTGTTTTCCACAGTGGCTGCATCAATTTACCTTCCCACCAACAGGGCACAAGGGTTCCCTTTTTGCCACATCCTCTCCAGCATTTGTTACTCGTCTTTTTGATACTGGCCATTCTGACTAGTATATAGTGATATTTCATTGTGGTTTTAATTTGCAGTTCCCTGACAATTAGTGATGTTGAACCTCTTTTCATGTGTCTGTTGGCCATCTGTGACTTCCTTTGAAAAATGTCCGTTCACATTCTCTGTTCAGATCCAGTGTTTTATAAATGAATTATTTGTTTCTTTGGTATTAAGTTGTATGAGTTCTTTATATATTTTGGATATTAACCCCTTATCATATATATAATTTGGAAATATCTTGTCCCATTCAGGTTACCTTTTCATTTTGTTGATGGTTTCCTCTCCTATGCAAAAGGTTTTTAGTTTGATGTAGTTCCAGTAGTTTAATTTTGCTTTTGTTTCCATTGCTGGAAGAGAACTATTCAGAAAAATGTTACTAAAGCCAATGTCTAAGAGATGATTGCCTATACTTACATTTAGAAGTTTTATGGTTTCAGGTCTTGCATTTAGATCTTTTTTAAAAACTTTTTTTTTCAAGTTTATTTATTTATTTAAGTAATCTCGACACCCAGTGTGGGGCTTGAACTCATGACTCCTAGATCAAGAATTGCACACACTTCCAACAGAGCCAGCCAAGTGCCCCACATTTAGGTCTTTAATCTATTTGGAATTTATTTTTGTGTCTGATATAAAAAAGTGGTCCGGGGCTTTCATTCTTTTGCTTGTAGCTATCTAGTTTTCCCAACACCATTTATTAAAGAGACTGTCTTTCATCCGTTTTATATTCTTGCCTCCATTGTCACAGATTAATGGATCATATAAGTGTATGTTTATTTTAGGGATCAGTGTTCTGTCTTGTTGAGCTATGTGTCTATTTTATACAAGCGCCATACTGTTTAGAGTCCTACAGCTTTGTAGTATTACTTGATGTCTAGGATTGTGATACCTCCTGCTTTGTTTTTCTTTTTAAAAAAGTTTTTATTTATTTATTTGATAGAAGGAGAGAGAGAGAGAGAGAGAGAGAGCGTGAGCACACAAGTGGGGGAAGTGGCAGGCAGAGGTATCCTGGCTTGATCCCAGGACCATGGGATCATGATCTGAGCTGAATGTAGATGCTTAACTGACTGACCCACCCAGGCGTCCCCGTTCTTCTTTTTCAATATTACTTTGGCTATTAGGAGTCTTTTGTGGTTCCATACAAATTTTAGCATTACTTTTCTAGTTTTGTGAAAAATACAGTTGGGCTTTAAAAAAAGATTTTATTTATTTCTGAGAGAGAGAGTGTGTGTGGGGGGGAGGGTGAAGGGCAGAGGGAGAGAGGCAAGCAGACTCCCTGCTGAGTAGGGAGCCCAATGTGGGGCTTGATCCTAGGATCCTGGGATCATGACCTGAGCCAAAGGCAGAGCCTTTCCTGACTGAGCCAAACAGGTGCCCCTACGGTTGGCATTTTGATAGGGATTGCATGGAATCTGTAGATTGCTTTGGGTAGTGTGGACATTATAACATTATTCATCCAGTCCACGAACATGGTATATCTTTCCCTTTGTGTCATCTTCTTTTTCATTAACCAATGTCTTATAGCTTTAAGAATGCAGGCCATTTACTTCCTTGGTTTAATTGATTCCTAAATATTTTATTCTTTTGGATGCAATTGTAAATGGGATTATTTTCTTAATTTATTTTTTGTCCACTTCATTTTAGTGTAGACTTCTGTATATTGATTTTGTATTCTGCAACTTCACTGAATTCATTTATTAGTTCTAATCTTTTTTTTTTTTTTTTTTGGTGGAGTCTTTAGGGATTTTGTCATAATCTTAGAATAGTGACAGTTTTCTTTCTTTTTTACCACTTTGGTTACCTTTTATTTCTTTTTCTTGTCTGATTGCTGCAGCTAGATAGGGTCAATTTTTTATGTTTCATATGTACTTGAAATGAATTTATTTTTTAATTGTTATGTTCAAGATTATATAAATATGTACTTTTAAAAGTATGATTATTCACTTCTTCAACATAATTACTAGGTTTTGAAAATCTAGCTTTGAAGCCTCATTTACTTGTTTGTGTAAGCATGTCACCTTTGTTGATCACAAAGTATTTAATTTATTTAAGTTACTAAATGTGTTTTTTATACTTTTTTCTTTAAAGATTTTATTTAAATTCCAGTTAGTTCAATACAGAAATTGTGTGCACTTTTATCTAATTGTTTTTTTTAATGCATGGATCTGATGATTTACATGCACATGTCAGAGAGTTTTTTAAGTATCTACACTTTTGTATTTGTTATCATGACGTGTTTATATTTCCACCCTAATATTTTCTCTTAGACTTTCTGGTATTCTCATAGCAAATTATTTTTTGTTAAGTAATGTCTACACCCAACATGAGGCTTAAATCAACTCTCATAGCGAATTTTGAATCTTCCTAGCTTTGCTGAAGTATTTTGCTCCCTTCTTACATTATAAGAATATTAAACAGAGCTAGAACTTGAAGTAAAAATTTAGTAAAATAGAAACCTCCAGAACAGTGTTGCTTTAAATTGCAGCTCTGCTCCAGGAGGCTCAACCCTCAGTAGACCCCTGATTTAACTATCACTGCATTGTATGGAACATACATTAACAAATCAGAGTGTCCTAGAAATCTGAATATGAATGAGTCTTGGCTGAATACCCTTATTTGGCTAATTTGAAAGGCCTTACAAAATGCGTTGGTGTTCTTGGACCCAATGTAATTTGTAATGAGTCTAAGAATCTAAAGAATCATTACCATAGGGCTCCAGAATAAAATAGATCTTTTTTTGGTATTATATTTTGCCTCTGTCTTTGATGTGATGCTTTTAAAGTAGAACAGAGAATATTAACCGGATGCCAGCAAATGGAGACTATCACATTTCAAAATCTAAAAATTTCTCAGCTGCCAGTGAGTCACATTTATGTCTTAAATAATTCCATATATTGCTTGGAAATTTAGAAGGTTTGGGGGTGGGTTTGTTTCCGTGACGAGAGGCTCAGTTTGTATAATCACTGTGTTGGCTTCTAGAATTTTTAGGGGTTGGCCAGTGTTGTGGCTTTCTGTATGCTGGTCAGATTTTGGACATTAGCTGCCTGAAGCAATACTTTTCTTGGCCTTCCTTCTAGATTACAGAAAGGGAATCATTATTATTATTATTATTATTATTATTATTATTATTGTTATTTGGAAGTAGACGAAGAAATGGTATTCTAAATCATTTGAGAGGATGGTTAGGGTTAAGACTATGTAAACCTTCTTCAGGAGAAGACCTCAAGAAGGCAATATCACATTATGCTTGTATAAACCAGAGTCTAAAATGTTGTAGTTGTCTGCACAGCTAACCCTCAAATTTGCAGAGGTCTATTCCCACACTTTTTAAGTTGCATGTTTGGAATTTGGCATTTGGTTTCCCACAGAAATAATGCTATATTTGATTAGGGTTCAAGGTGGGCCTACAGAAACTCAATTTCACCCACAGCGTGACTGAAATATTGTTGCATTTATGATTTTAAACTTTATTTCTTTTAAGTTTTGTAAAGTACATTTAAGGGTACAAAATCCCTTCAAAAGATACCAAACACTCAGGAGCCTAAGCAGCCTGGCCCCAATTTGGGAACTCAGCTGGCGTATTGTACATTGCTCAGTTCCCCAAAAAACACTGCTAGAAATTGACTAGCAATTGGAAGGAACGATGGTTCCTGGACCTCAAGTTTCAACCATAGTCCAGATGCCTCTGTTCCTCTCTCTCTTTTTTCTTTTTTTTTTTTAAAGATTTTATTTATTTGAGACAGAGAGAGATTTTATTTATTTGAGAATGAGCATGAGAGGGGGAAGGTCAGAGGGAGAGGCAGAGCCCCTGCTGAGCAGGGAGCGTGATGTAGGACTGACTCCATCCCTGGACGCCTGGATCATGACCCGAGCTGAAGGCAGTGGCTCAACCAACTGAGCCACCTGGGTGCCCTGGATGCTTCTGTTTCTGCTTTTCTAGGTCTCAGGGATCAAAAGGATCAAAGGGATTTCTAGGTCTCAGGGATCTTCTCACCAAGAAGGGACAGAATGAGGTGGACTGGGGTAGCTTTAGCACTAGCGTATCTGGTGTCAGCTAGCCACCCAAACAGCCAGACGGAGCCCTAGCTGGCAGCAACTGTGAGCAGGGAAGCTGGCTTCTTTCAGTCAGTCATGCTGTGGAGTGGCGTGAGGACAGTTCCCACAGAGCTGCCGGAACTGCCAGCCCGCCCTAGTGAGATGAGAGGAAAGTGGGGAAGGAAAGTAAGTTCATTAAAATACCAATGGATTGGCACACGATTTTTTTCTTACGACTTTATTTATTCATGAGAAACACACACACACACACACACACACACACACACACACACACACACAGAGGCAGAGGCAAAGGGAGAAACAGGTTCCCCAACATGGGATTCCATCCCAGGATCCAGGGAGTCATGACCTGAGCCGAAGGCAGACTCTTAACTGACTGAGCCACCCAGGTGCCCCCAGGCTGGCACGCTGATTAGCAAAATCCAGGCTGAGAAACTAGTAGTCAAAAAGCCTGGGTATTTCAACAGATATTTAGGAGGTAAAGGGGAATGGAGGGAGAACCTACAGATTACAAGACACATGAAAGACATACGTAATTTTTTAAATGGGTAAGACTAACATATAGTGTCTAGGAATGCACGCATAAGTGAGAAAACTTTTTAAAGAAAAGCATGGACGTGATGACTGTAAAAGTCTAGACAAGGGGTGCCTGGGTGGCTCAGTAAGTTAAGCTCAGTAAGTTAAGTGATTGCCTTCGGCTTGGGTCATGAGGTCCCAGGATTGAGTCCTATATCAGGCTCCCTGTTCTGCGGGGAGTCTGCTCCTCCCTCTCAAATAAATAAATAAATACATAAAATGTTTTTTGAAAAGTCTAGACAATGGTATGTATGAGTAAAGGAGCGACTTGTGATCCAGCCACCTCATGTGGAGGGGACTCCTGGGGTCACTGACGAAGGTCTAGTTCTTGACCTGATGGCGGTTGCAGGAGTGTTGCTTTATATGAACTCATTAAGCCATATGCCTGTGTGGCATTCTTTGTCTGTTTTACTTTATAATACAAAGCATTGAAAAATAGAAGGAGGGCCTATCCACATAATCAAAGTGCTTAAGCTAGACCCCTGGGGACTGACCTGGTTGTGGAAGCTTTCAGAGGAAGGGAAGAAGCATTCCCCTTGGAGCAGGGGTAGAGTGGAGTGGAGAAGGAAGAGATGGCTGGAGTGGGCCAGCAGTGACAGTAGTTTGGGGCCAAATCCAGGGAACGTAGATTGAGGATGTTTATAGCAGTGCTGCCCCAGATATCTTCCGGGGCCAGAAACGAGTGTTTCACATGTTTTTGTTCCATTCCAAATAAGGATAATGTCTCTAACCTTCCTGAGGATGTTACGAATTAGCAATAATACGCAGTCTGATATTTATTCTAAATGTCACTCTAAATTTTAACAGTATGGCTCAAATTTTTAAAAAAAGATTTTATTTATTTATTTGTGGGAGAGAGAGAGTGCAAGCAGGGGGAGCAGCAGGCAGAGGGAGAGGGAGAAGCAGGCTCCCCGCTGAGCAGGGAGCCCGATGAGGGACTCGATCCCAGGGCCCTGGGGTCATGACCTGAGCCAAAGGCAGATGCTTAACCCACTGAGCCAATATGACCCAGTATGGATCAAATTAACACAAGATTTCTAGGTCAGGAAACACCTAATAAGATGGCAAGGAGTTAAAAACAGACAACCTGAGAGCAGGCAAGAAACAAGGTATAAAGAAGTGCTTAGCAATATGGAGTGGGGCCCGGCAGCTGGGTTGGAATTCAAGGTCAGGGCCCTAATTAGGAATATGGTAAGAATAAAGCTGAGTCCCTGGTTCAGAGCAACTGTCGCAGTAGGTAAGTAAACCAGATAGAAACGTAGTCACGGGACCCAATGCAGGCAACTAATAATTGGGTCTGGGGTATAAGTCACAGTGTTCTAGCAGGGTCAATGGCTAGGTTGAGTGTATGCAGTCATGTGAGTTATGGAACTCAGACTCCTTCATTTCCCCTTAACAAATAAGTAGGATTTGTTCCAGAACTTGGGGGGCTGGCTGAATCTATAGGCGTGGGGTTGGGTTACTCAAGTGGATTCAGCTGTGAGAATTGGTTTGCTTTTTTACTTCCCAAGTATAAATCAAACACTTTTCATAACTGTATGTTTTTTCCTAGGGATTTGATTAGATTTGGGTTTACTTTTTAAGAATCCCTTGTGGGTGGTGCTCTTTATCCTATATTGGATCTTGACATCAGGAGGCCTATACTGTCTGGGGTCTCACTTTTTATAATACTAGGGTTGATGAGTGGGGTTCACTTAGTTGGTTCAGGCTGATTTTTGCATTATAGTATCCTATCAAGCTTCAAGCTGATTTTAGCAGTCACCAATGATCATGGCCTAGGTCCATTATTTCATTAGAAGGAGGAAATTGTTGATTTTCCAATGCTATCATTTCTTCTGCATTAACTAGAACTCTATAAAGAAGAAATTTTTAAAAAAAAGATTTTAAAAATTTATTTGGCAGAGAGATAGAGAGAGAGCACAAGCAGAGGAGTGACAGAGGGAGAGGAAAAAGCAGTCCCCCCCGGCAGGGAACCCAACGTGGGGTTTGATCCCAGGACCCTGGGATCATGACCTGAGCCGAAGGCAGACTCTTAACCAACTGAGCCATCCAAGCGCCCCTATAAAGAAGAAATTTCCCTCATCAACATAGTGTCTATCTTGAAATGCAGTTTTTATAGGAAAGGTAGGACAACTGTTTGATTTTTTGCCTTGTGGTTACCGATTTTCGGAATGATTTTGGTGTCCAAGTAAGCTTCAGTGGTGACTAACATGTTTTTATCAGCTCATGATGAATTCAGAGATTTTTGTATATTGGATGTGTCTCAGTAAGTCAGTGATTTTTTTTCCACTTTGATACTCCAATTGCCCCATAGTAGGCTAGTGGGAGCCCCTTTAAAGGTTGACTCATGAGGCCTCTTGGCATGACCATAATAGTTGTTGATAGCTTCCTTGCTTTCCTGCACAAGAAGACCTGCCCAGCTCATCTAGGACAGTCCTTGTCCCAGACCTGGAGTCAGCGATTTCTCTAAGGAATCCTGTTTATTTAGTGGGGGATAATATTCAGAGATCATAATTTGTGTCCGGGTCCTCATTGCTATCAGGTGGTCATTGCTTATGGGACTCTTCAGTGGTCAGGGAAGAAATGACCTTTTTGTCTAACAAACCTGAATTTATGGTGATATTTCCGATTCAAATTGGACACTGCAGGGTTTTTACCTAGCTTCGAATTTGTATATGTATCTCCTTTCTGTTATTTTGAACATCTTGGTTCTTAATAGCATTAATGTAGTTGCCTATAATATAACTTCTTATAAAAATAAAAATAAAACCATTATCATTAACAATAAAACTACCGAACGCAGTTTAGAATTTCTTTGTAGTTCTCTATGTCCTGACAGTATATCCAATTTGAGGTGTCCAGTCAAAACTCTGTGTTTTGAAGTCAAGGTGAAATAATTCTTTTCTCCATATTGTTTTGTCACCAATTTAGTATAAAGTTCAGTTCATTTGTTTCCATTTGCTTTCTATTTTTAGGGATTTTTTCTTTTTGATTAATTTAGTTCCAAAGTCAATGTATATAACAAGGTATATTTAAAGAAATCCCAATATCATCCCTGTGTTGTCCACCCTACCCCTTTATTATTTTTATTTATTATTTTATTTTATTTATTTATTATCTTTATTATTGTTTATCCTTCTGTTGTGTCATTTTTTAAAAACATTTTATTCATTGGGGAGAGACAGAGAGTGAACCTGAGGAGGTACAGTGGGAGAGGGACAGGCAGACTCCCTGCTGAGTGGGGAGCCTGACGTGGGGCTGGATCCCACGACCCTGAGATCATGACCTGAGCCAAAGGCAGACGCTTAACCAACTGAGCCACCCAGGGGCCTCTTTATGCTGTATCGTTTTGAAACTATAAGTGAATGTATGTATGTGGGGGTGTATTATGTTTCCCTTCAGATTAGTCTACTAAAAAGGTGCCATAATAGAAGCATTGTTTTACTCTTGCTTTTCCCCCTAGTAATAGATCCTGTTGGTATACCATATCAGAATATGGAAGTCTTCCTCATTCTTTAATTTTTTAAAATAGCTGAATAGTGTACCCTTTGTGTCTTTGTGTCTATGTGCCATAGTTTATTTAAGCAGTCCCCAGCTGGCAGACTTTTGAGTTGCTTCCAGTGTTTTGCTACTACAAATGATTCTCCATCATATGGCCTTACACATATACTATTTTGGTTTTGTCAGTCCATGTGTAATAACATGGCTGTACTTACTAATGTGAGCTTCAGCTGAGCAAGACTATTTCCATATCCTCGTAGCTGTTCAATCGTAAAAGCTCTTTGCCAATCTAGTGTTGATGAATTCTGGCACAGGAGTAATCCTAAAGATGGCAAATATATACACAAGTCACTTATAACTTGCTGTCTCTCAGTTTCCCCCAAATGCGTCATATTCCCTCTAGTCTTTGGACCTTTGTTCTTCCACAGCCCATTGTCCCTAGAATTCTTACCCTCCAACATGAATTCTAACGTGAACCTTTCCTAGCTTACTGTTTTGTTTCCTCTGTCCTCTGAATGTATTTTAAAGCTTTTAAGTTTGTAGTTTGACTATCCAAGGTGTCTTCAATGATGCTTATCTTCTTTCTGCAATTAGGATATACTGCTGTTAAATGGCAGAAGTATCTTGGTTTTGGGGCACCTGAGTGGCTCAGTTGGTTGGGTGTCCGACTCTTGATTTTGGCTCGGGTCATGGTCTTGGGATCATGGGATTGGGGCTCAAATGGGGGGGGGAGTCTGCTTGGGATTTCCTCTCCTTCTTTCTCTGCCCCTCACCCTGCTCTTGCGAGCTCTCTCTGTCTTAAATAAAAAAGTAAATCTTTTTTTAAAAAAAGAAGTATCTTCGTTTTGTTCTCAAGATCCAAATGTAAAATCATGGGTGACTTGGGCAGGTTTCTCGGAGCCTGTTTCCTTACCTGTAAATTGAAAAGAATGGGTTAGTGACTTCTAACTCTCTGTCTGTAACTTCTATGAGTTTATATAATTTCCTAATTGTTTTCAGTTTCCTCTGACCACCTTTTTTTTAAGTTTCCTTTTTTTAGTGATCTCTACACCCAAGTGGGACTTGAACTAAGAACCCTGAGATCAAGAGTTGCCTGCTTTTGTAACCGAGCCAGCCAGGTGCCCCTCACTGCCTTTTTATTTCCTCTTGGCAAGAGAGAAAAGTGAGCTATAGGTCTTTCCTAAGCTGAAGGCATCTAATACTTAGGAGTTCTCTCTAACTAAAAAGAAAACTTAGAAAAGAAAAGCCATTTTACATGTTATTCTGACCATTGAGTGAAAATCCTTTTATCATTCTGTATTTGATGTTATTGTTGATGTTTCTTTGTTTTTTATTGTTGTGGGGTTTTTTGTTTGTTTGTTTTTGTAGCTGCTGGCTAGGTACTACTCAAATCTGTATTTGTTTGATTTGATAATTTATTTACTTATCCAGCAAATATTTGTTGAAGGCCTTCTATGTGCCAGGCACCATTCGGTTATGACTGGCTTTGCTCCTTTTGTTGTATTTTGTTTTTAGCCGTAGCTTGAGCTCCAAATCTGTTTTCTTTTTGGGGGGCTTCTAATTATAAATTCAAACAATTTCCAGAACAGAAACTTCTATAGAACAAATTTAAGCAATTTTCTTGACTAAACTATAAACCCGATTGATCATGTGACTTAAGTAGGTGGAAGTTATTTAGCAAGTCTCATTCATTTTTGAATTATCGGACCAATAAAATTAAAAGACAAAAAGGAACTGACTTTTTGCCTTTTTCTTTTCTTTTTTCTTTTTTTTTTTCTTTGGTTTTGCTAAGTGGGGCTGTTAAAAGGAGGCAACTCCCACCATAAGATAAAACAAAACAAAACACTTCAGTGCCTAGTGCTCGCTTTGGCAGCACATATACTAAAAACATTTCAGTGCCTAGAAAATATTAAAAGGGAAATATTCATAAGAAACTTGTAATAAAGGAAATTCGTTCAAATTGAATAGAAGTGTCGAGTCACAGAACATTCCTTGTATTATCCTCTTTGTTTTTCTTTTTGTTTTGCCACGGACTTGTGTAAACTGTTAGGTCCTAGTCCCAGTATGTGGAGTGGGGTTTGGGATTCATTATTTTAGGATGAGAACTCTGTTTTATTCTGACTTGTCTTCCCATTGTGCAAAGGCTCCAGGAGATAATCATCAAATTCAGTTGAAGTCTATCTTTGGAGTTAATGTGTTTTCACAAAAGCAGGATTGTTTTGACTGAGGAGGTGGAATGTTATGCTGTGAATTACACTGGTGAAGTAAAAAAAAAATGGCTTTGTATGCAGTTAAGTAATTGTAGCTCAGATTTTACAAATGAGGAAGGAGACACAGAAAGGTTAAGTGAGTGAGCTCCCTCAACTCAGTGAGGCAGGAAAACAGACAAGAATACAGCAAGACTCTGACTTCTAAGACCATGTAACCACTCAGCTACAATCAGAAATTGAAACAGGTTGGGGCAACTGGGTGGCTCAGTCGGTTAAGCTTCCAGCTCTTGATTTCGGCTCATGTCATGATCTCAGGGGTGTGGGATCCAGTCCCCAGTGCGGCTCCGTGTTCAGCAGGGAGTCTGCTGAGATTCTCCCTCTGCCCCTCCCACTGTATGTGGGAACACTCTCTTTCTAAAAATAAATCAATGCATAAAATCTGGAAAAAAAAAAAGAAATGAGAAGAGGTGAACTGTGATTTACAACAGCTTTGACTGACTCGTTACCTGAATGATCCAGGTTGACTTTTCAAGCAAATATGCGTGGGTTTAAAACCCTAGTCTCAGGCCAAACAAAATTTGCTTCATTTGTGTTACACCTGGCTCTGGAATAAATGTAAGTTTTGCCTCAGCTCGCTAGAAGAAAGTGAATTGTAACAATGGTCTTCCAAAGTCCCACTTAGTGAAATTTGGTGAAGATGCTTAGTTTCGTGGATTTGACAATCAGTGATTATCCCCAGCATTCTCACAGCTTCCTCCTGCAAACTGGACTAATCTGGAGCTCAGAGATCCCAGAATTCTATGATTTTCTCCATCTTCTGACCCATAGGCTGATCCTGAATCAATTAGATCAGGGACTATCCGTTTTGACAAGATTTTCTAAAGGTTTTGTGTATGTCGTGTGTCCAAAGCCATTTTTTTTTTTTTATCATCAGTGGAGTACAGGGAAATTTTTGCTTTGCTTAATTTCAATTTTATTTTTTGGTGTAAAAATCCCGAGAGTCTGCAAGAGACCATGTTGGACCCCATCCATATTATTATGAGTAATCTCATACTATTCTCTCTAGTCCTCCTCATCCTCTGAGGTTAAATTTTATCCCACTGTTTGAAAGGAAAAAGCCAAGGCTTAGAGAGGCAGAATTTCAAGTGGCCTTGGAGGATTATAGGGCTGTCACGTGAGGTAGCTGTGAGGCACCAAGCTTCCCCCATGAACCCAGACAGAGTCCTCAGAGGATGTGGTCCCTTTAAGACTAGGAGAGGACCCAGAGAGGACCTGAGCAGAAAACCTGGCCAATATCCGAAGACCTTGTTGACACAACCTCACTTCTCCCGAGAAGCCCTTGAGGCTATTTTGTGTGGCTGGGTTCCTGCCTTGCTAGGGTTTCCACTTCCCTGGTTCCCCCTGTGTCTGCTCTAACCCTGGCCCCACATTTCCAGAACCAGATTGCTTGATCAAGAAAAGGATGCTTATTTGGTTAATGTTCATGATCTGTCTCCCTCCCCAAGTGTCTCCGCTCTTTCATTTCATTTTATTTGAAAGAGAGAGCATGAGAGACAGAGAGAGAGAGAGAGAGCATGAGAGAGAGAGCACAAGCAGGGGGAAAGGTAGAGGCAGAGGGAGAAGCAGACTCCCCATGGAGCAGGGAGCCTGATGCTGGACTCGATCCCAGGATGCTGGACTCGATCCCAGGACGCTGGGATCATGACCTGAGCCGAAGGCAGATGCTTAGCTGACTGAGCCACCCAGGAGCCCCTCACTCTTTCTTTCTTACCTTAATTCCTCTGACCTGAATCTTAGTCCATGTGGCCTAGCAGGTACCAGCCACAGCTCGCTTTTGCTCATGCCCGTTTAAGGATCCTCTGTGGCCACCCTCACCTTGAACCTCTCTACTCACCCTCACCCTTTCCAGCTCTGATCCCATCCCCGGGTCTTCTGTCCTTGCCCATCATTGGGGGATTCGAACTGATTGTACAGCTCAGATTTGCTCCCTGACATGTATTCGTTTGCACCCATTTATCCCAAATGTATGTATTCGTTGAGCATCTACTGTTCGTCTCCGTGGGAGGCCCCGAGGATAAAGTGGTGCACGAGACAGTGTATGGTTCCTGTTCTCATGGAGTTTGGAATTTAGCAAGAGAGGTGCTCATTAATCTAATAACCGCACTCATGAATATGTAAGCACAAACTGAGATAAGCGCTCTGAAAAGGAGCACATTTTCATGAAGGTATATAAAAAGGTAAGTTTAGGGGCACCTGGGTGGATCAATGGGTTAAAGCCTCTGCCTTCAGCTCAAGTCATGATCCCAGGGTCCTGAAGCCTGCTTCCTCCCCTCTCTCTCTCTCTGCCTGCCTCTCTGCCTACTTGTGATCTCTGTCTGTCAAATAAATAAATTTTTTTTAAAGAAAAAGGTAAGTTTACCTTGACTGGGGTGGGGGCGTTGGGATGAGGAAAGACTTCCCTTGGGAAATGACCCTTTGGCTGAGACATGCCCATGTCGTTATGAATAGAGCAGTCGGGGGTGGGGTGTGTGTTGGGGCCCCTTGGAGTGTGACTGGCAGACTGCCTAGAACAGGGAAATTGATGGAGGGCCTCAGCTGCTGTGTTCTGGCCCTCCCAATGGGCTGTTCCCTCCTGTCATTGTGTCCACTGGGGAGCCTAAGGCATGTTACTGCCGGGAGATAAATGGACTGCTTTGTTGGCCACCTTTGGCTCCAGGACTTCAAGAAGCTTCCTTAAACTGCGTGGCAGCCCAGACCGCTTCTATTCCACCTTCGCTCCTCTCTCCCTTCATCAGGGTCAGGCTTTCATCACAACTCCCTTCCTCTTTCCTTACACATGCTCACATCTCTTGTGAAAATCTTGCCACGGTTAGTTTTGTCTTGACGTGTGCTTCTGGGAGGACCTCACATAACGCGCATAGAGTGGGCATCCGAATCACAGGCTATCATTACTTCTGGGGCCTAGATCTGACTTGCATGACATAAAAGAAGACCGAAAGCTGTGAAGCTTCCAAAAACTCATTGTTGGTGGCTGCTGGGGGCTAGCAGCATGTCCCGCCATGCCCTTCTGCCATCCAGAAGCTGGGGAAAGATGTCCGAGCAGGGGTCTTGGGGACACTGTTATCTTTATTTCCCACCATCCTGCATTGCTGCCTCTTGTCTGTCTTCCTGGCTACAGCTTTCCCTCTTTTGCTCCAGACTGTTGCTACAAGTGCCGAGTAATTACCCAAGGAAATATGGGTAATATAGTAGAGAACATAGAATACCTCTTTCCAGAAGATTATCTCATCCAGTCAGGGCCTCTCTTACAGGTTCCTCAAAGCTCATTGATCTCGGTTTGGGCCTTTCCACAAATTCTGTGCCATATTTTTTGTCTTCCTAAACCTGAAATCTTTTCTTTTGCACACTGAATTTAAAATGCCCTTCTGTTTTGAACTTGACTTGAAGGGACAGTGAATATTCTAGAGAGAATCAGATCAGAGAAGGAATCTTAGCTCCACACCTCTTCCTTTATGTGAGACTTTGGGCAAGTTACTTAAGTATGAGCTTCAATTTTCATATTATAAAACAGTCAATAACACCTGCCTCCCAGGATAGATGTGAAGATTAAATGACCTAGAGCATACAATAGGACTTAGTACATAGTAGCTATGGAAAATGCCAGATCCCTTTTAACTCCCACACCACCCTTCCTCTTGTCATTCTTAACTCTTGTTTACTTCCCTGGATGCCTAGCCCCACAGCACTTTGTCCTTCTCAAAACAGTGAGGCCTTGAGAGATGATTTCTTGTTAAAGTTTTCCACATCCCAAATAAGTCCTTTCTCTTACTCATTATCTTTTATTATTCCAGACTTTGGTACATTCAAAACGTGAATGAAAACATTCAGCTCATCCTAGAGACACGGAACATATAGGGCCACAAGAGGAAAACAATTAAAACCTACAGACCAGGCTCCATTCATGTGTTCACCAAATATTTCTTGACTTTATAACATCCCCACTGCGTGACACATAAGTGTTCCATGGCTTCCTTTTCCAGGCTAGACAGCATAAAACAGGGAGCAGTGTAAAATGTGTTCAACTATCAGGGTTCCAAAATACACCAGGCCACAACTCACAGGAGAGACTGGTCTACTGGTAGACCGCTCTCTCCTTAGGCCCTGGTGCCTCCCCCTTCCCCCCAGGTTGTAGAGATCTGTTCTTACTCTACAGCTATTCTGTTTTCTAACTAGGTAACCTTGGACAAGTTCCTTAACCTTGAAGACAGTGTTTATTCACTTGCAAAATAGAGTGAAGACAAATATTTTTCTCCAAATGTTGTCAAGAGGATTAAATGACCTGACTCCTATAAAGGGCTTAACACTGTGCCTGGCATATTGTAAGTGCCCAAAACCTGTCCCCTTCCCCCTGTGTTATCAGCACCACTAAAAGCTTGGAGGCTCAGATTTTACTAGTTCACACCATTTCCCCCTTTCTTTGGAAAGGCCAACTTGGAGACTTAGTAGCTATGAGCCTTTGGTAAGTCATTTAATATGGCTAAACCTCAACAGTGAGATCTATAAAATGGGGAGACGCATGGCCCCAATTTCGTAAGACTGTTGGGAAGATTACATGACACAGTTGGGGGAAGGCCCTTAGCCTGGTACCTGGAAGAACCCGGGGAACACGCATTGCAAGTTGGCTGTCAGAATGACAAAATTCCTTTCCCAAGCTCTCTGTCCCCTCCCACAGTCCCTTTCTATCTCCTATTTCTGGGGTGGGGCTCTGTTTAGAGGAAGCCGAAAATACTTGCTCCCAGGAACAATCTCTTTATTCCTAGAAAGACCTCTTTTCTACTTTATTATGTAGGCAATTATATCCCTTTTGACTAAATCTCCCCATTTCAGACTCTGCCCTAGGCTTAGGCTTTTATCCCCAAAGGATCCATAACTGTGTTTTATGAAGCAGAAGACTAGCACACTCCTCCTCTTAACACACACACACACACACACACACACACACACACACACACACACAGAGTCTCCAGTCATTGTCATCGTTAATGTTAGCAGTGTCTGTGGTCCCCTGCTCCACGTGGATTCTATAATTTTGAAAAAGCAATTTTCCTTTCCTGCGATAGAATGAGTCAGTAAATAAGAGATTTCATGCATCAGTGTCAGACCAAGAGGCCTCATTGACTATCCTGCGTGTCCTCTCCACTTTTAGCAATTTCAATCTAGAAGTGCCTCTGACCTATTAATGTCAAAGGCAGTGTGCTCAGCCTCCAGCAGCCTCCGCTAGCCTGTGCGAGCATGCTTTGGCCTACAGGTGCATTAATGCCATTCCGATCCGCAGAAACCTTTGAGTCAGCCTGTGTGGTGAGAGAGGAGAAAAACATGTGTTGTGGGGTGGCGGGGTGGAAAAGGGCAGAAATAACGGAATTATAAAGCACACACTTACCAGGTTATAGGAAACATTAAACCAAACAGCCTGTACAGTCCATTTGCTGAAAAGACATTTAATTATTTCAGCAAGAACTAGTTAGAGATGGGAGCTCATAAAATAAACAGAGAGACACTAGCATTTGATTTTAATGCCTTTCTATTTTGCCACAGGCCACAATTTAATTAAAATTCTGAATAGAAATTTTAAGACGACACATTCTTCTCCCTAGCAGCCAGACAATAGAGAAAAAACATACCCAATATCATCCTGGAATTTTGGATGCTTTAACGAAATGCCCAAAGCTAGGTGATCTTTGCCAGCTGCCCCCACCCCTAGCCTCCCGTGGATGAGAGACATTTGCAGTCCTTAGGCTTGCTGTTTAAATCTAGGCCGAGTGCCCACAGGTCGTAGAAACTTCACTGTTTTAGAGAAAAAGGCAGAATTGATTATTGAAAAGCTGATCAAAAGAGGTGGAGGTTCGTGTGGGTTTTTGGGGAAGAGATGTGGTTTTCATGATGTGATTCCATTGGTAGAGCAAACACTGAATCCGAATTCAGGAATTCTGGGTTCTAGCCCTGGCTCTATTCATTAAATATTTATTTTAATCTTCTCCTTTGTTCAACTTTGCCATTCATGAAATGGGATAGGCAAGGCCATAATCCTTTCAGGTCTCTCCAGTGGTAATATTCCATGTCTTTCCATAGGAAGATAAATATGGCTGGAGGATAGAAATGGCCACAAATTCAAACAGTATGGAAATGAGGGCAGTTCTTCCAGCTGAGGTTCCAGAAGGAATTACATAAGTTGACACATGTATTTCTTTTGTTAATATCTAGTTATTAGACAATGCCTGGCTCATAGTAGGTGCTCAATAAATATTTATTGGCTGAGCATATGACTCTTCTAGAAAATTTTAACTCTGTTTCTTTCTTTCTTTTTTAAATTTTAATTTATTTAAAACATTTTATTTATTTACTTGACAGAGAGAGAGAGATCACAAGTAGGCAGAGAGGCAGGCAGAGAGAGAGGGGGAAGCAGGCTCCCCACCAGAGCAGAGAGCCCAATGCAGGGCTCGATCCCGGGACCCTGAGATCATGACCTGAGCTGAAGACAGAGGCTTTAACTCACTGATGCACCCAGGTGCCCCTTAATTTTAATTTTTTACAAAGTTTTTATTTATTTATTTATTTGAGAGAGGACAAGCTGGAGAGAGAGGCAGAGGGAGAGGGAGAGGAAGAAGCAGACTCCCTGCTGAGCAGGGAGCCAGATGTGGGACTCTATCCCAGGACCCTGGGATCATGACCTGAGCCGAAGCCAGAGGCTTAACAACTGAGCCACCCAGGCGACCCCCTTTTAAAAAAAAATAATAATTTAGGGCCACCTGGGTGGCTCAGTGGGTTAAAGCCTCTGCCTTCAGCTCAGGTCATGATCCCAGGGTCCTGGGATTGAGCCCCTCATGGGGCTCTCTGCTCGGCAGGGAGCCTGCTTCCCTTCCTCTCTCTCTGCCTGCCTCTCTGCCTGCTTGTGATCTCTGTCTGTCAAATAAATAAATAAAATCTTTTTTAAAAAGTATGAAAACTCTTTAAAAAATAATTTATTTTTTTATTTGGCAGAGAGAGAGCACAAGCAGGTGGAGCAGCAGGCAGAGGGAGAGGGAGAAGCAGTTGGGAGCCTGATGAAGGACTCTGATCCCAGGACCACAACCCAAGCCTAAAGTAGAAGCTTAACGACTGAGCCACCCAGGTGCCCCTGTTTGTTTGTTTGTTTCTTTTTTTTTTAATTTATTGAGAGGGGAGAGAGTGTGTGCATTCGAGGGAGCACGAGTGGGGAGGGGCAGGGGGAGAGGGAGAAGCAGACTCCCAGTGGAGCAGGGAGCCAGATGTGGGGCTCCATCCCAGGACCCTAAGATCATGACTTGAGCCGAAGGCTGACACTTAACCAACTGAGCCACCCAGGCGCCCCTCCATGAGGGATTTTTAAAATTATTATCTATACACCAATTAGGTAAAATCCTAGGGACAGCAATAATTTGCATCTTTCCTCAGCATAAGTTGTGTGGTTTTGCTTAACCTGGTGGATTTAATAGCCAAAGGCCTGAAAAATGCTTTCTGTCACCATCTCACTTTCCATTCATTTCTCTATATTTATGGCAAAAGAGAAAAGCATTATTTAAATATTGGATTTTTCTGTTGCGCATAGAAAGTTCAGGAAGCTCCTCTGAACCTGAGCAGACCCTTTATGTTGGAAGCTCTATCCCTTATCAGCAGGAATAATAAAACCTCTGAGTCTAAGTCTTAAAATTATTTTGGTCAGTCTGTCTTCTGATGCTTGATTCCCTTTGACAATATTTCCAATGGAATAGTACTTTCTGGCAATGGCTCAGGTCTCTCTTATCTTATAAATGACCTCTCTTAACTACGGTTCTGAGTTCAGGTGGCTACAACAGAATACCGCGGACTGCGTGGCTGATTAACAACAGAAATGTATTTCTCACAGTTCTGGAGACCAGGAAGGCTAAGATCAAGGCCCTGGCCCATTCAGTGTCTGGCAAGAGGCTGCTCTGGTTTCTCGAAGGCTGTCTTCTCTCCGTGTCCTCTCATGGCAGGAGGGGCGAGGGAGCTTTCTGGGGCCCCGGTTACAAAGGCACAAATTCCATTCATGACAGCCCCACCTTCGTGATCTCATCATCTGCCAAGGGGCCCACCTCCAAATACTGTCACCTTGGGAGTTAGGGTTCCATAAAGAAATTCTGGAGGGATGCACACATTTGGTCTATAGCAGATGCCCCCATTCATCCATTTTTTTTTCTTCCTGCTCCAACTAAAGCTTCTAAACTGGTAGCTTCCACTTCCGTGCTCCCGATTCACTCCCCCATTCACTTCTCCCTGTGCTGTGATTCAGCAATGACACCGTTCGCCTAAGGTCGTGGGCCACCTCCACTGCCAAACCAATGTATACTTATCTTGCAGCTTTACAGCGCGTGAAATAATAACCACTCCCTCCTTGAAATCTTCCTTCCTTTGACTACTATGCCAATCCCCTGTCCTTTTTTTTTTCCTCTTACCTCTTACCTCATCCTCTGGCTCTGTTTCCTTGGCTGGACTCTTCAGTGTTGTTGTTTCCCAAGGCTCTAATCTTGACCTTGTACTCTGTCCTGTATGCTTTTCCTAGACAGTCTAAACCACTACCATTTGATTTATTTTTTTATTTCTATTTTTTTATTTTTTAGTAGCCTCCATGCCCAATGTGGGGCTTGAACTCATAACTCTGAGATCAGGAGTCTCATGCTCCACTGACTGAGCCAGCCAGATGCCCCTAAACCACTGCCATTTATGTACAGATGACCCAAAACCTCACCTTGAACCTAGATTTCTCTTCTAAGCTCCGTATTCATTCATATGGCTGCTATATTCATTCATTCATAATCTGCATATTTAAATGACAGCGTATCAGCCCCTGGATGCCTTAGAGGTTCCTCACCATGTCCCACCTGGATTGTTGCCGCTATCTTCTGTCTCTTCCTCATTCCATTCTCCATGCTTACAGCTGAGTAATTTCTAAAACTCCAGATCTGATAGGGCCACTCTCCAGCTCAAAATTACTTCGTCGTTCTCCATGGCTTAGAGTATAAATCTAAACTTCTCCGTAGGTCTTATAAGGCCTTTTGTGATCTTTACCCTTTTCTCTAGGTTTATCTCTGTGCCCATTTGTCCTTCCACTCTGCAACACTGAGCTACATGATTCATCTGATAATATCATGTCCTTTCATGATGTCTGAGCCCTTGCATGGGTAGTCGGCTTAAGTGTAGCTATCTCTGGGAAATCATCTCTAACTCAGATTCTCACCACTCTACTCTCCTGTTGTGCCATATGTCAATCTTCATTATAACTCTGATTGCTTCTATTGTGTGTTGGTTTGATGAAATACTCATCTCATAGTTCTTTTTTTAAAAAAGATTTTTTTTATTTATTTGTGAGAGGGAGACAGAGATAGTAAGAGAGAGACAGGTGGGGGAAGAGGGAGAAGCAGGCTCCCTGCCGGGCAGAGAGCCTGACACGGGGCTCGATCCCAGGACCCTGGGATCACAACCTGAGCCGAAGGCAGACCCTTAATGGACTGAGCCTCCCAGGCGCCCTCATTTCCTAGTTCTAAAGATGAAGTGAGGGGCAGTCTTTCTTGTTAGGTGAGTGTACCTTTAGGGCAGGTCATAGATTTCCAGGCTATGGATGGAAGACTAGCAGGCACTTATAATACTTTCTGTTCTTCTGAGTTCCGTTGGGGAAGATAAGGGTACATTTCTCAACCAAGGCGGGGGAGTAAGGGTGACGTTTTAGTTTTGCTCTGAGTAAGTCATGGTGTTAGCAGAATAACAGGTGAAGTGGACTTGTCCTAATAGCCCATGGGCTCTCAACAAAGCTGAGTCCTATCTTGGCCATCTGGCCAAGTGATAACCTTTGTCAGTGGATTCCAGCAATGGTATGTCCCCTATTTGCTTCCTGTTGTTCCGGATGTCCCTTCTTTTAATGATAGGTCTTGTCCTAATTATTATGGGGGAGAGGGGTAGCCAGACGGCTAGGGTCTGGGTAGCCTAATTCTATTAGGCTAAGGAGTGCTCGCTTCGGCAGCACATATATATATTAGGCTAAGGATAACTAAATATTTAGGGGCTGGGATGCATATTAGGCATAATACATACATATATATATATATAATATGCATAATAAGCGTATTAGGCATAAGGATAACTAAATATTATATATATAATATATACACACATATATGCTTATATATTATATAATATGTATAATATGCATAATAAGCGTATTAGGCATAAGGATAAGTAAATATTTCGAGGTTGGGATGCTCAAGTCTATCAGGGGAGATCCAGCATTTAGAGGCTAGAGTTGAGTTCTCCAGACAAATATAGCTCATCAGGGCTTTGAAAAATTCGAAAGAGCCTATTACAAAAAAATCAAAATAGTGGTAACCTCATTGTGGTGGGGTGTGATTAATCTTGTGTTACAGGAGAAGTTTCTGGTATGCTGTTGCATTTTATATATTGATCTGGGTGGTGGTTACATTGGCGTATACATAAATAAAAATTTATTGAGTGATTCACATAAGCCTTGTACACTTTACTGTGTGTATATTATATCCCATTTTAAAGAGAGAGAGAGAGAGAAACTGAAGGGAAAATATATGTAACGGAAAAAGTAGCCCATCACAATTTATATTTCAAACAAAGCTTGGCACCCACATTCAAACTGCTGTATTGTAATCATGTTTTACCTAAGGCCCGTAGAGGACAAACTGGTGACCAAAGGAACAGAGTTTCCTTCCAACAGTATTTCCTTAGAGGCACTTGGGCCCCTGCAAAGACCCTTGTCTCTTTGCCTGCCCATCATTCTCATTGTATGTCAAGCTTTTTGAGGTCAGGGATTGTGCCTTTCTCGTATGCATTCCAAATGCGTAATGCAGAGTGAGTGCTTAATCAACAGGCCTCTTTATGACAGTTAATACTCTTTCCTGCAAAAGACTAAGCAGGCGAAGATATCCCTTCAGCTTCCATCCTACTTTTCCGTGTTCCTCACCTCCATTTCAGTGCCCATGTGCCCTGCCTGTCACCCCCACCCCGGCTCCCTGCTCTTGTAGCCAGAGGAACCACTTGCCTGGTGGGGGGGGGGGGCTACGCCTGTCCCATATTAGGCGTTCAGTAGACACTTCATGACTGAGGCAGAGAAGCAAGGTTCCCGGGTGCCGGTGTAAGTGGGGGTGCTGAGCGAGTTGAGGATATCAGACAGCGGGAAGGTGTGTTAGGTCACGGGTGGAAATGGAGCCGAGGACAGGTGCTGCTAGCAGCAACACACTAGAAAAGAAAGTCAAGAAATAGCACCAAGGCCCAGAAACCAGAACCAAGTCTGGGGCCCTGGGGCCTGGAATGCCAAGCCAAGGAGTGTCCTGCCGCAGGAGTCAAAGTCAAGAAGAGCCAGAGCTAAGCCAGGGGAGATTCATGGTAAGCTGTGATCAAGCCCCAAAGAGACTCAGTTGCCCAGGCTGATAGTTCTGTGTTGGCGGGACTATGATTCTTTTCGGTTTATGCCTTGTCTGTCCATCTTGCCCTGGCTGCGTACATTTCTTTGGTTGTCTGCTAGCTCACATTTTCTTACCAGGGGTTTAGCCAATCATAAGAACAGCTTGCAGTAGTAGAGTCCTTTAAAGTCTGCAAAATGCTTTTGCAAGCATTAAATTCCTATAGTGACCCTACAAGGGAGTCACAGAGGCTGTTACCATTGCCACTGAACAGATAAGGAAACCGAGACTCAGAGAAGTGCCCGACGTCATACACGTAGTAATTGGCATTAGAGCCAGAAGCCAACTCTTAGGAGCGCAAGTTCAATGAACTTTTTTTTTTTAAATTACACTGTAGATGTCTGATAGGGATCTAGGGGATTACCTTGCCCTTTGATATTTACCTTTTCGTAAGGGATTCTTGAAAATGTGAAAGCCTTTCAGAAGTAGAGAAGTGACTTTTGAATGGTGGAAATTTGGGGTATTTTTACGGAAGGTGGGGGATGTTTTCGGTCTGGAGATTCTGCATGGGTGTTCCCAAAGGGTAACATGTAGTTGGCAGCTTCGTCTGTGTTCTCCTGAGAATAGCCCTGCTATCTGGGCTTTATGTTACCTCCACCTGGGCCTCTGTGGGTGGTAGTAAAGGATCATCCTTTGTCTCTTGCTCTACAGATCAGGCAGTACAGCAGGGTCGTAAAAGCAAAGACCTTGGAACCAGTTGGCATGGGCTGGAATTGCATCTTGGACATGTACTAACTGTGGAATTCTGGGCAAGTTCCTTTCCTTCTCTGGGCCTCAGTTTTGTCACCTGTGAGATGGGCAATAATAGCAGCATTTACCTCACAAGGATTAGATGATTTAACATATGTAAATACCATAGAACAGTTCTTGGCATATAGTAAATGCTACAGAAGTGTTACTTGGGTTGTTTTAAAAATTATTGGCAGCATTTGTTGTTGTTTCTTTAGATTTTATTCGTTTGTGCACAAGAGAGAGCGCAAGAGGAGGGGGAAGGGCAGGCAGAGGGAGAAGCAGGCTCCCTGCCGAGCAGGGAGCCCAAGATGGGACTCAATCCCAGGACTCTGGGATCACAACCTGAGCCATGATCCCAGGACTCTGGGATCATGACCTGCCAAAGGCAGACACTTAACTGACTGAGCCACCCAGGCGCTCCTATTGGCAGCATTTGTATTATTATATATCCTTCCGGTGAGAACTATGTGGGATAAAGGTGTAAATACGAGTGTTCCCAGGGATGCCAAATCAGGTAGGGTGAGAAGAGCATCTTTGGGAAGATCCACAGGTTGTTCGGAGATCTGTGATCCCGTATGCCCCTGAGGGCTCTGGAATATTCATTTTGCCAAGAGTCAATGCACCAGAGAAAGTAAGAAGTGTCATTTTCCTGGGCCACAGATGATGGCAGCTTATTTCCAGAGTGGCTTCCCTCCCAGTGAGGGACGTGTCATTATAATCACCAAATCACATGATAGAGCGGTGCTCCTCTGAACCCCAAATGACAGAATGTTTCACCTTGCATGTGTGAAGATTTATATTTAATGCCATGAAATTGTCAAGGGAGTGGGTGCCCTTTTATTCCCTGGGTTCTTGGATGGGGAGCAGGCCCCCTTGGGGCCAAGGGTAGGTGTGACCATTGAGAAACAGGGGTGGAAGGTAAGTACTAGAAGCTCACTCTTCATTGTCAGAAAGCAATTGAGATGTGCAGAGTCCCAGCCTCTCCTCTGGCTGTTCCAGAAAGCCTCTGCTGTCACTCCAGCTCCCTCTGATCACTCGAGAGCCCTACCTGCCACTCAGTTTGGCACTTAATTATATACTGCCTAAGGTGAAAATCTCCCTCCGCAATGATAGGCCTGTTCCAAGCACAACCATGTTCTCCCAGTAGAAGTCTGGTGGAGATAGTTGGTATTTCCGAGGGAGAGGCCAAACTATAAATTAACCATCTATTTTCCAAGATCCTCTAAGCTCTATGTCGTACCCAGTCAGATCGCCAGAAAAGCTCAGTGCTAAGCCATTTGGCTCTGGTCTCTTCCCCTCCTCCCCACCTCCTAAAATTGTCTTTATAACCTTGGGTTATATTTTGCGTGTGTTGTATCACGTGTTTACTTGAAAGCTATCTCAGATCTTTGACGGATGGAGTGGACAGGTGCGGACATACTTCAAGCGTGTTCCCGATTCAGGCAGACAAAATGAGTGGCTCTGTGATTCGTGCCACATTGGTGTTAACGAAGATGAGGAAAGCAAAGGGTTAGTTGATTGGGTGGGCTTGGAGCAGCCAGAGATAGCTGTGGCAAAGCGTGAAATAGTGGATACCTATGGTTTCTGAAGTGCTAAGAAGTACAAGGAAGTTGTGAAAAACAGGAATGGTTAGGGCTGTGACTGTGGTAGGGTACCAGCTGCTTGGGAAAGGGGGTGCGAATACTCTCCCTCCATCTCGTCCCTTCTAAACGTCCCCCATCTCTGCGGCCCTAAATTGGGCTGCTACTGTCCTCCTATTGGCTTCATAAGGCCTCTTGAGACACTTTTCTTTTTTGAAAGGTTTATTTATTTATTTGAGAGAAAGAGCGTGAGAGCACCAGCAGGGTAGGGACAAGCAGACTCCGTGCTGAGTGCATAGCCCAACCTGAGGCTCGATCCCACGACCCCAAGATCATGACCTGAGCTGAAATCAAGAGAGGGGTGCTTAACAGGCTGAGCCACCCAGGTGACCCTATAGACACTTTTTTATAGCTGCGGTTTCCTGGGGACACTGTGTATGTTTGCTTGGTCACACACTGTCAGTTGCACTAGAACAGGAGGGCCCCGGAACCGTGTTGGGGGCCACCTTTGTCACACGTGCCCAGCACTTTATCTCCGGGATCAGAATATATGCCTTTAGTTGGTATATGATTTGCAGATCTGTGTGCTTGAAATAAAAATATCGTTGGCCCAGCTTGGTCATTTTTCATGATCTTGACCAAGGAGTGGAATCTTCTTTTGATATGTCACAGAGTAGGCTCCTGATTTCCAAGGTCCTTTCAGACTCGATGACATTATGAGTCAGTGACTGGGAACTGAGACAGATCTTTCAGCTGATTGTAGCTACAATGTAGAGATGGCAAGATTCTGGCATGATCTATTGGTCATGACTTTGTGCTTATCATTTTTCTCTTAGAGTCAAAGAAGCGTGTAGAAATCAGATTTCACAAATAAATTAATAGGTGGTTATTTGCTCTACAAAATGACTCACAGAGACTCCTTTGAATAGCAAGCTTCTCTGGTGTGCTTAAAATATGGGTCAATTTATATTTAAAAAGGCTTTTCACGTGCAGCACATTTAGAAACAAGTCTGTTATATAAAGAAAGATACATATGCATGATGGTTTCGGGTTTGGTTTTGGATTTAACAGACTTCACTTGTCCAGATGAATTCGCTTCTATCTTAGTCCAGGAAAGTCTTATTTTGACTTTGGTAGCTGAAGGTAATTGGATTAGGATTCTTAAAAAAAAAATCAACTGAGAAGTCCCATTCATTCTGACTCCTGTGGTGGTCTCAGACAAGCAGACTCTTGTTGCATGGGAGTCTTAATGGTCTCAATGGTCCTTTCTATTCACTTCTTCCATGGGGGGGTGTTAGCAGAAAGTGTGGTATTTAAAGTTTTTTGCTGGAATATTGAGATTCTCAAAAAGAAGTCAGAAACCTCTGGTAGTGTGTGAATCACATGGAGAAGATCTGCCATTTTTAGACAAAAGATGACCTCCTTGAACATCCCAGGAAGATTAGTACCGCATCTTGAATTCTAATCGAAGTCAATATTAAGACCCTTGGCATGTAAATTGCTCTGAAAGTCATGAGACCATATTTACCTTACTGTCTTGTTCTGCCTTTTAAGTCAAACCCATATGTACTCATCTGTGAGGCACACTGAGACTAGAATGGGGAGGAGGAGAAGATTGAGCTGAACCTCGGTTAAGGGTCTCATCCAAGGAGGGTGGCCAACTATCCAAATCCCAGCATCTAAAGAGATGGGACAAAATTCACCTTGAATTGGACAGGTATTTGTGTCCTGAGGGTTTCATCTCATGGTTTGGGCCTAGTCGTGCAAGCAGAATGAAGAGTTCAGCACGTGGAAATATCATGCTTTGCGGTAGGTGGGTGGGTATGGCCATCTTTCCGGTTTCAATAGGATTTCAGCTAGTAGCTAGGGAGAATAGGACAGGTCTAATACAAGAGGAGAAGGAATGGCCAGTCAGATGGGGACTGAGGGATCTAGCCAAGCTGGTTGGGGTTCCAGGTAGGATTCCAGGTCCAGCATAAGACACTAGATATGATTCACTAACTACGGAGGAAACACAGTCATGAGCGGAATAGTAAAAGCTGCTTCTTATTAATCCCTTACTACCACATGCTGCAGATTATTTTACTTAATCCTCAGAACAACTCTATGAGGCGGTCTGTTGGTTTTTCCTTCTGACATCAGATACGTGCTGTCTTTTCCAACACCAACTAACTCTCTAATTCTCTGACACCAACAGGGTGTCCAACAATTTAATTAAATTCTGACACTTACTACCCCACAGTTAGTTCTGACTTCGGAGGTGAAGGGCTCAGCCCCACGTGGTTGCTCTCACTTCAGAGACCCGCTGCCATTGGTGGGGGGGTCCCCGGGTGACTCATAGTTCTGCGCAGCTGATAAGCAATTCAGATGTTCCCATGACTTCTCCACCAGGTTTGACAGTTGCGTAAAATGACTCACAGAACTCAGGAAAGTGCCTGACTTACTTTTACCGGTTTCTTATGATGGGTAGAACTCAGGAACAGCCAAATGAAAGAGAAGCAACAGGGCAAGGCATGGCGGGGGAACACGGGGCTTCCATGCCCCATGTGGGTGTGCTACCCTCCCACCCCGTCAGCAATTTCACCAACCTGCAAACTCTCTGAGTCTCCTTTATCAAGGGTTTTGCTCGAATTCGATCTCTGGTGCCATCCCCCTCCTCCCCTTCTCCTGCACTCCTTCATCAGGGAATACAGGTAAAAATGCCGTCTCTCGAATCTCATCTTTGATTTTTTTCTGGTGAACAGCCTCCATCTTGAAGCGAGCTAGGGGACTCACCTTGAGTCAACCAATGGCATTAACTCAAGGGTAAAAGGGTCTCATGGAGAATAACAAAAGTCACTCTGATCCCTCTGACAATTCCAGGAACAGTTAGGAGCTTTGTGACCAGAAATGGGGAAGAAGGCCAAATAGATTTTTTATTTTACTGTTGGTGGGGATTGCTATCTTTATTTTTCAGGGAAGGAATCATAGGCATAAAGAAGCAAATTAACTAGCTGGGAAGTAAGTGACAGAGCTAGAATAGGACCCCCATCGGGCAGCCTTCAGAGCCCTGCATTTAACTAGCTTGCCGCTTAAGTCACAGCATATATGGCCTGGTGGAGATTGGAGGGAAGGATTGTTGAAACTCAGATGGCTCTCCACACCTCCACTGCTTAGGGCAGGCAAGGCCTTGGGTATCAGGCAGTGTAGAAAATAAAACTCCCCAGTCAACACTGCAAAAATTACAGCTCAGTTCTGCTGAAAATCAAACACATCAAAGGTAGTTAATACTAAAGGCCACTTTTCTTTTTCGTTTTAATTCAGGGAGAGCTGCAATGCACATGACAACAAGTCACATGTTGGTGGGGACGGGGGGGTAGGGGCAGGTTGGTGAAGCAGATTTCAGATACGAAGGGGAAGTTGAGTTCACTGAATCTTTGTGGGGCACATGCCTGCTATTTGCAAGGACGTCTGCTAACAGTGTTTTGAGAAGAAGGGTAGAATGAGGAAATCAGGCAGAAGCTAAACTGGTCAGCCTTTAAAGAAGACTCTAGACTCTAGAGATCACCCCACCTAAATGTGTCAACCCTATAGGATCCAAACAAGTAAGTATCTTGGGAGCTTACCTAACAGTCATCGGTATGTGACATCAGCATTGCCTGCCTGAAATGATGAGCTTCTGAGACTCAGCCCTCTAGCCCTCACAGTTGCCCAAGTGGTAGGAGGTCTTGGGAATTGGGTCAGTCTAGACTTGCTGTTATCCAAGGAGACATGAGACTCCATTTCCAGTGTGGGGAGTCAGTGTTGGAGATACTCGTTTGGTCGCTTAGTCTGCAGTTACGCATCAAATACTTACTGAAGGCCAGATACTATGCTACATAACTTGGAGATAAAAGCCATAGGTTATCGTTAGGAAGAAAATAACATTGTGCAGCTGTAAAGGAGGAGTCAGGTACAGAATGGAAGAGTGGCAAAACCAGTGGCCAACATAGTGTGGAGTGGAACACATTAGGGTCCTGGTGTGAAGAAGCCAAGCATTTGAGAGTTTATCCTTTTGAGGAGGATTTGGCTGCTTAAAAGTGCCTTAATTGTGTAAACATGCATCTCAAATGGGTTAGGCCAGTCATAGTAAGCATTGTTTATGGTCTTGAGCTCAGTATCATCTATTCAAGTATAAGGATATGCCCCGACACAGCAAGGGGCCTGAGGAAGAGCATGGAACCCTGAACTGGGAGCCGGGAGATTTGGATGCTAATTCAAGCTCTGTTGCTAAATTTGTTGTGCCGCTAACTTTTGGAGCAAATCACTTAACCTCTCTGGCTCCTAGATTCTCCTTCTGTAATGGGAAGAAGTTGGACTTGACTGAACTTTCCATAATCAGTTAAAGGAGAACTTCAAACTGACTCCTGACTTCTGTCTTGCCCTTCCCCCACCTTCTCTTTCTTATTCCTTCTCTCTGTGGTAAAGAATGTCAACACTGTCATAGACCACAGAATGATTGGAGTTGTCCTCAGGTCCCTTCCAACTCTAAAGTTCCATGATTTTGTTGCATTGTAAACGTAGGCATGAGAAGCATTCATTTCATCCTGTAAAGACTGAGTCGCATTTAGTCAGAAGGTATGTTTAGGGCAGATACAGGGGATAGGGCTTGCCAAGTAAAAAGCTCTGCAGAGAAAATGGAATTAACTGGAATTAAAGAGAGGGATGGTTGTATCTAAGTTGATGGAAACACAAGCAAGTGTGAATATCTCTTCTGTCCAACAGGGGAGAAGTTAAATGGAGCAAACTGATTATGATTATTAGTGTTGTTATTATGGCTAGATTTTTTTTTTTTTTTTAAATCACGCCCGGGTTAGCAAGTACCCAACCAGGCTCCCTATGAAAGTTACATCTTTCATTCTTACCCTAAACCTATGAGATATTATTATTCTCTTATCCCCATTTTTCAGATAAGGAAATGGAGGAAATGACTTGGCTCACATAGGATAAAGAAGCTTCTGGAGCCTTGTGGATTGGGCTTGAGGTGACTGAAGAGAGTATACTGTGGTTTTGAAACTTGGATGGGACCTGGAACCCTCAAAGGAAGGGTTGAGTGTCTCTGATGACAGGTAAGTAGTAGCTGATGAACTTGGAGCAGAAACAAAAAGAATCTAATATTTGGGAATCAGACATAAGTGAGAAGGTATCAACTTGGTTTGGTTTGGTTTAGAGTCCCCATCATTTTGTACAAAAGATTACTTTTTGTTTTTATTGTGAATTCTTTGTCAGTAACGGAATACATCAAGTGGATTTCTATGGCTTGCCTGTAGAGAGGAATGCACCATTTCTGTAGGGACACGTTTGCCTGTGGAGATAAAGTGTTGAGTCTGACGATAATTCCCCTTTAGGGAGGCACTGTACTAAATGTATTGGCTTATTTCATGCTCATTATAGTTGGTGCCATTTAAATTTATTGATCTTTAGAGCTATGCTTTGTAGTGTGTATCTGGGCAGCAATCAATAATTTTATATTTAGTGTGAATTTAACTGTAACCAAGAGATAGAGTGCTTCTTTGTCATGGCTCTAAATTGTAAATGGAATTTATGCTTTCTCTGTGGTAATCAGAATGAATGGAAAATGAGTTTTTGGTATTCCTACTATGCTCTCAGCAAAGTCACAGCTGGGTTAAGAGGCATAGAATTCAATATCTCATGAATATGAGATTTATGGATTCCACTTCAGTGTGATGGAGATTTTTCAGGAATATGGTACTTGCTATGCTACTGTATTTCAAAATATTTTAAAAATTTTCTTATTAACTATCATTTAGAGAAAAGTATCTCTGTTTTGATAAGAGCTTAATTATATCAATTTGATTCACTCTCCATGAATAGAAGTCACTTCCCTTTTGTGTTTTGTGTGTGTTTCCTGCTGAAACATACGTATTTCCTCAGTTCTCTCAGGAATAGGGGAGAGTAGATACTATTTATTAATTTGTTCATATATTGGTAGTAATACACGCTATAGTCCACTTGTGTAAAGTAATTTTCAGAATTATACAATCTTGTTAATCGACTCAGCCTCTCTCAGTTTAGATAATTCTGAAAACTCTAGTCTGGCCCACCTCATCTCTATGTTGCCTTTATTTATTTGTTTATTTATTTATTCATTCATTCATTTATAAGAGATGGAGAGTGTGTTCATGAGTTGGGGGAGGGGCAGAGGGAGAGGGAGAGAGGATCTTAAGCAGATCCAAGCTCAGCATGGAGCACGACATAGGGCTCCATTTCATGACCCTGAGATCATGTCCCAGGCTGAAATCCAAGGGCTGGATGCTTAACTGACAGAGCCATCCAGGTGCTCCTCTGTGTTGCTTTTATCAACCCTCTCTTCTTGATCTGCTCTGAAATTTCTACCATTAAAATAACTCTGGAAGGATATGCTAAAATATACAGACATTGTCTGGAAAAGGGAGGAGGATTGTCATATTCTAGCCATTTGAAGATGGCTTATCAGATGAGCTCACTGTTACATTGGAAGGTACAGGGGTTAACCCTGGGAAGACTGGCTCTGTAGTGAATGGTGGTTGGAAAGCCAAGAAACAAAGTTTAAGTTGTGCTCTGCTCTGCCGCTAAATAGGTATGTGGCCTGGGCTAGATCACTGCCTCTTTTGGGGCCCCAATATTCTCATTTATTGTAGTAAACTGGAAAATGTTCCACTCCCTGCAATGTCCACACCGGAAGCTATGAATGTTATCTTATTTGGCAAAGGGAACTTCGCAAGTATGATTAAGTTAAGGATCTTCATCTAGGATTAGCTCAGCAAGCCCAGTGTAATTATAGTGATCATTATAAGAAGACACAGGAGGATTCAGGGGAGGAGGAGTTAGTGGCTGTGTGATGATGGAACCGAGGTTAGAGTGATGTGCTCTGAAGATGGTGGCAGGTGCTACAGGCCAAGGAATACATATCACTAGGAGCTGAAAAAGACAAGAAGAAGGGAGGATGCTTCCATCTTCTAGAACCTCCAGAGGGAAGCAGCCCTGCCAACACCCTGACTTTAGCCCAGTGAGACTGATTTTGGACTTCTGTCTTGGTGAGCTACAAGAGAATGAATTGGTGTTATTTTAAGTCATAAAATTTGTGGTTATTTGTTATAGCAGCAAAAGGAAACTGAGACATTATAAAATGAGGGAGTTGGACTTGGCAGTCTCTGAAGCTATTTCTAGCTCTTGTGGTCTATGATGTAGGATTAATTTAGAATATACATTTCAGTGGAGGGAAACAGGCACCATCTAAATTGACTGGGAAGGAATATGAGAACTAGGTTTATTCTTGATGACTGCTTACAGTTTTGTCCACACATGGCAGAGTTAGCCAATAATAAAAAAAAGACTGTATTAGAGATAAAGTCACCTTTAAAAATAAGCGTATATTAGTATCCACAAACTTTATAGTGATCTGTTCTCAAAGGAATCAAAAGACAGAAGATGAACACCATTAAACCATGTTGTCTCCAGAATTTATATCCTTAATTGGATTTTAAGTCTTTTGGGCCAGATCTGAGTAGAATAGGAGGTGGAGCCCAGAATTATGGGCAGTGCCTTTAAGGACTCATGTTCATAGGAGATAGTCTTGAGGTTGAACTAGTCAGGAGGGTGGTTACTGATCAGTCTACTGGGGTGAGGGTGGGCCTCAGGGTTGGCAGAACAGCTTTGATCATGACCAAATGGTCTTATGTGTCCGGACCCATGTTGGACTAATGAACTATATGCATGCCTGGTTTAAGTGTCCAAAATTAAAAAAAAAAATACTACCTTCGCTTCCCTTTATAGCTAGATGCTTAACTCTACCTGCAGGCCCCCGAAGGAGAAATGGTGAAGAAAGAGATCAGAATGGTTAAGTAGTGAAAAGACTGTGGGAGAAGCTGATTCATCCTGTTATCCAGCCAGCCAGCCAGTCAGCCAGCAAATATGGTTTGAGTCTCTGCTCAGGGCAAGGCTCTGTTTTATGTTCCATGGAATATCAAGATGAACCAGATGATATTTTATTCTGAAGGAGCTTAACTTAAAGTGAGAGAGTTACAAAATGTGTCTACTACATTATAAGCAGGGATGTGTGCCATAAGAGAAGTATGGACAGTGTGTAGAAATGTCAGTGCGTGCCCAGTACTTTGTACCATGTTACCTTGGAAGATACTCACCAGACAGCATCATAATATCATCTAAAATCTATCCTCAGGGTGAAAATTTATCATACACATAAAATCAACTGGAGGGTGTGTGTGTGTGTGTGTGTGTGTGTGTGTGTGTGTTCCTATGGCATTCCCAACATGGATTACATACAGCCATATTACTGGGACACCTTAAATAAAAAGGAAAGAAGATTATCGCCTGATATCCTCAGTCAGCCTCTGTCTAGCCAACAGAACAGAAGAAGATCCTGGGATCTAAGTAGGCACAGTCCTCCTAGCTTCAAATGGCATTAGGATTTGTAGGGGATCATAATCTGCCACCCCAAAACGTGTCACTTTGGCATGACAAATTAGCGTAAAAATTTAAGGATTATTTTGAGCTGAAGGCATGTAAGATTCAACAGATACAGAAAGAACCTTCCCAGAGTTTCCCTTATCTAAATAAAAGGAGCAACTTCTAAGAAATGAGTACAACCCTAAGTCCCATCTCCCAGGAAGGATTCTGGCTATGAAAAAGGCAGAAAGTTGAGGCCCGTGTGGGCCTTCCCCAAAATATCTTACTTCATTCATTTCCCCCATCTATTTGCATCTCCACAGTTTGCTGCCCTTGGGAGCCCAAAGCCCTTTTCCTTTGTCTTGTCCCTTCTGTATAAACTCATTGTTCTTTGTTAAGATGCTATATAAGAGCAAGATTTAACCACCTCTTTGAGTTACTCATCACTGAGTTTCCCCATGTGTATTTTTGCTATGTGTGTTATTTTTTACCTGTTTGTTTTCTCTTGTTAATCTGCCTTTTGCCAGTCAAATTTCCAGAATTCCAGCTGGAGAACCAGGGAAGGTAGTAGAAAAAATCCATTTTCCTTGCCTACAGACTCATGTCTGAATATTTGTTTATTTTAAGCAGAAGTGGCAGCTCGTATGACTGTAGGTGCAGACATGTGATTTAAATAAATAAAGCAGGACACATATTTTATTGAGAGACACATTTGTTTGGCCTATTGAATACATAGTGATATTCTTCATTTTTGCCAACAATTCTTTGTTTTTCTGGAAAGAAGTGGCATATATTTAGCATTTGTTTGTCTACTTCTGTTAGACAAGAGAAATAGTTCATCTTTTTTAAAAAGATTTTTATTTATTTATTTTTTGAGAGAGAAGGAGTGCGCGAGTGGGGGAGGGGGAAAAAGAGACAGAGAATCCCAAGCATACTCCACGCTGAGTGCAGAGCCTGACACGGAGCCCAGTCTCATAACCCCAAGATCACAACCAGAGTTGAAATCAAGAGTGGAATGCCCAACCACCTGAGCCACCCAGGCACCCCTCATCTCCTTTACTGGAAGAAAAACAGTAGCTCGAATGTCATGATAAATGGCCCTCTATATCCATCTGCAGGAGAGGAGTAGAGAAGGCAGTAGGGAATGGTGAGGAACATGGCCACTAAGAGATTGCATGTCCCCTCAACAGGGGCAGCTTCTGGTCAGCTCTGTCTGGCTGATCATGACCACATGAGAGTATGGGCCCAACATTGCCAGATTTTCTGATTTTTCAAGAAAAGATGGAAATAAAATAGGGCTCAAATTCATGACCCTGAGATCAAGACCTGAGCTAAGATCAAGAGTCAGATGCTTAACCAAATTGAGCCACCCAGGTGCCCCTCACTCTTTTAATTTTAATTTTTTAAAGATTTATTTATTGATTTGAGAGCAAGTAAGAGAGAGAACATGGGAGCAAGGATCAGAAGGAAAGGGAGAAAAAAATCCCAAGCAGACTCTGTGCTGAGCGTGGAGTCTGACGTGGGGCTGGATCTCATGACACCAAGATCATGACCTGAGCCCAAAGCAAGAGTTGTCCACTCAACTGACTGTGCCACCCAGGTGCCCTAGGAATTACACTTTTTGAACAACAAGCTGGGACACGTGATCTGACAGTGAGACATAGTGCTTGAGTATGGGCATGTTCAGGACAATACAGGACACACGGTAGACATTTTATAAAAACCCATTTGAGTTACCTCCTAGGGATTTACTGTTTTGCCTTCTTTCCAGGTGGTAGTCTCCTGCCATGGGGTCTTTTGTGGTTTGGGTTTTTAATACCTCAGCAACGAAAACCTTTTGCATGGACCTGCCTTCTAGTGAATTGCAGATACATAGAGGCTCGGGCCCTCTGGCTCTTCTTCAAGGCACTGAAGAACCTGGCTGACCCCACCCTTGCCTGAGATAGTTCCCTGTTTTCCTAGTCCCCATCTTCAGTGGCAAGAAAAGACCGCTGCTTAGTATGCAGGCCCCCTCCCAAGTGCTTCTTCCGTTGGCTGGGTTGCTAGTGCAGGCGAAGCTCTCTTAGATTTGAATGAAATGCTTTCAAAGAGAAGGTTCAGACCGATTTGACTTTGGGGTTGTTTAGCTTTGGGTGGTTGCTGGAGACCAGGCTGAGGCTGATCCTTCATAGGGCAAATAGGAAGAGGGAAACTGGAAAGCAACAATGGTTTCATGGAAAGGTCTGGTCTCTTGAGTCTTAGCTCAAACTGAAGAGTGTTTTGGGGTCAATCTGCTCTGTGTAAGTCCAGGAGTGGTGGCTGCCTACAGAAATGGGAGAGTATGTGCTCCTCCCAAAGGTGTTCCAAAATCACAGTCATTTTGGGTCCATCCTGTTCTCACAAAACATGTGCTGAATTAGGCTCACCTGCTAACAGTTGGCACCCCGGCCTAGATCCTCTCTCTAAGAGCCCTCCAGCTCTGGCCTTTCATTATTTGGTAGTACTTTTAAAACCCAAACTGAAAGGAGGCCAAGTAAATGTGTGGCCAGACAGCTTCTAGAAATAAATGCTGTTGCTCCCAGAGAAAACTGGAGAGGAACCTGTTCTGGGCAGTCATCTACTTCCCTCTTTTTAAAAAAAATTTTTTTTTATTTATTTGAGAGTGAGAAAGAGGACGAGTGGTGTGGAGGGGCAGAGGGAGAGGGAGAAGCAGCCTCCCCACTGAGCAGGGAGCCTGACGAAGGGCTCGATCCCAGGACACTGAGATCATGACCTGAGCTGAAGGCAGATGCCTAACTGACTGAGCCACCCAGGCACCCCTATACTTCTTTTCCATGAAGGTTTCCTTGACCTCCTCCTTGGTCCCAGTGGTCTCCCAGACCTCTTGTTTAGATCAGTCCTCTCCAAGGTAGCCTTAAATCCAATCACATCCAAATCTTTAAGAGTATAGGTCACATCTGTTCAGTGCTTGTCACCATAGCGGCCAGCCAGCAGATGGGATTGGATTTGGATGTGAAGTCGATCCCTGATTTGACTTCTAAAGCCCTGGATAGTAATTTGGCATTGGAATGTGGTGTGAGGAAGGGCTGGGCAGCATAGTTTCTTGGACTTTGAATTCTTACTCATGTCTGTTGGAAATGAGAATGAGGAGCAAGGTCCATTTAATGGGGCTTTCCCTGACAACTTATTGACTCACTTCTAGTCGTTACATGTTGGTGGCATTTGTTGACTCTTTCAGAATGCTAACATGCGCTGAGTGGCCTGGTGATGAATGTGGGTTTTATGTATGTTTTTATTTATTTATTTTTTAAGGTACGGCACTGGGAATATAGTCAATGGTATTTTTTTAAGATTTTATTTATTTGACAGAGAGAGAGATCACAAGCAGGCAGAGAGGCAGGCAGAGAGAGAGAGGGGGAAGCAGTCTCCCCATGGAGCAGAGAGCCCAATGCGGGGCTCGATCCCAGGACCCTGAGATCATGACCTGAGCCGAAGGCAGAGGCTTAACCCACTGAGGCACCCAGGTGCCCCTGTTTTTATTTTTTTTAAGGATTTTATTTTTAAGTAATCTCTACACCCAACGTGGGGCATGAACTTCCAACCCCAAGATCAATATTCACATGCTCTACTGACTAAGCCAGCTGGGCATCCCTGAACCCTGAATGCAGGTTTTATAGACTCCAGAAAATCTCAGATCTTGAAGGAACATTGTCCTCCAGAGCCCTCATTTTCCAGATGAGGAAGTTGAGGTCCAGAGAAGAGAAATGGCCAAGTGTTTTTGTGGCAGAGCTCTTGAACGCAGGGCTCCTGTTATTTTATTTTTTTTTCAATCCAGAGCTATTTGTCTTTATTATTTCCTAATGTGTCATGGTTTCATAGATCATTTGTGGAGATCAGCCATCCCCTCATTCATGACCCTGGTACTTGCCTTCCTAAGAAGCCCATAAACATTGGAAATCCCACAAGAATGATAGCTACTCCAGAAAATGTTGCTGGTGAAAATTGTTTCCTAGATGCTAGCTGATCACATCCAATGGAGAGTCATCAGACTTAGTAATCAGTGGGAACCCTTTATATGTGTGTGTATATATATATATACACACACACATATACATATACACACACACATTTTGTAAGATACTCACACACACATATATATAAACGTATATATACATTTTGCAAGTATCACCATCCCTAATTATTGTTTACACAGTCTTTAGTTGGTTAGAAAACTATGATCATGGTAATGGTTAAAAAAATCTTAGGTTTGAAAAACACTGTCATACTTTTTAAAAAAATCTTGGTATTGAGTATAGAGTAGCTTTTCAATAAATATGGATAGATGAAATAAACAGTTCACTGTGATTCTAGCTTTTGTTTTTGTCCTTCGGTCCTGAACTTCCAGGAGAAGGGGGACACATGGCCTGAGCTTCAGGAAATCCAATGCTACTTTCTAGAGCATTCACAACAGCAAAGGGCTCTGATTGTGAATATTTTATAACGGCATCTGTATACCATATAGACAGGGCTTAGCACATCCTGCCTGATCAGCAAGTGTTCCTGGCTGATGTTAAAACATTATTGTAAGGAGCGTCCGTAGGTAAGCATATCTTATAGTTTCAGGCCGTCTTGATGACACTTCTATATTTCTTAGCTCCTCGGTTCTTCCCATGGTATAGAAGATCAGCTGGGTGTGGTGCTTCTCAAACAGTTCTGCTTGTCTTTATAGTGGAGAAGAGTTACATGTGGACCTTGGCAAGTCATGAAGTAATTTGAAGTAGCATGTTTCATGGACAGAATTTCTGTAAAAGTTTGTGTTTTGTTAAATTCATGAGAAGATTTTATTCAGCTATGGCCTTATTTCAGTAAAAAATTAGTTGATTTTATTTTTTAGGAAGATTTTATTTATTTATTTGAGAGAGAGAGAGAGAGAGAGAGAAAGCAGTCAAGAGAGATCATGAGCATGGGTAAGGGGCAGAGGGAGAGGGACAAGTGGACCCCCTCCCCCGCACTGAGCAGGGAACCCAACGTGGGGCTCTGTCTTAGGACTCCAAGATCCTGACCTAAGCCAAAGTCAGACGCTTAACTGCCTGAGACACCCAGACACCCCTAGTTGTTTTTTTGTTTTTGTTTTTGTTTTTTTGAAAGAGAGAGAGAGTGAAGGAGGGGCAGAGGGAGAGGGAGGGAATCTTAAGCAGGCTCCTCACTCAGCATGGAGCTGATGTGGGGCTCGATCCCACAACCTTGAAATCATGACCTGAGCTGAAATCAAGAGTCAGATGCTTAACTGAATGAGCCACCCAGGCACCCCTAGTTTTTGCTCCCAGATTTGAGGTAAAGTTGCTGCTCGGATTAATGTGCTATGTTTATATCCTATGACCTTCTCTGGGACACCCGGGCCACATTGTCAGAGCCCAATTTTAGGAAGGTGGAACTAGAGAGTACCCTATCTAGGTACCTACCTCCCTAGGTACTCTAGGGAGAGTATCCATCCCCTGGAGCAGGTCATTGTTCTTAGCCTGAGGAGGTTATGCTCTCTAATTTCTTTAGATTTAGGGCAGTTGTTTTCAAACAGTTCTTAAAAACCCATCCAAGTAGGGGCACCTGGGTGGCTCAGTCAGTTAAGCATCCAATTCTTGATTTTGGCTCATAACATGATCTCAGGATTGTGAGATTGAGCCCTGTGTGGGGCTCCGGGCTGTGCATGGAGCCTTCTTAAGATTTTCTCTCCCTCTCCCTGTGTCTCTCCCCATGCCTCTCCCCACCCCCACCCCAGCTCTTGCGTGTTTACCCTCTCTCTGTTTCTTTTAAAAAAAAAGAATACCATCCAACTTATGTTTTCATTAAAACAAAACTGTCATAGAAGGCCAATATTTAAGATTCAGGTTAAAGAAGGGGACTGGGGGTCTAGAGCCTTACCTCTTTGGGTTCCTTCTTCCTGTAAAGGGAGCACTGGAACTCTGAAAGTAGTTGGAAAATCATTAAACTAGGGTTAATCCATTTTTCATCCAGAGCTGGTATGTTTTCCTCATTCAACGTCTGTTTACTGAACAAACATTTGTTGAGTGACCACTTTGTGACAGGCAGTGTTGATACAGCAGTGAATGAAACAGGTAAAATTTTCTGCCCCCATGGAATTAATGTTCAAATGAAGTAGTCAAGCAACTGACATGATAGGCAAGTGAAATGTATAGTTTTCTCACCAGTGATAGTCGTACAGAGAACTGTGAAACAGGGAACATAGATCTGAGGTTCCCAGATATTTCTCTTTTTTTAAAGGTTATTTATTTATTTATTTGACAGAGAAGGGGAGAGAGAGAGAGCACAAGCAGGGGGAGCAGCAGGCAGAGAGAGGGGGGAAGAGGCTCTGCACTGAGAAGGTTGCCCAATGCGGGTCTTGATCCCAGGACTCTGAGATCATGACCTGAGCCAAAGGCAGACGCTTAACGGACTGAGCCACCCAGGGTCCCCTGCCAGGATATTTCTATTTCAGTTTTGCAGGGTGACTAGGGAAGGCCTGCGTGAAAAGATTAATTTTAAGTAAAGACCCAAAGGAAATGAAGAAGACCCTTTCCCCCCTATTCTCATGGAGATCTGGTTTAAAAAAAGCCTTCCAGGTGGAAGAAAGAGCAAATGCAAAGCCCCAAGGTGGGCGTGTGCATGGCATGTTCGAGAACAGCAAGGCTTTCATTAGCAGCCAAATGGAAAGTCCCTGGAGGGTTTCGAGGAGATTCTGTTCAGTGCCAACAATATCACTCTGGCTGCTGGATGCAGAAGAGACTGAAAACACAGCATGGGTCAGGGTGGGGAGACCTGGCAGGAGGCTACTGCAAAAAGCCAAGAGAGGAATGGCGGTGACTTGGGACACCGTGGTGGCAATGGGACGGTGATCAGTGGTCAGACTTGGGCAGGAAGGCCAACAGGATTTTCTCTGGGCCATAAATGGCGCAGGAGAAAAAAGCGAAGGCCCAGGAATGCCCTAAGGTTTTGATGTGAGAAGTTGGAAGGATGGGTTGCGGGGGTGACAGGGTAGAGGTTGAGGGAATATCAGGGGCTTATTTAGACCCTGTGAAGTTTGCTGTGTCTGGCCTACACCTACGTAAAGATGTCTGCTAGACATGTGGATCTTGAGTGAGGGCACAGTTCTGACTGGAGAGTCCCATTTTCCCCATCCCTGTAGGAAGGATGTGGTGCATCAGAGATCCATCAGCTAACTGTCTTTCTCAAGGTGGCCTGCATCTGGGGTGCTCATGGCTTCCGGGCCCAGTCGCTTGAGGCCACATTCCAGTTGGCGTGGGGACAGACGGTCTCTGGCTTTCACCTTTCAGCATGTGGGTTAGATAAACATGTCCACACTTTCTTTCAAGGACCCCTAGGGGTGATGTGTGAAGCTTGGAAACCCGGTTCCATGGAACAAAGTTTCGTCATCATGGATCCAGAGCCTTGGTTTTCCATTGCGATGGCCTCTTTGGCGGAGGGAGAGGGCACAGAAACTTGGGAATAAACAGCAACAACAACAAAAACTTGTTCAGCCACTAAGGCTGCCTTTTCAGAACCCAGGGCAGACCAGAAAGCTGGCACTATCCCACATTGTGAGCGACTTTGTCAGGAGGAAATCAGCTTCAAAGGGCAGCCTTGAGGGGAAAAGCAGTGAAAAATGCAACAGGCAGCCCTGGGAGGAGGGGTGGCAGATCGGCTTTACCTAGATCACAGGAGAAATGATTTTTTTTTGACTTGCGTGCATGGGAGCTTTGGTTTCTCTTAGGATCGGAAGGCCAAGCCAGCTCCCTCTTACCCAGTGGCTGCATCCCAGAGCAAGTGCTTAGCTCCAGGTCCAAAGCGTGGGAACTGGAGCAGAGCCACTAGTCACTCAGCACCGACAAATATAGTA
This sequence comes from Meles meles, assembly GCF_922984935.1. Classification (NCBI taxonomy): domain Eukaryota; kingdom Metazoa; phylum Chordata; class Mammalia; order Carnivora; family Mustelidae; genus Meles; species Meles meles. Next base: position 100,657,917 of record NC_060087.1, on the reverse strand, counting down.
ATCTCCTGCTGTCTGTGTTAGTGTGGGAGGCAGAGGAAGGCGAAGAGGTTGAGACAGGAAGGAGGAGTACAGGAGAGAATACTGGGACTTCTAGAAGGAGAGCTGAGGGTCAGAGAAGCTTTAGGTGGCATTGAACGACCAGCAGGCTTTGGCTGGGCAGAAAGATGGAAAAGGGCTGTCTGAGCAAAGGGAATGGCATGAGCAGAGGAAGAGGTCTTCAACAAATATGAAGTTTAAGAGGGCAGAGCATCAAAGAAGAGAAAGAGGGCATGAAAAGGCAGTTGGTACCGTGGTGGGGTTAAGTCCTTGGTCTGTGGAGTCTGATGCAGACTGGTCTGCCATGTACTCTGTGACTGGCCAATTTGCTCAACCTGTTTCGTCTTCTCTTTCCTCGATGTCAAACGGAAATAATAAAATGAACTGCATGATAGGGTGTTTGTGAGTATTCAATGAGATCATCTATTTAAGCACTTGGCACCATTCCCCATAACCTATTCGTCTTACTATGAAAGGTCAAAGACTCAAAAAAAATTACACAAAAATATTTATGTAGCTATCCTTCCTTTGAACGATGATGGGTGGTTTTGCTCTACATATCTTTGTCAACTCACAATGTGGTTAGGTCCCAATAAACTTACTGTAAGTTGAAAATACCAAAGTCAAAATGCATTTAGTACAGCTAACCTACTGAACAAAGCTTGGCATAGCTTACCAGACACCTATGTTAGCTTACAGTTGGGCAAAATCAGCTAACACAAAGGGCATTTTAAAATAAATGTTGACTATCTCATGTACTTTATTGAATCCTGTACCCAAAGTGAAACACAGAATGGTTATATTTGTTGACCATTGGGATTGTGTAGCTGACTGGGAGCTGGGGCTTGCTGCTGGCCAGCATCACCAGAGAGCCTTGTACCCCAGATTGCTAGCCTGGGAAAAGATCCAAATTCTAAATTTACAGTATGATTTCTACTGAATATATCCCTTTGGCACCACTGTAAAACCAAAAAATTGGAAGTCTGACCATTGGAAGTTGGGGACCATCTGTAATTCATTCTTTTCTGTATGCAACAGATTTCCTTCTACAACCACTAATACTGATCATCTGAAAAACATAAACAAGTTTTCTTGCTTTTAAAAATGTGTGAAAGTTGGGTGCCTGGGTGGCTCAGTCAGTTGAGCATCCGTTCGCCTTTGGCTCAGGTCATGATCCCAGAATCCTGGGATCGAGCCATGCATTGGGCAGGGAGCCTGCTTCCCCCTCTGCCTCTCCCCTCCATTTGTGGTCTCTCTGTCTCTAATAAATAAATGAAATCTCTTTTAAAATGTGTGAAAGGTGGTAGAGGACAATAAGTTTGGAAGAATATATGGAGGCTAGATCAGCAAGCACTTTTTTTTATGGCAAGGACTTCTAACTATATTTCATGAACTCAAAGATTCTGTACCAGTACTTCAGAGCTTCCATGGATATTTGATTTATTTTTCTAAAATATATGATGAAATATATATTAAAAATATATGATATATATATTTTAAAAGCATGACAAATTACATGTTTAAATATGTGATATACAAAAATTAACACATCAGAGACATTAAAATAATTTATGCTACCACTTGACTTGCTTTCATGCAGACCTTATAGTAAAGCTACTTTTGTGGGTCCCTGAGTGGCTCAGTTGGCTAAGCATCTGACTCTTGATTTTGGCTTAGGTCACAATCTCAGGGTCATGGGATCTCGCCCCACATTGGGCTCCATGCTGAGCATGGAGCCTGCTTAAGATTCTCTCTCCCTCTGGCCGTCCCCCCTCTAAAAATAAAGCTACTTTTGCCTTCTTTATTTTTCCTTATTATTATTTTTAAATTATTTATTTATTTTTTATTTTTTATAAACATATAATGTATTTTTATCCCCAGGGGTACAGGTCTGTGAATCACCAGGTTTACACACTTCACAGCACTCACCCAACCCCTACCAAGCCCCTCATTTACAATAGTCTATAAATGGTACCCACTTCAGAGTAGTCAATGGAACTCAAGGCAAACTTGAGTCAAGAAGGGATCTTTTTTTTAAAGTCACAAGGATGCAATTTTATCTCAGAAAGTTTGAAAGAAACTGACTTTTAAAGAATAGCACTGAGTTAGGGGCACCTGGGTGGCTCAGTTGGAGGGGTGGGCAATTCTTGATCTTACGGTCATGAGTTTGAGCCCCACATTGGGTGTAGAGACGATTTAAATCAATAAATAAGCTTAAAAAAAAGAAGAGCACTAGGTTAGAAATAAGCAGTATTTTTAAACAATTAAAATATTTAAAATGATCAGTTCCTGTTTCAAATAGTCTCACAACTTTTCTTTTATCACAATCCTAGATGGTATAATACTGAGGTTTTGTCATTTGAAAGAGATTAAAATACCTTAAAATGGGAGTAAGATAATGTCACATTGACTACTTTAAATATGTTTTTCTGAGTTTCAAAAAAATATATAATCATCCTAGAACACTTTCAGAAATACAGGAAATTTGAAAAAAGAAAATAAAACTCAGTCATAATCACATCCCCTTTTGTGTTACCTGATTTTAATGTGAAATCCACATGTAAGAGTGATTATAGGCATACCTTGTTTTATTGCGCTTCACAGATAATTATGTTTTTTACAAAATGAAGGTCCGGGGCAGCCCTGCATCAAGCAAGTTTATTGGCACCATTTTCCCAAGAGCATTTGATCACTGCATGTCTTTGTGTCATGTTATGGTAATTTTCACAATATCTCAGATTTTTCATTATTGTATTCCTTATGGTGATCTTTGATCAGTGATCTTTATTGTAATTGTTTCGGGGTGCCACATACCACACCCATAAAAGACAGTGAACTTAATCATTAACTGATTTCCTCCACTGACAAGCAGTTCCTCTGTCTCTCTCCCTCTCCTGGAGACTCCTTATTTCCTGAGACATTATGGTATTGAAATTAGGTAAATTAATAACCCAAAATGGCCAGTAAGTGCTGAAATGAAAGGAGTCACATGTCTCACTTTAAATCACAAGGTAGAAATGTTGAAGCTTAGTGACGAAGACATGTCTTAAGCTGAGACAGGATAACAGCTAGGCATCAGGCGCTGAACAGCCTCCTTGTGAAGGAAAAAATAAAAAGTTCTCGAAGGAAATTAAAAGTGCTACTCCAGTGAACACATGAATAATATGAAAGCAAAACAGCCTGCTGCTGACATGGGGAAAGTTTGAGTGGTCTGGACAGAAGATCCAACCAGCCACAACATTCCCTTAAGGCAAAGCCTAATTCAGAGCAAGGCCTTCTCTCTCTTCAGTTCTATGAAGTCTGAGAGAGGTGAGGATGCTGTAGAAGAAAAGCGTGAAGCCAGCAGAGGGCGGTTCAAGAGGTTTAAGGGAAGAGCCCTCTGTAGCACATGAGGGCGCCGGGGGAAGCCGCAAGCGCTGATGGAGAAGCTGCCCCAAGTCATCCAGAAGGTCTAGCTGAGATCAGGAATGAAGAGTACGCACTAAGCAGATTTTCAGTGTGGATGAAACAGCCTTCTACTGGCAGAAGATGCCATCTAGGACTTTCATAGCTAGAAAGGAGAAGTCAGTGCCTGGCTTCCACGTGGCAAAGGATGGGCCGATGCTCTGATTATTAGAGGCAACTATAGCCTGTGACTTTAAGTTGAACCCGGTGCTCGTGGACCATTCCCGAAATCCCAGGTCCTTAAGAATTGGGCTAAGTCTCCTCTGCCTGTGCTCTCTACAAGGAATGACAAAGCCTGGATGACAGCCCATCTGTTTCCAACATGGTTCGCTGAATGTTTTAAGCCCACTGTTGAGACCTATGGCTCAGAGAAAAAGAATCCTTTCAGAATAATCACTGCTAGCTGACAGTTTACCTGGTCACCCAGGAGCTCTGGTGGAGATGGTCCTCCAAGATTCATCTTGTTTTTGTGGCTGCTAGCACGACATCCATTCTGCAGCCTGTGGATCAAGGAGTCATTTTGACTTTGAAGTCTTATTTAAGCAACACATTTGGTAAGGCTCTCGCTGCCATACATAATGATTCTTCTGATGGATCGGGCAAGGTCAGTTGAAAACCTTCTGGAAAGGAGTCACCATTCTCAATGCCATTAGGAACATTTGCGATTTGCGAGAAGTCAAAATGTCAGCATACAGAGGAGTTGGGAAGAAGTTGAGTCCAACTGTCATGGCTGACGTTGAGGGAGGAAGTAGCTGCAGACAGGGGCGGGGTGGGAATAACAGGAGAACCAGAAGCAGAAGTGCAGCCCGAAGGTGGGACTAATTGCTACAATCTCAGGATCAAACTTGAACAGACGAGGAGTTGCTTCTTACAGCTGAGCAAAGAAAGTGGTTTCTCAGGATGACATCTACTCCTGGTGAAGATGTTGCAGAGATCGTTGAAATGACAACAAAGGATTTGGAATATTCCACACATTTAATTGACGAAGCAGGTGCAATTTTGAGAGAATGGACTCTAATTGCGAAAGGAGTTCTACTGTGGGTAAAATGGTATCAAACAGGATCTCATGCTGCAGAGAAATTGTGAAAGGAAGAGTCCATCGATGTGGCAGACTTCATTGTTGTCTTAGTTTAAGATATTGCCATGGTCACCCAAACATTCAGCAAACACCATCCTGACCAGTCAGCAGCCATGCAACATCGAGGCAAGCCTCTCCACCAGCATAAAAGATTACAACTTGCTGAAAGCTTCGTTGATGGTTAGTGTTTTTTAGCAATAAAGCATTTTTAAATCAAGATGTATAATTTTTTTTAGATGTAATGCTATTGCCCACATAATAGACTCCAGTATATTATAAGCGTGACTTTTATAGGCACTGGGAAACCAGAAAATTAATTTAATTCACTTTATGGCTATGTTTGGTTTACTGTAGTGCTCTAGAAGTACACCCACAACATCTCTGAGGTCTGTCTCTGCTTTTAAAACAGTAAACATTGAAATTCTCGAAGCAAACTTGCGGGCTAAATTCACAAAGTATGATTCTCATTTGGCTTCTGGGAACACACGTAGACGGCTCGAGAGTTGCTGACCAGCAGGGTGATCTTAGGTTCTGAGAGCTGATTGGACAGATGGTCACTGTTTAGGTCATGATGGGGGCAGAGTCGGCTGGTTCTGGAAGTCATCTCTTCTCCTGACTCTCTGTGTCCTTCCATCTCACCTTAATGTTTGTCCGAAAACATTTATTTCTGAGCAGAACTGGGCTAGGCACAGTTAGAGATGGATGACAGGGAAGACATCATAACAGGGTGATGACTATAAACTAACAGTATTAAGCGTTCGGTAATTACGCCAATAAATATAGTCATAGCATAGGTGCGCTTCTGTGATTTCCATTCAGAACACTTTCCTTTTTATGTAATTAAAATGACATAGAATTTGCTATGTAATCTCTTATATACTGCATATTCCTGTGCACAAAATACATTTATAAGTACATGTATGAAGCAGTATATACAAACCATCCATTTTGTGTTTTATGGGAAATTTAAATGATTTTTTAAAAAAGATTTTATTTTTTTATGTATTTGAGACAGAGAGCACAAGCAGTGGGGAGCGGTAGAGGGAGAGGTTGAAGCAGACTCCCTGCTGAATCAAAGGCTCAATCCCAGGACCATGGGATCATCACCTGAGCCAAAGGCAGGCCCATAACTGACTGAGCCACCCAGGTGCCCCTCAAGAAGTGAAAGTTATTGAATTAATAAACTCTAGGCCTGTATCATTAAGAAAGCTGTGTAAAGGTACCAGTTACATTTACAGGGTGGTCTGTGTCTTTGGAAGACATTTAAAATGTTCTCGGGGTATAACTTTAAAAGATTTTATTTATTTAGGGGCAAACTGATGAATTTCCTTAGGAACCCTGCATTGGGCTCCCTGCTCAGCGAGAAGCCTGCTTCTCCCACTCCCCCTGCTTGTGTTGCTGCTCTTGCTGTCAATCTCTCTGTTAAATAAATAAAATCAAATCTTTTAAAAAAACTTTTAAACATAAAAGATTTTATTTACTGAGAGAGAGAGAGAGAGCGAGCAGGGGGGGAAGAGCAGAGTGAGAGGAACGAGCAGATGCCATGCTGAGTGCAGAGACTGATGCGGGGCTCGATCTCATGACCAGAAGATCATAACCTGAGCCAAAATTGAGTTGGATGCTTAACTGACTGAGGCACCCAGGCTCCCCTCTCTGGGTGTATTTTAAATAATGAACATAAATATTGCAGTAGGTTCGTGTATTTTGTAAAATGGCAGCTAAACCAGGAGAGAGAGGTTATAAGTTTTCTAACAGAGTTAAAATGTACCAAAGTGGGGATAAAGTACACAAGTGATATTGTAGTTATACCCCTTAAAAATGCCAGGAACACAGGGAAGCTGGTAATAAACTGCTGGGCAGGACAGTGATGCTGTCGGTCTTTGATCAGGGAATCTATTTTTCTATTTAGATTTTAAATCCAAAATGTGGCTTAACTGGAAGGAAGAGACCGTAAACACATCAGATGGCAGCCAGATTGGAATTTAAACTTCGGAGCTTATAATCTCCACATAAAATATTTCACTTGATTAACTTCCTTCCTTAAGGAACTGATGAACTTCCTTGTACTGTTTTTTGTTTTGTTGGGGTATTTTTTGTTTTGTTTTTTGTCATACATTTTTGAAATTTATTAAATACCTTCCTGTATGTATAAAGAGAACACACTGAAGACCTTTTAAACTGTCATTGATGATTTAGTCAGAATTTAAATTATTGTCTTGTGATGTAATACAGCAATGCTCCCAGGGCATTTTGAGTTATGTGAGACTGTTTGCCATTATGTGTTTTTTTTAAAAATTTTACTTTATTTTTTCAGTGTTCCAAGATGCATTGTTTATGCACCACACCCAGTGCTCCATGCAATACGTGCCCTCCATAATACCCTCCACCAGGCTCACCCAGCCCCCCACACCCCCTTCCGAAACCCTCGGTTTGTTTCTCAGAGTCCACAGTCTCTTATGGTTCCTCTCCCCCTCCAATTTCCCCCAGTTCACTTTTCCTTTCCTTCTCCTAATGTCCTCCATGCTATTCCTTATGCTCCACAATCGCCAAACTGTGGAAAGAGCCAAAATGCCCTTCAACAGATGAATGGATAAAGAAATGGTCCAGGGCGCCTGGGTGGCTCAGTGGTTTAAGCCGCTGCCTTCGGCTCAGGTCATGATCTCAGGGTCCTGGGATCGAGTCCCACGTCGGGCTCTCTGCACTGAAGGGAGCCTGCTTCCCTCTCACTCTCTCTGCCTGCCTCTCTGCCTACTTGTGATCTCTCGCTGTCAAAATTAATAAATAAAATCTTTAAAAAAACAAAAAAGAAATGGTCCATATATACAATGGAGTATCACGCCTCCATCAGAAAGGATGAATACCCAACATTTGTATCAACATGGACGGGACTGGAGGAGATTATGGTAAGTGAAATAAGTCAAGTAGAGAGAGTCAATTATCATATGGTTTCCTTGTACTGTTTTGATTCACTTTTGTTATTTCCAGTTTTAGATAAAGTCTCATTGCAGTCAGCTCCCATTAACAAATGTCTTAATATACTTGCATTTTATAGAAATGAATGTTATTTCAGTAAGTGAGCTATTGCCTCTAACTTGGATAATCTCTTTTTAAGTTTTTTTTTAAAGGTTTTATTTATTTCTTTGTCTGAGAGAAAGAAAGAGAGCACAAGTGGGGGTGAGCTGCAGGCGGAGGGAGAGGGAGAAGCAGGCTCCCTGCTGAGCAGGGAGACCAACACAGGACTCCCCCTCAGGACCCCGGGATCAGGACCAGAGCCGAAGGCAGACACTTAACCGACTGAGCGACCCAGGTGCCCCTTGAATGATAGTTAATGGTAAACCTGATTCTGCTATTTCCTCCTCACACGGATTTTAGAACCTAACCTGTGGGTGAGCTGGAGCTTCGTTGTGATAAGCATTGTGAGGCAAGAGCGCAGGTGCTAAGAGCCAAGATAACCAACCGATGGACCCCATTTAGACAGGGAAAGCATGAAAGACTTACTCTGCCACTCTTTGCCCATATTTGGTAGATTGTCAGAGACCCAGATTGGGTCATTACAATATCAAGAGCAATTGTCTTAAAATATAGCTCCAAGGCAGTAGTGCAGGTTTGCAAAAGAAGAAGGAGGAGGAGGAGGAGGAGGAGGAGGAGGAGAAGAAGAAGAAGAAGAAGAAGAAGAAGAAGAAGAAGAAGAAGAAGAGGAAGAAGAAATGGGATAGGAAATAGAAAATTGAACAGCCATCTCCAGCAGAGCTCAGAAATGTTGAACCCCTGGGGCGCCTGGGTGGCTCAGTGGGTTAAGCCGCTGCCTTCGGCTCAGGTCATGATCTCAGGGTCCTGGGATCGAGTCCCGCATCGGGGTCTCTGCTCAGCAGTGAGCCTGCTTCCTCTCTCTCTCTCTGCCTGCCTCTCTGTCTACTTGTGATCTCTCTCTCTGTCAAATAAATAAATAAATAAAATCTTTAAAAAAAAAGAAAAAAAAAAAAAGAAATGTTGAACCCCGCTCCTACAGAACTGTTCTTTGTTCCATGTCTGATTTCTTCTACATGAATAATCCCTATTCTTGTGTTCAGATGCAACAATCCCGCATTCATTGTCATGATAAAAATAGAAAATGACAGGCATTGAATTTTCACAGCCATTAGCCCTATGTTTGTTTTTTTCATTTCTTGAGCATATACAGGCGAGAGGGGAGGGGTGGGAAGATGCAAGAGAGCGGCCTCCTGCACTTGACTGGAGACCTTGGTTTGGGCCATAAGGAACGAGGAGGCGAGGAGGCACGCTGTCTTTCAGTGTGATTCTTTTTGCATTGCGGGTGCAACCTTTCCTCCTGGGGAAGAAACAACTGCTGAGAAGATCAGATTTTATGTTGTTAAAGTGACCACAACAACTTTATCAGAGTTTCTTTAATCTTTGCTGATACTTGCGGTTCACAGACTGTTTCTCAAGGCCATCTGTCTTGATGGTAGCAGAAGGGGTCTCCTAAGATCAACTGAGATACTGTGTTGAGTGTTTTTGGAAGGGAGGGCATTCTTCTTATTCATGCATTTCATAAATATTTATTGAGAGACTCTTCTGAGCCAGGCATTGGGCTAGATGCTGGCAAACACGTTGAGAAGAAGGCACGCAAAGGGATAGTCCAGCCCCTCATGGAGATTACATTCCAGAGGAGGCAGAACAGTCAGTAACCAAGAATATGAGATACATTCTGGAGACCTTGCTCCGTCTTCTAGATAACTCACTCTTCGAAACTTCTTCCAAGCACCATTTCCTTCAATAAGTAGTCTCTGGTTCCCCCTTTTGGCCTTCCCGCCATGATGTGTGCATAGCTCTATCATAGCGCTGATTTTGTTATAGTGGAAAGGGTCTGGTTTACCTCCCTACCTATCTTATATTGTGAGTTCCTCAATGGCGGGCAACGTGGCCTGTTATCTCCTTGGTACCGGTGATATCTGCCTTGCACATAGCATATACTTCCTTAGTGTTTGTCGTAATGGATCCAGTAATGCATACTGGTTTAATTCTGGCCCTGAAATCATAGACTCTCAGTCCAGACCCATAAAATAGGAAGTGATATCTACAATCATATAGTCTAGTCCACCCTTTATAGATGAGGAACTTGAGCCCCTCGGAATGATATATGACTTTGACCAAAGCACAATCATCATTCTGTGTCTCAGTATTTGCAATTGTTAGGTAGAACGAGAATGTTAGAGCTGAATGAAAGTTCCTAATGGTCCAAATACTTTATTCGGGACGTGATTAAAATGAGACACAGAAAGATTCAAATGTTCTGGAACACAAATAATTCTCTTTTCATGTTCCCTTGTTCCTTCTCCCTGAAAGCTTTGGTAGTCTCCCATGGATACTGCGAAGTTACAGGGAAACCATGGACATGAGTATTGGGGATGTAGCAGGAAATAGTGCTACCACTTTGGAAAACGCTTTGTTATTATCTGGTAAAAATGTTTGTTCATTTCGATTCAGGGGTTCAACTCCCAGGAATTCATCCTAGCATTCTTGGACTTGTACATAATTGGCATTTAAAAAGAATACTCAGAAATGGGGCACCTGGGGAGCTCAGTCAGTTAAGTGTCCAAGTCTTGATTTCAGCTCAGGTCATGGTCTCAGCATCGTGAGATTGAGCCCTGTGTTGGGCTCTGTGCTAGGCATGGAGCCTGCTTGGGATTGCTTCTCTCCGTCTTCTTCTGTCCCTCTCCAACCAAAACAAAGAGTATTCAGAAAAGCTTTAAAACTTTATGAATAATAGTAGATAACAAAACAAGAAGGCACCCCAATGTCCAGTCACAGAATGGATAGATATTGGAAGCATATACCTAATGTGGAACATGATACAGCAAAGAAAACAAGTCTCAAATATATTGTTGAGTGGAAAAAAAAAACCCAGAGGACAAATACAGCCAATATCATTTATAGAAAATTCAGTTATGAGCAGAGCTCAGCAGTATGTGTGGTAAAGCAATAAATAGCAGTAAGAGATCAACAAATACAAAATACTGAGGTACCTGGCAGGATCCATCAGAAGAGCGTCCAACGGGGGTTGTGAGTTCAAACCCCACATTGGGTGTAGAGATTACTTAAATTACTTAAATAAGCAAAACTTATATATTTTATATATAAATGATATATATATTAAGTTTTATTTAAGTTATATATATATATTTTTTTTGTGGGGGGGGCGCACCTGGGTGGCTCAGTCAGTTGAGCATCTGACTCTTGGTTTCAGCTCAGGTCATCATCTCAGGGTTGTGGGATCGAGTCCTGTGTCAGGCTCTACACTGAGTATGGAACCTGCCTGAGAGTCTCTTCCTCTCCCCCAAGCTGTCTCTCTCTGCCTCTAAAATAAGTAAATAATTAAAATCATTTAAAAAGTAGATATATATTTTTCTCATTACGTTCTTTATATACACTATTACATAGAAGGTTGAAGATGGTTTGGTGTGGATGTGGCTATAACTGATTTGAGTTTTTCTTCCTTGTGAAATTTTAAAGTGACAAAGTTGATATTCCATTTTTAATTTATCCTCATAAAATGTAAAGCATTCTCAAATAGAACTTTTCTTTGAAAAGTTGGTGGCTTAAGTGGAATTACATACCTAAAGATTAAATTTGGTCCTTAAACATCATTTTGTTTCATGTTAGAAATATAAGCACACCAAACAATTAAAAAATATAATTATTAAACAATCTAACCTATACTATTTGGCCTTGAACTATTATTTAACTTTTATAACATTAGCTCAGAAAGTGTGTAATTTTCCTCATAGATTAATCTCACAAATACACTCTTTTAATATTTATATTCTCAGTCTATCTCCCTGTTTAACTCTTTGACATTCATAGTAATTGTGCTTGCACATAAATTTAACAGATCATTTATATATCAATCATTTATTAATGTAGCAATTTACTCTTGCAATAATAAGGGAATTTTCAGTCCAAGTATCATCTAGAATGCTTGTCTATATTTGAAACAGAATATTTTGATATTCATAATAATTCCAAATGCTGTGCCTTGGTCATGCACAAGTTCAGAAAAACTGAGAAGTGGTTGATGTAGGCATTTGCTATTCAACCTTTCAAAGACTTAGACCAAAATCAGAACCAAGTACAACGGCCAAATACAGAGGCCAAAGGTGGCTTTCAGCATCTCTTTGGTGGACAGTGGGTTCACAGGTGTTGGGACTATGCTTTCTTTTTTTTTTTAAGCTGTTTATTTATTTGAGGGGGGGGGTTGGGGGGAAGCAGGAGGGAGAGGGAAAGAGAATCTGAAGCAGACTCTGCACTGAGTGCAGAGCCCAACACAGGGCTCCATCCCACCGCCTCAAGATCATGATCTGAGTCAAAACCAAGAGTAAGTTGCACAACGGATTAAGCCACCCAGGCGCCCTGGGACTGTGCTTTCTAATTTACATATACATTGCAGAGATTTCTTTGAAGCTTTCTAATGTTTAATCATTAAAATTGCAATGGTCTGGGGGCATTTTGGAAAAAAAATTTCATATGAGGATAATCCAAGTTGGAGTCCATGCTTCTGGCTTCCCCTGTCTTCTTCTTGTATCTCAGCCAGTTTCTCTCAAGAAGCCCGATCCTGAGTTACCTGTCATACTTAGCGCTGGAGCGCTCCTTGGGACCGGCTGCATAGCACCAGCAGCTGGAGCCTGGGGTAGTCGCCTTCACTCCCAGGCTGTGCTCGGGCCAAGGCTGGCCCAGCGTTTCCTTGGGCAGCACATACACCCCCGGAAGGCACACAGATGGGTATATGGATGTTAATAAGCCCTCCCTCGCTATAAATCATTCCGCGGAAGGTTTAATGCGCTAAGCATATTAACATTTATTAGCTTAAAAACACCATTCATATTTATAGTGAACTTCCTGGACGCCAAAGAAAATTTATGCAGGAATTGGTTGATTGCCTTTGGGAAGAGTATTAATGTCTTCCTGCTCGGCTTTATGAGCCCAAAGACATAAAGAATGGGAGGCAACCAAGGGCATACCACACAGTGAACCCTTTTTTCCTTTTTTGTTTTGTTTTGTTTTGTTTTTGTTTTTCCATTGGGGTCTCATGACAACAGAGGTTCTGTTTTCATGGGACATAACTGATTCAGTGACTACCGAGTAGCGAGGGGACTTTTTATTTTTTGAGAATTTGCTGTGGCCCGGAGAGGTTAAGTGGACCTGACTAGTAAAGAGGAAGGGTGTCCTGGGAGTATTTCCTTGGTACTCTGAGAAGCGGTAGGAAAAGATACATTACTGGCAGCAGTTGATAGAACAATAGGGCCCTGGACTCAAATGAGGCTGCTGTTCAGTCTGGTTCTCTGCCTCTTACCCAACGTGGGACCCAGGATGATTCCTTCTCTCCATGTCTCTTAGCCTCCGTTTTTCCTTCTCCAACACAGGGCCTGGGGTGGGCTTTATCTCATAGTGTTGTTAGGAGGATTGAATGAGGTTATGGGGGTAAAATACTTAATGAGCCCATCGCCCAACACAAAGATACTCAATAACCATTGTAAATAGCATTCGGCTATCCTGGAGGCTACATTGTTATCTATTTTCTGTCAACTTTATTTATGGTTCTCTTAGGATACCTACAACTGTCTTTCTTGTATCAGACTTATTTACATAAGGGCTCAACTCCTGAACCCAGCTCCATGGGGGAAGAATGCTTGTCTGCCTCACACCCTGTAGGGCTCAGCACAGCGAGGCAGCACGGAGGAGAAGGTGAGGCTAAAGAGGTCGCTCTCGAGCCTTTTCACCGTGGCTAAATTTGGTTTCCATCCTACCTGCACACATACCCGCAGACTCGAATTTGGGGAGTTGTGCAAGATGAACCGTATTATACACCAAACAGTCTGATACTGTCTTCTGTTTTATTTCGTTCTGTTAAAAAATGTCACGTCCTGGTCCCCTCCATTTGTTTCAAACACTTGCTAATGAGTCTCAACCTGTGGTTTTTGAAATCCGTGGGCTATACCGTGAAGCAGCCACGGCGGTGGGTGTGTAGAGAGTGGGACGCTAACAGAAACGCTGGGCCGGTGCCCCGTGGCAATTGCTTTGAGGACACTCAGGGATCAAGTCCAAGTAGCAGAGATGAGGCCGATCAAGACGACTAGGGCTGGGGAGGATAGAGCTTTGACTAGGAAGCGCTGAGTTTTGAAGGTGAAAACATTCAATACAGAGCTAGGTCATTCCAGCAGTTCTATTCAAAAAACAAAGGAAGAAAGAAAAATAGGGATGGGAACAATTCCCTTGAAACACAACTGGTGGGACAGAAGGTCAGGTGAACATTGGTCTCTCTCCTACCCCAGGGACTCTCCCTTTTTCCAGATTTTTGTTTTCCTACCAAAAATAGCCTTGGAGTGATTTAAAAAAAAAACCCCACAAAGTAAAAGTCTATAAAGTGTGTCCGGTACACACACGTGCATGCCCCAAACTTTACAATCCTGCTTTGTTGTCCCAGTTCCGTGGATTCAACAACCTTCTCTCTTCCTCCCTCCTTATTCCATTATTCAAAACTCTACATTTCCCCATCTTATTGGCCTTTATTTCTATATTTTGAGAGAGAGCACGCACACAAACATGGAGGTAGAGGTGAGAGGCGGAGGGAGAGGGAGAGAGAGAATCTTAAGCAGACTCCATACCCACTGCAGGGCTCGATCTCACAACCGGGAGATCATGACCTGAGCCGAAATCAAGAGTCAGATTCTTAAGCATCATAAACATTTCAAGTTCAAGACGATTTTTACCATCTTATCTGCAGTGTTGGAGCTTCAGCTTTCCAGTACTTTTTGCTGCCATTTGATCTTTCTCTACAGGTTAGATTCATTCGTTTCATCTCTCAGTTTCTTGAGCATTTATTATGCGCAAGGCATAGGCTACCAGCTACTGAGTTTGCAGGGCACAAAATCAAGTTCCTTGATGTCACTGAGCACCCAGTTAGATAGGGGAAGCAGAAACGAATCCTCCATTCACACAGAGAAATAAAAATGGCCCCCGTAATATGTGCAGTACAGGGACGGTATGTGACGATCTGACAGTGTTGATAAATCATTAGTCAGGAGTGTGTTCTTTGGGGAAGTGAGGTTTGAGCTGAGGACTGAAGGATGTGGAGCCATTAGGAAAAAGGACTGGGAACATTCAAGGCAAGCAGAACAAGGCTCTGGGGTGGGAGGAAGCAGGTGGAACATGAGGAATGAAGAGAAGGTCAGTAAAGGAGTAAGAAGGTTCTAGAGAGTTCTAGAGAGGTTCTAGGTTCTAGAGAGGGAAGCTCAGCTGTGGTTTTATGGTGTAAAAATTCACTTACTACCTTGTTTCAGCCTAGGTGAGGGGGTTTTGAGTTTATCCTCAAGGCAGTGTCGGTCAGTCAGAAGGTTCTGCGGGTACTGGTACATGGCGGCAGTGGGATGATATGGTCATATTTATTTTGGAAAATTGCCACTTTGGCCACAGCGTGGAGAATGAGTGGTGGCTGGGGAAGGGTGAATGAAGATAAAATGTACAAAGCTCTCATGTGGGTTCCACATACTCTGAGTTAAGCATTGTTATAAAGGGTTTTATACAGACCATTATGGAATCTTTACGACCTGTCAGGTGGCTGGTTATTATCCCCACATAACCTGTGAGTAACGACGCTCAGAGAAGTGAAGAGATTTGCCCAAGATCACATAGCCGGGATGCGGCAGAGCTGGGATTTCATCCCAGGGGAACACTCAGTTGTCAAGGCCAAGAGGTGACTGTCTTGGGCCAGACTTAGTGGTGATGGGGAGAAATGAATAGATTAACGAGACATTCAGCAGGGAAAATTGACAGTAATTCATGGTCCTGTGGGCGTGGGGGTAAGAGGAAATGTTAAGGAACATGTTTAAATTCCCGATTTGTACGGCCGAGTGGCTGGTGGTATGTTCTTGAGGTGGGGAATTTCGAAGGACAGTGAAAGGAGCTTGCAAGAGACAGAAGAGCAGTTGACAAGGTGGTAGGCGAAGCAGGAGACTAGCATGGAAACGGGGCAGGGGGCGGGATTCAGTAGGGAGCAATGGGCCCCAGCATCAGCTGCTGTTCGGGGTGTCCCATTCGGCTCTGTCCCTCCAAGTTCTGTTGCATTTGCTGCCATGTGGGAGAGCTCACACCAATTTGTCACATTCTCAGGGGTGTCAAACTCAAGATGTCCCTTGATCTGGATGTCCAGATCTGCGTGGCATTCTTGAATGAGATTGCCATCAAGTGCTGCCTATTTCCCCGGCCTTGTTGATTTTCTTCCTCTGTGGTCGGGGGCTACCTGTTTTCCCACCTGAAGTTCAATCCCCCCTGAGCCCTTGGACCAATTTTGATTCTAGACAGGAGGGAGGCAGTTCCAGCCTCGCCATCCAGATTTTAGTATTGGCTTATTATTCCTACTGTAACCTTGCTTCCCATTTTTTTTAAAGATTATATTTATTTACTTGACAGACAGAGATCACAAGTAGGCAGAGAGGCAGGCAGAGAGGGGGAGTGGGGAAGCAGGCTCCCTGCTGAGCAGAGAGCCCGATGCGGGGCTCGATCCCAGGACCCTGAGATCATGACCCGAGCCGGAGGCAGAGGCTTTAAACTACTGAGCCACCCAGGTGCCCCCCTTGCTTCCCATTTTTAACAGCAGGACTTCCTGGTGTTGTTTTACATGTATGTAAAGTAGATAGATAGATAGATGGATAGATAGATATCCGAGTCCTTGTATCAGCCAGGTGAAACAATGGCTATGAAAAAGCTTTGGAAATGATAAAACTTCATATATGTAAAGCTTCTAGCATAGGCGGTTAGTACACAGATTTTCAGTAATAGCTATTGCTACTGGGACCATCACTTGGTTACTGCAGGTCAACCAAACCAAGTCACAAGGAGTGTTGTTGAATTGCAGTCTTTTTCCAAGAAGTGACCTAGTCCTCTCGTTTGCGCATCCCCCTTGCCCTGCTCTGGACACGTTCCCAGAACTCTCAGATCTTCTACTTAGACTAGACTGCGCCTTTCCCCATCCTGGTTCGCAAGGTGGAGGGTAGGCTAGTCCAAAAAAGCGTTGCTTCTGGAATGGACAGATTTGCATCTGAATGCTGACCATGTGACCTCAGGAAAGAGGCTTAACCTTTCTCCAGTTTCCTCAACTGTAAAATCGAGAGGCCCTCCTATGCCTCGAAAGATTGAATTCAAGCCAGTCCATCAAGGCACCGGGTAATGCGTTGGTTTCATTAACTAGGATCTTCTTTTCCTTTTCTTTTCTCTTCCATGTGCCTCATCATTGCTGTTGTGAGCCTTGCAGACTTCTGAAGCAGTTCTCATTTTCCTATCATAAAAAAGTCCCATGACTTAGGCGTGTGCTCAAAACTTTGATCCATTTTATTCTCGTGCACGCTAATGTGCCACATTAACTTCCAGACCCCCCGGGTGGTGTGTAACTAATTACCGCCTGGCTAGCCCAGCTCATATTCCCCGACAGTTTACTATGTGAAAGGCACCACAGGAAAGGTGAATGCACCCCATTGCTGACTCTTTACGTTGAGTTGAGGCACCTACCCTTCTTTTCAACACTCCCTTTTGGGCCTGTGAAGTCAGTCCCAATAGCTATCAGGCACTTGATTGTTGCGGCTTCTCTAGCCCTCAATTAGTCCTGATTGGATTTTGCTAGATCTTGTCTCCCTCCTTCTCTCTTTTGGCTGTGTTCTCTGATTTCGATCGTTCCCATCTCTGATGCCTCCAGGGTTTGCTCTTTTCCCTAACTTTCTCCTTGGCATTTGGATGTCGGCTAGCTAGCATCCTTTCCAGCTTAGCTCACCGCTATGGCCCTCTATAGAGTTTCCAGTTGCCTCGGGTGAGAGGACTTCCCTCTTCATCCTGTTTTCCTGCCCAGGTTCCTAACACCCGTTCAGGTCTGAATTCTGTAGCAGTCAATCAGAATGACCCAGGGTGGGGCGCCTGGGTGGCTCAGTGGGTTAAAGCCTCTGCCTTTCGCTCAGGTCATGATCCCAGGGTCTTTGGATCGAGCCCCGCATCGGGTTCTCTGCTTGGCGGGGAGCCTGCTTCCTCTTCTCTCTCTGCCTGCCTCTCTCCCTACTTGTGATCTCTATCTGTCAAATAAATAAATAAAATCTTAAAAAAAAAAAAAAAGAATGACTGAGGGTAAGGGTGGGTGGGAGGAGGTGAGTGCTAACCAATAAAAATTTGACCTGGGCGTGGCGCCTGAGTGGCTCAGTCGCTAAGCCTCTGCCTTCAGTTCAGGTCATGGTCCCAGGGTCCTGAGGTCGAGCCCCGCGTCAGGCTCCCTGCTTCTCCCCCTCCCACTCCTGCTGCTTGTGTTCCCTCTCTCACTGTGTCTCTGTCAAATAAATTAAAAAATTAAAATTAAAAAAAATCGACATGGTTTGCTGCCCTTAGGGAGCTCCATTTGAGGATGATAAAGACACCAACAAAAGACACCAAAAGATACCAATAAAAAAAGCTGGGAATGTATAGTAAATATCAACTAATTAGGGACATCAATATAAGTTAATATTAAGACTGTCATCTAGTACTTTTAAAAATGTACATTAGCTGAAAAGAGGTTATTTTTCAGAGGTGCCCAATATACAAACTAGGTTCTCTTGGACAGCCTAGTTTAATATACTTAATAGGTATTTAAAAAATAATTTTAGGGCACCTGGGTGGCTCATTGGGTTAAAGCCTCTGCCTTCGGCTCGGGTCATGATCTCGGGGTCCTAGGATGGAGCCCCACATCAGGCTCTCTGCTCAGCAGGGAACCTGCTTCCTCCTCTCTTTCTCTGCCTGTCTCTCTGCCTACTTGTTCTCTCTCTCTGTCAAATAAATAAATAAAATCTTTTTAAAATGAGTAAAAAATTAAAAAAATAATTTTATATTCAGTTGTTCTTATTTTTTTCACTTAAAAATATTTTTTGTAGCTCATTTCCCTGTTAAGATCATAATTTCAGAATATGTGATTCCAATACAAAGAAAGTGCCTTTGCAGTAGGGTTAAAATAACCGAGACTCATTAGCAGAAACGTCATGACTGTATTGTTGTCTACAGTGCGCACTTTTCAGAGGTTTGTTCGACAAGATTCAGCTCGTCAAAAGTAAAACAGTCCATTTATTTTACCAGCAAAATGGGTTGATTCGGGAACAGCAGAGGAATTTCAATTCAGGGTATGCAAGCCATAGCAAACCGTGGGTAAGACCGGAGGACAAAGGAGAGGAACTGTAGAGAAAAGGAGGAAGTTTGGAGGGGCCCTTTGAACAAAAATACTTTGGAGGAAAGTGAGAGTTCAGGGTGGTGATGGTTTCTCACTGGGTCACTTGTGGTCATTTTTTATTGGTTGAGCTTGTTACTGGGCAAGGAAAAATCCTTTCCTCCTTCTGGAATAGTCAAGTAGGCTTTTTTCTGTAGTGAATGCAAGGTACTCTTTTTGATGGGGGTCTGTGATTTCCAAATAGTGGTATCTTGTGAGAGCGCCCCCTTCTGGCCTCCCGACTCAAATTTAAATGAGGTTTCCATTCCGTTTCTTTCTTTTTTTAGAGAGATTTTATTCCTTTGAGAGAGAGAGAGAGTCCGTGAGCAGGGAGAGGGGCAGAGGGAGAAGCAGAGGGCGAAGCAGGCTCCCCGCTGAGCAGGGAGCCCGACGTGGGACTCCATCCCAGGACCCTGGGATTATGAGCTGAGCCAAAGGCAGATGCTTAACTGAATGAGCCACCCAGGCGTCCTGACCTTCATTCAGTTTCATAAGCTGAATCCACGTTCAAATCTGGATGTACTCAGTTCTATAAAAATGTCAGTCTTACCTTGCAAAATGGATAAATGGGATTGTTTGTGTTACTACTGGATCACTCATGTTTATTTTTTTTTTCCTTTTCATCTACTGCCATAACCTGTGTAAGCTGGTTGAGTGTGGTGGAGAAGCCATGGAACCCAAGGAAGGACAGGAAAAAAAATAGGAGAACTAAACAGTCTATATATCGGCTCCCAAGGATAAGGAAATTGAAAGGGAATGGGTGCTGGGGAGAAAACATTCCAAATCGAGTTGTGATATTGTGATTTCTGGTAAGAAATATATATTTGGTCTTCTCTGTTTCTGGCATGGAGCTCCTAAAACCCTTGGAATTTCCTATAAAGAGAGCGATAAAGGTGTCTGTTTTATGTCATTGAAATGACTTTGGGATCACATCTAAAGATGGGAGTTGGTTGCAGGGCAACCAACCTTGTGATTAGGGGGTTGGAAATTTCAGCCCTGACCCCTTGACCTCCAAAGAAGGGAGAGGGCCTGGAGGTTGAATCAATCACCAGTAGTCAATGATTTAACCAATCGTGCTTATGTAATTGGACTTCTACAATCTATAGCTGGTTGGTCAGAGGCACAGGTGATAACCTGACATTGAGGGCGTGGTCTTGTGGGGTGAACCCTTAACTTGTGAAAACTGATGCTATCTCTAGGTAAATAGTGTCAGAATTGAGTTTAATTGTAGGAAACCTACCCGCTGTCTGGAGAATTGCTTGTTGGTGTGAGGGAGCCCTCCCCAACCCCCCACACATTGGAATTGGGTACAAAACCCAAACTGAGTGTTCAAAGGGACACAGCAAACTCCGCCTTGTAGAACAGCCATGTAGTGATGTTTGGAGTCAGGCTGATAGTTGCTGTTGGTAGGGTGAAAGCAACCCCAGTTTAGGATAAGTGGAGCGTTTGGGTTCTGGTCAAGTAAGTTGAGGTTTAGGGCAGGCATTGAGCCTCAAATTGACCAACTGAATTGCCAAGCAAGAATCCAAGGTAGGAGGCCACTTCTCTAGACTGAACAAAGCCAGTGAGGATTAGAAGAATGACTAGGTGTGAGTATGCTCACTCTTCAGGTCCACCAGTTTAAGAAGACTGATGCTTCTCTCAACCACCAGTCCTCCAGGACTCAAGCCTAGGGTCACCGAAGCTACCAACCATTGCATTATTGCATGCCCCTTTTTAATTGCCTCAGGAACTAACAGGGTCAAGCTATAGGTTGAAAGCAACCTTAGTTTAAGAAGTCACATAGGGCTTCTATCTAGAAGAACCCTATTTATGTACCACTTTCCAAAACATCTGTATTGTTCAAATATTTGTTGAAGATTAGGGGTTGTGGTGGTTAATTTTATGTGTCCACTTGGTTAGGCCATGGTATGCAGATATTTGGTCAAATATTATTCTAGATGTTGCTTTGGTATATGGCATTAACATTTAAATCAGTAGACTTTGAGTAAAGCCGATTACTCTCCATAATGTGACTGGGCCTCACCTAATCAGTTGAAGGCCTTAGGACAAAGATTCGCTTGCCACCAGGAAGGAAGAATTCTGCCGGCAGACTGACTTGAGCTTAAACATAAACTGTTCTTTGGGTCTCCAGCCTTCCAGCCTCCACAACTGTGGGAGCCAGTTCCTTAAATCTCTTCCTCTCTTTTTATTTCATTATATCTTAAGGTTTTTATTATTTATTAAGTAATTGTTACACCCAACATGGGACTCAGACTCACAATGCAAAGATCAAGAGTCACATGCTCTACTGACTGAGCTAAACAGGCACCCCTATTTTTTATTTTTTAAAGATTTTTGGGGGGGCAGGAGGCACCTGGGTGGCTCAGTTGGTTAAGCATCTGCCTTTGGCTTAGGTCATGATCCCGGGGTCCTGGGATCGAATCTCATATTGGGCTCCTTGCTTGGTGGGGAGTCTGCTTCACCCTCTGCCTGCTGCTCTCCCTGCTTATGCTCTTTCTCTCTGATAAATAAATAAATAAATAAAATCTTCAAAAAAAATTTTTTTTTAGAGAGAGAGCGAGCACGCATGGGAGGAGGGGCAGAGGGAGAGGGAGAGAGAGAATCCCAAGCAGGCTTCATGCTCAGTGCGGAGCCCAATGAGGGGCTCAGTCTAATGACCCTGAGATCATGACCTGAGCTGAAATCAAGAGGCAGATGCCTAACTGACTGGGTGCCCCCAAAGACTTCCTTTTTTAAATCATCTGCACACTCAGTGTGGGGCTTGAACTCACAACCCTGAGATCAAGAGTTGCATTCTCCACCTACTGAGCCAGTCAGGCGCCCCTTTCTCTATAGATCTTATTGGGACCATTTCTCTGGAACTTACACAGTTGTCTAATATGAATTACATGAATTTTACTCCACTGAAGGGTATCACCTGCTTATGTCATGCTTCCTTTGAAACCATTCCATTAGTAGGATCTCTATACTTTTCTCCCATCTGGATCTATCACAAGGATAATAGAAAAAAAAGTCACAGAGTTGGAAAACTTTAGATATTAACCGCATTTTGAAAATATCTACTTTTAAGACTGCTTGCTTTTTTAAAAAGATTTTATTTGAGGGAGAGAGTGAGAGAGAGAGAATATGAGTGAGGGGAGAGTCGGAGAGGGAGTGGGAGAAGCAGACTCCCAAATATGCAGGAAGCCTGATGCGGGACTTGATCCCACGAACCTGAGCTCATGATCTGAGCCAAAGGAAGATGCTTAATGGAGTGAGCCACCCAGGTGCCCCAAGACCTGCTTGCCTTTGACATCAAACCTTGACCATAGTTAATATGATGTGTGGAAAAGTAGTCCCATGAAAATGAAATGTTGAACTCCAAAGGATATTAAGAGACATTGTGGACATATTTGTTTGAACTGATTCTAGTTGGGGAAGTTTTTTCAAACACCAGGTATGGGGGATATGTGAATGCGAGTGGTGATCTCATGGCTGACCAAGCCTGTCTTCTGGCTTTCTGCTCATCGTGATGCTGTGTGGCTGCTTTGGCTTATGATTCTTCCTGAGACGTACATTATTTAGCGTGTTCGCTCAATGCAAGTTAATATTAAAGTTCCTGTGTGGTCTTTGTTTTAAACTGCATTCATATCCATCACATCACCAATACATTTATAAGCCTGAAGAATGGAGTAGTAGATGAGGTAACTTAACATATGCGTGGTTCTTCTGTGAATTTACGTCAGATACTCTCCTAGTAACTAAGCTACTAAATGTTGAAACTCTTTTTTTCCCTGAAGGCACTTAAATCTTAGTTTTGGTTGGACATCTTCCTGGTGGCTGAAAGCTAGTAACTATGGACATTCCTTAAGCTGCTTTCTCAAGTTTCTTACATTTTTCTTTTCTTTGACTTCATGTTGGCTCTTTCCAGCTGTTTATGTTTTGATCTGCTGTTTTCTAAATATTCAATTTCCTTTAATATGTTCAGTGGAAAAATTTCAATTTCTAGGATAGAGAAGACTACCATTTGTCAAAATTAGTTTATTGTGGAACTTATGTCATCCGTTAAAACCTGTTTTTGGTTTCATTGTAGTATATTGCTGACGTTCTTATATGGGATACATATGTAGCTAGCACCGAGAATGTGTTCCAGAGAAAACTCAACAAATCCTTCTTCAACTAAGTCAGTTAATAAAACCCAACCAAAAGCTGATAGTAAAGAGAAGGGCAAATATACTGTGCAGAAAGTGTTCTCTTTTTTTTTTTCCCCCATTTTATTTATTTTTTCAGCGTAACAGTATTCATTCTTTTTGCACAACACCCAGTGCTCCATGCAAAACGTGCCCTCCCCATTACCCACCACCTGTTCCCCCAACCTCCCACCCCTGACCCTTCAAAACCCTCAGGTTGTTTTTCAGAGTCCATAGTCTCTTATGGTTCGCCTCCCCTCCCCAATGTCCATAGCCCTCTTTTAACAAATACCACTGTATCTTCCCTTTATTGCCCCATTTACTACTTTAAAATCCATACGTATACGTTTTTGCTGATTTTTTTATATATATGTTTTTGCTTTTTTTTTAAGATTTCATTTATTTATTTGAGAGAGAGAGAGAGAGAGCACAGGAGAGAGTGAGCATGAGTGGGGGGGGGATGAGACAAAAGTGGTGGGGGAGGGGCAGAGGCAGATGGAGACACAGGATCTCCACAGAGCAGGGAGACCCACTCAGGGCTGGATCCCAGGACCCCAGGATACTGACCTGAGCCAAAGGCAGCCACTTAACCGACTGAGCCACTGAGGCACCCTGATGATTTCGTTCTTGAATAAAAAATCATAAAGAAACTCTGGAAGATACATAAGAAAGGAATGATAATGGTTATGTGGGATGGTGGTAGTAGGTAGATAGGACAGAAATGGAAGGACTTTTTCGCTGGATATGATTTTATCATTTTTTTGTTTTGAACCTTCTAAAATTATTCATTATTCAAAAATTGAATTAAAGAAAAGGAAATTGTATGAATGAAATCAATTTATAAGTCCCTTCCTGAGAAATAACCACTTAAACTAATACATATGCATCCCATTTGGAATGTTTTATGTATACTAACAAAATTTGGATATAGATGCAGGATTCACTGATATTAATATATTGGTTAATTAATTGTGGTTTTTATTGATTTGTTAATTGGTTAATTAATAATTTTCCCTTTAAAATTTTTTAATTCCTGTATAATTAACATACTGTGTTATATTACTTTCCAGTATACAATATAGTGATTCAACAACTCTGTGCATTGCTCAGTGCTCATCACAGTAAGTCTACTAAACAATGGTTTCTAAAATATTGTATCAGTGGCACTCTGTGACTCTAAGGCAGTTAAACTGCCTTAAGCACCTTTGAAACTAAGTGCTTTTATAAAGCATAACTTAAAAGTAGTTTAGATATGGTAATGCACAAATTTTCATATGCTTTTGAGCTTATTAAAATGGGATTCTATTTATATAGCTGTCTCAGTTACCCATTTCTGCATAATAAGTTACCCCAGAGTTTAGTGGCTTAAAACAACAGTCTTTGATTTGCTTACTCTTCTGTGAGCTGGTCGTGTGGGCTGGGCTTAGCGGGGGTGGCTGGTCCCTGCTGTACTCGGTGTTGGCATGCCTTCCTCCTGGGCTTGGGCTTATTCATATGTCTGTTGGTAGTTAGCTGGGTGTCAGCAGGGGTGATGGAAGTCACTGAGCCAAGCGTCACTCACATTCCTGCAGGCTAGGCTGAACTTCACAGGGTCGCTGCCTTCCACCAGCGGCACCGATGGGCAGGCTCCCATGCCTAAATGCTTTTCAAGACTTGGTCTGTGACTTGTTGGCTCGTGTACACGGGCCAGGGAAGTCGTAGAGTCAATGTAGGAGGCCAAGCACAGAATCAATATGGTAGAGGGTTACAGGAGGGTAATGGGTACCAGGAGATGTGATTCAGGCCATTGGGGCCATTGCTATGAAAGTTAACTGTTACGATTTCTAAAAATGTCCATTGTTTTCTCAAAGCATCAGTATTCAATGAATTCAACTCATGGCCAGGGAATTCTGTAAGCCCCTGAACCCTAATGAGAAGGTAGAGCTGTTGTCGTACTCTGCTTTAAGGTTTTAGCACCACTTAATGTTATCACTTAAAATACGAAGATCAAAGGCGTGTGGGTGGCTCAGTCAGTTAAGCATCTGTCTTCCGCTCAGGTCATGACCCCAGGGTCCTGGGCATTGGGCTCTCTGCTCAATGGGGAGTCTGCTTCTCCCTCTCCCTCTGCCTCTGTCCCCGCCCCACCCCCCAGCTTGCGCTCTCTGGCTCTACTTCTCTGTCAAATAAATAAACGTCTTTAAAAAAATAAAATAATACTAAGATCATACCACTGCCTTGCTCCCAATTTTCCCATGGCTTCTTACTGCAATCAGAATGATATTAAAATTTCTTGGCACAGCCCACAGGCCCTAAATGATTTTGTGTTTATCTACATCTACATGATGCTGTTTTCATGACGTCATGCCCTACCTTTGGCTGATAATTTACTATTCTTCAGCTATAATCACTGTTTTTCTATTCCTCCAATGCATCAAATTCATTCCACCTCAGGGCTTTTCACTTGCCGTTCCCTGCCTAGAATGATTTTCCCTCAGATCTTTGCTTGGGTGGCTTCTTGTCATTCAGAGCTCTGTGCGAATTTTACTTCTTGAAAGCAGTCTTTGCTCTCCACGCCTTCTGAAGTAGCCTCCTCCCATCCCAGATCATTCACTATCCCATTTCTTTCTTTCTTTCTTTTTAAAAGATTTTCTTTATTTATTTGAGAAAGAGAGTGAGCATGCATGGGGGGAGGGGCAGAGAAAGAGGGGAAGCAGGCTCCCCGCTGAGCAGAGAACCTGATGTGGGGCTCGATCCCAAGACCCTGGGATCCTGGCCTGAACTGAAGGTAAATGCTTAACCTACTGACCCACACGGGTGCCCCACTCGCTATCCCATTTATGTTTTACTTTTTTCATAACACTTCTTATTACCTGGAATTACCTTATTTACTCAACTGTTTGCCTGGTTATTATCTTACTCTCCCTGCTGGTATATAAGCTGTAAAGACATACTTTGTCTCTTTTGCACCATGTAGAATAGGTAATGGGTACTCAATAAATACACACAGAATTAGTGAATTAATTAAGTAACAAAAGGCCTGGCCTATTCAGGCTTGACCTTGGAATCTTCACCTGTAAATTGGAGAGGTTGGATCTTCTCTAAAGCCCTTTCCAAGTCAAAAATTTTATTCTTCCCATGTCTCTAACTCAGTTCTTAGATGAAGCTGGAGCTGGGGGAAGAAAAATCAGTCAATAACAAGGAATATGAGAATAAATATTCTATTTGTAACTTTTGTGTTGGAAAAAAATCCATCATAGTGATTTCCAAATAAATAAGAATATAGGTAGAGTTTGGGTTGAGGAATGATGGGGAAA
The DNA here is from genome assembly GCF_922984935.1 of Meles meles. Taxonomy (NCBI): domain Eukaryota; kingdom Metazoa; phylum Chordata; class Mammalia; order Carnivora; family Mustelidae; genus Meles; species Meles meles. Next base: position 100,631,631 of record NC_060087.1, on the reverse strand, counting down.
CTTATATTGAAAAAAATTATTCAGCATTCTTTGTCACTGTATCTATATACCCAAGTATCTTTTTTAAAAAATTTATTATGTTAGCCACTAAATAGTATATAATTAGTCCTTGATGTGGTGTTCAGTGATTCATTAGTTAAGTATAACACCCAGTGCTCATCACAGCATGTGCCCTCCTCAACACCCATCACTGTGTTATACCCTCCCCACACACCCTCCTCTCCTCTGAAACCCCCAGATTGTTTCTCAGGGTCCATAGTCTCTCATGGTTCATTTCCCTCTCTGATTTCTCCCATTTCGGATATCCCTCCCTTCCCCTATGGTCCTCCATGCTATTGCTGATGTTCCACATGTGAGTGAAGCCATATGATAATTGTCTTTCTTTGCTTGACGTACTTCACTTAACATAATCCCTTCAGTTCCATCCATATCGATGCAAATGGCGGGTATTCATCCTTTCTGATGGCTGAGTAATATTCCACTGTGTATATGGACCACATCTTCTTTATCCATTCATCTGTTGATGGACATCTAGGTTCTTTCCATAGTTTGGCTATTGTGGCCATTGCTGCTATGAACATCAGGGTGCAGGTGCCCCTTCTTTTCACTACATCTGTATCTTTGGGGTAAATACCCAGTAGAGCAATTGCTGGACTGTAAGGTAGCTCTAATTTTAACTTCATGAGGAGCCTCCATACTGTTTTCTAGTGTGGCTCTACCAGCTGGTGTTCCCACCAACAGTGTAGGAGGACTCCCCTTTTTCCACATCCTCCCATGTATCTCTAGAAATGGTTTTTCCAGCTTGATTGAGACATATTGGCATATTGCCCAAGTTGAAGGTATACAATGCAATGATGTGTTATATACCCAGGTATCTTGAGTAAAAATAATAGTGTTTTTTTCCCCTATTCTGCTGAGAAAGCCCGAGCAAGGTAGACGGGAGCCCTCCCCTGGGTGGCCCCAGAGTGTCTACCTTTCCATCAAGAATGTAGACTCCAGAGTCATTCTGCCGAAGATGGAAGCCCAGCTCTGCCTCTCTCGACCACTGTGAGGCCTTAGGGAAGTAGTTTAACATTCTGTGTCTCAGACTGGACCTCTAAAATGAGGACACCAGTGGCATTTGCCTCCCAGGACTGTTGCAAAGCTTAAATGAGATCATGTTTGCAAAGGGTTTAGCCTGTGCCTGGTGCACCATAGCATTCAGCAGATCTGAGCTATCATTAGTAAGAACAATCAGGGAAGCAGCAGCCAATGTCAGACCCAAGGAATGGCGAATGAAGGCTGATGAGGAGGCTGGGGTGAAGAGGGAGGTGGAAGATTTGGAAGAAGTCAGGACATTGCTGACACACGTGAGGATACACGCCTAAGTAGAATATTGTCAGAGTTGAGCAAATCGCGTGTGGCTACTCAAGGGAGTAGCTCCTGGCTGTATAGATTTTGTTCTGTAAGGAAACAGTTGTTAAACTACTGTATTTTTTTCTAGGGGTACCTGGGTGGCTCAGTAGGTTAAGTGTCTGCCTTCGGCTCAGGTCATGATCCCGGAGTCCTGGGATCGAGTTCTGCATCTGTCTCCCCGCTTAGTGGGGAGTCTCCTTCTCGCTCTCCCTCTGCCTCCCCACCCTCTCATGCTCTCTCTCTCTCCTAAGTAAATAAATAAAACCTTTTTCAAAAGTATTTTTTCCAAAGGTACCAGAAAAGTTTGAATGCCATTGAAATGCAATTTCCTGTCTCTTGAATGTATGAATGTGGAATGTTTCCCCAAACTCTGTGGTTAGGAAGTTAAAGCACACGGGGCTTGAATCAAAGAGATGCCTAGTTTAAAATCATTCACGTTAGGTAGATAAATCATATTCTGAAATTTTAATCCTTGAGATGAGGTGGCGGGTATGAAGTTTCAAGGACAATCTAATCAGAATACAGTAGAGCCTCATTAAAGTGTTGTTCACTGCTTGAGAATCAGAACATTTAGATGGAGACTGAGATTTTGTGCCCTTTTTATGGAAAAATAAAAGCATTGCCAAAAACATCAGTATTATAAACAAGATTATATCAGGAGAGTATGAAGTACTTAGAAGAACAGACCCTGTTGATGGACTCTTTTAGGTATAATTGGTATGCTAATATAGTCAGTCCTTCACGTAACACACTTACTTAGGGCCTTGAGTGAATAGATGAGGTCAGCCGTATTTGCACATTACTAATAGGCCAGGCTTCATTTGAAACACTGGGATCCCGCAAAAAGGAGACAGAACTGGTCCATGCCTTCACGGGGCTTACATTCTAGTAAGAAGACGAATAAGGGTTTGCATTCATGGGAGGGTATGATTTGAGGAGTACAGCGTACTACGGGATAGCACAGACATACCCATTGTGGTCTAGAATATGAGGAGAGGTCTTCTGGAGAAAACCATGGGGCTGAGACCTGAAGAGTAGTAGAAGTTGTTGAGGAGAATGGCCTGGGAAATGGTGTGCCTAAACCCATCGCTTGGCTGACTTTCTGATTAATAGAGCAGGTCTGTCAAGGGTTTCTCTCAACTCTTTGCCAATCTAATTTGCATTTCTCTATATACTTGAGAGGAATATAAATTGCTTTTCTTAAAAAGATTCCAGGGGCGCCTGGGTGGCTCAGTGGGTTAAAGCCTCTGCCTTCGGCTCAGGTCATGATCCCAGGGTTCTGGGATCAAGCCCCGCATCGGGCTCTCTGCTCTGTGGACAGTCTGCTTCCTCCTCTCTCTCTCTGCCTGCCTCTCTGCCTACTTGTGATCTCTGTCTGTCAAATAAATAAATAAAATCTTTAAAAAAAAAAAGATTCCAAATCTTCACAACTTCAGACAAGAGTTGCTACTGTTTAAAAAATACCCTCTGGTCTACACTGGATACACTCAGTAAGTCATTCCTGGCGCCCACTTATCTTTGGATTGGTCAGGAATGTAACAGTGTCTTGTAGGTGCGGTCCCAATCCTTTCCAATTTACGTAACATTCACTGTCGTAACATATTACCACATGATGCCATTGTGGCTTATTAGCGGTAAGTAGTGGAACCTGTAATGTGTAGACAATAGAAAATTTCATTTTCCTTGTCATTTCTTGCACTCATAGGGTGTTGTGTGAGGAGAGTAGTGCTGGAGACCATTCTGTGGTATTTTTTTGGTGTGGTATATTTTATATACGTAATTTCGTGTGTGCGTGTGTGTGCGTGTGTGTAGTTTCAGGTTACTCTAGGTCCATAAACCAGCTCTCTAGACCTGTACTCTCCAACATAGCAGCCATTAGCCTGTCTAGCAGTTAGAGTGTGGCTCATCGGAATGAGATGCACGGTACGTAGGAAATACACACCAGATTTCAAAGACTTGGTCCAAAAAAAGAGGGATGTAAAATATCTCATTGTTGTTTTGTAATGATTGCATATTAAAGGTGTTTTGTTTTCTTTAATTAGATATAATATAGTTCTTATTAAATTGGTTTCACCTGTTTTTTGTTTGCTTGTTTTTTTACATTTTACAAATGGCTCCCAAAAATGTCAAATTGCACTTGCGGCTGGCATTTGGGGCTCACCTTGTATTTCTACTGGCTGGCCCTGCTCTAGATTTCTTTAATTTGCCTATGTGAGCAGAGGCTGAGGCTAGTCGGGAGACATGGCTAATGTGTGCTGTGGCTGTTAGCGAGCATGTCGGGGGACAGCGGTGGGGGACAGCAGGGGTGTGTGTCATCACTGCGGGTTAGGGAGTGTTTGGCTTTTGAATCAAATCAGTTCAGTTACTGAAAAAAATCAACACCCTTCATGCCATGGAGACTTTGTTGGGGATGAGGGATTGGAGGAAGAAACTCGATCAGATGCTGTTCGAGTCCCACCTAACAAGGAGAGGAGATCCTTAACACTGTTGTGTTCATGAAAGTGGAACCATTGTTCCCAAGGAGTTCTTGCTGCCTATTTTGCCCCTGAAAGCAAGGCAAAGCCCATAAGAAGGAAATGCCGTGTTATATGAGGAGAAAGTTAACCTGAGGAAATGGAAGCTGAGCCCCCTTGTAAACAAAGTTCTCATATCCACAGTCGCCATTGCTAAGGATAAGGCAAACCCCAGCAACAATAGTTTGCAATCCCATAACCCATTTCATCCTGAAGTGCATTAGTAACATTAATTCACGAATCATCGCAATTTGTCAAATGTTCAGTAATGAGTGTTATTATCCCATTTAGGGATGAAGGAGCATCAATGAAGGTAAAAGGCTTGTCCGAGTGAGAATGTGTTTAGGAGAACTCATTGGCGGGCATGGAAGAAATGAAATGGAAGCCCTTTGCAAAGCAGTTTTGAGATTGTTTTCCGAAGGATGTGGCAGAATAGCACATCCCCGCTTTCTACGTTCCCTTGACTAACAGAATTGAACAACTGGGTGAGCATTTTGTAAATGGACATTGACTTAAATGTATTCGTGGGGTTTTACTATTTAAAGCAAGGATGTACAGACATTGATTTATTTCCTTTATATATGTTCATAATAGCCTTATTTCAGACCTAGCTTGTTTAGAGGAGGGATTACTTGTTTGTTAGACATAGTCATTTATTGACCCTCCCTGAGCATTTATTAAACTCTCATTATTGCCATCATCCCTGACCTCAGCAAGTTTACAGTCTAGTAAGAAGAGGCAAAGGGCGCCTGGGGGGCTCAGTGGGTTAAGCTGCTGCCTTCAGCTCCGGTCATGATCTCAGGGTCCTGGGACTGAGCCCCGCATCGGGCTCTCTGCTCCACGGGGAGCCTGCTTCCCCCACCCCTGGCCTGCCTCTCTGTCTACTTGTGACCTCTGTCTGTCAAATAAATGAATAAAATCTTAAAAAAAAAAGAAGAGGCAGAAACTCCTTCTGCCTCTAGTAAGAGGAGACAGAAAGTGTTTCTGCTATGCTGATGAGAAGAGTAGGTCCTAGCTAATGACAAGCAAGACTTACATAGCCCTTCCTGTGGACCGGGCACTATTCTAAGTGTGTTTACCTTTAATGACTTATTCAACCTTTAGGAGAATGCTATAGATAAGGAATGAATACCATTCCTATTTTACTCAATACTGCACGTGGGCAAAAAGAGATTCAGTAATTTGCCTGAGGTCACGGTGAGTGGCAGAGCTTGGATTCAAAGCCAGGTCAACTTTGCTCTTCACCACCACACACAGGTGTGTGTGCATTACCACCTGGGTGGACAGAAAAAGCTTGTTAGGGAAAATGACCCTTGAATTGAGTCTTGCTAAAAGGAGAAGCTGTTTGCTAGGATGGCAAGAAGGGGGTGTTCCTATTATGGTGATCCTAACAGAGACCTGGCAAAAAGGAGCAGTTACCCCCAAAATAAACAGGTTCAGGAAAAAGGAGAGGGGAAGATGGACAGAGGGGGAACAGAGTAGGCCATTCAGAGCTCCAGGGAAGGAAACTGTTGGAAAAGGAGAAAGCTTGAAACTGCTGACAATGGGAGTTTAACAGAATACCTAAGGATTCATTTACTAAAGCTCCTGCAGTCCCTTAGCCCAGACAGCTGAAAACTTAACTCTGTTTAAGTCACTGGCTGTGTGACCCAAGGCAAATCAGAAATACTTTTTTTTAAAGATTTTATTTATTTATTTGACAGAGAGAGAGAGATCACAAGTAGGCAGAGAGGCAGGCAGAGAGAGAGGAGGAAGCAGGCTCCCCGCGGAGCAGAGAGCCCGATGCGGGGCTCGATCCCAGGACCCTGAGATCATGACCTGAGCTGAAGGCAGCAGCTTAATCCACTGAGCCACCCAGGCGCCCCCGACCCAAGGCAAATCAGCTTCATTCTCTGGTCCTCATTTTGCTCATTGGTGAAATCAAGGGTCAAGACGAAAGGGTCTTTGCATTCCCTTCCAGTGCTGGTCTCATGATGTCTGTGGTTCTAATGTGCGAAAAAGAAGCCCAGTTTTGAACTGGTAAGTGAGATTTGTAGATTTACATTTGATAAAGATGACACTATTTTATATGGGAATACCATGGTAAATTTTTTTTAAAGATTTTATTTATTTATTTGACAGAGAGAGATCACAAGTAGACAGAGAGGCAGGCAGAGAGAGAGAGAGAGAGAGAGAGAGAGAGGGAAGCAGGCTCCCTGCTTAACAGAGAGCCCAATGCGGGACTCAATCCCAGGACCCCGAGATCCTGATCTGAGCCGAAGGCAGCGGCTTAATCCACTGAGCCACCCAGGCTCCCCCATGGTAAATTTTTTAAAAGGCATCTTAAGCTTTAAAATTCACTTGCTCTGGACACTTCCATTGGAGAGTGTTTCCTTGTGCCCCTCCACGCTCTCTTCTATGTTTAGCACACCTGATTCTCCTTTGGTCCTGATGTTCTTCTGTTTCTCACTTAGAAGTGACCTCTTTTGTTTTCCGTGGTTCTTTGGTCTCTCTTCTGGCACCTAAGACTTCTAAGAGACTCGGCTCCCCTGGATTTTCTTGTTTCTATTGTTTTAACTACCATCTCTATATAAATATCTTCTGATTGAAATATGCTCTACTTTTTTTTCAATATTATTTTTGAGTACTCCCTACACCCATTATGGGGCTTGAACTCACAACCCTCAGATCAAGCAGGAGTCATGTGCTCTACCATCTGAGCTAGACAGGGACCCAACTACTCTACTTTTTATCTCTAGTGGATATATTCCCCCTTAGAAATGTCATGGCTGGGCGCCTGGGTGGCTCAGTGGTTTAGGCCGCTGCCTTCGGCTCGGGTCATGATCTCAGGGTCCTGGGATCGAGTCCCGCATCGGGCTCTCTGCTCAGCGGCGAGCCTGCTTCCCTCTCTCTCTCTGCCTGCCTCTCTGTCTACTTGTGATCTCTCTCTGTCAAATAAATAAAAATAAACAAAATCTTTAAAAAAAAAAAAAAAGAAATGTCATGGCTAAAATATGACTTTGCATCAAATTTTCTCTGAAGCCTTTTCTCTTTATTAGAAAAGAAGAATCACCTTATTTTCTTCTTCCATGCTCAGTACAGAAAAATCAGAAAGTACAAAACAAAAAGTACAAACAAACAAAAGAGTATAATATATAGTTTATATGTATGTGTGTGTGTATCATGATATCATACATATTGTTTTGTAACCTATTGTGAACACCTTTCCATTTCAATACCTAAAATCAGGTATCATTTTGAAAGACTGTGGATTATTCAATTATATACTCATGTAATGTATTTAACCTAATTCCTGATACTGGGAACTTATTTCCAACATCCATATCAACAGATACAACAAACAGTGTTTATATGAATTCCCATTGCTTGCAGGCACTTATCACACACAGCTGCTGTACAGGTTACCCGAGCTTTGATGTATCTCCCCAAAATGATTTTACAATTTTTGAAATCAGATCTTATCTTTCTTTGTGTCTCTCATAGAGTTTAGCATTGGCCTTGCATAAAGGAGACATTCCGTAAATACTCATTGAGTGAATGGGGAGATGAGCTTCCAAGCTTGGGTGACAGGAAGAATGATACATTTATTGACAGAAAGAGGGGCATTGGTTGAGGGAAAAGAGAAGAGGGTGAATTTGACTTTTAACATGTTTAGTTTGAGGTGATGGTGTTCTTAGTTTTTTAAAAAATATTTTTTGATGGGGCACCTGGGTGTCTCAGTGGGTTAATCCTCTGCTTTCGGCTCAGGTCATGATCCCAGAGTTCTGGGATCGAGCCCCACATCGGGCTCTCTGCTCAGCAGAGAGCCTGCTTCCCCCTCTCTCTCTCTGCCTGCTGTTCTGCCTACTTGTGATCTCTCTCTCTCTCTCTGTGTGTCAAATAAATAAATAAAATCTTTTAAAAATATATATTTTTAACAACACCTGGAATAGCTTAATCTGTCACCTGTCCATTTCATTTCAGGAGACTCAAGCTACAGGACAATTCCAGAGCCCTTTTGTGGTACGTGGCATCCCGGATTCTTTACTAAAACAGCTTGGTTACTTATGGTGAGAATGGTATGCTATTTGCTTTGTTTGTTTAAAAGATTTTATTTATTTGAGAAAGAGGATGAGAAAGAGAGAGAGAGCATGAGAGAGGGGAGAGTCTGAGGGAGAAGCAGACTCCCTGCTGAGCAGGGAGCCTGATGCGGGACTCTATCCCAGGACTCCAGGATCATGACCTGAGCCTAAGGCAGATGATTAACCAACTGAGCCACCCAGGAACCCTGTCTTTGCTTAATTTGATTAAAAGTTGACATTTGGGGCTCTATTTGTTCCCATTGTTCTCTATTTAATGGTCTTAACTTGAGAACATGGCGGAAAACTGCGATAAGGTGAAGGTAAAGAATGGGGGCTTCCCTTCTCTAATTTCTGGATGCCTCTATTATATATTACACCAATCACAGTATTATTGGCTTTACAATGAAAACCACAAACACATTTGTGTAGCAGAAGGCATCAGGAAATTCGTCGGTGAGACCTTAGAAATTGAAGTTCCTTACCTAATATGTCTGGCTTTCCCCCTGTAGCCCCCATTAGAAATGCCAGACCATTTAGTTAGAGCTCTTGGCTGCCAATAACAAAAACTTCTTGGAGCTAGGTGAAGCTCCAATAATGACTAAAGTCATGATGAATCTTTTCTCAAATTTTTTTCTTTAAATAAACGTATTTATTTATTTTAAGTAATCTCTATGCCCAACGTGGGGCTTGAACTCATGACCCCCGAGATCAAGAGTCACATGCTCCTCTGAGTTAGCCAGGTGCCCCTATTTCCCCAAGTTTTTAATGGTTAGGCTAAGATTTTTCTCATCTTGTTTAGATTCCATGCATGCAGGCCAGAGATTAGTTCATTGATCCAGAAGTCCATACCAATACAAAAAGGGCCAATCAGAGACACTCCAATGGACTATGGAATTGAGTTTTAGAGATCCTAACTTCAGTCTGGTTGGTCTCTCGAATAGAGAGGATATAACCTTAGGGATATGTGGCCAATCATGTCCCAGCACACACCTGGGAAAGCGTAAAATGCCAGTCTGTATTAAGAGAGAGTAAGGAAGTGGCTTCCTTGATAATGTACAGAGACAAAGATGGAGATAGTCCTGCCAGCTTTCTGGTCTCTGATTCAAATCCATTCCTGAGCCTTGACTTGTATCCCCCCCTTTTTTTTTTTGGTATTCTTATTCACAAAAGAGAATAAAATAGAGACACTGCAGTTGGGCAAGTCTTATGACTGATTTGTTAACAGAGAAGGGACATACAATGAACTGCACATATTTAACGTATACAATTTGATAAATATTGACATTTGTATATACAGGTGAACCATTACTGCGGCAGTGATAATGAACCTACCATTTCATTAACTGTTAAAAGTTTCCTTGTAGGGTAGCTGGGTGGCTCAGTTGTTAAGTGTCTGCTTTGGGCTCAGATCATGATCCTGGAGTCCTGGGATCGAGTCCCAGGATCAAGTCCCACATCGGGCTCCCTGCTTAGCACAGAGTCGGCTTCCCTCTCTGACCCTCACCTTTTGCGCGCGCTCTCTCTCTCTTCGAATAAATAAATAAAATCTTTTAAAGAAAATTTTCCTTGTACCTCTTTATCGTTCTTACTTCCCCTCACTCCCTGTTCTTATCCCCAGGCAATCACTGATCTGCTTTCTGTCCCTACAGATTCATTTGGATTTTCTAGAATTTTCTATAAAAGGAATCATGTACCTTTTTGTGTGTGTGTGTGGCATTTTTCACTTGGAGTAATCATTCTGAGTTTCATCCAGGTTGTTATGTATATCATGTTGTAGCATGTTGGTGTGGAGACAGACAGCATTACATACTATTTCTTGTAGAAGCCCGCCAATGAGGGCTGTCTATCACAGAGAATATTCTGAGCCTTTGAGGCATACATCCCTGCCTGCTGGTGTTCTCCCCTTGAATATCACACAGACAAAAGGAACTTTACAGGCACCAACCCCACTCCCAACCCCCCCCCCCAAAAACCTCCTCCAAAATCGGTTGCTCCAATCTTCCCCATCTTATGAAATGACATCATCTTTCCTCTAGTTCGATGGGTCTTCCGAGTTGCTGGGTCATCCCCCTCAATAGATCTCTAATCCCTCTGTCTTTTTTTTTCTGTCTCTACTGCCACCACCATATTCGAAGCTGCATGGCCACTGGTCTGCTTACTGTAGCCTTCTTCCCAGTCTCTCTTGGCTTGGCTTTTGCCCACTGCCAACTCAAAAAAGCCATGGTGATTCTAAAACATACATTGTCTCTTCTCACTCTTATGCTTAAAAAGGTCATCGGTGGTGTCATTTGCTCTTGAAGTCAATTCCAAACACTTCACCGTGGCCTGCAAGGCCCTACAGGATCTAACCTTTGGCAGTGTCTCTGACTTCCTCATGGTCTCCTCTTCTCCCTTGGTACTCAGTGGCCTTGTTTTCTTTCTTTCTTTTTTTTTAAATAATTTTATTTATTTGAGAGAGAGACAGAGCATGAACATGAGCATGAGTGGGGGTGGGGGGAAGCAGAAGGAGAAGCAGGCTCCCTGCTGAGCAGGGAGCGTGATTCCAGACTGGATCCCAGGACCCTAAGATCATGACCTGAGCTGAAGGTAGATGCCTATCCACCCAGCCACTAGGCGCCCTGGGAAAACATACAATAGTTTAATAACTACTTCCTTACAGAACAAAATCTGTATAGTCAGGAACTACTCCCTTAAGTAGCCACACACGATTTGCTCAACTCTGACAATATTCTACCCAGGTGCCCCATCAGTGGCCTCCTTTCATTCTGCAAATGTACCAAGGTTGTTCCCACGTCGGGGCCTTTACCCATGATGAGCTTTTGGTATCAATGAAAGGATGAAGGCCAGAGGACTGCAGCCAGAGGGCTATGAATGGGCAAGTTAAGAGGGAAACTTGCTTGTTGTTTGAAAACACAGAGTAAGAAGTCAGTTGAGACATAGAATTTGAGGACCCTTTGGGCAGTGGGGGTTTCTGTGGGTGCAGTTAGTTCTCTGTACAGTCGGGACATAGGCTGGCACACTGAGGCAGAGAGAGGAGCTCCTCCTATAGGTTTATTTTTAGAATCTTATGCTTACAGAGTCCCTGGGAAAGTTTTGATTCCTCACCCTCCAAATTCGAGCTCCTGTTAGTATTAAACGCACAAGAGCCGGGCTGAGAAGTCAGCTCTGAAAAGTTTTGACAGAAGCGGGCAGGGTTAGAATCTTCTCAAAAATCCCCACGCAGAGTTAGTGTAGTTTATGGCTAGGGTCGTTCTTGATGTTGGAAAACCTGTACAGATCCTTTAGTTCTTTTCCTCCCTCTGACTCTTCCAGCTTGAGTTTGACCTTTCCTTGAAGCCCAGTTAAGGGCTCACTTATTCTAGAGGTCATTATCTGCCTAAGGGGGTGGGAGTATGTTGGTTTCTCTTCACTTAGCAAGTGTGTATTTATTTCTGTGTTTTAAAGACACAATCTTGCCTCCACCGTGCTATACAGTGTGTGTGCATGTGTGTGCGTGCACACACACGCGCGCATGTGTATTTGAGTACTTTTCTTCTCTGGACTAGTTTCTGGGCCACACAAGAATAGAAAGCTTTCTCCTGGTTCTGTTCCTTATTCCACTTTTTGGAGTGAAGGGCTAAGCAGACACCCTGCCGGCTCTCAGAAAACTGGTTCCATTCAGTAATGGATCAGATGAGTGTTTCAAAGAAATACAAATTGAGCAGAGAGATGAAAAAGGTGTCCTCATACTTTGCGTTTGTTCTTTAATCAGAGTGAACATCATCGTAATCCTTTGGCTTCACAGCTCTTAGGCACATAGCAGGTTTACAAATGCTTCTTGAGGGACTAGGCCTCTCCCATAATTTTGTGCTCTTTGGTGCACGGTGCGTGTGCGCGTGTGTGTTCCTACCTGCCTCCATGTTCTCTGTCCTTTTTTTTTTTTTAGATTTTTTTTTTAGAGATTTTATTTGTTTATTTGACAGAGAGAGAAAAAGAGAGCACGAGAAGGGGAGGGTCAGAGGGAGGAGCAGACTCCCTGCTGAGCAGGGACACCCCCCACCCCCGCGGGACTCTATCCCAGGACTCCAAGATCATGACTTGAGCAGAAGTCAGGCACTTAACTGACTGAGCCACCCAGGTGCCCCTGTCATCTCTGTCTTGGTGAATTTTTAAATAAATCTGTAATTAAACTGGTGCCATCAAAACTCTGGAGAGTGTGGTAGGCAGAATTCTAAGATGACCTCCAAGATTCTTGGCCTCTGGTACACATGCCCCATAAATTCTCCTCCCCTTAAGCGAAGCTGAGACCTGTGCATATGCTGAGGTCACTCTGATGGTTAGGCTACATTATATGAGAAAGGAGAAGAGAGTTTGAAGGTATAATTCAAGTCCCTTCTGGAGATGTGAGTTCGCCTGCTGACCAGGTAAAGCCACCAGCCATGTTATCAACTGCCTATGGAGAGGGGCAGTCTCTAGAGTCCGTGGATGCTGGGAGTCTCAGTCCGACAAGTATGAGGCATTGATTTCAGACAACGATGTGAATGAGCTTGGAAGAGGACTCTGAGCTCCGTGTCTGAATGCAGCCCGGCTGACATCTTGCTTCCAGCCTTGTAAGACCCTAACCCATGTACCCAGCTCAGCCATGCCTGGACTCAGACCCATGCAAACAGAAATTTGTGTGGTTTTAGGCTGACCTCCAGGTCTGTGGTGGGCTATTATGCAGCAATTAACAATAGGGACTACAGAGGATCCTCTAGCTGGAATTTTAAATGTTTGCCATTATATTAGTTCATTACACTGGATGGCATCAACAAAACAAACGAGAGAAATGCATTTTCTCACAGTTCTCATAGAGGCTACATGTTGGAGATCCAAGAGTCAGTCAGCAAGCTTGGTTTCTTTGGAGGCCTCTTTCCTTGGCTTGCCAACTTCTCCCTAGATCCTCACGTGGTGTTTTCTCTGTGTTACACGCAGGTATGTGTCCCGATCTCCTCTTCTTTGGAGGACAACAGTCATGTTGGATTAAGACCCCCACTAAAGACCTCATTTCATTCTAATTCCAGCTTTAAAGAATTCACTGCCAAATAAGATTGCATTCTGATGTATGGGGGGTTAGGATCAAGCGTATGAATTCTGAATAGGGGGACACAATTCAGCCCATAATAGCCATTATCCTTTTCTGTATTCTTTGTACCAATATTTCCTTTTGACTTGTTTTCTCATTTCTTGAATCTCCGTTGTATCTCCCCATTCTTTAGGTTTTTACCATACAATTGTATTTCAAATGCTTTTTTTTAGTTCTTGACATTTTTGGGTACAGGTTAGCATGTAAAATCCTTCATAATTACATCTCTAGCTTGTAGTGGCCAGTCTGAGATAAATAAAAACATCACTTTACATTTGCATACATTACATATTTACGAGGTACTTTCATGTGCCTTATTTGATTTGAAATCCAGAATAACACAGTGAGCAGGTCTGGCCAATATCATTATGATCCCCACTGTAAATTCAGGAAAACACACTCAAAGAGCTGATGGGTCTAAGAATGTCACATAGGGCCTAAGTGTCTTCTAACTCTAAGTTGGAGTGTTCTGTCCACTAGATTAAATATTCAAAACATCCTAACCCAAACAGCAACTAATTCCTACAGAATAAATGTATTTGTAATGTCTTATTCCCATCTGGTTGTTCAAATTCAGATTCTGAAATTAACCCTCTCCTTGCTATGCATCATGAACGGTTTTCTCTTCCTGTGAATAAGGACCCCCAGGCCACACCTGATTATCCCATTTTCCTGTTTTGTTTTGTTTTGTTTTCTGTTGGAGAATTTATTGTAAAACAACCCCACTTGAACCTTTGTATGGCAGAAGTGATACAATGACTTAGATAAGTATCAGCTCAGTTTTTATTTATTTTTAACCTGCGTGCCAGGTTTTAACATATGCTGAAATTGATTGCTTTAAACATATCACCTCAAGGATATTGTAAACTTCTGTAACAGGTGCTATTGGTATAATGGGCATTTTGTGTGTAACTTAGGCATACGGTAATTAATGAACAAGCATGGTGGAGAAGCCAACCAATGCATTCCGGTTAACAAAGATGAATTGTGTTGAAAATACTGACAGGTAAAAGATAATAATGCAAATTCCATGTGCATTTGCAGTTTCTTCTCTTCACCAGTTTGATAAAGCCTAGCCATGTGGTCATATCTTTAGTTCTAGAAAGACTTTCGCATAGCTGATTATTTTCAAAGTTACCTAAAACCCGCTGCTAGAATTTCAGTGTATGGGATTTGAAATACCAGGTCAGCAATGCTGAGACCTCAGATCCCTGCTCCATTTACTGGTAGGCAAAGGGAGAAATATTAGGAAATAGAACGAACTACAGTCCCCACACTCACCCAGTCACTTCCTTAAGGAAAACAAAAAACAATACGGGAGTAAACTGGCTGTTCACGGCAAGCGCCCATTATTTTTCCTAGGAGGAGTCTGGAATCACAAGGAGACAAGGCAAACGGAGAGGTGTAGGAAGGTGGCCTCAGGCTGTAACTTTCTGGAAGGCAAGGAATGAATAGAAGACCTGCATGGGGAAAAACAGGCTTGACTGGGGTTTTTGTTGGGGGCTAGGCTGACCGAACTGGGAGGAGAGTCAAAAATCAGACTTAGAGTAGCAGCAGTCCTACCAGTTTGCAAGCAATAGAGCCCGGCGGTTTAAGAGCGTGGGCGCTGGCTGGCATCAACATCGCTTGGGATCCCGGGTCCTGCTCTGTCCGTTACCTAATTCTGTCACCTTCGCAACTTGCTGGACCTTTACGCCTCAGTTTTCTCACTTGCAAAACGGAGATGAGAATAACGTGGACCTCGTGGAGGAGCTGGGAGAGTTACGGGAATTAACAGTTCAGCGCGTGGTTTCTAGTAAACGCTCAGTAAACTGTTAAACTGCTGGATCCGTTGTTATTCTTCCTCTTTCTTAACACTCTGCACTCCCGTGGGGAGGGGGGAGCCACGAAGCGCTCAGCGCACGGGCAGGCTGGTTTTGAGGGGCGCGCCCCACGGAGGTGAAGCGGCACCGCTTCCAGGGCACGCCCCGGTGCCCGGGCCCTCGGTGAATCCGAGCGGGCGAGACTACCGCGGGCCTCCTGGAGCGGCCAGTCCCGGGGCGGGCGCGCCGCCGGCCCTGGATACTTGACAGTTTTCACCTCTCTTGCCTCCTGGGCACCAGAGGCCATGTGGGCTCCAACGCGAGTGTCCGGGTTTCGGAGGCGTGAGGGCTACTTGGAAGTCTCCCCGTCCCCGCCGCCTCCTCCACTACCCCCGCCCCTGCCCCGCCGGGCCGAGCCCACCCGCGCCGCGCACCGGCTGTGGGGGTGGAGTTCTACTCGGACCCTACACACGGTCCTAGCCCCAGCTCCCCCCCACTCCGCCTCCCGCGCAGGCGCCGCCGGGGCCACCCCCGCCGCCATGTTTCCCCCGCCCGCGCGCTCGCTCCCCCCGCCCCCCTCCCCTCCTTAACTGGACTCCCGCCCCCTCCCTCTCCCCCCGCACCCCCCCACCCGTGAGGTCAGGCGGAGGCTCTGCCGCTGCGGCCGCTGCAGCTCAATCTCCCATTCCGGGGAAGCCGGGAACGGGGACTTTGGAAAATAAGTGGAGCGGCGTCCGGGTTAGGGTCCTGCTCTCCTCCTGCGCGAGGGCGAAGTGACCAGGACGAGCCAGGGGCTGCGGAGGTGCAGGGGCCCGTGTCTCGCAAGCCGGAGGGAACCCCGGCTGCGCCGTGCGACTCTCTCTTTGGCCCTCGGAGTGCGGCAGCGGGCTGACGGGCGGCGGGACGCGGGGACGCGGCAAACAAGGTGAGGCGGGGTCCTGAAGTCGCAGGGGCTCCATCATCAGCCACCTCCCCGCCTCCGGGACCCGGTGCGGCGAGGCGGTGCGCGGTAAGGAGTTGCGATCTGCACCGGGGGCAGAGGGACAGGGAACCAGCTGGACTCTTTGCACGCCCCCCCACCCGCTTTTTCTCTCGCGTGCGGGTGCGCGCTCATCCCTGCACCTTCTCATCCCTACCTCCCGGAGTCGGAGGCTCCGCCAGACGCCTGGATTCTTTCAGCACCCCTGACCCCAGTTTTCCTTTGCTTCTTTGTTATCCCTCCAAAATCTTCTTGTCCGGTCTTCGCTGTCGCTGCCCTGATGGTCTGGGGTCCCTCTGCTCGCCTCAGCCCCGCTGTCTCTTGCGCTCTAACAGTTTCGGCTTTGTGCCTCTCAACCCTCCCTCAGAATCTTTGAACTTGGGAGGCTTCACTGCTGGCTCCCGAGTCTAGAGCACACTCCTCTTCCTCGAAGCTTTTAACTCCTCTCTGGACGTCTTTATCTCTGAATGTCTTGGCTTCCTTGGTTTAATCACAGTTGACTAATGATTTTCTTGGAAGCTTACTGTCTAGCCTACGGCTTACTGAAATTGATGGGAATGATCTTCTAGTATATATTAGCTAAGGAACTCTAAAGTTTCTTTCTAGGTTTCAGTAACTTAGTCCAAGATACCACAGCCGCTTGAAATGTATGTTATGTATGTTTGTGTGTCTGTTTGTATGCAATCGTAGCACATGGCCTTAAATCTGATTCTTCCTCCACTGCTGAGCAGGCCTGAGAGAGAGAGAGAGAGAGACTTTTGATGCCTGCTTCCATTTCTCCATCTGCAAACTGGGATGTGCTCAGAGAGAATTCTAGGCGTTTAGGATAGTCACTCTAGTTAGTATAGGCTGTTTACTAAGCACACTGCATGGGATCTGAGAAAATCCGGGGTTTCAGGCTGCATTTCTTGGGAGGGCATCTGTCTTAATTTTATTTTTTTTTAAAGAAGCTAGAGTCTCTTAGTATACATTTCCTATTTGCATAAACCCTCAAGAGGCAGCATTTACAAAGCACATAGTTAGAAAAGAGATTGCTTTGCTATGGACTGGAGATTAGTTTCCTTAAGTCAATTTGACACAGTACCACTTTCTCAGCGATGTCCAGTCGCTCCCATACTGAGGCTCCTTTACTCACTTCCGTGCTGGAATTAGTGTGTGAAGAAAATTGAATGGAGAGGCTGAAAATGGAGGCAGAATGCAGTGAATTAGCACATGCTGACGTTTGTGGCTGTGTTTTTTTTTTGGAAATAGGATGTATCTAGTGCTCAGCTTTGAAAACTGGGAAAAGTGAAATGATCAACCAAGCAGTTATGACATCATTTTACCCTTAAAAATAGTAGCTCCTTGAATTGCAAGTTTTTATCACTATCCTTACACTTAGAATGATAACATTGTCTGCTGGATATGTGATCAGGTGTTGCCATTGCCATAATGTGCATTAACCGGCAGTAATCTCAGAGGAAACTGTGTTGGGAATGAAGGTAAGGGCTAAATTTCACTGTCCTGGTAGCACTTGTTTTGGCAGTGAGACAAGGAATGTAAGTTTCTGCTGCAGCATCCAATGATGTATTTAGAAAAAACATGAATAAGAGTCTCAATTTTCCCTGGTTTTAAAATCTGCACTTTCATTAAGCACACTTTGAAAAGCGTGGTATGCCTCGATGGAGTTTGCAGTTGAGCTTCTGAGGAAAGCAGTTTTTAGGAGAACAGTAAAGGCCATTGATTATCAGTTTAGTTAGATGGATTACATATGGTTTGTAGTTTCCCTCATTTATTTGGTAAATTCCTGACTTCACCTTAGTTTTATTTTTAAAAAAT
Organism: Meles meles; assembly: GCF_922984935.1. Lineage (NCBI taxonomy): Eukaryota > Metazoa > Chordata > Mammalia > Carnivora > Mustelidae > Meles > Meles meles. Next base: position 100,613,959 of record NC_060087.1, on the reverse strand, counting down.
GGAATAGAGTAGGTAAAGAGGATTTATATAGTAAATAGGACCAACCTAAATCTGTAATTTTCTTGGCAACCTATTTTGGAAAGACATACTAACTTGCAAACTGTTTCAAGGGAAACAGTTTGTATCATTCTGGTTTTTTTTCCTTTTGTGATTATTATTGATACTAAGTCTAAGTTAAGATTGCCACCAATATGAACTATTTCTGTTTGCCAGAAAAAAAATAAAGTTGGTTATGAGTTCATCCCGAGCATTTTTCTCCAAATCTTTTAGACATGTCTCTATATGTATTTAATAAACCCATTTGGTAGATGCAGAGGTTATCAGAACCAGTGTTTCTGATGTCACTACACGTAACTGCACTTTGCTAATGAATCGTCTTTTTCATTTTCTTTACATTTGACATTACTTTTCTTCATGTAATTTGACTTGTAGTAGTGAAAGGTGACCGAGCTGTTTTCAAATTGATTTTGATGTTTAATAAACTACTACAACCTCCTCAAAGTATTTTTTCTTAAATCCAGTGCTTGAAAAGGACCTATTTTTACTGCTGTGAAATAACTCAACAATTTGCCAGGCATCATCAGATTTCAGAAAATGTAGACAGATTATGAAAAAAAAAAAAAGAAAAAGAACAGCCCTAGAGAAAGCATCTCAAAATTCAAGGGGGAGAAAAGGGCTTTTTTCAAGTTATTAACATTCGTATCAATCAGCTTTTAAATATATTGTTCATTCATTTAGTAATGTCTTTGACAAAATCTGTTGAGCGCCTTCCATTTGCCAAAGCCCTCTATTAGGCACGAGGCCCTGTATTATTACAAGGCATGATCTTGGCCTTGTGGAGTCTCCCAGAGGCTATAGTCCACCAAAGGATAGAGAAAACAAACCAGAAACAAACGAAGAAGATCCTCACAGATTGTAGGAAGAACAATGAAGGAAATAAGTAACAAAATGTGATATGGAGACCTGGGAAAGGCTTATTTGGCAAGGGTGGTCAGGAAAGGCCTCTCAGCAGCGAAGGTGACCTTTGAACGGAGAGACCTGAAAGAGAAGAGAGAATAATCGTACCTTTGAAGAGCAGAGAGACTAGTAAGAGCCAAGGCCTTGAGGCAGACAAACGGACAGCAGGGTGTTTGAGGAACAGAAAGCAAGCCAGGATGGCCAGCCCCAATGACATGGGTGGAGGGAGTCGTTAAAGGTGTTCCAGAGCCTAAAGGGAGTCAGATAATAAATATAGGGCCTGGAAATTCTGAGAAAGAATTTGGGCTTGATTCTCAGAACAAGAGGAAGCCAGGGAAGAGTCTTTATGAACTACTTTTCTGTGGAAGATCACTAGCTGGAAAAAAAATTACTCAGTGGAAATAAATAAAAATGTGTTTTGCAGAGGTTGTCTGGCTACTCAGTTGTTTACATTAAGACCTGAGGATGAAAAGCTAAGTTTGATATGTATGCTAAATAAATAAGTAATTTGGTCTCTACAACTCTTTGTACATAAGGAGATAGGGGACTGGGAACTCTGAGGTGAATGCTTGAAAAGCAGTTTACTTTCCAGAGTTATATTGTCACCTGTGCCCTGAGGTAAGTTGTCAACAGCTTCATTAAAAATCAGACCATTGTTCAGCCTAAGAATTTGTTTTTCAAAGAATGATGTTTTATTTTCTCATACAAATATGTTTCCTGGGGCGCCTGGGTGGCTCATTTGGTTAAGTGTCTGCTTTCGGTTCTGGTCATGATCTCTAGGTCCTGGGACCCCACATCGGGCTCTCTGCTCAGTGGGGAGCCTGCTTCTCTCTCTCCCTTTGCCTTCAGCTCCCCCTGCTTGTGCTCTTTCTGTCAAATAAATGAATAAAATCTTTTTTAAAAAAAGAAATATGTTTCCTTTGGAAGATTGGAAGTTTCATTTGAGTATGAAAGAATACTTAGGTTTTAGTAAAGGCTGTGAGATTTTTCAGGGGAGCTTCCCATGTTCCTTTACTTGTTGCCTTCTCTGGAGATTTTTTGTTTTGTTTTGTTTTTGGTGTGTGTGATGATTTTTTGGAAGTTTTCATATATTTAAGTCATCCTTACACCCAAAGTGGGGCTCAAACTCATGACCCCAAGATCAAGAGTCGCATGCTCTTGCGACTGAGCCAGTCAGGCACCCCTCTCCAGAGTTTTCCAATTGCTATTCTTTGAGAGATTAGGGTTCCTCTTCCATGAGGCTTACATGAATTTCGATTTGGTATTTATTTTGTGCCCTGACCTCTTGCTCAAAAGCAATCCAGCTTTGAGGTCTGATTGACCCCAAATAGGAATTCAGTCAGTCATGAACATTCCGCAGGGGTAAATCTGAATGTTTTGGGGCAGTAACCTGTGAAATAATCTTCAGCAACTCCTACAGAGTCTACTTCCGACTCCGTAACTTGGCACTCAAGGATTCTTCACAGTTTGAGCCAAGCTGACTTGTCCTCCATGTCTTTATCCTTCTCTTACACAAATCCCATGTTGGTCTGAACTGATTTTCTCCAGTTGGGAACTTCTCTGCTTTGCTTCATTCTTGGCCTAGAGTAGGTTCACAACTGCTTGCTGAATGGATGCCAGGCCATCAACTCTTTGAAAAGCCAACTCCTTTCTTTTCCATCATGGCAAATCCCAACACCAGTCATGGGACAGTTCAGATCCCTTGCCCTAATTTACACCAACGCCCCTGACCCAGTCTCCTCCTCTGGAGGTGAACGGTAACCACACTCTTGCCACGTGACACGTTAATTATGTTGATGTGATGCTTGGCTGTCCACCCACGGGCCTCTGACTTCATGAAGGTGACCTGGATTTGTCTGGTTCTCTCATCATTGTATCCTGAGCACCTGGCTTTTGGTATGCTCTCTATTAATAGTTGTCGGATAACGAATAGGCGCTGCCTTGTGATGTTTCTCCTGTTATTGTTTTGGGTATTTAAATCATTTCATGCTGTTTCACTTTTCACATATCTGTCAAGTGTTCTCAAGCAGTTTCTGAGAAGACCAGGAGTACAGTTTTTACGGGCACAAACGCTGGGCTTGGGCTATTTGTGTTCCATTGTTGGCTAGGAGACTTCCTAGCTGTGTGACACCGGGCCAGTTGGTTAACTTCTCTGTACCTCCTATTTCTCACCGGTGGGGTAGGACATAATCAAACTTCCCACTTAGGGTACTTGTAAGGATCAAATGAGTTACCTAAGTCTCCAAATTGTTGTTTGCAGTTATTAAAATTCAGAAGCTCTGAAAAGTGGTAAAAATTTTGTTTGGTAAGTGCCCTAGGCAGGTGGTGGCAAAATCTGACTTGAACTGAGAAGAGGGTATTTATAGTTTTTATTCTCTTTAGTGTTCATCTTTATTTGGTTTTGCTGTAGAATTAGTAGTATGTTTATGGGACAGTGCCTCAGACCCTCCTGGGGTATTATGTAATACCTAGTATACACAGGTTATTGCCTCTCCAAAAGCCTGGACATTTCTGGATTTGGAAACATATCTGGCACCAAGGCTTTCAGATAAGGGATTGTATACCTCACGGTAAAGTGCTTAAATCAGCGCCGTGCACATAAGAAGTTGTTGCTCTTGGTGGTGGAGATTAGAGAGATAAATATACAACTGTCTCCTCCCCAATAACTTTCTCATACTGGTTACCATGTAAATAAATGCTGATTTATTCATGCAACTACTCTGAATAGAGGGCTGGCTGTGTGAGCATCGTTTTATCATAGGAAAACAGATATGGGTCATGTGATTGAAATGAGCCAAGAACTCGATCTCTCAATACTCTCTCATCTAGTGCCATTAGGAATATTTATTTTTGTGTTTTGCTTTTGTTATTTAAACCAGAGCATGCTTCTTTAGGGTGAGTCTTTTAGTCGGGGGTAAAGGGGAGGATCGAGTTAAGAAGAATTTATTTAATATGATGAGACACTTCTACTTTGCAGTTGCTAAATATTTATTGAATTCCTCATGTATATGGAAATCAGTATTTAAATTAGGAGAAAGGTACAAAACAAATGAGGCATAGTTCCTGCTTTTAGTGGTTCCAGTACCATGCACGGTTACATGGGCACATGGTTGTCCATTGCAGTTCTTTCTTTTACTTCGTAAGTTTGAGTTCATTAATATTAAAAATGTGCAAAAGAAAACACGATAGGCAATTGAGAACTCGTCTTGGTTCCAGTATATGCAATTGGTTTTTTCTTTAGATTTTATCTATTTGCCTGACAGAGAGAGAGAGCACGCATAAGCTGAGGGAGCGTCAGGCAGAGGCAAAGGGAGAAGCAGGTTCTCACGGAGCAGGGAGCCCGATGTGGGGCTTGATCCCAGGACCCTGGGATCGTGACCTGAGCCGAAGGCAAACGCTCAACTGACTGGGCCACTCAGGTACCCCATGGAATTGGTTTTTAATACCTTAACTATGCCCTACCTCCTGAAATACTATCCCTATATGACATCCTGGCAACCTTTCCTTTCTCATTAAATTAAGTACAATATGATTTTTTAAAGATTTTATTTATTTGAGAGAGAGAATGAGAGAGAAAGAGAGAGAGTGTGAGAAGGGGGAGGGTCAGAGGGAGAAGCTGACTCCCTGCCAAGCAGGGAGCCTGATACGGTGCTCCATCCCCGGACTCCAGGATCATGACCTGAGCCGAAGGCAGTCACCTAACCAACTGAGCTATCCAGACGCCCTACAGTATGATTTTTATTGTTCTCCCTTATCAATATCTGTAAATCATAATTGATACATTTTCTTTGTCCTTTTGCCTTTGTGGGTTTGAGAGTAATTGTATGTCCCAAAAGATTTTTCGGGAATGTTCTCTTGCTTTGGAAGACTAGTTCTTGAAATCATTCTACCAGTTCATTCAATGGATATGTGTTAAGTACCTATTATATTCCAGGCATTGAACAAGTTTAAACCAATGGAATCTCTGCTTGGTACTTTTTCCTTCAAACTGGAGTATACTGGGCATACTGGGTGAGCAGGGTGGGGATGTGCTAGTGTGTCCCAGGAGCAACAAAGTAAACAGCTTGTGTATTCTTTTTTTTTTTTTAAGATTTTATTTATTTGGCAGACCGAGATCACAAGTAGGCAGAGAGGCAGGCAGAGAGAGAACGGGAAGCAGGCTCCCTGCTGAGCAGAGAGCCTGATGTGGGCCTCGATCCCAGGACCCTGAGATCATGACCTGAGCTGAAGGCAGAGGCTTAACCCACTGAGCCACCCAGGCGCCCCCAGCTTGTGTATCCTTGAAGAACATTCACTGGTAGCTAATGAAAACTACTTAATAATATTTAAACAGATTCATATGCATTGTGCTTTAGAGTGCAATATTCATGTGAAAATTTTGACATAAAACCCAGTACTTAGAGTAGTTTCTGCTTGTGCAAGGTCAGCTGTGGTAACCCTGGGGTGACCCTTTGAAAAGCACCGAGGCCACAGTATGCCAAGTCTGTTCCTTTAGTCAAATGCCAGGGCATTTTCATAGCCCTAAATTTTCATGGTGACCTTCAGGAGCCGTAATAGACATTATTAAATTTTTCCACCATGTTGCCCAATTTCTTTTAGTTCAAGAGAACACTCTGGTTGTTTGATAACGATCTAAATCTTAAAATGTGTTGAGTCCTAACAGAGTTTCTAATATTGGTGGGAAATAGCTAAGATTGATAGCAAAGGGCCTGGTCTTCAGAAGACAGGCTGTTAGAACACAATGACCATGAACTTGTGAAGCACAACTGATGGGGTCACAGCTTTATCCCATCCCATGAGCACTTGCCTGTGTCACCAGTTAAAGTCAACTCCTGCTAACTTTAAAGCTGCTTTCATTTATAACACATACATTCTACAGGCTGCTTTGTTAATTGCTGACTACCGAAAGTTGTCAAGGTTCATGTGCTCTGAGGGTAACAAAAGGTTTCTAGAGTTTCAGACCGTTTGTAAAAAGGGTAAGCAGTGCGTTGGAGGAATGCCTGTTACCAAGTGAATGATTTGATTTGCTCTGAATGAGAAAGATGAAGAAGAAAAAGGCAAGTGAAGAAAAAGGAGGGAAAGTAACCAAAGTAAGTCAAACGCTGAATCTCTCAACTGATTTTGATTATTGCTGTCTCACTTTCATTGTGGTTCACAGGGCCTGCCATTGTTATCTTGTTGTGTTATTGCCCAAAGCTCATCAGGACACAGAGGGGCAATTAAGGGAGGGTCATTATGTTCTGTGTGTCAAGTGCTTTTCCATTTTACAGTCTTTTCAGGAAAAGGGGATAATAGAGTTATAGAGTTTGGTTTCTTGGTTCCATTTCACAAAAATGGGCATGGTTTTCTAAAGAACTTCATAGTCAGCAATGTTTTCTGTTCTCTTGTTGAGTACCTCTCAGCAGGAAGGCAGTAGAAATCAGTGGTTACGATCTTGGGCCCTGGAATCATAGGCTTGGTTTCAAATCCTGACTCTGCCTCTTGTTGCCAGTGTGGTTTTGGGCAACTCCCTTCACCTTCTCCTTGTTTGCCTCTTCTGTAAACAGTCTCATCTGGTGGATTTAAGGATGATATGAACTAATGCATATGAAATCCTAAGCATAATTCAAGCTACATGGTAGATAATTTTTTAAGATTTTATTTATTTATTTATTTGACAGATCACAAGTAGACAGAGAGGCAGGCAGAGAGAGAGGAGGAAGCATGCTCCCTGCTGAGGAGAGAGCCCGATGCGGGGCTCGATCCCAGGACCCTGGGACCATGACCTGAGCCGAAGGCGGAGACTTTAACCCACTGAACCACCCAGGCGCCCCCATGGTAGATATTATTGACTCTTAGTAGATTTCATGGCTTAGAGCTAAAATTTGTGACATACTATGGGAGCTTTGCCACTTATGTATGAACAAGAAATATAAGGGAAAATTGTGTCTTTCCTTTGTATTGCCTTAATCCCTGCGGGAATGATATTTTTTCCACATATATCTCTTAAACAGTGAACTGACTGCTTAGAAATAATTGGTTTTCTGGCAAAGAAGAAAGTTTATGGGAAGTACTCAGTTTATTACTTATTCAAAGATGGTATCACATTGAATGCAAGGAAACTGTAAATTTTTTAATATGATTGACCCAATATATATTTAAATATGATAGTGTTCAGCTTAGTAGGATTTAAAAGTTTAATCTTCATTTTTTAAGGGAAAGGGAGATGCAGGAAAATGTATACAATAAACAATGTTGTCTTTGAAATGAAAATTTTTGGTGTTCCGATATTCAAAGAGGTCATATATTTTCTTGATTTATCTCTATTCCAGATTTGAGGTTCTCGCAGAAGAAAATATTGAAATATTTATAACAGTTAAGACACTGGGAGGAGGGTAATTCTGTTTGAATAATGTCTTCTATAGATTTGAGTTGTGATGGTTATCTTAAGTTTTCTAGTAGTTACTCTGGCAACAAATCAAAGAAGACCTTAGAGATGATAAAAGTTCAGTAGCAGTTTTGAGAAATGGATGGGTAAGTCTAAGTAGATCATTGAGAGCAGCTTCTGTTGTTGGAGGGCTAGTGTATGTAGCCTTTTGGGTTGGAAGTGCTTGATGGTAGTGTTCCCACATTCCCCCGTCCTAGTGTTCTTCCTTTCCAGTGTCAGACAAATGGTAAGGCAGTTGATCCTCGGGTAGCCAACTTGGTTATGGAATGCCATTGGTATACAGAAGGGAGCGAACCGGGAGACACATTGCTCAGGTAACTGTATATTCGCTCGGTATTTTGGGAGGATTGTTACAATGATGCGCATTCAAATACTTGAAAATCCTGGCTTACCATCCTGATGGGATATATTACGAATTAGCAGTGTTACCTGCACTGATCGTCGTCTTGATCAGCATTGGATTTGAACATGAAAAGACAACATTCAGAAGTATCTTTAGAAAAATTAGACTTATTCTGTCCTTAGGTAAGAAGCTCAAATGTTAAGGATAATGCCACTTACTTACAGAACTAACTTTCTTTTGAAGCATGGTTACTTATTCTCATTTTCTTTGCTTCAGTGGCGTGTGCACAGCAAGCCTGAATGACTTGCAGAAGGTCTCACCACCGGAGATGGAGCTGGGAGCCAAATGTAGGGCTCTTGGTTTTTAACGAAGTGCTCGTTCAGTAATAATGGAAAAGACTTGTTACCCAAAGGATTCTTTCGTGTTCCTTTCTTTTTTTTTTTTCCCCCTTCAATATTTTCTTATTTGTTTTGAGAGGGAGAGAGTGTGTGTGTGAGTGCAGGCAGGGAGGGGCAAAGGCAGAGAGAGGCCCAAGAAGACTCGGCAGTGAGCGGGGTGCCCGAGGCGTAGCTCGATCTCAGGACCCTGAGATCACAACCTGAGCCGAAACCATGAGTCAGAGGCCCAACTGATCGCGCCACCCAGGTGCCCTGGATTCTTTCATGTTTCTCATCTTTGAGCTGACAGGGTGAAATCAGAATTTTGGCAGTGGAGAGTCCAACCATTTTTTGTACCTATATAACTTCTTGCACAATTTGGCATTTAGCAAAGTGAATTCTGGGTTTATTAAGAAATTTTCTAAGCACTTTTGGCATCACAGAGATTTTTATTTAAGCATTCATGAGCAAGGATTTGTTAAGTATTTATATGTACATAGGAGTAAGAAAATATATCCACTGCCCTGAAATATCCTGCAGTGTGGCAGGGGCAAGAGAGAATGTGAAGCACCCTGATATCAGCCAATACTAATAAATGTTTTGAAAGATTTTATTTATTTGTCAGAGAGGAGAGAGCAAGTGCAAGCATGGGGAGCAGCAGGCAGAGGGAGAAGCTAGATTCACCGCTGAGCAAGGAACCTGAAGCAGGGCTTGATCCCAGGACCTGGGCATCATGACCTGAGCCAAAGGCAGACGCTTAACCAACTGAGCCACCCAGGCGTCCCAGCCAATACTAATGGTAATTCCCATCAATAATTACTAAGTTGTTATGGCACCCCATGAGTGTGGCAGCACTGTAAGTGCTTTATATGCATGAACACATTTAAACCATGTAGCAGTGCTGTGAGGTACTGTTATTATCTCCATTATATAGATGAGAAAACTGAGGCAGAGAAGTGAGATAACTTCCCAAGGTTGCACACCTAATAAGTAGAAGAGCTAGCATGAAAATCTCTGCAACCTAGTTTTAGAGTCTGTGTTTTAACCACAGTGCTTCCTTTTTATCCTACCTCTGACGGGGGACATTGTATAAGAACACGATAGCTAAAAGGCATGCTAGAAAATGTTCTGGATAAAAACAGAGAAAAGAAGGATCAGAGCAGGGGGTTAAAGTTGGTAAGCTGTTTGGAATAAGGTACTTTTGAAGCAGGTCTTATTAAAAAGCAAGGAATGTATTCTGAATATTTTAATCCCCAAAGCTGTGTATGTGTATATTGCATGTGTATGCACAAGGGTGTGTGTGTGTGCGTGTGTGTGTGTTTATTTTGAACTGGAAAAAAATTGCAAGGGTAAATCACATTGAGAATCCTTTATATTGACAGCCAATCATAGCTCTGTTTTTGTGTACACTATAGGGCTCCGCAAATATGTTTTTAAAAGTATGTAACAGCTTCATAGAGCTATAATTCAACTACCCTACAATTGACCCATTTAAAGTGTACAATTCAGTGGTTTTAGTATCTTCATGGAGTTGGGTAACCATTACCACAATCAATTTTAGAACACTTTCATCACCCCAAAAAGAGAAACAGGTGTTTTGAAACAAACGTAGCCACAAAGGGAATGAAAGTAATGTGTCTGTTGGTACCACTGTTTTTCTAGCAAAATGTTCAGAGAGTCCCTGCTCAGTGTAACTCAGATCTTACGCCATTCTTTGTAGTGTAGGTCTAACTTGCTGCAGAACGCCTTCTTTAAATTTCATTTTCATTGTATTTATTTATTTATTTATTTATTTTCTTTTTTACAGATAGAGAGAGAGAGAGATTACAAGTAGGCAGAGCAGCAGCCAGAGAGGGGAGGAAGCAGGCTCCCTGCCAAGCAGAGAGCCCGATACGGGGCTCGATCCCAGAGACCCTGAGATCATGACCTGAGCTGAAGGCAGAGGCTTAACCCACTGAGCCACCCAGGCGCCCCTCATTGTATTTATTTTTAAAGAATATTTATTTATTTGTTTGACACAGAGACATAGAGAGCACAAGTAGGCAGAACAGCAGGCAGGGCTATATACAGGGAGAAGCAGGCTCTCCACTGAGCAGGGAGCCTGATGTGGGGCTTGATCCCAGGACCCTGAGATCATGACTCAAGCCAAATGCAGACGCTCAATCAACTGAGCCACCCAGGCACCCCTTAAATTTTATTTTAATCACTGACTGGTGTTTTAAAAGATCGTATATTTGATTTTGAATTCTGAGTCCATATTAATTGTATAGATTTGCTCATTATGTACTTACCACAAGCATATGGCTATTAGTGCTACATAACTAAGCGAGGCTTGTATTTAAAAACAAAACTGCTAAAGAATAAAATAAAAACAAAACTGCTTAACTCACTAGTGTATCTACACCCTCCTTGTCTACACCTGCTTCCATAGTGTGCCAGAGCCAGAGATACCAGAGAAATTTTATGTGTACATACTGGCATTTTTTAATATTTCTAAAGATTATACCTGACATAGGTTAGTAACAGGTAGACAGTGGAGGTAAAAAGCACTCATTTTTGGCCGGGAATTAATATTGGGATGGTGTGTTTTGGAAAATGTCCCATAAAATACATTTCGTGATATTGTGTGCAGGTATTGACAAATAACTAGAACTTTTTAAAAAAATCTGAAGATTTTTCAGCCACTCGTCCCTCACTAAAATAGAGTCTGTTGTTACAGTCGAGGACGTTTCTGTGTGTGCTGCAGGAAAGGCAGGCTGTTCGCAGTTCTCCTTCAGAGTGATAAGTCACGGTCAGTGTCAACTTTCCAGCCGAAGAGTGGCTATTTACTTTTTTATTTTATTTATTTTTTTATTTTTTATTTTTTTATTTTTTTTATTTACTTTTTTTTATTTTATTTTTTAAGGTTTTATTTATTTATTCGTCAGAGAGAGAGCAAGAGCACAGCAAGGGAAGCAGCAGAGGGAGTGGGAGAAGCAGGCTTCCCGCTGAGCAAGGAGCCTGACACAGGACTCGATCTCAGGACCCTGGGATTATGACCTGAACCAAAGGCAGATGCTTAACTGACTGAACCACCCAGGCGTCCCTATTTACTTTTTATTATTAAAAATAATCTTTGGGGGACACCTGGGTGGTGCAGTTGGTTAGGCGTTAGACTCTTGATTTTGGCTCAGGTCATGATGTCAGGGTCATGAGATCGAGCCCCATGTTGGACTCTACTGAATGCAGAATCTGCTTGGGATTCCCTCTCCCTCTCCCTGTTTGCCTCCTACTAGTGTTCTCTCTCTCTTGTCTATCTGTCTCTCAAATAAATAAATCTTTAAAAAATAAAAATAAGGGATGTCTGGGTGGCTGAGTTGGTTGAGCATCTGCCTTTGGCTCAAGTGCTTATCCCAGGGTCCTGGGATCGAGTCCCACATCAGGTTCTCTCCTCAGTGGGGAGTCTCCTTCTCTGGTGCCTCTGTCTCTCTCTCTCTCTCTGTCCCTCATGAATAAATAAGTAAAATCTTCAAAAAAATAAAAATAAAAATAATCTTTGGACATGATTAGATGTCTTGAAGAGTATAGCTTTCTTTCTAAATGAGCTAATTTTGGATTTGTCTCTTCCTACTTCTGGTTTCACCTACTTTTTCTTTCAGAATGATTTTGTAATGTTATGTTATGCTTCCTCTGTAGGTTTTTTTAATGCTTATTATATACGTGAATTGTGTTTCTTTTCAGTGGCCAAAGTAGTTTCATTTGAAGTTAAAGTGACTTGATTCACTCAGAATGATTTGCTGTAAATATTAAGTGTGTATGTGTGTGACTATATATATGTTATATATATATATAAGATAAAATTTATATATTTTATATATGTATTTAACTGAACAATAGTTGACATTTAATATAATATTAGTTTCATGTGTGCAACATAGTGATTTAATAATGATATACATTAAGAAATGCTCACGAAGATAAGTGTTCTTATCTGTCACCATACAGCATTATTACAATACCATTGATTATATCCCCTATGCTGTACTTTTCCTCCCTGTGGCTTATTGATAAATGGAAGTTTATACCTTTTAATTCTTTTCACCTAATTTGTCCATCCCCCCAAGCGCCTCTCATTTGGCAACCACCAGATTGTTCTCTGCATTTGTGAATCTGTTTCTGTTTTTGTTTGTTTGCTTTGTTTTTTAGACTCCACATAGTGAAATCATATGATGTTTGTCTTTCTCTGAATTGTACTTCACTTAACATTCTCTAGGTCCATCCATGTTGTCACAAATGGTAAGACTTCATTTATGACTGAGTAATATCCAACACACACACACACACACACACACACTCACACACTCCCCATCACCCTTACGCCTTCATCTATCAGTGGACATTTAGCTTGGTTCCGTATCTTGGCTATGATAAACAAAACCGCAGGAAACATAGAGGTGCCTAGCTCTTTTTCAATTAGTGTTTTGGTTTTTTGGGTCAATACCCGGACATAGAATTACTGGATTTTATGGTATTTCTATTTTTAATTTTTTGAAGAGGCTCCATGCTGTTTTCCAGGGTGTACCAGTTTGCATTCCCACCAACAGGGCATGAGGCTTCCCTTTTCTCCACATCCTCACCAACACTTGTTTCTTGTCTTTTTGATGCCATTCTGACAGGTGTGGGGTGGTAGCTGACTGTGGTTATGATTTGCATTTCCCTGATGATGAGTGATGTCGAGCATCTTTTCATGTGTCTGCTGATCATCTGGATGTCTTTGAAAAAAATTGAGTCAGGTCCTCTTCTTTTAATCAGATTATATCTCTTTTTGGTGTTGGGTTATGTGAGTTCTTTATGTATTTTGGGTATTAACCCTTTTTTGGATGTACCATTTACAAATATCTTTACCCATTCAGTACATTGCCTTTTCGTTTTGTTGATGGTTTCCTTCATTGTTCAAAAGCTTTTTAGTTTGATGTAATTATAGAAGTTTATTTTTCTTTTGTTTTCCTTGCCTGAAGAGACTTACCCAGAAAAACAGTGCTAAAACTCATGTCCAAGAATTTGCTACTGGGGCACCTGGGTGGCTCAGTCAGTTAGGCGTCTGACTTTGGCTCAGGTTATGATCTCAGGGTCCTGGGATTGCCCTGTGTCAGCTCTGTGTTCAGTGGGAAGTCTTTGTCTCTCTCCCTCTGTCCCTTGCCCCCAACTCATACTCTCTACCCCTCTCTCTCTCAAATAAATAAGTAAAATCTTAAAAAAAAAAAAGAATTTGCTACCTAAGTTTTTGTTTAGGAGATTTGTGATTTTGGGTCTTATATTTAGGTCTTTAGTCCATTTTGAGTTTGTTTTTATATATGGCACAAGAAAGGGGTCTAGTTTCATTCTTTTTTTTTAAGATTTTTTAAGATTTTAAGATTTTTTAAGATTTTAAGATTTTTTTAAGATTTAAGAGACACAGCAAGAGAGGGAACACAAGCAGGGGGAATGGGAGAGGGGGAAGCAGGCTTCTCGCAGAACAGGGAGCCCGATGTGGGGCTCAATCCCAGGACCCTGGGATCATGACCTGAGGAGACATTTAATGACTGAGCCACCCAGGCACCCCTCTAGTTTCATTCTTTTGCATGTAGATGTTCAGTTTTTCCAGCATCATTTATTATATGTGCTGCCGAAGCGAGCACTCCAGCATCATTTATTGAAGCGATGTCTTTCTTTGATTGTATGTGCTTGCCTCCTTTGTTTTAATTGAGCTTATAAGGGTTATTCCTGGGTCCCTTATTCTGTTATGTCAGTCCTGTGCCTTTTTTTGTGTCAGTACCATTCTATTTTGATTACTGTAGCTTTGAATACCTGTTTGAAATCTGGGATTGTGATACTTCCAGCCTTTTTTCTTTTTTTTAAGTTTTTATTTAAATTTCAGTTCATTAACATGCAGTGTAATATTAGTTTCAGGTGTACCATGTAGTGATCCAGCAGTTCCATACAATAGCCAGTGCTCATCACAAGTGTCCTCTTTAATCCCCATCACCTGCCTCACCCATCCCCCCCAGCCACCTCCTCACTGGTAACCCTCACATTGTTCTCTATAGTTAAGAGTCTGTTTCTTGGTTTGCCACTCTCTTTTTTTCCCCTTTGCTCATCTGTTTCATTTCTTAAATTCTACATATGAGTGAAATCATATAGTATTTGTCTTTCTCTGGATGACTTATTACACTTAGCATAATATACTCTAGCTCCATCCATGTTGTTACAAATGGAAAGATTTCATTCTTTTTTATGGATGAGTAATATTCCATTATAAGTACATATCCATATGTTCCATATATAATATATAATCCAAATATATTATATATACTCTGATGTATAATATATATTTATTTATTTATATAACCTGATGTATTTTATCTATTTATTTATATATATATACCCTGATGTGTATATATATATATTTTTTTTTAAGATTTTATTTATTTATTTGACAGACAGAGATCACAAGTAGGCAGAGAGTCAGACAGAGAGAGAGAGGGGGAAACAGGCTCCCCGCTGAGCAGAGAGCCTGTTGTGGGTCTCAATCCCAGGACCCTGAGATCAAGGCCCAAACCGAAGGCAGAGGCTTAACCACTGAGCCACCCAGGCGCCCCCCTGATGTATATATATATATATATATATATATACACACCACATATTCTTTATCCATTCATCAGTCAGCAGACACTTGGGCTGTTGCCATAATTTGGCTATTGCAGATAATGGTGATATAAACATCAGGGTGCACGTATCCCTTTGAATTAGTATTTTTATATTCTTTGGGTAAATAACTAGTAGTGTAATTAATGCATTTTTAGGTAGATTTTTAACTTTCTGAGGAGGCGCCAGATTGATGTGAGGTGATATCTCATTGTAGTTTTGGTTTGCATTTCCCCGATCAGTGATGTTGAACATCTTTTGATGTGTCTGTTGGCCATCTGTATATCTTCTTTGGAAAAATGTCTATTCATGTCTCCTGCCCATTTTTAAGTAGATTATTCATTTTTTGCCTGTTGAATTTTATTTATATATTTTGGATACTAACCCTTTATCAAATATGTCATTTGCACATATCTTCTCCCATTCTGTACTTTGCTTTTTAGTTTTGTTGATCGTTAGCTTTGCAGAAGATATTTATTTTGATTCCTTTGTTCATTTTCTTAAGATTGCTCTGGCTATCCAAGGTCTTTTGTGGTTCCATTCAAATTTCAGGTTTATTTGTTTGAGTTCTGCAAAAATTGGTATTGGTATTTTGATAGGGATTGCACTGAATCTATAGATTGCTTTGGGTAGTATGGATATTTTAACAGTATTCTTCCAATCCATGACTGTGGTGTATCTTTCCATTTATTTGTGTAGTTTTCAGTTTCTTTCATCAATGTCTTACAGTTTTCAGAGTACATGCCTGTCACCTCCTCGGTTAAATTTATTCCTAGGTACTATTTTTTTGGATGCAATTGTAAATGAGATTGTTTTCTTAATTTCTCTTTCTACTAGTTCATTATTAGTGTATAGAGATGCAGCAGATTTCTTTTTTTTAAATATTTTATTTATTTGAGAGAGGGCGGGGGGAGAGCACGAGCAGAGGGGGAAAGGGAAAAGCAGGCTTCCTGCTGAGGTTCCATCCCAGGACTCTGGGATCGTGATCTGAGCTGAAGGCAGATGCTCAACCAACTGAGCCTCCCAGGCACCCCTGCAGCAGATTTCTGCACATTAATTTTGTATCCTGCAACTTTACTGAATTCATTGAACAGGTTTAATAGATTTTGGTGGAGTCTTTGTGGTTTTCTATATATAGTATCATGTCATCAGCAAATAGTGAAATTTTCTTCTTTCTTACCACTTGGCTTACTTTTTTTTCTTGTCTGATAGCTACAGCCAGGACTTCCAGTACTATGTTGAATAAAAGTGGCAAGAGTGGAATTCCCTGTTTATTTGTGATTTCAGAGGAAAAGCTTTGAGCTTCTCACCATTAAGTATGATCTTACCTCCTGGTTTGTCATATATGGCCTTTTTAAAGCTGAGATATGTTCACTCTAAACCCATGTTGTTGAGTTTTTATCTTGAATGTTGAATTTCTTGAATCAAATGATTTTTCTGCACCTATTGAGATGATCATATGATTTATATATTTCATTTTGTTAATGTGCTATATCGCATTGATTTATAGATATTGAGCCATCCTTGCATCCCTGAAATAAATCCCACTTGTGGTGAATGATGCTTTTAATGTATTTTTTAAAAGATTTTGTTTATTTATTTGACAG
Source organism: Meles meles (assembly GCF_922984935.1). NCBI lineage: Eukaryota > Metazoa > Chordata > Mammalia > Carnivora > Mustelidae > Meles > Meles meles. The sequence continues at coordinate 100,597,585 of NC_060087.1, read as the reverse complement.
AGAGAGACACAGTGAGAGAGGGAACACAAGCAGAGGGAGTGGAAGAGGGAGAAGCAGGCTTCCTGCCGAGCAGGGAGCCCAATGCAGGGCTTGATCCCAGGATCCTGGGATCATACATGAGCCGAAGGCAGACACCTGACAACTGAGCCACCCAGGCGCCCCATTTTAATGTATTGTTCCATTCGGTTGATTAAAATTTGTTGAAGTTTTTAAAATCTATGTTCATCAGGAACATTGGTCTGTAATTTTTTTTTTTTGTAGTTTCTTTGTCTGGTTTTGGTATCAGGGTAATGCTGGCCTCATAGAATGAATTTGGAAGTATTCCTTCCTCTTCTGTTTTCTAAAATTATTGAGAAGAATAGTTATTAAGTAGTCTTTAAATCTTTGATATAGTTCTCCTATGAAGCCATCTGGTCCTGGATTTTTATTTGTTGGGAGCTTCTTTTTGTTGTTATTGATTCAGTTTGCTTATTAATTGGTCTATTCAGATTTTCTACTTCTTCCTAATTCAGTCTTGGAGGATGTAGATTTCTAGACTTCATCCATTTCTTCTAGTTTCTCTAGTTTGTTGGTGTATAATTTTTCACAGTAGTCTCATAATCCTTTGTGTTTCTATAGTATCATTTGTAACTTCTCTTTCATTTCTGATTTTTTAAAAAAAGATTTTATTTATTTGAAAGAGAGAGAGAGTGAGCAAGAGAGAGCATAAGCAGGAGGAGTGGGAGAGGGAGAAGTAGGCTCTCTGCTGAGCAGGGAGCCCAATGTGGGTCTCGATCCCAGGACCCCGAGATCATGACCTGAGCTGAAAGCAGATGCTTAACAGACTGAGCTATCCAGGCACCCCACTTTCATTTCTGATTTTATTTTATTTTGAGTAGTCCCCTTTTCTTTCTTGATAAGTCTGGCTATGGATTTATCAGTTTTGCTTATCTTTTCAAGGTCCAAGCTCTTAGTTTTACTTGCATTTTCACTTGTGATTTTAGTCTATATTACATTTTTTCTGTTCTGATCTTTGTTACTTACTTCCTTCTGTTCACTTTGGGCCTTGTTTCTTCTCCATTTTCTCATTCCTTTAGGTATTAGATTATATCATTTATCTGACATTTTTCTTGTTTCTTGAGATAGGCCTATATCATTATAAACGTCCTTCTTAGAAATTTTTTTGCTGTGTTGCAAACATTTTGAACCATTGTATTTACATTTTCATTTGTCTCCAGGTATTTTATGATTTCCTGTTTGAATTTTTTTTCTTGGTTGACCATTGGTTGTTTTAGTAGCACTTTGTTTAGGTTCCACATCTTTGTAGGGGTTTTTTTCCAGTTTTTTTCTTATAATTTACATCTACTTTCATACCATTGTTGTCAGGAAAAAAATGCTGGATATGATTTTAATCTTTTAAAATTTATTAATGCTTGCTTTGTTGGCTAATGTCATCTATCTTGGACAGTGTTGCATGTGCATTTGAAAAGATTATGTATTCTGCTGTTTTTGGATGGAATGTTCTGTATGTATCTGTTAAGTCCATCTGGTCTAATATGTCACTCACTACCACTGTTCCCTTATTGATTTTCTGTTTTGATTATCACCCATTGATGCAAGTGGAGTGTTATCCCCTACTGGTATAGTATTACTGTTAATTTCATCTCTTATGTCTGTTAATATGTACTTTACACATTTTAATGCTCTTATGTTGGATGCATATATATTTACAACTGTTATATCTTCTTGTTGGATCTATCCTTTTATCATTGTGTAATTCCCTCCTTTGTGGCGTGTTACAGTTTTGTTTTAAAATATATTTTGTCTAATCTAAGTATTGCTATCTCAGCTTGTTTTTTGTTCCATTTGCATGGAATATTTTTCTTCATCGCCTTCACTTTCAGTCTGTATGTGTTTTTATGTATGAAGTGTGTTGGTACCAGGTAGTATATAGATGGACATTGTTTTTTTATCCACTCAGTCACCCTGTGTCTTTTGATTATAGCATTTATTCCATTTACATTTAAAGTAATTATTGGAGACCGCTGCCTGGCTCAGTTCGTGTAGTGTGCGACTCTTCATCTCAGGTTTGTAAGTTCAAGCCCCCAGGTTGTGTGTAGAGATTACTTAAAAATAAAATCTTTAAAAATATTAAAATAAAGTTTTTATTATTATTTTTAGAGAGAGAGTGTGTGTGTGTGCATGAGTGGGGGTAAACGGTGGGAAGGGAGGAGCAGAGGGAGAGGGAGAATCCAAAGAAAGCTCCACGCCCACTGCAGAGCCCTATACAGGGCTCAGTCTCACAACCCTGAGATCATGACCTGAGCTGAAGTCAAGAGTCAGGTGCTTAACTGACTGAACCACCCCGGCATTCCATAAAATATTTATTGATAGGTATGTACTAATTGCCATTTTGTTTTACTTTGGTTTTTTGTTTGTTTTTTTTTTTGATTTTTGGTTTTGGTTTTGGTAGTTCTTCTCCATTGCTTTTTCCCTTGCTGTCTTCCCTTGTGATCTGGTGATTTTTTTTCTCTAGGGTTACATTTGTTTTTTTTGTTTGTTTGTGTATTATAGGCTTTTGCTTTGTGGTTACCATAAGGTCCCCATATAACATCCTGTGTATGTAACGGTCAATATTAAGTTCGTTATCACTTAACTGAGAACATATTCTAAAAGTACTATGTTTTGGGGTGCCTGGATGGCTTAGTGGGTTAAAATCTCTGCCTTTGGCTCAGGTCATGATCCCAGGGTCCTGGGATCGAGCCCCACATTGGGCTCTCTGCTCAGTGGGGAGCCTGCTTCTCCACCCTGCCTGCCTCTCTGCCTATTTGTGATCTCTGTCTGTCAAATAAATTAAAAAACTGAAATCTTTTTAAAAAAATAAACTACTATGTTTTTACTCCTCCCAATAACATTTTATGTACATGACATCATATTTTATATCTTTTCATTTTGCATATCCATCCCTTTACTAATTTTTGCAAGCATAGTTTTACTTTTGACTACGCCCTACTTCCTTCTGTTGTTTGTGGGCTGCTGCTGTGACTGCTGTGCGTTTGTTGGTAGGCAGAGCTGGTCCCCCTCGTTCTAGGACAAGTGTTGTTTTAGAGGTGTGCTGGTCCTGGCCAGGGCTAATTGTGCCGGGTGTAGTGGAGCCGTTGTCACTTTGAGCGGAGACCAATCTTAACTGGGTCTGCCTGACAGGTGTGGTGGGCTGGGAGTGCTCTGTACTTGCAGCTTCCAGAATGGGGGAGTTGCGTGGGTTGGGCCTGGGGCACATGCTGCGACCAGGTGAGGGGTGGTATTACGGTAGATGGAGAGTGTCAGAGCTTGCTTCTGCCAGTGTCTCACCAGCTAGGCTGAAGGAAGCCAAGAAAAATAGCATCCACCGGCACTTGCTTTCCAGGAGAAAACTACAGGTACCTCTCCCTTCACCACATTCCCTAAAATCAGTCAATTATTAGTCAGTGCATCTTAGTCAGAGTAATGTATTATGGTGGCCCCTTAAGAGAGGAGTATCAGTTTCCTAGAGCCCTCTGACTTCCTCAGAGTTAAACCTTACCGGTTTCCAAAGCCAGATGTTTTGGGGGAATTGTCTTCCCAGTGAAGGTCCTCGGGGTGGGGTGCCCAGTATGGGGCCTGGTCCCCTTTTTCCTCAAGCAGGACCTCCAATCCTGTGGCATCCCTTCCACCTCTGCATCGAAGTGCCAGGGGTTTGTTTCCAGAACATGTCTCTGTTCTTCCTACTCTTGTCTTTTCTTTTTGAAAGATTTTTCTTTATTGGACAGGAAGAGAGCACAAGCAGGGTGAAGAATGTCTTCCAGCCTAGGGCAACACTCTCTGATGAGAGGAAGAAGAAGAATAGGAGAGGGGGAAGCAGGCTCCCCACTGAGCAGAGAACCCAATGAGGGGCTCCATCCCAGGACCCTGAGATCATGACCTGAGCCGAAGGCAGAGGCTTAACCCACTGAGCCACCCCGGCGTCCCAACTGGTTTCCTTTTTTAAACTCTAATATTCCAAGCTATATAATATCCCATGAAGGTTATGTTTATTTCATTTTTTAAAAGATTTTATTTATATGTCAGAGCAAGAGAGCACAAGCAGAGGGAGCAGCAGGCAGAGGGAGAAGCAGGCTCCCCAGTGAGCAGGGAGCACGCACGATGCAGGGCTCCAGCCCAGGGACCCCAGAATCATGACCCGAGCTAAAGGCACACACCTACCCAACTGAGCCACCCAGGCGTCCCCCCTTCCTACTCTTTTCAGTGAGTGTTTTTCTTCATACTCCTAGCTGGGGGAGACCTGTTCTTATAGTCTTCAGGCACTTGCAGTGTGTGTTGCATTTGATGTAGTTGCAGCCTCAGTGTGTGTGTGTGGGGGGGGTGAGCTCAGGACCCTCTGCTCTGCCAGCCTCCCTGTAAGGGGGTCTTTTTTACTTGTTAAATGGATGCTCTGTTCATCATGTGCGGGGCTGGTGTCATAGTCTGGCAGCTCGTGGGTAGGATGGAATTAGAAAAGGTAGCACTGCTGGCACTGGAGAGGCACCAAGAATGCCTTTATGTCCGCTCGCTGGAAGCTCATCTGTATCGTAGAGATTAATATCAACATCACCTGGAGTTAGGATAGGAGAGGCTGTGGGGTGGGGAAAAAAAAAAGGATGCTTGACTTAGGAGCTTAGGTGTCTGTATTTTGATGCTGCCCTTTTTTGGTGGCTAGTTTTGTTTATTAAGCCATTATGACATGGAAAGGGGTCAAATTTGCTGATTTAAGACAAGCCAGACCGGTCTGGTTTCAGAGGGCCGTTGTGACAACGAGAAAGTATCACCCATTTAGAAAGGAGGATTTAGAGTAATGTGAATAATCAGTTTTCTATGACTTAAGATGTCATTCGCTGATAATAAAAAATGAACCCATTACAGTACACTCTGAAACTTCACAGTAGTTTGATTTTCTGCTTAATTTAGTGCCAAAAATGGTGGAGACGCCTTAATCTTTTAGAATGGCTCTGAGTGACTGCATGTGGGTTAGGGACTGCATCCACCTGTTTCAAAGATGAAATCTGCTTTCCCTGCATACACAGTAGACTCCCCGGCTCTAGTTAGTCTTCCGGCATAGGGCAACATGCTCTGATGAGAGGAAGGGAGTTGTTTCATGTAAATTCATTCAAGAAAACTTAGTGAGCGTCTTCTGACCTACGTCCTGGGGATGCAGGGGGTGAACACAAGGCAAAATTCTACTTTTCTTTCCAGAGGCAGTTGCAGTATCCTGTTCATTTTCTTTGTTCTTCAGAATGCAGTGGAAAGGCCTTAGAAGGCTGAGTGAATCTTGCTCGGCACTCTGGGTTTGAAGTTGTAACTGGAAGGAGGAAGAGGATAGTTGGTCTCTGGCTCCATCAAGCTGAAGCCCTGCCCTTAGTTACAAACCCTTGTTTAATTCTTGGGAGCCCAGAGTACTTTCTTGGTTGTTCCTTGTATCCCTTTCCAGTAACTTAATGGGGATTATAAGATCATAGTTGTGACCAGCATCATTTAATTTTCAACTGGAAAAACAGTGGAAATATAAGCTGCCAAGGGACTGGTATAGGAATAGGTAATTTCCATACCGTAGGATGACATGACAGGTGCCTAATGGTCCTGCCTGTTTGAAAAATGTTACTTCCATAAGTACTGAAGTCTTAACGATTTGTCAGACATTTCCACTATTTGGTTAGATCTGTGGCTTTAAAAAATTTTTGTTTTAGTTTGGGTTTTGGGTTTTAGTTAACAGAACCACTTTTTTTTTTTTAGAGGGCATGGGGAGGGGCAGAAGGAGAGGGAGAGAGAGAATCTTGAGCAGGTGCCATTGCCAATGTGGTGCCTGATTCAGGGCTTGATCTGACGACCCTGAGATCAAGAATTGGGAGTCAGACACTTAACTGACTTAGCCACCCAGGTGCCCCAATGGAACCACTTTTTTTCTTTTTAAAGTTATTTTTAAAAGTTTTATCTATTAGAGAGAGAAAGAATGAGAACAAGAGTGGGGAGGGGCAAAGGGCGAAGGAGAAGCACACCCCCCGGTGAACAGGGAGCCAGACTCAGAGCTCAATCCCAGGACCCTAGGATCATGACCTGAGCTGAAGGCAGAGGCTTAACCAACTGAGCCACCCAGGCATTCCCCAACAGAGCTACTTTTAAAAAAACAGTCTGACCAAATGAAAGTTGGGCACTTTTGCCATAGAAGATCAGAATGGGTTTACAGAAAGTCTTGGTGCTGTCTTCTCTAAACTTACTCATTAACATGGAATAGTTTACTTGATATGTAATTATTGAAGTATACTAAGTACCTGACCATGACCATAAATTTCCAGTAGGGTAGGCATGGAGGGGAGGTGGATATCCACCATAGAAGGCAGCATGGGATGTTGGCGGTCCAGGCTAAGCCGTAGTGAGGTTCTCCAAAGGGCTTCTTGGGCTCCTGTGTATAGGTTGTGTGTTAGGAATGTACTAGAGGACAACCTGAGATTCCTGAAGACCTATTATACTTATTCACTTTTACCTAACTAGTTTGAGAATCTTAAAGATCAGTTTCCTTAGTTTGAGGGGCATGGGTACTGGTAAATTTAGGTATAGATCTCTTACTTCCTTTTCTGTACTATGTTTGTTAATGGAAAATTTTCTATCCGTTTAAAAAACTGATTTTGAATTCTGGAATAATAACTGTAGGACCACGAATTAACACGAGCCCATTGCTGTATTGTCCTGACCGCATTATGCAAGTAATGCATGTTGACAACTTATTTTTGTCTTCTAATTGTGTTTACTACTTAGCATGGTCTTAACATAGTGACATTCTTTTTAAAATTTAAATTCAACTAATTAACATATATTTTTGGTTTTAGAGGTTGAGGTCAGTGATTCATCAGTCTTATGTAATACCCAGTGCTCATTATGTATGGTGCCCTGCTTGATGCCTATCACCCAGTTACCCCGTCCCCCTACCCCTTCCCCTCCAGCAACCCTCGGTTTCTTTCCTATGATTAAGAGTCCCTATGGCTTGTCTCCCTCTCTGATTATCTTGTTTTATTTTTTCCTCTCTTTTCCTATGATCCTCTGTTTTGAGGGTATTATGCTAAGCAAAAGAGGATATTATGCTCAGTGAAATAAGTCCGAGAAAGACAATTATATGATCTCACTCTATGTGGAATTTAAGAAACATAATGACATTCTGATAACCTCTACATGCTTACAAAACTTGAAAGACATGAATCCTAGAACTCCTTATCTCTCTCTCTATTGCGTATTTATTTTTAGAGCTCCTTTTTTCTTGTCTGGTGTTATTGGTAAATATGAGCGGTTCTTGAATCCTTCTGATGCAGTTTTAAATTCCATTGTATATTCGTGTAGATAGAAGTTACCTGCTCTAACAGAGGCCCCCCGAATAGAGTGCCTTAAACAAGCTTGCTCTTGCCCACATCAGGGTCGGATGGCGCTTCTCAATTATTAGGTACCCAGATGCGTTCTTCTTGTTCTGCCGTCCTCAGAACGCACCTTCCATGCCGTGATTTGAGCTGGTTGCTGTAACTCACTGTCCCATCCTTATTGTAACCACAGGGATGGCAGAAGGGGCAGGAGATAAGACACTCCTTCCACTTAAGGATCAAACTTAACAGACGTGTGCACCAGTTGCTCGTGTAGCCCACTAGCCAGACCTTGTCATACGGTTGACACCTAGCTGTCAGGGAGGCTGGAAGATGTGGTCCTGAACTCTGGGGCCATGTGCCCAGTTAAAATGATGATTACATTCTCAGAAGGGAAGAAAATATGCTGGGGGACAACTCCCAGTCTTTGTCGCACGTGGTTTCTCATGTACAGCTTGATGACTTACCTGCAGATATTATTTCCGTAATATTCGGTGCCCAGGCACTTCAGGTCCTCTGTCACTTCGGGATTAGAGTCCCAACAGATTTTGGCTCCTGCCTGTCCCTCTAGCTGCTCTCTTACCCCTCCTAAAGTGGTGTTTTAATTGCGCTTCCGCAAACTTTCCGTGTTTCCTTACCCTCACACTTTTGTAGTTGCTGCTTTTCCTGAAATGATGACTACTTTTTGTCCTTCAGGACTTTAATTGTCACCCATCCTGGGAACATTTCCTTGGGCCTCCTCGACTTCACAGCTCTTGCCAGTTGTTTCATATATTTGCATAGTATCACTTGTGCCTTTCTTTAGCAATCTTTATTGTGATGAGTGCTTTGACTGCTCTGTGACTCCCACTGGATTGTGAGTCCCTTGAGGGCAAGGGCCAAGTCAGTTACATCTGTGTTGTCTGATATGGCACTTGACCCTGATTTTTTTAAAAATAAAGATTGTATTTATTTGTCAGAGAGAACAAGAGAGCTAGTGTGCAAGCAGGGGGAGTGGGAGAGGGAGAAGTAAGCTTCCCACGGAGCAGGGAGTCCGATGTGGGGCTTGATCCCAGGACCCTGGGATCATGACCTGAGCTGAAGGCAGACCCTTCACCAACTGAGCCACCCAGGCATCCTCTGACCCTGCTATTTAATTAATGTTTGTTGAGTGAGAAAATGAATGAATATTTAGCTTACTAATTATGGCTGTTTGATTAAGCTGGCGGCTTTTTTTTTTTTTTTTTGCCATTTGGAAATTGTCATATTTAGAATATTATCCAGTAGACAGCACTGGGTAAGTTTATATAAGGCGTTGGTAAACTCAAATAGTTTGAAATATTTATCAGATGACTAAAATACACACATTATCAGGGATGCAAGAAACAGATGTGTAATATTTTATTTATTTATTTTAAGGTTTTATTTGTCAGAGAGAGAGAGAGAGAGCGTGCACGAGTAGGGAGAGTGGTAGGCAGACAGAAAAGCAGCAGAGGGAGTGGCAGGCAGAGCAGAGCAAGGAGCCTGATGCGGGGAGTCCACCCCAGGACCCCGGGATCATGACCTGAGCCCAAGGCAGATACTTAACAGCTGAGCCACCCAGGCATCCCCAGATGTGTAAAATTTTAGAGCAAGGAAGAGCCCTAGGTATCATTTCATCCAACCCTACTGATTTTAAAAAGGTATTTAATGTAATGGAGAGGAAAAAGTCAAATCACTTGCTCAAGGGCCTCTGTGTTCAAGGAGCCTGCAGTGTCATTGGATAGATGGTATGTACAGACATGAAAAAGGTCGTTGCGAAGAACGTGCCCAAGGAGCAGAGAAGCCTGGACTAGTCAGGTAGGTTCAACTACAGGCTTAGGTTTCGAAGAGAATCTTGATGGCTGGGAAGGATTTTGATATGAGAGGATATTCCAGGTAAAGGGAAATTGTGAATAAAAGTGCACATATAAGAGGTGCCTGTGTGGTTCAGTCGGTTAAGCCTCTGACTGTTGATTTTGGCTCACTGGGGTCATGATCTTAGGGTCGTGAGATCAAGTCCTGCGTAGGGCTCTGTGCTAGGTGTGGAGGCTGCTTAAGATTCTCTCACTACCCCTCCCCCCCTTAAAAAAAGTGCACATATAAGGATGTGCAGGTGACTGTTATGATCTGTTCCATTAAATGGTATTTAGTAATAAGAGAAAAAGGAGAAAAATAGAGTCAGAAAAAGGAGGGACTTGAATATCATGCTGCAGAGGGAGACCACTGGCACTTTGAGTTAAGTGACTGATACAATGAAGGCGATTTTTGCATGTTTTATTTGACTTGTATGTGGACCGGGTTGAAGGCTAAATGGGTCACGAAACTGGCACATTGTCTAATATGCCAATTAAAAAATATGAACTTGGGGTGCCCGGGTGGCTCAATGGGTTAAAGCCTCTGCCTTTGGCTCAGGTCATGATCCGAAGGTCCTGGGATCGAGCCCCGCATTGGGCTCTCTGCTCAGCAGGGAGCCTGCTTCCTCCTCTCTCTGCCTGCCTCTCTGCCTAGTTGTGATTTCTCTCTGTCAAATAAATAAATAATTTTAAAAATCTTTAAAAAAAATGAACTTTGTGGGTTCTAAAGTTATCGCTCAGTGGCGAAAACACGAAACACCCCCAGTTTCCGTGATAATTAACATGTCAGCTTTCTTCTCAATGGAAAAAGCAAGCCCAACCTACAAGCTTGTGATATCGTAATGTGCTTATGTTAGTCATGACATGACGTACTGTAGATAATTGTATAAACTCTCACATTACCCAGCAAACTGCACAAATTGCGGAAGTAACTGAGAACGTGGGAGCAGCTGCAGCACCAGGCCTCGCTGCTTCGCCGGTCCAGCCAATTAACATGAAGGAGCAGGAACCCGCTCGATGCATTTGGAAACCATTTTGTTTAAAAATGTTTTCTTCAGGGGGCACCTGGGTGGCTCAGTGGGTTAAGCTGCTGCCTTCGGCTCAGGTCATGATCCCAGGGTCCTGAGATCGAGCCCCGCATCAGACTCTCTGCTCTGCGGGGAGCCTGCTTCCTCCTCTCTCTGCCAACCTCTCTGCCTACTTGTGATCTCTGCCTGTCAAATCAATAAATAAAATCTTTTAAAAAATGTTTTCTTTAGGAAACTAAAATGAAATATTGTATCTTGGTGCAAAACAGAAGCAAAGAGGGAACACTGGTCAGCGATACATACTAAAACTTTATCCAAAAATGAGAAGCATTTTTGGTAGTCCTGGATGAATGTATATCTTTAAGGGCAATAAATGTGTGGATGTGAAGGGAACTGTGGATGGGCTTTTGAAACTGTCTTGATGTATAGCTTCAGAAGCATATCTTGAGTACTTAATCATTTTTTAAGGTCCTTAATCTTTCTCCGAAGAATTACAGGGAAAATCTCCAGTTAAAGGAAGATTCATTTAAGTTGTGTTTATGTGAGCCTAGCGTGTTTGTGAAACATTTTTAGGAAGCTTACCCCAAAAATATTTGTTTCAGATGTACAGTTAAAGGTATCAATACCTAACCTATAGTATTTTTGTATTTCACCATGATTTAAAGTTAAGTGTGTGTTCGCTTTTGAAAATTTAAAGTGTTTTAACAACTAAAAGAGTGTATTTTTCTCTGACCCCACACCTGCCACTCTGTTAGAAAATTTGGTAAACTTGATTTAAAAAAAAAAAAAAGATTTTATTTATTTGGGAGAGAGAACATGAGAGAGAGTTGAGAACACGAGTGAGGGGTAGGGGAGGAGAGGGGCAGAGAGAGAGGGAGAAGCACACTCCCTACTGAGCAGGGAGCCCAACGTGGGGCTTGATCCCAGGACCCCAAGATCAAGACCTGAGCTGAAATCAGGTGCTTGACCAACAGAGCCACCCAGGTGTCCCAAATTTGGTAAACTTTAGCCCATCCTAAACTTATGACTTTATAAAAACATGAAAATCTATAACAACCAGTTTCAGCATCATACACTATTATAAGACTTATTATCATTATAGGGAAGTCCTGATATTGAATGTGACTTTAAGACATAAACCCAGTTCTTGTGATCTCTTAGCTATAATATATTGAAAAATGTTTATTTATTCTAGTTCTCTATGTGACTGAAATCCTAATTGGAATAATTAAAATAATAATTTGCAGTGTATTATTTAGTAGGAATCATTCAATAGACATCGGCACACAGGCTGTCTATCTATTACATAAAGTAGTACTTAATCATTGTGGACTTAAGAGTTATAGTCGTGATGAGTATCAGCTCTAAGCTTGACTTGAAATTAGGCAGCCACTTCCTACGTATGTGTTAATAAGCAAGTTACTTAATTTCTTGGAGTCATGGTTGCTTTGTCTCAAATGGTGAAAACAAGGAATTTTATAAGAATCAAATCTTATTTGATTTATTTATTTTGATTTTATAAGAAACAAATCTAGGGGTGTCTGGGTGGTTTAGTGGGTTACAGGTGTAACTCTTGATTTCGGCTCTGGTGGTGATCTTGGGGTCATATGGTCAGCCCCATGTGTCAAACTCTGCACTTAGCCGGGAGTCTGCCGGAGATCCGATCTCTCCTTCTGCCCCTTCCCCCTCTCTAAAATAAGTAAATAAATCTTTTTTAAAAAGAATTAAATAAAATAATGCATGTAAAAAATTAGCACAATACTTACAATATTCTAAGAGTCAATGAGTGCTAGTTACTATTATTTTATATAAATAGTATAATTTGATTTTCAAAAGAATTTTGGCTGTTAGTTTACATTTTTTTCCAGCTATTTTATTTAAAGCAAACATCTATAGAAGAAAAAAATCAAAAGAATGAGCTAAGTGACAACATCAGCAGCTTAGTAGTTACCAAAGAATAGGGGACATTTTTATCTGGTAAATTACTTGATATTGTTGTCACTTATTTGGACAAATGACTAAAGAAAATGACAAAAATTAACCACCAGGCTTTGAATGACTTTGCCTTAATTCTTACTGGTGGAATTTCTTTTAAAGTGCCTCACTATTACTTAGGAAATAACCTGATTTTAATTAGACTTTTAGAAAACTTTATTGTGAAAGAATTACTGATTCACGGGCACTGGCAAAAATAGTACAGAAAGAAAGCATGTGCCCTTTACCTTGCTTTCCTCAGTGTAACTATAGTAATTTCTCAGAGCCTAAACAATTGACATTGGTACAATGTGTTTATAATTTTACACCATTTTGTCACTTTATATATGTATCTAACCACTTCTGCATCAAGATATAGATCTAGGGGCGCCTGGGTGGCTCAGTGGATTGAGCCCCTGCCTTCGGCTCAGGTCATGATCTCAGGGTTCTGGGATCGAGCCCCGCATCGGGCTCTCTGCTCTGCAGGGAGCCTGCTTCCTCCTCTCTCTCTGCCTGCCTCTCTGCCTACTTGTGATCTCTCTCTCTGTCAAATAAATAAATAAAATCTTAAAAAAAAAAAAAAGATATAGATCTATTCCATCTCCATAAACCCAAGTTAGACAACTCAAGGGAATAAGAAAATCTGTTGTATTTACCCATACTTTTCTTTACCATGTTCTTTTTTTCTTCTTCCTGATATTATGAGATTCCTTATTTTATCATTTCCTTTCAGTTGAGACATCTTCCTTTAGCCTTTCTTTTAGATTAGGTCTCGTGGCAACAAATTCTTAGTTTTCCTTCATCTGAGAATAGACTGATTTCTCCTTCATTCCTGAAGGAAATTTTTGCTGGATATTAGATTCTGGGTTGACAGTTCCTTTCTTCCCACATTCGAAAAATCTCGTATGCCCCTTCCTTATGGCCTCCATGGTTTACTGATGAAAAATTTGTCATGTGAATTGTTTCCCCTTGTAGGCAAGGTGGCACTTCTCTGTCTACCTCTGATTTCACGATTTTTTTATGCACCAAAAATATGACTATGATGTATATTAGATAAGATTTTTTCAGATTTACCCAATTTGGGGTTCACACAGCCTCTTGAATCTGTAGGCTTTTTTCTTTTGAAATTTGGGAAATTTCCAGCCATTATTCCTTGGAGTACCTTTTCTTTTTTTTTTATTTTATTTTATTTTTTTTTATTCGTTTATTTGTTTATTTACAGCATAACAGTGTTCATTGTTTTGGCATCACACCCAGTGCTCCATGCAGTACGTGCCCTCCCTATTACCCACCACCTGGTTCCTCAACCTCCCACCCCCCCCCCCCCCGCCCCTTCAAAACCCTTTGGTTGTTTTTCAGAGTCCACAGTCTCTCATGGTTCATCTCCCCTTCCAGTTTCCCTCAGCTCCCTCTTGGAGTACCTTTTCAATGGCACTTTATTTTTCTCTCCTCAGACTCTGGTGATATTTTATGGTCCCCCAAGTTCTGATGTTCTGTTTGTTTTTTCTCTCCCTTTTGTTTAGGTTGGGTAATTAGTATTATCCTGTCTTTGAATTCACTATTTTCTTCTGCCCCTTTCATTGTGCTGCTGAGCCTATCTGCTGAGTGTTTTATTTTCAGTTATTGTATGTTCCAGTTTCAAGAGTTCCATTTGGGGCTGCTTCAGTTATTGTATGTTCAAGTTTCAAGAGTTCCATTTGGGGCTGCTTCATATCTTCTCTTTCTTTTCTGTGACTTTCTGTTTCTTTGCTGAGACTCTTTTTTCATTTGTTTTGAGCATGTTCATAATTGCTTGTTCAAGCATTTTTTATGATGGCTGCTTTAAAATCTTTGTCACATAATGTTGACATCTCTGTCATCTTGACATTGACATTTATTTTGTCATTCAGCTTGAGTTGGTATGATGAATGGGTTTTTTTTTTTTTTTTTTTGGATGTAGACTTGGACATTTTAAACATGTCATGAGATTTGGAGTTTTATTGATGTACCAGCTTCTTCTGGTACCACTCCGTCAGGGTGGGGACAATGGTGACTCATTACTGCCAAGTGGGTCTCAATGTCTAGATGCCCCAGTTGACCTCTGTTGATGCTTGAGGGGTCAGCTTCTCATTAACGCTGCGTAAGGGTGGGAGTACTGGCTCCCCATTAGGCCGTCAGTGGTACCTCCCTGACTGAGAAGGGTAGGAGCGCATTGTTACTGCTCTGTACATGGCATCCATGGACGCCGTGGTGAAGGATAGCCACATTACCACTGGGCAGTGGTGCAAGTTTGCACTTTCTTCTGACACCACCCCAGCTGGGCTAAGTATGCCTCATTACAGCCTTGCGAGTATGAACGTTTAGGCTCCTAAGTCTTTGTCGATGCGTGTATCATTACAATTTTTTCCGTGGTGTTGGGCTGGAATAGAGCAGTTCTTATCTAAAAGTATTCTGTCCTGCTAACCTGCCCCTTTCCTGATCTTTTGGCTAGGTGAACAGGGTTTCTTTTTTCCTCTGTGCTCATTGTCGTTTTTTGGCTTTCTGCTTCTGCGGCTTCACAGCTAGAATATATGGGTTTAGTAGAAAAACCCATGGAACTCACCACTGTGTTGTTCCTTGGGTCCTGAGTTCCCTGGCCAGTCTTCCTCTTCTCTCCACCTTTCAGAGCTTTCTTGTATTTGTTTTATATATGATGTCCATTGTTTTTAGTGGCACTTTGTAGGAGGAATAGGGAAACACACATCTACTTCATCTCTTCCAAAGCAGAAGTTTGACTTATTTTTGGTATTTCTGAATTTTGCCAGTGATTAAGGTTTAGTTCTATCTCCTAACTTGGAGCTGGAGAATTTTTGGAGTATCTTTGTATGCCATATTTTTACTTTAGCTCTTATTATTTAAAGGTATCTTTTATAGGCAACATTTCTTTAGTTTGTAAGGCAAAGTGCTAATTCTAAGAAACTGGTACCTCACATTCGAGAGTCTGTCATACCTTTAAGAATTTACATGTATTAAACAAATCCGTCTTGAGGTAAGGGCAATAAAAGAGGACGGATGTATAGATGACAGATTTCACAGAGAATAAAATCTTAGAGTGAGAGTGCGGGACTAGTGTCAGACTGAATTTAGTAATGCAATTATAGTGCTTAAGTAATGATTAAACTTGCATGTTATTGCTGCATTAGTTAACTAGCAAACACATAACTCTCCTTAAAAATCCGTTAGAGACACACTGTATTGGTGCACATTATTGTTTTACGTGTCCTGAAACAGTAAATATAGACTGAACTGATTGAAAGATTTTCTGCTTTAGCAGTGAATTTCCTCGGTGTTTCAGTATCTGACTGTGATTTTACTTTGGCTTTTCTGTTGTTTTCCTCTTTTTTTTTTTTTAAGATTTTATTTATTTAGTTGAGAGACAGAGAGAGCAAGAGAGAGCACCAGAGGGGAGAGGGTCAGAGGGGAGAGGGTCAGAGGGAGAAGCAGACTCCCCATGGGGCTGGGAGCCTGATGAGGGACTCGATCCCAGGACTCTGGGATCTGACCCAAGCCAAAGGTAGTCACTTAATCAGCTGAGCCACCCAGGGGCCCTCTGTTGTTTCTCTCTTAAGGAAGTTAGAACGGCTCCAAGATAATAGCAGTGGCAAAGCCTTCCTTTGCTCCTGGAGTTGAGGTACACTACTAAAGGGCTAGAAGGGGGTATGGATGGCCCCAGAGTTAAAATTTAACTTAGTATAATGAAATATTGAGTGCTGAATGTGAACATATATGTCACCCCTCTCAGTTTAGAGACAAAGAACTTGAAGCTCAGAGATGTTGTCAGACCTGGGAGAGGTAACAACTACTTGGAAAGAAATGGTGCTCAAAGTCAGATGCCCTGAACCTGGGGCCATTGTGTTTTCCGTTAGCTGGTACAGCGATGGGAGACTGAGACCCAGAGCCTGCCCTCCAGAATTCTAGTGCGGGAGATGGCAAGGACAAAAGTAACTAGAGAATGTGGTAGAAAGTTACTGCGCTCATAAAAGATCGTCAGATAAAGTTCTGTGAAATGTAATTCTTCAGTCACTTAAAAATACATGTCAGTTCAAAAAAATATACTTCAGGGGGCCCCTGAGTGGCTCAGTTGTTAAGTGTCTGCCTTCAGCTCAGGTCATGATCCCAGGGTCCTGGGATCGAGCCCTGCATCGGGCTCCCTGTTCTGCCTGCTTCTCCCTCTCCTACTCCCCCTGCTCGTGTTCCCTCTCTCGCTGTGTCTCTCTCTATTAAATAAATAAATCTTTAAAAAAAATCTGTGTGTGTGTATGTGTGTGTATATATATATACATACCTATATATATATTTCAGTTCTGCCCTATGAATACATAAAGAAAAGGAAAGAAGTCAGAAACCTTGCTTCTAAACTCTTTTAGAGAAAGAGATCCTTAAACTTACTGGTTTTTATTTTGAAAAGTTATGCTCCTAGGATAAAAATGTAGACAGTGGTGCTTGGTTTAGAACTTTCCATAATTTATTTAACCCAGCGTAGAGTGTTTATATACAGGCACACCTCATTTTATTGTACTTTGCTTTTATTGCACTTTACAGATAGAGTGTTTTATAAATTGAAGGTTTGGGGCAGCCCTGCACCAAGCAGGTCTGTCGGCACTATTTTTCCAAGAGCATTTCCCCACTGCAAGTCTCTGTGTCATGCTTTGGTAATTTTTGCAATTATTTCAGGTTTTTTTTTCATGATTATTATATTTGTTATGGTCTTTTGTGATCAGTGGTCTTTGATGTTACTATTCTGATTATTTTGGAGTGTCATGAACCACGTCCATATAAGATGGTGAACTTAATTGATAAATATTGTGTGTGTTTCCTTTTTTTTCTTAAGATTTTATTTATTTGACAGAGAAACAGTGAGAGAGGGAACCCAAGCAGGGGGAGTGGGAGTGGGAGAGGGAGAAGCGGGGTTCCCACAGTGCAGAGAGCCTGATGCAGGGCTCGATCCCAGGATCCCAGGATCATGACCTGAGCCGAAGTGAGACACTTAATGGCTGTGCCATCCAGGCACCCCTGTTCCTTGTGTTCTGACTGCTCCACCGACCTCATGTTCCCTAGTCTCCCTCTCTTGGAGGCTTCTTATTCTGAGACATTACAGTATTGAAATCAGTTTAAATCATTGTAGGGTTAAATTAATAACCCTACAATGGCCAGTAAGTGTTCAAATGAAAGGAGTCACATGTCTCACTTTAAATCACAAGGTAGATGATGAAGCTTAGTGACGAAGGCATGTCTTAAGCCAATACAGGCTTGCGGGAGGTGGGGGGATGACTGCAACAACAACAAAAAAAATTGCAACTTCTGGAAGAACCATTTATTCTTGCTGGTCTTGTAGGTCCCCTCGAACTTGACCTTGGCCTCTTGTGGGGCCTTGCATTGAAGTGCAGGGTCTCTGAAGACATCCTTGTTGACGGCCATTTTGTCCAAGGGGATATCTATAGAGTACCTCGTGGGCATGGGATGATTGTAGTTATAAACATTCACAGAAGACTTGATCTTTGACCTCTTGGGAATTTCTTCTTGCCCATGGCAGCTGTCACTTTGCAGAGAGAGCAGTCCATTCCAACCACCTGAGCATGGCTGTAGGGACAGTCTGAGGTGCCATCCTCAATGTTCTTCACGATGACCACTTTGCGTCAGAAGTACTGTCCAGCTGGGACCAGCACCACCTTCCTGGGTTTTATGAACTTGCCCATCTCGACACCAGCCACTAAAGCCTACAGCAGCAAGAAGGGAGATTTTCTAAAAGTCCTTGAATGGTGGAATGAGTCATCTCAGGGTACAGGGACTTGTGTCACTGGAAATGATTAAGGAAAGGCTCACCAACGTCTTGACAGGAATGCTGGTTTATAGGAGAATTAAGCATAGTGGAGGTGGTGGGATCCAGATGATCTATTAAGTTCCCCTTGGACTCTAAGATTTTATTATTGAAATTATTTGAATTGCTGCCTAAGCTTTGGAGATATAAGCATAGTACAATATTTTATTTTCCTCATTTGATACAGGGAAATCCTATATTTTTTGATTTTTAGAGAATGAAGCTGTCATATCCAACATTAGAAAAAATCGATCACTGTGGAGTAACATTCTCATTATCAGGATTATATATTACATTAGCCAACACTGTATTTCATCAGAGATGTCTACAGAACTAACATTTTAGTCCATGCATTTCTCATGGGTAGGAGAATGGAAGCAGAACACCAGATTTAGTCTGTGTGCTGGAGATTTCCCACTATAAGAAGATATGAATGTGTTTTAATTTCTAGTAGGGGTCAATACAGTCATGTCCAATGTCCTTCTCAATAGATATTTCAGGTGCTTTCTAGTCTTTATTATAGTGTAACATACACGTAGCAATACACTGAAAAACAACAACAACAAAAAAGTACCTGTGAAAAAGAAGTCTTCTCTCTCTAGTGGCAGACATTGTTAGTTTTTTTATTTTTGTCTTTATGCGTACAGGTGTTTTCTATGCAAATAAAAGTAGGTACATATATCCTCTTTTATTTTATTATTTTTTTTATTTATTTGACAGAGAGAAATCACAGGTAGGCAGAGAGGCAGGCAGAGAGAGAGGAGGAAGCAGGCTCCCTGCAGAGCAGAGAGCCCGATGCGGGGCTCAATCCCATGACCCCGGGATCATGACCCGAGCCGAATGGTGAGGCTTTAACCCACTGAGCCACCCAGGCACCCCTATCCTCTTTTAAATACAAATGAGAACAAATGATAGAAACTGCACTTTGCGTGCTCTTTAAAAATGATTTAACATATGTTCAGATCTTCCAGTGTCAGGACATAAATAACTTCTTTATATAATTTTTAACAATTGAGATATAATTCACATAACATAAAATTCATCCTTTTCAAATGCACAATTTAGTCTTTTTTAAAAAATTGGTTCACAAAATTGTGCAACCATTACCACTAATTACAGAACATTTTCATCAAAAGAAACATTGTATCCATTAGCAGACACTTCACAACACCGCCCTCCATCCTTGGCAACCCCCTGCTGTCTCTTTGGATTTGCTTATTCTGAAGATTCCATATAAATAGAAGCATAAAATATACGGCGTATTTTGTCTAGCTTCTTTCACTTAGGACAATGATTTCAGGGTTCCTTCATGTTCTCTAATATGTATCAGTAGTTAAGTCCTTCTATGACCGAATAGCATTTTATTGGATAGATATTATAAAATTTTTTGCATACGCATCCATTGATGGGTAGTTGGCTTGTTTCTGCTTTTTGCTTCGTATGAAGAATGCTGCTACGAATGTTCATGTGCACAAGTTTATGTGGTGTGTTGCCTTCCTATTTTTAATAACTTCATAGTAACCCATCACGTGGGTGCTCTGTAGTTTATCTAAATTTGTCTCCTACTCAGGGCATTTGGATTAGGTGTAAGCACTGTAATTAAATCTCTCTCAAACTGTCTTGCACATCCATTTCTCTGCAGCTTTGTGAGACAACATTGTAAAGCACTGGAATTACCACATCAAATGATATGTGTAATTTTTCATTTTGATTAATATATTGCCTCATTGCCTCCTGGAGAAGTTTCATCAGTTGAGGCTTCCACATATCTGTTCCCTCGCAGTGTTTTCTGTTATCTTTTTAATCTCCCCAGCATTTGTAATGTTCACTTTTATTCTTAATATTTTATGCTGACTCTTTTTGCCAGAGGTTTGACCCTGTGACTAGGCTATCTGCCCCTGTTGCCCAACACCCCAACTCTTGATTTTCTTGATTTGTATTATTTTTGTTTTCCATTTCTTTTATTTGTGCTCTTTATTATTTCTATATGTTTTGAAATTTTATTATGTCGGGGTTTGTTCTATCTTGTTACGTTGGATGCCTAGTCTATTTTTTTGGCCTCTCTTATTTAATGTAAGCACTAAAGGTCATAAGCTTTCCTCAAAGCTTTGCTTTACCTGCACCTCACAAGTTGTGCTATGTCGTGTTTGTTATTCTTACATTCTAAGCATTTTCTAATTTCTTTTGTGATTTCTTCTTTGACCCTATGTGTAATTTAGGAGTGTTTCTTGATATCCAAACTTGGATGGTTTTAGTTATCGCTTAGTGATTTTTAGCATAATTTCATAGTGAATATAAAATATACTTTTTAAAAGAAGATTTATTTATTTGAGAGAGAGAGACAGAGTGCACTAGCAGGAGGGGCAGAGGGAGAGAGAGTCTCAAGCAGACTCCTTGCTGAATGCAGAGCCTGCCTTAGGGCTCAGTCTCACAACCCTGAGATCAGGACTTGAGCTAAAACTGAGTTGGGTGCTTAACGAACTGTGCCACCCCGAGAATAAAGTTTGATTTTCAGTCCTTTTGATATTTGTTGAGACTTACTTTATGGCCTGGTATGTGGTCAGTTTTAAAAATATTCTGTGTGTGTGCTCGTGAAAACAAGGTATTTTCTCCATTTGATGAAATAATGTTCTATGTATACTTAATAGATTAAACTCGGTAATTGAATTCGAAGTATGTATAACCTTACCAGATTATTTTTGTCTGCTTGTTTTGTCTGCAGTTACTGAGAGAAGTGGTTTAAAATATTCTTGGGGCATCTGGGTGGCTCAGATGGTTAAGCATCTGCCTTCAGTTCAGGTCATGATCTCCAAGTCCTGGGATCAAGCCTCACGTTGGGCTTCTAGCTCATTGGGGAATCTGCTTCTCTCTCTGCCTCTCCCCCTGCTTGTGCTCTCTCTGCCCCTCTGTCTCCCAAATGAGTAAATAAGATCTTAAAAAAAAATTCTAATCTGTGAATTTTTCAGTTTCTTAGTATTGTTCACCCATTTTAAAATATGTTTTGAAGCTATGTATTAATGGCATAGAAGTTTAGAATTGTTTTGCCTTTCTTGTAAATTGAAACTTCTCTCCTGATGTGGTCAGAAGAAGAAAGAATCCTATATCCCTCTGGCTTTTTTCTTCTCCTTTTCCCCCCAGGAACATCCTCCCTACACACACCTGGCTGTGGGAATAACAGTAGACCACTGCAAATTCAACTCTATCTGTTGGGAAAACAACCATGTTATTTGTAATTCAATTTTCCCCCAATATGGAATGTAACCATAGAAAGTCTTAGAAGAATGAAGGAAGAAATTCTGAAGTTTGGGGGAAAGGGTGTTTGGAAACCAATCGCTAAAACTTCTTAACTAATAATATTATGTTGACTCCTTATATCCAGTAAAGATTTTTACTTACTTCTACCAGCTGTCGGTACCCATGTGTCTTCCTTGCTGAGAGTTTTCATGTTTGCCTGTTTCTCTTCTACCTCCTCTGTATTTGTCAGGAAGGTCACCTAGTTTCAAAGCTGGAAGGGACCTCAGAAGATTTTTTTCGCTGTCTTTTCTCACCCCAAGGACACTTGATAGAAGAAGAAGCTCAGCGCCTTGTAGGTGAATTAAGTTTTTCAGAGTTAGACCTTTTAGCAGAGTGGAGATGAGAAACAAAGTTCCGTTCCTGATTTCCTTGTCTTACATTTCCTACTTTTTTCCCCACTTGAAGTTCTCAGGATAGTCAAGAGTGAGCAACCTGCTCAATTACTGGAATGTTCTACCTGTATAAGCTGCTATAAACGATTTCTTCTTTGGACTCTGTTGGGTACAGAGGACACTATGACCTCAGACTACTGAAGGATTTGCTTGTTGGAGTAAAAATCTCAACCGTAATTCTGTCAGCTCTTTTCAGTTTCGCCACTCTTGGAGACTGGGGAACAAACTGGTTTCCAGAGGGTCCAGAACCTCTTCAAATGCATATTTCTGACTCTGACCTGGCAGCAGATGTTCCTACATATTTCCCTGAGTGCAGTAAGCTTGTTGGCTTCATCCCGTTGTGGCGGTTCCGCTGCACGGGTTTTAATGGTCGGCTTTTTCTTCAGTTACACAACTGCCAGCATCTACCCCATGGATGTTCTCACTCCTTGGGATTATGCCACTGGTGGCTAGTACGATCTTGTGGGG
This sequence comes from Meles meles, assembly GCF_922984935.1. Classification (NCBI taxonomy): domain Eukaryota; kingdom Metazoa; phylum Chordata; class Mammalia; order Carnivora; family Mustelidae; genus Meles; species Meles meles. The sequence goes on along the minus strand of NC_060087.1, from coordinate 100,575,367 downwards.
GCGGATGGACTTCCCTTTATGGTGAGTTCCCTCTGTGCTTCAGGCTGGTTATGGAATTGATGACATTGACAAACATCTTCCACTGGTGATTTTAGAAGACATCACAAGCTCTTTGCCTGTAAGTATATGTGTTTGAAGGCTGGACTCTAGTAAATCCATATATATATATTTTTAATTTTACTGCCCCCCCCCCCCCGCTCACAACCTAGAAGTTTGTGAAGGTGTCTGTGGGTTTGTGTAGCTGGTTCCCTTTCTTTGCTTTTTTCCTCCTGCCCCACCATGTCCACGTTTACTTTTCTTGGTCTGAGCTTCCCTTTACTTTCTAGAGGGTCGCTGCGTGTATTGAGAGTTGCCGATGGAAGGCACTACAACGGTGAACAGTATGACAGAAGATAATATCTTGAGAACTACTGTCTATGCTCTTTGGATTGGAGGATTGTTTCCATGGTCTGTGTTAACCTGAGAAATAACACTGTCACATGTGTTACCGACAAAAATGGGTTCATACAAGGATAGCAGAGAATTACGATTTGGGATGAGCAAGCTGAAGCAAAACCATAGGCAAGTCTGGAGAACAAAGGAGAAGAACGCTCTTTTACAGAAGGAAGGGAAGGGTTGGGGGCGGGGGCTGTTATAAACAAAAAGTCTACTGAAGTAAATGGTGGGTTCAAGGTGTAGTAGCTTTTCATTGACTGAGCTGGGGGCGCCTGGGTGGCTCAGTGGGTTAAGCCGCTGCCTTCGGCTCATTGACTGAGCTGTGACAGTCTCTCACTGACTCTGCTGTGGTGGTGGTGGTTGGGGAAACCTTTCTTCTTCATTTTGGGGTAGTAAAGTAGCTGAAGTAGTATCAGCTTGTAAGGCAGGTCTCTTCCTTTGGGTCTGCAATTGACCACCACGCGTAGGGCACGAGAGCTCCCCCTTCTGGCCTCCTGGCTTCTTTCTAAATGAGGTTGCCTTTTATTAAGTTTCACATCTATGAGGCTTTTAGTTTGAGTATCTCGGATCCTTGCTCCTCTCCCAAATTCAGTACACTATAGTTCATCTTCCTGTGTCCTTAGAGCATTTCGTCAGTGATGAGGACGGATTTCAGTCTGGACAATCTGTAGGAGTTAACTAGGTATTCTGGGGGAGGGAGGGGCTTTCCAGGGTTGAGTGAACCCTCTAAGGGAGGGAGGTAAAACGCGAACCAGAGCTAGGCACTCTGTGCTGGCAGTGGAGAGGGATGAGAATCTGCAAGTGACCAGGTCCTCCCTAAAAGGTTTATATGACCAGGTCCTCCGTAAAAGGTTTATATGTAACTCCAAAGAGATTAGTTTTTATACTGAGGAGTCATTGCGATATTTGTCAGCAGAGAGGTAACTTCAGAGTTGCCTTTTAGCCGTATTAGTCAGGCTGTAGCTTGTAGAGGTAACTGAAGGAGGGCAAGTCCCAAGATTAATCAGGAGATGAGTTAGAAGGCTGATAGAGTAATTCAAGCTAAAATAATGTGTCTGAACTAAGATCTCATAGAAAGGAGAGAGGACAAAGGATGGGTTTGAAAGCCAGTGGAAGGCTTTGCAGCTTGAATGGATGAAGGATGGAAAATGTGGGAAGGAACAAAGGGCAAAGCCCCAAGTTTCTGGCTTGCACTGACTTGGTCAAGGACCCGACATTCCCAGGGCCATAGTATACAACAGGATTGGGGGAGGCAAAAAGCCAATCACGTAGGCAGGGTGATGAGTTCGGTCGGAACGCACTAAAATGAAGGTGCTCCTCTTCCACCTCTGTGATCTAGGAGGCAGTTGGCTGTGTGGTTCTGGATCTCAGAAGAGGTCTTGGCTTAAAATAAAAGAATTTTATGTTACATGTTTTTGAGCACAATGACAGATAATTTTAAAATAACATACATGTTGCAAAATTTGTAGTTTAGAAATTACCCGCAAACGGGTGGTAGTTGAAGCCAGGGAGTGCCTGAGATTCTTGGCTCTTAGGTGGGCTCATAAAGTGAGAAGGACAGAAATAAGTGAACCACCAGCATTGTAGATAGAGCTGGGCAGAGAAGAAGAGATCTAAAATTGTGCCATCAGGGGGCTGCCTGGGTGGCTCAATGGGTTAAAGCCTCTGCCTTCGGCTCAGGTCGTGATCTTGGGGTCCTGAGATCGGAGCCCTGAATCGGGCTCTCTGCTCAGCAGGGAGCCTGCTTCCTCCTCTCTCTCTCTCTGCCTGCCTCTCTGCCTACTTGTGATCTCTGTCTGTCAAATAAATAAATATATTAAAAAAATAAATAAAAATAAAATTGTGCCATCAGGAAAATCAGGAAACCAAGCCCGAGTGGATTTAGAACATGATGGAAGAGATGTTTAATATTTAATCTAAAAAGTAGTCTTCCATGCCACACTCCAGCAATGCCAGGTCAGGAAGAAGCGAACGTGGTCAGTGACGTGGATTTAGCTACTACAGCCTGTTAGTGACTTTGGTGAGTGAGAGCAGTTGCCTGTAACACATTCGTTTGCAATTATGTTTTTACCCGGTCTTCTCCACTGGAGACATCTTTTTGTAGTCCACAGTACCTGACACGTAGCAAGCACTTGATAAATAGTTGTTGCATTAATAAATTAGAATGTGATCGTCCTTACGATTAAGAGAAATCCTGATTGAGGTCTGGGTCTGCTCTGCTGAAAGTTCGGTGTTTGGTGGGTAGACTAATAGTCTCCTAGATTCTGCTTCTGTGTCACAAGATATTTGTGGATAAACTCTTGAAAATTCTTGGTTAAAATAGTTAAGATAGTTTCTCACTTTGTGTTTCTTTGCGCATTGGGATGTTAGCATTCATGATGATTGATACTTTTACTTTATTTTGCAAGTTTTTCTCTTTTGTTTCTTCCTCTTTGATATGTTGAAACCTCACTTTCTGTTGAGAAGGCTTGTACCTTATTTAAAAAGAGCCGCATAGGAAGAGAAGGTTGGGTTGTGTTGTAGGAGTCAGGTTATTTTGAAATGAACTCTGACTTTTTAAAAGTTTGTTACTGCAACGTAACAAACTAGCATCAATTACAATATAAATCATTCACAATTTAGGTTTATCTACGAGTTTAAAAGAGCCTTTGAACATTTCATAATTGGATAATTTGTATTACATGACCTTAGTCATTTGGGCTTCTGGAATATTATCATTTGTTAGAACCTAGTGGGAGTTTGTATAGCTTCCCTTAAATAAAACTGTTTCTTTTTTAAAGGAAATGGCTCCCTCTGTGGTAGTAGCACTGGGGAGAAGGACTGGGAGGAGGGAGGTGTGGAGTAGTATGTGGGGAAAAGGGGGTGTTAAGATGAATTTTCTATGTCAATTTGGCTATTCGCCTACACATTCTACATGTTTCTTTGGAGGTATTTTTAGATGAGTTGAACATTTAAATCAGTATACTTTACTGTGTAAAACCGGTTACCCTCCATAGTGAGTGGGACTTATCCAATTATTTGATGGACTTAATAGAAAAAGACTGATCCACTCCAAATAAAGAATTCTGTCAGCCATCTGACTACCTTTGGACTCAAGCTTCAACATCAGCCTGCCAGCCTCCACAGTGGTGTGAACCAATTCCTTAAAATCTGTCTCCCCCCTCCCCTATGCATGTGTGTGTGCGTGTGTGTGTGCACGTGTGTGTGTGTTTTATATTTAAATATATAGGGGTGCCTGGCTGGCTCTCTTTGTTGGTAGAGCACATGACTCTTGATCTTGGAGTTGTGAGCTTAAGCCCCAGATTGGGTATAGACCTTACTTATAAAATTTTATATATATAAAATATATTTTTATATTTAGTATTTCGTGTGTGTGTTTGTGTGTGTGTCTGTGTATACTCTTACTGCTCCTGTTTCTCTGGAGAACCCTCACTAGTGCAAGGGAAAACACAGTTTTGCTTCATTATTTTAAATACTTTTGCTTTCTGTGTCTACCTCTGTGTCTCCCCTTGATTTGGTGCTTTCTGGAAAAGCGAGACACACTTGATCACAGATGCAGGTCAGCAAACATGCTGGGACTTCCCTGGGCATCGAGTAAGGTACGCGGCTTGCTCTTCGCTGGCTCCCAGCTGAATGAGGCTAGGTCTCTGCTCTTGAGGAGTTTACAACCGAAGTGAGCAAACATCTGGGGGATAAGGCCGCTTGGGATGGGTTCTGTAAGAGAAAGCTGCACAGCGTGCAGTAGGAATCAGAAGGGACTGCTGACTTCTGAGGGGCTGCTTGGGGAAGCTTGGAGCTGGTCCTTAAGGACGATGGGGTCTACTTACTGCCTTGGGGTGGAGAAAGTGGGGTCGCACAGATGCATCCCAGAAAGAGGTAATAAGATGACCGAAGGCCCAGGACTCAGGAAGTAGGCGGTACACTGGGGATAGGGAAAAAAATGTGACTCTTATTTTGCAGGAATACTCTGTAGCAAGATATTTTCAGCATGTAATGGACCCTAGAAAAGAGACAGCTTGCTCCCAGCAGCTGTGGGCAGGAACGAATGCAAATGTGCAAAGGCTGTATACACGCGAGCTGGGTTTCTTCCACCGGGGTTGCTCCTGTTAGAGACACCATGGCCGTATCCTCTAATCTGGTCTCTTCTGCTATCTGGGACTGACTGAACTTTCCCTCCGGCCTCAGCATCCCTCAGGGGATGGAAGGCAAATGAAGCTTGGGGGTTGGCAGTCCCTGCTTCACAGCTGTGCTCGGAGCTTGTCACACATTGGCCGGGCTTGCTGCTCCCTGGGAATGTGGCTGGGGGTTGGAGGAGCCCTGTAAGGTATTTTTGGTTGTTGTTAGTGAGGCATTCTTTGCTCTGAGGTGTTTTGTAATAACTCCAGTGAGGTGGAGTGTATGAAAGCACTTCGTAAACTGCAAAGCTCTGAACAGATGCAGTCATTATCATAAGTCTTCTCTCTCTACAGACAGTGGATGTTATGTTAGTGTCATATTTAAGTTTTTGAGCAGAGGCCTTAACTCTTAACTTTCTGTAATCAAGTATTGGTACAATAGCTTTTTAAAAAAAGGTTTATTTATTTGAGAGAGAGAGAGAGTGTGTGCGCGCGTGCGCACAGGGCGCGCGAGCAATGGGAGGGGGAGAGGGAGAGAGAGAATCCTCGGGCAGGCTTTCAGTGGATCGCAGAGCCGGAAGCAGGCTTGATCCCAGGACCCTGAAATCGTGACCTGAGCTGCAATGAAGAGTCTGATACTTAACCCACCCAGGTACCCCGTAACTTTTTTTTTTTAAGTTACTTTCATTTTCCTGATGGGCCGTTTTGGAACCTCATGCAAAGGATTTAATTAGGAAAGGCTGCTAAAAGAACTCCTTTGTGTCACCTGTAGCAGCCCTGTAGCACGTTCTTATTTCGTAATCCCTAAATATGGGTCCACTTGGTAATCTAAGTCACATAGATTTAAGTTTTAGACACTTTTGATTAAGTTTATTGAGGTATAATTTACGTATAGAAAAAAATTCTCCCCCTTTAGTGTACAGTTCTGAGTTTTGACAAACCTATAATTGTCACATCCCCCCCACCACCACAATGAAGATACAGGACAGTTCTGTGACCACCCAGATTCGCCTGCTGTGTTGTCATGTCAGCATGGCATCTCACCTGGGCCTCGAGCAACCACCGATCTGTTCTCTGTCCCTAAACTTTTGCCTCTCCCAGTTAGTCATATAAATGGAATCATACAGTATTTAGTCTTGTGAATCTGGCTCCTTTCCCTTACTTAGCTAACATCTTCAAGACTCGTTCAAATTGTTGCATGGATCAGTCGTCTGTTCCTTTTTACTGCTGAGTGTTATCTTTTGGTGTGAATGTACCACTGTTTATCCATTCACCACTTGGAGGACACTTGGACTGTTTTCAGATTGGGATGATATCAATAAAGCTGCCATAAACATTCATTTATAGATTTTTGTGTGAACCTATGTTTTCATTTCTTAGGGTAAATACCTTTGGGTAGACTTGATGGATCATATGACCAATGTATGTCTTAACTTTATAAAAAGATGACTGACTGTTTTTACCAGCAGTGTATGAAAATTTCAGCTGCTCAGAATCCTTGCCAGCCCTTTAGTATTGTATTTTTAAAAAATTTTTAGCCCTTCTGTAGGTAGTAAGATAACTAATTGTATTTTCTTAATAAATGAATTATATATTTAAATTTTATTTTTAAAAAGATTTCATTCATTTCATTTGACAGAGAGAAAGAGCACAAGCAAGGGGAGCAGCAGGCAGAGGGAGAGGGAGAAGCAGGCTCCCACCAAGCAGGGAGCCCCATGTGGGACTCAATCCCAGGACCCTGAGATCATGACCTGAGCTGAAGGCAAACACCTAACTAAATGAGCCACCCAGGCGTGCCTAACGAATGAATTTTGTATGTAAATTATATCCTAGTTGGTGATCATTTTTTGAAAAGTACCAGCAACAAAGTAGGAAAAAGCAATAGTAGCATATAAAAATGACTAAGGATGAATAAGGTAGAAAAGGAACTCATAAAATTAAAAATAAAATCACAAATAATAGGTATATGATAGAAATAGAAAAAGATGTGTGACTAGCCAGTAAGTGTAATACGGGCTCACTAAGTATCAGGAAATTCAGTGGGGTTTTTCTTTTTTTTTTTTGAAAGGAAATTCAATTCCTTATTCTTCCTGGGAGTCTCAATTACTATGGGCTTTGTAACAAGTTGACAGTGTCCATAAAAACAATACATATACCCTTCATTCCATTGATTCTGCTTTGAGGACTGAATTAAATAAAGTTTCACATGTGTGCAAAGATGTATGACAATGTTAACCTTAAAAATAAAACTGTGATTTTACCAGTAAAAATGGGTCTATTTAGGAAGAATAGCAGAGAATTGCAATTCCGGACATGCAAACGTGGCAAAACCTTAGGCAAGTCCAGAGAACAGAGGAGAGGAGCACTCTTACAGAGGAGAGGAGGTAGTTGAGAGGTGCTCTTATAAACAAAGTGTTCATGAGCACAAAATGGGTGATCAAAGTATAGTGGATACTCATTGGATCAGTCATGACAATCTCTCACTGGCTGGGTTCTTGCTAGGGGAGGAGGAAACCTTTATTCCTCCTGCTGGGATAGTAAGGTAGTATTCACTTGGGACTTAGAAGGTATGTCTCTTCCTGCTGGGGTCTACAACTGAGGAGTGGGAACACATGAGACCTTATCCCTTTTGGCCTCCCGACTTGAGTTTAATGAGGTTTCCCTTTATTAATTTTCACAATAGGAATGTTTATATAATATTACTTGCATGAGGAACTGTTGAAAGCTCTCTAAATATGTACCAAAGGAGAGAATGGGTAAAGAATTACCTAACTGTGTTAATTTGCATGTACCTAATAACTAATGATTTTGAGCACCTTTTCATGTGTTTCTTGCCTACTCCTGTGTTTTGGTTAAGTATCAGTTTGGAACTTTTGTTCATTAAAAATAGGTTGTCTTGGGGCGCCTGAGTGGCTCAGTGGGTTAAGCCTCTGCTTTCGGCTCAGGTTATGATCTCAGGGTCTTGGGATCGAGCCCCACATTGGGCTCTCTCTCTGCTCCGCAAGGAGCCTGCTTCCCCCTCCCTCTCTGCCTGCCTCTCTTCCTACCTGTGATCTCTATCAAATAAATAAAATCTTTTAAAAAAATAAATAAATAAAAAATAAAAATAGGTTGTCTTTATCGTCGAATTGTAATTGTTGTTCTTTATTTCATTACTATTTGTAATTCCTGTCCCTCCCTCCTTGTAATTGTTCCTGAAAGATCATGGCCGCAAATTCTTTATCAGATACATGGTTTACAAATAATGTTTTCCTAGTTTGTGGCTTGTCTTTTCATTCTATTGATAGTATCTTTCTCAGAACAAGAGATTCTAATTTTGATAAAGACCACTTTTTTCAGGTTTTTAAAAAGATTTATTTATTCATTTTAGCCCCTGATGAGGTTTTTTTTTAACATTTATTGTGCTTTTCATGCATAACTATAAGATATCTGCCTATCCTAAGATCCTGAAGATTTTCTTTTGTCTTTTCTTCTAGAAGTTTTATAGCTTTGCATTTTATATTAGCTTGTGATCCATTTTGAGTTAAAGTTTTATTTCCTTGGAATAATTTAATTTGTTTTAACTCAGAGAACAAATATAGTATGGAAGCGTAATTGTAGGACTCATTGTCTCTGGTTGGTAATTTGGAAACATGGCTTTGTCAGTGACTTTCAAGCTCCTTGACCAGCAGTAGGGAATATCGTGACTTAGTTATTCAAAAGTATATGTATCTGAAACAAAGGTTTTATGAGAGAAAACTTACCCTGAAACCAGTATTTATTCTTACAACGTTTTCCTGCACTTCTGTGTCATTACAAATGCATGTCCTGACCTACTAAAGAGATTTCATATCCCATTAATGGGTCCAGATCAGTGAAAAACACCATCTTAACTCTTAGAACTTACAACACTTACCACCTCCACTCATAAACGTAACTTGTTTTTACCATTTTCTTTCTGGTAAGTAATAATCCTACTCAGTTTTTCTCTAAACACAATTTTTGTCACAACCGAAAATAGTAGAAAGAATTTACTATAAACATGGTGATTTTTCTCTGTTATTTTAGTTGTGATAAAATCTTAGTATCTGTTAAAATGGTGATGCTCAGCCCCTGGGAAGCTATAAAATTTTGGTGTTTGTGTTTCACTGTCTATCCCTATCTTAGTCAATTTTTTTTTTTCTGAGTAACAGAACTTACCGGTGGGTTAAGGAATGGTTTTATGGAGTGGAGTCCAGGGCATTGAAATGGCAAATCTCAGTAACATTGCAACTGTTGTAGCATTTGTGTTTTGGGCTACACTGGCTACATTTTTTTAAAAAAGATTTTATTTATTTTAGAGATAGAACATGAGTTGGGGGAGGGGCAGAGGGAGAAGCAGGCTATCTGCTGAGCTGGGAGTCCGACGTGTGACTCAATCCCAGGACTCTGAGATCATGACCTGAGCCAAAGGCAGATGCTTAAGTGACTGAGCCACCCCGGCTCCCCTCCATTGGTTTCATTTTGCTTCTTTCTGTGTGATTCCTTCATTCCTCTCTCTCTGAAGACTGCCTTTCTCTGATTCTCTTTGCACATGGCTGCCCCGAGACCCTGAGTTTACTTCAAACCAGCCTAGAATTACTCAGCTGCAATGCCCAGAAAAGACCGTGTAATTAGTTTGGGGCAAGTTTCACTCCTGGTCCCGTCTGCCCAGGTGGCGTGGGACCAGAAAATACAACCCTAGTCTTCTGCTGTGCATAGAAGATATGCAATTCTCAGAGACTGAGAAGAGTCTCCCACAAGTTCAGTAAGGCTGATTGGCATACATTTATCTTTTAGTATTTATGTGTCTATTTATTTTAAAGATTTGATTTATTTATTTGGCAGAGAGAGAGAGACAGCGAGAGAGGGAACACAAGTAGGGCGAGTGGGAGAGGGAGAAGTAGGCTTCCTACTGAGCAAGGGGCCCTATGCAGGGCTCGATCCCAGGACCCAGGGATCATGACCTGAACCAAAGGCAGACTTGTTAACGACTGAGCCCCCCAGGTGCCTCTTTTAATATGTATTTAAATTAATTTGGTTTTCAGAATGCAGAAGTTCAGAAAAGGTTTGTAGGGATTAAAAAAAAAACTAAAGTAAGTTAGGGATTGCAAAACCAGAAAATTCACAGCATCATCCAAGAATGACTTTTTATTTCCTTCATTTTTATGTATTTTTTTCATTTTTTATGTAATTGAACTTATATAATACATAGAAATTAAGTTGAATGTATTGAGTACAGAGTGCTCTTAATTTTTTATTTTTATTTTTTTAGAGAGAAAGTGTGAGCGGGGGAGGGGTTGGGGGGAGAGCATCCTCAGCAGGCTCCAGCGAGGAGCCCAGTTTGGGGCTTGATCTCACAACCCTGAGTTCATGGCCTGATCTATAATGAAAGTCACATGTCCCACCAACTGAGCCACCCAGGTCCCCCTGGGGTACTTGTTATTTTAAAAGATGGCGGTCATTAACATATAAAATATCTGTGGGTTCAACTATCGAGGGAGTTGGAGGTTAAGGAAAATCAAAATCGAAAATATCAAACATGAATTACAGATTGAAATTGCAGTAAGTTTTTTCTCATGGCTTGCATGAAGGCACTTCATTTGAAGAGTTTTCATTTTGATATATTAAAATTCAAAGTCATCTCCAAGTTGAGAGAGGAAGATAGGAAACTAACATTTATTACAATTCTGCTTAGTCAGGCACTTAACATTGTATTATTCTAGTCAGTCCTTAAAACCACCCTTTGAAAAGTAGGCTTTATCATCCCACGGCCAATGAAGAAATTAAATCGTAGGAGAAAGAGGAAATTTGTGACCAGGCTACGATTTAAGCTCAGGTCCTGACTTGAAAGTCTCTTTTCTTTCCACTTTACCATTTAGGAGTAAGAAAAGATTATTGGTAAAACCATTCCAAAGGAGGCTGTAAGTAGGACTATACAGAAACTACCTAGCTCATTTTCTTTTTTTTTTTTTCCAGATTTTGTTTATTTATTAGAGACACAGGGAGAGAGGGAACACAAGCAAGGGGAGTGGGTGAGGGAGAAGCAGGCTTCCTGCAGATCAGGGAACCTGATGTGGCCTAGCTCATTTTCTTGTCTGAGTGCTTAAGACTCAGTCTCAGAGTTAAACATGTGGCAACCATTTATTTCTCTAATATCTGGAGCAAAAAGAGAGTCCTATCAGTTATCAAATTAATGTTAGTCACTTAAGCACCTGGGTTTTTCAGAGATGAGCAAAGAGATAAGTCAATATTTAAAAATAGCAGTAGATTCCTCAGTTTGGAAAAAAATTGTCTTTTAACCTTATATTCTAAAGATTAATGTATGCTAAATTGGGAATTGGAGGCGAAGACGGAAAACTGACCTTTCTTTTCTCATCTGAATAAACAGGCAGAGGAAAGCAAAGACTGGCTAAACAGTATAAAGCGGTATTTTCAGTTTTCCTTTTTTAATGTGAAAAATCAAAAGAAATATATGCTTCAGAAATATTTGTTGAAGAGAAATATTTATAACACATATGTTTTATGGTGTAACTAGGTTGAACAAATTTAAATTGGTTGTTATTGATGATATTAAAGAGGCAAAGCTATCCTTCAAATATTCATGATTTTTACCTGTGTGTTAATGAGAGTTTACCTTTGAATTTATCAACCTAAATGGTTTTGTCAAGTAAAATGAAAATGAATCACCATTTGGCTTCTTGTAATTTCAGACTCAGTCTGAAAAACTTTCAAACCATGGCAAGGGCGTAATTCCTAAAATAACAAATTTTTGTCTTTGGGGTTGTGAACAATATTCATTAAGGTTCTAGCAAAACAGAAGAATGTGCTCTCTTTGTAGGTAATCTAATCAGATGTGGTCTCCCTGGTTTTTCACTTAAGATTAATTTGATACGAATTAAATCTAGCCTAATGCTTTCTTTATTATTAAGAATTCGCAGTGACCTTTTTTAAAAAAAAGAGGGATGGGGGAAGTAGATGAGCTCTGATATTCCAGAATTCATATTGCTGCTATCCTTTAGGACATGAGGAGTAGGAATGAAGATTGCCTAGTTCTGGGGCACCTGGGTGGCTCAGTGGGTTAAGCTGCTGCCTTCGGCTCAGGTCATGATCTCAGGGTCCTGGGATCGAGTCCCGCGTCGGGCTCTCTGCTCAGCGGAGAGCCTGCTTCCCTTCCTCTCTCTCTGCCTGCCTCTCTTGTGATTTCTGTCAAGTAAATAAATAGAATCTTTAAAAAAAAAAAGATTGCCTAGTTCTTTAATTGTCTGGCCATTCTTTAGGAACTATCTTTTCTAGTTAAGGGACAAACTAATATAGCATGACATGTTTCAAACGTCAAACATCAGAGTCCAGACCAAACTGTTTTCAGCATTTCTGTTCTAAAAGTACCTAATTAAAAGTAACCATGAGTTACTGGCTCAGACATTGGCCCAGGGTTAGGGAAAATGAAGCACACTTAAGAGTCAATGGGTTAAACAGCTTAACAATAACCCACAACCTTCGGGGCGCCTGGGTGGCTCAGTGGATTAGGCCACTGCCTTCGGCTCGGGTCATGATCTCAGGGTCCTGGGATCGAGCCCCGCATTGGGCTCTCTGCTCCGCGGGGAGCCTGCTTCCTCCTCTCCCTCTGCCTGCCTCTCTGCCTACTTGTGATCCCTCTGTCTGTCAAATAAATAAATAAAATCTTTAAAAAAAAAAAGAGTCAATGGGTTGAACCAAATGTCCTCCTCTCTTCGGTACCCCTAATGTTTTTCTCATTGGTATGCCTAGAGCAGGCAATGGAAACTTCTTAATGACAGAATTTTATTCTTCTCAAGCTAAACCCTCTTGGCCTCTTCACCTCACATTCTCTCTGACTTCTTGACCCCCCCTTTTCTTACTTGCTAAAGTTCAGCACATATACAGGTCAGTTGATTTACAACTAAACTTCCGCCTCGTGGCGAGCATGTTATGTGGGTCATAGACTTCTTTTTTTTAAAGATTTTATTAATTTGACAGACAGCAAGAGAGGGAACACAAGCGGTGGGGGCGGGGTGGGAGAGGGAGAAGCAGGCTCCTTTCTGAGCGGGGAGCCTGATGCGGGGTTCGATCCCAGGACCCTGGGATCATGACCTGAGCCGAAGGCAGATGCCCAACAACTGAGCCGCCCAGGTGCCCCTTCACAGACTTTATTTAAGGAATTAATCTATCGGTCAAAGTCAGCTTCTTGCCACCCTTTCAGGATTGAAATTCTAACTAGTCTGTCTTTAGACATCCTCTGTCTTAGACACCTAATTCCCCCTGATGCTGTGGTTGCTGCTGGGTTTGAGCTGAGACCATTACCAGGGGTCAGTTTTACATATCCACACTTAATTGTTGGCTTTCTGATAAACTACTTATCTGCTCTTTGTTTGACTTTTTTGCTTCCAGTTTCTGTTTCTTAGTTCTGTTTGCTAAGCTATCCAAGTATCAATGATAAAGAACATTTACCTTTTCCTCTTGACCAGATTCAGAACCAATTCCTAGTTTTTTCAGATGTTTGCAAGGCACTGTACGTATTCTTATCCATCTTGGGCCCCTAAACTCCCCCCACTTATTTTAGAGAAGGGGAAGGAGAGGAGCAGAGGGATAGAGAGAGAATCTGAAGCAGGCTCCTTGCCCAGCATGGAGCCCAATGCGGGGCTCGATCTCACAACCCTGAGATCATGACCTGAGCTGAAATCAAGAGTCAGACACTTAACGAGCCACCCAGGTGCCCCACATCCTACTTTTAAATAAAAATTTTTAATACTTGGTTCACCAGAAATAATGTTCATAAATAATATAACCTGCCTTTTTATATAATGCCATGACTGTAACATAAAGGGCAAGTGTATGTAATGTCTAAGAACACAGCATGTGTTCCAAGAGGTGACTCCGAAGGCACAGTTGTACCAGAAGATGGAATGAAGGAATGGATGTTTGTCCCTACTTCCGTAGAGTGGGTTTGGGCTTGTGAGAAGTGAGAAGATAATTATGTGTAAGAAGCCAGGAAGATAAAAAATCAGTGATGCACATGAACCACAAAATAAAAATGTTAGGACAACTGAACAGACTTGTTTGTGTATGATAAGAGAAAGAAGGAATCAGCTGAAGTAGAGAAAGCTTGCCGGGACAAATGATAGGCTGTCAAAATGGGGGAAATGAGGAAGTGTGATAATTCTCAGACCTGGGCCATATTTATACGTCTAGTGACAAAATAGCTCCCTTTGTTGTGATGTGGGACAGGGGATGGTGGGGGAATCCCAGAAAGTGTGTTCTGTATTTTCAAATACCACCACCTATCAAGGCATATTTTAGGATCTCAGCACTTCAACAAATCTTGAAGACCGTATCCTTCTTTAGGTGGTGAGGAATAGAGGATGGTTAAAGAAGAGAAATGGTAAAATAAGAAGATACACAGAAGTTGAGCAGTAGATGTCTGTGCACAGAGAAGATGGAAAAACACCAGGCAGCTCCTGGGTGCTTCCCATATGGTCTCTCAGAGCTGAGGTTTTTAGTGTTAGACATTTTTTTTTTTTTTTTAGCGATTTCTTTTTTTTTCCTTCAAAGTTCTTATTTATTTGAGAGAGAGCAAAAGCTAGAGAGAGAAAAAGAGGGAGAGCATGAGTGGGGTGAAAAGCAGAGGGAGAAGCAGACTCCCTGCTGAACAGGGAGCCTGATGCGGGGCTCGATCTCTGGTCTCTGGGATCAGCATCTAAACTGAAGACAGTTGCTTAATCAATGGAGCCACCCAGGTGCCCCAAAATTTTTTAGAAAGTACATATAGGGCGCCTGGGTGGCTCAGTGGGTTAAGCCGCTGCCTTTGGCTCAGGTCATGATCTTGGGGTCCTGGGATCAAGTCCCACATAGGGCTCTCTGCTCAGCAGGGAGCCTGCTTCCCTCTCTCTCTCTCTCTGCCTGCCTCTCTATCTACTTGTGATCTGTCTCTGTCAAATAAATGTTTAAAAAAAAAAAAAGTACATATAGCATGGGGCACCTGGGTGGCTCCGTCAGTTAAGCATCCTTCTCTTGATCTCAATCAGGTCTTGATCTCAGGGTTGTGAGTTCAGGTTCTATGTTGGGCTCCTTGCATGGTGTGGAGCCCAATTTTTAAAAATGCGTACATATGCCCATATATATGTGTATGTAGCATAATAATAATCTGAAATATTAAAAATAACTTGAGAGTCATGTGGTTTATGTGTCTAATGACATTTTGTTTGAAATTTATTAAAAAGAAAGCCATAATCTCTGACATTGTTGCAAAAGTTTCATTGTTTTTGCAGTAATGCCACTATTACCCCCAAACCCTTTTCAATAATGGGTTGTTGAGAAATGCTTTACTATAGAGAGCGTGGAGAGAGTACATTATATAATTTTGAGACAATGTCTTTGATTCAAACTTCTACCTCCATAAAGTCTTTGCCCTGGGGCGCCTGGGTGGCTCAGTGGTTAAAGCCTCTGCCTTCGGCTTGGGTCATGATCCCAGGGTCCTGGGATTGAGTCCTGCATCAGGCTCTCTGCTCAGTGGGAGCCTGCTTCTCCCTCTCTCTCTGCCTGCCTCTCTGCCTCCTTGTGATCTCTCTCTGTCAAATAAAGAAATAAAATCTTAAAAAAAAAAGACTTTGCCCTAAATTATTAGACTTTTCTCTTATTATTTTAAAAAAAACATTTATTTATGTATTTGAGGGGGGGTAGTGAGCAGGGGGAAGGGCAGAGGGAAAGATTCTCAAGCAGACTCCCCACTGAGTGTGGAGCCTGACACTGGGCTTGATCCCATGACCCTAAGATCACAACCTGAGCTGAAATCAAGAGCCAGACACGTAACCGACTGAACCAGCCAGGCACCCCCTCTTAGCTTCTTATAAAAGCTACCTAGTGTTAGTATACACGAGAGTGCTCCTCATACCATGTGTGTTGGATTTAGTCTGCTAGAACATTCCTTTCTTTTGGGATATGGGGCAATTCTTTGCTGCGTGGGACTGCTCCAAGCATTCCTTGACTCTGGTCTCTGCCCACTGAATGTTAGTAGTGTCCCCAAATAATTAGGAGTTGTAAAAGCACATCAGTGCATTTCCAAAATCTTGATGTGGATCACCTCCATACTGGCCCACAAGGGCCACACTGTAATTGACGGGTGGTCGTTCGTGTGTTCAGGGTTGGAATCCTGACTCATCCACTTAGTCATAGTGACCTTGGGCATGCTAACCTTCTGAAGTCTCTCTCTCTCTCTTTTTTTAAAAAGATTTTATTTATTCATTTGAGATAGAGAGCACGAGCAGGGGGAGAAGTGGAGGGAGAGGGAGAAGCAGATTCCCCACTGAGCCAGGAAGCCCGACGTGGGGCTGGATCCCAGGACTGGGAGATCATGACCTGAGCCGAAGGCAGACACTTAACCAACAGAGCCACGCAGGCGCCCCAAAGCTCCATTTTTTTATGCATAAAATGAGGCTCATCATACCTTCGTCACTGGGTCGTTTTGAGGATTAGGTAAAATGACTCCTGTAACAAGCTCGGCACATAGAAGACTTTTATAAATATTAGTTCCCTTTTCATCTGCCTCCACTTTTAGATCGGTTTTGCATTTTCTAAAAGGATGCGATGGTGTGCTTGGGAGATGAGCCTTTCTTGTGGGATTTGCAGGCTGCCTGACTGCTGGATGGGGGAGTGGTTTGGGAGCAGTTGGGCTTTTTCAGCACCCCTGTACTCAGTCATGTGCTTAGGATGCTATGCAGTTTACCAAGACATAGCAGCTACACACGATGGGCGAGGATTAACCCTAATTGTGCCTCAGGAGATATTATTGTAGCCTTTGTTTTGCTTGTCTAACTTCATTTAAGACACAAGAGACCTGTCTTCTGGGAATTCCATCAGCCAAAGTCCTCCTCCTGTGTTCCGTAGCACCATAGCTCACATACCTCTATTCATAACGTGGATCTGCTCTATTTTGATGTTCTGTTTTCCCCGTGCAGTTGAGTTCTCTGAAAGTGGCAGCTCTTCCTTTCCACCTTGGTATGCTTGTTGCCCTGCACAGTGCCTGGTTCTTTGTAGGCATGCTATAAAATCTGTATCACTAATGGTTTTCGAGTGATGTGAAGCACAAGGTACTTTTATTTTGTATTTATTTATTTTTTGCCCCAGGTACCTTTAATGTCCACTTGACATTGGGAATTCTGTGGTCAGGGTTACATGACTCATAGGTAGAGCTAGCATCTGGGCTCAGGTCGGCTGTCTGAGGCATCTGAGCTCTTAACCATGATGCTGGAATGTGTTTCCCCCTGAGAACGGAAGGGTTGCCATCTGGGATACTGTAGGGCAAGGTTAGCCAGAGAGAATGTGGAGCGTCTCCTGGGGGACACCATCAGGAGCCTGAAGCGCATCTTACCTGGAAGCAAGCTGGTGTGTGTGCGCATGAATGTGTGTGTTTCCCGAGGCTTACTTAGAAAGGAAGTCGTATTTTATTGTACACAGTTTTCTCCTGTGTGATATCAACTATTAGTAATGAAGGTGCACACAATGAATTTATCTCTGAAATGCATTTTGGTCATTATCAATGTATTTATATAGTGATGACGAGTGAATTTTTCTCACCGTAAGCCCCCTCAGTCTCTCAGTACACCGCTGTCATTAGCCCTGACTACTTCTCACCTTATGAGATTTACTTCCATGGCAGAATTAAGGCCATTGATATACCTGTAGGCAACTCGCTGTATTTTGAGTGAAAATAAGGTGAGGAAAGGTGGAGAGTAGACACCACTCAGATTTCTCAATTCCTTGGGCAATGGGCCACTGTAGAATTTTTCCTCTTAAGTAACAGTTTTTACCCCCTTATCACCAACATGGTTTCATTTTAAATACTTTGGTTACATATTTTCTCGCTGACTCATGTTCATCTTGACAGCTATTGCTATACAGTATTTTAGAGATGTCCTCAGGATTTGTTGAGACTTGCAGAAATATTTGCTTCTGTAACATATGATCTCAGGTGGCAGTGCTCTTCTTATCTTCCTTGAACTGGTATTTATGATTTTCCTCTTTCTATTGCCATCAGATGTCATGTGGTCGCATTGCCAGTGTGTCTTCCTGTAGCTGCCTCCTGGCCCCCTTCTGATTTGTTGCAGGCGCAAAACCAGTTTGCCCAGCTTCTCGAGAACTGGACTTGAAGGACCAAGGGGCATGTCAGTTCTAAAGTGAATGTTCATCTGTGCCTGAGCTTTGTGACGTCTATTTTGTCTCTAAGGCCTCTTATGATTTATGTACTTCTCTGCTGCAGTTTGAAGAAAGTTCCCACAAAATGGGTTCATTCCAGGCATTATCTTGTAAAATGTTAGGCATTTTCATTTTATGGGTTCAAAAGAATTGTTTGGCTTAATAGTCAAGTAACTTTCCAGCAGATTGTTTCAGTGACGTTTTGTAATGGGATATGTTGGAAAGTAAAACGCTTTCTGCTTTACTGAAAGAAGTGGTGCTGTCATTTAGTCTGTTGAAAAAGGGGGAGGAAAGTCAACAAATATTTTCAGTGCTAGTTTTGTGACCTGCATTTATTCAGGTACTTTACAGGCGAGTGACTGAATTCTAATTCTTTTAAGTTTACTTATTTATTTATTTGAGAGAGAGAGAAAGAGAGAGAGGTTGAGGACAGGGAGAATCAGAGGGAGAGGGACAAGCAAACTCTGTGCTGAGCGTAGAGCCCAATGTGGGGCTCGATCTCATGACCCTGAGATCGTGACCTGAACCCAAATCAAGAGTCAGATACTCAACCCACTAAGCTACCCAGGAGCCTCCTGAGTTATAATTCTTGATCCAGAAGACATTCCAGGTTTAAATCCCTGGTTTCATCACTTCTGGCTGATTTGACATTGGACAGATCTCAAGGTCCTCCTTGGTAAATTTCAGATAATGATGTCTACCTTCAAGGAGAGTGAGAATTACTGAAAGTATACATACTGATTGCTTAGGAGAGTGCTTGACAAGTAGTGAATTTTTCATTGGATACCTACTAATGTATGGTTAATCCTGTACCATGATGTACATCTAGCAACTGTTGATAAGTAATTATAAATTGAAGACGTATCTTCTAGAATACTTTAAAGCATACATGCCCTCTTTTTTTGCATTCTCCTAGAAAAGGAGTTTTTGCTGCTTGTTCTTCTCCCTCTGCTTCTCCCTTGACTTTGTGCTCACTCTCTCTCTCAAATAAATAAATAAATAAATAATCTTAAAAAAAAAAAAAAAAGAATGAGTCACTCAGTCACTCACCTGCAAAGTACCTAAATAAATGCAGGTCACAAAACTACCACTGAAAATATTTGTTGACTTTTCTCCCCCTTCCCAACAGACTAAATGACAGCACCGTTTCTTTCAGTAAAGCAGAAAAGGTTTTACTTTTCAACATATCCGACTGCAAAAAGTCACTAAAACGATCTGCTGGAAAATCTCCTGTTTACAGTGCTCAAAGCAGCTTTGACTTATCTTATTGCTGCTATCACTGCTCTTCTTGTAGTTTATTAGCTGAATGAATGAACAGAGTGGGAAATAAATAGGATAAATACTATCACCTGTTTTAGAGATACGACTAATGAGGCTTAGAAAGGTAGCTGGCCCAAAGTCACATGACTGGAAGCAGAGGGAGAACTGAAACCCAGGTCTTTGGTTTCATCATCCTGGAAGCAGCCAGCGTTGAATCACTTATTTGAGGTGTCTTCCACAGAAATGAACCTAGCAAAGTCAGCATTGAACAAGTACTTGGGTACAGTGGAAGGGGTTGTAATGGATCCTATGGACCAAGTAAAAATTGAAAGGTAGTTAAAAAAGAAGGGTAATACCAGCCCTTACTTTGCCTAGTTTTCCTTATCTCCTGATTGACCACTGTGCATTTTTTTCTAAGGGTGATTTCGAACGTTGCTGGAATTTGATGGGAGCACAGCTTTTCCTGACAGTCATCAGCTGGGTTCATGGCACCGCCATCTGTTAATGACCCAAGATGCGAAAACGTTAGTGATATTTTTAAACTCCTTCCATCCATCCAGTTAGTGACATTCGCTTACTCCTCTCCTACCTTCTCGCCGCCATGTTGTTTCCAGATCGACCTGTCACTCCTTTAGACTCTTAGGACGATTGCAGAGTGTCCTTGCCGCCGTCGCTCTCTGCACCTCCCCATTGGTCTTCCACACTCTGGCAGGTGCTCCCCAGTTCCTCTAGTTTGATTTTGACACACTTCTCACTGGTGCCCACGTTTGTACGCTTATTTCTATTATGGTACATTTATCCTGAGGTAGAAATCACATGGAAAAGATGAGAGGAGTACTTGATACTTTCCCTTTATTTACCAGTTTCCAAAATAACGAGCTGGCTTTTTAGCAACTTCCAAAGACGATCAAGGATCATTTTTGGCATCCTTATGAGCTCCTGCATTTAAACATATATGACGTGCTTCAATCCTTGTAGTTATTACCCTCAGGGATGCTGAAATGATCCCACATTTGGCCAATGGAAGCTTATTTGCGTTGGTTTCAGAGTCCTTTTGGCATGGCCCTAATCGTCTTTAATGACTTCCTTGCTTTTCAGTGTAAACTTTTCCAGTCTCCTCTTCTACAGTTTCTGCTCTAGACCCCATAACCAGCCATTTAAAAAAATGGAGTTCAAAAAAAAAAAAATGGAGTTCTTATTCCTTTTGGGGGGGGAGAGATGTGATTTCGGTATTACTATATATTTGGTAGAAGCATTATTATTACTAGGATAGTCATTGTGTTGAAGCCTTTTTCTGGCACACAGTTATAATTTTCCTTTAAGATAAGCTATGTCACGTGTTCTTTTTGATGATGCTAATCCAAATTTAAGGCTACATGATTTTTAGTTAACCTTATTGATATCACATCTCTGTCCCCTTTCAACAAATCAAAAAGTTCAGTGACCCCTATGTAATTGTTTTGTTTATCCCAGTATACATACTCAGAATAACAATATCAACAGTGGGGCGCCTGGGTGGCTCAGTGGGTTAAAGCCTCTGCCTTCGGCTCGGGTCATGATCCCGGGGTCCTGGGATCGAGCCCTGCATCAGGCTCTCTGCTCCGCAGGGAGCCTGCTTCCTCCTCTCTCTCTGCCTGCCTCTCTGCCTAGTTGTGATTTCTCTCTGTCAAATAAATAAAAAAAAAAAAAAAAAAAAACCAAAAAACCAATATCAACAGTACTGTGAACAACATGATTATTGGACAATTTATGTGTGTGTGTGTGAACATTGACACATGGGCCTGCTTACATGATTGTGCTCATGGGCAGGTGTTTTTGTCCTTAAGGTGTATCCTACCAGAAATATATATTTAAATTGTGTTTTAAAGTCACTCCATATAGATATAAGATTTTATTTATTTATTTTGAGCGAGATTGAGCACGCAAGCAAAGGGAGGGACAGAGGCAGTGGGACAGAGATTCTCTGTCTTTCTGTCCCAATGTGGGGCTCAATCCCAGGACCCTGAGATCATGACCTAAGTCAAAATCAAAAGTCAGACGCTTAACTGACTGAGCCACCTAGGCACCCCTCAACCAGTCTCCTCTTAAGGTCTATTTGGACGGTTTCTGCTTTTGCAATTAGTACTACAATGAAGAGCCTTGTGAGGATGCTAAGAAGACCTTAAGTTAGATCTTTTTTTTTTTGAAGATTTTATTTATTTATTTGACAGACAGAGATCACAAGTGAGCAGAGAGGCAGGCAGAGAGAGAGGAGGAAGCAGGCTCCCCGCTGAGCAGAGAGCCCAACGTGGGGCTCGACCTGAGCCGAAGGCAGAGGCTTTAACCTACTGAGCCACCCAGGCGCCCCTTAAGTTAGATCTCTTAAGAAAATTTCTACCTTAGGGGTGTCTGGGTGGCTCAGTGGGTTAAGTGTCTGCCTTCGGCTCAGGTCATGATCTCAGGGTCCTGGGGTCGAGTCCCGCATCGGGCTCTCTGCTTAGCGGGGAGCCTGCTTCCCCCTCTCTCTCTGCCTGCTTATGATCTCTCTCTCTGTCAAATAAATAATTAAGGCTTTAAAAAAAGAAAAGAAAAGAGAACTTCTACCTTAAATGAAGCTTACGGACATCCTGTGTAGTCTGACAATAGAAATGTGGAATACCGGGTAGTGAGTTAATGCTGGTATGATTGGGCTTTTCGTGGTAATGCAGGTTATTATGTCAGCAGTTGATGTGTTCAAGGTTTGTATTCAGTTCCCTCATTATTGGCCATAGCTTGCATCTCTCTGATTTAATGAGATGCCATGGAGATTCTGAAACCTACAACTGATGTGATCTTATTAAAAACAGCATATTTACACAGTTGTTGTTATATTTTCCACTTCTCATACACATTGTGAGAAGTAAATATGTAAAAATACCTTTTTTTCTTCTTTCAACATTTCCCCCCCCCCCCACCCCATCTCATGATTTCTAACCACTTTGGTAAAAGCTTTTTGAAGCAAACTGTTTTTTGTCCTTGATAAAGCAGACAGAGGATGAAATGCAAGTGCTTCTAAACTCTTGCCCAGGCTGGTGATGGGAAGTTGGGCCTCTGTGTTGGACCACAGGTTTCCCAGCTGGACTGCTGGCCATCTTCCTGTAGTGTAGAGAAAAGGAGCCTTTCAGATATGAGTCCTGAACTTTGCAGGGGGAAGGAAGTTCTAAATGTCAGCCTTGGTGTTCTGGACACTTGCAACTGAACTTTTTTCTTTCCCTTTTAAATACTAACCCAAACCAAAGCCTTAAGTCTGCCTTTTCCTGTTAATATAAATTTCAGGAAAGAAGAGAGAAATATTTTAATTGAAAATATTAGAGGGACGCCTGGGTGGCTCAGTTGGTTAAGCGGCTGCCTTCGGCTCAGGTCATGATCCCAGCGTCCTGGGATCGAGTCCCACATCGGGCTCCGTGCTCGGCGGGGAGCCTGCTTCTCTCTCTGTCTCTGCCTGCCTCTCTGTCTGCCTGTGCTCACTCTCGCTCTTTCTCTCTCTGACAAATAAATAAATAAAATTAAAGAAAAAAGAAAATATTACAAAAAAGTTTTTTGTGTTTGTGTGTATTTTTCTTAAGTAAATATGTAAATAATCATTAAATTTTTGTTTTCTAGTCTGTTGGGGTTGATGGAATAGCATTTGGAAATGCTAAGTAATAAAAATATTTAGTAAAATGAATCTTGTGTTTTTGGATGATCTTCCTTTCCGTACTCTTATTTCAGAATTCATGAAGCTGCATCTCACAGGTCAGACTCCCAGATTCTCAGCCACTCACTGGTCACTTTTGGTATCCATGGTTTGCCCTACGAGCAATTTCTTTAGAGTCCAGTTGTCAGATTTAGCAAATAAAAGTATTGGATGCCCCATTTGATTTGAATTTTATATGAACAACAACTGATTTGTTTTAGTATAAGGAAGTTCTGGGCAATATGGGAGGCATCCTTATCCTAAAAATATATTTACTGGGGCATCTGGGTGGCTCAGTCGGTTAAGCGCCTGCCTTTGGCTCAGGTCATGATTCTAGGGTCCTGGGATCCAGTCCTGCTTTTCCCTCTTCCTCTGCCCCTCCCCCACCCACTCATGCTCTCTCTCTCTCAAATAAATAAATAAAATCTTTTTAAAAATGTATTTACTAAAAAAAAATGTATTTACTGTTTATCTGAAGTTTTGAATCAGTGTTCTCCATTTCGCCTGGCAACCCTCCTCTGAGCCAAGTACATTAGAGGTCCCATTTAACAAGTCATAACAAGCCTTCAAGTCATATTAATGGAAGCCATGACACACTGAATTCTCTTGACTAGGGTTCTCTTCTGTAGTTGTCCTTCTAGTCTCAGTTGTACTGTCAATGGCGTCATGAAGCAGTGGTTTGACACCAAACCACTGATTTCTTAAAAAAAAAAAAAGACTTTATTTATTTGAGGGAGAGGGAGAATCAGACTCCCCGCTGAGCAAGGAGCCCAACACGGGGCTCTATCCCAGGACCCTGGGATCACGATCTCAGCCGAAGGCAGACGCTTAACCAACTGAGCCACCCAGGTGCCTCAATACCTAACCTCTCTATGCCTTTTGTACTGGTTACTGTGATTACATCATTTATATATTACACTCACCCTTCGAATGCAAGTGTGAACAGAGAGTTGTTTCTCAGAAAACAAAGTTGACTGTGTTGGAATGACCACTGAAAATTCAAGGATGTATTTAAGTGCTGAATTTCAAAGGATCTGCCACTGGGTGTGGGTGAGACCTCGGCTTTACCTGCTGAGCCATCCTGGAGCCTGAGGCAATAGGACAGATCAGTAACACTGATGCTGTCTTTATTGAAAATACTCATCTTTTGGTCATCATGGGTTTTCTGCATTAACTTCGATGTTTGGAAAAACAGGTTTATTGATAGTTCATTCACATACCATAGGATTCATCCGTTTAAAATGTGCTACTCCATAATTTTTAGTATATCCACAGATATGTGCAACTCTTACCACAATCCATGTTCGTAAGTTTTTATCACCAGAAAAATACCACCCCTGCCCTTTGGATGTCACCCTCTGCCCCTAGTTCCTCCAGCACTAAGCACTACTAATCTACTTCCTGGCTATAAATTTCCCTATTATGGACATTTTATACAAATGGAGTCATACTATATGTTACCTTTTTTGATTGGCTACTTTTTTCTTTAAGATTTGTTTGTTTGTTTGTTTAGGGACCGTGGAGGGGGTGGGGCAGAGGGAGAAAGAAAATCTTCAGGACCCTCCCCTCTGAGCACAGAGCCCAACAGCCCAACGTGGGGCTTGATCCCACAACCCAGAGATCATGATCTGAGCCAAAATCAAGAGTCAGATGCTTCACCAACTGTGCCACCCAAGTGTTTGTTCCATAGTGGCTGACTGATGACCCGTCCTATGGACACAATATGTTTTCTTTATTCATTCACCCACTGATGAACATTGGGGTTCTTTCCAGTTTTGGGCTATTGTAGATAGTGCTGTTGTGAACATGTGTGTGTAAGTTATTGTTTGATCCCCTGTTTTCAGATCTCTTGAGTATATTTCTAGGAGTTGATGTACAAGTCATACAGTAATTCTACGTTCAATGCATTGAGGAACTGCCAAGTTCTTTGATGGTGGCTGTGCCATATTCTCTTCTCACCTGTAATTCACAAGGAGTCCAATTTCTCCATGCCCTTGCCAACATTTGTTACTGTCAGTTTTGTTTGGTTTTTCATCGTAGCCATCCTAATGGGTGTGAAGTAGTATTTCGATATGGATTTGATTTGCATTTTGCTAATGATTAGTGATGCTGAGCATCTTTTCATGTGTTTGTTGGTCATTTGTTTATCTTCTTTGGAACATATCTATTCAGGTTCTCTGTTCATTTTTTCACTGGCTCTTTTGTTAAGTTGGAGTGCTGGGCATTAATTCCTCATCAGATATGTGATTGGCAAATATTTTCTCCCATTCTGGGAGTTGTCTTTTCAGTTTTCTTTTTTCATTTTCTTTTCACACTTTGAAAACATTTATTCATTTATTTTATTTCTGAAATGGGGCTGAGCGTAGTGCTCAGGCCTCCCAGGCAGGCTGCAGGGGGCTAACAGGGAGCAGAGGCCCTCTCCCTCTTCCTTCCAGGCCCGGGAGCTTTGTCCATGTTTGCTGTTTGGAGATGTGCCCAGGATGCATCTTTTCACCCACCCCATCTGCAGGTTCTCTCTTTTCTCCGGGCAGCAAGCCTGAGGCTTCAAAACTTCTCTTTTCCACAGCCCTTCTTTTGTGTGACTGCTCAGAGGAGAAGAGAACATCTCCGCCACAGTTGCCTCCTTCTGGCTGCCTACTCTTTCTTCTCTATTTATTTATTTTTAAGATCTATTTTTTTCCCCCAAGTAATTTCTATACCCAGTGTGGGGCTCAAACCTACAACCCCAAGATCGAGAATTTCATGCTCTTTTCCAACTGAGCCAGTCAGGTGCCCCCTACTTTTCTTGATAATGTCCTTTGGTACACAAAACTTTTTATTTTTTTTTCCGCTGGTTTTGTTTTTAGTTTTTTCTTTATTCATTTTTTAAAAAAATGTAATTGAAACATAGTTGACATACAATATTATATTAGTTTCAGGTGTATGATACAGTGCTTGATAATTATAAAATATTATTTATTTATTTATTTAACAGAGAGAGAGAGAGAGATCACAAGTTAGGCAGAGAGAGAGAGGAAAGCCCGATGCGGGGCTCGATCCTAGGACCCTGAGACCATGACCCAAGCTGAAGGCAGAGGCTTAACCCGCTAAGCCACCCAGGTGCCCCTATATACGTTAATACATACACTGTAAGCTTGGTTACCGTCTGTCACTGTACGAAGTTATTACAATAGTACTCATGATATTCTCTGTGCTGTACTTTTCATTCCCATGACTTATTTATTTTTATAACTGGAACTTTGTACCTCTTAATCTCCTTCATCTGTTTCACTCACCACCACCCCCACACTTCTCCCCTCTGGAAGCCACCAGTTCTCTGTATTTATAAGTCTCTTTCAGTTTATTTTGTGTTTGTTTTGTTTTTTAGATTTTGTGTGTAAGTGAAATTATATGGTATTTGTCTTTCTCTCACTTACTTCACTTAGCACAATATGCTCTGGGTCTATCCATGTTGTGAATGGCAAGATTTCATTCTTTTTTATGGTTAATTTTCCATTGTGTATATATATAGCACATCTTTTCCTTCTCTCTCTCTCTCTCCCTTTTTAAAGATTTTGTTTATTTATTTGAGAGAGAGAGTGAGCAAGAAAGAGAGCACAAGCCAGGGGGGAGAGGCAGAGGGAGAGGGAGAAGCAGGCTCCCCACTGAGCAAGGAGCCTGATGTGGGGGCTTAACCCAGGACCCTGGGATCATGCCCTGAGCCAAAGGCAGACGCCTAACTGACTGAGCCACCCAGGCGTCCCATACCACATCTTTTTTATCCATTCATCTATTGAAGGACAGGTCATTTCCATGTCTTGGCTATTGTAAATATGGGTAAATATTGTAAATGAACAAAGGAGTGCGTATATCTGTTTGAATTAGTGTTTTTGTTTTCTTTGGGTAAATACCCAGTGGTGGAATTAATGGACCATATGGTATTTCTATTTTCCATTTTTTGAGGAACTTCTATGCTGTGTTCTGTAATGGTTGTAACAATTTACATTCCCACTGATAGTGCACAGGAGTTCCCCCTCTTCTCCACATCCTCGCCAACACTTGTGACTTCTTATCTTTTTTATTTTAGCCATTCTGGTACGAGGGGATACTTCATTGTGGTTCTGATTTGCATTTCCTCGATGGTTGGTGATATTGAGCATCCTTGCTTGTGTCTGTTGGCCATCTGTAATGTCTCCTTTGGAAAAATGTCTCTAGGCCATCTGCTCATTTTTAATTGGATTGTTTGTTGTTGTTTGGTGTTGGAGTTGTTAGGGTTTTTAAAATATATTTTGGATATTAACCCCTTATTGGATATGTCATTTGCAAATATCTGCTTCTATTTAGTAGGTTGCCTTTTCATTTTTTTGGATGGTTTCCTTTGCTGGACAAAAGTTTTTTAGTTTAGGGGCACCTGGGTGGCTCAGTGGGTTAAGCCATTGCCTTCGGCTTGGGTCATGGTCTCAGGGTCCTGGGATCGAGCCCCATGTCACGCTCTCTGCTCAGCGGGGAGCCCACTCCCCCCCACCGCCTGCCTCTCTGCCTACTTGTGATCTCTCTCTTTGTCAAATAAATAAATAAATAATATTTAAAAGTTTTTTAGTTTAATGTAGTCCCAACTAGTTATTTTTGCTTTTGTTTCCCTTGTCTGAGTAGACAAATCCAGAAAAATATTGCTAAAACAAATGTCCAAAAGTTTACTATCTGTATGTTCTTTTAAGAATTTTATGGTTTGGGGGCACCTGACTGGCTCAGTTGGTTAATCCTCTACCTTCAGCTCAGGTCATGATCCCCGAGTCCTGGGATCGAGCCCCATGTCAGGCTCCCTGCTTAACAGGGAGCCTGCTTCTCCTTCTCCTGTTCCCCCTGCTTGTGTTCATTCTCACTCTCTCTGTCAAATAAATAAATAAAAATTTTTTTAAAAAGAGAATTTTATGGTTTCAGGTCTTATATTTAGGTCCTTAATCTATTTTGAGTTTATTTTTGTATATGGTATTTTAAAGATTTTTATTTTTTTATTTTTTTTTATTTTTTTTTAATTTTTTTATTTATGACAGAGAGAGATCACAGGCAGAGAGGCAGGCAGAGAGAGTGAGAGGGAAGCAGAAAGTGGTGCAGTACCATTCTTTTGCATGTAACTGTCCAGTTTTCCAACACCATTTATTGAAAATACCATCGATTTCCCATGGTATATGCTTGCCTTCTTTCTCATTGATTAATTGATGGATTCGTCATAGGCTCTGTCTTCTGTTTCATTGATCTCTGTGGACATTTTTTTCTTTTGCCAGTACCATACTCTTTTGCTTAGTGTAGCTTTGTAATATAGTTTGAAATTTGGGATTGCTGTAATTTCAGCATTGTTGTTCTTTCTCAAAATTACTTTGGCTATTTGGGGCCTTTTGTGGTTCCATATAAATTTTAGGTTTATTTCTTTTAGTTCTGCAGAAAATACTATTGGTATTTTGATAGGTATTTCATTGAATCTGTAGATTATTTTGTGTAGTATGGACATTTAAAAATATTAATTATTCTAATCCATGAGCAAGTTATATCTTTCCATTCTTTTTGTATCATCTCTAGTTTCTTTCATCATTGTCTTCTAGTTTTTAGGGTACAGGTCTTTCACCTGCTTGGTTAAGCTTACTCATAGGTATTTTATTCTTTTTATGCAATTGTAAATGGGATTATTTTCTTAATTTTTCTTCCTGTGACTTCATTATTAGTATATAGAAATGCAACAGATTTCTGTATATTAATTTGTATTCTACATTACTGAATTAATTTATTAGTTCTGATAGGTTTTTGGTGGAGTCTTTATGGTTTTCTGTATATAGCATCATATCATCTTCAAATAGTGACAGTTTTACTTCTTCCTTACAATTTTGGATGCCTTTTGTTTATTTTTCTTGTCTGATTGCTGTGGTTTGGACTTCCAGAACCATGTAGATAAAAGTGGTGAGAATGGACATCCTTATCTTCTTTGTAATCTTAGAGGAAAAGCTTTCACTTTTTCACCATTGAGTATGATCTTAGCTCTGGATTTATCATATATGGCCTTTATTATGTTGAGATGTGTTCACTCTAATCTATGTTGAGATATGTTCCTGAATGGATGTTGAATTTTTAGTGCTTTTTCTGCGTCTTTTGAAATGATCATATGATTTTTATCTTTCATTTTAATATGGGTATCACTTTGACTTGTGGATATTGAACCATCTTTGCATCCCTGAGTTAAATCCCACTTGATCACAATGAATTATCTTTTGAGTGTATTGTTAAATTCAGTTTGCTAATATTTTGCTGAGGCTTTTTACATCTGTGTTCACCACAAATATAGATCTGTAATTTTTCTTCTAGTGTCTTTTTTCTGGTTTTGGTATCAGAGCAATTGTGACCTCATGAACTGAACTTGGAAGCATTCCTTCCTCTATCTTTTGGAATAGTTTGAGAATAGGTATTAACTCTTTTTTTTTATGTAGACACCACACACCCAACATGGAGCCCAATTCAGGATTTGAACTCACAACCCTGAAATGAAGACCTGAATTGAAATCAAGAATTGGTCGCTTAACTGACCGAACCATCAGGTGCCCCTATATTAACTGTTTTTTAAAATGTTTGGTAGAATTTGTTTGTGAAGCCATCTGCTCTTGGGTTTTGGTTTGTTGGCAGGTTTTTGATGACCAGTTCAATTTTGTTACTAGTAATCGGTCTGTTCAGATATTCTCTTTCTTCCTGATTTAGTCTTGGAAGATGGATATTTGTAGAACTTTATCCATTTATTCTAAGTTGTCCAATTTGTTGGTATATAATTTTTCTTAGTAGTTTCTTACAGTCCTTAGTATTTTTGTGGTGTTGGTTATCACTTCTCTTTCATTTTGGAGTTTATTTGAGTCCTCTTTTTCTTCCCCCTGAATCTGGCTAAACATTATCAATTTTGTCTTTTTAAAGAAACAACTCAGTCGCTTCTCAGCCTTTTGGCTAAGATCAAGTATAAAGAAATAGCTCATAGTTTCATTGATTTTTTTTTGGTCTGTATTTCATCTATTTCCAAACTGATCTTTATCATTTCCCTCTTCTCAGTTTGGGCTCCCCTCCCCTTCTTTTTCTAGTTTCTTTAGGTGTAAGTTAAATTGTTTGTTTGAAATTTTTCTTGTTTCTTGAGGTAGGTCTGTATCACTATAAACTTTCCTCTTAGAACTGCTTTTGGTATATCCCAAAGATTTTGAACTATTGTGTTTTCATTTCATTTTTTGATTTCCTCTGATTTCTTTTTGGGCCCATCTGTTGTTTAGTAGCATGTTGTTTAACCTCTACAAGGTTGTTCACGCTCCTGTGGTCAGAAAAGGTGCTTGATATCATTTCAGTCTTCAAAAAGATACTCAATATGACTTTAATCTTTTAAAATTCATTGAGACTTGTTTTGTGGCCTAACATGTGATCTGTCTTGGAGAATGTTCCATGTACACTTGAAAAGAATATGTATTCTGCTGTTTTTGGATGGAGTAGGCTGTATATATCTGCTAAGTCCATCTAGTCTAATGGGTCATTCAAAGCAACTCTTTCTAGGGACACATGGGTGGCTCAGTTGGTCAAGCATTCAACTCTTGATTTTAGCTCAGGTCATGATCTCAGGGACGTGAGATCAAGCCCTGTGTCAGGTTCCTTGCTGGGTGTGGAGCCTGCTTAAGATTCTCTCTCCTTTTCACTCTGCCCCTCTACCCCAAACTGGCACACTCTGTCTCTAAAACAAATAAACAAAAAAAGCTACTCCTTCCTTATTTTCTGTCTGATCTATCCATTGATGTAAGTGGGGATTAAAGTCCCCTACTGTTATATTATTACTGTAAATTTCTTTCTTTATGTCTGTTAGTATTTGCCTCATATATTAGGTGCTCCTGTATTAGGTGTATAGATACCTAAAATTGTTATATCCTCTGTTGGATTGATCCCTTTAAAATTATGTAATGCCCTTCTTTGTCTCTTTTTACAGTCATTGTTTTAACATCTATTTTGTTTGAAATAAGTATGGGTACTCTAGCTTTTTTTTCTCACTTCTATTTGCATAGAATATATTTTATTTTCCCTTTACTTTCAGTCTGTATGTGTTTATAGGTCTGAAGTGAATCCACTTGTAGGCAGCATATAGATGGGTCCTGTGGAGGTTTTTTGCTTGTTTGTTTTTTCAAAGATTTTATTTATTTATTTGATAGACAGAGGTCACAAGTAGGCAGAGAGGCAGGCAGAGAGAGAGGAGGAAGCAGGCTCCTTGCTGAGCAGAGAGCCCGATGCGGGGCTCGATCCCAGGACCCTGAGATCATGACCTGAGCCAAAGGCAGAGGCTTAACCCACTGAGCCACCCAGGCGCCCCAAGGGTCCTGTGTTTTCATCCATTCAGTCACCCTGTCTTTTGATTATAGCCTTTATTCCATTTACACTTAAAGTAATTATTGATAGGTATGTACTTATTGCCATTTTGTTGAGTTTTTTGGTAGTTCTTATAGTTCTCTGTTCCCTCTTCTCTTGCTGTCTTACCTTGTGATTTGATGACTTTCTTTAGTGTTTGTGCTTAGATTTCTTTCTCTATTTTTTATCTCTTATAGGTTTTGTTTTGTGGTTACCATGAGGTTCATGTATAACATCCCTGTAATATAGCAGTCTATATTAAGTTGATGGTCACTTAAATTTGAACACATTCTAAAAGCACTACATTTATATTCCTCCCTTCACATTTTATGTATATGATGTCACATTTTACATCTTTTCACTTTATATATCCCTTAACTAATTTTTTAGATGTAACTGATTTTACTTGTTTCATCTTTTAACCTTTATACTAGTTTATAAGTGATTTCCCTACTAACTTTACTATATGTTTGCTTTTACCAGTGAAATTTTTCCTTTTCGTATTTTTCTTAGTTCTAGTTGTAGCCTTGATTTATTGCTCTAGAAATACCTTCAACATTTCTTATAATGTCAGTTTAGTGGTAACAAATTCCTTTAACTTTTATCTGTCTGGGAAACTCTATCTCTCCTTCAATTCTGAGTAATAACTACGCCAAGTAGTCTTGGTCATCCGTTTTGGCATTTTGAATATATTATGTCACTCTCTTCTGGCCTACGAACTTTATGCTGAAAAATTGGCTGATAATATTTGGGGGTTTCTATTTATTTTATGTCATATCATGTCATGTCACAGAGAGAGAGCACAAGCAGGGGAAGTGGCAGGCAGAGGGAGAGAGAGAGAGAAGCAGGCTCCCCACTGAGCAGGGAACCTGATGTGGGACTCCATCCCAGGACCCTGAGACCATGACCCAAGCCGAAGGCAGAGGCTTAACCCACTGAGCCACCCAGGTGCCTCTAGGCTTTCTCTTTAAGTAACTATTTTATCTTGCCGCTTTTAAGATTATTTCTTTATTTTTAATTTTTGACATTTTAATTATTACATACCTGGACCCTCTTGGGTTCATCTTGTTTGGGTTTCTCTGTACTTGCTGGATGTGAATATCTGTTTCCTTCTCCAGGTTAACAAAATTTCCAGGTGTTACTTCTTCAGTGAATCTTTCTGCTCTGTTCTGTCTTGTCCTTCTGAAACCTTAAAATGTGAATGTTAGCATTCTTGATGTTGTTCCAGAGATCTCTTAACCTATTTTCATTTTTTAAATGCTTTTTCCTTTTTAGTGTTTAACTTGGGTGATTTCCACCACCCTGTCTTCTAGATTGCTGATCCCTTCTTCTGCTTCCTATAATCTGCTGTTGATTTCATGTAGTGTATTTTTCATTTCAGTTATTGTATTCTTCAGCTCTGATTGATTCTTTTTTATATTTTCTCTTTGTTAACATTCTCTCTGAGTTCATCCATTCTTCTCCCTAGTCCAGTGAGCATCTTTGGGACCATTATTTTGAGCAATTGATCAGGTAGATTGTTTATCTCCATTTTGTTTAGTTCTTTTTCTGAGGTTTTGTCTTGATCTTCCTTTGGAACATATTCCCCTCTGCTTTTTGTCTAACTTTTGCTGTCTGTTTCTGTGTATTAGGTAGGTCAGTTATGTTGCCTGCTCTTGAAAGTAGTGGCCTTATGTTGAAGGTGTCCTGTGGGGCCCAGGAGTGCCATCCACCATGGTCACTTGAGCCAGACACTGTAGGGGTGTCCCATTTGGGATTCATACACCCTCCTGTTTTTTAAATTCTTTTTCATGCTGTTATTATTGGAATTGCTTTTTTAATTCCATTTTCATTTTGTTTATTGCAAATGTATGAAAGTACAATTGATTTTGGTGTATATATAGCCTGCCTTGCTGAACTCATTTATTAATTCTAATAATCTTTTACTTGATGCTTTAGGATTTTCTTTATGCAAGTTCAAGTCATCTGCTAATAGAGATAGTCTTATTACCTACCTCCCTTCTAATATAGATGCCAGTAGTTGTGCATTGCTCTTTAAAAATTGCATTAAATTAGCATTTATTTTAATACTGAGCTTTGGGTACCCTCTTAAAATTTTGAGTCTGCTGTGTAACTCCATTCACTCCATCTTGCCCCTGCCATTTTTAAAGATTTGGGGGAGAGGTGTACCCGGCTGGCTTAGTTGATAGAGCATGTGACTCTTGATCTTGGGGTCATGAGTTTGAGCCCCATGTGTGGTGTGGAGTTTACTTAAAAAATTTTTTGAAGAAAAAAGTTTTGGGAGAAATTGTAAAACATATTAAGGATTCTGAATTCATATTGTTATACAAGTGCATTTATAGTCTCTGTCTGTTTTAAAGAAAACAAATCAATAAATCACAGTTCATACATTTATTGTGATGGTGAGCTTAATTTATGAAAGAAGATGCCAAGATTTAATTAGTAGGCCAGAGCACAGAGAAAAGGCCTTGGCTGTAGATCAAATGATAAGGCAAATCACAAATGACTCCTACTTTCGCTTTTTTGATTCACCAATGAACTATGGGCCTAACTAAATCCCATAATACAACTTTCACTGTGGATATGTAAGATCGTATAAATGATAGAGGTCCCTTGCATGTCCCTTGCTGCCTTCTTTCATTTTGTTAAATTTGCTAAACTTACCTGGTATGGACCCAGGAAAACTCTTCTCTATCTAGACTTGGATCCTGTACTCCTTTGAATCCCTTGCACAGTAAAAGTTGAGTGGCATAATTAGTAAAGTGGAGACTTATGTTGGAAAACTCTTAGCCTGGGGGGAGGTGGGACTGGGAGAGGGGGAGGGGGCTCTGGACATTGGGGAGGGGAGGCGAACCATAAGAGACTATGGACTCTGAAAAACAACCTGAGGGTTTTGAAGGGTCAGGGGTGGGAGGTTGGGGAACAGGTGGTGGGTAATAGGGAGGGCACGTTTTGCATGGAGGACTGGGTGTTGTGCAAAAACAATGAATACTGTTACGCTGAAAAAAATAAATAAAATGAAAAAAAAAAAAACTCTTAGCCTGAAAGAGTTGGCTTTGTTTGGAATTCTGAGTAGTGAATTGCCACTTAACAATTCTTACCATGTTTGAAAGTTACTTACTAAAAAGAGGTAAAACTCTAGTGAATGGACTACACTAATTGTGATGAGACCAGGGTTTTTTTTTGTTTTTCATTTAGTTGATTCATGTTGATTATGACCAAATGGGATGTCAAATAGTATTGTATCTTTTTAAAAGGAAATTCTTTGTATTTTTAATTTAATGTTGATGAATAGGATAAACCTTTAAGAAGGCAGATTACTATTAAATACCCAATTTTTTTCTGAGATTGTGGTATATAAATTACTGTGGTTCTTAATTAAAGAGGGTTCTTAATATAAATTACTGATCATATGGGCAGAGCTCAATATATTCTTCTTGGTCAGAATAACAAGTATATGTAATATTTTATATAACATATATAAATGTGTGTTATACACAAATAAGTAGACTAACAAGTCTCATCAGTGTGAATTTTTCAAAAATTTCTCATAAAAATTTTGTCCAAAATATAGTCAGAAGATTCTATTCATATTAGCCTAAGTTACTGAGGAACGATTAATACTTTTTAAAGAAATACCATACTGAATTTGTCACTGTGAAGGAAATACTTTTATTTCTTTTTGCTACTGTTTAGATGTTGCTTAGCATTTAAAGCATGGACTTTAGATTTCTGCTATGGATTGATTTGAAGACCAGAATCCATCAGCTTAACGATCTCTTTTACAAAGACAATAAAATGATTCAATCTTTACTTTTATAATACTAGAAAAATATAATGTAATAAAAACCCTGCACTGCATCTAGATTTTTCAGCAGTCACTTGGAACTTGATTATTCCATTATATTGGAGATACAAGCATTTCTTTTTTCAGATCGCTTGTGAATCTCATTTTGCTTAGATAAACAGCTTTCTGGTAAGATGATTACTGTAATATAAAACCATTTAAGAATTTTACCCTTTGGAACATTGAGGACAAATTGAATTATGGCCGGCTGGCATGGAGATGGGGAAAAACAACCACCTTCACCTGCTTGCTTAAATGCAGCCCAAACCGGAAGCTTTCATAGATGATACCCACTTAGTTTCCCTTCCCCAGTAAGATGCACAGTAATTGTTTACCTTTCCTGAATTTTGATCTAGATTTCATTTTTAGGTTTCTTGTAAGCTGCCTTTTTCTCTTTCGCTGTCTTTCTCTTGTTTGGAAGTTTTAGTGGGAGATCAGGATTTTCCATGGTGAATAGGACCTGAGAGGTGTCTTACTATCTTTTGAAAGTGAAAATGTGAGGAAGACCAGGATGTTGTGTGATGAATGTATCTTTAATATGGCTGTGTGTTTTCTCACAGTTTTACCCACATACACACACACACACAAACCCATGTGATTGATGTCAAACGTCTTTCCTTACACTTACTCTTTTTTGTATTAATATATATACTGTATTATTTGTTTCAGGGGTACAGGTCTGTGAATCATCAGTCTTACACACTTCACAGCACTCACCATAGCACATACTCTCCCCAGTGTCCATCCCCCAGCCACCTCACCCCTCCCACCTCCCTCCCCTCCAGCAACCCTCAAGTTTGTTTCCTGAGACTAAGAGTCTCAGTTTGTCTAGTTTGTCTCCCTCTCTGGTTTCCTCTTGTTTCATTTTTCCCTCCCTTCCTCTATGATCCAATGTGTTGTTTCTCAAATGCCCCATATCAGTGAGATCATATGATAGTTGTCTTTCTCCGAATGACTTATTTCGCTCAGCATAATACCCTCTAGTTCCATCCACGTCATCGCAAATGGCACGATTTCATTTCTTTTGATGGCTGCATAGTATTCCATTGTGTGTGTGTGTGTATGTATGTGTGTGTGTATATATATATATCACATCTTCTTTATCTATTTATCTGTTGATGGACATCTAGGTTCTTTCCATAGTTTGGCTATTGTGGACATTGCTGCTGTAAACATTTGGGTGCATGTGCCCCTTTGGATCACTACATTTGTATCTTTGGGGTAAATACCCAGTAGTGCAATTGCTGGGTCATAGGGTAGCTCTATTTTCAACTTCGTGAGAAACCTCCATGCTGTTTTCCAGAGTGGCTGCACCAGCTGGCATTCCCACCAACCGTCCTTATACTTATTCTTTCTGTTGCTATTCTTTGTCTCTGCCAGGACTCTTCAGATACTTGCCTACTGGATCGTACACCTTTGTTGCTGATTTTTGGGGGGGGAATACTTTATGTATTGTGAACATTAAACCTCCGCCTGTTCTGTGTCTCAGGCTTCCTCCTCATCTCCCCACTGGCTGCTGTATCTTTTCAGTATGTTTATGGTGGGCTGTACCCTCTAGAATTGTAAACCTGCTTTTCACTAACAAACTTGGAAACCATTTTACTGTTCTTTGTGACTTCTGAGTTTTGTGTTGGCCCTTAGAAAGATTTTATCTTTGCCTCATTAAAAATGTATATTCTTTTTATCTTTTACTGTTACAACTTTATTTTTTCATGTTTAGTTATTTATTCCATCTGTGGGATGTATACCACACACACACACACACACACACACACACACACACATACATGTGGTATAGGTAGAGTTTCAGTTTTTCTCCCAACATAGCCAGTTCCCCTAAACCTCTTTATTGAGAAACTCATCTTTTACTGATCCCAAGTACCATATGTACCATGTTACTAATAACCATATGCAATTCTATATGTTTTGGGACTTGATTTTGTTGATCTGTCTGTCCCCATACTGGTACCACCCTGTTTTAAATACTGCGACTTTATAGTGAATTTATATTTATTTATAAATAAATAAAAAATCTTGTAAAAAAGAGTGATAACATGAAGCTGAAAGAAATGGAGACAGCTAAGCATGGCAGTTGACACTTAAACGTTTGTTAGACCAAGTTTAGACCTTGTTACAAGAGGGCAGCCACTATTAGAAAAGTCAGATAGAATTATATTAATACAAGGGTAACAACTTGAGCATTGGTAAAAAGGCCAGTTGCAGTGATAAGATGAATGAGGCCATTAGCCAACGACATGTCCCAAAGGAATTTCTGAAGCCTGAGTGACAAAATGAAAAGGGACAACCCAGGGATCATATTAAGAAAGAAAGAGTGATATTACTGCAAGAAGCAGCAGAACTCCATGGTGTGGGGTGTATGCCGTAAGAATCCAGAGCAAGATGGTAGTAACCACGTGGTGGTCCAGGGGCAGATCGCTTTAGTGACTATGGAAAGGAAACCGTAATTGTTGAGGACAGTGTATCAGCCATTCTGGCATGCGGCCAGGGAAAAGAGAGAACCTTCTAGAACATGCAGAATCTAGTCTTTTTGGTAGAAGTTTAGACCACGAAATGGCTCTTAGACCTCTCTGGACCCTCTTGTTACAGCATAAAATGCTGATAAAGAGGAAAACAGGCAGATCAATCACTTGCATAAATGTTCTAAAATCAGGTACAGTTGCAACGCTTAGGGTAGCACAACCTTTATCATTTTTAGCGTCGGCCAGTTTTCTGGTGGATACACATATGTGGGAGCACACTACATAGTCCCAGCTGGTTTTAGATATACTCTAGGGGGAAAAATAATCACCAACCGGCCCAACATCTAGTACTCGGGTGTCTTAGGTTAAGCCCTATTCGGTGCCCCAGATAAGAGGTAAGTGTGGTATTCTTGCCTGGGTGAAAGCTGAAAGATCTGATAATCTAACCTTCTGTGACATTTTTAAAAAATCACTTTTGTAGAACAAACTCTTTTCCCAAAGAATACAATTCTGTTTCTTACACATCACTTTTTGCCGTGTCAAGATGATTTTGAATTTTTGGTGCTGCTGCTCTATCTTACTTGATTGGGAGAAGTGCAATTATGTACAATTTTCTACATTGTGCAGTTTTTCAATTTTGTAGTGTTGAGCACTTTTCACCGATCTTTTTTGTCAGCTTTTTTTTATCAGAGTGCTTAACACAATTTTATGTGAAGGCAGACCATCCCATCATAGCCACTCTGAATTTCTTTTATATAACATAAGGTTAATTCCTCAGCAGGGTTTACTCGAACATGGTGTAAAATTGGCTAGGCATCTCTCAAATCTCATTATTTTTAAAGCTGTCAGCTCTTGGGCAGAGCAGGAAGGAGTGGGACAGTGGATTTAATTAAATGCTTAGTCATAACCTGGCATCTCTAATTGAAATATTATCTAACTGTAGGATAGGTGCTTATGAAATATTAGATTTGCGAATTACCTAAAATAAAGGCTTAAGGGTAAAATTGGTTGAACTTAACGCAAGTTATCTCAACGAGCCAAAACTGTCTTGTCAGTTTTATTTCTGGTGAGCGAGGTAGAATATTTTAAGGGCAAAACCACAATTACGTGTTTGTCAGGTGTGAGCTCTGAGTAATGATTAGTTTCCCTTTTATTCATGAGAGTACCGTGGCTGTGGAGGAGTGTGTCTTTTAATTATACTGTGTGTCTGCTTATGTTTTTGTCCTGCCCTTTTCCTTTATCTCGGAAATGTTCTATCCACCTATCTGTGTCTGCTGGCCTTTGTATGTCCATGTCTTGTCTGTTCATCTACACGGTCCCTACTTTAGGGGAGAGATCATATATTATAATTTTGTTTCATTTGATTAAAATATTTCAAACAGGGGCGCCTGGGTGGCTCAGTGGGTTAAAGCCTCTGCCTTCGGCTCAGGTCATGATCCCGGGGTCCTGGGATCGAGCCCCGTATTGGGCTCTCTGCTCAGTGAGGAGTCTGCTTCCCCCTCTCTCTCTGCCTGCCTCTCTGCCTACTTGTGATCTCTGTCAAATAAATAAATAAAATCTTTAAAAAAAAATAAAATATTTTAAACATACAGAAAAGTACAGAAATCAGTATCACAACCCCTCCTATCACTACCCCTTAGCTATGGGAAACCTTAACATTTGCCTTTTTTTCCCCGACACCTGTCAAAATGTTAAATACAGGTGAAGCTCCTTGTCTGTCCCTCCTCAGTTGCATCTCTCCCTTTCTCTCCTGAGCTAACACTGTCCCAAACTGGGACTTTATCATTCCCATGAATATTTTAAAGCTTTTTCCGTATACATGTATATGTATAGAGTGAGTATGTGTGTACGTGTATATGTATACACACACGTATGGTCTTACATGCTCTTGAAGTTTTGACATATTATCGTACTTCTTCAGTTCCCATTTCTGTGAAATATCACAATCTTCAGATTCACCTGCCATTGTATCCCCCGTTATCAAAACAAAAACCATCTCCTTCCACCCTATAACCCGTCCCCTCCAATTACCACCTATTTCTTTTTTCTTCTTTCCTTTCGTGCTCCCTGGAACCCATGCTCATCAGCCACTTTCTCCACCATGACATGTAAACCGTTCTCATCAAGGTGTCCGGCGACCTTGTTAGCACAACCAGCTGTCATTTCTCAAGTCTTCACTTCGCCTCTCAGCACTAGGTGACACATTTGATTATGTCTTTTTTTTTTAAGATTTTATTTATTTATTTGACAGAGAGAGATCACAAGTAGATAGAGAGGCAGGCAGAGAGAGAGAGAGAGAGGGAAGCAGGCTCCCTGCTGAGCAGAGAGGCCGATGCGGGACTCGATCCCAAGACCCGGAGATCATGACCTGAGCCGAAGGCAGCGGCTTAACCCACTGAGCCACCCAGGCGCCCCACGTCTTTCTTTATGTAACACTTCATTCAGCCTTGTCAGTTACCACCGCTTCCTGGTTTTCTCCTACCACGTCACCACTCCTTCTTATTCCTTTTGCCAGATCCTCTTTATTTTTTGTTTTGAAATCAGTTGGACAAAAGAGCCTAGAATGAAAAGTAAACATTCCTCCCAAACTTACATTCCCTCTCACTAAAAATGGATATATAGACTTCGGGCATGTGTGTGTGAATCTTATGGGTGAACCAATGCCTCATTTTTAATTGTATTTATTCTTTTTCTTTTTTAACAATTTGTATCTTTTTATGTGTACATTCTATTTCTTTTATTTGTTCACTTTTACTATTATGTTTTATTGTTTTTTTCTTTAAATTTTGTATGTGTGTAAGTCGTGTGTGGGGGGACTATTTTTTTTTCCTAGCTCATCAAATGCCATTTGACTTTGTGATATTTTTGAAGTACAGAGTTGTCATTTGTTGTGTACAATCAGATTTAAGTCTTTTTTTAAAAAAATATTTTATTTATTTATTTGAGAGAAAGATCACAAGTAGGCAGAGAGGCAGGCAGGGGAGGGGGGAGCAGGCTCTTTGCTGAGCAGGGAGCCCCATGCGGACCTTGATCCCAGGACCCTGGGATCATGACCTGAGCCAAAGGCAGAGGCTTAACTCACTGAGCCACCCAGGTGCCCCAGATTTAACAATCTTTTTTTTCTTTTACGACTCCTCAGTTTGGAGTCCTTCTTGTCTTCTGTACTGCATGATTATAAATGATTTCACTTGGGTTTTCTTTCATACTGTTTCAGAGTTTCATTTTTTCCCTTTAAATCTTTGATCTGTCTGAGATTTATTTAGGATCCCCTAATGTGAAGCGAAGTAGTATAAACTTATTATTTTTCTAATTGGCTACCTGATTCTTCCCTAGTCACTTACTTAATCATCTCTTTTCCCCTATTTGTTCAGAGGCCACCATTACCGCAGAGTAATTCCCTGATGAATTTGAGTTCCTTTCAACTTCTTGAAAGAACTTGTGTTTTTGTTTTGTTTTGTTTTTTTTAGTAATCTCTACACCCAACATGGGGCTTGAACTCCTGACCCTGAGATCAAGGATCTCATGGTCCTCCCACTGAGCCAGCCAGGTGACCCTATTTATGTTAGTTTTATTTTTCAAACCACAGCAGTGGGATTGTCCACAC
Organism: Meles meles; assembly: GCF_922984935.1. Classification (NCBI taxonomy): domain Eukaryota; kingdom Metazoa; phylum Chordata; class Mammalia; order Carnivora; family Mustelidae; genus Meles; species Meles meles. The sequence goes on along the minus strand of NC_060087.1, from coordinate 100,534,344 downwards.
CTGTGTTCAAAATACTTTCTAATCACTGACTCTATAGCTGTCACATCAGGTAGCCGGTATCTTCCTTGGGCTGGGCAGACCTTGCAACAGCTGAATACCTGCCAACCACTCTTCTTCCGAACCGACCTCTTTCTTAGCTTTCAGCTCACATCTCTCTTAGTTGCCCTCCCGCCGATTAGCTCTGCCTTCGCTAGCTTAGCTTTTGCGGTTTCTTGCACAACAGTGTTTTTGGGATTCTACCTTCTCGTGGCAAATACACTTCTGAGGAATATTTCCCAGTCTCTTTACTTCAGCACTTACTTATCTGGCCAAATATCCTCATATTTTCATCCCTAGTGCCAGTCTAAACCTGGGTGTATATATCCAGTTTTTTGCCATACGGTGTGTCCTAGAGGACTTCAGTGTGTCTGCACTAAACCTTTGTTCTCCTTCCTTCTGGTATTTTTCCTTCTTCCCTCTACCCTGCCTCACCTGCTATCATCACCATTTCCCCCAGGTACGTACATAGATTTTGTCTTTGATGTCGCTTTGTCCCTTTAATATCTGCCAGTGATCTGTCAGTCAGAGGTCCTAGTTTTCCCTGGCTTTTCCCACAGCTCTGGTCTATGCTCTTATTTCATGCCTTGACCATGGAAGTTGTTTCTTATCTTTTTTTTTTAAAGTGGGGATGTGAGTGCTCGCTTCGGCAGCACATATACTAAAGTCGGGATGTGAAAGTAACTGGGATGGATGCCAGCCTGGCCAGGAGACTTCCCCTTGTGCCTCTTAGGGTGTCTATTTTTATTTTTTATTTTTTTAAGATTTTATTTATTTATTTCACAGACAGAGATGACAAGTAGGCAGAGAGGCAGGCAGAGAGAGAGAGGAGGAAGCAGGCTCCCCGCTGAGCAGAGAGCCCGATGTAGGGCTTGATCCCAGGACCCTGGGATCATGACCTGAGCCGAAGGCAGAGGCTTTAACCCACTGAGCCACCCAGGCGCCCCTGGAAGTTGTTTCTTAACTGGTCTCCATACTTCTAGTTTCTCTCTCTCTGATCTACCCCCACGTTGCAAACTGTGTTAATTTTCTAATGCACAGATTTGATCATACAGACTCCCTGGTTAAAAAACAGCAGCTTTTAGTTTATCTTTTAGCTATTTTTTTTTTAGCTTTTAGTTAAATCTTGTGTAAATTGATCATTGTTTCCATCATTTACTTCTTCTCCCTTCCTAACTTCATTAAAATGAAATGAAAGAAATGGAAAAATTCCAAAAGCCAAAAGAGAACAGGAGGGGCAACACTGACAATTTTAAGGTTTAAACTAACTTCTTATTTAGTCAAAGGCAGTTAACAGCTTGAGAATCTCCCCCTACACGAACTTTTGAGAGAAACCAACTGATTCTTCCCATACAATTCGTAATAATTCAAGACTTGGGGATAGCTGGTCTGTGGAAGGCAGGAATAAGTCTTGATATTGAAAATGTGGGCTGTTCCTTGAAAGTCTTAATAGTAAGTGGCTGGAGTCCCATGTCCTCTCATCTGCTCCCTGTCCCTCAGGAGACCGGAGGTTTATTATCTGGGTAATTTGAATGGAAGAGCCACAGACTCTGAGAGGCAATAGACAGATTGGTTAAAACAATGGGGTTGGGTGAGAGTTTGAATACCTACTTTGGGGACTTACATGTTCTACTCTAGATGCAATTAATGAAAAGGGGCATGAGTTATTTATTTTCACATTCCCAGATTCCTAATGATAATCTAGATGTTTTTCTCTTGGCACATATTCTAAAAAAGTGTAGCCTAAGAAAAATTAAAATTTCTCAACACCTTAAAATTCTGTCACCACGTGAGCACTTTTAGAAAAGGTAAGTCCAAAGGTCAGTTGATTTTGAGATGCTTAAAAAAATTATTTTTTTTCATTTAGTCTACCCAATTTCTTATAATAACAGAAAATATGATTGTATACATAAATAAAAATACTATAGTGTCATTTGATTTGTTTCTTTTTTAGAATTATGAAGACCCAAGAAATAGAGTACTTTTCTCCCTTCTGCATCTTTTGCTCTGACCCCAAATGAAGGGACAGGAAGAGGGTAGAGAACAGTGAAGAGAACCTTTCTTTCTGGCTTAATTATTTTAGGTCTTCACATAGCTTTATAACAGACATAATTATATGAACAAAATAAATTCATACTCTGTATTTTTATCTCCCCAGTGCAATCAGTTGATTTTATTAACCAGAAACATTTAAGTAAACTATACCTTTCTGCGTCCAATATATTTGAAATTAATGGAACCCTTGAAATATACTATCTCCAATACAAAGCATTCACATGACTAGAAACAATATATTAGATTTCGTTTGCTACCACCTCACCAGCTCTTTTCCCATTAAAAAAACCTCCCCCCCAAACAAAATTTCAGTCCAGATCAAGAAGACAACCCCCACTACCTATTTTATGTCTTTAAGATTTCAAAATCTTATATGGACTCTCTAGTTTTAGTTGTGACCAACCTCTTCTAAAAGTCTGGGCCCTGCTTATGGGCTTTTGAGGCCTCATGTGCTCCTGGGAACTCGGGATTCAGTGCCGTCTGTGTCTCTACCTGGCAAATGTGTGCCTCCGCTCTCCACCCCTCACTCCTCATGTCTCTCCCAACTTCACCCAGACTCCTCAGGTCTCCTTCGGTTTAATCCAACTTCCCCTATATTCAGTTGTTATTCTAATGATTTGACATGAAAGGAAAACGCAGTCAATGCTATTTAATGAGCCACTGTGGAATTTTGTAGCTAACTTGACTGTTACAGATTCAGTCCCTTTAGTGTTCTCCATTTTCTTAATTTTCATAAGCTAGAATATGGACATGGGGACCACAGACACACGTTTTTGTCTTTCTGTCATGAATTATATCAAATATTACATAGATAGCATAATTTGAAAGTTCTAGTATTGATTTTTATAGTAAATATCGACTTCTTTTCCTCCTGAACAGGTCATCATCCAAGTGTTAGAGGTGATGGATCATCTTCATAGAGGGGAGTCAGTCGCTGCAATACTCCGTAACCGGTATATTTATGGAAGCAACTTACCTTATAATTTCTATAATGTCTCTCCTGCCTATTTATATGCCTGACATAGTTGCTGCTTAATGAATATCTGTTGAATGCCTGGGTTAACATAAAATATTTGCTATGTGAGTGAGTAGAAGAATGACTGGGTGACGAAGAGATGGAATGAAGAGCATGATAGTGACTGTGCGTTCTGAGCTAATGAAGAAATAGAGAATATAATTAGAAATCATACTCGATGTAAATTGTGACCACGTGACATTCAATAAATAGAGCTATTGACTTGTTTTTTAGTCTTAAAGCATGTTAGTGAAGAAATACAGGTATCCATTGCTTAAGAACAGATGTCTCAACCAAGTTTTTTTTTTTTAACAATATTGCCCTGTGGTTGTACATTTCTGTTACTTAAAAATCCAGTGAAAACTTTTTTGGAGAGTTATGAGAAATTCCGAACTTTCTCTGACTACTTATGGTTTTAAATTCATGGTTTAAAGAAACATAGCCTTTGCTTTGTAAGTGCGAAAGAGTATCCCTTAGTCCTAATAGTTGGATTGCATGGTTTGCATGAATCCTTTGAAATAATGTGCTGGAGTTGTCTATATCACGGCTCTGCCACTTACTAGTCATCTAGACTTGGCCAAATGTCTTAATTGCTCAGTGCCTTAACTTCCCCATCTATGAATTGGGGATAAAATTACCTACATCTCAGGGTTGTTTGGAGGATTAAATAAGTGTTTGTGGGGTGTGGAGACAGAGAGAGCTTGGCAAGCAATGCACGGTGTATTGGTGCTCTTACTGAAACATAAATGTGAGGCTTTTAACTATGTTGAAATACAGCATTGTGTTTCTGAATTCTGATATGCTTTAAAATAGGTGTCTTAAAAGAATGTGCAAAGAGGGGAGAGTTTGAAGTAGGAAGGGGACATATATAAAGTCATTGTTATTTGCCAGATACCGTAATACTCGGGATTTTACATAATAATCCTATTATGGAAATATATGATGGGTGCCTGTTGGTTGGAATGTGTACTCTCCTGTGGGCAAGGGGCTGCAAGGTAAGCTTGCTCAGAGACACAAAAAGCAAGGAAATCCTAGCAGGAATAATGTGTGGCCATGTTGGGTGAAAAGAGAGAAGAAAAGAATAAGGTGTGTATGCTGGGGGTTGAATTCACATTGGTGAGTTGAGTCTGCAAAGGCCAAGCACCACTGAGTAGGAGGGTCTCTATCATGCATTTGGAAGAGGGAAGAATAGGAGGGCAGGACTTCCAAAGGTCAAGTCAGTAACTGAGGGAGTCATAGCGTACTTGAATTTATTTCCATTATTTTTTTAAAGATTTTGTTTATTTATTTGACACACAGAGAGAGAACACAAGTAGGCAGAGAGGCAGACAGAGAGAGAGGAGGAAGCAGGCTCCCTGCTGAGCAGAGAGCCCAATGCGGGGCTCCATCCGAGGACCCTGGAATCATGACCTGAGCTGAAGGGAGAGGCTTTAACCCACTGAGCCACCCAGGTGCCCCTATTTCCATTATTTTTATAGAGTTGCAATTAAGTGCAGTAAAACATACACTTAAATATACATCTTTCTCTTTATAGAGATATAATTAAGTGCAGAAAAATATACAAACACTTAAATAGTCATCATGATAGTTTTTTACACTTGCCTACATCCAGGTAGCCATGACTCAGATCAAGATATAAAACAGTTCCATCCTTCCAGAGAGTTACCTCATTCCCCTTTCCAGTCTATATCCTATATCTTCTTGAACTTCATGTAAATGGAGTCAGACACTGTGCCTGGCTTCTTTAGTTCCAAGTAATGATTTTGAAATTTATCATTTCTGCCGGTATCAGGAATTCTTTCTATTTTATTGCTGTGTAGTATTCCTTTTTTTTTTAAACTATACCACAATTTGGTTATCCATTTTCTTGTTCATAGTTATTTAAGTTGCATCCATTTCTTGGCTATTATGAATGAAACTGCTCTTGATGTTTTTGTACAGATCTTTCTGTGGCTATATATAGCCACAAAATTTCCTTTGGATATGTATCTAAAATATGAACATAAATTATTTATTAAATTTATATTTTTAAAAGATTTTATTTATTTATTTGACAGAGAGAGAGAGATCACAAGTAGGCAGAGAGGCAGGTAGAGAGACAGGAGGAAGTAGGCTCCCTGCTGAGCAGAGAGCCCCATGCGGGGCTCAATCCCAGGACCCTGAGATCATCACCTGAGCTGAAGGCAGAGGCTTAACCCACTGAGCCACCCAGGCGCCCCTATTAAATTTATTTTATTTGAATTTATTAAATCTATTTTATGTAGCATTTATAATTTATTTAGCATTAGTAGACTGCCAAAGACTTTTTTTCCTAAGATTTCATTTATTTGAGAGAGAGAGAGAGCAAGCCAGGGGAGGAGCAGAGGGAGGACAGGCAGACTCTGTGCTGAATGTGGAGCCTGATGCGGGGCTTAATCCCAGGCCCCTGAGATCATGACCTGCACTGAAATCAAGAGTCAGATGCTTAACTGACTGAGCCATCTAGGTGCCCCTGCCAAAGCCTTTTCTAAAGTGATCGTATCATTTTCTCCTCTGACTGGTGACAAGTGAGAATCCTCACTAGCTATTGGTATTGTTAGCATTTTAAATTTAATTTTGTTTAATTATTTTTAAGTAGGCTCCACACCCAAGGTGGGGCTTGAACTCACAACCCTGAGACCGAGGGTCACATGCTCTACTGACTGAGCCAACCAGGCTCCCCTTGTTATTAGCCTTTTTAATTTTAGCCATTCTGTTGTGTGTGTAGTGGTTTCTCATAATGGATTTCACTTTGCATTTTCCTCGTGTGTAATAATTTTGAGTGTATTTTCCTATGTTTATTCATTATTTATCTTTTAGAAGTATCTGCTCAGGTCCTTTGCCCATTTGAAAAATTGGGTGGTTATCTTTTCGCAGTTAAGGAGTTTTTAAACTTATTCTGAATATTTCAATATATTGCATTATACTTTCTTTCAATCTATGCCTTGCCATCCCATTTTCTTTTGATGAGCAGAATTTTTTAAATTTTTACAAAGTTCAATTCATTATTTTTTTCTTTTATGCTCATGCTTTTTGTATCTTAACCAAGAAATTTTTGTTCTCTCAAATTTTAGGCTTTCTTCCTGAAGTTTTAAAGTTTTAGCCTTCATGTTATAAGTGCTTTCTTGACCAGAAACCAAAGAAATGAACTTATGTCCTAGGTTTCACTTAGAATCTGAATAATTAATAAGAACACTTTATAAAAGAAAAGTCTCTTTGTAGTTTTAATTTTAAATTAATACCTTTGTACATGACAAGGGAACTGAGTTATAACCTAAGCTATACCTCACAAGGCATAAGCAACTAGTTGTATAACTCTTAGTTTATAAATCAGTGACCTGTGGTTTCCTACTGTTACAATCTTTATTATAAATAAAACTCCTTTGACAGAATCAGATAATTCTGATATTAAAGAAACTGATTGATGGCATAGAAAATGATGGAAAATGACCCCATTCATTTTTATGATGCTGCATAGTTCAGGTTTGAAAATCTGAGAATAATGTTGCTTGTTTGTGTACACAAATTATAGATCAGTTTTGGGTTGTAAATGAAGTATAAACCAAACACATTTAGGAATATATACAGAGATTGATCCTTTGTGACTAAGAACGTTTTATTTCAGAGTGTTAATTGTTTAATACTATGAGAGTTATATGAGGCATTCTATCAATAGATCTCATTAAAAAAATAAATGCTGAAGGGGAGCACCTGGCTGGCTCAGTCGGTAGAACATGTGACTCTTGATCTCTGGGTCTTGAGTTTGAGCCCCACATTGGGTGTAGGGACTACTTAAAAATAAAAATCTTGAAGAAAATAAATGCTGAAGGTGTTTTTAAAAATTCAGTGCCCCCTTTAAGAATAAAAATAGGAGGGGTGCCTGGCTGGCTCAATCCATAGAACATGTGGCTCTTGATCCCAGGGTTGTGGGTTCAAACACCATATTGGGTATAGAGATTACCTTAAAAAATAAATTTAAAGAAAAGTCATAGAAACTTGCTCTCTTAACAAGAAAAATAATTACCTCTCTAAAACCAATAGTCCAGAGTCATACTTAATGTGGGAATAGTTCCATAAGCAACAACAAAACAAAGATGCCTCCAGTCATCATCATTTAACACATATTTATAAATTCTGGCCAGTGTCAATAAAGTAGCATAACTAACAGAAAGGAGGAGACCAAAAAAATGATCAAGTTTTAGAACATAGGCTTATGTACCTACAAAAACTAAGACTTAAAAACAACTTCTTAGTTGATAGAATGCTAATGAGTGCTAAAAAAAAGTAGTGGGATATAAGGTAAAAATTAACCAGTACCTTTTATTTATACCAAAAGTAGCCATTTAAAAGATAAAAAGACAAAATATAAAAATCCATTTACAAAAACCATAAACCATAAATATATAGTAATAACCCCAATGAAAATGATTCAAACCTATCTAAAGAAATTAAAAAATTCAAGAAAGCAGGCTTACTATGATCCTGTATTAAAAAATTAACTCTTCCCAAAATATTATGTAGATTTAACATAAATTTAAAGTGATCAATCAGGGCGCCTGGGTGGCTCAGTGGGTTAAATCCTCTGCCTTCGGCTCAGGTCATGGTCCCGGGGTCCTGGGATCGAGCCCTGCATCGGGCTCTCTGCTCAGCAGGGAGCCTGCTTCCCCCCTCTCTCTCTGCCTGCCTCTCTGCCTACTTGTGATCTCTGTCTGTCAAATAAATAAATAAAGTCTTTTTTTTTAAAGATTTTATTTATTTATTTGACAGACAGAGATCACAAGTAGGCAGGGAGACAGAGAGAGAGGAGGAAGCAGGCTCTCTGCGGAGCAGAGAGCCCGATGCGGGGCTCGATCCCAGAACCCTGGGATCATGACCTGAGCCGAAAGCAGAGGCTTTAACCCACTGAGCCACCCAGGCGCCCCAATAAAGTCTTTTTTAATAAAGTGATCATTCAAATAAGATAATGGGTGTATTGAAGCAATATATCCCCATTCCATAACACTATGTCTGGCATGTAGTAATTGCTAATCAAAGAAATCTCAGTTTCTTCAATTTGTAATTCAACATTTACTCTGCAATCGCTAAATGCTAACCACTTTCATGTGCTAAAATATGATGAAAAATGATGACTCTTTGTTTTCATTGAGCTTATATGTTGATGGTTGTAGGGGTAGGGTCAGAGAAAAAATATGTATTGGAGAAAATTGCTATGAAAAATTAATAAAGCATATAGAAAGATAACTAAGGGCTGGAGTGACAGCACAACAGAGCATTAACCTCTTTCTCGTCTTAGATGTTTTTAGTCTTGCCATCTGCCATTCAGCATACGTTTTACCCTATTTGGAGTTTTATTCCAGAAGTTTCCAGGAAGCTCTGAGAAAGATGAGCCCGTAGGTGGCTTCCTTTGCTCAGAGCAAGATCTCTCTCTGGGCGCCATCCTCACTCACACATTATAGTCATGTCTGGGAAGGCACATGGTGGTAAGAGTCACCCATTTGTTACTGGGGTGGCGATGTGTTTTTAGGAGATTCCTAGCTCTAATAAGGAATTCTGCAATGAGGTGCAAAGCTCTGACAGTGGTACAGTTTTCTAGAAGTACTGTGTTGAATAAAACGCAGTATAAGATATTATCTGGCACTTACAATATAGGCAAAAGAGTGCCGAACACTGTGCAATAAGGTTTCCATACCTTTAACAAATATCACGTACCACTTACAGGGAAAGGTATTAGGGATATAGTGGTGAATGATAATACACGGTTCCCTGCCGGTTGGTGGCTATCATAGTGGTCAGAATAAGAAACGAGGAGCGGGCGTCTGAACAGGGGCACCTGGGTGGCTCAGTCATTAAGCGTCTGCCTGGCTCATGTCATGATTCCAGGGTCCTGGGATCGAGCCCTGCATCAGGCTGCCTGCTCTACAGGAAGTCTGCCTCTCTCTCTCTCCCACTCCCCTTTCTTGTGTTCCTTCTCTGTCAAATAAATAAATAAATCTTTTTTTTTTTTTTTTAAGCAGCGTCTGAACAAAGGTGAGGTCAATAGAGAAAGAGACAGGTGGGGATGGAGTTGTGAAATATTTCAGAGTAAATTTGACAATATTTGGTGTTCAGCTAGATTTTTCCTACGCTAGTCAAAGTGATCTATTAAAATTGCTAAGCTGATAATGCCACCCAGATTGCCTTTTCCCGTCTCTGACTATTGAAATTCCAACTGTTCTTCAAGACGCAGATCAAATTCCATGTCCTACCAAAAGCCTTCCTTGATTGATGCAAGTAGATGATCAATAGCGTGTCTTTTGCCTCTGAACTATTTTAACCCTGCAGTGAATTTTATCACGCGCTCTTCTGCGCTAAAGTAATTCCAGCATGTCTTTGCTTTCATCATCATTAAGGAGGCTCTTTAAGAGAGTGACTATATCTAATTTGTTTAAATCCTGTATAATACAGGATTTTGTGCATAATAGGCATTCTTTAAATGTTGGAGAATGTACAATATGAAAAATTATTTTGTTGCTGATGATTTTACTTGGTTAAATTGTTTGGGTAGTTTTGTTTCCCACAGTCAGGTCTTACTTATAGTTAAATAATTGAATATTAAGTGATAGTCATTAAAATTGTAAAATAAGCTAATGAAATTCAGTGCAGATTCTAGGAATAAGTTCAGGCTTTTTTTTTTTTTAAACCGAAGTAGTATATAATTACTTCTTAATAGTGTGTGATGTTCAAGGGGAACATGGGGCTTTGATTCATTTCGTTAGATATTTAAAAATGTTGAGCCCTTACTCTTTGTCAAGCACTGCCCTCTTCCGTAAAATTTAAGAATTGGAAGATCCTTTCCTTCTTTTTAGTTTTAAAAGCCTGGAATTATATTACTAAGCCTGAGCACATAGTAGGTGATAAATAAATACATCTTTTTTTAAAGGATTTATTTTGTTATTTTTGTTAAAGATTTTATTTATTTATTTGAGAGAGAGAATGGGCAGAGGGGAGAGGCAGGGGGAGAGGGAGAAGCAGGCTGAGCAGAGAGCCTGACTCGGTGCTTGATCCCAGGCTCCCAAGGTCATGATCTGAGCCAAAAGCAGACACTTAACTGACTGAGCCACCCAGGTGCCCAAATTTATTTATTTTAGAGAGGTAGCGTGCATATGCTCACGCAGTGGGGTGGACCATAGGGAGAGGGAGAGAGAGTCTCGAGCAGACTCCATGCTAAGGCTCAATCTTAAGACGCTGAGATCTTGACCTGAGCTGAAACCAAGAGTCAGATGCTTAAGTGACTGCGTCGCCCCAGTGCCCCAGTAAACACATCTTTGATTAAATTTAAGGATGATCAGTCATTGAAGATAAGCCCTTTTGTTACTGTTTTCATCATTTTGTGAACTTCCATACAGATATGTTTTTCTGTGCTTTTTAAGGCTTAAAAACTCACGAGGATCTAGCTTTTCCTTTGCTAAAGTAAGTGAGGCAATGATGATCATAAACTCAAACCTTAGGCTAGAAGATGCCACTAAGGGTTATAATATAAGAGCGTAATGCATGAATGTCTGAGGCCGGTTACATTCTACGTAATGGACTTCTCTTTCGGCCCAGGTATTTTGTAGCTTTGGGTTACACATTATTATTGTCATAACATATTGCCATAGATGCCTGTGCAATTTGTCAGCATGCTTGTTCCTGTCACTGAAGACTCGTGTACCCACCTACAAAGGACATGGACTTATTAGTAATGTTGCATGTTTGATCCATGTAGAGGAATTTTCCAGGCCATTGATGGTATTTCTGTTCCTGGGAAGAGGAATTACTACCCTTAATCCTCTTTACCTATATCTTGAATGTTGCTGTCCATAATTCTGTGCATATTCTACACATATCTTTCTAGACAAGCTCCTCTACAACTGTTTCCTCAATCTCAGACTGTAGGCTAAAGACCTTAGCATTTGTATCTCTAGTCTACATATTTTTCATGAGTCCCAGACTAAAAAGTTCTTTATTCCCCTTCTCTACCATTTTGTTTTTTGACTCTATAAGTAATACATATTTATTATAGAACAGTACAGAAGAGAAAATTATACAGTGGAAATTACACAGTGGAAATAATCACCTAAAGTAATCTCTATTAACCCCTTGGGGCATTTCCGCTCTAGTCTTCTGGTGCTTCTCTAAATGGAACTGCGTTTGTAATTACGGAACGTGATCTGGTTTCAGTGTCTTGATTAAGAGCAGAGGATTTGAAGTCTGCCAAATACAGGTTCAATTCAAGTTCTTCCACTTTCAGTAGCTGGGTGAACTTGGGGAAGTTTCTTAACCTCTTTCAGTCTGTTTCCTCATCTATAAAATAAAATAGTATCACTCTGTGGGATTGCTATGAGGATAAAGTAAAATGTTTTCAAGAGAGTCAGGTCGTTGGCACATGGTAAATGCTCAGGAAATGGAAACATTCACTGTTTTATATACTGTAGATCAGGTCTGTATCCTGCTAGCTTTCTTAGTTGTACTGTCAGCATTTTCACAGGTCAGAACAAACTTGTTAGAGACATAGTAGCGACAAAGTAGAAACTCTTCATGGAACGAAATATTTCATATTTAGGTTGAATCCACTTTGGGGTGTGGTTTGTTGTAGTGTCTTCCATATATGACATCTTTTCTCTTCTCTTGCTCTCTTTTTAAGATTTTATTTATTTATTTGACAGAGAGACACAGCGAGAGAGGAGACACAAGCAGGGGGAGTGGGAGAGGGAGGAGCAGGCTTCCCGCTGAGCGGGGAGCCCCATGCGGGGCTCGATCCCAGGACCCTGGGACCATGACCTGAGCCAAAGGCAGACCATTAACTAGACTGAGCCACCCAGGGGCCTCTCTCTCCTCGCTTTAATATTTATCTTTTTTCCTTCCATTTCATGAATTTGTTTTCTACTGTATCAAATCTCTTTCCTCCCTCCGATGCACATTTTGGTTGTGACTCTCGTTGAGTTTCCTTGCAGCTGATGGATAGAATGTATAACTTCCCTCATCCGATCTTGTTACATATGACTTCCTCTTCCTGCTTGACTGAGGCCATGTTTTCTTATTCTCCTTGAATGTGCAGGAGGCTTTCAACATTGTTTTCTGGCTACTCTATGAAAACATTTGCAGAGTTTTGCTCTTTCCCTGAGTGTTTATGATGACAAATCTCTTCCTTGTTTCTCAATACATTTTCATTGGCCCCGTGCTTGCTGTTTTTCTGTTTATTTATTCTCAAAGGAAGAAAGATTCCCAGAAGGGCTTTGTACTGGCTATTCCCTTTGAAACGTCCTTCCCTGTGGTCTTTGTGTAGCTGACTCTTCTTTTCAGATACCCACTTAAAAGGCCTCTCCTTCGAGAAGTTTTCATTGACTACCCAGTCTGAAATGGCTACCTATGTAGTGACACATCCCCTTAGTTTCAATCTTTGTTTCTTCCTTTGTTTATTATTTACCACCATTCACTAGAATGGAAGCTGTAGGAGGACAGTGATTTGTCTGTGTTACTGATTGCTTTAATGTGACTACTCACAGCCAAGTCTGGGACATATTAGTTGCTCAATAAATATTTGCTAAGTGAATGAATTAACTGTTGTCCCTCTCCGTGTGCTCCTGGGTACTAATCCAACCCCTTTCTCAGACTTTTACCTATGAGTCAATACTGAGAGAAATAAATGATCGAAACAAATAAATGAGGGGCACCTGGGTGACTCAATCAGTTGAGCATCCGACTCTTGGTTTTGGCTCAGGTCTTGATCTCAGGGTCCTGGGATCGAGCCCTGTGTTGGGGTCCAAACTCATCCCATAGTCTGCGTCTCTCTCTCTCTCCCTCCCACTCTGCCCCTCCCCACTACTTGCACACACATACTCTTCTTTCTCTCAAATAAATAAATAAATAAAATCTTTTTTTTTTTTAAGAAAAAAATTAATGAGGGAGAAGACCCAAATCTTCCTTACAGAGGAATTCCAAATTTTACATGTGTGTATGTGTTCAGATGAAGTAGAACTTCATCTCCCTCCTCCCTTGAGTCCACTCAGGGAAGTCCTTGAGTGGACTTCCTGATCCACTTCCAAAGAAATGAATGTGGAAAAGAAAAAATACCTTTACAGTGAAGAAATCTGGCAAATACTACCTGTAGTAGTCAGAATAATGGCCCCTCAAAAGGCCCGAATCCTAATGCCCAGCACCTGTGACTGATACTCTACATAGCAAAAAGGACTTTACAGACATGATCGAGTTTAGATGAGAAGGTTATCCTGAATTATCTCAAAGGGCCCAGTGTTATCACAAGGGACAGTTTCTAAGAGGGATGCGAGAGGAGTTGTAGTCAGAAGGAGATAGGAAGATGGAAACAGAAGTTAGAGCTTTACTCTTTGATGATGGAGGAAGGTTCCACAAGTGACAAAGTGCAGGTGGCTTCTAGAACCTGGGAAAGGCAAGGAAACAAATTCTCCCCTGAAGCCCTGCCAACAGCTTGATTTTAGACCTCTGACCCGTAGGGCCGTAAGATAATCAGTTTGTGTTGTTTAAAGCCACTGAGTTTGTAGGAATTTGTCACAACAGCAATAAGGATGGAGTATACCGTGTTGGTGGAGCGTGCATTTAGGCTTCCTAGTATATTCCGGCCATGGTCATTTCTGACTTGGTATGAACGCAGAAGAGGTGCTGGGGTTGGCAGGGTTCGGAAGGGACCTCCAGCAGAAAGGAACAGCACCTTCGCCAACTCTCAGTTGACGTGCTGGTGCTGGTTTTCCTCACTCTTTTGTCTGTTTGACATTTAGTGGGAAGTTGGGGAAGGCAGCCCATTCATATATCCGTCTTAAAGTTTTCCTCACCCTAATGTATAATTGATGCCCACTGTGAAGTATTTGGAAAAGTATGATCCCACTTTTCTGAAGCACTGTTAATGTTTTGAAATGCATGAGTGTTTATTCCATGCAAAGATTCCCCAGTATTGTAAGCGCCGTGGGTCCAAACCCATAGAATCGCCGTTCCCAGCACCTGTCTCCTGCTCTCTAGTCTTGGGTTTGTTTAACGACCCCCGACTCACTCAGTGGCTTGAGTCAGAAACAGAGGCATCATCCTGGACTCTAATTTTTCTTTCTCATCCCCCATGTTCAGCCAGTCACCAGGTCCTATTTCTCCTTCCTAATTATTTCTCCGGTCCTCTCCTCCCCTGCCTCCCTCTCTGGTCCAGCCCTCCCTTTGCTGCCATGATGATCGTTCTGAAATGTAAATGTGTTTGTATCATTTCCCTGTTTAGGTCTCTTCAGTGACTCACGGTGTGACAGGGCCTTTCGTGCTGTTCCTCTCCATCTCACCGGCCTCCTCTTCTGCCTAGAACGCGCGTTGCAACGTTCCCCCAACTTTGGAATGTGACATAGTCCCTCATATTTCCATCCCTTTTCCTGGTATGCCTTCTTTCTCTTGGCCCAACCAACTCCTGTTTATCTTTCAAGACTCAGCACAAGTGTCTCCTCGTCTGTGAAGCTTGTGTACCCTCTTGCCTCTTCCAAGTAGAATTTGGGGTCCTTTCTTACGGCTTCCTTACCAACGACTCTCATTCCTCTGGCGATGGTAGCAGCGATTGGCATCCCAGTAAGTAGTATTAATAGTTCCATTGGCAATTGTCCTTATATTAGCTAACACTTAAGTAGCACTTGCTTTGGGCCAGGTTCAAACCCTGCCTATTAATTGATCTTGTTTTCGTAATAGTCCCCATGAAGTAGCTACTATCATTATTCTCATTGTACAAACAAGAAATTGAGATGCAGAGGGTTTAGCTAAGTTGTCTGGATCACACACTGATATACGTGGACACGGAGTTCAAATCCAGGAAGTTCAGCTCCCAAGTCTGTGCCTTTAACCTTCTGCCTCTCTTTCTCCTTCCTTGGGTTGTGAGTTCCCTAAGGAGGGGGGTTTTGACTGTCCTGTGTCACCGGTCCGATGTTCCCTTCCCTAAATGCATTCCATTAACTGCTTCGCTAATCTCTGACAAGCAAAGACACGGTAGGTGGGTAATGGGTAACCAGTTCCATGACGCTCTTTCAGAGTGAGCAGCACATGAATAAAAAGGAATGGCTTTCTGCGTTTTGTGAAGAGCTTCATATCTGCTACCCACGGTGTTGACCTTAAGGCCAGGCCGGTTCTGCTGACTGGCGGTGTCTACATACATTCTAACTGATAGGTTTAGTGCTATAAATGAATTGGGAACTTGAAAGGGGATAAAAGTAAGTTTTTCCTCTTAAAACTTTTCACTTCTCTCCTTTTCTTATCTTTCATTTCCCTCCCTTTTCATCTTCCCAGCAAATGCAGTTTCATGGAGAGTGTTAAAAGATGATGTCAAATTTCCAAGGGTTCCTGAAGCACAGCTGGGTCACGTTCTATTTTGGGTTACATTTGTTTCTATTTTGGGTAACAAGGCATATGGACCAATGAAATAATTCAGAGCCTTAATGCATGTGGATGCTTTTCAAAAATTTGCCAGAAAATAGAGGTTTCCATTATCTTGCCAGTTACTGGTGTTGTGTGGTATTTTGACTCCCAATCCACCAACACTTTTTTTTTAAAAGATTTTATTTTTAGGGGCGCCTAGGTGGCTCAGTGGGTTAAAGCCTCTGCCTTCAGCTCAGGTCATGATCTCAGGGTCCTGGGATCAAGGCCCACATCAAGCTCTCTGCTTGGCGGGGAGCCTGCTTCCCTCTCTCTCTCTGCCTGCCTCTCTGCCTACTTGTGATCTCTGTCAAATAAATAAACAAAATCTTAAAAAAAAAGATTTTATTTTTAAATGCTCTCTACACCCAACATTAGGCTTGAACCTACAACTCCAAGATCAGGAGTCACTTGCTATACCCACTGAGCCAGCCAGTCGCCCCGTCAACACTTTTTTATTAAGGGTGCCTGGGTGGCTCAGTCAGTTAAGCTCCTGCCTTTGCCTTGGGTCATGGTTCCGGGGTCCTGAGATCGAGCCCCATGTGGGACTCTCTGTTTAGCAGGGAGCCTCCTTTTCCTTCTCCCTGCTGCTCTCTCCGCTTGTTCTCTCTCTCTCTCTTTCACTGTCAAATAAATAATAAAATCTTTTTTTTCAAAGCCTTTAAAAAAAAAAACAAACAAAAAAGTACTTTTTTTTAGACCATGCTTCATTTTGGATTGAAACGAGCAGAAAAAGATTGATACCTTTACTCTTTCTTGGAAGCTCTACCCTTTCACTGGCTTAGAGTTTCCGTACCTGCCTTTGGCATCGAGCTATGGCAATTTAAACTTTGTGAACCTTAGACAACCCTATTCTGGGGCTCCTCTGAGAGCCCAAGGCCCTAATCTGGCATTGAAGAAAAAGAAATGCATCCTCCTCCCTTCCTCGGGATCTCCTTCTTCACAGTATGTTATGAAACCAGTTCTCCTGGAGGCGAGGACACTTTCCCTGTATCCGTACAGCATGGCATGGGCTGACACAGATACAGGCTAGAGACAGCCAGGAAGAAATCTTCTGGTGGTCTTAGCAATCTCTTTTCTGGGGAACAAAATAACAGAGACAGCAGAGTGAATTCGAATTAAACTTGATGTTCTTTTTGACAGGAGCTTTGACATTGTTGTTTATTTTTCCTTGGCACCTTACTGAAAATGCTCTTATGTAACTTTGTCTGAACTTGTCTGAGATCAGCCATTGTCCAGAGTTGGCAGGTCTGTCAGGCTTCATGAAGCTCCTGTTCTTGGCCTTCTCCAGGCTTCAGTGGCTGTTCGCATCATTGGGAGGCCACCCAGAACACACTTTTCTCTCTGGGTTCCCTGAGGCAGTGCAGTCTGCACCCCCATGTTACCTTTATCCTTTGACCGTGTCCTGTGAAGGGGAAGTACTTCAACATTAGCTCTGGAGCCTGTGTTCCTACGCGTTCCCCTTAAACATAGTTCATTTGCCTGACTGACTCTTCTGTGGAAAAGGCAGAATGCAGAACAGAGTTTGGAGCTTGAGAAACCCTGTTTTTTGGCCCTGGCGCTGCCATCTTGTAGTGGAGACGATTTATTTAATCGGCTAGCAGTTTCTTTTTCTTTCTCCTTATTTTCTGAACAGAAATACTTTCCCCTTCCCTTGAAAATTAATGAGGTGATATGCTTGAATTACTTTGTTCTCCCTGGAAGGTAGATGCTGAATCGGTTCACCTTGATTTTTGAAAGGAGTTGAAAAACACAGTTACGCTTATTTGTTTTGCTAATTATAGTTGTGGCTCCCCAAATACCAGCCTACATTTCTTTAGAGATAGGAGAAGACTGCAGAGATAATGTTCAACCCTTAAATGTAAAAAGACAGGGAATCTGATATGCAAAGTCGAGAGAGCTTCCCGAAGTTCACCTAGCAAGGGAAACAGCCAACACATGAGTCTCCCTGTATTCTGATACACTTGAGTGTTAGTTAAACATCAGAAAGCTGCATTTTATCTATTTCAAGTATGAAAACACACTTCCTTACTAAAAGCTATTTTGTCAGATTTTCTATATTGTACAGGGCTTGTGATACATTTTTTAAAAGATTTTAGTTAGTTATTTGAGAGAGAGAGAGAATGAGAGAGAGAGAGAGATGAGAAGGGGGGGGGGTCAGAGGGAGAAGCAGACTCCCTGCTGAGCAGGAAGCCCAATGCAGGACTCGATGCCGGGACTCCAGGATCATGACCTGAGCCGAAGGCAGTCGCTTAACCAGCTGAGCCACCCAGGCAACCCGATACATTTAATATTTACAGGTAAATTGGTATAGCCTTTATTGTTATTTTTATGTGTAAAATAATTTTTCTTTTGGCTACATAGTTCAAGTAGTTTCTATTCTGTGGGTTGGATAGGAAATAAGTATTACTCTAATGATCAGTGGGGAGTAGGGACTTGGATTGAAATAGAAGGGAAACTCAACCCCATCTGTCCTACCCTTTCCTACGAATGCAATTCTGGTGTATCATTTGGCCTAAGCCTCTACTTACCCATTTACATCCAGATTACATCCAAAGAACAGGCTGAAATATTTACCATCAAATAACATAGGAGAAATGTAACATGTACAAAATGTTGCCATTAACAACATTGTTTATTCTGTTCCAACTCACTTTCCTGCCTCAGTTACTTTGTTTTCACTAAAATGAATGGCTAAACTCAGATTTTTCCCCCTAGCTATCCATAACCCCATGCGTTCATTTCCTCTTGGTGCCGTAACAAATTCCCACAAACCCAGTGCTTAGAACAACACAGATTTATTGTTTGACAGTTTGGAACATTATTGGGCGAACCCCAAGATACAGGCAGGGCCACCTTCCTTTCTGGAGGAATCCATTTCCTTGCCTTGCCCAGCTTCCAGAAGCCACCTGTGTTCCTTTGCTGGAGTCTCTTTCTTCCACCTTCAGAGTCAGCAACTGTAGGTTGAGTTCTTCTCACATCTCATCCCTTAGACCTCTCCTGCTTTCTTCTTCTCATTTTTTTTTAAGATTTTATTTATTTATTTGACAGACAGAGATCACAAGTAGGCAGAGAGGCAGGCAGGCAGAGAGAGAGGGGGAAGCAGGCTCTCCGCTGAGCAGAGAGCCCGACGTGGGGCTCGATCCCAGGACCCTGAGATCATGACCTGAGCCGAAGGCAGAGGCTTAACCCCCTAAGCCACCCAGGTGCCCCTCTTCTTCTAATTTAAATGACCCCTTTTTATTGTATTTAGCCCAGCTGGGTAATCTAGGATAATCTCTCCATCTTGTAAAACTTAATTACATCTGCAAGGTTTCTTTTGCCACGTGAGTTAACATAATCACAGGTCCCAGGGATTAGGAAGTACAGAGCTTTGGGGGAGGGACATTATTTTGCCTGTTACACCCACTCTCCATGCCAGTCATTCCATATTGTCTTTTTCTTCTGAGGATATTAAGATGAATGGCCCTTTTCCGACTGTAAACATTTTTTTTTAAGATTTTATTTTATTTATTTGACAGTGAGAGGAGAGAGATCACAAGTAGGCAGAGAGGCAGGCAGAGAGAGAGGAGGAAGCAGGCTCCCTGAGGAGCAGAGAGCCCGATGCGGGGCTCGATCCCAGGACCCTGAGATCATGACCTGAGCCGAAGGCAGCGGCTTAATCCACTGAGCCACCCAGGCGCCCCTATAAACATTATTTTTAAAAACACTCATCATTAATGCTTATCCCGATACCCCCATGTATCGGGATTTTGCTTATTAAGAGAATTTCCACACATTAAAGATGATATATGTATATGAAAATTTTTGCTTAAGAGAGTTTTTTGCTTTTTAAGAGAATTTCCACACATTAAAGATGATATATGTATATGAAAATTATAGAAGTTTCAGAAAATGCAGAAAAGAACATAAATCACACATTACTCCACCCTGCCTAATATAAACCTGTTACCGTCTTGGTATACTACCTTTCAACTTTCTCCATGCCTATATTTTACATAGTTAACATGATTATGTACAATTTTGTCTTTTTTTTTAAGTAAGCTCTACATACAAAGTTGGGCTTGAGCTCAACCCTGAGATGAAGAACTGTACACTCCATCAACTCAGCCAGCCGGGTGCCCCAAGATTTTGTTTTTCTTACAAACATGATACCATGAACACTTTCCATATTGTTACTAGTCTTCCTAATCACCGAATGAGAAAAATAACAATTTTCTTATAATGTTTGTCTGTATTCCTAGTAGAAAACTTAGAAAATATAGGAAAGTATAAATAAGAAATAATTTCCTATCCCATTATTCAAATTTCACTACTCTTTTACTCCTATCTTGTACATAACTTTGTAGCATGCTTTTCTCTAATAATAATATAATTTTAACATCTTCCCCATGTTTTTAGTGTATATTGTTTTCAACTGTAAATATTGAAATAGACTGTATTGCAAAATTAATATGGCCATTGTTATTTTTTATTTTTTTTAAAGAGTTTATTTTTAAGTTGCCAGCATGGGGCTCAAACTCACAACCCTGAGATCGAGAGTCGTATGCTCCTCCACTGGGCCAGCCAGGTGCCCCGATCGTTATTTTTATTTTTATTTTCTTTAATTTTTTAAAATTATTTTTAAAGCTTAGAAAGTACACATGTGAAAAATAAGAAAATTTATATCATTCATAATTCAGTCGATATTTGGACCTATATACGTATAAAATGTGTGTGTGGTTGATTTATAAAAATGGACTCATATTATCCATACTCTTTTATATTTGCATTTTTCACTCAGTATGACAAGGGTCTATTTTGTGCCCTCATTGTTTTTCAGCATCATTCTACATAGCATCACATGAGATATGCTTATAAAGTACTTCAAACTGTCTGAACATAATAAGCACTCAAATGTCATTTCTTCTTGTAGTCGTTGTCAACCTCATCCTAAGAACTATTTTATTGTATGTATGTGCCAAAACTTATATTAGCATTTTTCTCTTTGTGAATCTTTTTCTTTTGAAACATCTCAAATTAACAGAAAAACTGCAGGATCAGGGCACAGAACTTTTTTTCCCCCTGACACGGTGCCCATCAGCCCCAAATTCTCTAGAGTATAATTCCTATAAATGAGAGCATTCTCCCATATAACCTCAATTCAACCATCAAAATCAGGAAATGAACATTAATACATTACTACATTCTAATCAAGTCTATTCAAATTTTTCCAATTATCCCCAAAGTGTTCTTGATAGCAGAAATTTCCAGTTCAGCGTCACGCATTGCATTCAATTGCGATGTCTCTTCAGTTTTCTTCCATCTGGAACACTTCCTCAGTCTTTCCTTGATTTTCGTGACCTTAACACTTTTGAGGACTCTCGAGGGCAGTTATTCTGCAGAATGTTTTTCAGTTTGGGTTGGTCTCAGTGGTTCTTCATGATTATACTCAGGTTTTGCTGCTTTGGCAGGAATTGCACGGTGATGATGCTGTATTCTCATGGCACCCTATCAGGTGACATGTGGTTTTGATTTGACCCATACTGATGAGGTTAGGTGGCTTAAGGTGGTGTGTGTTAGCTTTTCCTCTGTAAAACTACGTTTTCAGCTTGTTCTCATCAGTGATATTTTGGGGAGGGGGTATTGGGAGGATGTTGAGGGTCTGTAAATATCTTGTTCTTCAGCGTACTTTTACTATTGCATTTATTTATTTATTTGTATCAGTATGTAGTCATAGGTTCCCAGTTTAATCAAAGAATTATTGTTACTTTTTTTGATGCCAAACGGCCCCCGATTCAGCCAGTAGGGGCCCATTTAGGTTGGTTTCTATGTCCTTTTGACATGTTTCCATCATTTCTTCCTTGCATTTTGAGTTATCTTTTATTTTCTGAGCACTTCCGTACATTACGGTTCATCTTGGACTTTTTCTGCCTTAGCCCTGGAATCAGCCATCTTGGTTCCTTTTCGTGGAGAATGGTATCTAGAGCTGAAATCTGCGTCTAATGTGTGTTCACTGCTATTGCAGTATTGCTGTCTCCGGGCCCTCTCAGTGGACAGAGCTTGGAAATGTATGTATGAATATTTATACACACATATATACATCTAGATTTCAGTATCTTTATATATTGAAAACCATGAGTTCTCACCAATACCTCAAGTTTCAGTCCAACGCCATGGAGATCATTCTAGATTTCTCCATTTCCATGTTTTCACCCCTTCATCTCTAACATTGAGAAACAAATGTGTCTCATTATTTGACCAATGCCCCTGTATGTAGTAGGTAGTCAGGACCCTACCAATGCAGCCTTGCCCTTTACCTCCTCAAATGTTGGCCTGCGACAGTCCCTGCCCATCTGTGGCCACTGTCCCTCTACATGAATACCCTTCTCATTTGGTTCAACTCACTGTGTCGGGCCCGCAGCAATACCACAGGGACCCTCATCCCTTGAAGCCCCGTAAGGTGCTTTCTCTGCACCCCCCACCCTCACCTAGGCCAGAATGCCTTCTTTGCTTTACTTTAACTAATGGCTTTTGGACTAAACTCTTCAGAAAGGGGAAGGCAATGAACATTCTCTATATTTTGACTTTGAAGTTATTGTCATATTTTTCCTTACAAACATAATTTTTTTACAAACATAATTTTTAATGATTCCTACCCTTCTGTTGGATGCTCCATTACCTCACATACCTCTTGTTGTTCTTCTAAATAACACTTCCCTGCCATCAACATCTATATTTTCTTCATTATGTTTTTTTTTTCTCTTCATTATGTTTGACGATATTTTTGCTTCTCAACTTGAGTACTTTCTTTAGATGAATATTAATTAGCTTACTGGTTTATTATTATTGCTGATTTCACTTTTACTTAATTATAGAATCAACTGTCTGAAAAAGAGGCAGTTGGGAGTAGGATGGTTTTTCAGATAATTATGGTATAATTTGTAGAATCACTACTGCTTTCTCATAATAAACATCCTGAAATGAAGACTATTTAAAAACCTGTTGCACAGTAACCCTCCCCCGGTTTTTTAAGGTTGGGGTCCTGAGCTCAGGAAGTCCGAGTTTCTTAGCATGGCATAGAGAGCCCTTCGTACTGGGCTTCGAACCACCTTTCCAGCCCTACTTCCTGCCACTTCAATTCAGCACCCCATGCTGTTCCTGCACCCTGTTTTTTGTCCTTCCCCAAAATACCACATTCTTGCATATTTCTGTGGTACTGTTGGATTACCCAATAGGTAGGTTAAGCACATGCTTGGAAAACCAAGCAGGCATAGGTCCCAAACAATGAGGGGAGAAAAAGAGTATTTGCTATTCCACAAGCGTCAGATTTGCTCTCATCAAAGACATTAGAACTTTGTTGAATCTGTAATTTGAAATACATGTGAGAGAGTTACCTTGGCCTTTTCTGTGATGAAAGCTTCTCGAGGTTTTTTCAGAACTTCCTCTGTGCCTGTGGTTTGCTGGGTCTGTGAACTCTGCTCCCTGCCCCCAACTGAATTACATGATATCCCATCCCACAGTATTTGGCTGAATGTCCATCATATTACATAGCAAATGGTGTAATAATTACTTTTTGTAATGGTCTCTCCTAAGTGGATTATGAAGTCCATGAGGAAAATGAGAAGTTCCTATCAAGGTATCCTTTTCCCGTGTCTAACACAGTGACTAGCGCAAAGTAGAGAGTCATTAAATATTGTCGAACTGAATCTTTCATTGTCCTGTCTGTGGATGCAGATGATGGTGGCCCTTGTAGGAGTGATTAAATGTTCTCTCTTAAACTACAGGAGACCCGATTCACTAGCATCTATTAGGACAGAATTTGACATGTCCAAGAAGTTCAGTTTTTGTTACTTCATCGGACTGTTCAGGGAATAGGCAGTGCTCGGAAATCAGCAGTCTGAGAAAGCCAGAAGATATGCCACAAGCGGGTCTTCTGGTGGTTTTTCCTTCTCACTTGCCCAGTGTTCTAACCATCAGGATACATCTTTAGATTTTCTAGATTTATTCTTATATATACATGTTCATTCAATTGCATTGGTTCTTTAAAAAGCAAAGAACCTTTCCAGTTAGGTCTGGAACAGAGGTGCGAACACCTTCTGATCTGTTCACTAGAGGTGGTTTAAGGTGGGAAAGTTGTAGAACTCCTGTTGTTGGAGGATTCCATGTGACCACTAGCTTTTGTGCTGCGTGAGCATCATTTATCTCTGGGCTACAGAGTCCTAGCGTGGCTTAACCTGTTTCTGTCCTAGAATTTCAGTTCTGCCTGAGACTACAGAAAGAGTCCAGAGCACCTCATCTGAGTGTGAAGGCTTCTGAGTGCAGTGTCTTCGAACAGAAACGGTTCCCAGATGCCATTTAGTACATGGAAGCTGGTTTATTGTGGTTATTGTTACATGTTTAGAATAAAAAAAAGAAAAAACACAATTTAGTGATTTTTTTTTTCTTCCAGAAAGCTAAAGCTATTGTCTATAAAGAACCATCCTTTTTTTCTGAGATTGCCCTTGACTTTTTGATTGCTAAAAAATCCTCTTGCCCTTTCTGTAATGGAATGATGGCGATAAGAGGTTGTGCATCATTATTATCTGAAAACCTTAAGGCAAGATACATTTCAGAATTTAGGTTCTTTCTGGATTTTGTACACGTAATAAATTGCATGTATGGTATATTATATAACAGCCCCCCCCAAAAAAAAACAGCCCAGCCAGGACTGAATTGACACCCCAAAATCAGTTTCAGTAATATTTCTGCAGTGAAATGGAAGAATATTTATACTAAGTTAAACAGAAAAAGTCTGTGGATAGCCTCACATTCATTCAGGTCAGGCTTAACTGCCAGGTGAGCTCAGGTCAGTTCACTTTTGCTGCCAAATGAATTACAGGCAAGAAGAAAAAAAGGCCATCTGATTTCCAATTGTTTAGATTTTTGAAATTGTGGATAAGGGGTCATGGATTTATAGTTGCCTTTTAAAGTTTCTTACTTTGCAAAATAAATTTGGCTACCCTTTGTAGGACCCCAAGATGTTTTTGCAATTTCACTGGTCTGCAAAATCCAAGAGCATAGAAAGACATGCCCTTGAAAGCTATTGAAGTGAGGATAGCTTGACTTTTATACTCATCCCTATCTAGTGATAATGTCATCTTTGAATGCTGGATGATTCCTCAAATATACTTCTAATAAAAGTAAGTTGAAATTAAGTTTGTCTTGTAGCAATTTTAGGAGATGAGCAGAAGAGAAGTTTGTAGCTGAAAACCACCCATGATTCCCTGTGATAGCGTGGGATTCTCTGATAGGAATTGGTCATAGCCTGAAAGATCCTATTGAATGCATCTGTTTGGCCAAATATATACGTGAACTTTAGACCCTGGAGATAGGTTTGTGTTGGGAAAGGGTAACAGCAAATAGCTATGTGAACTTGAGTTAACTGATGAATTTTTGGCATTTGTGGTTTATGTTCCTACCCATCAGATGGGGCTAACAATTTCCATCTTGCAAGTTTAAAATGAGGCTACAGCCTTGAAAGCACTTCAACAGTAAAGACCAATTTAATGTGTAAAATTGGTATTTTGAGGAGTAATTCTGTAACTGCAATATATTACCCTTCATACCACATGTTCATTGTGTATAACTGTCCAATCTGGCTTCTGGATGGAGAGGTGATTGACTTCTTTATGTGATCTTTAAAGGTTCTCTTTTCTAACATTCTAATAGGATATATTATCTAAGTAAGAAGTCTGAAAGTAGTAGAATGAAAGCAGCACAGCTACTTAATTGTTACCCTACCAAATCTGTTTCTTGTGTGGACTTGGTAAAACAAGTATTATACCCAGCTGTGCTGTCATTTGGCTCCTGCATGCTTACAAAGAGCGTTTCTCTGTTAACCAAGGTGCCAGTTATTGATTTATTGCCCTTCAGCTTCGAATTCATCCTTTTTGCCAGAGCCCTTTCAATATTTGTTTCCTTCACACCTGGCATTGAAGTTTTGTTAGTAGAGGGTGCTGGGAAGGCACATCAGAAGGAGAGGGTTTTGCTTCCTGTTTCCTGTGTGCTTGCTTGCAGACTGTTCCTACAGCTCTGGCATGTTCTTTAGTGCTTGATTTCGTCACCCAATGGTCAGGAGCTTTTTCTGGTTCCCCCTTAGGTAGTTTCATAGCCAACTACTGCTGATAAGACACTTTCAGGAGGATGTATTTGGGGCATGTTCCAGAGGGTGAGTCTCAGAAAGTTCTAAGGATGGGTTTCCAGTCAATTCCAGAAGATGGTCACTGCATCTTTTCTACCCTTCAGTGAGCCACAGCTCTACTATCTCCAAATAAGGTCAGGATCTCTTCCTGGGTGCGCGGCACTCCTTTGAACACTGAGATGCTATACAGCAGCCCAGGGGAGGGATCTCTTCCTTGGGTGCTCTGTCTCAGCCTTAGGGACTGTAGTTGTTTCTGATATCTACGATGCCTCTATTTTTTCTTTTTTTTTTTTTTTAACTTACTACAAGGCCATTGTTCATCACTCCAATTTTCTGTTATTCCAATCCCACCACAGTTAATTACTCCTATGTAAAACTCTCCCAGTTCGAATTCCTGTTTGGTTTCTCTCTGCTGATTAGGCCTAGGCAGATCCAAGCAGTTAAAGTCCCTAGGAGGTACATGCATCCCTTCCAAGATGATTCTTAAGAGTTGATACCACTGTGCCTGCAGCTGAAAAAATTAAGACCGTGCATTTCAGTCTTCAAGGAAGTATCTTAAAATGCCATAAAGCTGAAATGTTCTTCCCATGGAGTCTTTGTGTACCTGTGCGGTTGTCTCTCCCTTCTCTCTCCATGTCCCCCGCCTTCACTCTTACCTGTTGTTACTCTTCTCCTCCCCGTCTCTCCCTGTTCGCCTGATTTGACTCTTTCTAATCTCGGCCTCACCTTTAATAAGCTATCATGTGACCTCCCTTGGTCTCAGGATCTGTCTTGTTGAGGCCGAGATAATGAAAGATCGTAAGTTAATGAAATTAGGACATGAAAATGCTCTGTAATTGGTAGGGCATCATGCAAAAGTAAGGTGTGATAACTTGCATTTATTAAATAGTTTCCTCTTCCATGTGTTGAATTTTTAGGTTATATCTTATTTTAAACGCTGTAAGGAGCTTTCAAGGGTACTTACAACCTGATGATACAGATATGTAAATACATATAATTATTAGATGAGGCAGAATGTGCTGGGTGCTAAAATTGGGGAACAAATAGGATTATGGGAGCCCTGACAATTACGATTTAATTTTGGCCTGAGGATTGGTGTTTTAGTTCCGACGGGAGCCACCTAGTCTTGAAGGAGCTAAAGCTGCCATTCAACCAATTTCTGTGATACCAATGGGCCTTGTGCTGGGCACTTTACATATATTATCATATTTAGTCTTTAAATTTATTCTTATCATCTTATTATTTCTTGGATTCATTTTTTTAAATATTTGGCTCAAGGACAGATTTTTGTTCATCTTTTTTGTTTCGAACTGAAAACCCCTTCCACTTACATGTGAGTAGTCAGTGGCAGTGAAAGTCTTCACGATAGAAAATTTTACTTTTTTATTGCAGCATTTCAGGTATATTCTATTTTTGTATCTCTCCCTGGATACCTGCATTGGAAAAATTGATCAAATGTTTTCATGTTAGAACAAGGATGGAGAGAAAGATTCCCTATCACCTCTATATTGAAATAGGGAAATGATTTGTTTAAAAATTATTCCCTCTTATTGGTCAGTAAATAGGGTGTCGGTGGGCGTAGTACATTCTCAGGGATGACACGGTTGGCTACGGGAAGAAATGCAGCATGCCATTTAAATTAGAGATGGATGCTCTCTGAATACCCAGTGTTCTGTCAAATCACAGGATGAGTGCATCTCCCAGTGGAAGATATTGCAAAGTGCAAGGGACTCCGAGTCCTTCCAAAAGCCCTTGTCTTCACTGATTGGCTTCTATGAGATGCCCACCAAAGAATTCATCGGGAGATCTGCATCCTCAGAGTCATTAGAAAGCCCATCTCTGGTTTTGAATTCTTTGGGATGAGCTGTGCATTCTTTCTTTGTCAGTTTGCAGATAGCATGGAAACTTCCTGTTTATTTGGCAGGGTATGTGAGCCTAGCTTGTGCAGCCTTAAGAAATCACTCCTAACCGATCAGTGTTTTCTGAAGTCTGGTGTGCACACTACCGGGGGTATGCAGATAACTGGCTGTACACAGAACTGTGCTTTCAATCTGAGTAGTTCTGTTATTGTTTTTTAAATGCTATTAGAGGGGGGAAAAAAAGTCTGGTATCCCAAACCCAGGATTTCATGAATACTATTGCTGAAGTCAAAACTAGAGCAGGTTACAACATCTTATCCACACCAACCGAATGACTAGTGGTGCGCTCAGGCATGCCTGGGAATGTGTGGCTATGATCTTTTTAGGGACAGAGCAAAACTTGATGCCCAGAAAATGCTAACTTTTAAATACCAAGTATTTAGAGTATATGTGATTGTGAATTGGAATCAGGCCTGTGCTCTTTTTTTGTCACGGTGGTGGGTTTTCTTTACTTTTTTTCCTGTTTCTCTGTTGAACTAACATGAATCAGTGGATAAAATGGAATTTCGAAAACGTGAAGGTGCCAGACTCTGAGGGAAATGCTAGTAGGCAGGCATGGTTTTGATGAAGTCAATCGTGTATCTTCAGATATGAAGACCTCATTTAATAATTGCCTGAACCATCTGCTACTTGATGTCAAAGGACAAGTGCAAAGAAAACAACTCTCATACCAATATGATGAAATCTGACATTTTTATTTTAGGAAGCACGATGAGAGTGAGCTTCTTTTTCTTTAGTAATTTTTTTGACAGAGAGAGTACAAGCAAGGGGAGCTGCAAGCAGAAGGAGAGGGAGAAGCAGCCTCCCTGCTGAGCCAAGAGCTCAACTCAGGACTCAATCCCAGGACCCCGGAACCATGATCTGATTTGAAGGCAGACGCCTCACCAGCTGAGCCACCCAGGCGCCCCGAGAATGAGCTCTTTTCCTCACACATCATGTCGGGACACACACACCCTGACATGAGGCCTTCCAGTGTCACATGTTATTTTGAGACCCACAGAGCGTTGTACGCAACCTACCCCAGACGTTCCTCACAAGGTTAAGAAAAGTTACTATTATTGTTGTTCCAGAAATTCCGCTTCTAAGTATACACCCCAAAGAACTGAAAACAGATAGTCAACGAAATACATTACAAGAGCCAAAATGTGGAAACAGCTCAGATATCCATCAGTAGATGAATGAACAAACAAAACACGGCCTGTGTTCCTACAATGCAATATTTAGCCATGAGCATACATTGTGGGTAAACCTCTAAACTATCACACTTGGTGAAAGAAGCTCGGCGCAAAGGATCACGTCGTGTACGATTCCATTTGTGTGAAACATCAAAATAGATAAATCCATAGAGACTGAATACCTATTGGTAGTTGTCAGGGGCTGTGGGGAGAGGAGAACAGGGGGCAGCTGCTTAACAGATACTAGTTTTTTGGGGGGAGTAATGAAAACACTTGGGGACAAGACAGAGGTAGTGATGGCCCAACATTAGGAATGCACTGGGTGTCACTGAATTCTTTAGCTTAAAATTGTTAATTTTCGGAGCACCTGGCCGGCTCAGTTGGTAGAGCATGTGACTCTTGATCTCTAGATCATAAGTTCAAGCCCCATGTTGGGCGCAGAGCTTACTTTAAAAAACATTGTTAATTTTACGTGATGTGAATTTCACTTCAATTAAAAAAAAAAAAAACTCTGTCCTGAGGATAGGATGATGTGTTAAGTTGTGTGCAAGCAGTTCTGGTTTTAGGAGTTATGCATCTATTTTTATAGCTGCCTTCTGATTATTGTAAGTTGTAACAGTTTGCCATTTGCCATAATAAGTAGAAAGTTTTCCTTTGAAGACAAGTGTGAATTTAAAAGGGCTGATTTAAAAAAAAAAAAGGTGTCACTGAGATAACAACAAATGATAGTAATTCACAGCTGTCTGAAGAATCAGAAACTTGAAGAAATGTTATTTTCTATGTGTAAGCCAATTAATTTTTATTGAGTGTCTACTGGGTCCTGGCTGCTGTTCATTGAAGGTGAAGAAGACCTGTTTTTTGCCTTGGACACTTTTGACCTAGTAAAGGAGATAAGCTACATTGATAAATAATTCTAGGAAGAGGCTAAATGTGCCAAGTGCCAAAACCGAGAACAAACAAACCGAGATCCAAACCGGGTGACCAGTCCCATTGAAGAAAATGCTAGAATATACCAAGAGAACATGAACTGAGAAATTTGCCTTTGCCATTAGGAACAAGGAACAGAGGGAATTAACACTTGCAACTGACAATGTATTCAGTATTCGAGTTTCATCTGCTGTGGCCCTCTGTGCCTCTCCCTCTCTCTCATTAACATTGCGGTCATCCTGGACTCCCTTCTCCCCAGCAATCTCACATTCAGAGGTAGCAGAGCGGAGGGCTCACATGGTAGACCCTGGAGCTAGACTGCACGCGGACGAATCCCAGTCCCAACATTTACTCACTGTATAATTTTAGTCGTGTCACTAGACTTTTCCGTGCCTTAGTTTCTTCTTCTGTAAAATGGAGATTTTTTTAAAAAATACTTTTTGAGAACAAGAACATGTTTGTGCACACGAGTGGGGCAGAGGAGGAAACAGTTCAAGGCTCCTGCTGAGCAAGGAGCCTGATGTGGGGCTGGAACCCAGGATCCCAAGATCCTGACCTGAACCAGATGCTTAACAGACTGAGCCACACAGGCACCCCTGTAAAATGGAGATAATAATAGTACCTACAGAATACAGTCACGGTGAAGAGTAAGTCAGCTAAGTGAGTGAATGGGTAAAGCATTTAGAAGGCTAACAAACATTAGCCACTGTTGTCATCTCCCATCCATTCTAGCTGCCCCAAATCTTTCTGAATCACATCCTACCTACCCCCCCCCCCACACTGCTGCTTTAGTTTAAGACTTGATGTTGTTACAATTGATTGTAGTGGTGCCTTAGCTAGTTTGGCCTCCTCTGCCCCACCCTTCCCTCTGTCTCACTTGACTGCCGGAAACCTTCTTGCTTAGGCTTAGCACTCAGCTCTGGTGTGCCCTCTGCGAAACTTGCCCTGATTCCCTGGCCGAGCCCAGTTAAGGTTCTCTGCGTGTGTTCCTATGACCTTGAGCACGCCTCCATTACAGCGCATGTCACAGTACTGTGACCGTACTTGATATTCCCTGGGCTGTGAGCACCTGGAGGGGTAAGGATCTGGGCTTATACTCAGGCTTGAACTTCCAGCCGAAATACAACACTTGTTACAAAGCAAATGCTTATTAATTGTTTGGGTGGATGAATGAATGGTCTCTGCCTCTGGAAAGCAAGTTCACAGTGTAGATTTTGCTAGCTGAGGTGAGCACACAGAAGGCTAAATAAGGACAGTGTGTGTTAAGGCCCGCCAGAGTTCAGAAAAGGGCTTTTGGTGGGTGTCAGACAAATCAAATTAGGCTTCAAAAAGCTGAGTTAGAGGGACGTCTGGGTTGCTCAGTTGGTTAAGCATCTGCCTTTGGCTCAGGTCATGATCTCAGGGTCCTGGGGTCGAGCCCCAGGTCGGGCTCCCTGCTCAATGGGTAGTCTGCCTCTCCCTCTCTCTCTCTATCCTTCCCCTGCTCACGCTCCCTTCCCCCCCCTTTCAAATAAATAAATAAAATCTTTAAAAAATTAAAAAAGCAGTAGAGCTTGATTTGGAACCTAAGAACACATAGAATTGGGGCTCTTGGCTGGCCAGTGGGTGGACCATGTGTCTCTTGATCTTGGGGTTATGGGTTCAAGCCCCATGTTGGGTGCAAAGATTCCTTAAAATCTTGACAAGAAATAAAAAGGAACAGCAGAACATCCATAATTTAGGCGGGGGGGGGGCAGTGTTTTATGAGTTGAATAGATAACAGAATAAAAAACCAAAGATCTGGGGCACCTGGGTGGCTCAGTGGGTTAAGCCGCTGTCTTCAGCTCAGGTCATGATCTCAGGGTCCTGGGATTGAGTCCTGCGTCTGGCTCTCTGCTCAGCAGGGAGTCTGCTTCTCTCTCTCTCTCTCTCTCTCTCTCTGCCTGCCTCTCTGCCTACTTGTGATCTCTCTCTCTCTGTCAAATAAATGAATAAAGTCTTAAAAAAAAAAAGATCTGTAGCATCTCCCAAAGACAGAAGAGAGCAGCCTGACAAGGGTGTGTGAGCAGGGGTGAGGCAAGAGACGGTACAAGCAGTTTCCAGCCTCACAGCAGTGTGTGTTCTGAAGGTTTATTACAGATTGTTTGTTTGCCTGACAGTGAAGTTTCTGGCCGTGCCCAAAATATTGTATTTAACTTACTTAAGTAGCTGATCTGTCCCCTGGACAGTACTCTCCTGAGCTCCAGGGGCTGGGAGCAGGGAGTCAGGAAAGGCCGCACGGGTTCCGGGCTGGAAGACAGGGAGTGGTAGAGAAAGTGGGGCTTTGCTCTTCTTCTACAACCCTCTCCGCACACTTCTCTGTATCTCGGTTTCTCTTCTCTACCTCTAGACATAGTTTCTCTAGGCCCTGAGCTTCCACCCCCCACCCCGCGCCCCAGCACCGGACTTCCTTCATAGAGCACCCCATCCAAGTCTGCCAAACTCCAGAAGGTTCTCGCACCAGGCTTTCCCCATTCCCTGAGGGCAACAGCTCTTTGCTATTTGAAGAAACCTGACTGAACTCATTCACACCAATGTGAGAATAACTGACAGCCACCTTATTCCAGCTGCTCTCCCTATTATCATTTTAACAGCATTCTTTGGAGCTCAGAAGAACACGTACTTGCTAGAATTTCTGGCCAGAGTACACAGCAAACAGTGGGAGGGAGAGAATAAGTGAAGGTCCAAACATTGTCGGAGGGAGAGAAAATTTGTTGGGAGACAGAGTTGGCACTAGAGGAGAAGATATTTTGGGACAGGGAAAGCCTTTGCTAATTTCCCTTTCTGCTCTAAACCCTCCTCTATGTATTTTTGGTATATTCCTCTCTGGAAGCCACAGCAACTGTAAGCTGCATTAAAAAATAAAAAAATTGTAGCTCCCATGACAGTTCTTGGCTAAAGAGATTTCACGTTTTTCTGTTGTGTGCAAATCTGGGACAACCCGTAACAGGAAATAAGGTTAAATAAGTAAGGAAGAGCTGGGGTGGAGGGGACTTTGAGTGCAGAGTCGACAAGTACAACCACACACGAAGGAGTCATAGACAATTTTTGAATAGAGGATTGAGATGATCCAAGCAATATGGAGGGCATAATTCATTCTGAGTTTTGAATTAGTAATGACCAGGTGTCAAGTTCACTCTTGGTTCTTGCGAGTGGTCAGTATAGTATCCTAATTTTTGCTACCCCTTTTTCGTTGTTCTGGGACTTTCATTAACTGTTAGTGTCTGAATCTGTGCCTATCTGACTGACCTGTGTGGGTTCTGAGCCGATCTTTCCTCTCTGATTCAGAATCCTAGAAACTAGACGATTCTTATGTTTCTATCTCCTAGGGACCTATACACTCTGTTTCTGTGTCCCAGCAGCAAAATTCAAGGGCAGTGTTAGTGAAACACGGCTCCCTTTTATAAGATCACATTACTTTCATTTACATACAAACCTCCAGCCTTCGTACCCCAGAACACTCCGCAAGATGGTGGCTAATCTGTATAGTTAGCTCGTCCCAGCGGTGGGAACCTCTACCCCCTCGACGCGACCCTAAGCGGACGCTACAGTTGGGTTGTGAATATGCTCTTCCCTATGGGGAACTCCATTATCTTTGATTCTTTTTATTACTCATCATGCTGATGTCCTTGATATCTCTACCCTGCCAGTTTGCATAAATGGGAAGGCCAGGAAATGGCATGAGAAAAGGATTTGACGCCTTTCCTTCAGCCTAAATTATAATTCTCAGATTGGAACAGAAGGTTCATAGGTCTTTAATCAAAAAATATATATTTTTTTTTCTCTAGTTGGAAAGTTACAGGGGCTTGTTAGCATTGGGCCCTCCCGTGCCCCATTTGTGTATTTTCCTCTTGACTGCCCACTGTGCCATTTGAGTGACTGGGTATTGGTGATGTGCAGTGGCTTGCTTGGTTGAATTTGCTATTTTATTTTTTTGTTCCATCTCGTGGAGCAGTTATTGGCAAAATTGGATTTTGTGGCTTACTTTTTCATCCTCACTGACTACAATAATTGAAGAGGATCTAACAGTCCAAAGAAGATGCTTTTATCCTTTGCAATTAGCAGTCTGTAGAAATGATTGGTTTTCTGCGATGCTGCTTCATCTTTCAGTGTTCTGGTCTAGGGGGCGAACCGGTGAAAGGCGTTTCTTCAGCTTCCGGTTTTAGCAGTCCTATCTCGCTGAGACAAAGGATGATTGGCATTTCCCTTCCTTACTGTAGCGAAGTGTCTGGTTGGCTCAGTTTAATTCAGCCGTCACTCGCAGAGTCAGTCACCCCATCACACAGCTGTACACCTGTTCTGGGCACCCTGCTAGGCACACACAGGGTCAATCAAGCAGACATCAAAAAGGAGCCATCTAGGTATTTAGGTGTTCTGTTTGCAATTAGAGCCTCTCGCTGGTTTCTTACCATTCATAACTTAGTTCAGGAAGCCTAAGGCCCTCTCCCGGTTTCTTGTTTCATTATTACCCCCAAACAGCTTAGTCTTGGAGGAGAGAAAAAACCTACCTCCACCAAACTTGATTTCACCAAAATTGCCTCCTACAGTTGGGCTCCTGTGTGACAGGCACTGAGATGGGTAGAATAAAAACATTAAGGAGGACCCAGAGGCAGCTCTCAGGAGTTTACAGCCTAGTTTCTAGCTTACAGAAACCGTTACAATGCAAAATGACAGGACCTAGAATATTCAGAGTGTCATGGGGCTTTAGAAAACCTAGCAATGGGGCACCTGGGTGGCTCAGTGGGTTGGGCCGCTGCCTTCGGCTCAGGTCATGATCTCAGGGTCCTGGGATCGAGTCCCACATCAGGCTCTCCGCTCAGCGGAGAGCCAGCTTCCCTTCCTCTCTCTCTGCCTGCCTCTCTTGTGATTTCTCTCTGTCAAATAAATAAATAAAATCTTTAAAAAAAAAAAAAAAAGAAAACCTAGCAACGGAGGCTGCTGAGGGGTGTGAGGGGAGGTTTCATGGGAGGACATATACTTGAACACTTACTTCAGTGTGACTAGAAATTGGCTTGGTAGACGAGGAGAGCAAAGGATTCCAAGCAGAGACAGTGTCCTGGGAAAACCTGTTGAGGCACGAGGGAGCGTGGCATGTCAGAGATCCATGCCAAGAAGTGCCAACTGAGGGATAAAGGGGAGCTCTGAGGGTTGCCCCAGGAGGGTATTTCTGGCAAAGGTACAGGTCGATGATTCTGCAACTTTAATCAGGTATCATCCTACGTCTCCCATGACGCAGCCCTCTTTTCCTCCTCTTTTCGTCGTGAAGCATCTCCATGGGGGAGCTGAGGAGTCATATTTGCGGGGATTTTTCCCTCAAATAAATATTAATACAACACAGGGCTGACTAATGGACACCAAATTCGGCGCCAGGGGACCTGGATTCTTGTTTTCCAGCTCTCTCAGCCGCTGCGTCACTTGAGCCAAGTCATTTAATAACTCGGTTTCCTCACGAAAATGGGAATTTTCAAATGGGACTGTTAACACCTGCATTGCCTACCTCAGAGTCCGGGCAAAAAGGAAAACGAGACTCTTAAAAATTAAAAGGCATAGAACACTTTTTCATTTGGAACTCTGCTAGCTAAGGCTGTCTGTCACCTGATGCTTAAGACAAGTAAAATACTTCAGGGAGTATCTGGAGATGAAAATTAGGTTGAAAGCATGTTGACAAATAGGAGTATTCTTGCTTCCTCATTAACGCCCTACATCGGCCCTTCTGTCTGTGGCATGTCGTTTTGCCCATTTCTGTGTTTCTTCACTCACATGATAACATTTCCTTCTTCGCCACGGTCTGCCGTGTATAACTTCACCACTTTAGATTCTCACGGTAGCTATTAAATATAATAGATTTAAGACGGACTGCTGCAGCACCTGCCTGGCTGGCTCAGTCAGTTAAGTGTCTGACTCTTGATCTTGGCTCAGGTCACAATCTCAGGGTCGTGAGATTGAGCCTCACATAGGCACCGTGCTCAGTGCGGAGTCTGCTTGTCCCTCTCCCTCTGCTCCTCCCCATACTTTCTCTCTCTCTCTCAAATAAATAAATAAATAAATAAATAAAATCTTTTTTTAAAAAAAGACAGGCTAATAAAATAGGAGCTGGTGTATTTCATGGTCAACCTTGAATAATTTATATCCATCAGGTAATTTGAATTACTCATGAATTACCCTCAGTTATTTTTGTTACCATATAGTGGAAGGACCTGCACTTTGTTACATTTCAGGGATACATAAAAAGGTTGTGATTCATTCCAGCAGGAATGGGAAGTTATGAATCAGGACTTCTGCTCTGCCTTTTTTTGGGGGGGGGCATTTTTCCTAATCCAGTGACAGTACAGGTAGAGTTATTAGTAACAGGAAAGGACCTCTCTTCCCCTTTGACCCCACCTAGCCCGCTAGACTGAATGGTAAGACTACTGGAATCTGGACTAATGGGAACTTCTGGGCTGTGGGTATATGAGCCATTGCTCCCAGTATAAGTACCCCTGACCAGCCCTTGTTTAGATCAATGGTTTTCCAAATCTGTCATCCAAGGACATTTCTGCATGACTGAAAACTCTCTAAAACACTTAAGTCCTGCTCTGAGCCATCTTACCTATAGCAGAAGAAAGGAGCGTCCAGTACGGCCATGGATGAGATGACACAATGAGGTTATTTTAAGCGGAATGTAAGTGAATTATTTATACTAGATTAATATAGAGCCTGTCATCAAAATCACTAATAACCTGAGAGATTTACTGTGTACTTACCAGGAGGTAGTTATTCTTTTCTTTTCACTTCGCCTGGATGAGCTCGTGCCTATGAAGGTGTATGTGAATTTGGATAAAATACCTGTTCTAGTTCAAACTATAATATAAAATGATGATGGGTTGTTTTTTTTTTTTTCCTGCCAGGCTTGGGGGAAATACTCTGGCAATTGTTCTGTTTCCCCCAAAAGTAAATGAGGAAATGGTCTGGTTTATTTTCTCTTTGTTTTAAAGTCTGGACCATTGATACATAGTTTAAAAACATTCTTCTGAGGACCTAGTGGATTAAATCATTTTTATGTTCCGTAAGTACTGCCCTTTTTTGAAGAATTCTTGAGAAAAGTGTGGCCCATATCCAAAATCACATTCTCCTTTTTTTTCCCTGTATTTGAATTTTTTCCTTATAAGTTAATGGAAAGGGAAGTGGTCAGTTTTTGCACTCAATAAACAAGAAAGAAGGTGTAGACAGCTTTTATCTGGGACATTTTATGTCATTGAAAGAATATTTTCAAGTATTAACTGCTTTTTGAAATTATTGGCAGAATCCTCTTAACCCACTTTAACATAAAATGGTTGGATAAGATGAAAAGATTTTTTTATTGTCTACATAAAAGAAAGCTCCACGGTTTTTGCATCATTGCATAAATGTAAGAGATTTTGCATACATAAAAAGGATGAGGCAAAGCTGAATGCTAAATGCCAACATCAACGAAAGCCTGTCTGAGTATTTGACACTGAGCATAATGGGGTGTGTTTCCACAGGGAGAGAACACTCAATATTTACACCCCAGGACTTGTTTCTCTGGTAAAGCGTCTCGTGCTAGATTCATCTTCCAGCTAACACTATTGCCCCCCTTTCGAAACATCCCCCCTTCTTGCACATGGATTTTTCTCCCTTAAACCTCGTGAGATGCTAAACCTTCTAGATCTAATGTCCTGCCCTCACTTTGTCTCCCATTTCTTTCTGTGGTCTTCATGAATTCCTTTTGTTGTATGCACCTTCAGGTGAATTCTCTTGGTTTACGGCAAGTAGTAAAACACAAGCACAGCTCCCCCACCCAAACCCCCTTACAGCTCTAACCGCCCCCCCCACTCCAAAGATCACAGCTCCATAATTAAGCTATTCTGTTGGTATCCCTTTCTCATCAATTTTCTGGAATTTTTGAACGGGGCCTTCGAACAACCGGCGTTGTTACATGATAATGCAGAGTTGCTGCCCAATGCAAATGGAGTTCACTTCACAGTTCATAGACTTTCCTTTTCAGGCTTGAGAGTAGCAAAAAGAAGGTACCGAGATTAGCGTGTACTGTGAAGTCTGGGGTGGTGTGGTTTCTTCGGCCACTGTACCCTCAGGCTCTTGCTGGCCTTCGTGCCATCGCTCTGCTCACTTGGCTTCATAGGCAGAATCCAAAGGGTTTTTCAAACAGTATGTGCTCAACGGTAAAAGGAATGCAGGGCCGGTGTAATGGAGGAACCTTTAAAAAAAACTGGAGGAGACTCAGTACCACGAGAGACATCACAGAAAAGAATGGAATTTGAGCTGGATCTAGAAGGATGAGTTGAGTTTAAAAAAGTGGAGAGGGAAAGAGATTTCACGTAGGAGGACCTCTGGAGCAAAGGGAGCCAAAGAACAAACAAGCTTGTGAGCTAGAGAACGGGCAGTTGGTGGTAATGAGCTCCTAGTGCTGGGTGCTGTTGCTTGATTAATTCCTCGAGTGATCTACTCGTTCAACAAATTGCTTCTCATAGCTCAATAGCTAAAATCCAAGCCTCTTCACTCACTCTGTAGACCTTAAAACCCACTCCTGTCAACACTATGTACCTATAGTCCTTCCAGTAATATTGAAGACTTTCTCGATCCTTCCAACATGATGGACTCCTTTATATCTCTCTGTGTCTGCACAGACTGTGTCTTCGGGGGTCTGCCTGGGGAACGCCTCATTCTTCGACCTCAGTCGCAGCCCGATTTTTATTGCTTCTCTGATTTTTATTGTTCCTCTGTAGAATCCTAGACATATACTAGTAAATCTTCTGTGCCCTATTTTATGCTGTCAGGGTGCATGTCTGCTTCTCTCACTCAACTAAGAGCTTCCCGAGAGCAAGGGATTGTGTCTTGTTCACCTTTATATCCATATCACCTAGCAGACTTCCTACCAAACATGTAGCACATTATTTTTTTAAAAGATGTTCTTTATTTATTTGACAGAAAGAGAGAACAAGTAGGCAGAGAGGCAGGCAGAGGGAGGGGGGAAGCAGGCTCCCCACTCAGTGGAGAGCCCAATGCAGGGCTCGATCCCAGGACCCTGGGATCATTACCTGAGCCGAAGGCAGCTGCTCAACCGACTGAGCCACCCAGGCGCCCCGCAAATTATTTTTTTTTAAAGACGTTCTTTATTTATTTGACAGAGAGAGAAAGCACGCACAAGCAGGGGAAGCAGCAGGGGGTGCAGCAGAGGGAGAAGCAGGCTCCCCACTGAGCAGGGAGCCCGATGTCAGGACTCGATCCCAGGACTGAGGGATCATGACCTGAGCAGAGGGCAGCCACTTAACTGAGCCACCCAGGCACCCCCTTAAAGCAAATTCTTAACAAATACTTGTTTAATAAAATATTTATTGTACATTTAATTTACATCATGCGTCGTTGCATTTTAAGAGAGCTCATCCAGAAGCAAGGCGAAGGATAGACTGAACATGGGAGGGGCAGAGAGTCCAGCCCATATGTATTTTTGGAAGTAGCTCATTTGTTAAACACAAACACTAGGACTTAGACACCTGTAAAATTGATCAAGAATAAAGGACAGCACTTAATGACTGGCTGCTAGAGGCACGAGAGAGGAGAGAGTTATAGGTAATGAAGATTTAAGGTAATACGACCGATAACAGAGCAGTGACCCTTGAAAAAAATGAGACTACTTTCAGGTAAACATGTTTTTTTCCTACGTCAGATCTCCTGATGCTAGTATTTGTCTCATCCCACCTCTGCTCTAAAGATGAACATTTTGTTCCTGTTCAATTAACTGGAACTAAGCTCAAGATTCATGTGGTTCTGATATACGTATCGGATCCGCGCTGAAGATAAGAAATAGAAATAGTTCAGCCAGGCTGGCTACGATTTGCTACCAAGGGAAAGTGTTCGGTGCATAGGTTTTTGAATATATAAAGGCTGTTTGCTGCTTTTGGGAGCTACAACCGAAGTGTAATACCAGGCAAAGGCACTGGGGTGCGCTACTAGGTAGCAGAGCCTAGCCGTGCATCACCGCTCTCAACTTTAAAACTCCAGAGAATTTGATGAGAGAGGGATCCACAAGAACATGACAAATGATGAGAGTTCAAACCTTAAGAGAAAAATGGGCTTATTGGTAAGAGACCTTTCTTTTCCTTTATTTACTGCTGTTGCTTATTCATTGAAATAGCAAGCTTGTTGTTTTCATATGTGCCTGGGAAGCGGTGTACAAAAATCAATTTTATATGTGCTGTAGAATTCAGAAGACATATTGGTAACCATGTAAAAATCATAGGAAGCATGGATAAAGCTTGATTTAAAAATGAAAATCACTGAGGAAAGTCTGCTGTATTTCAGGGTGTGGTATAGATGTGTGTCTATGTCTCTCTATATAGCTTAAATGTAATACAGGGTAAGAAATAGATATATTTTTAAAAAGTTAAAATAAAGAATAGTGACTTGTGTAGAGATGCATAATTTCACTCAGCTGCCAGAAGGTGGCACACCAGATTCTTCTTAAATACACAAAGAAAAGGAATAATATTAATAGGAATATAAAATAAGCTGTATTGAAAGATACTTTCCTGCATTTTTAAGAAAAGATAACATAATTGATATTTGCATGGTGAGGCTTAATGCTAAAACATGGCAAATATTAATTCAATCCATTGTAGCTTTTTATGATTCAAAATAATAATTTTTATGTGGATAGCATTTTTCAAAGTAGATTTTGAAATAGTATTGCCATTATAGGGATGCTGTTTTGACTTCATCGTTCTAAAAAAGATCTAAAAGAGTTGCTGCCTACCTTTGGCATAAGGGTCCTTAGACTGAGGATCACATGTTGGGTAAGGTCTCGGTCAGGGTCTTGCAGAAGATACTATTAGCCTATGACTCTGATTTCGTTGTGACTTTAACGATGCAATGGGGCTTGTGGGATGACCCAGAAAAGAGCCCGAACTGCTGATTTTGGAGCAAAAGTTTGATAAGGGTGATGCCTAGTAATGGTCACTTTCTGTAAGCTATTAGCAACGTAAATGTCGTACATGTTAAATATATTAAATTAGGGCTCAGAGCTCCTCCAGCACCTGCCAGCTTACTTTAATTTTCTCACAAAGTTGACTGGTGACGGCATCACCGCTGTGCTCGCTCCGGTAGCAGTCTCTCGTTTGAAAGCTGCCTTCCCCAGACAGTGGCAGAAGTCTGTCTGTCTGTCGTCGTTTTTTAGATCAGCCCAAAGGGGCGAGATACATGGCAGAAGTTCGCCAAAGCAAAATCTCCTACTTAGGAGACGGTGCGTCTATTTGTATGTTTTTATTAATTACAAGCAGTATGAGAATAAGAAAACTGGTAGTAAATGAACCTAGGAGAACATTAGCCATCTGTTCCCTGAAAGCTTGTAATGTGTGTCATTTGCTTTCAGGTTTTTATGGCAAAATAGTCTCTCAGCAAAGAATTGAACTTTAGGCTGCAAAGATGAGAAATGACAAAGCATTCCAAGGCCGCGTATATATTTACTGGAAAAGTGTTTCCTTCTGTCCAAATTTGGCTAGTTTAGTCTTTCAGATCAACTGCCAATAGATGTTGTACTTCGTGTCAGTCTTTATTCCAGACTTTCTGAAACATTAAGAGAGCTTCTAAAAACAAATGGAATCTTATGGCTTTCTTGTTAAGTTTTTACAGTTAATTTACATGCTTAAAAATTATTCTGTGTGGTATTAGCTGTTCAGGATTTAGAAACATGGATTATTAATTTACAGCTAAAATATCTGCAGAGCATGCTTTGAAAAATCCGAACTAAATACAGTAAAGTCACCATTAACCAGATTTTTTTTTTTTTTTGCACTCCACTTTCAGGAGACGGAGGCAATTGTCTTTAAAACAAGCCGATTTCAAGGATATATTCAAAAAATCAACTCCAGGGTATGTCCAAGGGTCTGCATTTTCCTCTACCTTTTTGTCAGTGAGAATTTATTTTCGTCAGTAAAGACCCTGAGATACTAGAAGACGTTTAGTCATCAAGGAAACTTTCGATAATGTCTAGGTTACTGTGTTTATTAAGCTGAGAAAATGATAAATTATTCCTTTACAGAAATACCATACATCCATCCTTGTATTGTGCTTTGCATTTTCCAGTGGGCTTTCTCAAACAAAAGTTCAGTTGGTTTTCAGACTACTGCCATGCACTGGGCAAAGAAAGGGGGCATCTGTTTTACAGATAAGGGAAGATGACACAGGAAGCCATAAAGCTCGTTAGTGGGAGAGCGGCAGCCAGACCACAGGTGCCTGCCTCTGACCTCTTCCCCATCCTTCCTCATCGGAAAAGTTGGAGACAAGTTTCTTTTCTTTTTTTTTTTTTAACTTCTACACGGTATTGAACAATCTCTGTAATGTATACTGCCGTTGTTTCCTAATTGTTGGGATTTCACAATTCCCCACTTCGCAGGTGTCTCTGTTGGTCTGCCTTTGTTCCTGTCAGCCAGCTGCAGACCTTGCTGTCAGACTCTCCCAGACGTGGAAGGATCTAGAATGTGGGAGGGCAAGATAATGGCCCTGGACAGTGCAGGCTGACGATGAGTGGTGGGCAGCCGACGCTGAGATGTTGAGGAAGGATGAGAGAGAGAACAGTCTTGCCATAGCTGGGGCTGTCTTGCGTGGGGGTTAGCGACCTTGACTCTAAAGCAGTGTTTCTCCAAGTTCAGTACACCAGGCCTGAAAATCAACTGGAGTATTTGGTTAAAATTCAGGGTCCTAGGTCCCAGGACGTCCAGACTTCTGCCTTTAAAATAGCCACCCCAGATGCGTCTTAGGAATACTAAAGTTGGAGACTGTCTGCCTTCAAGGTATAGGACTTTTCTCTTGGCGTAGGTATCAGAGTGTAAAAAAAAGAGCCACTTCTCCCTCAGCATCTGTGTTTCATGTCCAGGTATATGCGGGGGCCGGAGTCAGGCAAGGGTGAGGAGTGACGGATATTGCTGGGCCAGATTGCTGGCTCTACATCTGAGGCATTACCCCAGTAGCCCTTGTGCATTTTGGTGTCTGTGAAGTAGTTTGAAAACACTTGGGTCTGTTTTATTTTATTTTTTTTATTTTTAAATATTTTATTTATTTGACAGAGAGAAATCACAACTAGGCAGAGAGGCAGGCAGAGAGAGAGAGGAGGAAGCAGGCTCCCTGCAGAGCAGAGAGCCCGATGCGGGGCTCGATCCCAGGACCCTGGGATCATGACCTGAGCCGAAGGCAGAGGCTTTAACCCACTGAGCCACCCAGGCGCCCCACTTGGGTCTGTTTTAGACTTGAAGACGGTAAAGGGCCAAAGGATTCCTGTCAAAGGGTGAAAAATAATGAAGTTTTTATATTTGAAGGGTTAGTCCATTCCTGTTGTTTTAAATTGAAGTTATTTTTTTAAAGATTTTATTTATTTATTTGTCAGAGGGAGAGAACGAGCATAAGCTGGGGGAGCGGCAGGCAGAGGGAGAAGCAGACTCCCCGCCGAGCAAGGAGCCTGATACGTGAGACTCGATCCCAGGACCCCAGGATCATGCCCTGAGCTGAAGACAGATACTTAACCAACTAAGCCACCCAGGTGCCCCTGAAGTTAATTTTTTAAAATTGGCTAATAAACTAGGCTTATCCAGGGTTCTGGATAGTCAAGGCTTTACAGTAGCAATATATTTATGCTTACCACTCATGTTCCATATGTGAATACACCGTCTGCCTGATTAGATTACTAGAGATTTGTGACCAGGGAACATGTGTTCTTCTGTATACATGTAACATCTAGCAAAGTCCTAAGTTCTTAGTACTCATGGATGGTTGAACTAATTCATGCACTTCTTCTTTATAGACTTTGGGCCAGGCATAGCAAGTTGATTGATTTTGGTATTTGTGAAGTTCAAGGAGTCAATCTTGCACTGTTGGCAATGGCTAATCCAGGAAGGAGTCCTCAGTGGAAACAAATGCATTTTAGTGGACAGATATGGAAACATGGTCCTAATTCATTTGCGAATGCTTGTTTCCTGTTTAGAGTATCAGTTTAAGCTCAGTCTTGCTGCCTCTTCTCCCTTTTTGGAATATAAGTCATGTTGCTCTGTGCTTTACAGATCGACATCTCAAAAACTGGTAATTCTGGAAATCCCCAAACATAAATATTTTCATTTACTGACTGAACAGCATCATAGGAATTTAAATAACATGTCCAGACCTGGTGGTGAAGACTCATAAAAATGCTCAACAGTGACTGTGACTTAGACGAAGCTGAATAAGGAACGAATGAATAAATACATGCTAGCAAGTGGGAAGATAATAGTTCCCTTAAATGTTATGTAACTTCAGAATTCCATGAGAAGTAACTAATTATTTAAAACATATATTTGATTTTGAAGACATGAAGTGGTTCTGAACTAACTGATTGAAGTAGACAGACTTAGAAAGGCAGTCATGAGACCCAAATTTAAATTGCATCTAGTTTAAGGGGGAGCTGCCTGGCTCAGTATGAAGAGCACGTGACTCTTGATCTTGGGGTCCTGAGTTCAAGTCCCACGTTGGATATAGAGGTTACTTAAATAAAGAAACTTAAATAAATACATACATAAAAACTTCATCTAGCTTAAATCTAGGGACACCCTAGAAAATGAAGTGTGGTTCTTGCTTCCTCACATCAAAACTGCATTTATTTTAGTAAGTAGTAGAACATGAGATAAAGGAAAAGAAATTATTGCCCCCTACTGGACAACCATTGCATCTAAGTAAGGAAGTCAGACATAACTTTAAACAGGGGAAAGGGAGAGAGAGGATCTTAAGCAGGATCCATGCCCAGTGAAGAGCCTGATGCCGGGCTCGCTCTCACGACCCTGAGATCTCATGACCTGAGCTGAAATCAAGAGTTGGACGCTTAGCCAACTGAGCTACCCAGGCGCCCCAAGGCGTAACGATTTTAAATTGCACTATTTGGCTGGCTTCTGTCATTTAGACTTACCAGCATACGTTTGTTATCTTTCAGTGTGTTTCTATACCCCCTTTTCTTGCCCTAAGAATAAAATCTTTCTAAGTTAAGAGCACCTAAGAGAAGAATTATAAATGAGAAAATGAGAAGGATTTCAAAATACGAAAATAGAGATATTGAACTGATTGCTAAATCTCTTGGATGCCACCATAGGAGGCAACTCTTTTGACTATAAAACT
Organism: Meles meles; assembly: GCF_922984935.1. Taxonomy (NCBI): domain Eukaryota; kingdom Metazoa; phylum Chordata; class Mammalia; order Carnivora; family Mustelidae; genus Meles; species Meles meles. The sequence goes on along the minus strand of NC_060087.1, from coordinate 100,489,449 downwards.
ACACACCCTTAGGAAAACTATTGAGCCTCATGTCATGGCAACAGGTCATAGGGTTCAAGTTTGAAGTTGAGTCTCCTCTGGAGTTGAAGTAATTTTCTCATTCATATCTGGCTACAGCCTTTTATTTTAGTTAACAATAGTTTCTATAGCTGTATGTGTAGGAAATTTGAAATTGTAATAGTCAGGCCTGGGAAATGTCAAAAATAAAATTAAACCAATTAAATATAAAGGGCCCTTTTTCGTGGAAATTTTAAGTAGAGTTGTATGATCTTAGAGAGTCATTAGAATTAGCTTTCCATGGAAGTGTTTACTTCTAGATCTCATTTTAGCTATATCGTCTATAGTATAGATGTGAATGTCATCATAACTCTTTGGATAAAGGGAAATAAATATCATTTTTTAAAAAGATTTTATTTATTTATTTGACAGAGAGATTGAGAGGTATCACAAGCAGGCAGAGAAGCAGACAGAGAGAGAGGGAGAAGTAGGGTCTCTGCTGAGCAGAGAGCACGTTGCGGGGCTCTATCCCAGGACCCTGAGATCGTGACCTGAGCTGGAGGCAGCCGCTTAACTGACTGAGCCACTCAGGTACCCCATAAATATCATTTTTGAAGAAGTAGCATTATTTCATTAATTGTAATCAGAATGGTGAGGAAAATTCATATATTATTCTAAAGGTTTTTCCGTAACTCAGAGTTTTATAATAGCATACTCATTTCTGAAACAATGCAGAATATGGCAAATGTTGCCTTTCCTTAATTGACATGCCTTTTGAGATTGGGTATATAATGTGGTTATTATTGAAAAGTTTTTCAATCGTCATAGATAAGCATTATTAGAAATTGTTTACTCTTATTAAAATAGTTCAGGATTAAAAAAATTACAATTATCAGAGAAAGACAACTATCATATGTTCACCCTGATATGAGGACGTGGAGATGCAACATGGGGGGTTTGGGGATAGGAAAAGAAAAAATGAAAGAAGATGGGATCGGGAGGGAGACAAACCATAAGAGACTCATAATCTCACAAAACAGGCTGAGGGTTGCTGGGGGGAGGGGGGTCGGGAGAGGGGGGTGGGGTTATGGACATGGGGGAGGGTATGTGCTATGGTGAGTGCTGTGAAGTGTGTAAACCTGGCGATTCACAGACCTGTACCCCTGGGGATAAAAATACATTATATGTTTATAAAAAATTTAAAAAGTTAATTTAAAAAATTACGATTATAATATTACTTATTACCTTGTTTTCATGCATTTCCTATAGTTTTGCTTCTGTATGTGATGCCAAAAGAAGAGAACGTAGTGAAACTATTTAAAAAACTCTATATGAATGTGTTTTTTAGCAGGAGGGCCATATTCTTTTTGTTTGAAGATTTTATTTTTAAGTCATCTCTACACAAAACATGGGGCCCGAACTCACAACCCCAAGATCAAGAGTTGCATGCTACACCACCTGAGCTAGCTAGATGCCCCAGGAGAGCCATATTCTTAACTTTTCTTTCAGTAACACTATAGATTAAAAAAAAAAATTAAGTCAGCTCTACACCCAACGTGGGGCCTGAGCTCTTGGCTCTGAGATCGAGAGTCGCGTGCTCCACCGACTGAGCCGGCCGGGCCCCCCAAAACTGTACATTGTTAATGGCTTTTTATTTTGACAAGTTGCAGGTTTAATGTACAAACACGTCAGGAAAATCTAATGATGGTTTGGCTGTTTTGTTTACCCATGGTAATTTAAGGAGATACTTAGGAATTAGCTGAAAAACAGCTAAATAGATACATTATCATTATTTGAGACAAGAGCAAGGATTTTTCATTAGAGCAATCCACCATCCCTATAAGTGATGTGTTTACTTCATTCTTAAAAAAGCTTATATTCTGGGTGATTTTCTTTAACATATACTTATTTTCAACGAGATAATTTTTCTTTCATTTTAAGGAATTCATAGCCTAAAATTATCCAGTTAACAAATGAATATTCTTTTTACCTGTACTCTGCTTTTTAGTCCTAGCAGAATTGATAACACTTAAAAATCCTTCCGGGATATATCCTGGCTTCGATACCCAGCCCAGGTCTTGCTTAATCGCCGCTCTGCTTATAAACTTCTCTTTCAGTTTACCCAGCAAATATTTCTAGAGTGCCTTCCAGTATGCTGGGAGTGGTGCTCAGTTAGGAAGATACAAAGGTTCAGGGATTCCTTCTTGCAGGAGGTGCGGGAATTTGGGAAGAGGGTCTCAGGCAGATGAAGTCCCAGGGCCGGAACACAGGGCATGTTAAGCATGGCCTCTTACTGAGGCACTAGATCCTAGATACTCCCTCTCTTGGTTGCTTTTTTCAAACAGGTTGATAACTGTAATAGAAAATCAGCTATTCAAATACTATACATTTAAAAATCATTGTTTTCTACCGCCGCCACTCCCGACACATACAGACACTCTGGTTTGGAGTTTAAGGCAGTTTTTTCATTTGTTTGAGAGAGAGAGAATGGGCACCCGCATGAAGGGACGGGAGGAGGAGCAGAGGGAGAGGGAGAGAGAGAGAGACTCTTAGACAGGCTTCACACCCAGCATGGAGCCCAATGCAGGGCTCACTCTCATGACCCTAAGAAAAATAAAGAATTGGGCATTGAGCCCACTGAGCCACCCAGGCCCTCCTAAGGCAGTTTTGAATCTATGGGAATACTTAAGGATTAATTTAGTTGGTGCATGTCAAGAGTTGTATAAAGACCTACTTGGGTGTGTGGATTTGGAAATCATATACAAATGAGGCACCCATATACAAATATCACAAATGATAGCCAAGAACAACAACAACAAAAAAGCCTACAGATTCTACTAGAGTGTAGATACTTCCAGAAAAGAAAAGAAAGGAAAGGCAAGAACTCATAAATGTCTCATTCAGTGCTAATCCTGTTTTCAGCTGTCATGGGAGAGTAATGGTAGTGAGAAGCTGCGGGTCATTGGTCCCCCAACAGCTAGACCTTCCTTGTCACCTGCTCAGTCCCCTGGATTTGCTTTCCTATCCCAACTCCTGTCTTAGCCCCAAAACCTCATCCATCTGACCCCCAATTACAAAAGTTGCCACATTCTGAAACCAGTCCCGTTCTGGCTCTTCTTTCTTCTTCCATCCCATCATTCCCCTCCTTTCCTTTTCCGTTTTCTCCTTTTGTCACTTTTCCTATTGTTTCCCGGCTTGCCAGCCTACCAGCACCGCTTATTGCTGTTCTATGCCTCCTACCCCAAAACTCAGTATCCTTCCTCCCTTTTGGAAATGTTAGAGGTGGGAAGCGTGCTTCCCTTCGCTTCACTCCTGCCAGCATGGAGAAGTTCCATACGCGTGTACACACACATGTGCCCGAGTGTGTGCCTGCACAGTTGTGTTTGTGTACTTGTTGGTAATGTGAAGAACATAAGTACTATATTAATCCAAGACAGAGCCCTCGAAATCCTTCGTGGAACTCGAAGGAACTCTGCTAACGAAATTGACATGTGAGAAGGGTACTTATAAAAGATGAAATCATGACTTTCCAATGTAGTCATCTTTGAGAGACATCTGGGATTTTTTTCCATTCTGATGTTAGCAAGGCTACATATTTGAGTATCTAGTAAAAAATTTTTAATGTCATTGATGTTCAGTTTCCCGAAACAAAAGAAGGAGATGTACACGTGCATGCATACACATACACACACACTTGTAGCCATTCATGTGAACGGTTCTGTTTTTTGTTAATAAGGAGCCCTGAATGTATTAAGAATTTTGCTCTGTTGTGCCCAAGTCCAGTTTTTGCGTGTTTAAAAAGGTTTAACAGCCCTACCTGGTCGCCATCCAAATACTCTTACTGATTGGTAAAACGTAACAGAGGACACAATTTGGCTGATCTATGGTCTTGTCCAAGCAACACGAATGACACGGATATCCCAGATTAGTCTGAGAAGACATCGTCGGGACCAAAGAGAAGATTACACAGTGCCCGCTCACACAAACTGTGCTCAATGCTGTCAGTGTCTAGTTGTACCTACCACAGATTTCACCAAAACTTGCAAGAAGAAGGCAGGTCAGTTCTTAGGGAATATCAGGAAAATAGAGAGAGATCGGATAGGTGACATATCAGTTCGTTTGTGGAGTGTGGTGGGACGAAAGAACGTCCCTGCCAGCCAGTGAGTGAGATTTTCCTGTAAAGTTACTTAGAAATATTTGTTTAGAAAAAAAATTCCCACTCCTAGCTATGTATTTTACTTCTCTCCCATACTGTGACTGGCTTAATTCTTACTTACCTTTTTCTCCCTCATCATTCTTCAACACCTTCTAGAATGAAGATTTTGCAAATGGTCTGCACACACTTTTGTATTGTGGGTGTTTGTCTCCCACTTCTATCTTTGAGCATACATATCATGGAAGAAATAACTAGTTCTTGGGAATTCTTGTTTCTTTAGAATACATGGAGGTACTTACAGAATGTGGTTCGCATCACAAAGAAACACATGTCTTCGGGAAAGGTCTTATAGAGAAGGAGGGACAGGAGGGATTCTAGAATGGGAGTCCCAGACTAGCAGATGGGAACCTCATTCCTAGTATCAGCCATGCTGGTAGCTAACATGGTGACATTGGACATGTTCATATCTCCGGGCTTCAGGTCTTTCATCTGTACCATGAGGGTACTGAACAAGATGATTTGTAAGAATTCTAAAAATTATAAAATATCTCCTCTTTCAGGCGCCTGGGTGGCTCAGTTGGTTAAGCGACTGCCTTCAGCTCAGGTCAGAATCCTGGAGTCCCAGGATTGAGTTCCACATTGGGCTCCCTGGTTGGCAGGGAGTCTGCTTCTCCCTCTGACTTTCCCCCTGTCATGCGTTCTCTCTCTCTCTCTCGTTCTCTCCCTCTTAAATAAATAAAATCTTAAAAAAAAAAATGTATCTCCTCTTTCTATGTTGGGAACCAGGGAATTCTGCATTGTAAGATTTGGCCAAGAATCCCTCTTTTTGTGGCCTTGGCCAAGTCCCAGCATTGTCCTTTGTTTAGGACATGTCTGCAGTACGCATTTCACAGGTATTTTCAAGTGATTAGTTAATGTTCTTCAAATGCTTTGAAGCTTTTGTGTATGTTGTCTTTCTGTCTGCTTTCATGCAGTGGTCCCTAATAGAAACCAAGCATTCTGTAAATGAAATCAGCATTCCTTGTAAAGTCAACGAGGGTTTTTGACATTTCCCAGTCTAAATATGAAAGCAGTGGGACACTGAGCCTGCATAAAATTCTATTTAAAATACACATTTAATCGTTTTCTCCCTTTCACTCTGGAGGAGAACACATTTTCAGTTCCAGAATGTAATGGTAATTACGCTCGATAGTTGCTACTGGAGTTGCCATCAGGGTAGTAAAATCTGATCAATTTGGACCCCTCTAATTTGTAACTGGGGTGATTTTACCTGGCTGAAGTTTATTTCTAAACAATGTATGAAGAACATTGTTGTTAAGCAAATTAATAATGTAAAGTAGATCTGGTGGACCGTATTTCTACTTAAAGGAATTATTTTTAAAGCCTTTGGCATGTTAGTTGTTTGCTCATGAGAGCTAATTAAAAATGATTCCTAGCAATTTATTAGAGCAGGAGAACTGAATAGAAATAAATGTTCATCATTGGATGTAAGCTTTTAGGGTTTGGGTGTCTTTACCAGTGCTGAGTGTGGTGTGGAGGGAAAACAGTCTTGTTTCCTTTTCACTTTAGGCAAATATGACAATTGTCAGAGGGCCCCCAAAACAGGTTGGTGCTATTGGTTGATTTCTTTGGAGCCTGAGGTTAGATAAAGTTTATGTGGGTCTTTTGAATAAGTTGTTTGCAAAGAAGAATAACTGGAGAAGCTTTGCAATGAAGTGATCTTCGCCTGTTTGTGGGGGTTACCCCCTTGTTTTGAGAACTCCACATTTGCCCTATATCCCACTCATAAATGTTGAGTTGACTTCATAGACTGCTCACAATGCTTTACTAACCATGTTTTTATGTAGTTTTGGGGGGGTCTTTGTTCTCAGAAGTTGTATTTGCAATTACTACTTTATAATATTTTCATAAGCTGGAAAGGTGGTTGAATTTCCTTTCCAAAACATCACCTCTTTGCTACATATAGCTAGTTTGTAACTGTTTTACGTTTTATATTTGTAACTGAGAATGCTTTACATTTTTGGAATGGGACATTCCAAACTTGCTTGATGAGTGTGTGTGCGCGCATGTATGTGTGTGTGTTTTGTTCGGAGGCTTTCCAACAAGTTGGAACTGCTGGTTGTTGAACCTGGGACCTTTTTGCTCCGTACCTATTAAGCATTATTACAGAAAGCCTTGTAATGTAAAATATTGACTATGACTTACTTGTATTAGTGGGTTTTTTTTTTTTTACCTCTTAAATGTATTTTTCTCTTTAAAGTGTTGATAAATACTCCTTTCTCTGATTTCTTTGAAGAATTTTATGAGACAGTTCTGTGTGTGGCTACTAAAAAGAGAAATACAATTTAACTTTTTATGTTGCTTGCCTGGGTTTTTTGAGAGTGCTTGCGTATGGTTGACTGAATACAAATTATTTGTGAGTTAGTGATGGCTGACATCTACCTACTATTTAATGAAGTTTATGCGTTACTGGTCCATCTTTCAGAATAAGCTTTCTCTCCATAGATGTGTGTATGCATGTGGTGTGTGTATATACTGCATATACATGTATGGGTGGCCGACATAGGAAAATACTCTTCGCTTGAATATTGATGTGTATCTTCAAGGAAGGTCTTTGTAATTACCTCGAGCTCATTTCACACTGCATTTCTGGTATATTCAATTCTCTATTGTGGAATTTTTGAAGGTGGTTTCTTCCTATGGTAACATCCATCTGTGCTTTTTGAATACAAATGAGAAACCTCTTAAGTGACTAAGTCTCAGTCTTTTTAAAAACTAGGAATAATTTGGAGGGAGTATCCGAAAGCCAGCCACTGAAGTTAGAAGCACAAGTTTATTGTTTGCACATGGACCTGAAAGTAAATACGAGCTGTTTGTCACTGCGGTGCTTTTTTTTTTTTTTTTTTTCCCTTGTTAAAGATAGTGGCTTCTGTGTTGAGGACGTTCTGCTTTTACTAAGCTCGCACTGGTGAAGGCAGGATAATTCTGTTTTTAGGCAGAGGTAGAAGGGTGTGCTATGAAGGTAGATGCTTAGTGATGGCGACTTGCCTGACATCAGCCCGTAAATAAAGGAGTCCGGCATAATACCAGCCTCTCCTATTCTCACTACTTAGAATTGCGTAGGAAATGTGTGACTTTGGCGCTTTAAAGAGAAACTTACAATAGCCAGCCACTTTCAGGGCACTTGCAAGGCTGTTTTCTGGCAGTATTTTAAAATGATACGGATGAACCATGTATTTGCCAGGGCTTTCATGAAATACCTCAAGTTGCCTTTGACGGCAGCTTGAATATTTCAATCTCCTTGTCAGTCACTAACCCCTAGAGGTTACGGGACCCGCCGCTGAGCTTTGGAATGGTCCCTGCTGGACACCTGCTTGGCCAGCAGCATTGGTCTCTCCTCTAGGCAATTTGTGAGCTGTTTGGGGGTGGGGGGAGGAGGAGGGAGAGGAGCCGAACGGGAGGGGAAAGGGGGAGAGAAGAAGGGGAGGGCAGCATTGAATTAGATTGTTGATAGCGTCCCTCCGAGGACTGCTATTAAGAGCACGCTACTCTGTACTTCTCCGCTGCAGAAGACAGAGTGATATTCGTGTTACCACGGCATGTTGTAAATGGATGAGATTCTGCTCATCCCGGCTCGGAGATAAGAATAGGGAAAGGAGAGCAACTTGAATCAGAAGCCACTAGAAGAGCGTGCAGAGTTCTGCAGCAGTTTATGCTTGTTCTTACATTTTGCCTTCTTCTAACTGGAAAACAGAGAGACTGGCATTTTTCTAAACGGGCTTTTCCCATAATGGCATTCTTGTATTGTGTGGCCGGAGCTCGCGCGGGAGGCGAGCAGGCTGCCGAATTTAGTCACTGATCTCTATTAGCTGTGGCCTAAGGCTATGCTGAGGTTTATATCCCATTTGTATTGTTGCAGCTCGAAAGAAGAATGTTCAGAGGATGACAAGTGTATTCTGAGTAGGTATGTTGTTTCATTTTCATATGAAACCCATCTATTTTTTTTTTTCCTTCTACTATTGGTCAGAAATCAGGTTAATAGGTGCAGAATCGAGTACAGCGCTGCAGTATCCCTGTTAAGGTAGAACAATGGTAATGCCAGCTAAAACCGACGACAACAACAACAAAATAAAACCCCAGCCGCTTTTATTAAATAAAGCTGCATTGTGTGGTCTGCATGGTGCAGTCTTTAAAAAAAAATTTAAAAAAAATATATGTGTATATATATACTGCAGTCAACGCTTTCCTAAAGAGGTGGCACTATTGTTGAGTTAGAACGATAGAATCCTCATATTGCTTTAGGGGACAGGAGGATTTAAAGGAGGTACCTTGCAGCCCTATTTTGCAGATCGGAGGCTTCGGTGTTAAGGGCACGGGCAGATGGCTCGCTTGTTCTCTGCAGTCGCTCACTGCTGTGTCGGGACAGTGTGGAATGGAAGTCCTAGTTGGTAGTCTGTTATGGAAACGCTGTTTACTGTTATTGTAGTACCGTGGTGACAACATGCCATTGAAATGGAAAACGAGCTCTCCTGCTATCTGGAAATTCCCAGTTCCTGTGCTTAAAACATCCAGGTCAACTCCACTTTCTCCAGCATACATGTAAGTGAGAGAAAAGAGGATATTAAAGTGGGGTTTCATTCCTGAATCAACCTTGTGGCAAACGGGGGTAAAAAAAAAAAATCCTGAACAGCAACATCCCCAAACCCACAAATGTAAAAAATCTCAAGCTGGTTTATAAAGAAATATATTGGCATGCCCACGTTTTACCTTCTGTTGCTTGTCCTAGGAGTTGATGTTTATTTTCATTTAATGTGCTTAATGGTCATCGGACTACTAATGTACAAGTCTAAAGGTATACCTAAGGAATTGCCTAAGGATAGACTTTCATGTTTTATGCCGGTTGGGTTTTGTTTCGAATTTTTGTACAGCTGAAATATTTAAGATGACTTCTTTTGTATAGTGGCACAAAACACTGCTGGTGAAGGGAAATGCTCTCTATAATTTTTGGTTCAATTGGAAACATTCAGAGTTAACACATTGATCAGAAAATGAGCCTTGTAACTAGGACTTTTATACTTGTGGATGAATATTAATAAGTTCAATGTTCTATCTTTCCCAGTTTTATAATTTCGGTTCTGAAGTTTAAGTTCAAATTTGTGCAAGTTCTAGTTCTGTCAATAGTTATGTACATACATAGAGTTGAAAAGTATGGTCTACAAATGCCTGTTTTAGAAATTTATTTTAAGTAAATATATACTAAAATATATTGGGAAGTCTTACTAGAATTTTTTAAAATCTGAGTTTTTAAATTTGCAAACTGTTGCCTTAGAAACAAAATCCAGGCGATATAATGAAATCTTCTTTTAAAATACTGTCTGTGATCCTTTTTTTCCCCCTTTTCGGTAGGGGAAGGAGTAAGGGAAAGCTGGACTTTTTTATTTTTTATTTTTTAAATATTAGCATAAGAAAAGCTTTTTGGAGTAGAAGCCTGTTCTAACTGTATTTCCTTTACAATATTTTTCAGTTGGAAAGCTATGGAAAATTCTTCCTGCTTTAGGTTAATTATGTGTTTAGAAAGCCGGTGAGTTGCCATTTTATTGGTTTTTGTTTTATATGAGGTTCAGAAGCACGGTGGTGTCGTATCTGGTTCTTTGAAAGGCTTTCAGCTGCTGAGGAACTGTACTGGTGCTCTCAGTCCAAAGGAAACGATTCCCTAGAAAGCGTTGAAAGATGAGGACATTTTAGAGTGAAATTCTGACATCATGTCGTTTTCAGATTATTTTTTATGTTCTTCCTTAGAAATGCTTCAGGTGATTTTATCTGTTTGCTTGTTTGACTTTTCCCATAGAGTTAAAATTTTAAGTTAGATTTGTGAAAGAAAGGGGAAAAAAAGATCAGCTATATTTGTTTCTCAAAAGCTGAATTTGTCAAAAGCACAAATTAATGGAGGCGACAAGTTAATTGAGGTGACAAGTTAATGGAGCTTCTTCAAATCATTTGAGAAAATGTGATGTGCCTGTTGACTTTATGAATCCTAGCTGGTGAGAAATGAGCAAAGATTTACCAAAAGCAACTTCATTGTAAAAACAAAATAAAACATATGCCCTCCCAAACTTGAAATCAGTGGGGTACAATTAATAATGGCTATTAATGAGTCTGGTGTTCCTCCTATATTTCACCATACAGAGGATCCAAACTGTATCTCCTACTGTGGCTAGATTTTTAGAGATGCTTTAAAAAAATGTATATTGTATTAATTCATACTGGCCACAGGCTCAGGTACAGCTTAATGCAGCATCTGTAATGAATCACTTTCTTCCTTTTAAGTACTCGCCTCTTTGACCTGATGATGTGAGTGAATTGATTTAGGTGGTGGAAGCTGGAAAATACCACACATCTTGCATGTTGATGTTGATTGCTGATGTTGAGCTAGAATGGGAAAGTGCATTTGATGGGCTAGTGTTAGGTTACACCATTTTGACATTGTCACAGTCTAAGTTATTAAATTGGCCTTAACTTATTTTTCTTTATAAACAAATTAATACAGCGTTTTAAATATCATGTCAATATACTCAGGGAAAATATGTTAAGTATAGGAAAAGACTGGCTTAGGGAGTGTAAGTCTGGTTTCTAAAATACATTGCTTAGTTTTTGACTGTTTCAGGTTGGAGTTCATTGCCTTACTTGGCCAGAAATAAAAATACCAGACCTTCTTTATATTCCACAACACTTCTGCACACAAAATGATACCTAAGTTGAGTGTAATTTTACTTTCAAAAATCACAAAGACTAAGTTAGAAAACTGGGTCAAGTAATGTTACGTTTGCTCTCACAGTTGTTCGGTTAAATAGTTATTTGTGTCTTTGGGTCTAGAGTCTTTGCCTTGAAATGGAATAGTTTAATTCTGACTTTTTGGCCAGTTGTGATATTTTAGAGTTGATCCATGAAATTATATTTAACCCTTTACAGTATTATCTGGAATACAGAATTCTGGACAGTTCCAAGAAACACCTTTTTGTATGTTTTCTTGAGTTGCATCAGTATTGGTTTGTAGTGTTGTATTAATATTTATCGTGGTTTGTCAAATAACACATTCCATGGTTTTCATCAAGGATTTGGGTCATTTTTCAAAGAATGAAATGTCAATAAAAATCTTTGAGGCTATAGTAAAAATGTGCTGTAGCAATTGAGCAAATATGGAAAAAATATAAAGGCTCCTTGTGGTCTCGTTCTCAGCCCAAGGTAGATGACGCTTAGGTGTGTAGTGCTTGCTACTCCCGTGAAAGGGACAACAGACAATGTTTCACTTACTGCCAGCATTGAACAGAAAGGCGATTTTGCCCTTGTGGATTTCAAATCCAAGTTTGCCTTCTTTCTTGTGGAAAGCTTGAATGAGAGGCTCAACCTGTCCATATATTCAAGACTGATCGATGATGGGGACAACGTCGATGGCGATATCAAGGAGAATCGTCTCTTCTATAGCATAAACGCTCTTCGTTCTTTGAGTTGTGTTAGCCTCTGATTCAGGACTAGTGGGAGTACCCTAAAGACAAAAGATGGAGGAAAAAATCCTTTGGCCTTCAGGCTACCAAATGCCTAGTCTTTACTGGTTAGATGGAGCCTTCCTTCAGCTTCCGTTTGGAACCCTTGCAAGGTGGTGTGCCATCCATCCGGATTTCTGAAGGGACCGTCTTACTAGAAACCCAAGTGACGTGTTTGTGTTACACTCTGTTCCACAGTAGGTTGAAGTTCAGCCTTAGCCTGAGGGAGGATCTCCTGGTCAGTGCAAACTGAATTAGTAAAGACTCCCTTCCTGACAGGTGTGAACCCTATAAATTAACCTATCATTTTGCCTAAATTAATAAAACTGAAAGGGCAGTCACATCTAAGTGGTTTTCTGGTGTTTTGGTATTCAATGTTTTAAAACAGCAAATGGTTCCTTTAGGCTACTGTTAGAGGGTTAATGTATTGTTAGTTTCTAAGGGCAGCTGAAATAGAACAGGATTAGCATTAGCAATCCTTTTATCTTTTTTCACAAGCTGTAAGTTTTGATAACAATGGTGTGGCACTAAAGAGGAAGACAATGGGTAGGAATTAAGCAGTGCAATGTAACAGGGAATTTTCTAGCGAGCCACATGCAGTGGGGTGTTTTCATTTGAAATTTTACCTTTCTCAAGCTAAAAGACAGTGAGGGCAGAATGAGTGTTAGACCTGTGCACCTTAAGCTAACATATTTGGCTTTGGTCAGCTTCCTGTTTACGGTTATTTTGTTTAATATGTAAAATAGAGTTTGTAGTAAATATCAATAGAACAGTACTTTATAGCAATTGTTTTCTATCATTGCATCATTAAAATTCAGTCTCTAGATTTCCTGAGGAAAGACTGCGCAGCCTGTATAAGCATCCTTCGTTTATGGGTGATTCAAAAAAAGAGAATTAAAACAGGCATTTTCAAAATTTGACATGTCTTCCGTTCGACTGTCTTTTGTTCTTATTTAATGATTATAATAAAACCTCGTGGTTTTAGAAGTCATGTTTTATTTGGCAAAATACTTCTTAAATTGATCATCTCAAATTAGAAAAGAATATATGTAACTCCTTTCACAGTTACCACATACATAAACTTTTATTTGTCTGCTTAATTTGTTTTTACTAAATGCTCACTCTAACAAAATTACGTGGAGAAATAACATAAACATCGCCTAAGAACCATTTAGTATGAGTGTGTAACTTCGGTGGCTGTCCTTGGGGAATTTCTATTGTCTGAGCCTACAGAAGGGCTAGCTTAACACACATTAATGGAAAACCCTAGAGCTAAAGATGACCTTAGAGGTCATTAGAGAATCTAAACCCCCTTTAAAGCAGGCATCCTTTCTGCGTCACCTCTGAAAGATGGTAAGAAACATTCTCCTTGATCACCATCAATGACAGATAGCTCATTACCTCACCAAGGCAGCACCTCTCACACGTGGACAGCTCTTCCGTGCGCTGAGCAAAATCTTTCCTAAATCTTTTATCTCCAGATCCTCGTGTAGCCTTTTGGACCTGGATAGAAAAAATCTTTCATTTCTGTACTACCTACAAGCCTGGATATCTCTTTCTTTAACCCTTGCTTATATGACATCTTTTCCAGACCCTTCGCTCTGCTGGTTGTCCTCACCTGGCCCGCTTTTTTCATGTTAATCTTTATACCAGAGATTACATCCCAATGCAGCGCTCCCTGTGTGGTCTGAATAGAAGACACCTTTCTCCTTTTATACAGACCTTCTGCTTGTCTGACTGAGATTGTATCATTTTTAATCACAGGATCCACACTGTTCCGTAGTGAATTCCGAATTGACAAACTTCCTCTCCAGAGGTTCATGAATGGGTGGCTTGCTCCTCCTAGTCCGTGTGGATTCTCTTTGCTACTTCAGAATTTTTAGTCAGGGGAAGCCTGCCTGCCATGTGCAAAGGGAGTTAGAATCTTGTCTTTGAGCCAATTGTGTGTGTGTTTTAAAAAATCACTTGAAACCATTTAATGTTACTCTAGAATATTGCACAAAAGAAACTTACAAGCCAGAAAGCTAGCATTTCTGATGCTTTCAGAGATTTCCAAGAATTTTCCTTGTCAAGCACTTCTCTGGATGCATTGTTTCTTTTTTCTACTTCAATGGGACTTCCAGGTACCCCTCAAAACACTTGCCTCATAGGGAAGTGGCAGAAATGCAAATCTCTTGGAGCCTCACGGGAAGTCTGGAGTTAACTAAGAATTCTGAGGATTCCAGACATTCTGCTTGAAAGTTAGACTATTTAGATGAGAAGCCAAGTTGGGCCAAGTTGGGGGGAGGGGAAAGAAAGAAGTAAGAGGCAAGAATTTGTGTTAATGACTTTACCTTGTGGTTAAGGCCAAGAATTATAAACACTATGCCTGATGATATTTTAAATTGAAATGGCAGCCCCCAGGAATTGCTTTATTTCCTCAAGACCGTGAGAAAAAGCTGGTGTCAGTGTATGATTCTTGGGGAATCAGTACCTAAAGAAATTGCTGAGCAACCCATTTTTGAAAGTGCTCAGCTCTTTTCCACTCACCTTGTATACTGACTTTGTAATATTTAGAATCACTCACTACTGTTATGGGCCTGGCGTAACTCTGCTGGGCATTAGGGGTGTAGTCCTCGCCGTCACTCAAAGTTACTGTCTTTCTGTCCCATCTTCACTCACGAACAATTAAATTGCTTCATGTATTTTACTGATATGAAAATTCTGATCCAAGATAATCAGGTTAATTTTTCTTTACTGTACTATCAGTATTGATAATGGATTTAACAGAAAATGAAAACACGGGGCACCTGGGTGGCTCAATGGGTTAAAGCCTCTGCCTTCGGCTCAGGTCGTGATCTCGGGGTCCTAGGATGGAGCCCTGAATCGGGCTCTCTGCTCAGCAGGGAGCCTGCTTCCTCCTCTCTCTCTCTGCCTGCCTCTCTGCCTACTTGTGATCTCTGTCAAATAAATAAATAAAATCTTAAAAAAAAAAGAAAATGAAAACACTATAGAAGAGAAATGTGTCTGAGCTAAATATGAAGACCTGAACTGAAAAGAGATACCAGGTTTTTAAAAAATTTTCTTTTAAAGATTTTAATTTTAAGTAACTTGTACACCAAATGTGGGGCTCAAACTTACTTACAGACCTGAGATCAAGCGTGGCATGCTCTGCTGATCGAGCCAGCTAGGTGCCCCAAAAATAAATACCAGATTTTTTAAAATTTTATTTGTATTATGTTATGTAAGTATGATATAGTGCCTCATTAGTTTTTGATGTAGCGTTCCATGAAGATACCAGACTTTAATGTGCATGGCATGTAGAATGGAAAGTGAACCAATTTATGTTTGAACTTGATAGTAACCTTTTTAAACAAGTGGAACAGAGTATCATCCTGTAAGTTGGATGGGGCATAGGTGCTTTCTAGGGCACAAGTGTACATATCTTACGTTTCAAGCAGCAATAATTTGATCCCAGTCTTTAGGTTGTCATCTTAGTGAAAAATAAAACTATATTTTGTTTTCAGTTAGAGTAAAATATTTTCACTGGTGTGACTTCCCATGATGAGGATGTATGTTGCTTTCATCCAATGCTGCCTCATTTATGGTATGCTACGGTAAGAGGATCTCTACCTTGTTGGAGAGTATGTCTTGGGATATGGTTCAAATAGTGAAAAGCAATAATTTATTCTTCCCTAAGAAAAAGGTCAATAAAAACAACTTTCGGGACTCCAGGAGCTTAGAAACTTGAATCTAGCCTGTAAGACCAATATTATACATATCACGTGAAATGTATTTGTTTGCAATTTTTAAGAACTGTCCTGGTTTAACAGAGCTAAATCTAATAAAGTTTGCTGAGTGCTCCTATAAAAACACTAAGCACTTTGCAGTCTGTCTCCCAAACACTATCTGAGGAAGTCTTCTCTGTTTTACACCCGGGCACAGTGGTTCAGAGAGGTTCGCTTGCTCAGTGTCACGCTCCACGGAAGAGGCGAAGTGAGAATTCAAATGCAGGTCCGCTTCATTTCAAAGCTCTGAACTTCTCTGATGCCGTTTTGTTTTTGTCGACTTTACTACTTTCATGCCAGCTGTTAATTAGATAATATCTCACTAGGGTCAGAAGAACAAGGAAGTAAGATAGATGAGGTAAGCTGTTTTGAATTGGGTAGTGGCTTAAGGAGAGGTGAGCTTTCCTTGACTATACTGGCAAGTGGTGAAGTTGTAGGAAAATGTTGGGGCAGTTATCTTTCCTTTGCTGATCAAGGTATCAGGATTCACTTCACCTTTCCCTGTTTCTCTCATTTTTTTTTAAAGATTTTATTTATTTATTTGACAGAGAGAGAGCACAAGTAGGCAGAGAGGCAGGCAGAGATGAAGGAGAAGCAGGCTCCCTGTTGAGGAGAGAGCGGGATGTGGATACAGGGCTTGATCCCAGGACCCTGGGGTCATGACCTGAGCCCAAGGCAGCCGCTTAACTGACTGAGCCACCAAGGCGCCCCTGTTTCCTATTTCTCTTGAAGCACCATTCTACCTTTATTGACTCCCCACGTCCTCTCTCACCCACCGTGGTAATCAGCCACCGTGGACAGTGCTCTAGCTTTTAGGCTCTTTTTAGTGCTTTCCTAGGGTACTCCCTGGGCTGTGTGCTTAGTATTTTCTGATAGACATTATTGTCCCGTTGCTTAATTGCACACAAGCACTCAAAAAGAAGTCTGTATGAGTTTTCTTGCTGTCATATTAAATCACTGCAAATTCATGGCTTAAAACCTCACTAATTTATTATCTTACAGTTTTTTAGCTCAGAAGTCTGGTATGGGTCTCCCTGGGTTAAAATCAAGTTGACAGCAAGGCTGTGTTCACATGGGAGACTCCAGGGGAGAACCCGTTCCCCACTTATTGGGGGTCACTGACACAGCTCAGTTCTTCACCATTGTAGGACCACCAAGGGTCCTGTTTTCTTGCTGACTGGGAGCTGAGAGTTGATCTCAGCTTCTACAGATGGCCTGCATGTCTCGGCTTGTGACTCCTTTCTTCCGTCTTTAACACTAACAATGGCCAAACTCCTTTTTACATGAATCTTCTTCTGACCCACTCTTCTGCCTTCCTCTTCTACTTCTGAGGACTCACGTGACTAGACTGGGCCTGCCTGGAGAATACAGGAGGGGTTCCCCAAATTGTGCATTTTTATTTCTAGCCAAATTTGTTAATTTCTGCAGCAGAGGCTTTGCTCTTGAAAATTCTAATAATTCAGACATAACTAGGCAGTTCTCAAACTCTGAAGTGATGATTTCCTGGAAATCATACTAAAAAGTAGAATTCTGCAGGCATGGCTTTACGATCTGGGATTCTGTTGAAAGTATCATGAAAACCAGTTCTACTGTTAGAAGTGGTATTGTGCTCCCAAGTCCTCTAAAATAAGCGCAAAGGTATACATCAAATGTGCAAGTATACACAAACACGTAAAATGCAGATGTGGGTTCAAACTAAGATGCTAATCATTTCAAACTTTATTATTGATTTGGCATCTTAAAATGCAGGCTATTTCTGAGATGATTTGCATGGTCCAAGTCTCCTTTTAAAAGCTAATAAGCATTAGTGCCACCTTTTTTTTCCAAAAAGATTTTCTTTATTTACTTGAGAGAGTGTATGTTGGGGGAGGAGCAGAAGGGGAGAGAGAAAATCTCAAGCAGATTCTGTGCTGCACAGAGCCCATTGTGGTACTCATGACCCTGAGATCACGACCTGAGCCGAAACTAAGAGTCAGATGCTTAACCAACTGAGCCACCCAGTCTCCATCTTTGGAATAAAATCATAGAAATCATAGAATTTGTTTTCTTAAGAAGGTTATATGTAACAGGCAGATACATTCGGAATTACTCGGTTGATATTAGAGCTGTCTAAAATGAGTGCGTCGTACAAGTTGGTTGATGTTGTGTTTTATTGTACTGATGAATTAAAGAAAACATTTCAAAGGACTCTGCATTCCTTTCCGCTTTCTCAAAACATTTTCATTTTATTTGGAGCACTATTCAGAATCAGATAAAACATGAAGGCTACAAGAAAGTCATATTTAACAACTACAAGGTCCTCACATGTCTTGGAATGTCATATACATAATATAAGCTGGGGAGGACCTTCAACAAATCTTAAAAAGATACTACAAAATGACCTGGCATGGGGTCCTTGGGGCTCATTCCGTTAAGCCTCCAACTCTTGATCTCAGCTCAGGTCTCAATCCTGGGGTCCTGAGTTCAAGCCTCATGATCAAGCTCCATGCCCAGCCTGGAACCTGCTTTAAAAAAATTAGCTGGTGATGGCATACAATTATATACTGTTGCCATGCTCATGCCCTTTAGTGTGTAGTGCAGAGGAAAACACTGAAATCTGGATGTTACTTTGTTAACACCTGTGAAATAGGAACAGTGAAAGCACAAATGAGGACTGTCTATGCCACTCGGCTGTTGAGCATTAAACTGGATTCTCCTGCAAGTCATTCTGGCCAGTAAAGTGCCATTATTTTTTTCAGAGAGAGAGAGAGAGAGAGAGTGAGTGAGCACTCATGCACATTAGCACGAGTGGGGGAGGGGAGGGGCAGAGGGAGAAGCAGCCTTCCAGCTGAGCTGGCAGCCCGATGAGGGTCTTGATCCCAGGACCCTGGGATCATGACTTGAGCCGAAGGCAGACACTTAACTGAGCCACCCAGGTGCCCCAAAAGTGCCATTTCTAAACTTGGGGCTGAGTATGGGAATGTTCTGGACTCAGAAGTGGGTATTTTTAATTTTCTGGACACTGTTTCCTTTCTATTATGGAAGGTATAGGGGCTTGACTGAATTTTTTGTTTAAAAGACTTGAGCACTTACTATATTTTACAGCACTAACATTTGAGAAGGAAACATCATGAGAATGATAGGTTGTAGGTCAAGTTCTGTTGGGTGTTCGTGGGCTACTGGACTATGTTAGTGCTTATGCCATATGTCTGTCCCTTCTCTCTCCCCCTTTTTCCTTCCCACATTGAAGTCTCTCATTGCCACGTATTCTTAGAAATTCTAAATTACCTTTTCTTTCCCCTACAGCTTGCCCTGTAACATCTTCTATGTTCACGTTTTGTTTCTCTAGTTTCAAAAATACTTTCCTTGCACTCATCAGTGGGATAAGACCTTGCCATCTTAAAAATAACATACTTTAAAAAAAGACTGCGCCTGGCTGGCTCAGTCGGTATAGAACATGTGGGTCTTGATCTTGGGGTCATGAGTTCAAGTCCTACGTTGGGTGTAGAGCTTACTTAAAAAAAAAAAAAAGAACATAATTATCATATTCAGTGAGCGTTCTCTGATTCCAAGAGATAGAAGGAACCTTACAAATTACTCTTTGTCATACCTTTATACCTTGGAAGAGAATGTGATATTCATGTTGGATCGCTTTTCCTTCCTGCATGGTTGTATTTGATGATTCAACCTATTCTTAATTTATATTTACTTTTTATTATTTTATCCCATTCCATCAATTGTATTACAAATTAATGTTTAAGACTGGTTTACTACAAAAGCCTCAACTAGATTTGACTTTTAGGTGAGCCTACATTGGAGCTTTTCTCTTGTCTGCAATTAACTCACTCAATTCCTTATTAACTCACTTAGTTTGACCTAGCTTTACTTTGAATGGACCCACAAAAAATTGAAACAAAATTTTGAAAAGTATGTGGATGTTTGAAATTGTGAATTGGCTATCCAGTCCCTTAGCATGACCAAAATGAAACAATTGTCATTCATTATGAGTACTTTCCTACAAAGGTTGTCTGCATGTAATCATTTCTGAATGATTCACAGCTAAACAAAAGCTAAACAAAACCAACATTTTGATCTTAAGGAGACTGGAGACCTGGATCATCAGAATATTTTTTATAGACACATTGCTGGATTACCTGGACAGGTGCGGTTAGAGACTGCCTTTTTTTTTTTTTTTTTTTCAAATGATGTGATGTAATCTGGGACAAACAAGCTTTTAAAATACCCCAAAGATACAGATGTAGTGAGAAGAAGGGCCCTCTGTACCCCAGTGTTCATAGCAGCAATGGCCCCAGTCGCCAAACTGTGAAAAGAACCAAGATGCCCTTCAACGGACGAATGGATAAGGAAGATGTGGTCCATGTATACAATGGAGTACTATGCCTCCATCAGAAAGGATGAATACCCAACTTTTGTATCAACATGGGTGGGACTGGAAGAGATTATGCTGAGTGAAAAAGTCAAGCAGAGAGAGTCAATTATCATATGGTTTCACGTACTAGTGGAACATAAGGAATAACATGGAGGACTTGGGGAGATGGAGAGGAGAAGTGAGTTGGGGGAAATCAGAGGCGGAGACGAACCACAAGAGACTGTGGACTCTGAGAAACAAACTGAGGGTTTTGGAAGGGAGGGGGGTTGGGGGTTGGGTGAGCCTGGTGATGGGTATTATAGAGGGCACGTATTACATGGAGCACTGGGTGTGGTGCATATTATTTCTTTTACTGTGACTTCTTCTTTTTTTTTTAAGATTTTATTTATTTATTGTTTGACAGAAACAGAGATCACAAGTAGGCAGAGAGGCAGGCAGAGAGAGAAGGAAGCAGGCTCGCTGCTGAGCAGAGAGCCCGATGCGGGGCTCAATCCCAGGACCCTGGGATCATGACCTGAGCTGAAGGCAGAGGCCTTAACCCACTGAGCCACCCAGGTGCCCCTACTGTGACTTCTTTACAAGCAAGTGTTCTGCCTGCTATCTGTTTACCTGTCTTGACGTATAGGTCAAGCACTATAGCAAGTACTCTGTAAACCCTGAGTTAGATGAATGAACTTAGAGCAGTTTTTAGGTTTGTAGCCCTATGCAGATCATTCCCTTAAGAGTGTTGAATTTCTTCATTTGATATATGGAATAATCTAATATATCACTGTCTCATTAGAGAGTAAGTTATGCCTATCTTTCCTATGAAAAAAACTAATCCAAAATCCTGATTCCGTTTTTTGCTTGCTGATAAATACCATGATGCTGGCACAGACTGAAAGTAATTTTAGTAGAAGCAATTTACCAATGACCAGAATACTTTAGTCATGGTTCATCAAATAGTAATTTGATAAAGAAAATAAGATTATAATCTGTTCCAAGACTGCAAACCACTCTTAGACTTCAGAGTGATTTGACTTGTGTTCACATGTTCTTTATCATAATGGGAAAAACTATTTTAGACAAATTTGTGTTTTAAAGCTAGTATGTTTGCACTTGAATGATAACATGTTTTGTGTGTCTAATTTGAAAAAAAGAAGGGCAGACTAGGAAGAAAGGAACTGTGACTAAGGCTTAGAAGACATGAATTTAATATTAGTATTCAAGGGGCACCTGGGTGGCTCAGTGGGTTAAGCCTCTGCCTTCGGCTCAGGTCATGATCCCAGGGTCCTGGGATCGAGCCCCACATCGGGCTCTCTGCTCGGTGGGGAGCCTGCTTCCTCCCTCTCTCTCTGTTTGCCTCTCTGCCTACTTGTGATCTCTGTCAAATAAATAAATAAAATCTTTTAAAAAAATTAGTATTCAAAAAATCATCCGTATTTACTTGACTTAATTGTTTTATACTTAAAAGGACTTCAACCTATTTGCCCATGTTTAGCAAATATTAGATTTAAATTAAATAAATTGTCCTTATATCAAAAATGTTTAAAATATTGTAGATATGTCTCCTGAGGCAAGGGAGACACAAGCAAAAATAAACTATTGGGACTACATTAAAATAAGAAGCTTCTGCACAGCAAAGGAAACAACCAACAAAATTAAAAGACAGCGTTAGTGAATAGGAGAAGATATTTGCAAATTACACATCCGATAAAGGGTTAGTATCCAAAATTTATAAAAAACTTATATAACTCAATAACAAAAAGATAGATAATCCAATTAAAAAATGGGCAGAAGTCATGAACAGATGTTTTCTCCAAAGAAGACATCCAGATAGGCAACAGAAACATGAAAAGATAACTCAACGTCACTCACCATCAGGGAAGTGCAAATCAAAACCACAATAAGCTATCACCTCTCACCATTTAGAAAGTCCAGAATCAAATGCACAAAAAACAACAATTGTTGGTGAGGATGTGGAGAGAAGAGAACCCTTGTATGCTGTTGCGGCAGTGCAAAATGGTGGAACTGGGATGGAGGACAATGCAGATTCCTCAAAAAATTAAAAATAGAGCTACTGTACCATCCAGTATTTATACTGCTGGTATTTACCCAAAGAATGTGAAAACACTCATTCGAAGGTGTACATGCATCCCTATGTTTATTACAGCATTATTTACAAGAGCCAAACTATGGAAGCAGCCACTGGTAGATGAATGGATAAAGATGGTATCGTACACATCCGCACGTACATGCACACACACACTGGAATAGTGCTCAATCATTAAAAAAAAGAATGAAATCTTGCCATTTGCAACAACATGGGTGGATTGACAGAGTATAATGCTAAGTGAAATAAATCTGAGAAAGACAAATACCATATGATTTCACTCATATGTGGAATTTAAGAAACAAAAGAAATGAACAAAGGAGAAGAAAGAGAGAGACAAACCACGAAACTGACTCTTGACTATAAAGAACAAACTGATGGTTACCAGCGGGGAGTGGGTGAAATAGGTCAAGGGGATTAAGAGTACACTTACCGTGATGAGCGCTGAGTAGTCTCTGGAGCTATTGAATCACTCTGTTGTACACTGGAAACTAATACAACACTGTATGTTAACTACACTGGAATGCAAATTGAAAAAAAAAATAAAAGGGCACGTGGGTGGCTCATTCAGCTGAGTGTCTGACTCTTGATTTCCGCGCAGCTCATGATCTTGGGGTTGTGAGATCGAGCCCCACATCCAGCTCTGAGTTCAGGATGGAGTCTGCTTGAGATTCTCTCTCTCTCTTCCTCTCCCTCTGCCCTTCCCCCCACTCTAAATCAATAAATAAAATCTTAAAAAAATAAAAATATTTAAAATAAATGGTTTTTACACATTACTTGGTTAACAATAGAAATAAGGCATAACTGTTATGATGAATGAAAACAACATGCTCTAAAACAAAACATTTGATAGTTTGTGAAAAGATTGGGGTTTTATTTATATTCTAACCATTAAATATGTATTTATTTTGAATTATTTGCTGGAATGCATATTAGGTTAAAGACGGCTAATAAAGGAGCCTTGAATCTGAGTGTGGGATTCGGTTTTTGTTCAGGAAGCTGTGAGGAGTCATTGAATACTTTTGAGCAAGAAAGTGACTTTCAGAGTTATAAATACAGTCACAGTATGTAAAGTAGCTATGATGTGACAAATATGTACTTTATATTAGTAACCAAATCCAAGTAAGAAGTAATAGATGCCAGAAGCATGGTATTGGGACAGTGACAGTATAGAGAAGTGAAGGATAGGAACATATTGAGAGATATTCAGTAGTATTTTGACAGTTGACTGGACATAGGAGATTCGGAAGAAACAGGAGTCAAAGATGACTGAAATACTTTGATGATAATGATTTTCTTCTAGAATCCAAAATATCCTATCTATGGCTCTCTTGAATGCATGACACTTAGATTCCTGAACTTTCTTCTGTCTGACCAAGCTTCCCAAAATGATCACTAAGAACTATGTAGTCTGGGGCAGTGGCTGGCTCGATTGGTGGAGCGTGCCATTTATCTTGGGGTTGTGAGCTTGAGCCCCATATTGGGTATAGGGATTGCTTAAAAAATAAAATCTTTAATAAAATAAAATCTTTAAGAACTATGTAGTTGAATTTGTTTCCATTGAGAGTACATTTAAATAAACCAATGTTCTCATTAAAGTGGGATCTATGAAAAGATTAGATTTTGGAGATTGAAAATGACTTACTGGGGGCGCCTGGGTGGCTCAGTGGGTTAAGGCCTGTGCCTTCGGCTCAGGTCATGGTCCTGGGGCCCTGGGATCCAGCCCTGCATGGGGCTCTCTGCTCGGCGGGGAGCCCGCTTTCCCCCTCTCTCTCTGCATGCCTCTCTGCCTACTTGTGATCGCTGTCTAAATAAATAAATAAATAAAGACTTTAAAATAAATAAATAAAAAGGGAAAAAATGACTTACTGCTTCAAGAAGTAGCTGAGGTAGATGGGGTGAGTGAGGGAAGTAGTGTATAGCAGCATTTTCCAACTAGCTGGGCAGAATTTTAACACCTTGATTCTTTACTCTCCTTACCTACTTGGTGATTCTCCCCTGTCTCCTTCTCACCTATACTCTGAGAGTCAGAAATTATAAAGTGGGGTGTGAAACACTGGTTTAAAAGACTACAGGGAGGTGCCTGCGTGGCTCAGTCAGCTTAGTGTCTGCCGTGGGCTTAGGACACGATCCCAGGGTCCTGGGATCCCACCCTGCATCCGGCTCTCTGCTCAGCAGGGAGTCTCCTTCTCCCTCTCCCTCTGTTGTTCCCCCTGCTGTGCTCTCTCTCTCTGTCAAATAAATAAATAAAATCTTAAACTTTTTAAATAAAAAAAGGAAAGACTGTAGGAAGGAAGGAAAGGAAGCTTCTGTCTTCTTGCTTAATATCCCTCTTTCCTATTTATTTCAAACAGATCAAAGCAGTACTTCATTACTCCTTCACAATTCGTAACCGGCTTCTGCAAAACACATACACACACAGTCTGAGAATGCTGGGATTATCTTCTACTTAAAATTCCCACTTAGGGGCTTCTGGGTGGTTCAGTCACTCAAGCTTCTGACTCTTGATTTCAGCTCAGGTCGTGATCTCAGGGTCCTGGGATCGAGTCCCACATCAGGCTCCTTGCTCAACCGGAAGCCTGCTTCTCCCTCTCCCACTCCCCCTGCTTGTGCTCCCGCGCTCTCTCTCCTGCGCTCTCTTTCTGCCAAATAAATAATTTTTTAAAAAGAATATTTAATATTTAAAGTAAACAAATATAGTCATGGTCCATAAATACTTTCCCCAAAGGAGTCCTTCCGTAGTGTTACTGTGCTGTGGAAAAAAACTTACAAAAGTATTTTTGTAGAGCATTTTTTGTTGTATCAGCAGAGCATTTTTTGTTATATCTGTAGCTGGTTCTTGAAATAGCCTTGTGATACGGAACTGAACGTTATCAACTTGCTCAAATAGTTTTCTAGCAGTCCAGGAAAGTGGTGGATCTTGATGGTATTTGAGGAGAAAAACCAGAAGCCATTTCTGAGGTTAAAAACTTAATTTTAACCCTTAGACTATGATACTTGAATTTGTGGGTAGGTGGGCAGACTATAAAGGACAGTAAAGATTTTTTGCATCTCATAACAACTTGAGAGAGTAAGGTAGGCAGTGGTTATGTACACACAGCACAAGAGGGTTAACTCAGAGTTTTATGAAGAAAAAGAACACCCTGGGGCACCTGGGTGGCTCAGTCATTTGGGTGTCCGACTCTTGATTTCAACTCCGGTCATGATCTTGACATTGTGAGAGTCAGCCCTATGTTGGGCTCACGTGGTGGGCTCGGAACCTGCTTAAGATTCTCTTGCTCCCTCTCCCTCTGCCTCCCCTCTCTCTCTCTCTCTCTCTCTCTCTCTCAAAAAAAAAATCTTAATGGTGATACAGAGGTGTACAAAATGAAAAATAATTTTAATATGAAATATTATGCAAATTTGGTTCTTGGCTTCCATTTGGTTCTTTGCTCCATATCTGAGAGGAGCTTAAAAGAAGGATGATTCCCAGATTCATGCAGTTGAGGGTATGTTGTCTGATACTTTTTCTTGTATTTCCTTGCCCTGTCTGAAAAATACTGGTTGTGATATTGAAACATTGATTTGATTACATCACACTAAACATGCTGTGTTAAAACATGATTGATTCAATACTGAAATTTTTATCACATTCATAGAAATGATTAGAGATGCCTCTAGGTCCTTGCAAAATCAAGGTTGAGATTTGTTACATTATTACAGGCTTTGAAGACAGAGAGGCAGTGGGACTCAGAGCTGCCAATTATAATTCTTAAAACCAAATGCAATTGGCTATTACTTTGTAAGTTTAAAAGTCTTACTCTTTGAGTTTTTTGTCATGTTTCCTTTTAAAAGAGAAATAAACATTCCCTTAAGATCTGGTCATGAATTATTGACTATGAAGTTGAATATAACTAAGAAATTCAGAAAAGACAGAAAAGGGTAGGATTTTTACCACTTGATTAATGATTCTTCTGTTCCCAAAGAGACTTATCTCAGTGATTTCTAATTGGTTTTGAGTTTGTGGAAATCTGCCTTTATAATAAACTCAAAAAATTGGGTAATTTGGATGTTTGAGTATTTAACAAACTGACATTTTAGGCAGGCAGAAGCCCAATTCTTTAATAACATGCTCTTCCATTGAAATGCACCATAGCTCAATAGTCAAATTTGAAAGTTGGTGGGCTACAGATAATAGAAGTAAATTGATGCCAAAAAAAAAACCAAAAACAACAACAACAACAACAAAAATTGACGCCTTGGTTAACAAATCTTCTGGGAGCAAAAGCAGAAAGCTCCTTCAAGGAAAGTTGGCCAGGATACTGGGACTCCCATTGTAGTTTCTTCATTTGGGGGTAGAAGAAGGAGGCATGCTTCCTGCCTTAGTACAGCTAGGCTTCTCAACAGCAGGCCTGGTGCTGGCTGTAGGGTGAATCTTCCCTACGTAGGGGTTATGTGTGGCCAGACGATTGTAACTATTATTTTCTCTGTGTCCTGGGAAGGGGGTTATTGACAGTGATGGGAGCACATGCTGTTTTCCCCAGCTCACAACTACGTATTGCCATCTCCCTATACTACGATCTCTTGTGGACTCTCTTACCCTGTATGACTTCTTAGGGCGAGGGAGTTTTGACTTAGTTATTTTATATATAGCAGGTATGGAATCAGCATTTAGGAAGGAATTCTTTCACTTACTCGTTTCTCTCTACTTCAGGTATGTATGTATGTATCTATCTATAGCCTTTAGTACAATATTAATAAGAAATATGAAGAATGAGGGGCACCTGGGTGGCTCAGTCAGTTGAGCATCTGCCTTTGGCTCAGTTTGTGGTCTCAGAGTCCTGGGATCAAACCTCACCTCTGGCTCCCGACTCGGCGGGGAGGCTGTTTCTCCCTCTCCTTTCTCCTCTCCCCCCAACTCATGCTTGCTTGCTCACTATTCCCCCCCCCCCCCGAATAAATAAAATCTTTTTAAAAATGTGAAGAATGAGAACTAGTATATGAACCAAGCTTCTAAACAGAAGAGGCTTGATATAGTTTAATTGGTATATCAATTTTACAAGATGAAGAAAGACTAAAGTATTCAAATATGGTAGATAGAGGGAACAAACATTAATTTTAAAGTTTTTCAGGGACAGGATTGAGATGCTCAGTGCGAATGCTTTATGCATTGGATAATTAACTTTCATCCTGTCGTAGTTATCTAATGGAGGATCATTTGTCATTCCATTTGTTTAGCCCGCTTCCCTCATCTGCGTTGTAGTGCTATTTCTGTGAGAGTGATGGGTGGCTTTGGAATTCGGAATGTGTTCCCTTAAATGTTGGTATCAGTAATGTAGAGTTCTCCCTAAATTTGATCTGAGTTATATCCTGAGATAGGCTGCCTCCTGACCCTCCATGTGTCGCGAGAATGGCATGAGAGATCTTTAGCATCGGTATTGTTTTTATGGAAGTGGGAAAAGTGGGCGCTTTTAGACTGAATTAATCCAACCAAAAAATTACTTTCCTGTAACAGAACGTGTCTTTCTGAGATCTTGCTTGCATTTATCAATTAAGCATTGAAATGACAATTGCTTAGGTCCTGTCTGTCTGTCTGTCTGTCTCTCTCTCTCTTTCTTTTTTTTCAGGCTTGGTGTAATGGGAACATTACACTTGAGTCTGGGATCAGACTCAAGTTCAAATCGTAGTTGCCAGACTCATGGTGAAGCCTTAAACTCTCTGAGCTTCAGTTTCCTATCTTTAAAATGGGATTGCTCTGAGGATTAAGTAGCCCAGAGAATGCGTTTGGCACAATGCCCAGTACATAGCAGGTGCTGGGGTAAATGATCTTATTCCTATGTTAAAACTGACATCAGCTATTTATTATTGTGATTTTATTTTAAATGTGACAGACACATGCCTATAAGAAGCCTCTTTACTTCAGAAAGTCATTTTGCAGTCTGACCCTATCACCTTGAACCGAGCATTTTTCTCTTTTGTGGATTCTGGTATTGCTGCAGCACAAAGAAAGCCTTGGAAAGATTAGCCTCCATTTTATAGGCTACATGCTAAAGATTTCCATTACTGAATTCATTGCAAGTTGACAATAAGGTGCTTAGACTTGTGTCATTAAAAAATACAAATAAACAGCTAACCAAAGCTTTATCTTTTTTTATTTCTTTCAGGCAAGCACCTCAGGAGGAGCCCCGTTCTCCATTGTTTCTTAAACAGCAATTAATTTAGGCCTTATTAGGAAAAATTTCTATGATATTTGTAATTTCTTTGTGTCATGATGCTGTGAATGCCATTTTCACTGGGACATTGCTTTAAAACATTGGAAGTCTTTAAGGTTTTTTCCTTCCTTTTTGTGAAAGTACCAGGCTTATTTTATATGTATTTCCTTATTTCACAAGTTGGAATTTTCTTGCTGATTTTTTAAAAACCATTTCTCATTTCTTTAATGGAAGTTGAGTGAGAGATGGAGAGAGTGTGTGTGTGTGTGTGTGTGTGTGTGTATCGTTCAGTTTTTGTTTGGGAGGGCTGAAGGAGGATAGCTGAGATTCCAACTCGTGTGAGGTAGGAGGGTTGTTAAGATCTTTAGAACTAAAAAAGAAGATCTTTAGAATTCAAGGCAGTGTGCATGCTTCAAATCTATAGAAAAATCTATGGGGAATAACTTCTACCATCTTAAGTTTTTAATTTATTTCTCAAGGGTGGAAGGAAATACCTTGACAGATTTAGCACTCAAATTCAAATGAGTCTGAGAACAGGTGGCTAAACTTCTCCCCCACCTGCCATGCAACTTCATCACAAGAAATGTTTCATTTAGCAAATGCCGCGGCTAGCAGACACTTCTCTGTTTCAGAGCAGAAAAACAAATGGAGGGGGAGTACTTCTTTGAAGAAAACCTTTTTCTTGATTTTCTTTTTAAATTGTGAGTGTGACAAATGCGTGTTTTATTTTTCTGGGGAACGGGTGGTGGAAAGCATGAGGCACTGCCTTGATTAACTAACCCTATTTGTCGCCTTGTTGTCCCATTCATGACTTGCGTTGCTGTTGTTACTTATGTGTTGTTTTGTTATTCCCACTGTTCTTGCGTGCTAACCCACTGGGTGCTAACCGTCAGTTAGGATAATATTACTCTGAGAAATTACAACATTTGTCTAGCACTCTGAACACTAACTTAGAAACCCCTGCTCTTTTGTCATGGTGGAATTGTGTTATTAAAATCATTGTTGGGGGCAGAACATGGGACTCTTGTTCTTGGGGTGATGAGTTCGAGCCCCATGTTGGGTATAGAGATTAGTTTTTTTAAAAAAAATATTTATTTGACAGAGAGAAATCACAAGTAGGCAGAGAGGCAGGCAGAGAGAGAGGAGGAAGCAGGCTCCCCGCGGAGCAGAGAGCCCGATGTGGGGCTCAATCCCAGGACCCTGGGATCATGACCTGAGCCGAAGGCAGAGGCTTTAACCCACTGAGCCACCCAGGCGCCCCTAGAGATTAGTTTTTTAAAAATCTTTAAAAAATACACTGATAGATTGAACCACTTTGTAATATAATGGTGCCATGAAGCTAATTGGGAACTAAACAGAGAAAAGTTAAAGGTGTTATTCATATAATTGTACCTTTGTAGTTTTCTCTGATTCATCCCCCCAGCCACCTAGAATATCTTCACCAAAAACAGCCAAGTGTTTCACGTGTTTTTGTGCTAATAATTTCAAAGAGTGCTAAAACGGCCCGTTTTCCTCAACAAGGAAGTTAGCGCTCACCTAGCTTTCTGTGTAACACCATCTAGTGCTTGCAGTGATAGAAAGCAAGAAACTGAGATGGACATTTCACCGTTTATCAAGCTAAGACCCCAGTTTTTAAACCCAAAAGTACTCATCCCAGTGGGTTGGAGGTGAATTTTTAAAACTTTAATTCTTTTCCTATGTGTGTATTTAGGTAGGGAGCGTTGGAAGAGTGTTTGAGGCTTTGGAGCCAAATGATGCAATTGTGAGATGTTCTTCCCTTACTCACACTGCACACAACAAGCCCAGTTGCTGCAGTGAATTCTGAGAGTGCGGCTTCCTTATAGAACACGTACCAAACTATTAACCTCTGCAGAACTATTCACTACAGAAAACACATTTCAGCCAGATTGACAGAACACTCTGGCTGCAACCTACCTACCAGGTCAGACGTGGAAACACACAAGCCTCCGTCGTCCCAGTGTTCACTGCGTCCATTTGATGACTTTTAAAAAACTTAAAAATCCATTTGGGTGAACAGTGCCATGTAGACAGCGCATGTTTCCACTAGCAGTTTCGAAAGTGTATCTTCAACTCCGTACGTTTATAAATTTAAAGAGGGAATCTTTGATGTAATTTGCATATTCTGGACTTCTAATGAGCTTGAACATTTTTCTCTCTGTTAACCATTTGGACTTACGTCTTTCTGACTTGTGTGCTCATAGCATCTACACGTTTCCCTTGGGGGTGATTTTTAAATTATGGAAATTTTTTTAGGCAAGATCAGCACGTTAGCATCACCCCGTTAGCCTGATAATTGCTTTGACTTTCTGTTTCTTTTGACCAGCTTTGCAATGCTTTCAGTAAAATGATCAGACGGTGCTTCTATCTCTCCCCTAATGCTCTTTGGAAAAGTAATTGTTCTCTTTGAACAAGCATACAGTCTAGTGATTCATGTACACTTTGTGAAAGATGGCTTTTGTGCTCTGTGGTTGGTCATTGTTAAGAAAATAAGCTGTGTCCAGTGGCAGGGGGATGGGCTGGAAGGCCTGATGCACTGTTCCGAGGTAGCAAGAAGATTTGAGTTTGGGACAGAAAAGTGATGAACATACTCTCTCCCGTGAATAATTTTATAGTGTTGATCCAGGCCACATTTGCTTGATTCGAAGTCAGTGTGTGAAAGTGAACCCAAATAGCGTTTGTTTTAAGCAGAACTCCGAAATTCTTATTCTTACATGAATTTACGTAGAACAAAAACTTTCCTGCACAACTGTCTTCTAAGCTTCAAAGCCATTGATCTACTTATCTACTGTAAACACGTGCTTGTTCAAGTTGTAGGGCTGGAGGAAACAGAGGTATTTTATTGTTAGGTAATCTTAGAAGAATTAGTGGTAATTAATAATCCTACTGTGTTTCTACTGCCAACATTGTCATGTAGTGTCAACCCTCAGACCGGGAAGTCATTTAGAATATGAAATTGCTTTAGAAAAATTTTCCTGAGCACGTTAATCCCTCTGTATGAGGGTTTCTCAATCTTGGCACTCTTGACATTTTTGCCTAAGCACATCTTTGCCGTGGAGAACTTTCCTGTGCCTTGGTGGGAGGTTTAGCAGCATGCCACTAGAAGAAGGAAGCACACACCCCCCCCCCACCTTGCGATGACAAAGCACAGCTCCAAACGTCCCCAAATGTGGGGAGGGGAGAGACAAAATCCCCTTGGTCCCCTGACCCCTTCTGAGAACCCCTGGTCTTTTTATGGCTTTGAACCACATGACTTGAAAAATGAATATTTAAAAACTGTTGTTTGTCCTTGGAATTACTCTGAGAATCATTCCTTTAAGGAGAGCTTTTACCTTTTTTGCAGTGTTGGAAAACAGTGCTCTTCACATCCAGTCAGTAAGCGTAGTGAAAAGGAGACAGAAGAGAATATTGAATCTGCTGAGAAGGTTGACGTGGCATGTGTTATTACTGATGCAGAAATAACAGGGAGGGCTCTGAATGTTAAAAAGTCAAAGTATGTTGATAAAAAGTCCTGAAGAAGATGACTTTAGTGAAGGCTTCTTCAGCCTTTGAAGTAATTAATTAGAAAGCCAACCATATTATCTTGCCAAGAAAGGGCTACATTTTCACATTCTACTTTTTGATTTTAGGAGCTAGAGACAAATGACAAGCAAACAAGTTGTTGTTATCTGTGATTTCTTAAAAAAAAAAAAAAAAGCAATTTCCAGGATATGTCATAGGCACAATGTGGCTTCAACTTCATTCCTGTCTCTTTTACATCCGTGGTTCTATAAAAATGATAATTGATGGTCATTGAAAGCACTGCGTGAGGAAGAAATGTCCACAACATGAGATGCTGTGTTCATTCAAATGACGTATGCTAAAATTCTCATGTGCTAGGTTTTGTGCAGAGAATACAGACAAGAATAAAACATTCTCCTTGGATATTTCATTAAAATTATTCTGTTTGAATGGAAATTTTCTGGTTAGGGATCCCAATCACCATCAATCTATTTCCCACTTGTCCCATTAATTCTGTACTTTTAGGGCACCTGAGTGGCTCAGTGGGTTAAAGCCTCTGCCTTCGGCTCAGGTCATGATCTCAGGGTCCTGGGATCGAGCCCCTCGTTAGGCTCTCTGCTCAGCAGGGAGCCTGCTTCCTCCTCTCTCTCTGCCTGCCTCTCTGCCGGCTTGTGATCTCTGTCTGTCAAATAAATAAATAAAAAATCT
The DNA here is from genome assembly GCF_922984935.1 of Meles meles. Classification (NCBI taxonomy): domain Eukaryota; kingdom Metazoa; phylum Chordata; class Mammalia; order Carnivora; family Mustelidae; genus Meles; species Meles meles. Next base: position 100,457,109 of record NC_060087.1, on the reverse strand, counting down.
TTAAAAAAAAACAAAACTGAACATGCTTTAAAAAAAATTCTGTACTTTTAAATGTTTGCCTGCAAAAGCTGTTTAAAAGGATGGGTGAGTGTGTGTGTGCTATATGTCATGTATAGAATTAATTCTTTTTAAGGCTATTTCTGAAATTAGTAGAAAGCTATATTCATTTTCTGCTATGCTTGTTAAAATCTTATTTAAATTATTCTCTTTATTAAATATCCATGAGGGTTGAATAAAACATTGTCATGTATTATTAATTCATTTTTGGTTATACTATGGCTCTAATATCCTCAAGAAGAATTGATCTCACCCTTGAGGCCAGAATTTTGCTAATTATTACAAGATTTAAAGCCATCTCATTGAAATCTGGATTCAAAAAGCAGGATCTTAAAGTATGGTAGTCTTAAAGTTTTTTTTTTTCTTGTTCAGACTGGTCAAGTGAGGTTACAGGTATGGTAGGGAACAAGTGAAATCTTCACGATAGTGGATAGGCCAGAGTTAGAAAAACAAACAATTTGGGGCGCCTGGCTGGCTCAGCCGGTAGACCATGTGACTCTTGATCCTGGGGTTGTGAGTTCCAGCCCCGTGTTGGGTGCAGAGCTTACTTAAAAAATAAAACCTTAGGGACGCCTGGGTGGCTCAGTTGGTTGGGCAACTGCCTTCGGCTCAGGTCATGATCCCACCATCCTGGGATCGAGTCCCACATCGGGCTCCTTGCTCAGCGGGGAGCCTGCTTCTCCCTCTGACTGCCTGCCACTCTGTCTGCCTGTGCTCCCTCTCTCCCTCTCTCTCTCTCTGACAAATAAATAAATAAAATCTTAAAAAAAATAAATAAAACCTTAAAAAAGAAACAGAAAGGGGCATCTGGGTGGCTCGGTCAGTTAAGCGTCTGCCTTTGGCTCAGGTCATGATCTCAGGGTGGTGAAATCGAGCCCCATGTCGGGCTCTGCGCTCTGCTTCTCCTCCCTCTGCTCCTCCCTCCCTCTCTCTCGCTCTCAAATAAAGAGAATCATTAAAAAAAAGAAAAAAGAAAAATAATTCAACATGTAGGAAGTTCGAGGTAAAAAGCAAAAGTGGAGTTCCTAGCGCTTGAAGATGTCCTCTTCCTCGCCCTCTCCCAGTGTCCGTATTAGCGTCTACATCATGAACACACAAACCCATTCAGAGCCCCCCGCTCCCTGCTCTTAGGTGATTCAGAGACACTTTTGGCAGTGTGTATCTGAGGAAACCCAGGCCTGCCTAGTCTAAGGGGTAATAAAAGGTCGTACTGTGGTAGTCAGCATCCAGTGTAACCTGAGGTCCTTCATTAAATATTTTCCATGATCTCTGTGAAACCAGCTGACCTGTTAACTACAGGTTCTCCAATCGTTTTTATGGCCTGCGAAAAATTATGAATGTAATATATACATGGGCATAGCTCGCATTCATTATTTTTACTTTTTATTTCTTAGAAAAGATGGAAATGCCACTAGATGATAGCAATTTAACTGAATAATTCCAAAATGATGAGTGAGAGATACTGCTAGAAAAAGAAATTACTTCATGTGTGAGAGTTTTTGTTCCGCTGGGGGTTGATTAGAACTATAACTAATGACAGAAGAGGAAGCAATGTATTACTGTCACAGTTAATCTTTGACTTTTATTAATGGGGTCTTTGGAGTTTGGAATCACATTAGATTTATATTCGAATCCTGACCCAACTACTTTTAATAAATTTGCGACCCTAGCTAACTTACTTTTAAACTTTTAAACACTGTAGCTCATTTTCCCTACCCTTCATACAAAGGAAATAATAATAGTACCTATTGGATTGGATTGTTTTAAGGATTATGTGGGGTCATGTGTGTAAATTTCTGGGCAAGTACCTGATACACAGTGACCATTCAATAAATGATAGCTGTTGTTTTTACCTTTCTCAAAGTAGGTATTCCAAAGTACTTTTAACTGTGAATACCACAATTTGATGTTATTGCTACCTAAACAGCACAATACCAAAAGCAATTTCTCTGGCACTAGAGATTAAAAAAAAAAAAAAAAAAACCCTTTGTGTGTGTACTTTTGAATCAGCTTTTAGGTTGATTTCTCACTTCTAACTTTTTTTTTTCTGATCTTGAAAAGTTTTTTTACAATTATAGAAGATAATTTCTTCTAGGGTGTACAATGGCATCAGCCTAAAGCACAATGAAACAAAATTCCGTCTATATCATAGTCAAATGATTGGCACCAGTGACTGGTTATTTCTCTAAACAGTGCCATTATTGTGAATTATACTTCTATAGTATATAAAAATATAGTATATAAAAGGCAACTTTTAACTTGCCTTTCTTTCTGATTTATCCACCTTTTCAGATCTCTAGTGGAGGAAGAGGACCAGCACATGAAATTGTCCCTTGGAAGCAGCGAAATGGGTCTCTCATCCCATCTGCAGTCTTCCAAGGCAGGGACCACACGCATCTTCACCAGCAATACCCACAGTTCGGTGGTGTTACAGGTAATCTAAACTGTCCCTTGTATAATATTTAAATGGATTTAAAAGCGCCCAGGGTGTTTGTGGTGTGGGATGTCAGTAGTGGGGGGCAAGGAGCGTGCATGTGTGTGGACGGGGTGCCCATGGGAACCCTCTGTCCTTGTCGTTCCATTTTGCTGTGAACTGAAAACTGCTCTAAAAAAAATTTAAGTTCATTAATTTAAAAAAGAGCAAACAAACATCAAGGAAGAAAACTTGAGGGGGAAACCACATACCTTCCTGATGTTAAACAAAAAAACAAAAACAAAACAAAACAAAAAAAACCCAGAGTGTACTCTTTGTTTGGTTTGTATGAGGGAGGTCACTTTCTTATAGAATATTATGTCTGGCAACATTGACTTTCCATTCTGTCTCTGCCGAAATACGTATCACCAAGTCCCGACGCTGAATTTCCTGGTTCCTCACTTGTGACCTGTTTTACTGTCACCTTTATCATAGTTCTGAAGATCATACTTACTTGGTGTCTCAACTCGCATTGATGATAGTAGGTGTGGGAGTATGGATAAGGATGGCTGGATGCAAACACATTGTGAGATGTAAGAGGTAATAACTGACCTCAAAGGAGAGGACAGAAATACAATAAAAAGCCAAAAAAAAAAAAACAAAACCCAGAACAAAACCCCAACCTATCAAAAACTGCAAACTGGAGCTAATTAGCACAAGGACAAGCAGTCCTGGTACTTCCCGCGGTTGTGGACACCCCTTGACCTCTGTTGCATGGCTGAATTAGGAAACAATATACTACTGGATGTTCCTCAATGTCTTCTAGATAGAACCAAATTATATCAGTGCTCCCTCTAGTAAGATAAAGAAAAATTGTTCTGAATGTATTTTTCAAAGCAATCTCCCCAGGTGAATTTCATGCATATTCCTGGTCAATGACCATTAAGTTAAAGCAGTATATAGTGTATAGTATATGGTGTTTGGTGGGCAGTATAGCATATAATGTAATAAGAGAGCCCTCTGCTTGCTGTATGGCTTTGTGGGGTCATGTAATTTTTCTGGGCTTCATTTGTCTTATCTCCAAAATGTGTCTTGACTAGGAAATCTCTAAATTCCATTCTAGTTCCCATACGTAATTCCATGAGATCATATCTTCCATTATTTTGGTTTGTAATAGGAGCTAGGTTTTATGGTTTGTTGTGCTGTGGGTCTCATCAGCAGAAATGTGAGGGTCAGGAGAGAGAAGCTTGTAAATTTTCTGGGCGTCATTTGTCTTATCTCCAAAATGTGTCTTGACTAGGAAATCTCTATGTAAATGGTTTAATTGTTGGTTATTCAAGGCTATGGAACCTTAGAAACTTTATGCTAAGTGAGAGAAGCCAGTCATAAAAGGCTATATCTTATATGATTCCATTCAGACCAAATGGCCAGAAGAGGGAAATATATAGAGACAGAAAGTAGACTAGTGGTTGCCTAGAGTTGGAGAGCATGCGAGGATATGAAGGCGCTAAAGGCTCCAGGAGTTCTTTTCGAGATGATGAGAATCTCCTAGAATTGACTGTGGATTTGGTTGCACACATTATCTGTGAATGTGCTAAAAGCCACTGAACTCTACACTGTAAGTAAGTGCATTGTATAGCATGTCGATTCATCTCAATAAAGCTGTTAAAGTTACAGGACAGTATGTAGTGGATAATCCCATCTGTTGGCAGAAAAACTATACAATAAACGGGACGCTTGGGTGGCACAGTTGGTTGAGCGCCCGACTCTTGGTTTTGACTCAGGTCATGACCTCAGGATCATGAGATCGAGCCCCACATTAGGCTCCATGCTCAGCAGCTTGAGATTCTCTCTCCCCCTCCTGCTTGTGCTCTCTCTGTCTCTCAAATCAATCACTTTTTTAAAAAAGAAAAAGACTATACGATATATATACATATATACGAATGTAAACACAGCAAAATGTCTGGAAGCATTAGGGAGGCTGGTGAATGTTATCTTATACTTTCTGCTCTGTACAATCTTGCACTGCTTAATTTTTTTTTTACAATGGAAATATGTTTGTGTATAGCCTGTGTACTTTAAAAAAGATAATTGTTCTCTTAACTATGGGAAACAAAGTGAGGGTTGCTGGAGGGAGCAGGGTGGGGGGCTGGGGTAACTGGGTGATGGGATGAAGGAGGGCACTTAATGGAATGAGCACTGGGTGCGAAATGCGACTGATGAATCACTACATTCTACCCCTGAAACTAATACTACGCTATGTTAACTAAATTGAATTGAAATTAAAAATTATATATATATTATATACATTATTATATACACATATAATATATAATTGTTATATATATTATTACTATATATATGTGTGTGTAATTATTGACAAAAACCAGTATGACTGGGTCTTAGATACTTAGACACTTGGCGATATTACCTTGTAGTTCAGCCTTTGTTGGTCCTGACTGGTGAAAGTAACTAGAGAGTTTGTATGGAGTAAAGGTGATCTTTCATCAGCTGACTTTTTTGGTTGTTGTTGTTATTATACTATTTTCTGTAGTAGCATGGAGATACCCACTGTCTATCATTATTGCCAAACTTTGCTTTCTTTAAAAGTTCATTAAAGATGATGTTCTCACAAATGGATATTTTTAAGTAGCAGCAGTAACAGAGAACTTTTTCCCTGTATCTTATCTTAGGTGTGTGGTTGTCAAGGGAACAAGTTGGAGAAGTGTTTAATGTGTAAAAGTTATCATTGTTTTAAAATTAGCAATCACATAAACTTCAGCCTCAAAAGGTCAAAAGCCTCAAAAGAGTCACTGTCAGGAGAAGGGACCCATGGGGAGAAAGTGTTTTCAGAAGTCCCACTCTGCAGGGTTACCCCCTGCATACCTCTAGTGGGACAGACATGAGTTTAGGCCAAATCTGGAATCCTAATTTTACTCCTAGTTATATGACCTTGGGAGCCCTCCATCCTCTCTGGGCCAGTTTCCTTATCTATAAAATGGTTAAGAGATGTGAGGATTAAATGTGACAATTGATGGGAAAGTGAGGTGTGTCATAAACATCCATCTTATTTTACTTCCATTTGAGCCAAAGGTGGGAGGCATCCATCTGGTTGGCTTCAACTGCTCCTGCAGATTAGTTGTCTCTGTTAAACAGGCTTTCGCGGGGCGCCTGGGTGGCTCAGTGGGTTGGGCCGCTGCCTTCAGCTCGGGTCATGGTCTCAGGGTCCTGGGATCGGGTCCCGCATCGGGCTCTCTGCTCGGCAGGGAGCCTACTTCCCTCTCTCTCTCTCTGCCTGCCTCTCTATCTGCTTGTGATCTCTCTCTGTCAAATAAATAAATAAAATCTTTTAAAAATAAATAAATAAATAAATAAATAAACAGGCTTTCGCAAACTCAGCTGTCGAAGAAAGGGCCTAAAGAATTGTGATATCTATTAGGCTCGGATTCCTAGAAACTTGAACGGATCTCCAGAGAATCCATGATGTAGTTAGCAGAGCAAATTGCTTTCACTCAATTAAGGAAGGTTAACCAGGGTTTACTTGAGTAGTAACTGGTAAAATCAAGGACTATCTCATTTTCTTCCCTCCTTCAGTACTACTGTAGTTATGGTTATATCCTATGGAAAGCTTCCAACCTTTGGCTTCACCTATTATCCCAGGTTGTCAGCATTTTTCTTTTATTACCCTAGTTTATGGTCATTCATTGCATCATACTCTTCCATGGCACTGTTGTGCCTTAAAAACAGCTTTATGGAGACATAATTCATATACCATCTAATTCACCTATGTAAAGTGCATAATTCAGTGGTTTTAGTTTTTAGTATACTCACGGGCTTTTGCAAATATCACCACAATCCGTTGGAGAACATTATCGTCCGCTCAAAAAGAAACCTTGTATCCATTAGCATTCACTCTGCATCTCCTTCCAACTCTTTCCCCAAACCTAAGCCACCACTCATCTACTCTCTGTCTCCGTAAACTTGTCTATTCTGAACATTTCCTACCAATGGAATCATAATATGTGGTCTTTTGTGTCTGGCTTCTTTCACTTAGCATCATGTTTTCAAGGTTCACGCATGTTGTAGCCTGTATCAGTGCTTCTTTTCTTTTCATGACTGAATACTATTCCATTGTATGGATATACCACTTTTAAAAATTCATCCATTCACTGATGGACATTTGGGTTTTATTTTTTCTACTTTTTGGCTATTATGAGTGATGTTGCTGTGAACCTTCAGGGAGAAGTCTCTGTGGACATGGTTTTATTTATCCATTTATCTTTCATGTATACCTAGGGGTGGAATTGCTGGGTCATACAGTAGTTCTGTGTTTTAAACTTCTGAAGAACTGCCAGGGTGTTTTGCAATGTGGCTGCCCCATTTTTCATTTCCACCCACAGGGCATGAGGATTCCAATTTTAGCACATTCTTGCCAACACTAATTATCTCTGATTGTAGCCATACTGGTAGGTATGACGCGGTATCTCGTGGTTTTGCATTGTACTTCCCTGATGGCTGATGATGTTGACTGTCTTTTCATTTGTGCTTATAGCCATTTGTCTATCATCTTTTAAGAACTGTCTATTCATATCCTTTTCCCAATCTGTAGTTGGGTTATTTATCTTTTTATTTGGTCATAAGAGTTCTTTGTATATCCTAGATACAAATTCCTTATGAGAACATGACTTGCCAGCATTTTTGCCAAGAACCTTTGGTTTTATAGTCCCTTGTTGTACTGTCATCACTGCCTGGCCAGTCCCCTGTCCTTTTTCATTTCAGTCGTATGATCTTTGCTTCTGCTTAACCTTAGTAGAGTTCATAGGACAGATGGTCAAGGCAAATAGCTTGAAGACTTCTGACTTTTCACTATTCTCTACATGTATATTTTTTTCCATACTTCAGTCTTTGCACCCACTTCCTATCCCTAAAATGCCCTTATTTTACTTTTTGTTTCTGGTAAACCCCTGTTTATTCATAATGTTCCATATTAAGCAGTAAGTAATAAAACTAGAATTCTAGCTTTGCCCTAAACTCATGTCCTTCCCACGACAGTTATATAATGGATAATCCTGCAGAGTGGGACTTCTGAAAACAGTCACTCCCATGGGTCTGTCCTCCTGACAGCTACTTTAATTGACTTTTGAAGCTAGAGTTTGTGGGAGCCAGGCAAAGTTTCCAGCTTCTTCTAGTCCTCCGTCTTAGCCCCTGTTAATATGACCTATCAGTGAGATTCACTACATGTGGGATCTAATTTGTTGTTTCTGTATGCCCTCTGATCGAGTTCTGGGGTACATGGTGACTGCTTCATAAGTACCCACTGTTATTATTATAAGACTTATTATTGTCATTCAAAGAGGAAATACATACGAGGAGCCTACCCCATCACCTGGCACAGAGGAAATACTCAGAGCTTTTCACTGCTATTATTTGTATTCTTGGCAGAATAAATGAATTTGGCTGGCAGTTATAAAAACGTTCATATATACTTGCCTCGTTGAGACTTTAAACAACATTGTGAGGTAGAAAAGACCAGACTTATTCTCTCCATTTTATAGATTAGGAAACTGAAGCTCAGGGAGGTTGGGAAGCTTACCCGGATCACATAGCCAGTAACTGACAACAGCTAAGACTTGAACACAGGTTTTCTGACTGCAAATTTGTTTTTATAATCTGTTTTTGTAATTTGTTTCTTTTAATCTTGCTCTAAACTGTATTATCTTTTAAAATATAATATCTGTAAATATTAAGTTTTCATTGTAAGTTTAAAAACATGTATTAACAAAAGTGAATAGATAATTTGTTCTGAATGATAGAGTAAAGATTTTATTCTTTTTTTAAAGATTTTGTTTACTTAGAGAGGGGAGAGGGGTGGGGAGAGAGAGAGAGATCGTTAGCAGACTCTATGCTAATTGTGGAGCCTGAATCAGGGCATGGTCTCACTACCCAAAGATCATGACCTGAGCCAAAATCAAGAGTCAGATTCTTTTTTTTTTAATTTTTATTTATTTTTTTAAATTTATATTTATTTTCAGTGCTCCAGAATTCATTGTTTATGCACCACACCCAGTGCTCCATGCAATACGTGCCCTCCATAATACCGACCACCAGGCTCACCCAACCTCCCACCCTCGCCCTTCCAAAACCCTCAGTTTGTTTCTCAGAGTCCACAGTCTCTCATGGTTCATCTCCCCCTCCAATTTCCACCAACTCACTTCTCCTCTCCATCTCCCCATGTCTTCCATGTCATTCCTTATGCTCCACAAATAAGTAAAACCATATGATAATTGAAGAGTCAGTTTCTTTCATTCTTTTTTTTTTTAAGATTTTCCATATTTATTTGACAGAAATCACAAGCAGGCAGAAGCAGGCAGAGAGAGGATGAAGCAGGCTCCTCGCCGAGCAGAGAGCCCAATGCGGGGCTCGATCCCAGGACTCTGGGACTATGACCTGAGCTGAAGGCAGAGGCCCCGAGCCACTGAGTCACCCAGGCGCCTCTCAGTTTCTTTTTTTTTTAAGATTTTATTTATTTATCTGACAGAGAAAGAGATTACAAGTAGGCAGAGAAGCAGGCAGAGAGAGAGGGGGAAGCAGGCTCCCTGCTGAGCAGACAGTCCGATGTGGGGCTCAATCCCAGGACCCTGAGACCATGACCTGAGCTGAAGGCAGAGGCCTAACCCACTGAGCCACCCAGGCACCCCAAAGAGTCAGATTCTTAAACAACTGAGCCACCCAGGTGTCCCTATTCTTTTTTTTTTTTTTTAAGGATTTTTTTTAAGTAATCTCTACACTCAGTGCAAGGCTCGAGTTCACAACCCCAAGATAAATAGTGATCTAGAAGACACACAGATGAGCTATCCTCAAAATATTAGCTTATAACTTGAGCCTACCAATTAGCACAATGTTACACACTCATTAATAAATGTCGGCAATAAACTAGTTGAGATAACATTACTAAATGAACATTTACTCATATAAACTAAAGAGAGAGAAAAGATGTATCACTTTGTGCTTAACAGCTTTTTTTTTTAAAGATTTTATTTATTTGACAGGGCGGTGGGGGTGGAGAGCACACAGCAGAGGGAGAGGGGGAGTGGCAGACAGAGGCAGAGGGAAAAGCAGACTCTCTGCTGAGCAGGGAGCCCAATGCGGGGCTCAATCCCAAGACCCTGCGATCATGACCTGAGCCAAAGACAGACGCTCAACTGACTGAGCCACCCAGGCCCCGCTATGCTTAACAGCTTTGTAATAAAAAGTCTGCTAAAGTGAAAAAAAAAAAAAAAAGTTGTATGCTCTTCCGACTGAGCCAGCCAGGTGCTGCATAAAGATTTTATTTATTTATTTTTTATTTTAAAGGTTTTTATTTTATTTGAGAGAGAGAGAGAGCATGAAAGGAGAGAGGTCAGTGGAAGAAGCAGACTGCCAGCTGAGCAGGGAGCCCGATGCAGGACTCAATCCCGGGGAATCCAGGATCATGACCTGAGCTGAAGGCAGTCGTCCAACCAACTGAGCCACCCAGGCGCCCCAAGATTTTATTTTTAATAGAAATAATAGAATTAGGAAGAAAGTCTTCCTGCCTGTCTGCCCTACTTCCCTTCCCCTATCAAAATTGGAAAAAACAAAACAAAAAATGTTAACTGCCAGTGGGACACATCCCTTTTAGGACAAGGAGGCCATAACTGTAGTACCCTTTTCAGCTGGTAGCAGTGTGTATTAATTGTAGAATGTTACCTACGTAGAAACAAACTATTTCTTGATTGTTGGCTATACTTACTCAGACCTGTAGAGTTTCAAAATGCCTCCTTGCTCTGGGTGTCTGAACTCCTAATTGGCATTTTCTCATGTTAAGACTGGTGCCTACTAGATTGTTCTTCCTATATTTTCCTGCATTTCTATCTACTATTTTTTTCTATCCAATTTTAGTTGTAAAGCCAATAAAAGATCATTTTATAGTCTCACATTATTATAGGTATAATACAATGTTAAACAAATGAATTATCCCAAGAGCCTATACAAAATAGCTTGTCTTGTCTTCCAGTGGGCTAACTTTATGAAATGCTGATGCTAAGGTAGACATTTGGGTTGCTTATCATGTCATGTTGATGAACTATGCCCAGTTTTAATACTTCATGATCATCAAATAAACAACTTTAAATAGGTATTGTTGGGGCCCATGGCTCGCACAGTCAGTAAAACATGTGACCCTTGATCTCAGGGTTGTGAGTTTGAACCCCACGTTGAGGGTAGAATTTACTTAAAAATTTTGAAAATAAAAATGAACCATAAGAGACTATGGACTCTGAAAAACAACCTGAGGGTTTTGAAGGGTCAGGGGTGGGAGGTTGGGGGAACAGGTGGTGGGTAATGGGGAGGGCACGTTTTGCATGGAGCACTGGGTGTTGTGCAAAAAGAATGAATACTGTTACGCTGAAAAAATAAATAAAATGGAAAAAAAAAGTTAAAAAAAAAATAAATAAAGGTGCTGAACTCAAAAAAAAAATGTATCAACATAAGAAAGGGAGGCATAATAGATAAGTGGACAAAGATGTAGGAGACATACATATGTATTAATATATGTGTATACTTAATATGTATTACATATTATAGTAATAGTATATATGCACATATATATTTCTGCATAATTCTATTTGTGCTAAGAATAAAAGTTATTGTATATTATACATAATGAAACATAATATGAATATATGAATCATATATATGATGAAATATTACTAAGCCATAAAAAAGGATGAGCTCTTACTATTTATGACAACATATCCATGACAACATGGATGGACCTAGAGTATATTATGCTGAGTGAAATAAGTGATGCAGAAAGACAAATACTGTATGATTTCACTTAAATGTAAAATGTAAAAAAAAACCAACCCATAAACAAAACACCTAAACAAACAAAAGGCAGAAACAGACGCATAAATAGAGAACAAACTGATGGTTATCAGAGGGGAGAAGGTTGGGGGATGAGCCCCATGGGTAAAGGTGGGTGGGAGGTAAAGGCTTTCAGTTGAGAAATAAATAAGTCACAGGAATAGAAGGCACACGGTAGGGAATACAGTCAATGGTACTGTAGTCGTGTCGTACAGTGACAGAGGGTAGCAACACTGGTGATGAGCACAAAGTAGCATCTACACTTGTCAAATCACTATATGGCACACCTGAATCTAATGACATCTGTGTCGGCTATACTTCAATTAAAAAAGAAGGCATAAAGGTTTAGAATAAATTATATTACATAAAGAAAAGCTCAATAATCTAGATTGTTGAAGTTTTCGTCAGAATGAAGCTTTTTATTTATTTCATTTACCTAAAGGCAGCTAGAATATAGAGAAATGGATATATTATTTTTCTTGGGAATAGCTTTTTTGGCACTCAGGATAGAGTACAATAAATTATCCTACTACTCCCACAATTGATTGTGTATCATTAAGATACCAGTTGGAAGAGAGCCTACCACCTTTCCTTTTAGTCTACTTTAGTATAGTATTACCCTGCTCTCTTAAATGAGGTTTTATTGTTGTTATTTAGCATGTATTAAAGTAACAGAGAGGGGCGCCTGGGTGGCTCAGTGGGTTAAAGCCTCTGCCTTCAGCTCAGGTCATGATCCCGGGGTCCTGGGATCGAGCCCCACATCGGGCTCTCTGCCTGGCGGGGAGCCTGCTTCCTCCTCTCTCTCTGCCTGCCTCTCTGCCTACTTGTGATCTCTGTCTGTCAAATAAATAAATAAAATCTTTAAAGTAACAGAGAAACTAACACATACCAACTGGTAGTTAGATATGCTATAATACATAATTTCAATTTCTGATTATTTGTTGCTGGGACAGAGTAATACAGTTTGTTATGATTATTGATCTTGTATCTTGCAACCTCGATAAACCAACTTACTCTTTTTGTAAAGTCTGTAGGATTGTCTACATAGACAATCATTTTGCCTGTGAATAAAAATATTTATTTCATTCTTTCCAATCTGATGCTTTTTATTTCACTTTCTTGCCTTATTGCATTGCATAGGGACTCCCGAGAAATGTTGAATGGAAGTGGTTGAGTATACCTTCTTGCTATTTTGCTGATGTTAGGGAGGAGAACATTTATTCTTTCGCCTTTTAAGTATGATGTTAGCTGTCAGTCTGAGGAAGTTCCTTTCTGTTCCTATTTGCTGAGGGTTGGATTTCGTGTTTTTAATCAGAAGTGGATTTTGGATTTTGTCAAATACTTTTTTGCACCTATTGAGATGATCTCATCATTTTTCTTTTTAATTTATTACTATCGTAAGTTTTATTAAGTGATTTCTGAACACTAAGGAAATCATGCACTGCAGGAATAAACCCCACTTGTTGGTGATGGATTATCCTTTTTATATTTTATTAAATTTTATTTGCCAAAATTTTAGGAATTTTTGCATCTATGCTTGTGAGGAATTTTGGTTTTAGTTTTCTTAATTTTCTTACTTTTGTCTGGTGTTGGTATTAGGATAATGCTGGCCTTATACAGGGAGTTAAGATGTGTTCCTGCCTCTTAATTTTCAGGATATATTTGGGTAGCATTGCTGTTATTTCTTCCTTAAACGTTTGATAGAATTCACCAGTGAAAATTTGATTTTATATGTAGACATATAGCTATTCAGTTATAGATTTCTTCTATAATAACCTTTAGCAGCTTGTATCTTTCAAGGAATTTATCCATTGCAACTGATTGTCAAATTGATTGGCATACAGTTGTTCATATTTACTTATTATCCTTTTAAAAGCTATACCATCTCTAGTACCATCACCTCTCTTAGTCCTGGTATTGGTAATTTACATTTTTTCCCTTTATCTCCCTAATCTGTCTGGCTAGAGTTTTATCATATGTATGGATCTTCTTAAAGAACCAGGTTTTGGGGTTTTATCATTTTTTTTCTCTTTTTGTGTCATAGTTCATCAATCTTCTCTCTAATCTTTATTATTTCCACTTCCTGGTTTGGGGGATTAATCTGCTCTTCTTTTTTAAAAAAATATTTATTTATTTATTTATTTATTTATTTATTTATTTTAGAGAGAGCATGCATGTGGGCATGGGGAGGGAAGGGCAGAGAGAGAGAGAGAGTCTCAAGCAGACTCCGTGCCCAGTGCAGAACCTGACATGGGGTTCGATCTCACAACCCTGAGATCATACCTGGGCTGAAATCAAGAGTCGAACCCATAACTGACTGAGCCACCCAGGTGCCCCATGGTTAATCTACTCTTGTATTTCTAGTTTCTGAAGGAGGAAGCTGAGATCTTTCATCAGAGTGGTAATAAGTGTTCTTTGCTCTGAAATTTGTTTTGTCTGATATTATACTTATGTCAGCTTTTTTTTTTTCCGTAAGTAAGCTTTATGCCCAACATGGGGCTTGAACTCACAACCCTAAGATCAAGAATTGCATGCTCTACCCGCTGAGCCAGCCAGGCACCCCTATGCCAGCTTTCTTTTAATTAGTGTTAAATTGGCAAATCTTTTGCCATCTTTCTACATCTTTACTTTGTAAATAACATACAGCAAAATGGATTTTTTTATTGGACTGTACCTTTATGAGTTTGTTAGGTTTTTGGTTTTTGTTTTACTTTTACAAGTTTTATTTATTTATTTTTAAAATTTTTATTTATTCAGCTGAGAAAGCATGAGGGGGGTGGCAGAGGGAGATGCAGGCTCCCAGCTGAGTGGGGAGACCAAGGCAAGGCTCGATCCCGGGACCTGGGATCACAACCTGAGCCGAAGGCAGATGCTTCACCAGCTGAGCCACCCGGGCGCCCCTCCATGTATGAGTTTTAACAAATACATTGTACTTCTGTTACTCCTTGGTAGTCCCACTCATCTCCGCCTCTAACTGATCTGTTTCCTGTCACAGCAGTTTTGTCCTTTTGAGAGTATTACATAAATGGCATCGAACACCCTAGAAGCTTTTCAGACTGGCTTCTTTTACTTCGTCTAATATCTCTGAGATCCATTCACTTTGTTGTGTGTATCAGTTGTTTGTTTCTTTTTATTGTTGAGAAGTACTCCATGGTGTGGAACTTTGCAGGGGCTCTTTTCCATGCTCCTCCGTCTTGACCATCTCTCCAGTACTGTCCCGTTCTCTAGGGTGCTCTCTGTGGTCCTCTGGCCTGAAAGCTGGGTTTTATTCATCCTGTTCTGCCATTCACTGACCACCCTTGAACCCAGAGCCTCATCCAAATGCAGAGACGCATCTATTGCAGAGGAATGACCACAGGTCCTCTGACCAAAGAGGAAGTTTCCTCTCCCTCAGTTTTCGGCCTTTGCCACCCCCACTGTCACTGTTGCCGCCAACAGGGTCTTGGAATTGCCTGGAAAAGAGCAGAGGGAAATCAAAGTAAAGTGGATTTTTTCTGCTCTCTCTGAGTTTTGGGACTTTTCTCTGCTCCCCGATGATGGCCTCCAGGTGACCTGGTACCTTAACTCCAGTTTGGGATATATTGGAGGGGAAAGTAGGGGATAGAGTGGAACACTCACCCTCAGTTTGGTCATACTTGGCATTCTGATTTCCTTCCTTAATTCTTTTGTTTTTATTAACCTATTTTTCATTAACTTTTAAGCTTTGTGGGGTTGCACCAAAACACCATTTATTTATTCTAGGGCAAACTTTTTCCCAGTACTGAGGCAAATACTTACGAGTACTCTAAGGCCCTAGAAAGATAAGGTTTCCATTTTGATGGTTGGAATGAATTGTGCTCAGCCCTTGGTGAGCCTTGCAGTGTTTTCTTGGGCTCCTTCTGGGTGGTTCTTTCCCCAGACAAGTACACTTATCAGTACTCACCTGAATACTTGAGGGAGACTTTTAAAATTGTATTTCATTTTATTTTATTTTATTTATTTTTTGATCTCCATAGCCCCCACTCTATGCAGATCTCTTCTCCTGTGTTCTACCCTACAAACCTAGCTGCCTTGACTCCCACAGGACTCATCAGGAGAGAATGCTGGGCCTCGCCTGGGTTGCTACTCCCCATACCTCTGTTCTTGGAAGGTCCAGAACAATCATGGGGCTCATCTAACTTGCCTCTCATCTTTCACAGATCTTTCTCCTTCATGCAGTTTTAAATTTTTTTTCCCCATATATTTTGTCTGGTTTTAGGGTGTTTCAAGAGGTAAGGTAAATCCAGTCCCTGTTATTTCATCTTCGCTGAAAACAAAAAATGTATAGGATATAATTAAATGCTAAATTGTAAGACTCCAACTAAAGGTTCCTGATTATTTCAGAGATTTGGTTAGAGGTAGCTTTACAAAGGAGGTCAAATTTGAACTAGGCTTTGTAGGAAGGAGGATATTCTATGTGAAAATAGTGGCATAAATAAAGGTACTAGAAAAGAGGTAAGCCTGGTTTTTACCAATGAGCCAATCTAGACAACAACCTGATAAAGTGGGTCGGAGTACTTAAGGAGATCATGAAAAATAAGGTTGATCAGTTGAGCTAGGGCCAGATTAAAACAATCTTTAAATTCCAGGGGTGCCTGGCTGGCTCAGTTGGTAGAGCATGCAACTCTTGATCTCAGGGCTATGGGTTTGAGCCCCAGGTTGGGTATAGAGATTACTTAAAAATTTTTTTAATTTAATTTAATTTATTTATTTGACAGAGATCATAAGTAGGCAGAGAGGTAGGCAGGCAGAGAGGGGGGGAGCAGGCTTCCCGCTGAGCAGAGAGCCCAACGTGGGGCTTCATCCCAGGACCCTGAGATCATGACCTGAGCTGAAGGCAGAGGCTTAACCCACTGAGCCACCCAGGTGCCCCAAGATTACTTAAAAATCTTAAAAAAGCAACACAAAGCAGAAAATCTTTAAATTTCTATGTTGTGATACAACACTGATAGAAAGCCATTGGGAGTTTTTTACTCCACACAGTGTTACATAATAAGAGCAGAGTTTAGTTCAGATTAATAAAAACTTTTATATCCAGTCTGTATAGCTCTTTTGCCTTAAGCATGCATCTGTTCCTTTTCTGTCCTCTGAATTAAATGAAGAACAATATCATAAAAACATGGATATGGTATTGTTTTGATCAAATACATTATTACATTTGCTTAAAGATGGGAATAAGCCCATTCCTTAACCTTTTCTTGAGTTCCTTTATCTTTGTTCGTAAAACACATTTTCCATTAATAATCTTTATTGCTCTTTTCAGGATGCACTTCCTTTTTATCCTACTTCTTTTTCAATATTATACTGATAAAAACTGATACAAAATGCTAGTAAGTTACTTCGTGCAGAATTTAATGGAAATATTTGCTTATCAGATTGCTTTTTAATACCCCAAATTATCAATCTAGCTTTTTTCAAAATGACATTATATTGAATGTGAAAGCTATTGACATCCAACCAACTTTTGGTAGTAATTATTTGTAGCTCATATGGTTTCTATACTATAGTTGTGTAATGTCAATGCATATCCCCTTGTGTTTTAATGTGACCATTTAAAAATTTATCAAACTCATTTAAAATGGCTCAGTCTTTCAGGGTATTACATACGTACCTCCCTCTACTTAATAGGATTTGAAGTTTTGATACATTGGGTAAGTTTAATACAGGGAACAGAAAAACCCTTTTTTTTAATACTCACGTTCCCCCCCCCACAAAAGTATGTGAAGAAGAAGAAAAAAATAGTTGTGGGGAGTTTTATAGGAGAGGGAAAGAGAAATGTTAGAGTAAAGAAACCAAGAACAGATAATAATCTCTGTCAGTGGAACCCAAGGCCCAGAAGAAATAGAAAAATAAAGAACTAAAATATGGCTTGGGGCAGAAAGAAGTTCAGTTAAAGTGACAGGAACCATTTTACAGATACCCTAAAAGACTCACTGGAAACTTGGTGCCATTTTGGTAAAGCAGAGCTGTATCTGTGTTTGGTGAACTCAAACACAAAGAGAGACAACAGACTTTATAGAATTTTGACAAGAGGAATGAATACAAATCTGGTGGAGGAAAATGATTTTATAATAAAAGGGCACATTTTAAGTGTGCAGGCTATCTTTTTTTTTTTGTAAGTTTTTTTATTTAAGTAATCTCTACAGCCAATGTGGGGCTCCAACTCACGTCCCCACTCCACCAACTGAGCCAGCCAGCCGCCCATCAGGATATCTTTGAGGGTCTTTCTAGAGTTCAATAGGGCCAGAGATTTATGGGAGTGAAAGCCAAAGGTAGATATATAGAAGGCAGGTGACAATTGTGGAGGAGAATAACCTCCCCTTTTCTTTGAATATGTGCCTTCTTCACAAAATTAGAGTATAAAAGTTGTTTAGAGAAATGACTGTCTTCTATACAACAGAATATATGGTAGAAGGAACTTTGGTTTGTTTTTTTTTTTTCTCTTGAGACAGAGTGGGGATATACAGATAACAGCATGCAAACAAGATATTTAGAATCTGTATGAAAACAATCTGAATTGACAGATCTTATTTAGATAAAGATAGCAATAATCAGGAATAAAATTGGCAAATATGGAATTGGATGTTGAGATTGTTCATTTATGCATTTGAAAATAAAGGTTGTGAAATCTACAGAAAGGGAAACTGCTTCATATGCGGTGAAAATAAATGCAGAACCTCATAGAAGCAGACATTTTGGCAAAGCTAGATAGATTAAGCTTAGAATTAAAGAGACTCAGAATGTGGTGAAAGTGGTCTTGGAGCTTCAGCTTCCTTTCTTTGGGGATCCCAGATCATACTGAGGAAGGGCAGAGGATTTTTTTTTAGATGGTGCAAAGGGAAGCAAAATGATCAGATTCATTTTGTGCAGCTTGTGTCTTAGCTGAGGCATCCAGATTTTGAGGATTGAGTATATACCTCAAAAAGTAATATTTTAATAGAATGTAGACAAAATGAGAAAGGACACAGATAATGATACAAGAAGTATCAGCTATTCCTTTGTTCGAAAGGGAAAAGGAGGAATAATAAGGAGTAGGAATGGAGCCTAGTAACATTATTCAGTTCCCAAGTATGAAGTACTTGTAGGAATGGTTTAAAGACAGAAGGGCTAGCAAATGAACTGAGGGTTTTGTTTGTTTGTCGCTTGGGCTTTTGTTGTTTTCAGTGGAAGAAAATAACGGATTGGATACAATCACTGCTTTTGACAGAGTAAGTCATGATTGCCTTTCACGGATAATTATCTGTATATACCTTAGAGAAGATTCAGGAATTTTTTTCATGACTAAAAATGAAGCAAGGTGGCATACAGTACCTAGTCTCACTTCATTGGTATTTTGGCATCTTTTTTGCCAGTACCCAAGGTATAATCAGTTTCCCAAGATAAACCATATGCTTTAACTTGCCAGTAGCTATTAAAATGTTAAAAATACGTCGTCTTCAAACCAGCAATTCCACTTTTATGAATACCTCCCACAGATCTACTTACACAGGTCAGAATATATACAAGGAGGTCTGTTGCAACATTGCTTGTAATGGCAAAAGCTGAGAGTCGGCCCAAGTGTCCAGAGGGGAACAGATGAATAATGAATGGTGCCGCCATGACGGAATCCCCTAAAAAGAATGAAGTAGATCTGTGTGTATAGAATACTGTCCATTTTATGTGCTCAAGTGAATTTTTAAAAGGCACAATAATATGTAGAGTATTCTGCTTTTTAAAATCCCATTATACATACAAGCAAACGGTACATTATGCATATGTATAAAAAGGCCTGGAGAGGCGCCTGGGTGGTTCAGTATGTTGAGCACCTGCCTTCAGCTCAGGTTATGATCCCAGAGTCCTGGGATCGAGTCCCATATCAGGGTCCTTGCTCAGTGGGTACCCTGCTTCTCCTTCTCCCCGGCCCCCCGCTCCTGGCTCATGCTCTCTCTCTCTCTCTCTCTCTCTTAGTCAAAGAAATAAATTCTTGAAAGAAAGAAAGAAAGTGAGGAAGGAAGGAAGGGAGGGTCTGGACATATATATATTAAACTGTTAACAATAATTACTTCCTATATGTAGAAATGGTGTTTTAGTTTTCAATTTATATCTTCTATTTTTATAATAAGCATATATTTCATTTTTTTTAAACCTGCAATTTGTGTGAGGGAGAAAAAGGCCAAGCCCTTGTGAGTCAACCCTTTCCCGCCAACCCTGGTTCAATTCCTCTTCTCTCTTCTTAGCCATTACAGTTTAATACAAAGAAGCACCGTGGGCACAATTGGCTTTTATTATTGGGAGAAGTTTCCCAAATAAAATGCCTGGTTTCTCATCAGCTTGGCCCAAAATTAAAACTCTGCTCAACATGACCCCATGGTTTTAAAATACCAAGTGGTGGCGGCTTCTTGGTAAAATCAGGGTTGTTTGTTCCTGCAGTAACTGGACATAAATCGAACATACATTAAGTGCCAACTGTATACCAGGCAGCAGGGAATGCAAACATGCTAGTCCCTCAACTCTTCCATCTGATGGTTCCCTCCATCTCAGTCAATTTCTTGACAGTCCTGGCCCCACCCATGGTCACTTTCAGTACTTCCCAGTGCTCGTCTGCCTTTGAAAGGCAATCCCCCTTAAACTTACTGCACGGTAGAATCCACATGTAAATTTTCAAAGAGCTACTTTTTACCTTCTGCATGAGACTATTCCCCTACAATGGACATCGCTTTTTACCTTCACTTCTCGAAATAACAGAGGCTGGAGATCATTTAGCAATGGAAAAATGGAAACCATCAAGGGCGGGGTATAGAATGTTTGTGTTTATAGAAGAAAAGAGGCATTTGTGAAAGATTTGATATTTGTGAACAAAAACATATGTCAGTCACTGTTGGAGAAAGAAAAATATGATACATAATCCTGTTCTAAAGTATATGTATAATGTATAAATATTTTTGGAATAAAAATATTTATATCTCTCTCCAGAGAGAAAGTGGCTGGATCACATTATCTCTTTGAAGTTCCAGTTCTGTAGATTCAAGCATTTTCTTTAAAAAGC
This sequence comes from Meles meles, assembly GCF_922984935.1. Lineage (NCBI taxonomy): Eukaryota > Metazoa > Chordata > Mammalia > Carnivora > Mustelidae > Meles > Meles meles. Next base: position 100,436,710 of record NC_060087.1, on the reverse strand, counting down.
GATTTAAAAATTATGATGAGAAGATGTTTAGGCTGAGATTTATATTTTACATATGTGGAGGATCAATATTTCGCAAACTGCATTCTTCAGTATGTCATGCCTTTTGCTTCTTAAATCTGTGAAACACAACTTTAAAGAAAAGTTTTATTGGGGGTCATTAAAATGCGAAGGGGATGGAGTACTCCTTGCTGTTAGTTCTTGTTATGTTACATTATTACATTACAATATATATTAGAAAGTAACTTGTATGAGGACCTTCCTGACTTTTAATAATAATTTATTACCATTTGGAACTATAGAGTAAATCTTGCTAAAATCTTCATTTTTGAGCCTCAGTATTAAATTACGTGTTGTCTCCCTTTTGTGCATTTTACCAGCATCTTATCATCTTATATTGTTCCATTCTTCCAAGAAGAGACCAAAGGAACACCTGTCTGTTTGTCATAGGTTGGGATCATCATGGGAGTAAGCGGAAGAGCTAACCAATACGGCCTCTTCTCGCAAGGGCCCCGAATTGTGCGTGACAACCTATTAGTTCTCCACTGAAATTCAGGCATTTGGGAACAATTATGTCCCATGTTAGCATTACCTGAGCTCTTTTTCAAAGGTAATTAAAGTCCAAACTTGATACCTGAAAGATAATTGACCAAACAGCAGCAATCTGCCGCATACAAGGATATCTAAAACAATCCCTAATTCTCAAAGAGATGGAACAATCTAGTTAGTGGAAAGGAACTCCTGTCTTGCAATTAACACAGACTCTCTATACCTTCTTTCTCAGAAAGAACAAAAACTGGGGGTGTCTGGGTGGCTCGGTCCATTAAGTGTCCTACTCTTGGTTTCGGCTCAGGTCTTGATCTTAGGGCAATGAGACGGAGCCCCACGTGGGCTCTGTGCTGGGCAAGGAGCCTGCTTAAGATTCTCTCTCTCCCTCTCCCTCTGCCCCTCCACCCCGCCCCCATCCCCATGCTCCCTCACTCTCTCAAATAAAAAATAAATCCTTAAAAAGCAAAAAACCCCACAAAAGCTAAAAAGAACAGGGTGTGTCCAGAATGTACAATAGAAGAACTATAAATACATTATTACAGAAAGCGTGTTATCTGCCACCCTAATCCTGCACGCAGGAAAATGAAAGCGTATGTGGTAATTTCTTTTCAAAATAAGATAAAGCCGGTATTTGCATAATATGTGCTCTTAATCTAAAGTAGTCTTAATTTTACCTTTTCCTACTTTGAATTAAATCGACGTTCGTCACACATCAAGTAAGTTGTTTGGTTTTCTTCTGAGTAATTAATTATTCTATTGGTTTTATGTTTGAAAACACCCATCAAATGTGTACACAGAATTTTAGTGGGCAGAAATTGGCATATGCATTTCACTCTGATTTGTGGCTCAACTCATGCTCTTGGTGTAGGGCTTCGACCAGCTTCGACTTGAAGGATTGCTTTGCGATGTGACCCTGATGCCTGGTGACACAGATGACGCCTTCCCTGTGCACAGAGTCATGATGGCCTCTGCTAGTGATTACTTCAAGGCAATGTTCACAGGTAGGGTGGCTTGTTAAATTCTGTACCCCCCTTAAAACAATCTGAAAAAGGCAGATTTCCATATTTGTGTTTCTAAAGTGAAATTCAGTTCTTTAGATCTTGTCTTTCCAAGAAGAGATTGTTTCCAAAGGAATACACACCCAGTATGTGTAGTTGTAGGTGGCGGTTTTTAAAACTTGGGAACCAGAGGTGCCTTTTTCATACTTCCGTCCACTTTTGTTTCACAACTTCTTTTTTGCAGCTACACATCTGGATGCTCTACCGGAGGCTCTGGGTCTAAGACAATCTTGAACCCATCAAAAGATAGGAAGTGACAGGAGAACGTTTTGGAAGCTCTCGCGTTATATACGACTTCCATTAGTATAGAGCTATTCCTTCTTAAGTACTTTCTTTTAACTGTAAAATATGTAGAAGTCTGCCTCTGACATGAATGCTTACATAGAATAAAACTCTTCCTTGATTTTATTGCATCTAATTAGCAGCAGAAGTGAGTTTGACCTTAATTAAATTACCCACCTCCTTTCATTGAATGTCTTTTTATTTAAGGTGGAATGAAAGAACAAGATTTAATGTGCATTAAGCTTCACGGTGTGAGCAAAGTCGGCTTAAGGAAAATTATTGATTTCATTTATACTGCAAAGCTTTCTCTTAACATGGACAACCTTCAGGACACCCTGGAAGCTGCCAGTTTTCTTCAGATTCTGCCGGTTTTGGACTTCTGCAAAGTATTTCTCATATCTGGGGTAAGCCGTCTTCAAATCTTCAAATCTTTTCCTGTGATACAGTCTGGGGTAGCCTGTGGAAAACCTGGTGAATTGGTGAATTGAAACTTTGGCCCTTAGAGAGAAGACTCAGGGAGTGTGTGTTTTGGAATGAAATTGAGAGCGAAACAGTACAGGTGTCTTTTTTACAAAACAGAATCATTTCCTAAAAGCCTTCCATGTAATCCCATGACATCAGACAGTAATAGTGTTTGATAACAATATACACGTTAACCCGTTTACTGACATTATATGTTTTAATCTGGTTTTGTTTGCCTTCATGATTTTAGGTGGGCAAGCTTTCTTAGGTGGGATCCCATGAAAGCATAATCTGAACTTCTCGAAGTCTTTTAAACTAGGCTCAGTAATTTTTTTTTCTTCCTTCAATATGGGAGCTAGGTCTTGAAAAGAAGTAACACCTGTGTGACAGCCTATAAGATACAAATGTTAATTCCATAGAAACACATCATCCACTAAATCATTTTTGCCTCTTTCAAAGAGATAGGAGGGGGCACAACTACCAATCAGCGAACTCTGTAGCAGTTACGTGGTTCCTGAAGGCACCGCCCTATTGGAGATACTTAAATTATTGACTTCCGGGAAATGAAATGCTTTGGCTGCAAAGAAATATTGCCAAGGAGATTTCTAGAGCTTATAGAGCTGCCTTTTGTGACTGGAAATGATGGCAGTGGTCAATTTTGATATATTTTCTAATTTGTTAAATTAGTGGGTAATACATTTTTCTATAATTGATTTAAATTCATACCAGTTTTTATATTGGTAAATAATTGCTGTTGAGCTTTTCAAACCCTAAGTTTCAAGAGAACATGTCCTTGGTGATTTTATTAATAAGCTACTCCTTATCTTACAGAGTCAGCCTACAGCTAATTTAGCTGGGCTATTGAAAATGTGTTTCGTTCCTGTTTCCATTTTAAAGGACTCAGACTACTGTCTCACTATTATTTATAAACTTTTAAATTAACTGCTATTTTCCACACTTTTAAGGCAGTCTGGTGTTATAACATTGCTCTGTGTTGCCCTGTTTACTACTGTATAAGTAACCACATGAAGTTTGCTTATTTCCCGTGATACTGTTTGTCATCCTTACGGAATCTGAACACTGAATTTCCTTTTAACTTAAGCACACAAGATCCTTCCCCTTAGGACCTATACGCATCTCTCCTCTAGTTTTGTGCCACTGATATTGTCTGCCAGCTTCATCTCAAGGAAAAAACCGAACTGAATTACATATATTTTTTAAAATGTATCAAGGCCAATAATGAACTTAGTAATAACCTGATGGCTTATATTTATAGACTCTTAACAGTCCTTCACACTGATCTCAGCAACACGTGGTCGTCCCGAGCCAAACTTGGTACAGTGTGGTAATTTCTTTGGAACTAATCATTAATAATAGACATGTATTGTCGACTTCGTCTCTAATACCAGAGTTCAGTACTTATAACTTGAGATACTGGTTGTGATCTGTTCCGTTACCTGAAAGAAAAGGACCAAATTGAATAAAGCATGATTTTTAAAATATTTATTTATTTATTTGATAGAGAGTTAAAGAGCGCAAGTAGGCAGAGAGAGAGGGAGAAGCAGGCTCTCTGTTGAGCAGGGAGCCCAATGCGGGACTCGATCCCAGGACCCTGGGATCATGACCTGAGCCAAAGGCAGCAGCTTAACTGACTGAGCCACCCAGGCGCCCCTAAATCATGATTTATGAAAAGTCATAAACGCATACAAATGTCAAAGTAACAGCATTAGAAAACAATTTTGTTCTAGAAAACTCTTAAACAAGTTTATTTAAAGAAGATATCCTAGTAATTTTGCAATAGTGACAAATGTTTTATAATCAGAATGTCGGTTCTTTTACCTCTTTGAAGCATTTATTATAACTGTGTTTTACCTGTTTGGAAAATTCTTCATTTTTGTGAACACTTAATATTGTCTTAAAGATTATATTCTTCATTTCTAGTGTCCTCTGCAGACATCCTAAAACCCACTTCTAATGGAGAAGAGGCTTATCTCTGACAAAGCTTTACCTGTGGTATAGTTTACTCCTCCCTCTCTTGGTTTTAGAACTTTCTACAAGCTCTGAGGAAACACCTCTTTTCTTAGCACCATTCTACTTAACCTGTCTTTCATCCTGCTTGCAGAGGATATGTCTGTGTGATTTTACTGTGGAAATAATTCCATCTCAGAATCTACTCTACTGTTCTATTTTTTAGAACAGTTGGTGGATTATTAGCATAAGGATTATGTAAAATCCAACTTTTCCTTCATCCTTCTTGCATGCGTTCCATTTCTTAGTTAAATGTTCAGCCTTACCCTGTTTATTTCCTGTTTCCTTCTCAGCAATCAAGTGGATCAGGCGGAAGAGTCGCCCTTGGGTGTCTCTTCTACTTATAAGAACTGGAAGTTTCCAGATAATGTATTTTTCAAAGGTTGATTTGTTTTGAGTTTTCCCACAAGCTAAGATTATGGATAGGTTTTAAATCAAATGATCTCATATTTTAAGGATTCTGTGCTTAAACCAAAGGTTTTGAGTGAGTCGGTTTATATTTTTAATGACGTGGTATGATTATACTTCACATAAGCCAAACACTACTTGGGTTTGAGTGTTTAGAAAGAAAAATTAGCTTCCAATATAATTTTGGTCTATCCCATTCTTAATCATTTATGTAGGTGAAAATGTGACTCCCAAATCACTCCCAAAGCATTTTTATGGTGGTTTTGAATGACAACTTTCAAGATTTATTTATGTGAGAGAGGGAGAGAGTGCAAATGGTGGGGGAAGAGCAGAGGGAGGGAGAGAACCTGAGTGCAGAGCCCCACTCAGGGCTCGATCCCATGACCCTGAGATCATGACCTGAGCTGAAATCAAGAGTTGGATGCTTAACCCACTGAGTCACCCAGGCGCCCCTTGAATGATAACTTTAAATAAGGTAATAAAGCCGGGGCGCCTGGGTGGCTCAGTGGATTAAGCCGCTGCCTTCGGCTCAGGTCATGATCTCAGGGTCCTGGGATCGAGCCCCGCATTGGGCTCTCTGCTCCGCAGGGAGCCTGCTTCCTCCTCTCTCTCTGCCTACTTGTGATCTCTCTCTCTGTCAAATAAATAAATAAAATCTTAAAAAAAAATAAGGTAATAAAGCCACGCTCACCTTTGGTGAGGTAGAAGCACCAGTGTTCTAGAACAGAGCATCAGGCTCCATAGAACAAGAAGCCCTCCCCTCCCAACTTCACCATCTTTTGCAGTAATGCTTTTCTCTTAAGGTGTTAATTAGTATTATAGTTTATGGAATCTGGCGCTTTTGTTCTTGCTATGTTTCTTTCTTGCCAGTTGTAGAAGAGAGGACTATGAAATGGATACAAAGGGATACCAGCAAAGGATGTACGTTAGAGTAGGTAAAATTATCTGTTCAACGAAAAACATTTGCTCTCCTATCTCATGGAGATGATGGAAAATGACCTTCATTTAGTTACAGGCCTAAGAATTGCATTTGTTTTTGTCTTTATGACATTGTATAACTACAGCATGCTAAATACTGTGTAGCCATTCCCTGCTTTACAAACAGGTTGTGGTTACATTTTTTGTTTATTGTTTGTCTGCTATTTGGAACATGTAACATCTAGCATTTGCCCCACGGAATTACTGTTACAGAGGATTACAGGCTAGTCCACAAACCCCAATTTTTAATATGAGGTTACTTAAGGAGGACATTTGTCATTGAGCTGAAATATTATAATTTAAATATACAATTATCCAGAATAAACAAACCAGAATGAAGGTGAGCAAGAAACCATTTTCTTTTTATAGAAAAGCATATTTATTCAGAGAATGAAGATGCCATTGTGTTTTAGACTTTCTTTAAACTCATTTCTTTTTAAAGTTGTGTGGTGTTTTTTCCTTGATGCGTGTATAACATTGCTTCCCCTTGTACATTTATTATCACTGAGTGGGGTGGGAAGTCACAATGAAATGTAGAGAAAATTTATTGAGGCAACCGAGGGTAATAAGGAATGAGTGACAGTGGAAAACAAAAGAGGTGAGGGGTGGCTGGGTGGCTCAGTCAGTTAAGAGTTCCACTCTTGGTTTCAGCTCAGGTCACCAGATCAAGCCCCACACCGTGTCCCATGCTCAGCAGGGAGTCTGCTGGAGAGTTTCTCTCTCCCTCTCCCTCTGCCCCTCCCCACCCATTCTCTCTCTCTCAAATAAAATAAATAAATGTTTAAAATAAAAAGAAAAGAGGGGCGCCTGGGTGGCTCAGTGGTTTAAGCCGCTGCCTTCGGCTCAGGTCATGATCTCGGGGTCCTGGGATCGAGTCCCGCATCGGGCTCTCTGCTCGGCAGGGAGCCTGCTTCCCTCTCACTCTCTCTGCCTGCCTCTCTGCCTACTTGTATCTCTCTCTGTCAAATAAATAAATAAAATCTTAAAATAAAAAGAAAAGAAAGGAGATGCATATGTAGGACAGGCAAAAGGCAGAGAAAAAAGGAGTTCTCTCAAGGGAAAAACGAAGGCAATCAGAAGACATTATTGGAAAAGACAGTTTCTTTTACTGTTCAGTGATGGTATCAACAGCAAGCTTTGGGAATGTTCTTGATGTCAGAATTTCCTATATAGTAATTATATTTCATATTTCTTATTAGCTCTAAATTGGATTTTCCCATAAAAATTCCCATTTTTCCCATAAAATTTTTTCCCATAAAAATTAACAAACATGTCTTTTCAGGTCTTTTTTTTTTTTTGGCCTTTGGGGAGGTTTAATGCAAATCAGAGGAAAACTGCTGTAGATAATTTTACAATGAATCAAAACTGTTCCTCCCCTCCCCCAACCAAACCATTCTTGAGTTCATTGTCAAGGCAGATGTTCAGCCAGTCACACCCAGATACTGGTTGTCTATGGTTGAGCATCTAGCTGGTACCAGACTGTGCCGGTTGTTAAATATTCTAAATATTATTCCTCCCTGTAACTTGAATCACTGCATCCTTGCCCATCTGCCATGTGGGACTCTGTAGGGGAGGCAGAGGCCCAACCTGGGCTCAAACCAATCCATTCTCCCATGACCATTATAATATGTAATAGTATATCCAAGAAGGGATGTGCATTCGAAGTGCAAAGCGGTAAGACAGTTGGACCCCCCAAGCTGGAGACACCCCATCAGTATTCCCCTCAGATGGCATTTAGAATGTGAAGAGACACAGAGCCTGAGACAGGAAGTTTCTGATTTTTAATCGTCTTTTTGTTCTTCTTACCAGAAGGTCCCTTCTCTGTGTCCTGTGATGCTCCTACCCGTGGAAGGAGGCCCGGGACAAGATGCCTCTTCCATCATCTGCTCCCCCTTCCCCAAAGTAGCTTATTTGATTGCTTTCCAGTCTATGGACACGCTTTGTCTCTCTCTGCATTGGTTGTTCTTGATGTCAGGCTCCCATCTTAATAAACTAGATGCCACCAAGGAGTATTTGATGCATTGACTATCTGAGGAGTCCCCCCAAATTTGCTAACTAATTTCTTGCTAACTAATTTCTTAGTCTTTGCATTTTCCTTGAAGGTATAGAAGCAGATACTTGTTTTTGTTTTGCTTTTCTCCTAAGTGGAAGCTTATTTGTAGAACACAGTGATCTTCAACAAAATAACATCGCAGATTGCTGATGAAACCTGTCATTAAAATATCATGTGATGGTAATGAAATATTTGGGTGCATTGAGTGTGATTTGAAAATTTAATATAGCAGCAGTGAGTAACACTGTGTTAATGAGAACCCCACTTTGAAAATTATGATGCCTGGAACTGCCTTTAGGGTGACGTAGGAAGGTTGTTTGATTATAATAGAATAATTTATAATATTTTATATCGAGGAAACTTAGATGGTACTTGATTATTTTATTTTATTTTTTTTTTAGATTTTATTTTATTTATTTGACAGAGAGAGAGCACAAGTAGGCAGAGAGGCAGGCAGAGAGAGAGGAGGAAGCAGGCTCCCTACAGAGCAGAGAGCCCGACGTGGGGCTCGATCCCAGGACCCTGAGATCATGACCTGAGCCGAAGGCAGCGGCTTAATCCACTGAGCCACCCAGGCGCCCTGTACTTGATTATTTTAAAAACAATTTTATTGGTTCTCATAAGTGGTTGAAAAATTTTGTCCTTTTTTGCTTCCCTATCCTTTAAAACATGAATGTATATTTGAATTCATGTCTGTAATCCCTCTTCTTTGGAATCTTGGCCAGGTTATATATTCAGATGAAATTAGAGTTCTTTCCACTTATGAGCTTTTTTATAATAAGCTTTAAACTTGATATTTTATATTTCAAAATATAATGTATTCTAATATATACATGAATTTCATTAAATGTTACATTACTGCACATATCCATTATTGAATAATATCTAGGCTAAATATTTGGGTATGTGTTAACTGAAGCACTTTCAAGAATCATGACTGAGAGGTGGATGAAAATGAGCCATAATTGAATAATTGCATATTTTTCCAAAATCATTTACCATTATACCATCATTTTGATCTGCTTATATATTTTTTAAAGATTTTATTTATTTATTTGACAGAGAGAGATCACAAGTAGATAGAGAGGCAGGCAGAGAGAGAGAGAGGGAAGCAGGCCCCTGCTGAGCAGAGAGCCCGATGCGGGACTCGATCCCAGGACCCCGAGATCATGACCTGAGCCGAAGGCAGCAGCCTAACCCACTGAGCCACCCAGGAGCCCCAGATCTGCTTATATTGTTAACTGTTATTCTAGACTTTGCTTCTATAATCCCTATAATCTATGATTAATTGTTTTAGCTTTGATGACACGAACTTCATAAACAACTAATTTGCTATTACATAGTTTTTATCTGGGTTTCATTTTTAAAAATTAAGGGTCTAGTAATATTTTATACTAATTCAGAATGTGTTCTATTTTTAGTTGTATCTCTCTTCACATCTTAATTTTTATATTGCTGATAATTAGAGTGTTTAACCTTCGTTATATACCCACAATGTGATAGCTGTTGTACATGGGGTATAGAAAATGCTAGTCCTTCCATCAAGAAGATGATAATTTGGGAGGTTATGAAATACCTTTCTCTGGTGGTTTTTAAGAAAAGAGTAGGTAGCTATCTGGATATACTAGGAGGTCTGTCAAGATCTTTTGCAGTTTTGTTTATCTGTCTCTGAGGATACTGATATATAGAGGATATTTTCCAAATGCCCTTAAATCAAAGGTAGGTTTTTAAAATACTGTTATTTTATTAATTGTTTCCTTATTGGATGAAGTTGAAGGGGGAAAAGGCGAAGGAACTAAATACCTTAATCACATTTCTAAATTATATAGTTTGGTTTTTAGTTTTTTCTCTCTGTTCATTTTATATGCTACAAATTGAGACTTACATTTGGTGACCAGCAACTGACAGTATCGTTTTGCCTATTTGAAGTTCCCATTTTTTGTGGTTTTTATTGGCAATCATATCCCTAATGGTGAGAATCTGCATACCTGGGAATAATTATTTTTGTGTTCTCATCAGCTTTTGCTTATCCATACTAGTCAGTGGGTTCCAAAGTGCAAATTACCCTTGCTCTGGGGAAAGGCTCTGTCTTTCGTGCTTCAGAAAGTGGAGTCATTACACCAGACACTAATTCCTGCCACCCAAGGTGATTTGGGCACCTGGGAATGGACTGTAACCTCATTTACACGATGCAAACTTTTATGAAACGCCAACATGCCACGCCTAAAATTGGATTGAAATGGGGCGCCTGGGTGGCTCAGTGGGTTAAAGCCTCTGCTTCGGCTCAGGTCATGGTCCCGGGGTCCTGGGATCGAGCCCCGCATCGGGCTCTCTGCTTGGCAGGGAGCCTGCTTCCTCCTCTCTCTCTATGCCTGCCTCTCTCCCTACTTGTGATCTATCTGTCAAATAAATAAATAAAATCTTTAAAAAAAAATAACAATGAGGAGAAAATGAAGGAGGAGGGGAGTTTGTAATTAAAATTGGATTGAAATGTATTTTTTTATTAAACTGCATTGGAAATGCAAGGTACTGAACGGAGTGAAACTGTATTTCAAAAGGCTCCTAATTTCATTTATTTTTCCTACTTCTTTTGTGTTGCAGTTCTGTTTTAGCTAGCTTTTTAATATATAGCTGTTAAGGATACAAAGCAATTAAAATTTTTGGGCCGTTCCCATAAAGCAGATCAGATGCTTAAAATTTTTCAAATTCTTCCTGAGTAATCAATCTATGAAAATAGCCTTGTGTGTGTCATGACCTTAGAGCGTTCAGTGATGATATGTCTTACCTGGGCTGATATTTTATGCAGAGGAGTAATTATTTTAGTCTCATTTCAGCTTTTAAATAAAAGGATAATACAAGGAGTAGCCAGTTTTCTCTTAATCACCGGCCAACCGGTTAACGATTCAGTTGCGTCCATGAAGTTTTCCTGACATATGTGAACACACACACTGAGAAAATTAAGAGAAAAGAGTTGAGTCCATTGCCTGTGACCTGCTCATGTGTTTGTATACACACAGGTACTTGTATGGTAGCCTTGTTTCCGTGAGTTGTGCCTCGCATAATATTTGCTGATATGATTTTCCTGTTTTCACTTTTGACCAGTTGTGAAAGCATCAGAAAGAAAGGCCCATCTTGCTAAAGATGGGCCTCTCCATCACTTGTCTTCTTTTCCTATTTTCCATTTTTGCTGCCTTGTCCTCTGTGCAGGGGAGACTTTACTAGGCTCATTTTGACTCCAGGCAGAGCTAGGGTATGCTGGGAGTAGGAGAATGGCCAAGGAAACTGCCGCAAGCCATCATCATAGACGCCAGAAATTAACTGTGCCATGAGTTAAGTTTGGTGGAGATACACCTGTTTCAATCCTCACAGAAGTGAATCCTTTCCTTGTATTGCCACATAAATAATGTGAAAATAACTTCACCCTAGGAATAATTGCCTTATTAAATTCCCTTCACTAGAAACAATGACTTTTGAAGGAATCAAAATGCATTACAGTAATGAACCATGACTGTTTACATGAAAGAGAGATCTAGAGATCCCGTATAAGAGGTTTTCTGTTTGCTGTTCTGCTTGCAATATACCTTTCAAGAATCATGACTGAGTGGGGCACCTGGGTGGCTCAGTGGGTTAAGCCGCTGCCTTCGGCTCAGGTCATGATCTCAGGGTCCTGGGATCGAGTCCCACATCGGGCTCTCTGCTCAGCAGAGAGCCTGCTTCCCTTCCTCTCTCTCTGCCTGCCTCTCTGTGGTTTCTCTCTGTCAAATAATAAAATTAAAAAAAAAAAATCATGACTGAGAAGGGGATTAAGGTGAACCACAATAGAATAACACTCTGTTTTTCCAAAATTTCCATCTAGCCAGAATTTCATTTAGTATTTTTTTTTTGAGAGGGAACATACATTTTTCAAGAAGAGAAAAGGAATTATTTTGGCCATAATCAAGTTATAACATTGTTTCTTAGGGTAACTTCTGATTACTGATTTTGACACTTTTTAAGTTCTTCAATGTTCAGTAAATATTTGTTGTCCACTTTTCTTTTAATTTTAATTCCAATATAGTTGACATACAGTGTTATGTAAGTTTCAGGTGTAGAATATACTGAGTCAGCAATTCTGTACATTACTCAGTGCTCATCAAGATAAGTATACTCTTAATCCCCTTCACCTGTTTCCCCCATCCTCCCAACCATCTCCCTTCTGGAAACCATCTGTTTGTTCTCTGTAGTTAAGAATCTGTTTTTTGTTTTGTCTCTTTTTTTCTTTGTTCACTTGTTTTCTTTCTTAAATTCCACATATAAGTGAAATCATATGGTATTTGTCTTTCTCTGACTTACTTCGCTTGCCATTATGCACTTTAGATTCATCCATGTTATTGCAAATGACAAGATTCCATTCTTTTTTATGACTGAATAATATTCCTCTGTGTGTGTGTGTGTGTGTGTGTGTGTGTGTGTCTACCACATCTTCTTTATCTGTTCATCTATTGGCAGACACTTGGGCTCCTTCCATAGTTTGGCTATTGTAAATAATGGTGCAGTGAACATAGGGGTGCATGTATCCTTTCAAGCTAGTGTTTTCGTATTCCTCGGGTAAATACCCAGTAGTGCAATTACTGGATCATAATACAGTTCTGTTTTTACTTTCTGAGGAACCTCCATACTGTTTTCCACAGTGGCTACACAGTTTGCATTCCCATCCACAGTGCATGAGTGTTCCTTTTTACTCCGTGTCCTTGTCAACACTTATTTCTCCTGCTTTTGATTTTAGCCATTCTGACAGGTGTGAGGTGATGTCTCATGGTGATTTTGATTTGCATTTCCCTGATGATGGGTGATGCTGAGCATCTTTTCATGTGTCTTTTGGCCATCTGAGTGCCTTATCTGGAGAAATGTCTGTTCCTGTCTTCTGCCCTGCCCATATTATAATCAGATCATTTGTGTCTTCTTGGTGTCATGTTGTATAAATTTTTATATATTTTAGATACTAACGCTTTTTTGGATATGTTATTTGCAAACATCTTCTCCCATTCTGAGGTTGTCTTTTTGTTTTGTTGACGTTTCCTTTGCTGTGCAGGAGTTTTTATTTTGACATAGTCCCAATAGTTTATTTTTGCTTGTGTTTTCCCTTGCCTCAGGAGATAACTCTAGAAAAATGTTACTACATTTGATGTCACAGAAACTACTGCCTGTGTTCTCTTTCTAGAATTTGTATGATTTCAGGTCTCACTTTTAGGCCTTTAATCCATTTTGAGTTTACTTTTGTGTCTGGTGTATGTAAGTGGTCTAGTTTCATTCTTTTGCATGCAGCTGTCCAGTTCTCCCAACACCATTTGTTGAAGAGACTGTCATTTTCCCATTGCATGTTCTTGTTCCTTTGTCAAGGATTAATAAACTATATAATCATGGGTTTATTTCTGGGTTTTCTTTTATGTTCTCTTGAACTATGTATCTATTTTTGTGCCAGTACCATACTGCGTTGGTTACTACAGCTTTGTAATATAACTTGAAGTCTGGACTTGTGATACCTCCCGCTTTACTTTTCTTTTTCAAGATTGCTTTAGCTATTCAGGGTCTTTTGTAGTTCCATACAAATTTTAGGATTGTTTGTTTTAGTTCTGTGAAAAATGCTGTTGGTATTTTGATAGGGTTTTCAGTAAATGTGTAGATTACTTTGGGTAGTATGGCCTTTTTAACAATATTTATTCTTGCAGTCCATGAACATGGAATATCTTTCCGTTTGTTTATGCCATCTTCAATTTTTTGTCACAAATGTTTTATAGTTTTCAGAGTACAAGTCTTTTACCTCCTTGGTTAAGTTTATTTCTAGGTATTCTATCATTTTTGGTATAATTGTAAATGAGATTGTTTTCTTAATTCCTTATTTTGCTACTTCATTGTTAGTATATAGAAATGTGATGGGTTTCTGTTTATTGATTTTGTATCCCGTGACCTTACTGAGTTCATTTATCAGTGCTAATAGTTTTTTGGTAGAGTCTTTAGGGTTTTCAATATGTAATATCACATCATCTGCAAATATTGATAGTTTTACTTCTTCCTTGCCAGTTTGGATGTCTTTTATTTCTTTTTCTTGTCTGATTGCTGTGGCTAGGACTTCAAGTACCGTGTTGAATAAAAGTGGTGAGAAAAGACATCCTTGTCTTGTTCTTGATCTCAGAGGAGAAACTCTCCGTTTTTCCCCATTGAGTGTGTTGTTAGCTGTAGGCTTTTCATATATGGCCTTTATTATGCTTGAGGTATATTCCCTCTAAAGATACTTTGTTGAGGGTTTTTATCATGAATGGATGTTATACTTTGTCAGATGCTTTTTTCTGCATCTGTTGAAAGGATTACAGGGTTTTTATCCTTTCTCTTGTTGATGTGATATAGACAATTTTCTTTTAGTTACCTTTCTATGGGACTAGGTAAAGGTGGTTTGTGAATTCTCTTTAGATTACTAATGTATTTAGATAAGAATTTTGATTAGCATCTATATGGACAGTAAAAGGCTTAGTTTATTCTTCTTCTAGAACAGGTATTTATGTTATCCAGACTGGGAGTGTCATGAACTTGGTAGCATTTTAATTTTTCTTATTGGTTTAATAGGTCACTTTAGACAATTGTGTCGAAGTTGGTCGGATTGCCAACACCTACAATCTGACAGAAGTCGATAAATATGTCAACAGTTTTGTCTTGAAGAATTTTCCTGCATTGCTGAGCACTGGGGAGTTCTTGAAGCTCCCTTTTGAGCGTCTTGCCTTTGTGCTTTCCAGTAATAGCCTTAAGCATTGCACTGAACTTGAGCTCTTTAAGGCTACCTGTCGCTGGCTACGCCTAGAAGAGCCTCGGATGGACTTTGCTGCCAAATTAATGAAGAACATACGATTTCCACTGATGACACCACAGGAGCTCATCAATTATGTGCAAACCGTGGATTTCATGAGAACTGACAATACCTGTGTGAATCTCCTTTTGGAAGCCAGCAATTACCAAATGATGCCATACATGCAGCCAGTGATGCAGTCAGACAGGACTGCCATTCGCTCTGACACCACTCATTTGGTCACACTCGGAGGAGTTCTGAGGCAGCAGCTGGTTGTCAGCAAGGAATTGCGCATGTATGATGAAAAGGCCCATGAATGGAAATCGTTAGCCCCCATGGATGCCCCACGGTACCAGCATGGCATTGCTGTCATTGGAAATTTCCTCTATGTCGTCGGCGGACAGAGCAATTATGACACAAAAGGAAAAACGGCAGTCGATACGGTCTTCAGATTTGATCCTCGCTACAATAAATGGATGCAGGTTGCATCTTTAAATGAAAAGCGCACCTTTTTCCACCTAAGTGCCCTCAAAGGATATCTGTACGCAGTCGGTGGGCGAAATGCAGCTGGTGAACTGCGTAAGTGTATGCATTTATGTTAAACAGAGAGGCTAATTTCTTTACCCCCAAATTCTCATTAAATCATAAAATAAGCAGTTCTGGAAAATTAAAGACAAAGATGTAGCTAGGGTTTCATTTAAACTGTTCTGCTCAGGAAATATCAGAGACAATCTGTATGCCTAATCCGGATTTATATTTTTGGCCAGGGTACAAATGATATTTTAGGAATACATCAGTATGTTGCAGAATATTTTATTTGGCAGTGTGTATGGTTTTCATCTTGACAGTGTAACTACAAAGTATATTCTGCTCATTCAAATTCTAATAGAATCTTGGACAGAAGCTGGCATGTTTCCTTATTTTCCATTTTTAAAAGCCCACATAATATTTTACTGTACAGGTTAAAATCCTTCCTTACAGAGGACTGTTATCATTTCTTCTTTTACACAATCTTTTACCCTATCCTAGAACCTAGACCACATAGAAAGATAATTTTCTTTGTCAATTAAATGTACAAAGTTCAATATTACCCCAAATGTATTTACCATGAGTAATATGATCTGTGAATATTAGTTTTAAAATCATTCTCTCTTGGGGTGTCCGGGTGGCTCAGTCGGTTAAGCGTCTGACCCTTGATTTCAGCTCAGGTCATGATCTCCAGGTCACAAGCTCGGGTCCTGCGTCAGGCTCCGTGCTCATCACGGAGTCTGCTTGTCCCTCTCTCTCTGTTCTTCCCCTGTCCTCACCTGACTCACACATTCTTGCTCTCTCTCTCAAATAAATACATGAAAAATAAAATCCTAAAAAAAAAGCATTCTCTCAGTGAAATACCAATTTTCTTCACCGTAAACTGCTCTGGTAAGCTTTATTAGATGGCCATTTTTTTTGTCTCCCTAATCAAAGATTGGTCTCAAGTGCAGTTAACATAGAGAAGTACTTTGGCTACATAAATGAACTCTAATTTTGTTATTTTAGATGAAATTGGAATAAGATAGCTGTCCAAAAAGAAGTCAGGAAGACCGCATTTTCTGTCACGCCTTCCATATCTGTCATTACCATCATCGTTTGGCCTCTTTTTTTCACCACTCTTTTATTCTGCAATGAATAGAGTCCTTGTAGTTGACCAGTATTCCGGGCTCTGTAATGGTGGGGACGTGGAAAATATTGGCCTTGGCTCTGGATAAATTGAGAGTAATTATCAGAATCTTTTTCTTGGTAGCTTAATGGATTTAAGAATAAGCTGTTTATTGGAGGCAAAAAGAACTGCTCTCAGCTCTTAACGCTCTCCACCTGATCAAGCCCTTTCTTGTTAGGGGCATCTCAATGTTACTAATCTCTCCTACCTGCAGGGTTTTTTTTCCTTTGTTGTCACAGTAATATTTTTCCTAAGACCGGGCTTTCGAAATGGTTGGACTCGGGGTCATCATCATGAACCACACAGATTGCCCGATCTATTTTAATAATCAGGCCGTTCAAAGCATTTGAGGCACCAGTACCCTTCGCGTCGAATTGTCATTTCAGGTCTCCTCACTCGACCCACACACATGATTTTCATGTTGTGATACTATTTTAAATTAGGGGACGTCTGGAAATATTCAGAAGCCGTAACTAGTGATTTGGCTCTTTCTTAGGAAACCCACTCGTAGGAGATCATCTCTGCAAGTTTACAAATGGTAGGTCATCAGTCCTGGCCGTGAGTGGCCATTTCAGACCTTCTTTCCTCAGGAGAAAGAGCTCCAGTTTCTCAGTCGGTGCTTGCTTAGCGATGTTATCCCCTCTAATTAATAGGTGGAACGAGGCCTTATTCTTCTGAGAATCTATCATCTTCAGGCCAAGGACGGTCATTACATAAAACCAAGAAGCTAGAGGCTTTCTTTTGCTGAGCTCTTGCCATGTTAGACTCATTTGGGAACAAGAAGTAGACAACCCCGTTGGGCAGGCGGCTGTCTTCCTTGCTCATGACCTTCAGAAATCACACTCTCTCTTATTAAAAATAGCCTTCTGCGTTTCAGTTTGAAAGCAAAAAGAAACAAGAGAAGCATGTTTCTCATGAGCTATTCCTAATTCATAATAACTATTTGATTCTATTTAGGTTTTAACATCACAATCTCCCAGAGTTTAAACCTAAAGATAATGACTTACATAGTCTCAAAAATGATTACCCCTCCAGATGGCAAATAGAGGCCCATTTTTATCTAAGTCTGTAAACTGCATGTTTCACAAATACATAGATGGTCGTAATAGAGACACAAGCCCTCAATACCAAGAAACAACTCTGATTCCATTTAAAGGCCAATGACATTTCTTTCCCTTTGAAATTACCTCCTGTCATCTATAAGTAAGTATGCTTTTGTAGAAAATGACTGTTTGCCTTAAAATCAGCATACCCAGCAAAAGCCAGTCTGTAGTAAATATTTTAAGTTAAAATTATATTGGAAGGGTTTGTTTGTTTGTTTGTGTTTAGAAAATCAGTTGATTGGCTTAAGTGCAGTGAAATCAGGCCACCCCACCTCCTTTGACTTTCTCCTATTTTAGATGTACTTGGGAGCAAGAAGTAGACAGTTTTAAAACAGTCTCCTCACATTCTGTGCTGTTGACTTCTTCTGAATTCTCTTTATTAATAATGTTTCTCTTAGTATATGTGTCTCTTGCCCTTTCCAGTTTTCTTGGACCCATGGTTTTCGTACAATAGCAGATTTAGGTCCTAAAAAGACTCTTGCTTATATTTCTGAATGTTCCAGCCAGAGGCTGAGTTTTTAACGTTTCTCCTGCTCCATATTTTTTTTTTTTATGGGAACGCCCTCCACACACACACAAGAACATCTGTTATAGGGGCACCTGGGTGGCTCAGTCGTTGAGCGTCTGCCTTCGGGTCAGGTCGTGATCCCAGCATCCTGGGATCGAGCCCCGCATGGGGCTCTCCGCTTGCCTGGAAGCCTGCTTCTCCCTCTCCCACTCCCGATGCTTGTGTTCCCTCTCTCGCTGTGTCTCTCTCTGTCCAATAAATAAAATATTTTTAAAAAAAGAATATTAAAAAAAAAGAACATCTGTTATAGTAACTTCGCATTCCCACCTTCACTGATTACATTGCCGTATTAATATGCTGTGTAAATAGAGAAGTGGGGGGAAGGGGGGTGGCAGGCAAATGGGGATCAATGGGAGAGTCATTTAACAATTTAACAATTCGGGACCACGGACCGGCTCAGTCGGTAGAAGATGTGACTCTTGATCTCAGGGTTATAAGTTCAAGCCCCACGTTGGGTGTAGAGATTACTTTAAAGTAAAATCTTCTCTTAAAAAAATTAGTCAGGTTCATTTAGTGCCAGTATATTATTTATTCTGCATGTATGCACTGACCATCTCCTAGATGTAATTCTGAAAAGAAAAGAGTGGCAGCATTTGCAAGACGTTTTAGATCGTTTTAATGCATTTGGCCTCTTAAAAGCCCTTCTTGGAGTGTGTATGCATGGACCTACACCCATAGTGCATCAAAAAGATCCTACTGATGTGTGTCTGTGAGCCTGGTATATTGCTGCAATAGAATTCCTTAAAAATGCTGCTTTCCTTTAACACCGGGTACAGTTGGAAGCTACGTGAAGCTTAGAGGAGCTATCACTTCAGTGGACGCGGGGTCCGTTATTCCCGGCATCTTTCAACCTTCTGTCATTTAAGAAATTGATCTTCCATTGAGGTTTTCTATATTAAAGAGAAATATGACGCTCAGATAGCTTTCATTTCTGTTAACTATTAGTAAGTCAAGCTTTTGGATAATGAAGTAACTTATAGAAAAACATGTTAGTTTAGTTTTTTTTTTTTTCAAATAAATGTGCAGTAAAATGACTGAAATTTATCAACTGCCCCTATATCCCTTCATGGATTTGCAGTTTTCTTCATTAAGCACCAGTGGTTCCAGTGGTGATTCAGTGTTCATCCCTTGCCTACTCTCAAAAAGGACAAGTAAGTCCCACAACATCCCTTGGGACCAATTCTGGACTCCAGTAGAATCACCTGAGCAACTACAAATCTTTCATGATTGGTGTGAACTAAGCAACCTACATGTAATTCTCAAATTGGAGAGGGTCTCTAACTGAAATTGCATGTCACTGAAGGTGACTTTCTAGAATAAGGGTCAGTGAAATTCTGAAACGGGCCAGAAAGTCCATATTTTCAGCGTCTTAGGCCATAGGGTCTTATCACAGCGAATCGCCTCTGCTGTCATATTGCAAAAGCAGCCACAGACGGTTTATAAACAAACGGGTGAGGCTGTGTTCCAATAAAGCTTTCTATAGGAAAACCAGCATTTGAATTCCACATGACTTTCATAAGTCACCAAACATTTTTCCTTTGATTTTTTTTCCCCCAACTCTTTAAAAAAGGTAAAAAGCCATTCACATGTTTGGGGCGCTTGGGTGGCTCAGTGGGTTAAGCCTCTGCCTACGGCTCAGGTCATGATCTCAGGGTCCTGGGATCGAGCCCCACATTGGGCTCTCTGCTCAGCAGGAAGCCTGCTTCCTCCTCTCTCTCTGCCTGCCTTTCTGCCTGCTTGTGATCTCTCTCTCTCTCTGAAATAAATAAATAAAATCTTAAATTTAAAAAAAAGCCATTCACATGTTTATCTTGTGGGCCATACAAAAAGCAGACAGCATGCTGGATTTGGCTGATGGGCTGTAATTGCCCAACCCTCTTCTAGACTTTCCTAATTAGTTCATTGCCATTCCTACCTCTCATAGACTATGACAGAAACACTGTTTTGTCCCTTGCATCATCCCTTGCCCCCTTCTCCTATCAAGGTTTTTGACAAGCGCCTATATCCCATTGCCTTGAGAATATGGAAAATAAGGACTTGTGTGTGTATATACTTTTAATAAGATGCGTTCTATTTTAAAACTAAATACTCTTGGTTTGACTTAGAACAACAGTACTTGATGGAGACAGTCTAGAGGTTGAGAGTAGATATTTAATGATAGGAAAACCTGAAGGATACGAATAATTTAGCTCGAAGAAGAAAAGTTGAGGGATGATGAACTATTACATAGTTTTTTTATTATTGGTGGTTAATAGCCGTCTTACACTTAGATTACTCCTGTATGAGAAAATATAGATGGATTCTTATAACCCCTATTAGGGAAAAAATGCAATTAATTCACTGACAGAAGAACGGCATTATCTTTCTACATGGGAAAATTTTAATAATCATAAAGAGTGAATAGCTGTTCAAGTGCTAGCTCCACTCCAAAAGGAATAGGAGGAAACTAATGGAAACTCCATCAGAATAGATTGAATTAGACATAAGGAGAGACTGTGACACTCTAGAAATTTCAAAGTTCAAGGCAGAATTTTTCCATTAAGGAAAGCAGAACTATAGTAAAACCTGTCTTTGCCTTCAGATACGTGGAAAAGATGATCTCTGGAAGTCTTTTAAAGCCCTTTCACTGATAGGATGTGTGATTAGACTACTTTTTTTTATCAGCTAAAACCCTACCATTAATTACTTTGCTGATGCCAAGTACCAATCAATATACTAGATCCTCTATAAGTGGGGAGAGAGAGAGAGAGAGATAATAATGTATGTCCAGTAGGACTGTGCTTGTCAATTAAGTGAAAGTCGTGCTGAAGGCAAATGGAAATGAACATTAGAGAAGACGCCCGGTGACTACAGATGGCCAAAACCGGTATCCATCAGTTTCAGCTTGCCATGAATGGTGGCAATAGCTCTTGTTCGGGGGAAAGACTTTGCAGGATCTGGCTACTTAATGGAAGGATTTAGAAGAAATAGATTTGGGAGGGGGAAAAAAGAAGAAGAAATAGAGTTGGTTAGGATCCAGGCCTAAAGCAATGAACAAAACCAACAAAGTAGATCAAAATGAGAACAGGAAAAGCCTTTGAGATGAGCCCGAAAATGTAAAGCTCAAGCCAGTGCAAAAGGCAATCAGTGAAGGGATATGAGAAGTGGTATAATGTAGGAGCTGTTAGGCGAGAAATAAGTGCTCCACGTAGTGAATGTGGTGCGGAAATGAAATTACTGAATAGAGTAGGAAAAGCATCTCTCATTCTCATTGTTACTATTATTTTTTTTTTAAAGGAGAAATCTTGTTCAGGGGATGATTCATCCGTTAGGCATTCCAGTGGCTTGATCAGATGGCCCCACTCAGTAGATTTCGGCTTCTGTTCCATCGCCTAAAACTACATCATAAGGTCAACTCCAGGTTCAAGGGAGCTTGAGTGTTGAGTCTAGCAGGGCGCTTCTGTGTGCAGTGTCGTGGTTCTATTCCTAAGAAAAAAGCAGGATTAGGGGAGACAAAAAATCAGGTTGCCGATAGTATAAACTTTTCAAGTCTACCTAGACTTTGTATGGGGTTTTTGTTTGTTTCTTCTTTAAAGTTTAATTTATTTAAGTAATCTCTGCATTCCACGTGGGGCTCGAACCCCAAGGTCAAGATGCACGCACTCTTCTGACTGAGCCTGCCAGGTGCCCCGAGACTTTGTGTCTTTGACCAGAGTACTCGGAACAGCCCTATTTCTTTCTGCCTCTTAAAAAAGGATTACGTTTTCTATCTGTCATTCTATTCTTGAGGTTATAACAGAGTGATATTTAAACAGGTTGAGGCCACTTCTCCAAAATACTTTCTGTTAAAGATGATAAATTTATTACTGAAAGGAAGTGCCCCTATTAGAAATCTTCCTGTCATACCACACTGCCAGTCATCTTCTAGTAGGAGCATGATACAATGATATTGGCCTTAATGTATAAATGTAGAAGAATTATTGCCAATGTCTATTGTGTAGTCCAGATGTGAAATAAAGCAAGAAGCAGCCGGAACATACACCAGGCGGTGTGCGTACATACATACATTCATTCTCAACCTCGGATTTTGGCTTCCTGTCGATGAACCTTAGTTTCCTAGGTGGTGGACCAGAACTGACTTTTCTTCTTCCTTATGATTTTCTCATCTTCCCACCTATTTATCTTTTTTAAAGATTTGGTTTATTTATTTTTATGAGAGCAAGAGAGAGCATGAGCCAGGGGGAGGGGGGAGGGAGAAGCAGGGAGTCCGATGATGGGACTCGATCTCAGGGCCCCAGGACCGTGATGTGAGCTTCAGGCAGACACTTAACCAACTGAGCCACCCAGGCACCCTCATCTTCCTGCATACTTAGAGCAAGGAAATGGGAGGAATGTCAAATTACAAAGATGTAACAAGATACTAGAAGAAAGGAAATCCTAGCAACTTCTGCAGTGACAGAGATGTGTTAGATTATCACATGAGCCTCTAGTCTAATGTAAAGTGTATTAATGGTTCACCTTAGTAATATAATCTCAATAAGTGAAAAAAGAGACCTCCCAAAGAGTATCTCATATCTGTAATAGATAGGGTTTCATTGTTTAAATATTATTCTTTTACCTAAAGGGAAAAATAGCTCTTTGCTAAATTTGAAATTATAAATTATTTTCTTGTCTGTTCTTTTTTTTTCTTTTTTTAAACAATAGCCACAGTGGAGTGTTACAATCCAAGAACAAATGAGTGGACCTATGTTGCCAAAATGAGTGAACCCCACTATGGCCATGCTGGGACTGTGTATGGAGGAGTCATGTATATTTCAGGTAAACCATTATAACACAGATGTGATTAATATAATACATACACTTTTAACTATGGCACCATCTTTCCTACAGTATTAGAAAGATAATCCAGAAAAAAAAGAATCCAGAAAAAAGGATCATCAAAATATAATTTGTGGTGATTTTAGAAGCTATATTGTACATGTGCGTTTGCGTACAGATGCCTTTGGTATTCTAGGAGTTCATAAGACTAGCAGCAAACCAGTCATGCTATGAATACATAACTTGGAAGAAACTGGAAAGCCTTCAGCTTTTCCAGCTTGCCTTTCGGTCCCCACGCTCCGCACTCTAATAAACCCTGTACTCCAACAACCCCCATTCATAGTCCCTGTAGCAACACTTAATTCATTTTGAGCTTACATTTAGCCAAACTGTATGAGGAAATATATCATCATTTAACTTATAAACTCTACTGTGCGTAAGCTTGTTCCTGATAATATACATAATGTGTAATCATGGTCACACCCTCATTTAGTGCAACCAATAATAGGGGTTTCCCTTTTCCTCAGCATTATCAGGGGACTCGACTGTGGTGTCCTTGCATGAATGATTCCATGCTGATTACTTATATATGTGTTGGCCACACACGCCTATATTTTTCTGATAACAGCTTCTAAAATGGCTACCATTTGTTGCAGCAACTTTCATTCCCAGACTGTTGGTGTTGAAATAATCCTTCCATCAGATGCAGAAAGGAGTCTCATTTGAATGTAATCCTCACCTCCACTATCGACATTTTACTTTGTTAGGCCACTTCTTCTCATCTGGCCCTGTCGTGTTCTACTTTTGACACATTTTTCTCCTCAGAGCTTGCCGGTGCCAGGCCAGCAGTTACATTATTAGAAAGCAAAAGCACTAAGGTGATGGTGGTGGTCTGGGTCTCTGACCGCCGCTGCCTTATGAAAGCTATAATCAGGAGAGATCAGCGAGAGGGCCTGAATGGGTGATTGACAGGTTTGGGGAGTTAAATTTATGAGCAACTACGGGGTGTCTTCTATTGAAAGAGCCATCCAGGAAATCATATGCTCCACTAATCAATGATTTACACCCTCTACCTATTTTATGGGTATAGCTGCTATGCCGTAATAATGAGAGCTTCAGATCCTTGGGGGGGATGACGTGAAATTGTTCTTGTGACACTTCGCCATAGCTAACGTGCATTTCACAAATGCACAAATGACCTCCCTGGCCAAGAATAGGATAGGACCAGAGCTGACTCTCAAACTGAAAAAAAAAAAGTAAAAAGCAGAGAGGAAACAGTGATTGCTGACTGGCCCCCAGATAGGAGCGCTTTGATTGATATGACTGAAAATTTGTGTAGCTCTCTCGCCAATCCGCAGAACATAGAGTCCAGTGCTTTCCTTGTAGACTGATTTCTGTGTGATCTCAGAACATGCTCTGTAGATGATACGGACTCAGTGGGTCGACAGCAGACTGCTGATGATCTACCAGCTGTTCTCAGAAATGATCATAGATTCCATACGTGTTCAGCATCTAGCTTCATCCGTGCTGAGAGCTGCACCCACCTGACAGAAACTCGACAAAAACAAACAACGCTGAGTAGTCTCATATGATGGGACATTTGCATAATATTGTCAACTTTTCCAAGCATTTTGATTGATTTGACTTCATAGTCTCAATGCTAATGAGGTAACAGGAGTAGAGATTCTTAGATGGTTAAGTGCAGAAATGGACAACTGGAATTCAGATGCCTGAGCCCAGCACTCAGCTGCCAGTGTGTGCCCGCCCCAAAGCAGGAGCAGTACGTGATTCGGGGGGCACCCAGGTGGCTCAGTGGGTTAAGCCTCTGAGTTCAGCTTGGGTCATGATCACTGAGTCCTGGGATCAAGTCCCACATCAGGCTCTTTGGCTCAGCAAGAAGCCTGCTTCTCCCTCTGCTTGCCGCTCCCCTTACTTGTTCTCTCTCTCTGACAAATGAATAAATTTTTTTTTTTTAAAGAAGTGCATGATGCTTTGGACATGAGATTTACAGCAGACCCAGCTCTAAAAGTGGCCCAAATCTCTTTTCCTTTAGCAAAGCCTCTTAAATTCCACGCCTCACTGCTTGAGAAAGTCCTTGCAATAACATAAGCTATATTTTTTTGTTGTTGTTCTTTAAGAAGCTGAAAGTGTTGCCTTCTGAATTTTTAATCCCAGAGAAAGTATATCTGGAGGGCAGATATTTATAAGAACACTAGTGATAAGCCATAAGATCCGTAATATTTGGCTCAACATCCACGATCTAGGATAGAGAGCCTTTTATTTACTTTTGCATCTTTATCATAATCTGTTTACCCTCGTGTCTACCTTCATTCTCTAGGAGGAATCACTCATGACACTTTCCAAAAGGAGCTCATGTGCTTTGACCCTGATACCGACAAATGGATCCAGAAGGCGCCGATGACCACGGTCAGAGGCCTGCACTGCATGTGTACGGTGGGCGAGAGGCTCTACGTCATTGGCGGCAATCACTTCCGAGGCACAAGTGATTATGATGATGTCCTAAGCTGTGAATACTACTCACCTATCCTTGACCAGTGGACCCCAATTGCTGCCATGTTAAGGGGGCAGAGCGATGTCGGGGTCGCGGTCTTTGAAAATAAGATCTATGTGGTCGGTGGGTATTCCTGGAATAATCGCTGTATGGTGGAGATAGTGCAGAAATATGATCCCGACAAAGATGAGTGGCATAAGGTGTTTGATCTCCCAGAGTCCCTGGGTGGTATCCGAGCTTGTACACTCACGGTGTTCCCCCCTGAAGAAACCACACCGTCACCTTCTAGAGAGTCCCCCCTTTCTGCACCTTAAGATCATCCCCACCCCGCGACTAAGATGCTGTGGTCCTATCTTTGCAGCGTGTCATGAATTCTCTTCTTTTGCGCCCCCTTTAGTAGTGTATGTTAGGATTAGCCTCCAGTAATTGATACAGATATTGGAAAAAAAAAAGACAACATTGATGTTATTTGTGCTGTTTGTTTGGCTTAGAGTGTTTATAAAGTGGTAACAAAACCATTCTGGAAGTGTATCCCATTGAAGCTGATGTTTAACATACAAAAACAAAAAACAAAAAAAAAAACACAAAAAACACACAAAAAAAACCACACAAAAAAAAAAACCAACCCAAGATATTGTCTATAAAATGTTTCTTCAGTACTTTTTCAGTGCTGTGTATTGGGTGTAAGGTATTTGTCATCTTATATTAGAGAGCCCAGCGAACCAACTCGAAGGTGGATTGTAGTAAGTGTACAAATGTGCTAACTCGGCTTCAAAGTAAAAAGTTTTCCTTTCATCGTTGACTGTGAGATGTCGAAGGGAGGCAGCTTGCTCCAACAGGAAACACTAGACAAAAGGTTGCCAACTCGCATGAGCTACCTCCCTCTTTTCGTAAAGTATTTTTGACATATCTGTCAGCCCACCGATCTGCGTGGGCGCATTGAAAACATATGAAGTTTCTTAGACACAGAGGAGAAATAATAACTGAAATTCACCAATATTAATAATAATAATAATAAAAAAGAAACAGCATGACCCCTCTACTTAGAAACAAGAGCCTGGGGTTTCTAAAGTGTGTATAAATACATACACACACGTACATTGAGCAGACACAAAATTTTAAAAGTGGAATGGCATGTCAAATAAATATGAATGATCTTTTTAAATTTCTGCCAAAAAGCAACTTCCATTAAAATGGGAATTCAGTAGCACACACGGAGAATCCTACTGAATTGAGGTGGACAAGGGCTAGAAATGTTGAGCAACTAAATTTGTCACTTGACCAAATTTTTCCTCCCGAAACTGTAATCTACGCCTTCTCCTTTGCTGTTGAGGTAACTTGCATATTATCTGTGTTCTGTATACTCTCGATTCATAAGGTTATTTAGCACAAAGTGTAGCAGCCTCCCCTGGGGAGCTGCTTTTGCTCAGTGATTTCAACTTCCATGTTTTATCTCTTTTTGTTCAATAAAAACGCATTTAATGTGATTTTGGTCTGAGGCATCCTATTACTGTCTGATTTGACTCGCATTAATTTTTTGGGGGGCGGGGGTGGGTGGGCAACATTTAAGTGATCAGAACTGAGAGCACCGAAGAGTTTGGATTACTATTAATGACTTTTATTCAAGGAAATACAATCATTTGACCAGGCCTAACCTCATTGGTCGAAACTCAGGGCTGGTTGTCTCTGTGGAATTAGTTCACTGAAGATGCTAATTGGCCCTGCCTCATCCCCACAGAACTGCCAGACATGTGGAAACGCTGAGAAGAGTTACATTTCTGAGGTCAAGGTTCCCTGATCTTTGAGAAGATTCATCTTGTCTAGTGAGAAGACGTTCTGTGAAATGACCTAAGAGATTTGTTCTTGACCTAGGATTGTAAGGGAATAGTGTTTTGGGGAAATATGGTATGAGGATTCTGTTAGGGCCTTGTGACAGATCTTCCTGCCTTTATCTGCAAATGACCCCACTAAGTCGCAACTAAAAATTTTGAGCTATTCGCAAACAACGAGAGTGTCACCGGATTTCCTCCCCAGTGAGGAACTGGCAGCGCAGATCTCACTACCTCTCTCTTGAGTTAAACGTAATGAAGAAAATAATTTTTCCATCTGTGGTAGCTTGAATGTTGGAAGAAGTCCTGTATGAATTTGAAAGACCCCCTTCGTCAAGATTACCCTTCCGGGGGCACCATTCCGGGGTGGCTCAGTACGTTAAGCGTCTGCCTTCAGCTCGGGTCATGATCCCGGGGTCCTGGCATGGAGCCCCACATTGGGCTTCCTGCTCAGCGGGGAGCCTGCTTCTCCCTCTCCCTCCCTGTTTGTGCGCGTTCTCTCTCTCTCTCAAATAAATAAAATCTTTGAAAAAAAAGATTACCCTCCCCTCAGGGCCACTGGTCAAGTGATTTCAGTCCTGTGCTCAGAGGCAGCGCGCCCGTAGCCCTTCACACATGGTAAACACCAGCGTCAAGATAGGGGTGTGTAGGGAGCACCTGGGTGGCTCAGTGGGTTAAAGCCTCTGCCTTCGGCTCAGGTCATGATCCCAGAGTCCTGGGATCGAGCCCCGCATCAGGCTCTCTGCTCAGCAGGGAGCCTGCTTCCCTTCGTCTCTCTCTGGCTGCCTCTCTGCCTACCTGTGATCTCTGTCTGTCAAATAAATAAATAAAATCTAAAAAAAAAAAAAAGATAGGTGTGTGTATGCACAGATTCCTGGTCCTGTCACAGTGCAGTGTAGGTGTCCTTGGCAGGTGGCTCTCCTCTGAACAGCAATGGGTCTTTGCGCCTTGTTGCCTCTTCCGCTTCTTCTGCCTTGGAGTCCTCTCCAGTCAGTCAGCAGAGAAAAAATGGAGCCTGGCAGGTGTGAGGCCCATAAGGGTCAGGCCGGAAAGAGCCATACATCTCGTCTACCCACATGCTCCCAGCCGGAAGTCAGTCCCGGGCTTACCTGCAAGCACAGAGGGGGTCAAGGAACCAGCGGATAGCTGCGTACCCAGAAAGACGGGAATCGGGTTGGTGACCTGTTCGTAGTTCGCTATTGGGAATGAGGCAAAGCGCACGCAGCTTCGTTTGACAGCTTACCTTTTCTGCATCCATGCCACGTGTCATTTGGAATAGCAATTAATGTCACATGGTGCTATTATTAAATAGTTCCAACAGCTGATAAGTGATTACACATTTTCCTTCCCAATGAATTAACTATTTCTCTTTATAAAAAATACCTGCCAGTCATCAGTTGGCCTCGCAAACATTTCTTAAACTTGTCTTTCTTAGGTTTTCGATCTCCTTGCAGAAGGAGTTCTAGAACACATTAATTCTCAGAAGGTTCATAATTTTCCTTCTCTGCCAATGCTGGTACGGTGAGAAAGACGAATAAACAAATCTACTTTGCCTATTTCTAGAATTTTTACAAATGCACCCGATAATTGGGTTTTGCTCTGAAAAGTAAAATTATGACCTGAAAGCTGTTTTCTGTCTGATACTACTGGAGGGATTTTGGAAAATATATAGGTACGTAGTGTTTCTTTGCAGGTTGCTGAAATAATTCCCTCACTTTAGCCCGGAGAGGGAATTCCACGGGGCAGTTAAGTACTGTTTTATTTAATTACTTTGACCATGTGAACTTTTCTCCACCACCACCCCCGCTGTCCCCCTCCCCCTGCCTTTTCAAAGGCCTTTGTGCTTTTTCCCCACCAAGAACAGCGAGGAGACTTTCTAAGTTGGCACTGCCTCTAATTTTATTCTTGGCTCTTGTGACTTGCTTTTGTTTTTCATTTTCAGACTGCCAAACCTCAGGTTTACTTCCTTCCACATCAGATAGCTCTTTGGCTAGGCTAGGAGGAAAGTAAATGCAAAGCAAGTTCATGAGGATTAAGGGAATTTTAAATTGGTCAAGTAATGCCCTATTTAAAAACTCTTTTGGTAATTATAACATGCAAAATACAGACAAATTGGAAAATACAGGAAGGAAGAAAAATAGTTATTTAACTCCCCCATGTCAAGATAACTACTGCTAAATATGAGGATATTGGTTTTTCCACCACTGTCATTTAAAATCTGAGTAAACAGGGGCACCCGGCAGGCTCAGTCTGTAGTGCCCGCGACTGTTGATTTCAGGGTCATGAGTTTGAGCCCCACGTAGGATGTGGAGATGACCTAAAAAAATAAAATCTTTAAAAAAAATTTCAGCCCAAGATGATTTAAATTATTTATTAAAAAATTCTGTATGCACCATACGTTTTTATGTACTAAATCACATTTCCTAATACAAAGTATGTTCTGATGTATCAGTGCATTAATTTCTGATACAAAATACATCAATGCAGTATCTAGAATAAGATTTTCTAAGCCCCTTTATAAAGCGAGGTATAACTACTGGGCAATGTTTTGGGCTTTCATCAGTTTAGAAATACTGAAACATTAATGTCAAATCCGGTGTTTGCAGAATTAATAATGATCCTGGACACTATAAGTATTTATTTAATCAGTGAGTCTAAGTCATTTGTACAATCCAGACTTCAAAATGAATATTTCAATCTCTATTTAAGTTTTTTTTTTTAGGGGCTTCTGGGTGATTCAGTCGGTTAAGTGCCTGCCCTCGGCTCAGGTCATGATCCCAGGATCCTGGGATCAGGCTCCACGTCAGGCTCCCTGCTCAGCAAGGAGTCTGCTTCTCCCTCTCCTCCCTGCTTGTGCTCTCTGGCTATCTGTCTCTCTCTCTCAAATAAATAAAATCTTTACAAAAATAAAATTTTTTAAAGATTTTTTTCATTTATTTGACAGAGCACAAGCAGGGAAAGCAGCAGAGGGAGAGAGAAACAGGCTCCCCACCCAGCAGGAAGCCTAATGCAGATGTGGGGCTGGATCCCAGGACCCTGGGATCACGACCCAGATGCCCAACTGACCGAGCCACCCAGGTGTCCCTCAATCTCTTAAACTTAATTTTAAATTTAGTGTCCCTTAGTGTATACACAAATCATGTATTGCCATATCATCATTGAATGCTTCTTCCCCTTTCATGTGTTATTTGGCCAAGTGGCTAAGGTAAAATGGAGATGGAAATTTTAAAAATGACTATAGAGGCCATACCTCAATTAACCCCCCCCCAAAAAAAAACCCCAGGAAACAACAAGGGAGGCAGACTTGCTCTGTAAATAATCAGTAAATATTTTAATCTTCGGAGGCCATATGGTCTGGCAGCAACTACTCAGCTCTGCTGATGTCAGTGCTAGAGTGCAGACAGTACGTAAATGAATGAGTGTGGATGTGTTCCACTTAAACTTTATGGATGATGAAATTTGAAGTTCATAGAATTTTCCTGGATTACAACATACCACTCTTCTTTTGACTTCTTTCCACCATTTAAAAATGTGAAGACTGGGGCATCTGGCTGGCTGAGTCAGTAAAGCATGTGAATCTTGATCTCAGGGTTGTGAGTTTGGGCGTAGAGATTACTTAAAAATAAAATCTTGAAAAACAAAAATAAAAATGGGAAGAATGTTCTTAGCTCAAAGGCCATAGGAAAATAGGCTGCAGGGGAGCCTGGCTGGCTCAGTTGGTGGAGCATGTGACTGCTGATACCAGGATTGTGAGTTCGAGCCCCACATTGGGTGTGGAGATTACCAATAAATACATAAATAAATAAATAAATAAACTTAAAGAAAAAGAAAGAAAAACAGGCTACAGACCAGATTTGGTCCATGGTCTCTCCCTTGCTGATTCTTATCGTTATAAGAGTATGTTTCATTATCGTTCATTTATTTTTCTCAGCAAACATTTATTGTGAGCCTATTTCATATTAATGCCAATGAAAAGTCCTAGGGCGACAAAGATAAATGCAAATTAATCCCTGCCCTCAAGGTGCTTTGAGGAGCTGAGCAGAAGTAGCGTGCTAATGGCCATGACGGGTATGTAAAGAAGCAACACCTGAGCTCCGTAACACGCATAGAAGTTCACAAAGTGGGAGACTACAAAGTAGAGTGCCTGTGTTAATAAATATAGCTGTAAATGAAGGCGTACCCCTAGGGAAGGAGCCACCTATCCTTGAAATCCTAGCTCCCGTCCCTTGAGATTCAACTTGACCTTACAAAGCTCTCAGTGATCACCCGGACCACCCGCTGGATAGCTCCGGGTCGGGTCACACATAACTTGTCCCCTAAAGGACTCACAGAACTGCAAAGCTCACTGGAGGGAAAGGAGGCCCCAGATGTGCTAGAATTAGCTCTGTCCTCAAATACCTGGAGTTTTTTGTTTATTTTGGTTTGTATCTCCCCACTCTGTTTGCAACAGCATTGCCGACACTTTGTTTTGCCGGTAGTGATTCTGTTCACATCCAGGAAGAGAGGAAATCCCCTTCAACTGTGGAATTTAAATCCTCCTCTCGAGACCGAGGGAGCCAACCCAGGACATAGGACAGCCCCCGGACTGGTTGCGATGCCATGCATGGATTGGCGTAGATTAATTATCTGATGTGAAATTGTTGTTGGGGAGTTAACCATAATACCCTCCTCACTCCGGAAGAACAAGAGGGAAACGCAGAGGATGAAATATAGCTAATTGGATTTACTTGGTCCAATTTATCTGTAATTGCCTTTTTCTAGATGAGTGTTTTTCAAAGTCTGGATCACATGCTATAAAGCGCAGAAGAGTCTCAAGGTGTGGTCTAGGCTCCTGGTGTCCCTGAGACCCTTTCAGGGGGCCCACAAGGTCAAGACTGTTGTCATCAGAATCCCAAGACATCATTTCCCTGTTTCACTCTCGTTCCCTCCCAAGTGGACACTGGAGATTTCCAGAGGGTCAAGGACGTGCGATGATGCATCTGTCAAGGGATGGGTTATGCCTTTGTGTATTCTTGTGTTTGAAAAAAAAACCACCTCATTTTTCATTTCTAATACAGTATCAATAGATACAACCCACATAAACAGACACTCTTTGGTGTCCTCAAAAAATTTTAAAGGTCCTGAGACATAAAAGCTTGAGAACTGCTAGATCAGTCCTAAAATCAATTTTAGCAGCAGTTTTTGCAGAAATCAATAAAAAATAGAACACCCCGTATATTAGTTCAAGTGTTTTGTGAATGTTTCTTTTGATTAATCTCAAAAGATTTGATTTGATTAATTTTAATTAATAAAATTCACAAAACAATACTTATGCCTGTGAGTGTGTGTGTGTGTGTGTGTGTATGTAGTTACAATATAAATAAAATTATTCATGTAGGACCTGATTGAGAGTGGTTGAAAGGGCTGCTCGCTGGCCCCTGACTACACTCCATGTCACAAAGGCCTTCTTAGCACCATCACTGAGGATTACTTGAAGTGCTGCTACCGAAAGATAGATCACCTAAGGTCTGACTTCTCCATTCTCATGTCTTGTCTGAAAACCTACCTGTTCCCTCACTAATTAAAGCCAGGCAGCCACAACCACTTAGCAAGTCCCTCCTAGCCCTGCAGGAGTTGGCGTAACGACCAGACTAGAAGAGAACTCACATCCCAAATATTGCATGGGTGATACAATCATGGTAGCAGGCTTTTTGTTTTCCTTCTACAAATCTCTTAATTTAGGCATTTCCCCAAAGGAACAGTAGTCATAGTAGACATGAATCAATAAGGAATGAACAAAAGGCCCAAATGCAAACCAAAGAAACCAAACTCTGACCAGCTGAGGTTAAGAGGGAAAAACTCCTAGACCCGTGGTGAGGCAAGTCACGGAAGCAGAGCAAAACCAGAGCTGCAGCTGGGATGCAGGGAGAACCCAAAGACTTTGAGAGTGGTAGCCCTCTGTCATTCTTCTTTGCCCTGAGGGTTAGATTCACCACCTCCTCCTGCAGACCAGCTTCCTTGACATGGCGGCGCCCATGCATGGGAGCTCAGAGAACTTCCGCCTTGCCCCACAGTGACAGATGCTCAGCTGTCTAAGCCACCCAGGCGCCCCAAGGAATGCCAGCTCTTTAAGGTAAGAAGCCTGGGTGTTTTAAGAAGCTAGGACAATCTTCTAGAAGGATCAGTCAGGATAAGAGGGTGGGGAGAACCTGGCCGATGGCATGGATGGTTCTGTGGGGCAGTGGCTAGGAGTATGGAGAAGGCAAGCTCCTGTGGTAAGGGAGGCCACACCAGGCCAGTCCTCAGCACACTGGCCAGCCTTCCGGCCCCAGGAAGCCTAGAGAGTTATACAAACTGCCCTTCAGTGAGCAGAAGTCAAGAGGAGGACATGGTCATGGTGGACTGGTCAGCCGGTCACCTATGGAAGCTTCAGAGGACTTGAACCTCTGACCTAGATGGGTCTGAGTGCGGTATCTGGAGCCTGAGGAAGACTCTTGGGCCAGCAAGGCCCGTGCTTCAAAGAAGGCCCATGATTATTGTCCAACAATCTTCACGACTGGAGCTCCATTGCGAGAGGATGGGGAAGGAGTGTTGTGTCACGGGCACGTGGGGCATGGCTGGAATCCACGGCTCTGCACATTGGTGACATCTGGCACCTTCCCTCAGATTTCCCATTTGCACCCCCATCAGTCACTTACCTCATCATGTGACTGAGCAGATCTTGCTCTTTTCCATCTGACAGAAAGATCCGAGTGGGGATCCACGGAAAGGGTGGAAGACTTTGGAAGGTAAAAGAGCACGCACTCGTCTGTGAGGAAGGCGCCACCAATTTTGCTTCCCAGGGAAAAATTATGTGTGCTCGCAGGTCAAGAAGACAGCTTTCAGCAAGCTGGCGGGGCATGTAAAGGGACGAGAGAACAGATCCCTTTGTAGAGAGACGCTCTGAGGAGCCACCTATCTCATGGGAGTCTGAAGGTGGTGAGGGAGGTAAGTACACACACCACTCGTGTTCTTGCCGACCTGCGAGGGTGGCCCTGATAAGATCGTGGCCCCCATGCACATGGGGTATCCTGCCACACCACTCCTGCCGCCACTTGGACACCCAGGGGCTATCTTGCAATAGGTAAAAATCCAAGAAAACAGCAGAGATCATTAAAATGTCCCCACAAAGTATCAGGGAGGAAGCAACGGGTGTCTTGTAGGGAAGCTACCTACTGAGCATGTCTTTCATTCTGCAGGGAGCCTTCGATCTGTTATTTCCCTCTCTAGAGCAAGCAGACAGGTTCACAAAGACCAGGGAGCCCAGTGAGTCCCACACCCAATTTGCTCAGACTCTAAGTAGATGTAGGAAAAGGACAGATGTGTGGCCTCGGGTGCTGGAGCGTGGGGGTGGACTAAGAATCAGATGTAAGAACAATGAGCCCATTCCACCACCTGGATGTCTCTGGAAAATGACTCTTTGGGGGGGCATCTGGGTGGTGCAGTCTGTTAAGCATCTGACCTTTGGTTTCTACTCAGGTCCTGATCTCAGAGTCGTGAGATTGAGCCCCACGTTGGGCTCTGTGCTCAGCACAGAGTCTGCTTAAGACTCTCTCTCCCTCTGCCCCTTCTCCCCGCACCCCAATAAATAAATAAATCTTTAAAAAAAAAAAAGACTCTGTTGTTAAGTGAGAGAGAGTGGACCTAGGCCTATTCTGGGTTCTTGAGAGTGGAAGGGGAAAGGTAAATCAGCCCCAGGTTGGCAAATGTTTGGCCACGGACTCATAGTACTTCCCAAGGTTTGAGAAGAGCCCCATCTAGAGTGCCTTTGGGGGCAGCAGCAACACTAGATGGGAAGCCATCTCTTGAGGAAATTTTCCCCGAACATCTGCCCTGTGGCTGTTAGTGACCATTATCAGAACTAGGGAGGCCTCTGCGAAAGTGGCAGGGCCTTCAAGGGCCCCAGCATGGTAACAAGGACATGACTCAAGACTGTCCACAGGAGGGAAAAGGAGAGCAGTGGTGACACGAGAGATAGAGGCTCTGTTGGGAATAGCGACTAAATGAAAACTGGGGTCCCCTCCACTCTTAAAGGGGCTGCAAAGAGACAAGGAAATATTGGCTGTTCTTACTACTGTTTCCAGGCCTGTGTGAGGTGACATATAGGCGGTCCCAGGAGTCCGCAGAGAGGTGAGAAAACAATGAAATCCCATCTGTGTCTGCCTTTGCTCTCTGGGTCCAAGGGAGAACGTGTGCGGTCTCTGATCAAAGATAGAAGGAGTTGAGGGAGTTGCCTTGGCCACACAGAACAAGGGGGTCCGTCAACACCTCTGACCCTCAGGGTTTAAGAGAGGGCGAAGATGCTGTGGGTTTGGGCCATGGCAGAAATGAAGTAAAAGATGGGTCAAGAGGGAGCTAGGCAGCCTGGGGCTGGGCTGTCTCATGTGTCCAAGTCTAGTAACTCTCAGGAAAACTGAGCAGGGAAGGCCACAGGTGGGGAGGAGGATCTTGGTCCTAGTAGTTCTAGAAAGCAGAGAGCATATATCAATTAGGAGGAATGAATATCTGGTCTACCTTGAGCGGCCGCCAGGCCTCCTGCCTCATACTCCTTGACCCGAGGAACGTACCTCAGGAGAACGTACGTGGGGCCTGGGAGGCACACGCCTGGGCCCAAGAAGGAGGAGACGTCAAGCCTGGTGTGGCTGCCGAGGCCTCAGGATGCCTGTACCCTTTGGGATTCTTCTGGGTTTTCCACCTCATTAAATACGTAGAAGGTATACTCCAACGCTTTCCTTCTGAGCTGGGGGGGCAGGGGGGCTCTAGGAATCGTTTTGGTTCTTGGATTCCCTGCAAGCCAGCAGCTATGGTCTGAATGTTTGTGTCCCTCCAAAATTCTGATGTTGAAATCTTCATCTCCAAGGTGATGGTATTTGGAGGCTGGGCCTTTGGGAGATGATGAGGGCCTGAGGGCAGAACCCTCGTAATTGAGATCAGTGCCTTTATAAAAGAGACCCTGAGGAGCTAGCTTGTCCGTTTGGCCCTGTGAAGACAGAGAAAAAAGATGGCTCTCTGTGACCTGGACAGGCTCTCCCTAGATACCAAATCTGCCAGTGTCTGGATCTTTGACTTCCCAGCTCCAGACCCGTGAAAAATGAATTTCTGCTGTTTACAAGCCACCCAGTCTATGGTATTTTTACCAAGGCATCAGCTCTCTGCACTGACCCCTTCTATGCTCTACCACCACCATTGGGATCAGGAGTTCTGACTGGCCCTTTCAGCTTCCTCAACCACGTAAGCCGGGAAATCTGTTCAATATCTCAACACGACAGATGGAAATGTGGGTTTCATGGGGCACCGCCCCTCCAAGAGGGTACATATCAGATCTCAAATAATGTAATGAGAATGTAAGAGATACCCATTGTTTTCGAGTGCTTTTATTTTTTAATTTTTATTTATTTATATATTTTTAAAAGATTTTATTGATTTGAGACAAAGAGTGACAGAGAGAGAGAGAGGCAGAGGGAGAAGTAGACTTCTCTCTGAGCAGGGAGCCGGACACGGGGCTCGATCCCAGGACCCTGGGACCATGACCTGAGCCAAAGGCAGACACTTAAGCGACTGAGCCACCCAGGCACCCTTGGCATGTTTTTTGATGTCTGCCATGCCCAACATCTCCCAGAACTTGAGGATTTTGGTGCCTTGGGATATGACTGACCTGAGTTAACTTTGCCTGGCCCTCCGATGGTTTGTGCTTCCAGAGCTTTGCGTGTAACAAACACATTGTCTTTTCATGGCTTTTGACTGTACCACTATGTCCAGTTGCTCCGCTTCATCACAGTCTTCCGTCCTCATTAATCCGGGCCGGATAACAGCACAGACTCACGACTCACACATTCATCAGTTTCATATCATTCATCCCAACAGTGCCTCTCATTAGACATAAGGCATCACAAGCTGATTCTCCGGAGACACTGGAAGATAAGGCCATCTAATTCTGGCAAATGAGGGATGATAAAATTGCCTCCGATCATTTAGGGAGTGGTCCATCAATAACCAAACCAAAACAAAACAGGTATTATTTAAGTAGCGGTGAGTGGTAAAACATATGGGCCTGACCAAGATGCAAAATGAAGGCACCACGTTACTGAACCGTGTGATTTGGATTTCTCTAAAAATGATTTGATGTAATTGAGAGCTGGTCCACAAAATAACTGGCTCGTGCTCAACAAAAGTGTCAAGATTGGGTGCCTGGGTGGCTCAGTCGGTTAAGCGTCTGACTGGCTCAGGTCATGATCTCAGGGTCCTGGGATCGAGCCCCGCATCTGGCTCCCACTCAGTGGGGAGCCTGCTTTTCCCTCTGCCTCTGCCCCTCCCCCATGATTGTGTGCTCTGACTCTCTCAAACAAATAAAATCTTTAGAAAAAGGCAGTAAGATCATGAAAGTCAAATACTAAAGGACAATTACAATATAATTACAATATTACAATATGGAAGCTGAGCTGGGAGCCCGATGCAGGGCTCAATCCCAGGACCCTGGGATCATGACCGGACCACAAGGCAGACGCTTAACTGACTGAGCCACCCAGGAGCCCCATGACCACTGCACTTTGTAGAGGAGGAAAATATGCTTGAAAACACTGATCCACAGATGTGGACCTTTGAGCACAGGAAGTGCTGAATTCTTCAAGGGAGAATGCTTGGTGGTTGTAAGGTATGTTTTCAATTTCTCCCCCAACTGGTACTTCTGGTGGGAGAAGGCTATCATGGGTTCACCATTTGAACATTTTCGTTCCCTAGTAGGACACAAACCTTTTATTTTATTTTATTTTATTTTATAGTAAGCTCTATGCCCAATGGGGCTTGAACTCATGACCCCAAGATCAAGAGCCACGTGCTGTACTGACTGAGCCAGGCAGGGGCCCCCAGGATTCAGACTTTTTAGAATATCACTCTGCTGCTTGTAAGGTGTCCCAAGTGCTAATCATCTGTCTTTTTAATGAAGCCATATGGAGGGAAGTATTTTTGCACTTGGCATTTTGAAAGAGTTAGCAAGGGTAATCAGGTGAGAATAATGGAAAAATATCATTGTATGTTAGTATTAAATGTAATATTTTGCTAACCTTTTGCTGAGGCCACTGCCTTTACTAATTCTGTGTGATTTTCTGTGTTAAATTTTTAATTCTTAAAATCTGCTATATTGCCTCTCAGTAAGCTTTGTCTTAGCCACATACAGCTAATCCCATTGAACTCTCCTCGAAATCAGGTTTTCCAATTGAACATTAATTCAGAACATGTGTACATCATTAAGTGAGTAACTGTGACCTACTAATTCCTTTGAATAGTGAATTAGTGGAACACGATTTTACTTCTGGGGTTTTTTTTTGGAGATTTTAATTATTTATTTGAGAGAGAGAGAATGAGAGCAAGAGAGAGAAAGAGATAGAGAGAGAAAAAGCACGGAACGGGGGAGGGGCAGGCAGAGGGAGAAGCAGACTCCTCGCTGAGCGGGGATCCCAACACAGGACTTGGTCCCAGGACTCCAGGATCATGACCTGAGCCAAAGGCAGTCACTTAACCAATGGAGCCACCGAGGGGCCCTACTTCTGGGTTTTGGTTGTGCTCCTGTGGCTAATTGCTCATCTCGAGGAGACCTCAACCTGCAACTTAACCAAGTTTTGGTTGAAATTCAAGTTTAGAATTATTTCTTGCTGGGCTAGCACATATTTTTTGTTGATGGCAAAGGAAGAAATGACCTGGTCAACTGCTTTCTGGTCGGTGGAATTCTAAGATGGCTTTCCAAGGGGTCCCATCCTCATCCTCAGACTGTGAATAGGAGGACATATCTGAGAATGGGTTTTGTACGGTACTGTCTTTTTCGTTTTTTTTTTTTTTTAAATACTTATTTATTTGACAGACAGAGATCACAAGTAAGCAGAGAGAGAGGAGGAAGCAGGCTCCCCACTGAGGAGACAGCCCGATGTGGGGCTCCATCCCAGGACCCTGGGACCACGACCTGAGCCGAAGGCAGAGGCTTTAACCTACTGAGCCACCCAGGCACCCCTTGCATGTTACTTGTAAGTTGACCTTATGGTAGTTAATTATCCAGGTGGGACTAACCCAATCATAGGAGCCCTTTAAAAACTGAGAATTTCTCTGCACACCTGGGTGGCGCTGTCAGCTGAGCATCTGACTCTTGGTTTTGGCTCAGGTTATGATTTCAGGGGTGTGGAATCGAGCCCCACTTTGGGGCTCTGTGCTCAGCAGAGGAGACTGCTTGGGACTCTCTCTCCTTCTGTCCCCCTTCCTCCACCCCCAGCTATAGGTAAATCTTTAAAAAAACAACAACAACAAAAATCCAGAGAGATTTTCTCTGCTTAGTAGCACGATAGGAAGTTCAGAGGGATTTGAGGCACCATTGTTGGCTTTGTGGCACGTTGTGTCCACGTACAAGGAGTGAAGGGCAGCCTCTAGAAGCGGAAAGTATCCCCCGCTACCATCCACAAAGGGAAGAGGGAACTCATGCCTGGAGCCACATAGAACAGGATTCTGCCAACAGCTTGCACGCACCTGAGAGCAGATTCTCCCCCCAGACCCCCCGAAGAGCAGATTCGGAGGTGGACGATTCGGTTTGGCTTTGTGAGGCCCAGAGCACAGAACCCAGGTAAGCCTGCAGACCTCTGATCTCCAGAACCACAAGATAAATGAATGTTGTTTTTAGCCACCTCTTTCTTGCTCCTTGTTATGCAGTAGCAGAAAACCAACACACCCATTCCTCAAAGTTGAAGGAACCAAGGCTATTTATTCTGGATAAGAAATCACTGAGGGGAAACATTTGGAGAGCATTTCATGTGCGGGATGTAGTATTCTGTTTCGCTATAGAGGAGAACGGTCCGGTAAACCTTTCGGAGAAGATGGAAATAATGTTTTTAGGACTACATGGGTCAAGACAGCGGCCCCGAGCCGTATGTGTCTGTCGAACCCTTGGTGTATGGCCATTCCTTCTGAGGCACTGAAATTCTATTTTCTTTTTAGAATTTAATTTTATTGATTGAAGTATAGTTATTGGGCAATTTTCTGTTAGTTTCGGGTGTACAACTTAGTGATTTGACAAGTGTGTACATTGTTAGGTTCACCGCAAGCACAGCTCCCATCTGTCACCACATAGCGCTGTTACCATATCATTGGCTACATTCCCTGTGCTATGCCTTTCATCTTTGTGCCTTGTTCACTCCATAACTGGAAGTCTGCATCTCCCACTCCCCTTCACTCACTTTGCCCATCCCCCCCCTCCCCTGCCCTCTGGCAACCACCAGTTTGTTCTCTGTATTTATGGGTCTGTTTCTGCTTTTTTGTATTCGTTCGTTTTGGGGGGGTATTTTAGATGAGTGAAGTCATATGGTGTTTGTCTTTCTCTGTCCGACTCATTTTACTCAGTATAATGCCCTCTAGGTTCATCCATGTTGTTGCAAATGGCAAGATTTCACTCTTTTTTATGGCTAAGCAGTATTCCATCATACATACATCCATCAGTATTCCATCGTATGTATATATACATATATATGATGATGGGTATATATATGATGAAATACTGCTATATGTGTGTGTGTGTGTGTGTATATATCTGCCACTTCTTTATCCATTCATCAGTCGCTAGACACTGGAGTTGCTTCCATATCTTGGCTACTGTAAATAGCGCTTCAATAAACCTTGGGGTATAAGGGGGCATATATCCTTTTGAATGACTGTTTTTGTCGTCTTTGGGTAAATATGCAGTAGGTGAGTTTCTGGGTCATAGGGGTAGTTCTTTTTTTAACTTTTTGAGAAACCTCCATGCCATTTTCCACAGCTGCACCAGTTTGCATTCCCACCAACAGTGCAAGAAGGTTCCTTTTTTCTCTGCACCCTTGCCAACACTTGTTATTTCTTGCCTTTTTAAAAAAAATAATTTATATTTTTTAGTCATCTCTACACCCAACGTGGGGCTCAAACCTATAGCCCTGAGATCAAGAGTTGCATGCTCTTCTGACTGAACCAACTGGGTGCCCCTATTTTGTTGAGCATTTTAAAGGTGAATAGATGTTTAGCTTGATCAAATGTTTTTTCTGCATCTATTGAGATGATCCTGTGGGGTTTTCTCTTCTAACTGATTGCTATGCATGTGCTCCCTTGCTTCCCGGCGATAACTCCCACTTGGTTGCAGTGTATGATCCTATTAAAATGCTGTTGATTTCAGTTTATTCGTATTTCCTTGAGAATTTTTGCATCCAGGTTCATCAGGGATATTGGCTTGTAGTTTTCTCATCTTACAGTGTTTTCTTCTAGTTTTGGTATCAGGGTATTGCTGGCCTCATCGAATGAGTTTGGAAGTGTTTCCTGTTCTGTTTTCTAGAAGACTTTAAGAAGGATTGGCATTAATACTTCTTTGAATGTTTGACAGAATTCATGCATAAAGCCATCTGGTCCTGGCTTTTTCTTTGTTGGGAGATTTTTTTTTTTTTTTAAGATATATTTAGTTAATTGAGAGAGGTCAGGGAGGGGCAGAGGGAGG
This sequence comes from Meles meles, assembly GCF_922984935.1. NCBI lineage: Eukaryota > Metazoa > Chordata > Mammalia > Carnivora > Mustelidae > Meles > Meles meles. The sequence continues at coordinate 100,395,067 of NC_060087.1, read as the reverse complement.
AGATGGAGAGAGTCTCAAGCAGACTCTGTCTTGAACATGGAGCCCAACATGGGGTTTGATTCCAGCATCCTGAGTTCATGGCCTAGGCCAAAACCAAGAAGAGTCTGGCACTCACCTGACTGTGCTACCCAGTCAGATGGATTCAGAATGATTATTGATTCAGTCTCCTTATTTGCTATTGATCTGTTTAGGCTTTCTATTTCTTCTTGATTCATTTTTGGTAGTTTGTATGTTTTAGGAATTTATCCAATGACTGTCTTTATAGAAATAGAAAAAAAATCTTTAGCTTTATACAGAACCACAAAAGACCCCAAATAGCCAAAACAGTCTTGAGCAAGAACAAAACTAGAGGCATCACATATCTTGATTTCAAAATCTATCACAGGGCTATTATAATAAAATAGTATGGTACTAGCATAAAAACAGACCTATGGACCAATAGAACAGAAAAGAGAAACCAGGGGTGCCTGGGTGGCTCAGTGGGTTAAAGCCTCTGCCTTCAGCTCAGGTCATGATCCCAGAGTCCTGGGATCGAGCCCCGCATCAGGCTCTCTGCTCTGCAGGGAGCCTGTTTCCTCCTCTCTCTCTGCCTGCCTCTCTGCCTAGTTGTGACCTCTCTCTGTCAAATAAATAAAAAATATTTAAAAAAAAAAAAGAAAAGAGAAACTAGAAATGTGTCCAATGTCTATAGTCAACTGATCTTTGAGAAGAGCACCGAGAATACACCATGGGGAAAGGATGTTTGGGTCAATGGTGTTTGGGAAAACTGGATTATCTACATGCAGAAGAATGAAACTGAGCCCTCATCTCACACCATATTAAAAAATCAACTCAAAAAAAAATCAACTTGAAATAGATTAAAGACTTAAATGTAAGACAAGAAACTGTCAAACTACCTAGAGGAAGACACAGAAAGCTTCTTGACATTGGTCTGGACATCAATTTTTGGATATGACACCAAAAGTACAGGCAATGAAAGCAAAACAAACAAACAAACAAACAAAAGACAAGTGGGATTGCACCAAACCAAAAATCTTCTGGGGCTCTTCCATAGAGCATGTGACTCTTGATCTCAGGGTTGTGAGTTTGAGCCCCACATTGGTTGTAGAGATGACTTAAAGAAAGAAAATCTTAAAAAAAACCCCACAAAACCCCCAAAATTAAATATCTTCTGAAAAGCAAAGGAAATAGTCAACAGAGTAAAAGAGCAACTTCTGTAAGGGGACCTGAATAGACTTCTCGAAAGAAGTCTATGGCCAAAATGGCCATAGGTATGTGAAAATGTGTTCAGCATTACTAATCATCGGGGAAATGCAAATCAAAACCGTAATGAGGTATCTCCTCACACATTTTAGGTTAGCTGTTTTCAGAAATACAATATATATTGGCAAAGATGTCCAGAAAAGGGAATCCTTTTACCCTCTTGGTGAGAATGTAAATTGGTACAGCCAACTGGGAAAAGAATAGGGAGGTTCCTCCAAAAACTCAAAATAGAATGACTGTATGATCCAACAATTCCACTTCTGGAATATCCCAAGGAAGTAAAATCAGGATCTCAAAGAGGGTATTTGCACTCCTGTGTTCATTGTGGCATTATTCACAATATCCCAAATATGGAAACAAGCTATATGTCTGTTGATGGATGCATGGATAGAGAAAATGTGGTATATATAAACAATGGAATATCAGCCATGACAAAAAAGGAAATCATTGAGTTTGTGAAAACACGGAGAAAGCTGGAGGACGTTATGCTAAGCAAAATAATTCTGATGCAGAAAGACAAATGCTGCACGATCTTACCTGTGGAGTTTAAAATAGCCAAACCCCTAGAAATAGCAGAATGGTGGCTAGCAGGGGCTTGGGGGATGACAAATGGGTGATGTGGGTCAAGAGGTACAAAATTTCCATTAGGCGAGAAGAGTAAGTTTTTCAGAACCAGGGTACAGCAATGTGGCCAGAGTCGACCGTGTTGTATTATGTACTTGAAATTTACAAAGAGGGTAGGTCTTGGCAGTTCTCACCCTACAAAAGGAAAAAAAAAAAAAGAGGAAACTCATGACTGTTGGAGGTGACCTATGGTGACTCTTTGAAAATGTATGCATATATTGAGTTGTCAGGTTGTATCCCTTAAATAGATGTAATTTTTGATTGTCATTTATACCTCTGTAAAGTGGGAAAAAAATCTAAAATAATCTCTCAGGTACAGGTTCTGTTTTTATTGTGGCGAATTCCATGTAACATAAAATGGACTGACTCTTTCAAAGTGGGTACAACTCCCTTTCATAGTGTTGTATGACTCTCCCTTTCTCTCTGATAGTCTCGATAGATATAGCTATCCTATATCTCTATAACGTTTATATCTATCTGTCTGTCTATCTATTTGGGTGTGATGATTTGTTAAAAGAGAGGTGCATTATTTGTAACAACTATCAGCAGGGTAGGTTTTCTGGAGATAGTGTGTGGAATCTTAGCAGTCTCTCTTTTTTTGTTGTATCTTTTTTTTTTTTTTTTAATTTAAGAGAGAGAGAGTGCAAGCACAATGAGGGGGAGTGGCAGGCAGAGGGAGAATCAGGCTTCCTGCTGAGCAAAGAGCCTGATGCGGAGCTTGATCCCAGAACCCTGGAATCATGACCTGAGCCGAAGGCAGATGCCCAACTGACTGAGCCACCCAGACACCATAACCATCTTTGTTTTATGTCCTCTTAAGCTTAAGCCATCCCTTTGCTGTAGGTTCCATAGGCTTTAACCTCTGCTAGCAAGAATAGTTGAGAAGGTAGGCTCTGCAGCCATATTGGCTCAGATCTAATTCCTACTCGTCCCTCACCTATCCTGCAACTCAGGCAAGTTGCTTGACCTCTTTGAGGCTCTGTTTCATTATCTGTAAAGGTAAGATGTGACATGGAGCCCACAGCATGCTACAAGGATTAAACGAGCTAGAGGGAGTTACCTTGTCCAGAGTAGAGTGTTCAGGAAACATGATCTGTCATCAGCGTGCCCAGCGTAGCATCTGCATCGGAAATGACACTGGGTATTTTTTGCTTCAGGAGAGGACGCCATTGTCTTTGGGTAGCACTCAGTGTCTTGACCAGTGAGGTGGAGCAGGAGGGAAGGACCAGGTGAGCCAGGGTCATTTTTTTCTCTTTGGCTCTATAAAGAGAGGTGCTGACTTAGCAGGAAACATTTCTAAAATTTAATTTAGTTAGGTGGCCAGAGAGTGTCAGTCTCTTGAACAATTGAGCTGGTCCTGAGTCCCTCGGAAAGAAAAGAGATTGTTTCTGTGAGAGTTTCTATTAATGTCTTGCCATAGAACATTCTCACACTCCACTGACCCCTCTGGCTTTACCAAGCCTTTCAGATGATGTCCTGGAAACTTCAGTGGTGGTGGAACTTTCTGGTACAGTTCGCCACAGAGTGTGTTTTGCTGTTAAGTTTCCTAAGAGACCATTCGAGGAAGCGTCTGTTCATTATTTCCCCCACAGCATGAGGTCATTAGGGAAAACCATATCTGTGACTTAAGTGCTTCCAGGGCTTGGGAAGAAAGTGTCAAGCGGGATGACAAGTCCTGTCTGTCTAGGTGATGCTTCCTACTATTCTCCATAGGAATCCTTAGGTTTGGCCAGCCTGTGGCCGGATACCATGCTTTGTTGTTTCTGCTCATGCTAGAATTTTTATGGCCATTTCAGCCATTTGTGGGTTTTCATGGTCTCTGATTTGTAAAGCCACTTGTTCTTTTCTTTTTTCCTTTTTATTTCAAATATGGTTTTTATAAGGGGAAGAGGAATTTTACTGTAGTCTGTTTGAACAGCCCCAGAGAAATGAATGGATAATTGAACACAGTCCAGCTGTTGGTACTGTTTCAACAACCAATGTGGACCATTACGAGATTTTTGTGATAGGCCGCTTTTTTTTTTTAAGATTTTATTTATTGTTTGACGGAGAGAAACAGCCAGAGAGGGAACATAAACGGGGAGAGTGGGAGAGGGAGAAGCAGGCTCCCCGCTGAGCAGGGAGCCCAATGCGGGGCTTGATCCCAGGACCCTGGGATCATGACCTGAGCCGAAGGCAGATGCTTAAAAACTGAGCCATTCAGGCACCCCGATAGGCCACTTTCAAATGAGCCTGTGGCTACAGTCAGATAAGAAGACACAGAAATCTTAAGAAACATAGCTAGGGAGTGCGTTTTTATAAGCACAGACCCCCTTTCAAAATGCAATAATATAGGTGGGACTTGAGGCTTGGAAACTGGAGGGAAGAGCAATTCTAGAACATGAAGAGTACTGGAAGGAGTCGAGGGAATCCGATTCCGTTTCTGGATCGCTCACTAACTCACCGAATGGCATGGGTTAGGCATTTTACCTTTCTGGGCCTCATTTCCTCGTTTGTATGTTTGTACAAAGATAGGATTGGATAACATGAACAATGTGATCCCTTCCAGTTACAAACATCTGTGTTCCAGTAATTTTATAGAGAACAAAAAAATAGAAAGAACAATTTTGTTAAAATTGGGTGGCCAGAAAAGGTAAGGATTAGTGCTAAAGGGGAACTGAACTATTTTTGAGATTTTGCAAAAATTAGCTTAGAATGGCTATTTGCATTGCCAAGTGTCAGTAAATACAGGATCCTGAGCCAACAGTAGTTCTCAGGTCACATTTTACTCTTTATTTTTTCATCTAGTTGAAAAGAAAGACAAAAAAAAAAAAACCCACCTGTTTTTTGTTTGTTTTTAAAATTATTTTTATTTATTTGTTTGTCAGAGAGAGAGAGAGAGCACAAGAAGAAGGAGTGGCAGGCAGAGCATGCAGAGGGAGAAGCAGGCTCCCTGCTGAGCAAGGAGCCCGATGCGGGACTCGATTCCCGGACCCTGGGATCATGACCTGAGCTGAAGGCAGCTGCTTAACCAACTGAGACACCCAGGCGTCCCCCCACATGTTTTAACAGTATTTCACAATTTTCCATTTTTAGGGTTTTAAAAATTTCTTTATTTTATTTTTTTTAAGATTTTATTTATTTGTTTGAGATAGTGAGAAAGAGAGAGAGAGCACAAGTTGGGGGAAGCACAGAGGCAGAGGGAGAAGCAGACTCCCTACTGAGCAGGGAGACTGACATGGGGCTCAATACCAGGACCCCGGGATCATGTTTGAGCCGAAAGTAGTTGTTCAACCAACTGAGCCACCCAGGTGCCCCAATTTTCAATTTTTTAAAATATAACAACTCTTGAGGTCAGGCGTGGATTATTGTCCTGTTTCTAAAGATGAAACAAGGCATGTGGGACTCGGAGTTTACAGACGGAGTCCCGGTCACGTGTCTAGGGAGCTGTGGAACTGGGACTTTGACTTAGGCCTCCTGTACCCAGGGCCCATTCTCCTTCCACCCACATGTTTTGAAATGTAATAATTATTTTATTGAACAAATGTCTTATGGCAGATCTCGTAAAAAGCTTTTACTTGTTTACTTGCTACTCTCATTTTTTCCAGACAAGGAAGCCAAGGGACAGAGAAGTGGCATATATTGGTCCATGTTGAACACCTCTTACAAGGCTAGGACTGAGATCAGGTCTCCTGTTTGTCTGACTTAAGCTCTGTTCTCTTAGGGTGCTTGACTGGCTCAATTGGTAGCGACCTCTAACCTTGGGGTCTTGAGTTCAAGCCCCATGTTGGGCGTGGAAATTATTTGACCAAAACAAACTCTGTTCTCTTACCAGTATGCCTTTAATTATTGCTGCATTTAATTATTGCTGTTTAGCCTGCTTCTTTGGCTAAACAAAGCTCGTGCAAAGGTTATTTTCATGATTATGTGATAGCAAAGGCCTGGAAAGTAGGAAGCAAAAAGGCAAGGTTAGGCGCAGCATGGTTCCAGAAAAATGTTCAGTTCCGTAGCCTAGAATGTTCTTGCATCAGATGGCTTTGCTTTTCCCCTTCACTCAGCCTCTGTTCGACCATCCCCTCTTCAGACCCGCCTACCCTAAACAGTGTTCTGACTCCATATTCTGTCTCCTTTTCCTCTTTGGCACTTGTTACTATCAGAGAGACTGCATTTTTGTTCAGTCATTTTTGTCTAGCTCCTTCCACTAGAATATAAGCTCCCTATGGGCAGGATTTTTGTCTGGTTTATTCAATGTTAAATTCACAGCCCCTCGGACAGAGCCAAGGTCCACAGCATCTACTCTGTAACTATTTGTTGAATAAAGGATGGAAGAAAGACTGAAGAGCAAAGGGTTAGGTGTGAACATGGACAAGGGCCACTGGGAATTCCAGCTTCTGGAAAACAGAGGGCAAGATGGCCACTGTTAGGGAAGTGAAACTTGGATAGGGGAAACAACTTGCCCGAGATCAAACATGGCCGCCCCTGGGACAAGATCAAATGGAACCTCGCAAACCTGAGTGGCAAGGTCCGGGACACAGGATCTGGTGATTTGCTGGGTTGTTAGTAAGGACTGAATGGGATAGTAATGTGCCCATGTCTTTTGACTTCTAGGATTGTTTTTGCTGTAAGTGATCTGTGGGTAGACCGTGATACTGTGTTTTATAAGAAATATATATTTTGTCACCCAGATAACCAAAATATATTTTTCATATATATTTGGCAATTCTCCGCTCACGGATTCCTAAAACCCTTGTTAATCTCCTAAGTGATAAAAGCCATTAAGACATCTTTTGCTATGTTAATGAAGTCACTTTAGGAATGCCGCTAAGGATGGGGGGCTGGTTGCCAGCGGAACCAACCACCTGATTAGAGGGTTGGAACTTTCTGTCCCACCCCTCAACTTCCAGGGAGGGGGGAGGGGCTGGAGCTTGACTCTATTGCCAAAGCCAGTGATTTAGTCCATGAACCTTCCATAATACCCACAAGAGGATGATGTTTGGAGAGCTCTGGATTGCTGAACATGTGGCGATCTGGGGAGAATGGAGCACCTGCGGTGAGAATGGAAGCTGGGGCCCCCCTTTCCTGTATCTTGTCCTATGCATCTCCTCCACCTGGCTCTTCATCTGTATCCGTTTAATGAACTGCCTGCCAAAAGTTAAGTATTTCCTGGAGTTTATGTGAGCGGTTCTAGCAAAGTAATTGAAACAAAGGAGGGCGTATTGGAACGCCCTGATCTACCGTCTGTAGGTCAGAAACACAGGTAAGACCTGGCCTTGCAGCTGGCCTTGGGAATGTGTGTGTGTGTGTGTGTGTGTGTGTGCACGCATGTGCACACACACACACATGCTGGGGTTCGGGGAGGTTCCGGTCTTACAGAACTGAACCCTTAATCTGGGAGATCTGAAGCTGTCTTTTGATTGTGTCAGAATTGAGTTAAACTGTGAGATACCCAGCTGGTGTCACAGAGAATTGCTTGGTATTGGGGAAAAAACATCCACACTTTTGGGGACCAGAAGTGAAGTGTTTTGCAAATATGATTTCCAGGTGGGAAACGGATGTCTTCTAATACAGCAACCTATAAAAGGAGCTAAACTGGGCCTCCTGGGTGGCTCAGTGGGTTAAGTGCCTGCTTTTGGCTCAGGTCATGATACCAGGGTCCTGGGATCGAGCCCCACATTGGGCTCTCTGCTCAGCGGGGAGCCTGCTTCTCCCTCTGTCTGCTGCTCCCCCCCCCCGCCCCCCGCCTGTGCTCTTTCTCTCTGTATCTCTCTCTGATAAATAAAATCTTATTTTAAAAAAAGGTAACTAAACTATACCACACATATTTTCGAGAATAAGGTTTCAGTAAAACTTCAGAAATTGTTTGGCAATATGGAAACAACTGGGAGTCTTTTTAAGAATTGCTGATGCGAAAGTGCCTGGCTGGCTTTGTGAGTAGAGCAGGAACTCTTAATCTCGGGGTTGTGAGTTCAAGCCCCACGATGGGTGTAGAGATCGCTTAAATAAATAAACTTAGGAGCGCCTGGGTAGCTCAGTTGTTTGAACATCCAACTCTTGATTTCAGTTCGGGTCTTGATATCAGGGTTGAAAGTTCAGATCCCACATGGAGCCCACTTACAAAAAATAAAATAAAACAAGTTTAAGAAAATAAAAAAGATAAAAACTACTGATACGTGAGTCCTATTTCTAGAGCTACAAATGTAATTGTGGTGCTAGTGCGCAGACTGGGTTAAGAGTCACCAGCTTGAAATGCGGGAGTATGAATTTGGTGGGATTAAAACCCCACGTCTCTTACTTGCTAGCTGCTATGGTTTAGGGTAACTTGATCATTCTGTGCCTCAGTTTCTCCATTTGAGAAGTTAAGGTCATGGACCTGACAGGAATTTTGTAGGGATGGAATGAGACAAGGTCCATAAAGCCTAGAGCACGGTTCCCAAAGCATGGATGCCCGAGGTAAGTGAGAGCTGCTCTTATCGTTATGATTTTTAGGCGCATGTCAAATAATCCTAATATTATTATGCTGAATAATGATTTTCCCCTCCGTATGTAAAATAATGGCTACTTTGATTTCGTTGTCAAAAGCCCGCCTTGGGGCTTTGGAGCCAAAGTAGAATGCCAAGATAAAAGAGTTTGGGATCAAGAGGAACAAGAGCTTTATTGTTCTGCCTTAAAAACCTGGAGGGCCTCCTGGAGGAAGGGATTGCTAGGGGCACTTTAAAGGGGAATACTGGATCTAGCCATCCTGCCAGCCTCCTTTGTTCCATCTTTAGGGTTCCTGAAACAACAAGCTGAGGAGGGAGGAGGGGAGGTTTGAGGAAGAGAGCTAAAAGGTTGCTTTAAAAATCAGCTTCTCTGAATCTGTAGTGCAGCCATTTTGATTTTCCCTCAGCTCGATGCTGTGCACCGGCTTCAGGCTGAGTATATGAGGAATATACCCCAGTGGTACGGTGTGAAGCCAGGGGACCCAGGGGACCCAGGGGACCCAGGGGACCCAGGGGACCGACTTGGTGCTACTGGGGGGTGGGGGAGGGGGAGGGTTGCCCATATAAAATGGTTGAAGACTGACTGCAGTGGAGTGCTGAGCTGTCTGCTTCTTCTGCCCACTCTGTAAATAAAATCCTTTTTTTTTTTTAAGTTTTAAAAAATTTATTTGTCAGAGAGAGCACAAGCAGGGGAAGCAGCAAGCAGAGAGAGAAGCAGACTCCCCGTGGAGCAGGGAGCCCCATGCGGGACTCAATCCCAGGACCCTGGGACCATGACTTGAGCCAAAGGCAGACGTTTAACCGACTGAGCCACCCAGGCGTCTCAGTAAATAAAATCTTAAAAAAAAATGCGTTCACCAAAATATCAAAAAGTTGGAGTCGGCGAATGAAGAGTGAGAGGCAACACAGGATATCTGTGGATACCTTTATTTACGGCATTCAAAAACAAGGTCCTTTTTAGGCAACAAATATTTGAAAAAAAAATTCAATTTAACTTCCTGAGTTTTTAGGTGGGGCGGGGCACCTGGCTGGCTCTGAGGGAGGAGCATGGACTCCATCTCAGGGGGCTTGTGAGTTTGAGCCTCCCCTTGGGGGTAAAGAGTACTTAAATAAAAACGAACTTATAAAAAAATAAAAGGAACGCAATGGAGCAGAATCAAATTCCAAATGAAAGCATATATCATCACAGCTTAGAGAATAATTTCCACTAAAATGACTTAAAACTCATTTTGTAAATCATGTTTCTTAGGATAGTAGACCTCTGCCTGTAGAAATACTGGAAGAACATTCCTTCCTAATCTAATGGAACCGATTTTCCTAACAGCGTCTTCCATAATTTTCCATAGTCATTAGTCAAAACGTACAAACATACTACACATTGCTGGCAATATGTCTCGAATAGGATGGAAATGAGCTTACACAATCTTCCATGTGGGTGAGCATATATTTTCCAAACGCCTTTGTGGAAGCGACACAGAAAACTTCGTGAGCCTGTTTTACCAGAGATAAGGAGGAAAGCTAATTAAGACCTTAGACACTTCTTTGGGGAGTATTATAAGGCACAAGACGCTTTTAATGGGGTTTTGCTTCACTTTTTAGAAATAATCATTTCCATCTCCATGTTCAGGCAGTCATTTCTTCAGTTTCTTTCAAAAATGGTACGCATTTGATCTTACTTATCAATGACACATGACAAATAGCCCTTTGTGTCAAATACAGTAATTTGGGAGAAATTGACAGACTTTATTTAGTAAACTCCTCTAATTTACATTAGTGCTTTCTATGAAACACCGCTCCTGATGGCTCTATTGCTTATTGTTAGCAACATCTTATGGGACCTTTAGCCTGTCTGCTGACTGGAACATTTTTCAATTACAAATCACTTACTGTTCCCATCCCCCTGCCTGTCCCCGCTCCCTGACTTCAGCTGCAGTGTCTTCCCCTTATTTGGTGCTGATGGAACTTCGCAAGTTTGAGTTAATTTCATTACATTCAGTACTAGAGCGAACTCCTGTCATTTTTCAACACCCAGAAGAATACCTTGCGTAGGAATGATCGCTCTGCAGCCCACTCAGTAACATGAGTAATGATCTTTAAGTGAACCAGATCAGGACTGTAGGGGCTTTGGCTAATTTAGACGAGAAAATTGGAACAAGCGTGCATTTCTGTAAAAAAATGTCACTCTGATTTTTCTGCTTAGTGGGACTGCACAATCCATTAATGCAAAATCCTCTCAGAGGGCCAGAAAAAGTATTTTTTTTCTTTCACCAAGCTGGGGAGGGTGCCTGCCTGGTGCCTATATGGTCTGTGTGTGCCTGTGTGTGTGCATGCATATTTCCAGACATTGGGATGGTAGATGGGCAGTTTCCTTTCAGACCTGTGAATAATAAATACCAGACAGAGGAGCACAGATATTTTTTTTAAAGATTTTCTTTATTTATTTGACAGAGAGAGATCACAAGCAGGCAGAGGCAGGCAGAGAGAGAGAGAGAGGGAGAGGGAGAGAGAAGGAAGCAGGCTCCCTGCTGAGCAAAGAGCCCAGCGTGGGACTCGATCCCAGGACCCTGAGATCATGACCTGAGCCGAAGGTAGAGGCTTAACCACTGAGCCACCCAGGTGCCCCCAGATATGTTTTTCTACTGTTTGTTAGGGACATGACCTATCCTGAGATGACTGTACTTGGCCCCACCAGCTTCTCATGCTCTGCCAGCTTGGAATTAAAACCATTTAGGGGGAAGGACATTTGTCCTACATCGATATCCTTCTCAGCACCTCTGACAAAGGGAGGGGAAACCAGGATTGATTTTTTTTTTTCTCCTTTTGCAGGCAACATCATAACAGGTAGGTGATCTTCCAGTTGCGTTTTAATCGCAAAGATTTAAGTTTTTCTAGTCAGAGGCTAGAAAGAGTAGACCGTAGTATTGGTTGACAGTCTGGAGACCGAAGCCAGTATAGATTTTGGGGAGCTGTAACAGGAGCCCTATTATATACCCAAGCTGGAGAAATTGCTAGAAGCCATCTCTGTCTGGGACTGAGAACTATTTACATTTTCTACATGTACTCTCTTGTTTATTCCTTATAAGGACCTTAGGAAGTGAGCTGGTGCCAAAGGCAGTTCTCCCCATTTTACAGAGGACAAAACTGAGGTCCAGGGAGAGTTCACAACAAGTCACATAGCTAGTCTGTGGCCCTGTCAGGAGTGCTTTCATTTTCAGTTATTTTTTTGGTTATAGCTATAACACAAAATGACTTGTGTTTACCTCTGGGGTTTTTATTTATTTCATTATTAATTAATTAATTAATTAATTTTTATTTTTTATTAACATATTATGTATTATTAGCCCCAGGGGTACAGGTCTGTGAATTGCTAGTTTTACACACTTCACAGCACTCACCATAGCACATGCCCTCCCCAATGTCCACAACTCAACCACCCTCTCCCTACCCCCCCTCCAGCAACCCTCAGTTTGTTTTGTGAGATTGAGTCTCTTATGGTTTGTCTCCCTCCCAATCCCATTTTGTTTCATTTTTTCCTTCCCTATCCCCAAACCTCCAACATTGCCTATCAAATTCTTCATATCAGGGAGATCATATGATAATTATCTTTCTCTGACTGACTTATTCTGCTCAGCATAATACCCTCTAGTTCCATCCATGGCATTGCAAATGGCAGGATTTCATTTCTTTTGATGGCTGCATGGTATTCCATTGTGTATATACCCCACATCTTCTTTATCTATTCATCTGTTGATGGACATCTAGGTTCTTTCCATAGTTTGGCTATTGTGGACATTGCTGCTATAAACATTCGGGTGCACGTGCCCCTTTGGATCACTACATTTGTGTCTTTAGGGTAAATACCCAGTAGTGCCGTTGCTGGGTCATAGGGTAGGTCTATTTTCAGCTTTTTGAGGAAAGTCCATGCTGTTTTCCAAAGTGGCTGCACCAGCTTGCATTCCCACCCACAGTGTAGGATGGTTCCTCTTTCTCCGCATCCTCGCTAGCATCTGTTGTTTCTTGACTGGTTAATTTTAGCTATTCTGACTGGTGTGAGGTGGTATCTCATTGTGGATTTGATTTGTATTTCCCTGATGCCGAGAGATGTGGAGCACTTTTTCGTGTGTCTGTTGGCCATCTGGATGTCTTCTTTGCAGAAATGTCTGTTCATGTCCTCTGCCCATTTCTTGATTAGATTATTTGTTCTTCGGGTGTTGAGTTTGGTAAGTTCTTTTTTTTTAGATTTTATATATTTATTTGATGGACAGAGATCACAAGTAGGCAGAGAGATAGGGTGAAGCAGGCTCCCCACTGACAGAGAGCCTGATGCGGGGCTAGATCCCAGGACCCTGAGATCATGACCTGAGCCGAAGGCAGAGGCTTAACCCACTGAGCCACCCAGGTGCTCTGAGTTTGATAAGTTCTTTATAGATTTTGGATACTAGCCCTTTATCTGATATGTCATTTGCAAATATCTTCTCCCATTCTGTCAGTTGTCTTTTGGTTTTGTTAACTGTTTCCTTTGCTGTGCAAAAGCTTTTGATGTTGATGAAGTCCCAATAGTTCATTTTTGCCCTTGCTTCCCTTGCCTTTGGTGATGTTTCTAGGAAGAAGTTGCTGCGGCTGAGGTTGAAGAGGTTGCTGCCTGTGTTCTCCTCAAGGATTTTGATGGATTCCTTTCTCACATTGAGGTTCTTCATCCATTTTGACTCTATTTTCGTGTGTGGTGTAAGGAAATGGTCCAGTTTCATTTTTCTGCATGTCTGCATGCATGCATGTCTGCATGTCCAATTTTCCCAACACCATTTATTGAAGAGACTGTCTTTTTTTCCATTGGACATTCTTTCCTGCTTTGTCGAAGATTAGTTGACCATAGAGTTGAGGGTCGATTTCTGGGCTCTCTATTCTGTTCTATTGATCCATGTGTCTGTTTTTGTGCCAGTACCATACAGTCTTGATGATGACAGCCTTGTAATCGAGCTTGAAGTCTGGAATTACGATGCCACCAACTTTGGCTTTCTTTTTCAACATTCCTCTGGCTATTTGAGGTCTTTTCTGGGTGCCTATAAATTTTAGGATTATTTGTTCCATTTCTTTGAAAAAAATGGATGGTATTTTGATAGGGATTACATTAAACATGTAGATGGCTTTAGGTAGCATAGACATTTTCACAATATTTATTCTTCCAATCCATGAGCATGGAACGTTTTCCATTTCTTTGTGTTTTCCTCAATTTCTTTCATGAGTACTCTATAGTTTTCTGAGTACAGATTCTTTGCCTCTTTGGTTAGGTATATTCCTAGGTATCTTATAGTTTTGGGTGCAGCTGTAAATGGGATTGACTCCTTAATTTCTCTACTTTATTATTTTTTTAAAGATTTTATTTATTTGAGAGTGAGAGAGAGAGCGCAAGCATAGGGAGCAGCAGGCAGATGGAGAAGCAGACTCCCTGCTGAGCAAGGAGCACGACGTGGGACTCCATCCCAGGACCCTGAGATCATGACCCAAACTGAAGGCAGATGCTTAACTGACTGAGCCACCCAGGCACACACCCCCAACCCCCATCAGGTGTTTTAAAAAAATTCAATCAAGAAGGATGAGGAACATAGTCCCCTCCCTGTCCCCATCCCTTCCTGATTTTTATTTATCCATGTGTAGTAAGCAATGCCTGTTGACTGTGAGGAAGTCACTTCCTTGTGCCCTGGTCTGGTTTTCTCATCTGGAAAGTGACAGTTGGGTCAGATGCTCTCCAAGTTTCCCTTCAGCGCTGATCTTTTATAATTAATCAAGAGCTGACGCGCACAGTCTCTGAATCACTGATGCGGTCTCTGGTTCCGTTTGCTGCACGGTTACTGCAGTGGAGATGCGAATGTGCTCTGAATATGAATCTGGAGAGTTAATGCTTAAACCTGGACCTCACGGTAGCAACCGTGACTTGGATGAGAAAGAATTTTCAGGTTTCTCTGTCCAATGACCTGCATCAACACAAGTGATCCAGAAAACTGCTGCTCATGCTACATTATGACCGGACTGCCCCATCACGGGTGATGCTAAATGATCGTGATAATCCCTGAAGGAAAAATGGAAGCACATTTGTCCCTTCGATCCATAATCGGCCTGACACGGAGTCCCCGAGTCCATGCACACCAAGTCTCTGTCGACTGGTAATCAACGCTGCAAATGTCATCTTATCAGGCTGTGATGGGGCTGATGAGCCCTTTTTGCCTAGAACTATTTTAGTCCTCTTCGCTTTCAACCTTCACTTTTTGGGGAGAACTCGGACGGATTGCATCGTGCCTGGGCTGAGTTAATGAAGATGTGTTGTCTTCTTCAGAAGCCCAATAGGGCAAAAGATACCTTTGTTAACCACTTGCATGCTTGGTAGACAACAACAAAAAAGCCATCTGGCTAATTCCCATCCCACATGACACGCGGGCAGTATGGTGGGGTGGAAAGAGCATCCGTCTGACTGTTCTGGATTGAAATCCCAGCTCTGTCACTTACAAGGTGTGTGACCTTGAGCCAGCTATTCAGCCTCAGAAGCCCATTTCCATGTCAAACAAATGTGGTAATGCCAGTTTCTGAGGGCTGTTGTAAAGAGGGCCTAGCTTAGTACCTGCCACAAAATAGTGCTTAGTAAGTGGGAGCTATTTCATTAAGGAAGATACAATGTCATGATAGTGTTTCTGTTTATAGGTCCGTTTCAAAGGCTGCACATGGAAAGGATTCCCGGGGCTGGTTTTATTTCTGTTTCTGCGTCATTGCCTATTCCAGTGTCTGGGATATAGCATTCATACGGTTTTAGTTAAGCGAATGACTGACTGATTGAGCAACAATATGAAATAGAAAACAATATGAAATAGACAGCAGGAAGCTGATTACCTCCAAGGGCTTGTGACTTGCTCAACTACCAAGTAAGTTGGCAAAGCCAAGACTCCCACCCACATCTTCTGATGCAAGTGCTTGCTAGCAGTATCTAGCTTTTTAACTTATAGCTATTTTGTTACCCCCGATTTAGGAGCATTTGTGCTTCCAAAAACCTATAAATCACTTCTTTGCTCTATTAGATCCCTTTTCTAAGTAGGGTAAATGACATAATTTATTGTTTCTTCATTCAGCAGTTTTGAGTAGAAGAGCCCAGAATTTTTTTTTTTAAGATTTTATTTATTTATTTGACAGAGAGAGATCACAAGCGACAGAGAGGCAGGCAGAGAGAGGGAAGCAGGCTCGCTGCTGAGCAGAGAGCCCGATGCGGGACTCGATCCCAGGACCCTGAGATCATGACCTGAGCCGAAGGCAGCGGCTCAAACCACTGAGCCACCCAGGCACCCGAAGAGCCCAGAATTTAAAGAAAGACATGGATTGGAGGGTCCCTCTGGGGCCACAGCCTCTGCTGAGAGCCTTTATAAACCGGTGTCTTTTGGGTATCCATAGGTCCTTCCAGAAGAGCCCTCGGTATTAGCTACAATACCGAGGCATCTGCCTTCTATTTTTTAGTAAGTTTACTCTCCCCATGGAAGAAAAATAACACACACTCTCTCTAACATGCTTGCCAGGATCCACACACTTGATTAACCAAGCCCACTTTTCCTGCTGGTAGGAGTAAGGACAAGAGGATTCTTCTGAACTACATAGGGAGGGGGCCTCACTTTGGACTTTACATTAGCTTATTTCTACCAGTTACTCTGTTTCTTTCTCTCTCTCTCTCTTTTTTTAAGATTATATTTTTAAGTAATCTTTATACCCAACATGGGGCTTGAACCTAAAACCCTAAGATCAACCACCGGCTTCTGCAGCACCCACCCTGGAGGCCCCCCAACTCACATTAGCCCTGCCGGCGCCTGGCCCAGTGGGGTTCATGATAGTGTACATGTTCTCTCTGGAGTTGGTGGAGTCTGGGGGAGATACCGGGGCATAAGGGGAAGGGCTGTGAGGACTTCTCCAGGAATGCACACCCCTCCCTGTACCCCGCCCAGGCTGCAGCACTTCCAGGGCTGGGCATGATGGGTGTTCCAGGGGGCCCACCTCCTCCTGGGGGTCCCTGTACAAGAAGGAGACAGAAGGTGAGAAAGGACGCCACCCCCCCCCCCCCCCCCCCCGCCCCCGGCATCTGTCAACCACGACCCCTGCCCCCTGGCTTGAGTGGCAAGAGTCCACAAGCTCTTCCTACTGAACCAGCTGGGTGCCCCTCTTTGTTTCTTAGCATGACAATAGGCAGGTATCACCTGCCCATCTCACCTGTGTTCTGATCATTGCCGATACTGATTTACACTCTGGAGCAAGGACCTTAGGCTCCTTCCCATGGCCATTTAGTGAGTCAGCCACAAGGCTTCGATTAGAACTTCGCATTCCTAAGGTCTGATCTTGTACTCACCTCGGTAGTAGGAGTGATGACATCTGGAAATAACAAGATTCATTTGAAGATTTTGGGTTCTGGGCTTCCAGACCCTGGAGATTAAAAAAACAAAATCCATTAGCTAAACTAGTTAAGCTACAAAGTGATAATTGCTTTCTCTGTTGAGTTGAAAAATACTTTCTTTGGGGGCACCTGGGTGGCTCAGATGGTTAAGCATCCGACTCTTGATCTCAGGCCAGGTCTCGCTCTCATGGTTGTGAGTTCAAACCCTGTGTTGGGCCCCACTTAAAAACAAACAAACAAAGGGGTGCCTGGGTGGCTCAGTGGGTTAAAGCCTCTGCCTTCATCTCAGGTCATGATCCCAGGGTCCTGGGATGGAGCCCCGCATCGGGCTCTCTACTCCACAGGGAGCCTGCTTCCTCCTCTCTCTCTGCCTGCCTCTCTGCCTAGTTGTGATTTCTTTCTGTCAAATAAATAAAATATTTAAAACAAACAAACAAACAAAACCCCAAACTTTATTTGGTTTCCATGCCGCCTTATACCCAGTGTTTTTTTTTTTTTTTAAGATTTTATTTTATTTTTTTTTATTTGTCAGAGAGAGAGAGAGAGAGGGATCACAGGCAGACAGAGTGACAGGCAGAGTCAGAGGGAGAAGCAGGCTCCCCGCTGAGCAAGGAGCCCGATGTGGGACTCGATCCCAGGACGCTGGGATCATGACCTGAGCCGAAGGCAGCTGCTTAACCAACTGAGCCACCCAGGTGTCCCATACCCAGTGTTTTTAAAGGCTTGACTTCCAGGCTATCCAGCCATTCTGAACCATTTTAGCTGGGTGAATTACTGTGCAAAGAGCTATTTTTTTCCAGGTACTTTCCATATTTCAAGTACTCCCAGTGGTCACAAACATCCCCCTCCCCCACCATATGCACTCATCATACCCGCATCTCATGTTTTGGGGCCCCTGCTCTGTCTGTCCTGGGAAAAGAATGAATTTTGTTTATATAAGCATGGGGTAGGTTTATTAGGTCAGAATTTATGAGGCTGTGAGGGACACGTGGCACTTCGTAAATGGAGGCAAAGAACAAAACCTGATTCCTTCAGCTTCAGGTCTGTACAGAAGCTTTCAAGGTTTCTTGGAAGCAGCGTTCAGTGTCCCATGATGGCTGAGTGCCACTGCTGATTAAAACAAAGGCAAGAAAGTGGCGCCTGGGTGGTTCAGTCGGTCAAGTGTTTGCCTTCAGAAGCTCAAGGTCATGATCCCAGAGTCCTGGGATCCAGGCCTGAGTTGGATTCCCTGTTCAGCGGAGAGCTGCTTTCTCCCTCTCCCTCTGCCGGTCGCTCTGTCTACTTGTGCTCTCTCTCTCTCTGTCAAGTAAAAACAAACAAACCCCCCCCCCCGCAAAAAAAAAAACAAAGGCAAGAAAAAGGGGCTTTTCAGATGAAGACAAGATGCTACTCTGTTTTTGTGTTTAGTGGCTAGAGATTTCTTTTTTTTTTTTTAAAGATTTTATTTATTTATTTGCCAGAGAGATCACAAGTAGGCAGAGAAGCAGGCAGAGAGAGAGGAGGAAGCAGGCTCCCTGCGGAGCAGAGAGCCCTATGCGGGGCTCGATCCCAGGACCCTGAGATCATGACCTGAGCCAAAGGCAGCGGCTTAATCCACTGAGCCACCCAGGCGCCCCTGCTAGAGATTTCTCAAAGCAGAAAGTCTATTAAGACAGGAGGTAAAATATACCTGTCCCTTCCAGTTAATGATCATTTGCTTTGGGGGATAGAGGGTGGGGATGAGTGACTAAGGGATCAGCATAAGAGTTGTAAAGAATGTGTAGCTTGGATTCAGATAAATGTATTTTTTAAATGTTTTTTTTTAAAGATTTTATTTATTTATTTGACAGAGAGAGAGAGATCACAAGTAGGCAGAGAGGCAGGCAGAGAGAGGGGGAAGCAGGATCCCCGCTGAGCAGAGAGTCCGATGAGGGGCTCGATCCCAGGACCCTGGGATCACGACCGGAGCCGAAGGCAGAGGCTTTAACCCACTGAGCTACCCAGGTGACCCTTATTTTTATTTTTAAAAATTAAAAAAAAATTTTTCTTACTTACTTGACAGGGAGAGTGTGGGCTTATGAGTGGGGTGAAGGGCAGAGAGAGAAGCAGACTCTGTGCTGAGTAGGGAGCCTGATGTGGGGCTCGATCCCAGTACCCTGAGACCATGACCTGAGCCACCCAGGTGCCCCTACTTTTATCTTTTCTAAATTGAAATGTTACCTGTTGCCATTTATTGAATGCTTCTACAGCAGGCCCCGTGCTACATGAAGACAGCTCTTTGAAGCCGTTAGTCTCTGTTTAGATGAAGAAATCGTGCCCGTGCGTGCCCATGGTCTTTATTTGGTTTCAATGCCCCACTTTGTCCTTTCTCTCCTAGTGGGTATGTGGCAACTGGTATGTGGCAGTTAGGACTTGATGCTGGGTTTATTGGACTCCAAACCCCATGTTCATTAAATTATGCTGCTTAGCAAATGTTCATTGAATGGAGCAATATATAGGATTAGCAGAGCTTGGATCGAAATTTGAAGTGGAATGGAATTATTCTCTGCATGCCAAGGATCGCCGTCCAGGTACTGCCAGCTGGTTAAACACCCAGGGAAGCGCAAACATCCGGGAGCCTCTAACCTGAGTCTCTGGTATGGTGTCCCGATGCTTCCTAGCATCCTAGATACAGGCCAAGGTAAACAGTGGGTTTGTAAGGCTTTTGCACTTGTTAGTTGTTTTGAAGCATTCTGGGTTTGGATTGAATTAGCTCCCTTCTGTTTTATGCAGAGGACCAAAGAGACCTACTGATTCTTTGTAGCATTTACAAAAGAAAAGGCTTGAATTTATGCTGGACCTGAGCGTGTACATTGCACATGCTATCTGAAACCTCCATTCTTTTACTTTATTATAACAAGGCCGGTTTATTCCTGAATTGTCCTCAGTGGGCTGGTCCCAGCTCGTTAAAACGAAGTTAAGAAAATTCTTCTGGATTTTGTTTTCAGAGAAGGTGGAACTGCCAGTCTTATGGCTCAGTCGGTGGTGTCTGACTCTTGATTTTGGCTCAGGTCTTGATCACAGGATTGTGGGATCGAGCCCCACATTGGGCTCCCCGCTCAGCACAGTGTCTGCTTGTCTTCCTCTCCCTCTGCTCCTCCCCCTTCCCCCCACTCCAATGCTCACTCTCTCAAATAAATGAATCGATTAAAAAAAAAAAAAAAAAGATAGTGCTGGCATTAGTTCCTAAAGGGACCCTGGCCTTGCATGCTGTTGAATCTCTGAGCTTTTTGATGGTGTGGGCACTGAAGAGACCTACATTTGTAAGTCTGTGTGAATGGCAGTGTCAAGGTTATTGGGAAGCTTTTATCTCCTTGATGCCTCAAGCTATGCTAAGTAGAAGTCGACCAGTGGAAAACCGGCATGTAATCTATTGCATTTGAGTACCTGCGCCCTTCCAACCTCAGTGTTACTCTTGACCTTGACCGCCCTGTCTGTAGGATTTCTGGAGTGCCACGTGCTTTACATACTTTGTATTCACGTCCCTCATAAAACCTATTAATGTGGCTATTACTGTTTTCAGTTTCTCCTTTTTACGGATGAGAAAAATGGAATCTCAGAGAGGTTGAGTGGCTTGACTAGATGACATGGGGAGGAAGTAATAGAATTGGGATTTGAACCTGGACCCATCTAACCTTCAAAATTTAAGATTTATTTATTTAAAATATATGTATACCTGACATGGGGCTCGAACTCAACCCCAAGATTGAGAGTCATATGCTCTTCAGACTCAACTGGCTGGGCACCCCTGGACCCTTCTGACTTTTACGTACATGATTGTTCTTCTGTACCACGGTTGGTGAGGGTTGTCCAGGATCCTGGGGTCAGGGAACTACTTAGAAGACTTGAGAGTGATCCTCACTTTGTTGTATCCTCGCAATGGCCCTTATTCATTATATAGCACTATATAGAAGTCATCACCATTACATGATTATTTTTGACTGGTTTATGTAAATGTGGAAAATAAAAAAGTTGGTGTGATGGGCTCATCTTAGGGTCCTGGACCAACAAGTGTTAAAGATGTTCAAGCTTTGAATATCTATTTAGCCTAGAGGTGATGTTTAACAAACATCATCACAGATGATATCACAGATGGAGGATTCTAGAACCTTAAGATCCCTGTTTGGTCTGTGAGGATGAGTGTCCTTGACTTAGGAATCAAAGGCTTTGGAAAGCCTCAGGCCCCAGTGACCTGAACTTTCTATCCCCAAGCTGGAACATATAATTGAAGTGTGAGGTGTGTATATAAGATATTTTGATTATTTTGGACTTAAGTGATTGGTGTAAAGAGGTCACAACTGGGAGGAATTTCATTAGTCCTATAGAACCCGGAGACTGGTTAACTGGTTATTCAGAGTTACTGAGTTCAGCTAAAGGAGAAGGTACTTCAAGCATGGCAGGACTTGCTGGTAGCACCTCTTTAAGCCGTCTCATGGATCTGTCCAGAAAACCTTCAGGTACGTCTAGAACATCACATGTTTGGGCACACAGCATGGTTATACTTAACGGGGCACACTGGCTGGAACAGGCATGTGGACTAGGTCCCATGGATGGATTGAAAGATTTTCCTTAGTGAACTAGGAAAGGAAGTAGAACTAAGAAGGTACACAGATGCTAATGAAAGCCATTGTTTTATTTTTTTATTGAGGTATAATTGACATAAAACATTATATATATTTTTTAAAGATTTTATTTATTTGGAGATTTATTTATTTGTTTGAGAGAGAGCGAGAGAGAGTGCACAGTGGTAGGGGCAGAGGGAAAGGGAGAAGGAGAGAAGCAGATTTTGCTGAGCGCAGAGCTCATTGCAGGGCTTGATCCCATGACCCTGAGCTCATGACAAGAGCTGAAATCAAGAGTCAGATGCTTGGGGCACCTGGGTGGCTCAGTGGGTTAAAGCCTCTGCCTTCGGCCCAGGTCTTGATCCCAGGGTCCTGGGATTGAGCCCCACGTCGGGCTCTCTACTCAGGGGGAAGCCTGCTTCCCTTCCTCTCTCTCTGCCTGCCTCTCTGCCTGCCTCTCTGCCTGCCTCTCTGCCTGCCTCTCTGCCTACTTGTGATCTATGCCTGTCAAATAAATAAATAAAATCTTAAAAAAAAAAGTCAGATGCTTAACTGACGGAGCCACCCATGTGCCTCTACATTCTATTGATTTTAGATGTACAAAACAATGATTCCATATTCTCAGATATTGTGAAATGATCACCACAATAATCTTAGTTAACGTCCATCATCACACATAGTTACAGAATGTTTTTTTGCTTGCGGTGAGAACTTTAGAGATCCACTGTCTTAGCAACTTCCAATTTTGTAATACGGCATTATTAGCTATAGTCGCCGTGATGTACATTACCTTCCCATGACGTTGATTTTATTACTGGACATTCGCACCTTCTGACCATCTTCTTGCATTTTACACCCCCTGCCCCCACCAGTCTGTTCTCTGTATCTAGGAGTTTTTTTTTTCTTTTTGTGGATTCCTCATAGATGGGAGATCGCACCGTATTTGTCTTCCTCTGTCTGACTTATTTCACTTAGCGTAATGCCCTCCAGGTCCATCCATGTTGCAAATGGCAAGATTCCTTTTATTTCTCCCTCTCCCTCGCCCCTTGCTTGTGTTCTCTCTCTGTCAAATAAATAAATAAAATTTAAAAAGCTCCTTTGAAGGTGTTTTTTTTGTTTGTTTGTTTATTTCTACTTAGATTTCAGAGTAGAATAGGGTTTTTCGGGTAGACATTAGCAATCCCCTGAACTTTTATTGTTTATTTATTAATAAAGATTTTATTTACTCATTTATTTCACAGAGAGAGCACACAAGTAGGCAGAGCAGCAGGCAGAGGGAGAGGGAGAGGAAGACGCAGGCTTCCTGCTGAGCAGAGGTGCAGATCCCAGGACCCCAGAATCATGACCTGAGCCAAAGACAGCCGCTGTTATAACCGACTGAGCCACCCAGACACCCCTATTTTTTATTTATTTTTAAATTTTATGTATTTATTTAATAGATAGAGGAGAGAGCACTTGCGCACACATGCGGGATTGGGAGCGGCAGGCAGAGGGAGAATAAGAGGCAGGCTCCCCGCTGAGCAAGGAGCCGGACACCGAACTTGATCCCAGGACCTGGAGAGCCTGAATGGAGATGAAGGCAGACACTTTATCGACTGAGCCACCCAAGCGCCCCCAGCAATCCCCTGATATTTTAATTTCTGTGTGTTAGTTAAGTTTACAAAATTTCCTTTCCCCCCGTGGCTCCTATCTTTTTCTTGAGTTTTTGTTTCTATTGTTTTTTTCCCTTTTTCCTCTCACCTCTGCCCAGAGCCACTCTGCCACATACTTGGCATTTTGCCGGTGGTTTCAGGTCTGTAAAAAAATTCACTGACATGAAATAGTGTTTCATCTCTTGATGAAAACAGCCTTGGTAGTGATAACAGATGTTTTATATGAAGACGTGGCTCAGCTCTGCTCTGTATCCCCAGGGTGCGTTTCCAAAATGATTTGTCTTTGCCTTTGAATACCGAGGTATCCCCTTCCTGATGGCCCTTGTTCCCGAACTGTGCTGAAGCTGAATTAGACACTTGACAGAGGAGAAATACCTCGGTCATGGTCATGACAGCCGATGTAGACCAACTCACAAACTCCCTCTCCTCCTGAGTAAGGAGAATGTCCTCTTTTTCCTGAAGGGTGGTTTACACAGAGATGCTGTATCTTGAGTCTTTGCCGAGCCAAGCATGGTTTGCATATTTGCAGCCATGGGAAAAACCCCAGTCCCTCCTGCATTTTATCGGCTTCTCAGTGGCAAATTTGTGGGATGTTTCTATTCTGCTCTCATCTTTCTTTAGAGCTTATGTAACAGCTGCCAAGCATGGTTCAAACTCTCTATCAGTGTGGTGACCGTATTTTCCAATTGTAAGTCAGGACACATTGGCTGACAAATTCCAGTGTGCTTAAGCAAACAATGGGATGGGATATTTGAAGTCCGATGGTATAGACACCGTTCTTCGAGAAGCAGGCACGTTCAAATTTCGTTGATGTGAGAACGTTTGTTAAAACTCCTGTTTGTGACAGAGAATGGTAGGCTTCACCTCCTGAGGGTTTTTTTGCTCCTTTTGAGATTCTGTTGTTCTCCGCTGCTGAGATTTCAGGTGGGATGAGACCAGTTTTAACCCCAATAGAGTCCTGGTGAGTTCTGGTTGTTCATTGTTTCCGGTCCTGTAGCCACTTTGCTACAGAAACTGCATTGTGAGGGTGGTGTGTTTGTGTGAAGATAATGCAAGGAAGGGGCGCCTGGGTGGCTCAGTGGGTTGGGTCCTCTACCTTCAACTCCGGTCATGGTCCCAGGGTCCTGGGATCGAGCCCCGCATCAAGCTCTCTGCTTGGCAGGGAGCCTGCTTCCCTCTCTCTCTCTCTGCCTGCTTCTCTGCCTACTTGTGATCTCTGCCTGTCAAATAAATAAATAAATAGTTAAAAAAAAAAGAGATAATGCAAGGAAGGCGCCATATTGAATTGCTGCTCATAAAACCATAAAGGTCCTGACATGTGGCTTGTGTAATTACTGTCTTTATATAGCGCTCATATTTCATATGTGAAATTTTGGGAGGCATATGCCCTTTAAGAGTCTTACAGAATCCTGGACTGAGAGGGAATAACGTGGCCAGCATTCAGGAGGGTGTGGAAGAAAGAGCTTTCTTATTTGCAAATGGCAGGGAAAAATGCTTCCTTAGAGAGAAGCCGTTATTAATACTACGGAAAGGGCTCTTTCAGCCTCAGAGCCAAGGTCACTCAGACCACTAGGAGAGCTCTGAGTGCATAAGAGGTTTGTTTGTGTATTATTTTAATTGAAATTTTAGTTTGTTAACATACAGTGCAATATTGGTTTCTGGAGTGGAATTAGTTGATTTATCACTAACGTACACTCCCCAGTGCTCATGATAAGAAATGCTTCCCTTAATCCCCATCACCCATCTAGCCCATCCCCTACTGACCTCCCTCCATCAACCCTCAGTTTGTTCTCTATTGTTAAGTGTCTCTTAGAGGGGGCTCCTCGCTCCCTTAGTCTGTTAAGTGTCCATCTCCTGATTTCGGCTCAGGTCAGGATTTCAGGGTTGTGACATCAAGCTTTGCATCAGGCTCCATGCTGGAAGGGAAGGCTGCTTAAAATTCTCTCTCTGCCTTTCCCTCTGCCCCTTGCCCCCCCACGCAAAAGAGTCCTTGACGACTACTGGCATCTTCTTTTATTATTATTTTTTAATATTTTATTTATTTATTCTGCAAAGAGAGATCACAAGTAGGCAGAGCAGCAGGCAGAGAGAGAGAGAGAGAGGGGAGAATCAGGCTACCCACTGAGCAGAGAGCCCGATGCAGGGCTCGATCCCAGGACTCTGGGATCATGACCTGAGCTGAAGGCAGAGGCTTAATCCACTGGGACACCCAGGTGCCCTTGACCAAAAAAAAAAAAAAGGTCTCTTACAGTTTGTTTCCCTCTGCTTTTTTTCTGCTTTTTTCCTTTCCGGCCTTCCCATATGTTCGTCTATTTTCTTTCTTAAATTCCTGCATAAGAGGATTAAATGCATAGTTTGGACCCTCTATAAATGTTGTGAAGGTGTTCTTAGAACATGGGAGTACTTGAAAATTTTAATACAGTATGAACTCTGAATGTTAAACAGTTTCTTTATCCTGCTTGACAAAGTGAAGACCCTTGTCCACTCCTAGGAGCATTTCTTTCTCTTGAAACCAAGAACCAAACGTCCCTGGCTCCTTGGTCCACCCTGGTCAGGGTGGCAGCTGAGATGACGGTGGGGCTCCATTTGCTCCCCTTTCCCAGCTCTGGGGGTCTGAAGGTGCTATTACTCCCCTGAGTTTGTAGTTGTCACTGTATTAACCCTGGATGGAAATTTTCTGTTTTCCTGAGCAAAGTGGAAGACACGGGAAGGAATGGAAGTGTCTTTACATTTCTGGTTTAACCAGTGATCCTCATCGACCAGAGTCAGTACCCATCTCCTAAAAGTTGCCTCAGAAATCAGTTTGAGATGGTAGCTTCCATTGCTGAGTTGTTTTTTTTTTTTAATTTATTTTAGAGAGAGAGCGTGAAGTGGGGGAGGGTCGTAGGGAAGAGGAGAGAATCTTCAAGCAGACTCTGAGCTGAGCGCAGAGCCTGATGCAGGGCTTGATCCTCCCACCCCGAGATCATGACCTGAGCCCAAACCGTCTGATGCTCAAGCAACTCAGCCACCCATGCGCCCCTTCCACTGCTAAATTCTAGATAGAAGTAGCTCTTACAGACTCTTAACTTTAACTCTTAAAATTAGTTCATTAGTGGGGCTCTTGGCCAGCTCAGCTGGTAGAGCATGTGACTCTTGATCCTCCGGGGTTGTGAGTTTGAGCCCCATGTTGGGGGATGGAGTTTACTTAGAAAAAAAGCTAGGCTGGGGCCCCTGGGTGGCTCAGTTGGTTAAGCGTCTACCTTTGGCCAAGGTTGTGATCTCGGGGTCTGGGGATCAAACCCCACATGGGGCTCCTTGCTTGGTGGGGAGCCTGCTTCTCCCTCTCTCTCTGCTGCTCCCTCTGCTTGTGCTCTGTCTCTCTCACTCACTCTATGTCTCAAATAAATAAATAAAATCTTTAAAAAGAAAAGTGAAAAAGCTAGTCCATTGGGACCAAGAAGTGTCTCCTTTTGTCCCAAAACAGGTGAGATGATTCTGTTAACAAATCCTATAGCCCCTCTGAGCACTCTCCAGTCTATGACTTAGCAAGCTAAGAGTATGTGGCATTTTTTAATCTCAGCTGCCACCCTGACCAGGGTGGACCAAGGAGCCAGGGACGTTTGGTTCTTGGTTTTAAGAGAAAGAAATGCTCCTAGGAGTGGACAAGGGTCTTCACTTTGTCAAGCAGGATAAAGAAACTGTTTTACATTCAGAGTTCATACTGTATTAAAATTTTCAAGTACTCCCATGTTCTAAGAACACCTTCACAACATTTATAGAGGGTCCAAACTATGCATTTAATCCTCTTATGCAGGAATTTAAGAAAAAGATTTTATTTATTTACTTGACACAGAGAGAGGGAACACAAGCAGGGAAGGCGCAGAACGCTGGCATCATGACCTGAGCCGAAGGCAGACACTTAACGACTAAGCCACCCAGGTGCCCCAGTATGTGACATTTGTATCAGGGAACCTTTGTCTTGTTTGCTCAACCCCAAGGTGTTCCTGGTGAAAGCCAACACAAGCTTGCTGAGCCTTGTTTTGGCATCTAGGTCCACAGTATTCGAGATCTCTAAATCCTTCATCACCTCTGGAAGAACGTGGCTTGCAGCCCAGATTGGGAAGTACATGAAGTGAAATTCATTGTCCTCTGACGTCCCCGTCCTTTTGTTCTTTTTGCTCAGTCATGCTTTTCTTCATTTAAAACATCTTTATTGAGCTTTGACTATTCACAAGGCGTTTTCATTGTACTAGGCATTGAGAATACCAGTGGCAAACAATGCAAGATCTTAATTTTCGCAAAGCAGCCACATAGAGTGTCAGTTAAGAACACGTAACTTGGTGATCCGACTGCCTGCGTTCAGATTCTGACATTGCTACTTAAACTGCTGTTTGATGGCAGGTAGGTCACTTAACCTCTCTGGGCCTCAGTTTCTGCATCTGTAAAATGGGAAGATAGGTACTTCTAGATCATAAGTAAAGGGAGGGAATAGGTTGATGAATCCAGTATCCTGATACTGTTTATATCTTGTCATAACATTTTCCTTAAAAAATTTTTTTTCTGTTCAGTCGAGTTTGTTTATTTAAGTTGTTTTTTATTTTAAGATTTTATTTATTTATTTGACAGAGAGAGATCACAAGTAGGCGGAGAGGCAGGCAGAGACAGAGAGAGGAGGAAGCAGGCTCCCTGCCGAGCAGAGAGTCCGATGTGGGACTCGATCCCAGGACCCTGAGATCATGACCTGAGCGGAAGGCAGAGGCTTAACCCACTGAGCCACCCAGGTGTCCCTGTTTATTTAAGTTTTTATTTCAATTCCAGTTAGTTAACATACAGTATACTATTAGTTTCAGGTATACGATGTAGTGACTCCACAGTTCCATACAACACCCGGTGATCATCAGGACAAATACCTTCCTTAATCCCCATCACCTGTTTCTGCCATCCCCCCCACCACCACCACCACTCCCCTCTCTGTAGTTTCTTGGTTTGTCTGTCTGCCTCTCTTTTCCCCATCCCATGATCATTTGTTTTCTTTCTTAAGTTCCATATATGAGTGAAATCATACGGTATTTGTCTTTCTCTGACTGACTTGTTTCTCTTAGCATAGTATACTCTAGCTCCATCTACGTCATTGCAAATGGCAAGATTTGTTCATTTTTTATTGTGAGTAATATTCCATTGAATATATATGCCACATCTTCTTTATCCATTCATAAGGTGATGGACACCTGGGCTGTTTCCAAGGTTTGGCTATTGTAGATAATTCTGCTATAGACATTGGGGGGCATGGTATCCCTTTGAATTAGTATGTTTGTATCCTTTGGGTAAATTCCTAGTAGTGCAATTGCTATGTCATAGGGTAGCTCCATTTTTAATATTTTGAGGAACTTCCATACTGTTTTCCAGAGTGGCTGCCACAGTTTGCATTTCCATCAACAGCGCAGGAGGCTTCCCTTTCTATGCATCCTTGCCAACACCTGTTGTTTCTTGTGTTGTTGATTTTAGCCATTCTGACAGGTGTGAGGTGATAAACTTTGTAAAAAAAAAAATTCTGTTTTCTGTTCTGTTGACTTTATTTATCTTTAATTTATTTTTTTAGTGGCCTTTACACCCAGTGTGGGGCTTGAACTCATGACCCCGAGATCAAGAGTCTCGTGCGCTACCAACTGAACCAGCCAGGGGCCCCTTGTTATAACCTTTTCCTGGAAAAAAACTTTACAGCAACATTTGTACTGTGCCACTGAACACTCTTTTAACACATTTGCCTTTCTACAAAAAGCAAAGTTCACATTAGCTATAAATCAGTTGTTAAATTTTATTGCCCTTTGGAATCATCTCAGAGGCCCCATCACCAGAATCCAGGTTGGCTGCTGGAGTTCACCTTGTTTTCCCCGGGCAGTAGAATGGAGGAAGAAAGGGGAATGGCGGGTCCTCTGTCTTTCCAGGAGACTTCCTAACAGTTTCATGTAATGTGTTTGCTTACATCTTACTCTTGATTTTAGGGTCCTGACTTCACCTAGCTTCAAGCCTGGGCGATGTGGTGTTCTGTGTTGACCCTGCTCTGCTAACCGCTAAGTTTCTATTGACTCAAGAGGAAGGGGAGAATGGACATTGGGAAGCAACTGGCCATCTTTGCCACAGTGCCAAGCTAGTTCTTTGGGAAAATTGTTTTCCAAATTTGTGGCTTTCCTTTTTCTCACTTTGGAACTATCTCTAAGACTCCACTTCTTTTCTATTTGTAACTAAGTGGGATTTTTGGTTCCATTGAAATGAACATCTTCCATCGAGAGCTTACTCTGCACTGAATAAGGCGCAATTACATGTACTGTTACCTCTGTTAGCATCCGCATTTTAGGGATGAGGACATTGAGGCACAGAGGGGTAGATGACGTCCTCTGTAGTGGCAGATTCAGGATTCAAAGGTCATTTGATTTCAGAACTTGCCTATCAACACAGCACTGCTTGATTTACTTAGAGTTGGGGAAAGGGAACGGGGCAAAGGAGCAAGGGAGGAGAGGCAGGTATCTTTCATGTGAAAGGTGTGTAAATTCCCTATTCCTAACAAATGGAATGTATGTATCGCAGAAGACTTGAAATACTTGGTTGGACATGTACGCATTTTCTGTTGAATGTATTGGTTTGCCATCCAAGAACCTTCACGATCTGGCCTCCGCTTTTCCTATCTACCTTAACTCATCCCATCCAGTGGGACATCATGATTTTATTTATATGTTTATTTCACACACACACACACAAACACACACACACACACAGAGCACGAGCTGAGTGCGGAACCGGATGCGAGGCTCGATCCCGTAACCTGAGCCGAAATCAAGAGTCCTATACTGGGGCGCCTGGGTGGCTCAGTGGTTTAAGCCGCTGCCTTCGGCTCAGGTCATGATCTCAGGGTCCTGGGATCGAGTCCCACATCGGGCTCTCTTCTCAGCGGGGAGCCTGCTTCCCTCTCACTCTCTCTGCCTGCCTTTCTGCCTACTTATGATCTCTCTCTGCCAAATAAATAAATAAAATCTTTAAAAAAAAAAAAAGAGTCCTATACTTAACCGACTGACCCACCCAGGTGCCCCAAAAAGAAGTTTAAGAAATAGGCAAGTCTGGGTTTGTTCACTGCTTCTTCCACTCTTACCTGTGTGGCTTTGGGTGACTTAACCTACCTCTTTGTATCTGAGTTTTATTTTTCTTTTATACAGGAATGATACGGGCACCTGGATGGCTCAGTCAATTGAGTGTCTACCTTTGACTCAAGTCATGATCTCGGGGTCCTAGGCTCGAGCCCTGTGTTGGGCTCCCTGCCCCATGGGGAGCCTGCTTCTCCCTCTCTGCCTTTGCCCCATCCCCACCATGCGCTCTCTCTCTCTCAAATGAATAAAATCTTTGAAAGAGAACCAAAAAACAGGAACAATAATGCCTACCTTAGGAAGTTGCAGACTGTACATGAGATGGTGTAGGCCTTCCGATGAACTTTCCTTTCACTGGTTGGCCTGTTTTCCTTCTTCCCTGCCCTCACTTTCACCCCTTCCCCCATCCTATGGTGCTCCAGTCAAACTAGTTGAGTTTGTTTGGTCTACCCTGTGTTTATTGCCTGATTTTACTTTTTTAAAATTTTTAAAAAGATTTTTTTTATTTATTTGGCGCAGAGAGAGAGAGATCACAAGTAGGCAGAGAGGCAGGCAGAGAGAGAGGAGGAAGCAGGCTCCCTGTTGAGCAGAGAGCCCGATGCGGGGCTCCATCTCAGGACCCTGGGATCACGACCTGAGCCGAAGGCAGAGGCTTTAACGTACTGAGCCACCCAGGCACCGCCCCCCTTGCTGTCTTCTTAAACTGAGCCCGTTTATACTCATTTCTGGTCTCTGCTGCGCTCCCGAAGGCAGTTCAGTTTGACAGAACCCCCTCATCCCCCCAAGTTTAAATCCTGCTCATCATTTAAGGGCCATCTTGAATTCCTTCTCTCCTATGGAAGTCTTCCTTGATCTGACTGTAACCTGAAATTTCTTGCTTCCCCCTCTTTTTTTTAAAAAATATTTTATTTATTTATTTGACAGAGGTCACAAGTAGGCAGAGAGGCAGGCAGAGAGAGAGGGAGAAACAGGCCCCCCACTGAGCAGAGAGCCCGATGTGGGGCTCGATCCCAGGACTCTGAGATCATGACCCGAGCCGAAGGCAGAGACTTAAACCACTGAACCACCCAGGCGCCCCCCCCCCTTTTTTTTCTCCTGAAGTGCATGAAATGTATTCCTCTGCTGTGTGGTGATGGCGTATGCGGGGCTTACTGGGGGTCCAAGCTCCTTGAGGACAGGGATCTTGCCTTACTTATCTTGGAGCCTCCTAGCAGCTCTCTTGCTCATGTGAGGTAGGAACTTAGAGGATCATTTGACTAGTCCACAAAGTTGCCCTCGCTGTAAAGCTGAACTACAAAAGCTCACACACACACACACACACACACACACACACACACAAAGTACTTTGTAGAAAGGCATTTTATTTTTTATTTTTTAAAATTGTTTCCTTTATTTTTTGTAAATATTTTATTTATTTAATTTAGAGAGAGGGCGCATAAGCAGTGGGAGGGGCAGAGGGAGAAGCAGACTCTGGGCTGAGCAGGGAGCCTGAAGTGGGACTCGATCCCAGGACCCCCGGATCAGGACCTGAGCTGAAAACAGCTGCTTAACCAATTGAGCCACCCAGACACTCCTAGAAATGCATTTTATATGTTTATTTACTTATTTTAAACATTTTATTCATTTATTTGTCACAGAGAGATTGGGAAAGAGAGAGCATGAACAGGGAGCCCGATGTGGGGCTCGATCCCAGGACCCCAGATCATGATTTGAGCCCAAGGCAGCCCCTTCACTGACCAAGCCACCCAGGCGTCCCCAGAAACACAATTTAGAAATGCAAAGTAACATGTTTTGGTAAGAATTCAAGAAGTGTCCAACCAGATCACTCTCTGGGGAAGACAGAAAGTAGATTTTCCCCTCAATCCACAATGTTGGCATGGGATCTGTAATTCTTTAGTTTTGCTTCCAAATTGGTATTGACGTCAGTTGCCGAGAAGTCTTGGCTTGTGCCAAATTGCATATTGGACAGGATGGGCTTTGAAAAGTAAATGGAGTGCAACCCCATCAGCCGGGAAGCTCTAAAATGAATGTGCATGGTTAGTGCAATCAGTGACTAATTAAGGTGAGGTTTATGGCCATTTAGCTCTTTGACCCTGAAGAAATTTCAAGACCAGTTATGCACCACTTTGGACTGAGGAGTGGGAGGCCAGAGGGTCAGAGAGCCAACGTCACCAAGGGGTCTGGCTCTGTCATAGGTGGCTTGATAGATGGGCTGGAGGCTTGAAGAGTAATTATTCTCAGTGGGTCATTTGGTTTCCATTGGTGATCCCGAAAGGCTGGAATGGACTCCATGAAGTCAATAGGAACCTTGGAGGAAACTGGGAAATTATTGCTGGATTTCAAAACTGCATGCTAATAAGAACTGGCTGAGGCTTTTGCAGGGATAAAAGGAATCATTTAGAGCCTCCCACAAAACGAAGGAGGACAAGCTGAATTGTGGCGCTCCAGCTTCCCTGTCCTTTGTGGTTTTGGTTCTGAGGGTGACCTTCACCACCAGGGACCAGGGCCTCCAAATTTGCACTCCCACCTTCAGTCCAGAGAAGACTGAAAAGGTCTGCATTTATGGTATGAGATGTGGTCTCCCCCCAAAGTAGGAACACCTACAGATCCATCAGTAAGAAATGAGATAATTTACTTAGGTTGCAACCAGAAGCTAAGCAGCTCTTTCCAAAGAAGATAGATCTATGCCTAGGTTCAGCAACTTCAGATGTACATCATGAAATGAGAGCGAATTGTAGAATACAATACACATTTGGAAAAAAAAAAAGTATACGTAGGGATGCTCGAGTGGCACAGTCAGTTAAGCGTCTGCCTTCGGCTCAGGTCATGATCTCGGTGTCCCGGGATGGAGTCCCGAGTTGGGCTCCCTGCTCAGCGGGGAGACTGCTTCTCCTTCTCCCTCTGCCCCTCCCCCTGCTCATGCTGTCTCTCTGAAACAAATAAAAAAGCCTGGGGGATGTTCAGCAAAGGCCATCATTTCTTTATCAGGTGTCAGGTGCAGGTGGGGTTTGCCGTCAAAGTTGCCTTTTTATTTTATATTATTCCTTGTTTTGTTTTTATAACAGGTGGGCAGTAGAGGACTAAAGTAAGTAGATCTTCTTTCCTTTAAAAGGAACCCAAAATGCTTTTCAATGTCCTCTGGTCACACTGAGCTGTGAGTTGACTTGACAAGAGTTCTGAATATCGATTGCCCTTGGGAGCGGGGCGAGGGGGTGTGGTGTGGTATTTCTTCAGGTATCAGAGCCTTAACCTGATGAGATAGGACATTAATGATGGGATTCCTGCTAGTTACTGGTAAAGCAAAACTAGAGGTTCCATTTCCTGAGTCCCCCCCCCTCCCCCCCCCCCCCCCCCCCCGCTTAGGGGTTCTTGTGGGGCCAGTGATTTTCACACCAGCAGCCTCCAAGTCTGTGAAAAGCAGCGGAGGCCCAGCAGGTGTGCCGGCAAGGGGTGGGGTAGGGAGGAGGAGCATAGGGAGAGGGAGAAGCAGGCTCCCCGCTGAGCAGGGAGCCCGATGCAGGGCTCGATCCCAGGACCCTGAGACCATGACCTGAACCGAAGGCAGATGATTCACCCACGGAACCACCCAGGTGCCCCCCTCCAACTTCTGCCTGTTTTTCTAGTACCAGGATTTCAAGTAGAATTTCATTTGAGGGGGAAACAGATTCTGCTTCTTAGTGAAAGTTTATAAACCGTGGTGCTATACCACACTTAAGGATAACATAGGTACAAGAAAATACCCTCCTTTTGTGGATGAGGCATCGCGGGTCTGAGAGTTGAGTGAAGTTGCTTCAGGACAAAATGTGGAGTCCATTGTAGAGGCATAACTTAAAGTCCTTAGTGTGGCCATCTTTCCCCCATGTTGGTGTCTCACAGGAGCTCTCTTTGGTGAGCTCAGGAATACAACTGAATTAAGAAACATTCAAAGGTCTGGGGTAGTTTTGAAAGGCATTAGCTTCTTACTACCTCATCGCCTGGATTGAACATTTCTTCCTGAGCTTGGACTGGAGGTGGGCAGGGCCTTGGAGCCAGCAGAAAACACTGGCTTTGGTGTGCGTCTATTTGAATTACCAGGGAAAAGTCTGCAGGATGTTCTCATTGTGGGTTGGTAGCCTAGACGGGTGGTGGTCCCCTTCCCTGTACTCCATAACCCTGGGCCACTTATATCCTGGATGGATTGAAATATACAATGTGTCCCATGATTGTACTTTGTTATTTTTTTTTAAAGATTTTATTTATTTATTTGACAGACAGATCACAAGTAGGCAGAGAGGCAGGCAGAGAGACAGAGTTGGAAGCAGGCTCCCTACTGAGTGGAGAGTCCGATGCGGGGCTCGATCCCAGGACCCTGGGATCATGACCTGAGCTGAAGGCCTTGGCTTTAACCCACTGAGCCACCCAGGTGCCCCTACTTTGTTATTTTTTAAAAGATTTTATTTATTGATTTGAGAGAGACACAAGTGGGCTGAGGGGCAGAGGGAGAACAGACTCCCTGCTGAGCGTGGAACCTGATGTGGGGCTTGGTCCCAGGACCCTGAGATTGTGATCTGAGCCAAGGGCAGATGCTTAACTGACTGAGCCACCCAGGAGCCTCTATTCTTTGATTTTTTTAAGCAAGCTCTATGTCCAACTTGGGGCTCAAACTCATGACCCCACAATCAAGAGTCACATGCTCTACCAACTGAGCCAGCCAGGTGATCACCCCATCGTTGTATTCCAGATGGATTGATGCCTTAACTCCCAAATGTCTCAACCAGCGCCCAAAATATATGTCTTGGTACGTTGCTAAGGCATAAAGGCAGAGACCAGAATAGTTTTTGGTTATAAGGGAAGAGTTAGGAGTGGTACATATCATGTACCATGGCTCCTTTAAGATAGCAGAAGGCCAAGAGCAGCTTACTGTTTATAGGAGGAAAAGATGCTGAATTCATGGCCTCACCCATAACCCGTGTCTGGGCCTTCATACCTGACTGAACTTATGTGATTTCCAGTCTCTGTTCCCTTCCCACATTGTGGCCTTTGGAACATCCTAGAAGGTCTCTTGGTACGTTTGTAAGAATTCTTTTATGAGGGGCACCCAAGTGGCGCAATTGGTTAAGCATCTGTCATGGGCTCAGGTCATGATCCCAGAGTCCTGGGATCGAGCCCCGCATTGGGCTCACTACTCAGCAGGAAGCCTGCTTCTCCCTCTTCCACTCCCCCTGCTTGTGTTCCTTCTCTCTCTGTCAAATAAATAAATAAAATCTTCAAAAAATAAAAATAAAAAAGAACACACTTAAAAAAAAAGAAAAAGAATTCTATTATGAGTCTTTTCTTCTGCCCTTCATTTTGACTCCTAGTCCAGGGTCTGTTCTGTCTTCTGCTTGGAGCTGGTCTGCTGAGGTCCCTCTGTGTCTCTTTATGTCTCTTCTCAGGGCCAGGCCACGTTTACTGGTGAGTCATCACATTGCTTTTCATTTGGAAGCAATTTTAATAGCCCCCGGTGGAGATATTTACTTATATTTATATTTATATTTATTTAGTTTTCATTTTATTTCTAGTAGAAACTCTCAAAAATCCATAGTTGAAAACAGAGGTAATGTTTATCCTGCTGTTAGTATGGGCTTCTCTTACTCCCTCTTCCCAACGGCCACTCGTGTTGGGGGAAGGCTGAGTGAGCGACGCTTTCCCTTTGGTGTGGATCAGCCAGAGATCAGCATGGCTCAGGTGAGCTTGTAGCACCGTGAGGGACGGATTACCTCCAGCCGGAGTTACTTTTAAGATAAGGAGACCAGAGGCACCTGCGGGACTCACTCGGTTAAGCCGCTGCCTTCAGCTCAGGTGGTGATCTAGGGCTCCTGGGATGGAGCCCCCTGTTGGGTTGTCTGTTCAGCAGGGAGTCTGCTTCTCCATCTCCCTCTTTGTTTTCTCTTCCAAATAAATAAAATCTTAAAAAATAAAAAGATAAGGAGACCATCTCATGAAAGCTGGTTAGTGTGTCATGAGCAGTTCAGACTCTGGCCCTTGGAATAGAGCCCGACGTGGGGCTCGATCCCATGACCCTGAGATCATGCCCTGAGCTGACATGAAGAGTCAGACACTTAACCTGACTGAGCCCCCCCCCCCCGGCACCCCCATCTCTTTTCTATCTGCACCTTTCTGCTATAACTAGAGGCATGTGTCCCCTCGTTTCTCTTTCTGCCTGCACTCTCCCTTTTACAATACATTCCCCACTGTACTGTATTGCTGGATTCATCTTCCAAAATCCATGTTTCATCATAGCTACCCCCTTTGCTTTGAAATCTTCAATAGCGCCATGTACCTGTAGCATCCAGTAGTACCTACTGAATCAAGTCCAGACTCCTTGACCTGGTATTTAAAAGTCTTTGTGATCTCCTATCAAGATTTCCATCCTCTTTCTCCTGATATTCTTTTTTTTTAAGATTTTATTTTTAAGTAATCTCCACTTTCAACATGGGGCTTGAACTCACCACCCCAAGATCCAAGAGTAGCATCCTTCACTGACTGAGCCAACCAGGCGACCTCTCCTAATATTCTTTCATACTCCCTCCATCCTGTCACATTTTGCTTCTGTAAATGTCTTATCATTTCTTTTTTTTTTTTTTTAAAGATTTTATTTATTTATTTGGCAGAGAGAGCGATCACAAGTAGGCAGAGAGGCAGGCAGAGAGAGAGGAAGGGAAGCAGGCTCCCTGCGGAGCAGAAAGCCCGATGCGGGGCTCGATCCCAGGACCCTGAGATCATGACCTGAGCCGAAGGCAGCGGCTTAATCCACTGAGCCACCCAGGCACCCCTGTCTTATCATTTCTTAGAGCCTTTCGGATTTTGTCATTTCCCCAGCTTTACTTTTTGTTTTCAAGCATCAAAATTCAACCTTAGGACCCAATTTAAATGCCATTTCCCCCCTGATAAGCTTTCTGATATCTCTCTTGGGGGCATCTGTTTGGCAAGGATCTGGTGAAGGGAACTCACCTTCCCTGGTGGTGGTTGAGTGAGTTGACTACTCAGATCCCTTCCAATCCTATTCATTTTTCTAAGCTATGTTTCTTTTTTTAAATTCTTTTAAAAAAGATTTTTAATTTATTTACCTGAGAGAGAGCCAGAGAGGGAGCACAAGCAGAGGAAGAGGGAGAAGCAGGCTCCCCGCTGAGCAGGGAGTTAGACTTGGTGCTTGGTCCCAGGATGCTGGGATGCTGGGATCATGACCCGAGCCGAAGGCAGACACCCCAACCAACTGAGCCACCCAGGAGCCCCTCTAAGCTGTGCTTCTTGAAAAAAAACATGAAGTGTGAAGACTCTTAATGTTGATAAACCAAGGAATGCCTTCCACTTTGGGTTCTTTCCAGCATCTCCTCTCTCCTCCCAACTTGACTTCTCTGTTCCCGCTGGCAGAGAACCTTACTGTTTCCACCAAAGAGGCAGTCAAGCTGGGGACTTTTTTTTTTTTTTTAAGATTTTATTTATTTATTTGACAGACAGAGATCACAAGTAGGCAGAGAGGCAGGCAGAGAGAGAGGAAGGGAAGCAGGCTCCCTGCCGAGCAGAGAGCCCGATGCGGGGCTCCATCCCAGGACCCTGGGATCATGACCCAAGCTGAAGTCAGAGACTTTAACCCACTGAGCCACCCAGGTGCCCCAAACTGGGGACTTTCACTGGAGCAGGCAGGATGCATTTCAACCTTGCTCTGAGAAGAAAAATGGCGCCTGTCCCTGTTGGCCCAGCATGCTTTCACAAAATAATTTTTAATCCCTATAATTGCCCTTTTCTCTACATTCCTCAAGCATTTTGTGCCATTCCCCAACTACTGTCTTGCCCCTGTACCTCCTCATTGGACACATCTTCCTCTCTAGACTTAAAGCTTTTTGAGGGCAGAGACCTTTCCTTATTCATCATTTTGTCCCCCATAGTGCTTATGGGTGCTCAGTGTCTGGTGACTTGAATTGATAGTGGATAAAGAAGGAGCTCTTGAGGGTTTTTTTCTCTATTATCAGGCAGGAGGTACAAAATAAAGGCTTGCTTGATCCCTACCCGTGTCTGTGACAGCGGCCATTGTGAAGATTTCCTTTGGTGGCTGGGCAGTAACCAGTCTCCTACTGAGCCGGAAAGACTTTGATTTCTGGCAGAGCAGCTCTTGGTTTTGTGTGGCAATTTTGCTGAGTCCCTTGGAGACAGAGCGATTTCAGAAAGCATGATTTGTTTGATTTCCATTCTAAGCAGGGAAAGCAAATAGCAATAAAGCATAGCATAGCCATGACCCTTCACTAGACATCCTATAGCCACGTGACATACGACTTTAACAAATTCCCATGAGCATGGATGGGGGCCAACCCCAGCAGCAAGCTCAGAGATCTGAGAAAACTGTCACCCCGACAGGCTGGAGGCAGAATGAGCAAAGAGGACTTGATGGAGCCTGCCTTCGTAGATGCATTTTGCAGGGCAGTCTGGGAGTAGCTGGAAGAGGAGTTGGGCCAAGCATGGAGAACCATGGAAGCCAAGTTCATTAGGTAACATTGGTGTTTCTAGTTTACCTATGGCTGTGACCACAGGTACCAAGTCTTCTCTCGTGTTTGTCCCTCTTTCTTTCTCTGGATTCTGGAGGTTACGTAAGGGATATGCTCAAGAGAGTGAGGACACTTTACCTTCAGATCTACGAACTCTTCATAGGTATTTGTATGAGGCTTAGAGGCTCAACAAGCACCAGTTTGAAATACTGAATTTTAATTTTTACTATTTATTTATATTTATTTTAATTTTTATTTATTTATTTATTTGACAGACAGAGATCACAAATAGTCAGAGAGGCAGGCAGAGAGAGAGGAAGGGTGGCAGACTCACTGCCGAGCAGAGAGCCTGATGCGCGGCTCGATCCCAGGACCCTGAGATCATGACCTGAGCCGAAGGCAGAGGCTTAACCCACTGAGCCACCCAGGCGCCCCTTATTTTATTTTTTTTTTTAAGATTTTATTTATTTATTTGAGAGAGAATGAGTGAGAGAGAGCATGAGAGAGGAGAAAGTCAGAGGGAGAAGCAGACTCTCCAAGGAGCTGGGAGCCCGACGCGGGACTTGATCCTGGAAGTCCAGGATCATGACCTGAGCTGAAGGCAGTCGCCCAACCAACTGAGCCACCCAGGCGCCCCTATTTTAATTTTTTAAAAAGATTTTATTTATTCCTTTGACAGAGAGAGAGAGACAGCGAGAGAGAACACAAGCAGGGGGAGTGGAAGAGGGAGAACCAGGCTTCTCATGGAGCAGGGAGTCTGATGCGGGGCTTGATCCCAGGACCCTGGGATCACGACCTGAGCTGAAGGTGGATATAAACTGACTGAGCCACCCAGGCACCTGCCCCCGAAATACTGAATTTTTTTTTTTAATATTTTATTTATTTGACAGAGAGAAATCACAACTAGGCAGAGAGGCAGGCAGAGAGAGAGGAAAGGAAGCAGGCTTCCTGCGGAGCAGAGAACCCGATGTGGGGCTCGATCCCAGGACCCTGAGATCATGATCTGAGCCGAAGGCAGAGGCTTTAACCCACTGAGCCACCCAGGCGCCCCTGAATTTTTAAATGAAGTTGAAACCCACCCATGGAGGTAGTAGTAAAGAACCGTGAGCTTGAAGAAATACTGACCCATACAACCAACACAAGGACAAAATATTGTGGATCAGACTGGGCATAGAGAGAAAAGGTTTAGTTTTAGTATAATCGATTATAGGAATTGAAGGAAAGAATAGGCCAATGGGAAGAGAAGAGCCAGCAAGGAAGCCTAGGCTAGCTGGGGCCAGAGGGACTCAGGTCCTAGGGGTGCATGTCCATTCTGGGCCCTCGGAAGGCTTTTTCCTCAATTGGGCAGTAGTAGGCCTGCCTATGGCCTGGGTACCATATCCTGAGGACTGGCATCTGCTCTGAAGTCCGAGTCCAGGCACATCTTCCAATCTTTTGATGATGCATTTGAACCCATCCTACCTTAATAGCAAGAAGAGGTTTGGGCAGTACATACCCCTCCCCACTCTGGTCTCTGTAAGGGATACTCCCTACATGAATGAACACACCATCTTCTGGTTACCAGCACTGTCTCTTGGGATGTGGGTAGTATGAGTCTGTGTTCCTGGGTCTGACCCACTTGGAAGTACACACGAGATTGAGTTTCCGGACATGGCAGCCGAAGGAAGCAGCTCTGAGCCATGGTGCATTTGCCAGAGGTCCCGGAAAGGACTTTTGGCCGGTTAGCTTGTCACCTCTCCCCTTGGACAGTCCTCCACCTCATGGCCACCCTTCTCCGGTTACAGCAAGGGAATGGATGAGCTTCACGCTGCCTTCTGGCTCTGTACTCGTCACCCCCACCCTTCGCCATTGGGCATTAATGCTGTTGGCCGTGTTCATCCTGTTTGTCCCCGTCCTCTTGCATTTTGCGAGTGCCTCAGCTGTGTTTATGTCTCTTCCTTTCTTCAGTTCAGAGCAATCTGTTTCTTTTGACGAGCCAGCAGCTTCCACAGTGTGCTAGGAAACAGGGTCTGGGTACCGGCAGACTTGGGTCCTGCTCCCTCCCCTTTGCAATTAAGTTGGGGTGGGGGGCGGTTGGGAGAAATCCATTCACTTAAATCCGGTGTTTTTTGTTCTGCTAAACCGTCAGTGTCTTTTTATCCCTCTAATCTATTGTTAGGATAAGAGAGACAACTACTTTACATTCCCGTTCTGTGCAGTTTTCTCCCCCAACGATTTCTTGTCTTTAATTATGCCATTTAAAAATGTTTGCTACGTTATCTAGTGTATATTATCTGTTGACAATTCTACCTGAATGGACCCATTTGGAATTATTTTTTGTGTAAGTCCGTGGGGGAAACAAAGGTTTTCTGTTTAGAAAGTTGGTGTTATGTGTTGAATTGTATCCTCCCCAAATTCCTATGTTGAAGCCCTAAGTCTCAGTACCTTAGAATATGACCTTATTTGGAAATGGGGTCACTGCAAATGCAGTTAGTGAATGGGGTCCTCCTGGAGTAGGGTGGGCCCCAATTCAATGAGTGGTGCCTTTATGAAAAGGGGGAATTTGGAGGGCTGCCTGGTTGGTTCAGTTTGTACAACGTGCAACTCTTGATCTTGGGGTTGTGAGTTTGAGCCCCACCTTGGGTGGGTGTAGAGATGACCTAAAAATAAAATCTTAAAAAAAAAAAGTGGTGGTGGGGATTTGGAGACAGACATACAGGAAGGAGCACCATGTGAAGGTAAAGGCAGAAATCAGGGTGCTGTTTCTACAAACTAGAGAACGCCAAAGCTACCAGGACCTAAGAGAGAGGCATAGGACGGTGTTTCCTCCCAGAGGCCTGAGAAGGAACCAATCCTGGGGCGCCTGCTTATCGGTTAAGCATCTGCCTTGGGCTGAGGTCATGATCTCTAGTCTTGGGATCGAATCCTGCATCCTGCTCCCTGCTCAGCGGGGAGTCTGCTTCTCCCTTTGCCCCTCTCCCCCATCTCCGGCTTACTCATTCGCTCTCTCAAATAAATAAAAATCTTAAAAAAAAAAAAAAACACAATCTTGCTGACCCCTTGATCTCAGACTTCCAGCCTCCAGAACCGAGACCATTAAGTTTCTGCTGGGCGAGCTACTCAGTCTGTGGTACAGCGACCCTAGCGAACTAAGATCCTGGCTCCACGGAGTAATTCCAGGTAAGTGTGTGTTCTGGAGAGCGAGGAACACGTGGACTGTGAACTCACACCATGTAAACACATTTTGGAAGGCTCTCGCGAGACTGAAGGTTACCGGAGAACGCAAACTATGTATCTGGAGAGCTAGTCTCCAGTGAGCAGAGCTTGGAGCTCCCCATGAAGGACCGATGAAGCTGGATATATGTTCTTTGGCACGTTTGTGAAGTCAAGTCGCACATGGGACACTTCTCCCCGTCTTCACTAGGAGGCGGGGTGTGTGTGTGTGCGCGCGTGTGTTTATTGTGTAGCTGTAGGTGTTTGGTGACTAAGTGGGCTGCGGACTGTACCTCTTTGTAGTTCTAGAGATGGGAAGTTGTCTGGCCTTCCAAAGGAAGCTTGAAGTTGAACTTGCCCGCTCTCGGCTGTATCAAGTGAGTCACTGGGAGAAAGGCCTCCTCCCAGATGAATTCAATTTGTTAGCGTTTGGGCCTGACCCTGCAGGTGCTTCCGGATAAAGCCACTAATGCAGCTCACCTGTGAGGCGCTGGCAAGACCTTCCCAAGGGCCGCCAGTTCTGCGGAGGACTGGTCTCTGGCCGGTCCGAGAAGGCAAACCCTTGTTTCTGCCTTCCTCCCCCGCCTCGGTGTCCCCGCGCGAGTGCGCGGAGGTGGTGTCGCGATCCCAGGCTTCAGACACTCAGCCCACTGCGGTCTAGCCGTAAGTATCCATGCATGCATGCAGCTTTGCGAAAGGAAACAAGCGCCGGGACTTTCCTCACGCCTGGGCTTTCCGGAGGCCGGCCAGGGAGGACCAGCCCTGTGTGCCCGGCTTGCCTGGCGTGCAGCCAGAAAGTCAGAGCCGCTCCAGTTGGAAAGACTTTCTAGAGACTGGAAACTGTATCTGGCTGGTGTGCTTTTAAGCGGCTTATTTTTTCAAAGCTCATTCGAGGCTTATTGCGCAAGAGTCAGCGGGTGTGTATTTTATTTTATTTTATTTTATTTTTTTTTTAAATTTTATTTATTTATTTGACAGAGAGAGATCACAAGTAGACAGAGAGGCAGGCAGAGAGAGAGGGAAGCAGGCTCGCTGCTGAGCAGAGAGCCCGATGCGGGACTCGATCCCAGGACCCTGAGATCATGACCCGAGCCGAAGGCAGCGGCCTACCCACTGAGCCACCCAGGCGCCCCGGGTGTGTATTTTAAATAGGATAACCTATTTAAATTTCGTGATTTCGTGAACCAGAATTTGGTTAGATGGTTTAAACCCGGGTTGTTTTTTTTTTTTTTTGTGGGGGGGAGGGGAGGAATTTATATATTTGGAAAGTCTTACAAAGGTATGAAAATGAAGTAACGCATACTCAACGAATTTGACAAAGCCTCTTTATTGAAGGGAACATAAAGGATTGTCTGCAATTGTAGCCGGCCAGAAATGAACCCACAACAGGTGTTTACATTCCGGGCACTGTTCTTGGTATTTGAACTCTATCAGGGTCCAGAATAAAACCAGTGCCTCTGGCCTCGGGGAGCTACATTCTAGAAATGGGGCTGTATATCCTCCAACTTTCAAAGGCCCTTCCTGGGATGTTTTTAAAAGGCAAGGTCTTTGCAGGTGTCAGCATTTTAGGGACTAGGCCTTTGAAGTAAAATCCACAGTTAAAGTAGTATTGATGTCCCCTGAGAGATGTTGGAAAAGCCATCTGGATGTTGGCTTGGGCTTAACACCCGGCTGGGGACTAGAGAATGAATTTTAGTCCTTGGGTGACTTTATCTCATTCCCCAAGCACGCCTTTGTTGGGCCCTAGTAATGAAACAAAACCCTGGTTGTCTGGCTCGGCTTCTCAGAGGGTTCCATTGCCTCGGTCGTTTGAACCGTTGGAGGCTCTGCTTGGATCCCTCTAGCCTGTGAAGCGGTCCACCCTTCCGCCATGTCTCAAAGTACGGTTCTCTATGTTGTGCACTTTCTTCTGTGTGGTTGTCATTTCTGGACCTTTTAAGTCTCAGCTGCCACCAGTACCTGACACCTGACAGACTCTTAAATGATCGTGGAGTGAGTGAATGAGCCAGTGGAAGCCTCCATGATCGTCTGGTCTATTAGGAAAGGGAGTGGTAGTTGTGACTGCCCCTCTTGTGAAATAAAGTGTCCTTTTTTTTTTTAAAGATTTTATTTATTTGACAGAGATCACAAGTAGGCAGAGAGGCAGGCAGAGAGAGAGGAGGAAGCGGAAGCAGGCTCTCCACAGAGAAGAGAGCCCGACGCGGGGT
Source organism: Meles meles (assembly GCF_922984935.1). Classification (NCBI taxonomy): domain Eukaryota; kingdom Metazoa; phylum Chordata; class Mammalia; order Carnivora; family Mustelidae; genus Meles; species Meles meles. The sequence goes on along the minus strand of NC_060087.1, from coordinate 100,351,056 downwards.
TCGATCCCAGGACCCTGGGATCATGACCTGAGCCGAAGGCAGAGGCTTTAACCCACTGAGCCACCCAGGCGCCCCTAAAGTGTCCTTTAAAAGAAGGAAAGGGGTGGACCCCATGGGGCAGTGGGCCCCGCCCTGGGTTTTGAGGTTCCACTCCTCCCATGGGGGAGTTGTGACGAGGATAGCGGAGTAGCCAGAGTTGACCGAAATCAGTTCTAGGGCTGAGAGATCCATACCCAGTTCTCTTGCTCCGTGTTGCTCCAACTTCTGCATGCATGAGAACACCTGGATCACTTGTTAAAAAGAGATTGGATCAAACCTCGATTTTGATTTATTGCACCTGGAGCGGGGTGGGGTTGGGGGTTGGCAAGAATTGGAATTTCTGAGAAACTACCAGGTAACACTAATCATGCTGCTGGCCCAGGAACCTCGCTGGTGTAACCGACCAGTAGTTAAGTCCCAGTTCTACCCCTTCCCGTGTGGTTCTGGACCTGTTTCTTTACCTTTCTGATCTGTACATTGGAATAATATTAGTACCTATCTCCTAGGATGGATGCACAGGCAAGATAATGTGTAGAAAGAACTTAGCGCAGCACTTGGAACTGAATAAACGTTGAGTAGATGTTAAGTAGGATTCTCACTGCTTTGCATCTCAGTAGCTTGATATAAAATAGACCCCCACGGAAAAGTTTGAATGAGGAAGCAGGTGGTAGTTGGGGGCCTAGAAGAGGTGGCAGAATATTGAGTTTAAAAAGAAATGGAAAATCTTCCGTCTTTGGGGCACCTGGGGGGATCCGTTGAAGGTCTTGATCTTGGCTCAGGTCTTGATCTCGTGGTTGTGAGTTCCAGCTCCGTGCTGGGCGTGGAGGCGACTAAAAAACAGAAGAAAAAACCCAAACCAAAAAAAAACTTTGACCTTGAATATTCAACTTTGGGTTTAGGCAGATGCCTGGATACGGCGCTGCTGCCGGTGTGATGTTGATGTTCGCACAGCACAAATCATTTGCTGGTATTTTTCTTACCCCAGATAGGTCTTGACAGGTGTTCAGTGGATTGGAATCCTGGAGAGTTGGTGGGGTTGTTGCTGTTTGGGCATGAGACCTGCACACCTAGTATCCAATGTCCTTAGTTTCACATTCCATGTGATCCCTAGGCCAGTGCGCAAGCCAAATCCATTGTTTTAGAATAAATTCCTGTGGTTCTGTTTAAAATCCACAGTCAGCAGATAGGCTCAAGGGCTTGTTTGAAATGAGGAATTTTTCTTCTTCTTTTTTTTTAAAGGACTTTATTTATTTACTTGAGAAAGTGCACACACAGGGGGAGCAGCAGAGGGAGAGGGAGAGCCAGCTCCCCGCTGAGCAGGGAGTCTGATGTGGGGCTCGACCCTAGGACCCTGGGATCATGACCCGAGCCCAAGGCAGAAGCTTAACTGACTGAGCCACCCAGGCGCCCCCTCTTTTTGTGCATGCACATGCTTGGTATTTTCTAAAGTGTAATCCATAGACCTTTTGTATCCACCTGTAGTGCTTGGTGAAAATAGGAGAGCCTTGACTTAGACTTAAATGAAGTCAAACCCCTAGAAGTGAGATCCGAAAAATCTACATTTTCAGAAAAACCTCCCACTCTTCTAGTGCACACTAAAGCTTGAGAAACACCACCACAAAAGCCTGTCCCTCCTATATGAGGTCAAGGACTGTTCTATAGGTCAGTTGTATTTAATCATTAGAGGGGTTCATAATATTGACTCTAGGATCCCTCTTAGCTCTGTAAAGCTCATTCCAGGAGCACCTGGGTAGCTTATTGGGTCAAAGCCTCTGCCTTCAGCTCAGATCATGGTCTTGGGGTCCTAGGATCAAGCCCCACATGGGGGGGGTCTCTGCTCAGTGGGGAGCCTGCTTCCCCCTCTCTCTCTGCCTGCCTCTCTGTCTACTTGTGATCTCTCTCTCTGTCAAATAGATAAAATCTAATAATAAATAAATAACATCAAATAATAAAATCTTAAAAAAAACACAACGCATTCCAGCTAGGAGCTGCCTTATGCCATCTACCTAATACTCCTGGATATGATCAAGAACAGCTAGGAATGTGCGATTCAACAATAGTTGATGAATAATTATCACTAGAGTTAAGCAGATGATAGAAAATGGGAGAACAATATGATTCCCGATTTCAGGTGACTCCTACTGTGGTCACCTGGTTTGGTCAGGAGCCCTCACTGCTGTGTCTGATTGCAAAATTGAATACGCGCTCCTGGAGTCTAGTCCCAGGGTTACAACAAATCCCCCTGTTCCACTCCACTATATCTGTCTCATAGTCCATAGCCGGTCATCACAGACCTACTTTATTCATGGGAAGAGACAGAAATTGTTAAGATTCAAATAAGTCTGGACCAGTGCCCAACCAATGGAAGAGAAAAATAGCAATGACAAGGCAGTTTCAAGTCTGTGCTCAGTGTCTGTACGTAGCTCTGTGCTGCTGGCTGACTCTGCAGGGCTGAGAGCTGTTCTCTACCCTGCCCGTCTGACTTGGCCTGGCTAAAGCCCTCTGATCTCTGTGTTTGACTTTCACTTGGCACCTTAGTTACCTGTTTCTGCTCCTGCCCCTGCCCTGGTTACTGACGCTCAACCAGAATCCTTTATTGCATCTGCCACTTTCTTGCCATCTCTGCTTATCCACAAAGGGTAAGTGACTTCAGGAATGTGTAAAGAAAGCACTAGAGTCCTCTTCGTGCCTCTTAAGTCTATAAATACACACACTCACTGCGCTGCCTGGCACTGTGTGATGACCTGCTCTTGCGGTATCAGTGTTGGTCACCCATGTGCTCTACCATTTAATGCAGCCTTTCGAAGAGCATGTGGAAGAATAAACACTAATATTTGTATCATGAAGGAAAATCGGATACCTGGGTGTCTCAGTCAGTTAGGCATCTGCCGTTGGCTCAAGTCATGATCCTGGAGTCCTGGGATCAAGCCCTGTGTCGTTGGGCTCTGCACTCAGCAGGGAGCCTGCTTTTCCCTCTCCCACTGTCCCTCCCCCTGCTCATGTTCTCTCTCTGTCTCATAAATAAATAAAATAAAAAAGAATCAGCAAGTCTTTTTTTTTTAAAGATTTATTTATTTGACAGAGAGAAATCACAAGAGAGGCAGGCAGAGAGAGAGGAAGGGAAGCAGGCTCTCCGCTGAGCAGAGAGCCCGATGTGGGACTCGATCCCAGGACCCCGAGATCATGACCCGAGCTGAAGGCAGCGGCTTAACCCACTGAGCCACCCAGGCGCCCCAGAATCAGCAAGTCTTTTAATGAGGGCTTCCTTTATCTATAACTTGACGCAAGATAACAAGACGGTAGGACTTGATTTTTGCCGTCTGCATGCTAAAACTTTGCCTTAGTCCCCATTAGGAAGGGGAATAAAGAAAGCCCATGTTTATTGAGCACCTACAGTCTGCAACTTAACCTAGGTTGCGAGAGGCCCAGATGGGATTTAAACTGAGGTCTATCCGATGTTATGCTAGATTGTGGAAACACCAATATTTTCATTCTCTCATGGCCGCAAATGGCCTCCAAGGAGAAGACTCTTTATAACAATTATTTAGGGCAACAGCAATATATTTGGAACCTCATCTGATGAACTTGTCTGTCCTTGATTATGAGTGTAAGTTGTGCTTGGTCTTTAATTGGGATGATCTGTGTTTATATACTTTTTTTTGCTTATTTTTTTTTTTGCTTATTTTCTGCCATTTCTAAAACAAGCACGCTTTTAGCTCTGATTAAAGAACAGGAAATCAATCTTCTGTTTTTTTTTTTTTTTACTGTTAATGTTTGAATTACATTTATTACATTTGTCTATCACTGTATGCTGTCTGGTGATGTGATGTCAAATCGGCCCTGTGCCAATATGCTGGTTTGGAATGTGCTGTCCTCATTGGGGGCATGGGGAGGGGGGCGTGGTGCAGTGGGATTCTGGCCATGCTGGGGAGGGGGGTGCTCTGATAAGGGTTTGGAGAGCCATGGCAGTTCTGATGAGGCTTTGTGAAAAGATCTGCCCGTACATTAGTGCGAGCAGACCTCTGACCTGAATATGCAGATCTTAATTTCTAGAGATGAACTTCTAAAAGGAATCCATTAAGATGAATTAACCAAGGGGAATCCTTTTTCATGTAAGTGAGTGAATTTAACACTTTAGGGAGCTATCTGTCTGGTGCCAAGACCAAGAGCAGCAGTTTGGAATGAGATTGGGAGGCAAAGACAGCAACTTCAAACACAGCAAAAGGACCTGAACTTGGAAGCCTGAATTTTAACTGAAAATAATCCTGTCCAGTTTGGTTAAGCCAGTGAAATCCTAACTGGGATAAAAATAAATCTGAATCTATGCAAACATTTGAATTGAAGTACTGGTGTTAAAAATAAAAAAAGGCCTGGTTATTGAGGACCTCCTATGTGACTGTCCCAGTACATAAATTTTGCTGATTTTTCACACATCGCCCCCCACCACCAAAGCATAGTCTTACCCCATTTTATAAATGGGGAGATTCAGGTTCTGGAAGGTGCAGTGACTTGCCTAACACTCTGTACAGATAACAAGTGGCAGGCTTTGAATCCAGCTTAGCCTAACTCTTCAACATGTCCTCTTCCCAAATGTCTTTACTGCCTTGGGCTGTCTTAATAATACCACAGAGCGGGTGGCTTAAAAACAGAAATTCTTCTTAACAGTTCTCAAGGCCAGAAGTCCAAGATCAAAGTGTCGGCAGGTTTGGTTTCTCCCGAGGTCTCTGTCCTTGGCCTGCAGATGGCCACCTTCTTAGGCACACACATCCCTGGTGTCTTTCTCCTCTTACAAGGACACCAGTCAGAGTGAATTAGACCTCCACCCTTATGATTTTCAATTGTAGTTACTTCTTTAAAGGCTCTGTCTCCACATATAGTCGCATTGGGCATTAAGGCTTCGGCATATGAGTTTTGACGGGGAGACACAATTCCACCTGTAATAATAACCCTACCAGAGTATCCCTTAGATGCAGTCCTGGGGGGATCGGAGATGGGACTAGTAATGAAACAAAATAATGTGGGGTCCACTATGGTCCGATGTCTGAGTGTAACTGAAAGAATGCTCTTTACACTGATGACATTTTAAGAATTCTTAAAGAATGATGAGAAAACCAAGCGGCTTTGTCCTTAGCTGACTTTATAAAGCCTGCCAGAAGTCTATCAAGAGGATGACTGGGAAGGCAGCAGGTCAGTTAATGACTTGTCAATTAAGGTTTGAAAAGAAATCTGTCCTTAAGAGGTTTGGTTTAAGTTAATGCAAAAATCATTAACAGAAAAGACTTTATGTTTTCGGATTTGCTCTAATGGGTATTTCTTAACTCCAATTTCATTTACTAGTTACTTAGTGTGTGGTTTTGGCCTATAAATAAATAAGCAGCTTAGATTTTTATTTAGTTTCTGACCTAAACTCTCTCAATTTCCTACTTATTCCTCGGTTGACAGGCAGTTAGTTCAGGTACAGCCGCAAATATTAGGATCATTCCAGCATGTGGAGTGAAAGCTTGAGGTTGAGGTAAGATCCCTATGCAAGACCTTTAGAACCTATGTAAAAATCATCTCTTTTGGACAACAGTAATGGAAGTTGAATGACAAATGCCTTTGTGGTAGGCTTTAAACGATCCTGAAATTGTAGCCCCTTTGCTTACGCTTGGGCTCAGTTCTGGGGTCCTACTATTGGCAAGCTGTTTCAGGACCTCCTTTCTCTCACCATGGGTGTAGAATATAAAGGCCCACCACATGTATACTACATTTTTTACTTTCCCCAAACTGCTAGGCTTGTCACTCTGTCACAGAAGGAAATTAGGTTTGTCTGACATTGAATTCTTCATTGTCCATTTGTAATAGAGGGCCCCGTGTACCTCAAAGACTTTGTCATCTGACTATTTCCCTTTTTTTGGTTCCAGGATTTTTCTAGGTATGAAAGATAACAAGTCTCTACTTTCTGACCATTGTTTCTTCCGTTCATTCTTTCTCATTTATCAGACTGCTCTTAGTTTTCCATGAGCAGGATTCATCTGCAGCAAAACTGGAAGTGAGCCAAGCTGATCATGACCCTTTCCCACTCTCTACTCCACTCCCTCCTGGTGGAATTCTTTCCCTTCATCCCGAATTGAAACTGTGACTCCACCCATAAATAGTCTTGCCTATAGTCAAGACTAAAGTTATAGTCTTGCCTAGAAAGCAGCCAATTTTACTTGCCACCCACCTCTAGGCTTACGGTATTATCTTTTCATATCTTTGCTATTTTAATAGGGACCTCTTCAAAGACTTACACCCTTCAAAGACTAAGGAGCTGTGTGTCTCTATGGATGAAATTTCATAGAAGGGTGTGCATGTTGGTTGGGAGCTTCTTTTATTCTCCATGGCCCTCTGCTCAGAGGCAGTCCCATACTCTAGTGGTTTTCTTTTCTTTTCTTTTTTTTTTTTAAAGATTTTTATTTATTTATTTGACAGACAGAGATCACAAGGAGGCAGAGAGGCAGCCAGAGAGAGAGGAAGGGAAGCAGGCTCCCCACTGAGCAGAGAGCCCGATGCGGGGCTCGATCCCAGGACCCTGGGATCATGACCTGAGCTGAAGGCAGAGGCTTTAACTCACTGAGCCACCCAGGCGCCCCTCTAGGGGTTTTCAGTGGGGGAAATAAAAGGCATTTGTAATGATAGTGGCCTCTGTTCCCAGGGTTTTAACATTTTCTCTAAAGCCTAGACTCTGTTTCACCTATCTCTTGATTCAATGAAAGGCTAAGGTTTTTGAAAGTTGCAAAAGTATTTGAGCTCATTTTGCTAAGAACAAATTGTTCAAGGTCTTCAATGAAGATGTGAGCAAATATTTAGGAAGTGAGTTTAAGAATGACATGGTAGGGGCGCCTGGGTGGCTCAGTTGTTAAGCATCTGCCTTCGGCTGAGGTCATGATCTCAGGGTCCTGGGATCAAGCCCTGCATGGGGCTCCCTGCTCAGCCGGAAGCCTGCTTCTTCCTCTTCCACTCCACCTGCTTGTCTTCCCTCTCTTGCTGTGTCTCTCTCTCTGTCAAATAAATAAATAAATAAAATCTTTAAAAAAAAAAAAAAAGAATGACATGGTAGGGGGCACCTGGGTGGTACAGTCAGTTAAGCATTTCTCTCTCGGTTTCTGCTTAGGTTGTGATCTCAGGGTCATGAGATTGAGTCCTGAATCCGGCTTGCACTCAGCATGGAGTTTACTTGGGTTTCTCTTTCCTTCTCCCTGTGTACACACATGCTCCCTCTAAAATAAATCTTTAAAAAGAAAAGTCACGGTAAAATAAAGGGACAGTTTATGAGGGCTGTGAAATTAGTGATGTATTAGGTAACCCTACCTACAACACTACTGGGGTCCTAGAATAGTGAAATGTCAGGTTTGGGAAGGGGCCTTAGAGACTCTAGCTTATCCATCTAATGGGAGACAACATGGAATAATGGGGAAGTGGGGGAAGAAACCTGTGCTTTGGAGTCAGAAGGGGCTGGGTTGGAAGCCCGCTCTTGATGGGTGACCTTGGGGAAAATGAAGGCCTTTGTGGGTTTTAGTTTTCCCTTCTGCAAGATGAGGATGTTAATGTTCTCTAATGTGGACTGTTGTGATTGGTTTGGAAATCACGAGGATCTATGGTACTAGGAATAATGCCAGGCCCATTATGTGTTCAGCAAATGGTAGCTGCCATTATTACTAGCTTCCTCCTTAGGTTTCAGATGAGGAAACTGAAAAGTGGAGGTTAAAGGAGTTCGTCAAGGTAATTGAGCATTTTATGTCAGAACAGGGACTAGAACCTAGGTCCCTGACTCCTGGGCGCGCGCGCGCGCACACACACACACACACACACACACACACACACACCGTGCACTGCTCTGTCACCTGTTACATATGGTAGATGCCTTTTTATAAAGAAAATGCCAAATTGAGGTAACAGTTAAAATCTTCAGTCTAGTAATTGGAATGTGTGGATTAACCGTCCTTCCTCTTGTGCTCTAAAAAGGGTTGGTGCAGGACCAGTTTATGAGACTAACTGGAGTCTCCTGGAAAACACCTTCTAGAAAGAGAATGACAAATGCTGAGTGGGTATTGAACTTGTTTTGTTTTTATTTTATTTTTAAGTTTTTATTTACTTGTGTGATCTACACCCCACATGGGGCTTGAACTCATGACCCCAAGATCAAGAGTCATATGCTCTACCCACTGAGCCAGCCAGGTGCCCCTGGACTGATTTATTTGACAGAGAGAGACAGTGAGAGGGGCAATGCAAACAGGGGGAGTGAAGAGAGAGAAGCAGACTTCCCGCTGAACAGGGAGCCTGATTGCAGGCCTGATGGATCATAACCTGAGCCAATGTGACCTGAGCCAAAGGCAGGTGCTCAGAGACTGAACCACCCAGGCACCCCCCCCCACCACTTGTTTTAAAGAAAGAACTATCAGTATTTTTATGAAGTGACAAAAATCACCATTTGAAGTTGAATAACTTGTAGCTCTTTGATTCTAAATATCTTTGATATCTCCTGTCTACAAGTATTTACTTCATTTGATCCTAAAGGGAGTTGAGGTCTGCAGAGGTGAGGGACTTGCCCAGTAAGCTGGCAAATGGCCAATCCTAATTAGAACCAAGTTCAGAATCAGTTCAGAGTACCTTCTGTCCCACAATAATTCCCCAGATTAAAACCCCCCCCCACTTTTTTTTACTTGGTGGTGTACATTCTGTAGGTTTGGACAAATCTATAATGACATATCCATTTTAGTAATGTTATAGAGTATATTCACTACCCTAAAAATCCACTGTTCTCTGCCTGCTAATCTCTCCCCATGGCAACCACTGATCTTTTATTGTCTCCATAGTTTTGCCTTTTCCAGAATTTCATATAGTTGGAATCAATCATACAGCATGCAGCCTTTTCAGATTGGCTTCTTTCGCTTAGTAATACGCATTTAAGCTGCTTCCATATCTTTGTGTGACTTGATAGCCATTTCTTTTGAGCGCTGAATAATATTCCGTTGTCTGGATGTACCATGGTTTATCCATTCATCTCCTAAAGGATGTTTTTGTTGCTTCCAGGTTTTAGCAATTCCGAATAATGCTGCTATAAATAAGTTTCCACGTGCAGGTGTTTGTGTGGCGCTAAGTTTTCAACCCCTTTGGGTCAATACCAAGGAACACAATTGCTGGGTGGTGCCATATGTTTCATAAGTAACCACCAAACTGTCTTCCAAAGTGGCCTTTTCAGATGTCACATTCTGTAATAATAATGGAGTAGAGACACGATGGTCTCTGGAAAGTATGTGAGACAATGTTATTTTGATATCTTTATTGCTAGCCAATGGCACCATCAACTTGATCTGTGTGTTATATCTATATATAAAAATACTGATTCTGCAGGGTTTTGAATATAGCTGGCTGGTCGCCTGGATTCCTTCCTCTATATGCCACCCTGGCTGGCTGTCCTGCAGATTTAAGTTCCTGTTTTGGTCTTCCCACTCTGTTGCTTGGTCTAGCTTTCAGTCCACAAGGTTTAGACTTCCCCTACCCCTTAAGTTCCTGCAGTTGGTCCCATTTGGTGTAAGACAGTGAAACTCCTCAAGGGCCTTTTCCCCATCTGTCTGGTTTTCCTTTGTGCTCCGTTCCTAATTGACCCTAAGCTTGTGCCCTGTGCTTCCTACTAATCCTGTGGGGGAAGTGACGGGTGATTTCTAGGACTTCCTGCTGTCACGGTACAGTAGCTAATCCTGTTATCCTCCTGATAAGAGTTCCTAGAAACTGTCAGAGGAACTTGATGGTATCCCAGGGCTGGGCTGACAACAGCAGAAGTATGCTGAGGGTTATAATAGAAAACATATGTTTCACTGTAGCAACCCAAGGCTTGTTGTAACCGAAAGACTGCCTGGGAGAAGTGCTAGTAGACTCTTTCCGGGTAGGTTTACAATGACTTCATTATTGCTCCAGGGAAGCCCAGTCAAAAACACCCCTAACCGCCCTTGCTTAAGCTGAGTGGGCTCCCACAATATTTCATAATCAGACTCTTAGAAGTAGTAAATCTTTGAGTTAAAATTACACATCATTAATATGACAAAAAGTGGTATTGTGAAACCTGTTGCCTTGGCATCTTTTCTTTCTGGCAGCTGGAGGTGCAGGCTAACTGGGAGGGACTGCGGGGTCACACCCTCTACTATGTGACCTTGGGCTGGAGGAGGGTGGAGATGGGAAGGAGTAGAAGTTAAAAGAAAGGTCTTGTGGAACTTCTTGTTTCCATCTATATGTAAATCATTTTACATTATGCAAATTATTTCTCTGAAATTCAATTAGACTCCCAAGAGTAAACAATTTTCACTCCCACTACTGTACTTTCTGCCTGCTCACCAAGTTTTCTTAGTCGTAAAAGGAAGTGAGCTGTTGTACTCCATGTCCTTATGGAGAACAGGAATGGGACAAACAGCAGACAGGCTCTCACCGAGGCAAAAAGAGTTGCGGACAACCATGTCATGAATTGCTGCTCATGTAGCTCGGGAGACCTGAACAACCTTGTCAAACTCCTGAGAAGCAAAAACTCCCAGTGAGGCACCCTCACACTGAGCCATAGTAATCCCCCATCACCCACTTCCCCTAGCCCCTGGCATACAGATCACTAGACATATGGCTTTCTCTGGATTCCACTCTCTTAGTGGTTTTATGGACCCATATTTCAGATATGAAGACTACGACTACAGATACTTCCCGAACCAATAGGCCAATGGTCCTCTCTTCTCCCCTGCGCCGGTACATACACGCATGGGCACACAATGTAGCACTCTTGGAATTTACTACCTGAAAATTTCTCTTCGCCTGCACCTGCTTCACTTAGTTTGGGTGTGATCCAGGAGAGCTGGAGCCAAGAATTGATCACCCATCCACCCACCCAACCAATCATCCACTGCCTCATTCAACAAATATTTGAGCGCTTACAATTTGCCGGCCACTTCATTTGGCACTGAAAGAGGGTATAAAGATGTATTAGATGCTACAAAGAAATAAAAAGTAATATGAGCCTATAGGATACAGGGACCTAATACTCCCCAAATTTCAGGTTTTACCTCCCTTATTGCCCAGGCTCTGAGGTTCTTCTGTCCTTCTGTTACTTCCCTAGTCCCCAAGGCTTAATCAAGAGGCAGCCACCAATATCCCAGAACCAAAGACGGCTGTGTAGATGGTGAGCAAGGGGGAAACATTTAGATCTGTTCTTTTAGGACCAGCAAACCAGAGTGATTGGTGTATTATGGGAAGTAACCTTAGAGGCTGGAGAATTATCTCATTTTTGGGAAGGAACGTTTCTTTAGGGGCTGCTAGGAAGAAAACATTTATTTTTTGTTAGAGCCCTCATATCTTGCCTCTGGATAATTCAAAGAACTTTGATTTTTAAAGATAAGTAGGGGGGTCAGGAAAGGAAAAGACCAAACAATGCCCTTTCTACTAGGCATTAAAGTGTCCTAAAAGTCTTTTTTAAAAAAAATTTATTTATTTATTAGAGATCACAAGTAAGCAGAGAGGCAGGTAGAGAGAGAGGGGGAAGCAGGCTCCCCGCTGAGCAGAAAGCCCGATGTGGGGCTCGATCCCAGGACCCTGAGATCATGTCCTGAGCCAAAGGCTGGGGCTTAACCCACTGAGCCACCCAGGTGCCCCGTCCTAAAAGTCTTTTTATTCAGCCTGTCACTAGGTGCCATGTGCTAATCCTCCGTAATTTCAAGTCCTTCTCTTGGAGTCCCACCAGTCCAATAGGCATGTATTGGTCAAGAGACTGATGAGTCATTAGTCTCAACTTGATTGGGAAGAATAGAGGGATGAGAGCTTCATCTTTTGGACTCCCTTTCAGCTCACTGACAAACAGATTTCTAGGACCTTGTTAAGGTGCCAGATGTACTGAACAAAGGTAAGATGCTATGTTCAGGAAAGAAGAAATTTGGAGTGATAAGAGACAGCATTGACCTTGGGCAAATGGAGAAGGGGTTTCTCCCATGGCATGCTCGGAGGGTTTTCCCCTTGCAAAAAGAGTGTTTTACCAGCCTGCAGCAGGAGTCTGCTATTCTGGAAGCCAACCAAATTACTGAAAGTCAATTCATTCCGAGTCTATTTATTGAAAACTATCTTGTTGAATGATTAATTGGCCAAGTCACCAACTGATGAGTGTTTTGAAGTTTTGCTGTCCTTTTCTTAGCCATCTGACAGCCAATATGGGGTGAAGAGAGGAGTGAAGTGGGAGCAATAGGGCGATTCTCTCCCTTCAAGATAGTAGCGTACCTCTGCTTCCTCTGAAATTGTTTATTTTTTAATAATCTCATTTTTAATTTTAACTTCATTTAGTTTTACTTATTTTTGAGAGGGAAGGCAAGTGGGGTAAGGGGAGAGGGAGAGAGAATCCTTAAGCAGACTCCACGCTGAGCAGGGAGCTCGACATGGGGCTTGATCCCAAGACCCTGAGATCATGTCCTGAGCTGAAGGCAGACGCTTAACTGACTGAGCCATCCAAGTGCCTTTCATTCTTTATTTTTTTAGGTAATCTCTACATACAGCATGGGGGGCTCAAACTCACAACTCTGAGATCAAGAGTTACATGCTCTACCAACTGAGCCAGCCAGGTGCCCCGACATTAATTACTAATTCAGCAAAGACTTGTTTCCATTAACAACTTAATGTTAAAAAAAATAATTTGTGCTCTATGGGATCTTTATTGGCCAAAAGGCTATGCTCTGCTATAGTAACTAACCTCAAAATCTCAGAGTCTATTTCTCACATATGGTGGATACTAGTGCAACTTGTGGGGTTTCCAAGAAAGAGCAGATATTCAGGGACCCAAACTGTTGGAGGGTGAACCCAGGCTGATAGTGCAGCTACAAGATGGTAGATATTTGGAACATGTTCCAATGTAAGGGAAGAAACTAGAGAGTCACTGAAGGCTTTAGACTCTTACAGGTAGGACGAGATACATATAATTTACTTCTATGTTTCATTAGCCTGAACCAATCACCTAGTCCTACCTAACTGCAGACAGGCTAGGTCTTTTACGGAAAGAAGAACAGGCATTGGTGACCACCAAGAATATCAACACATGGACTTAATCATTTTGGATACAGTTTTGAAATTATAGGGATACTGAGTTTTGTAACTGTCGTTTTCCTGCATCTGGAGATGGGTGATGAGGGTTGGAAGGGGAGGCTGTGTGCCATGGCAGAGGCTTGGGTGTCTTTTTCTGCCTCGGAGGTGGAGCAGGCAAGACTTCTGTTGTGACCTTGGTACCCTCCCCACCCCCAACTGGGACATATGCATATACTGCACATGCTCAGTAGGGGCAGGCAGGAGGGGAGAAGGAAGGGGAGTAGCGCTGCTCTGAAACCCAGTGGCAACTAATGGGTTTTGATAAATCGATTATGTTGTAAGACGAATTTCAGAGAACTGGCTTTGGGTGGTTTGTTTTTCTGTCAAGCTAAAGGCTGACATTCTAGCCTAGCTGATTCTTCATTTCATTTTAAAATTGTATTTTTTTCTGCTTTGAGTTCTGATCAACAAATACAGTTCTAATATAAAATGTAGAACATGGCAATTTGATATATGTGTACATTGTGACAGGATTCCTACCACCAAGTTAATCGCATGTTTTTTTAGAATTTGAGCCCGACTTTGTCACGAGAAAGAATGGATAATTTTATCAGCCAGCTGATGACAGGCTGTAGTTTGGAAAGTGTTCAGGAAGCTGGTACAAGGGCAGCCAGGATTAGGAAGGTTTTAGTTCTGGCTGGTGGGGGTGGTGGGAGCAGTGGGGGCTGGGCTATGCTTCTAGAAGGAGGGTACTGTTTTGTTGATTGCGCTTCCTGGATCCAGGAAGAGACCTGGTCTACGGGGACAAATTTTGAAAGTCCAAGGCCTTTGGACTTGGCCTTCTCTCTCTCTCTTTTTTTTTTTTTTTTTTTTAAGATTTTACTTAATTAACAGAGACGGATCACAAGTAGGCAGAGAGGCAGGCGGGGGCGGGGGTGGGGGGAGGAAAGCAGGCTCTCTGCTGAGCAGAGAGCCCGACTGGGGACTCGATCCCAGGACCCTGAGATCATGACCCGAGCTTGAAGGCAGAGGCTTAACCCACTGAGCCACCCAGGCGCCCCCCAAGATTTTTTTTTTTTTTTTTTTTTTTTTTTTTCTCATGCCCCCCAAGATTTTATTTTTAAATAGAGTAGGGCTTGAACTCACAACCCCCCAGACCAAGGGTCACATACTCTGCTGACTGAGTCATCCAGGTGCCCCTTATCGCAAAAGATTTTTATTGTTTGATTATTTTTTTAAAAGATGTATTTTAGAGCAAGCAACGGGGGCAGGGGCAGAGAGAGAGTATCCTTGAGCAGACCCCCCACTGAATACCCATGAGATCATGACCTGAGCCAAAAGCAGGAGTTGGACACTTAACCAATTGAGCCACCCAGGCACCCGTAAGGCAACTTTATCTTACAATGATTAGGACTGGCATACATTTATTCCTACAGATCTGTTTTACTCTTTTTAAAATAAAAATTGCGGTTATTAGACGGCATCCAACAGGATTTGATATACATGTACATTGTGAAATGATGACATTAATGAAGCTCATTAACCTATCTCCTCACCTAGTTGACACTTTTTTTTTTTGTGGTAAGAGCACCTGAAATCTGCAATCTGAATAAATTTCTAGTGTCCAGTACAGCCATATTAGCTTTAGTCCTCATGCCGTACGTTAGAGCCCTAGATGTATTCATTCTATGTGATTTGTACCCTTTGATTAACCTCTCCCCATTTTTTTCACTTTCCCATCCCTGCTAACTGCTGTTCTACTCTCTGCTTCTATGTGTCTGACTCTTAGATACCACATATAAGTGAGATCACACAGTTACGTTTCTGCTGTGTCTGGTTTGTTTCACTTAGCATAATGTCCAAAGACAGGATCTCCGTTTTTAAGGCTAAGTAACATTCCATTTTATTACACACAATATACAATGTTTTCTTTTTTATCCATTCATCCATTAATAGACACCTGGGTTGGGGCACCTGGGTAGCTCAGTGGGTTAAAGCCTCTGCCTTCGGCTCAGGTCATGGTCCCAGAGTCCTGGGATCGAGCCCCACATTGGGCTCTCTGCTCAGCGGGGAGCCTGCTTCTCTCTCTCTGCCTGCCTCTCTGCGTACTTGTGATCTCTGTCTGTCAAATAAAAAAAAAAAAAGACACCTGGGTTGTTTCCACATTTTGGACGATTGTGAATCGTGTTATAATGAACGTGGGGGAGTAGATCGCTCCCCAAGGTGCTGATTTCCTTTCCTTTGGTTATACACCCAGAAGAAGAATCGTTGGATCAGATAGTAGCTCTAATTTAAAATTCTTGAGAAACCTCCATGCCCTCTTCCATAATGGCTGTACCAATTTATTTTCCTACCAACAGTGTGCAAGGGTTCCCTTTTCTCTACAACCATGACCTCTTTCACAGAACTAGAAAAAAGAACTCTAAAATTTGTATGGAACCAATAAAGATCCTGAATAACCAAAACAATCTTAAGAAAGAGGAACAAAGCTGGAGGCCTCACACATCCTGGTTTCAAACTATATTACCAAGCTATAGTAATCAGAGGTGTGGTACTGGCATAAAAACAGAAACATAGAGTACCGAGATGATGAACTAATCTTTGATGAGGGCACCAAGGATACATAATGGGGAAAGAATGGTCTCTTCAGCTAAGGATCTTAGGAAATCTGGCTATTCATGCAAATCAATGAAACTGGGCCCTTACCTTATACCATACACAAGAATCAACTCAGAGTAGGTTATAGATGGAAACGTTAGATCTGAAACCACAAAAATCCTGGAAGAAAACATTGGAAAAACTCATTAACATGGGCTTTTGCAAAGATTTTTGGGATATGGCACCAAAAACTCAGGTGACAAAAGCAAAAGTAAGTAGGAATTCATCAAACTAAAAAAACTTCTGCACAGCAAATGAAGTGACGAAATGGGAGAAGATATTTGCAAATAATACATCTGATAAAGGGCTAATATCCAAAATATAAAGAATCCAGGGGGTATAGCTCAGTGGTAGAGCATTTGACTGCAAAATATAAAGAATCCCTACATCTTAAGAGCCAAGAAAACCCCAAATGACTTTGTTTTTAAGGCAGTGGGAGATATTTGCCCTTGGTAGTTCTTTCCCCCACCCCCCACACACTTAAGTAGACTCTATGTCCAATGATGCACGTGAACTCATGACCCCGAGATAAAGAGTTGCATGCTCTACCAACTGAGCCAGCCAGGCACCCCAAACCCCAAATAACTTGATTAAAAACAAAGGCAAAGGACTTAAGAGATTTTTCCCCCCCCAAAAGACCTCCAAATGGTCAACATGTATATGAAAACAAGCTCAACAAGGCTAGTCATCAGGAAAATGCAGAGTAAAACCACAATGAGATATCCCTCACATCTGGAAGGAAGGCTATTAGCTGAAAGTACTTGTGTTCATAGTATACTTAGAGACCTTCATAGTAATTTTGTCCAATGTTTATACACAGATTTAAAGGAAATTATATGTTTGGATTCTCTTTGTTCTCCATTATCTCGAAATCCGCTCTGTTTTTTAGGTCACACTGTGTGAGATTGCTGATCAATTGTTAAATTGTTGAAACCCTTATTCTCTTGGTGCCGGTCTGTCCCTGGCTTCATATAATGAAAAGCTCAGCGGATGAGGAATCCCACCTTGTTGTAGTCCGTGATCTGCCATTTTAAGCTACGTGCCTTCAGACAAGTCGATTAACTTCTCTGACAAATGGGGGGCCTACTTGTCTACCTCTCCTACGTCCGTTCTTTTTTTTTTTTAATTTTAAATTATTTTTTTATTTGTAAATTTTTTTCCTGCGTCCGTTCTTTTAACAGTTATTCATTCATTGAATGCCTGCTTTCAGGTGCTCTGCAAGACACTGGGGATGTCAGGAGGCCACCATGGGCCCTGTCGCCCCGAACCTTCCAGTCTTGTAGCTGATGATCGGGCATTTGTACTGTCCTCTTCAGTAAGCTTTCGGAACAGCCCCACTGTTTTTGAGAATTTAGACTGAAGTCTGGTAAATGCTCTTTCCAGTTACCCAAACCAGGTTAACCCAGACGCGCACGCTGGCCGAACGCTGCCATTGACATCAGGCAGTTGAAAGGACCAAGTCTGATCCGGACCCACTTGGTCTACAAGCAGCAGCTGTTTTGCCATCTGTTCTAGCTTCGGTGTAGCCCGCGTTGCCTCTAACAATCACACACAGCTCTGGGCCTGGCAGTAGGCCCGCCTGTAAAATACCCACCCACACGCGAAACTCCAGGAGATCTCTTTGTGCTAGCAAAGAGTGTGTTAGGGGAGTTTCCCAAGGAAGGCTGAGCTTGACTGTGAAGTAGGGCCAAGCCTCGAGAAGGATTCTTATTTTAGTTTATTTAACGTGAAATTGGCCTAACGTTGAAAGCATGACCAGCAAATAACGGATTTCAAAAGGTACACATGGGTCTACAAAGAAAATGAATTCTCCTTTGAACCCTTGTCCACGCTGCCAGCCCCTCCAGCCTCCTTGAGTCTGTCCTCAGAGGCAACCACTGTTGACAGTATTATCTCTTTCCAAAGAGAGTCTATGAACATACACTTTAAATTTTAAATCAGCGTGTTTATTGTTACCTTTACAGTTATTAGTGGAAAACCCTCGACTTCACCGGCCAGTTGACCTTGGGGCCCTGTCTGCTCCTGGTTGTATGCATATCCCGGGTTGTTCCCCATTAGGCACGTTTCCTGCATTCCTGTTGGGAAGGTCACTGTTCCCAAAGATCAATCAAAAGTAGTTTCTTCGCGGGAAGAGATGGTGGATTCCTAATATGCAGGAAGTATAAACCAAAGTGATTCTTTTTTTTTTAAGATTTTATTTGTTTATTTGACAGAGATCACAGGCAGGCAGAGGCAGGCAGAGAGAGAGAGAGAGAGAGAGAGAAACAGGCTCCCTGCTGACCAAAGAGCCTGAAGCGGGACTTGATCCCAGGACTCTGAGATCATGACCTGAGCCGAAGGCAGAGACTTAACCCACTGAGCCACCCAGGTGCCCAACCAAAGTGATTCTTAACTTAGTTCCCTGTGGGGAGCACTTAAAGAAAAAAAGAATTTTTTTTTAAGATTTTACTTATTTGACAGAGAAACAGCGAGAGCAGGAACACGAGCAGGAACACAAGCAGGGGGAGTGGGAGAGGGAGAAGCTGGCCTCCCCTTGAGCAGGGAGCCCAGTGCAGGACTCCATCCCAGCACCCTAAGACCGTGACTTGAGCCGAAGGCAGATGCCTAACCACTGAGCCACCCAGGCGCCCCTTGAAATTGTAAATATTTCTAGGTACACTTAATTTCTGAGGCTGGCCTGGGAACTATAAGGTGAGCATGAGGGTTCTCTCTAAACTGCCTTGGGAGGGTGCACAGTGAGGAGGGGTGAAGCTGCCTTACTTTGAGGGGAAGAAATTTTGAGGTCCATGCTCTGTTTCCCTGGGAGTCCCTGAGGAAGCCAGAAGTAGAGTGAGGATGTAGTTAGTTAATGACTTCATAAATTATTCTCTGCATGCTTTTCAGAAGGATTTGAAGTATTCGTAATTCCCCGTAGTGTGGAATGAGCTTATTTTCCCGAGCAGCCCTGGGATCTTGGGTTTGTATCAGTAATCCTTGAAGAGCATTAATAGCTGCAAAGGGGGCACCTGGGTGGCTCAGTTGCTAAGCATCTGCTTTCGGCTTAGGTCCTGATCCTAGAGTCCTGGGATTGAGACCCACATAGGGCTCCCTGCTCAGTAGGAAGCCAGCTTCTCCCTCTCCCACTCCCCCTGCTTGTGTTCCTACTCTCGCTGGTGTCTCTCTCTCTATTAAATAAATAAAATCTTCAAGGGGCGCCTGGGTGGCTCAGTGGGTTAAAGCCTCTGCCTTCGGCTCAGGTCATGATCTCAGGGTCCTGGGATCGAGCCCTGCATCGGGATCTCTGCTTGGCGGGGAGCCTTCTTCCCCCTCTCTCTCTGCCTGCCTCTCTGCCTACTTGTGATCTCTCTCTGTCAAATCTATAAATAAATCTTTAAAAAAATAAAATCTTCAAAAAACAAAAAAACCTGCAAAGAGCTACTGGCCACCTTGGTCCCTTGCTCCCTCTTTTAAAGACTCAGCCCTACCCTCGGGTTTGGGACCACCATTTTTTTTTATGCTTTTGAGCCAAGTTAGAGGAGTAACTTTTGGAGGCTCCCCATCTGCTCCCTATCGTTGCTAGCCGTTGTCTGACTTTGAAGATGCCACCCATGACCACCCCCTCCTTGATTTTTATTTGGGGTCATGTCCTGTTTCCTTCCTCGCCCTAGAACTCAGATGCTTTGCCTTCCCGACTGACATCCCATTGCAGTCTTTTGAAAGAGTTCATTCGTTCATTCAAAAGGTTTATTGTTTTGATAATTCCTTATATGTTGCATGGGTTAGACACCATGCTCAATGCTGCCCAGTCCTGATGGAGCTTAATCTTTCCAACAAGGGAAACACAATAAATGAACAAGTCATTGTAATTCAGGTGATAGATTATAATCCCAACTTAAAGGAGTGAGTAGAGGATGTTGGGTATTGGAGCACATGGTAGGGCCTGCTAATTTGGTGGGGCTCGGACTTCAGAGAGGAGGGTAAGGATAAACTGGGGTTTGAAACATGAGTATACAAGTTAACTAGGCAGAACAACTTAGAAGAGACTGGGAGAAATTTCTCTTACTTCTTAGGGCTTCTGTTGTCTGTGTTGAATCTTGGTGTGTGGCCATCATATTGTGTTGTTTTCCTTCCTCCCAGAGCATCGAATTGGCCCATAGATTAATGCCTTCAGGATGAGGTCCACACAGGTGGACTTTTTCCAGAAATGTGCTGCGTGGGTCTCTTTGGTCTTTCTGCCTTAGCCAACCCCACTTTGTTTCTCCAGCACTGGTTAAGATAGCATATCATAGCTATGCCTTGTGCTCCTGGACAAAGGGGCATCTGGAACTCCTCAGAAATTGCACTCATTAAGTGTCCTTTAAGGTGTGGCAAGGAGGCAATCTCAATCTGTTTTTAAAGATTTTATTGTTTATTAGCGAGAGAGAGCAGGGGAGGAATAGAGGGAGAAGCAGGCTCCCCATTGAGCAGGGAGCCCGGCATGGGGACTGGATCCCAGGACTCCAAGATCATGACCTGAGCCGAAGGCATGTGCTTAACAGACCAAGCCACTCAGGTGCCCCAACGAGGCCGTCTTCAGACATGTCAAACTGGTGGTGGTGTAGGGAGTTACTATAGTCACTGCGTGCACCAGAGCCCGGCCGGATGGGATCCTTAAGATGGACCTGAGGAGGAGGTAATGGCAGAAGGTCATGGGCTCAGGCCTGGGAATTGAGTTGACAGGATGCTGGCAGGAAGCAAGGCAAAGGCCAGCTGATGCTAGCAGGTGTGGATCAAAATGGCCAAGAAAGAGAAAGGAAGGAGTTGGATTAGTGGCAAATGCAGGATCGTGAGCAGCAATCAAGTCCAAATTCTTTCCTGGAGCCATCAACTCAACGTGAAATGTCTTGAATTATAAACTGGAACAGACAGATGATGAACTGGCAGCCAAGTCGTCCGGACGCCAAGGTTGGTTGTTACTAGGGAAACAGAAGACGTACAAAGAGGTGAGGTGTTTCAAGGCAACGCTAGGGGTTCAGCAGTGCCTCTGGAGTGTTGTTGTTGTTGTTGTTTTTCGTTTTGTTTTGTTTTGAATAGAGATCTTTCAGGGTTTATTCCATTGAGTTAGGGTCTTGGGAGGCGATAGTGCCCTTGTCTGGGATGAACTTGACCCTTCTTTTTGCCTGGCTTGAAGTTCTGCTTCCAAAAGAAGGTGGATTTGATCCTAAGGATCTTGTCTGAGTGCCTCCCTGGACGAGTCCTTTTGTGAGACATTCAGCCCTAATCTTTTTCATGTGCATAGCTTGACATTAGTATTTCTAAGGACAGGAAATCCAGAAACAGTAATTCCCAAAAGGCAGATTGATGCTCTCCATGATGAAGCCTTCATTCAGGGTTTTCACAAAATGTGGAAAAATGAGATCAATATGCAGAGAGGCTTTTTTGGGGGCAGGCTGAGATTTATCCGTATTGATACGATGTAATTCAAGTATATTATGTTTTCACTTTGAAATAATTGTATGTGTCTATCCTCAAATATGGAAGTATAGTTTAAAGGAAAAAATTACCCAAATAAACGATAAACTATTTCCACTACCTTAAAACTCTACTGATGGGTCCCTCTTCAATAATACCTTCATGGCTTCCTCCTCTCCCAGGGGAAAGCACTCTCGACTTGTGACACTCATTCTTTGCTTTTTCTTTATCATTAGAGCAACTGGGTACGTATTCCTGCATATGTGTATTGTTTGGCTGGGTTTTAAAGCTTTGTGTAAATGGAATCCTATTCCATATATTCTTCTTTGATTTGCTTCTTTGACTCAACATTATGTTGGTGAGTTTTATCCATGTTAACGTACATTGCTGTAGTTTATTTCTGTGTAGGAATACAATTCTTTTATTACAGATACTTGGTTTTTTTTCTAGCTGTTTCTATATTACAAGCAAATGCCCTTATAAACATCATTTTTCTTGCCTCTTACTACGTACATGTGAAGGTTTCTCTTGAGTATTTTTTTTTAGCTGAGAGTAGTATGGCTGGGTTAAAGGATATGTGGACATTGAACTATACAGAGTAATGCCAATCCATTTTCTAAAGATTCTAGAATTTTCTAAATCCATTTTCTAAAGATTCTAGAATCTTCTAAGGTGTTTAAGAAACACCAAAGCATCACATAGTCAGTATTGGTATTCTGTTGGACTTTCTTTTCTTTCTTTTTTTTTTTTTTTTGCCAATTTGGTGAATATTGATGGGCATATAATTAGAATTTTAATTTTGTGTGATGCTGATTTACTGTCACAGTTTTCATTGTTTTCCTTCTTCCTGAAAGTCTGTTATATCCTTTTGTTCATTTTCTTTTCCTATGAGGTAGGTTGTTTGTTTTGTACTCTTTTTTAGGAATGGTACAAACGTGCAAATATACACATGCATTATCGTATATTGTAGCTGTCTTTCACATTGTGCTTTTTAAATTTGCTTTACGGTATCTCAATGAATGGGAGTTCTTAATTTAGGCAAATTGACCAGGTTTTTTTCCTGTATGACTTGTACATTGTGTTTTAAGAAGCCTTTCCTTACCGAGATGTCCTAAAAATAGTCTCTTTTTTTGGTGTAATAATTGTTCTGGTTTTTATCTTTTGCTTTTAAATGTTTAATCCACAGGGGAACTTGTTTTTATGTGTGTATGGTTTGAGTAAGACTCAGGTGATTGTTTTTTTTTTTCCAAATGCATAACGCTTTTTTCCAGCACCCGTATTTAAAAAGTCTCTCCACTTCTGGGGGGCGCCTGGCTGGCTCATTTGGTAGCACTTGCGATTCTTGATCTTGGGATCATGAGTTCAAGCCCCATGCTGACTTAAAAAAAAATTCCATCCATTCCCTTACTCATCTGCATTAACACCACAGGCCCCGGGTCATCTGCCCATGTCTGCACAGGTCTGTTTCTGGACTTTTTGTTGTGTCCCATTGGTCTCTTGGCCTGTCCCTTTACCCTATTTACCAAGATCTTAATGACTCTAACTCCATAATAACTCTTGATCTTGGGTAGGGAAACATCCTCCACTCATTCTTTCTCATCATATGTGTCTGTTTCTGGTCCTTTGTACTTCCTTATTAATCTTAGAATTAGCTTGCCGAGTTTCACAAAAGAGCAACGTTGGGATTTTGATTTGGATGTTACTAAAAGCCCTTAACAGTTTGAAAAAAAAAAAAAAGATTAAGCAAAACAAAGGAGGGGGGCTTGAGAAAGAAAGGAGTGGTGTACAGTACATTCTTCTATGAGTCTTAGCTGGTGCGGAGGTTTCCTTCTAAAAAAAGAAAAAGAAAAACACGTTGAAACCTCATCCATGCTTGACTTCCCTTAGCGCTTTTGTCTTTATAATTAAAAACCTTTTTACGGGGGCGCCTGAGTGGCTTAATGGGTTAAGCCTCTGTTATGGGCTCAGGTCATGATCTCAGAGTCCTGGGATCAAGCCTCTCACTCTCTGCCTGCCTCTCTGCCTACTTGTGATTTCTCTGTCAAATAAAATCTAAAAAGAACCACCTTTTGTAGGGGTGGGTAAAGTTGACAACCTAGTTGTTACATTAGTTTCAGGGGTACCACGTGGTTAGAGATTCAACATCTCTCCCAGCTCTGCTGGGCTCTGCTCACCACAGGGGGGCTAGAGTCTAGAGGTGAGCCCAACTTCTTAATTTTTTTAGATGTAAAAAAGCCTTTATCATTCTTTTTGAACGATAATATTTGAGCCATATGCGAGGTCATCAAATGGGCTGCTTGCTCACTCAAGAATCTGTAAAAGCTGAAGAAAAAAAGTAGCTGTTTTTATTTTTATCACCATGGTAATAGTTCCAATGGAAGAAATTAAAAAAAAAAAAAAAAAAACAACAATAAAAACCAGAGAAAGTCCAGTTACTACTTCTACCTCAAAAAACATGGAAACATCATGAAAAAGAAATGTATGTAGGTTATGAGCCGGTGAAAGCTTTCTTCCTGGAACTCATCCATAGTTGGTTCTCAGTAAATGCCTTGCTTTTAATTGTGACACCATAAAAGTTAATTTTGTTTCATCAGATTCTCAACTCAAATCGATCACATTTTCATTAGTCTGTTTACTGAGGAAAATCCCATCATACTTGACATTATTCAAATTCATCCATAATCCTCTATTACGTTCTGTTTTTTGATTGAGCTGAAGTATTCATCAACAGAAAGGTTTCTGGTATACATCACTCGGCATCTGAAATACATTTCCCATAAAGGGGAAAAGCCCATCTTGGGTCATCTCGTTGTTTGAGTGTTTGCTCCATTTCATTAATAAAGAATAACACAGCCTAAGGAGAACATCAATAAATAAAATCTAATATACTTGTCTTCAAGTTAGAGAAGTTGAGGTTTGTCTCTTACTTAATATTTATAAAACCTGAGTTCCTGGTTCAGGAAAGTACTCTTTCATTTGCAAATAAACAAAAGCTAGAATTTGCTGGGCTGCCCCATCTTTTTGGCAGAACCAGTTTGCAGAGCAGTTGAGTTAACATATCAGAAACATATGTATTTATCCTGTGCTGGCTTTAAGCGTGGAAGACAAGAAAAGCTTCTTAAATGCTATTGGGGAATGGACTCCGCTGTCTGTAACAACCTGGCTTTTCTACTTTCCATGCCTACGCACAAAAAGCATCCTGGCACTCAAAGCCCTGTCCTCCTGAACTTGTCCTTTAAGGAAGTGATTCGCAGACCTTCAGCTCGATGTGATCTGTGAACTTCCTATGTCAGAATGAAGACGGAGAGAAACTAACATGGCTTTCCAGTTTTTGGAGACTATTGCTAATTGCCCTCATTTTTTCAAAATACATAAATGATGTTATAACATGAACTTAAAGTATTAAAGACATAATTTCAGACTAAACCTAGTCCTTTAAATAAATTTAGCTGGGGGAAAAACCCAATATATACATTTCTGCTTTGAGTATCAGGTGAGGTTAGGCAACTAGGTCAACTTTCCTTTCGAAAACAAGTAAATCCTGTACAAAATTATCTCAGAAAAGTTCCCTTAAATTCGTCAGTAGCTAGCAAAAGAAGAGTATTTTTTACGCCAAAAGGTGTAAGTTAGGAGTCAGATCCTGGAATGGTAAGCCTTCACCCTGAGAGTAGCTGTTCTTGAACAAAGGAACCTGGAGGGGCGCCTGGGTGGCTCAGTGGGTTAAGCTGCTGCCTTCGGCTCAGGTCATGATCCTAGGGTCCTGGGATTGAACCTTGCATCAGGCTCTCTGCTCAGCGGGGAGCCTGCTTCCCTTCCTCTCTCTCTCTCTGACTCTCTGCCTACTTGTAATCTCTGTCAAATAAATAAATAAATAAATAAATAATCTTTAAAAAAAAAAAAAAGGAGCCTGGAGAATGGGGGTCTCCATCTCCAGGAATGCTTTCTGCCTCGTAGTTTGTTTTGCTGGATATAAATATAACTACGGCCTCTTTATCTTGGGTAGAATTGGTGTGCTATGGTTTTTTTCCTTTTTTTTTTTTTTAAATCGTCACCCTTTCTAGATTCATGTGGTTCACACATGTTTCTCGTGAGCAGCATAGAATTGGAATTTCTTACTTTCCCAGTCTGCCCATGTTTGCCTTTTAACTGGAACACTGAGATCATTTACCTTTATTATGATGATTGATACAGTTGAATGTACATCTATCCTCTCATTTTGTGCGATCACAGCCTGCTTGGAACTTTGACTGTGGGAGTCAAAATAAAAACCGGTATCTTACTGAACCTTGGTTGATTCTTGAGCCCAAAACAAGCTTGTCTCCTTGGTAAGCCATGCTTGTCCAAAGAAGAATGATAAAGAATTTTTGAGCATAAATATAACCTCTTGAGCCTAGACTCCAACCAGTGGAGTAGGAAAAAAACATGCAGAGGCAAAAGTCCAGCCTCCTGACCGGAGGAGCCTTCTTTGAAGGAAACTTGTGTACCTATGGAATGTTTGCGGTTTGTAGCAGAATGTGCTGTGCACTGTTGCTTTTTCTGTAAGTGGCCTGTTGTGCCTTGTGTCCCTTTACTATTTTGTCTCCAAGCATGAATAATCGTTGATAGTAAAAGCACCTGTGTTGTTTGATATCAAAGCCAGTGGTTTTGGTCAGGAAAGACAGTAATAAGGACTCTTTTTTCCCTGGTTTGGATGAATATTTCGTGTATTTTTTTGAGTATTTGTACTCTTTTATATTCGTGAACACAATTATTACAACTTTTAGACAGTGGCTTCGATAAGTGACATGGGATGCAAGAAGTCATGATTTTAATCTTTCTAATGGGAAAAAAATTCCCTATTTTTCTTTTAAATTAATTGAATTTAAAGAGCATTCAGACATAATTAGGTGAATCATTCCTTCATGCCTCTTTTCTACCTTGAAGACAAGCGGCTAATCACTAAGTCAAGTGCGTACCACCCCCATGCTACGGAATTCCAAAAATGTTGGATCTAATGCACAGTATAGTGAATATAGACAACAGTGGTGTATCATAATCTTCAAACTTAAGAGAGCAGATCTTAACTATTCCAGCCACTAAAAAAGGAACGATAATCTTCTGATATGATAGAGGTGTGAATTACTGCTACATTGGCACTTATATTACAGTATCTAAGTATATCAAGTCAACATGCTGTACAGCTCAAATTTTCACAACGTTATGTCAAATGTATTTCAATTGAAAAACTCTACTTGTGACATGTTGCTGAGAACCCTACAGCATCCTGCATTGAAAATAATGTTATACCGGTAAATAGAAGTTATACCCATTTTGCAAAGTATGTACAGAAGGGTTTAAGAAGACTTGTCATAAAGAGGTTTCAAAGACTGCTAACAAAAAAACAAATACCGAACGTCCTTTCTGCATATATTGCTTGGCGATGTTTGAAATTCAACCATTAAGAGTTCTTTTTAGCTTATGGGGCACCTGGCTGGCTGTGTGACTCTTGATCTTGGGGTCTTGAGTTTGAGCTCCATGTTGGGTGTAGAGATTTAAATAAATCTTTAAAAAATTATTTTTTTCTTAAGATTTTACTTTCATTTATTTGAGAGGGAGAGAGCAAGTAAGAGCACAGGAGCAGGGGAAGAAGAAGTAGACTCCTTGCTGAGCAGGGAGCCTGATGTGGGGCTTGATCCCAGGACCCCAAGATCATGACCTGAGTCAAAGGCAGATGCCCAACATAATGTTTATGGAGGACGAGAAGGGCCTGCCCACTAAAACCGCCCTTCAAATTCAGTGGAAGCTTGGTGACATTGGTCATGTTCTTAATATCATAAGGGGAATGGGCAAGGAGGAAGATGGGGGGAGGGGAAGAGATAGGTGTTGTAGAGGGGATGGTGCAAGTTCAGGACTTCCTAGGAAACTAGATGAATGGAAGAAGTGTCAGATTGGCTGGTACACCTTCTGTAGTATTGTAGTAAATGCCTAAATACCAACTTCGTGTTCCTGCTCTGTTTATAGCAATAAATGCAGGGACAATTAATGGCCAAAATGAAGCCCAACTACATTGGTTGTAGAGCTGAGAACAGGTTCTAATGTGGGATGGTGAACCATGCCGTTTCTTGGTTTGGATTCTGTTAAGAATGATGGTTGCCTTAACTTTGGTGGAAGGTTTTCATGAACAAGCACGAAGCAGGTGGAAATCCAGTTAACTGAGCATTGTCATGCCTGCAGCAGTGTTGCTAGGGTATGCTCAGAAGATCCTACAATAAACACATTTTTAAAATGCCAGTTGCAAATCTGAGATCAGAATAGATACTGGAATGAACTGTGGGCTTGCAAGACCAGAGTTCGGAGATGAGTGGCACAATGGGGTCTATTTTGTGTGTTAAGAGAGTGCATGCCCAATTCATACATTTAGGCAGGGACAGCTGAATAGTCCCTGCCTTAGAAATTGCGAAATCATTCCCTAATAGCAGTGATTAGCTACAGCTGAAGTGGGCATTTGGCTTTATGAACAGTCATTTTCAGATTGAGGTGGGCTTTCATTCTGCAGGAACATTTAGCCAGAGCTTTTGAAAAGGGGATCATTTGCTCTTTCTTTAAAATGTCAAGGAACCTACTACTTAAATGGGCCTAAGTGGCCTGGACTGTGTTCCTCCAAGCCACAGAGAGGATTAATCTGTGACAACGCCATGTATTATGGAATTGCTGGATGGCAAAGAAAATTAGGAGACATGTACAGAGCTCTTCCATGTCCCTTTAATGGAGAGATCACTACGACTTCACTGTTCTAGCCCCCTGCAGAAGGAAAAGCCCCGATATCCTCCTGTGTCCCAGCTGGAAGCAGGTGGTACATGCAAAAGGAGTGATCGAAGGGAATTGAATCAAGGGCCTTATGAAGACCGTGGGCAGAGTTCATGAGAACAAATAAGGGTTGGTGAAGCACCTCCAAAGAGCTGCTGCCGCTTCTAGTTCTGAAGGGCTTTGGGGAGGAGCTCATTGTGGAAAATTCTGCGAGAGCGGTAATTGCTGGAAAGAGCCACCCAACAGGGATTGTGGCCTGTGTTGGGGACCATAGCCACTGCTACCCCACTGCCTGGCAGGAAGACAGCCAGGTCTCCTGGGGGGCACTCCCATTGGCCATACTCATCAGGAGAGCTCTTTGGATGCAGCCCATCAAGGTCAGCCTGTTGATGAAGAGGGAGAGAAGGGTGGAGAACGCAACTATCTGGTTGGCCAGACCAATGTGTTTGGTTAATGGTTGTGTTAACATTTGGTTAAATGTGTTTCCTTAACAGCTGTGAAGGAGTGGGGAGGGCATGCTTTCTTCCGCCCCCTTCTACCCAAGAGATAGGTAACTCTTCATTTCTGGCAGTGGATGCCCCTGTGGGGCCCCAGGAAGCACCGTGAGTAAATAATGTTCTTCTGTCTTAAAGGGCTCAGTTGAGAAGGGCCTAGAACTTACAGAGAGGTGGAGACCTGGGGGTCCTGGTTTCTCATGGGTGACCAGTGGATTCTGGGCCACTGTTGGTCATTCTACTTTCCATTTCATTTTTTACTGGACATTAAGAGATAACTGTCTACAGGGGAAAGAAAAGAGTACTTCCCATGGAGTTGAAGAAAAGCATATTTATCATGGAGGAATAACTCCCTTTGGAAGATAGTTAAAAAATAGAAGGGGAGACAGTGGCTTTAACTCTCCCTTCCTTTTAATTCTCCCTTCCTTTCTTATCCCTCACACCTCTCTCTTAACTATCCTCTGCTCTCCTTGACTACCGCTATTTAATAATGACATTAGGCCCAAACAAACTTTATATTGTCCTATTATGAAACCCTTCTATGTGAGAAACTTCAGTTCTATTGAGCCAAATGTTTCTGACTTGGAAAAAAAAAAAAGTGTGTGTAATATAAGCTCTGCTGATATATATAATTCACATACTCTACAATTCATCCGTTTGAAGTATATAGCGAAGGGGTGCCTGGCTGGCTCAGTCAGGGGAGCATGCAACTCCTGATCTCCAGGTTGTGAGTTCAAGCCCCACATTGGGTGTCGTGATTACTTAAAGAGAAAATCTCAAAAAAAAAAACAAAAAAAAACAAACCAAAAAACCAAAGTGTACAACTAAATGGCTTTTGGTCTGTTTGCATAGGTAGGCAGCCACCATGATGAGCTAATTCCAAAAAAAAAAAAAAAAAAAAAAAATTCCAGAGCATTCAGCAGCATTCCAGTGTGTACTTTGTCTAACCATTCATCACTGAATGGACTTTTGGGTTGTTTCCAGTTTCTGGTTGTTAGGAAGTACTGCTGTGAACATTGCCATACAAGTTTTAGTGGGGACCTAGGTCTTTATTTCTCTTGGGTATGTACCTGGTAGAGAGATGACTGGATCATATGGTAACTGTGGATTGGATCTTTTGAGAGACTGCCAAACTGCTACTGGCTTCTCCATATTGTCACTAACGCTTACTGTTGTCTGTCTTTTAGATGGAGTTACTCTAGTGGGGTGCGAAGTGGTACTGCCTTGTGGTTTTGACTTATATTTCCCTGACAGCTGATGATGAGGAGTGTCTTTTCATGTGTTTATTGGCTGTTTGTGTGTCTTCTGGGTAAAAAATGTCTGGATATTTCAGCCATTTTTTAGATTGTGGTATTGAGTTTTTTGTTACTGAATTGTAATAGACATTGTTTCTAATGCAAGTCCTTCCTCAACCAAAGGATTTGCAGATATCTTCTTCCATTCTCTTAGTTGTAGTTTCACTTCCTTAATGGTGTTGTATGATGCAAAAACTGTTTAATTTAGAAGAAATCAGATTTGTTGATTTTTTTTTCTTTCCTTTTTAAAAATAATTTTATTTCTTTATTTGACAGACAGATAGAACACAAGTAGGCAGAGGGAGAAAGGGGCTCTCTGCTGAGCAGGGAACCCGATGTGGGACCCAACCCCAGTACCCTGAGATCACGACCTGAGCTGAAGGCAGCCGCTTAACCGACTGAGCCACCCAGGCGCCCCGATCTTTTTTTTCTTTCATTGCTTGTGCTGTTGGTGTCCTATCCAAGGAAGTCCTGCCAAATTCAAGGTCCTGAGTATTCACTCCTGTTTTCTTTGAGAATTTTGTAGTTTTGGCTCTAATGTATAGATTTTTGATTCATTTTGAGTGAAGTTGTTTGTGTGTGGTATGAAGAGACTTGGGTCTGACTTTGTGTGTGTGTGGATGTCCATTTGTATCAAACAGATCTATCTGGTTTTGTAGACTTTATCAAACATGTCAGTATTGGGGTGCCTGGGTGGCTCAGTCCATTGAGCAACTGACTTTTGGTTTCAGCTCAGGTCTTGATCTCGGGGATCCTGGGATCCAGCCCCACATCGGGCTCCGTACTCAGCGGGGAGTCTGCTCCTCCCTCTCCCTCCGCTCCTCCCCCTGCTCATGCTCTCTCTTAAATAAATAAATAAAATCTTCAAAAAAAAAATGCCTGTAGAATATACAGGGAGTTGGGGAGAGGGCTGTTTCTCACAAAAAACTCATTTCAGGAGGGTTGGTATGCAGTATTCAGAGTGCATGACAGTAAATAGTTCCATTTGGTGTTTGTGTTATGCCTCTTGGAAGATAAAGTAATCAAGATGAGGCTGAATTTAATGGTGTGAAAGGGTTAATATTATCTGCAATATACTTGTACCCAGTCAGTAGTTACTCAGTCACAAATACCCTGACTGTAGAAGTCGACCTGTGATGCAACCAGATGTAGATGGTTTCGAGAAGTCTGAAAAAACAAAAATAACAAAAAAAAATCGCCCACAAATGATGGGGCACCTGGCTGGCTCAGTCAGGGGTCATGAGTTCAAGTCCCGTGTTGGGTGTAGAGATTACTTAAATAAATAAAAACTTAAAAAAAAAACACAATGAGTTTCGTTTGGAGCAAGAGCTATAAATCCCCATATTTAAATGGAAAATTCTTACTCCCATGTTATGAGGAAGAGAAAGTCAAGTATTGATTTGTTCGTCTGAAGGGGACTCAAGACTTCTCTAGTTGGGTTATAGGCTTGAAAAATTATATGCTGCACAGCGAAAAAAGAAGCATCTTTTTTTCATCAAAGACAATGAATGTATATGGCAATGAAAAGATATTTGGAATGGTGAGTAAAATTACCTACAATGTTTATATTAATCTCTCCCCCAAGAGTTCTCCTAATTTTATTCCCTTCATTCCTTGAAGACTTTTCCTTTTTTTTTTTTTTAAGATTTTATTTATTTGAGAGAGTGAGCGAGCCAGGGACAGAGGAAGAGGGAGAAGCAGACACCCTGCTGAGCAGGGAGCCTGACACAGGGCTCCATCCCAGGACCCCTAGATCATGACCTGAGCCCAAGACTGATGCTTAAGTGACTGAGCCACCCAGGCGCATCTCCATGAAGACTTCTGCTGAACTGAAGAAAACTGTTTTCCTCAAGGGTGTGGCAGAATCCTCAAAGCCCACTCCTGGCCCCGCTCCACCATTTTGCTGTTTCAGTGCCCTGTCTCCTCAAGTGGGAGACAAGGTGTCCGCAGCTGCCGGCTTTGGATAAACGTCACGTCCACTGGATACCTTACAGGCTTGGAGGATCATAGGGTCATCAGTGTTTGGAATCACCCTCCATTCTCCCATTGGAAATTTCCTTTTCAGGGTTTTAGTATCATTTATTGGAGAAAAACAGATGCAGCTAATACGAGCTGTGCAGAGACCTCAAATCTGATGTGATTCTTTACTGTGCTTGTTTACATTCTTCTTGCATAATTAATCTGGCACATTGGGGTCCAAATTAGCGTTGTTTTCTACCACTTAGTCTGATGTTTGGCTAGGTGGTGTTTTCTTCTTGCTGTTGCCAGAAACTCCCGCGTTGTTTGTCTTTTTTCCCCCCTTATTAAATTTGGCGAGTCATTCATGTACACCCTAAAATACTCTCCTCCTCTATTTTAAAACCAAAAGATGGAGGCCCTCGTGCGGTATGGTATTTTTAGATAGTGACGCGCGGATCCCGCAGCTGGCCCAGTCTCAGTGCCCTAGACCTCTAAGTGCAGGTGACTGTGCTGTTGAAACAGTTACTGGTGGCTGAGGGATGGTCTTATGGGTCCCTGCATGTGTGGCTTGGGTGGGGATGGACAACAGAATCAGTCTCTTTCTCGGGAAGAAGCTGCACAAGATGGGATCTGTCTGCTTACCGTGAACGCAGAATTGAGTCCTCTCCTCGGGCATTCATATTCATGGGGGGTGGGAGGCAATGGAAATTTTCTCCATTCGGACGTCTTTAAAAATGATTAAAAGGACCTTTCACTGTGAGGAAACACATGAGGTCTCCTCATGAGCATTTGGTGAAATGGATGGGGGTGCTCACAGATTTAAGTGGGTCTTCTCTTTTGGGGCCACGTATTCCAAGGAGAGAAAAAAAAAAAAAAACCTCTTCCATTACAGAGTTACCAACATTTTTGTAAAACAAAACAAAACAAAAAACAAGATTTTGATAGAATTTTTAATAGAGCTGGTTAAAGCCGCTTAAGAAGACAGACTCTTGGGATGCCTGGATGGCTCAGTGGGTTAAGCCCCAGCCTTTGGCTCAGGTCATGATCTCAGGGTCCTGGCATTGAGCCCTGCATTGGGCTCTCTGCTCAGCGGGGAGCCTGCTTCTCCCCCTGTCTCTGCCTGCCTTTCTGCCTACTTGTGATCTCTCTATCAAATAATAAATAAAACCTTAAAAAAAAAAGTCAAACTCTTGACTTGGATAGTTGTGGATGCCATGGAAATTCGTATCCTTAACGAATGAATCTTTATTTATTTATTTTTCATAAATATAGTGGATTGTTAGTTGTCTCAGCAGTTGAATCAGTTGGGGGCTACCTCATTGGCTCTTCAGTTTTCCTCAGGGAGGATGCCCAAGACACGGGGAATGCAAACATGTCCTTCAACTCGAACAGGTACTTTGTATCTCCATAGAGCGTTTTGCCCATGGTAATTTATCCCTTCATTTCCAACCCCCTCCAAGTAATGCATATGAAAATGATTAATGATTATACCTTTATTTTTATTTCTTTTGGCACTGCCAGCCCTGACTATTTACAGAAGATCATTATATTTTTATAGATATTAAGCACATCTGCTGAATCAGCAAAGCAGAGAGTTTCAGCAATTTCACTGATTATAGCTGCGTCTTTTGGATATTGTAAACAACTATTACCAGAGCACTTGGGGGCGGGGGAGGGGAAGACCCTGGGTATTTTAAAGGCGAGCAAACAGAATGGAAGTTTTAAAAAAATATTGCTGTTATAAACTGTAATGAAATGGAGTTTTGCAGCAGTCCCAATTGCCTTAGAAGTCCCCCTAAACACAGTACTTCCCTAAATGAATTTCCCTGCTATTTTAGCTTTAAAACGGGAAGCCAGGAGTTGGGAGGGGTGTGAGTAGGCTTCTTTTCCGGTGATGCTATTCTCTTTCTTTTGTTTTTAAAGATTTTTTTTTTTTTTTCGGTGCCTGGGTGAGTCAGTAGGCTAAGTGTCTGACTCCCGGTTTTGGCTCAGGTTGTGATCTCATGGGTGGTGAGATCCAGCCTCGTGTCCCACTCCACTCTCAGTGGGGAGTCTGCTTGGAATTCTCTCCCTCAGCCCATTCCCTGCTCTTGCTCTCTCTCAAATAAATAAATAAAATCTTTAAAATATTTTATTTTTTTTAGGTAATCTCTACACCCAACGTGGGGCTTGAACTTACAACCCTGAGATCAAGAGTTGCATGCTCTCATGATGGAACCAGTTAGATGTTCCCCTTTTGTCTCTTTTCCTCCTTTTTAAAAACATTTTATTTTTATATTATTTATTTATTTAAGAGAGAGAGAGAGAGAAAGAGAGAGAGCATGAGATGGGGAGTATCAGAGAGAGAGGCAGACTCCCTGCTGAGCAGGGAGCCTGATGAGGGACTTGATCCTGGGACTCCAGGATCATCACCTGAGCCAAAGGCAGATGCTTACTGGACTTAGTCACCCAGGCACCCTCTTTTTTTTTTTTAATGTTTTATTTATTTATTTGAGAGAACATAAACACCAGCAGGCAGAGTAGCAAGCAAGGAGAGGGAGAAGCAGACTCCCTGCTGAGCTGGGAGCCTGATATGGGGACTCGATCTCAGGATGCCAGCATCGTGACCTGAGCCGAAGGCAGACACTTAATGACGGAGCCACCCAGGTGCCCATATTATCTCTTTCTCTTAAAGCCCGTTTTGCTTGCAGGTCTCCAAGCCTTCTCGAGTGCAGCCCCTAGGTCATCAGTTTCCCGGGGCCAGCTTCAGATGCGCATTCCATTTCAGCTGTGCCGATCCCAGCCCTTCTCATTGAACCTGACAGTTCTGTGCCGCAAACAACCCATCTTGCCCTGAGAAGCCTCAGTGTCCTCTGCCTTTTTGTATCGGAGCATCCAGGACTCCACATTTTTTTTTTTTTTACACAATTTTTTTTTTTGATCTTATCGATCCCCATTTGGGGTTGGCCACTTGGGTGGGATTATGGGTTATCACATACGCTAATGTTAAGCTCTTCCTGAATGGAGTTGTTTCAGCAAGGAGGGTTTGATTTGGTAGACAACGAGCAGGCAGCGTGATTATGTGGGATTATCTTCGGATAATTATCTAAATGCAGGATTCCCTTCCTTAGGTTCCCCCTTTTAAGTTTGGGCTGGGGAAAAAAATACTCTGATGTAGCAGAGGAACAACCTGCTCGGGCTCTCTTCTCATAGAATCTTCCTCCTGGATGGGATGTATCTAGGCTTAGGAGGGAAGGGGTGCTAGCAGATGGTCTGTCTTGTCCCTTGGATGGATTTCAGGGAGATGGTTCGTCATAAGGCTATGGCTGGACTAGCTCTGGAACCCGTCCAAGTAGATGGAGTGTGACCTGTATCCCACGTGTAGACTGTTGAGGGGTAGAAAGTAGAAAGTCACTTATGGAAGGTACTGGAGATTTAGGTAGGCAGCCATGCTCCGAAGCTTGGGGAGGGGTAGAGTGCTTTAGAGCGGTGCTGGGGAAGCAGGGCCAGTGAACAACTCGAAGAGACCAGAGGTTGTCTGTTTTCTGCTGTGCCCTTGACCATCCCTGTCCGATGCTGCCTGCCTTCGGACTATAGAGGTTTCTGTAGCCTGAATGAGGTCAGAGACCGAGATCTCTATTCCAGAATGACGCACTGACAGATGACAGACGTGAGAATGTTCTCTGGGCATCCTACCTGCCACACAAACGGTGCACCTGAATGTAGGCAAGACTGTTCCCCACCCCCTCCTTGCTCCGTTTCACCGGGAAGTCTGGCCTGCCTTAGACTGAAGACGATCTGCTGACCTCCTCCCCTGCCCAGTGAAACCCTCAGGCTAATGGGACATTGATCAAAAGGGAGGTGGCATTTTAAGATTCTTACAGAACCGTGGAATGCTTAGATCACCAGTCCCTGATGAACAGAAAATTAAAACCGGGGAGTGGCCCCAATCCATTGGGTGGGGATGAGGTGGGAGGAGGGAATTTGAGACAATCTTTCGGCAACCTCTCTGGTTTTGGTTGCTCCTCTCTATGAGTAAATCTCACTTCAGCAAAGCTTTTAAGTATTTCGTAGCAGTAGAAGAGGGGTGAGAGACACAGCCCTATGCCAGGAAGACAACTTAGGGGCACCATGTTTATCTAGTGTTCCGAGCCATGGGGCCCCACCTTCCTCAACCAGAGGTACCCTGACCTCTTGTCTCTACCTCTCAAAGGCCTCCCCTGGCCTTCAGCTTCTGGGGTTTGCGTGTTGCCTCGCCTTCATTCCCTCTTCTCTCATTGGCCCATTGTTCTTGCTCGCGGCATGGTCTCCGTGCGGCACCTTTGCTGTGAAACTTGGAGTGAACCCTGCAGCTCCCATAAACAGCTTCTTCTTGTTGATTTCCCAATGTGGACGCTCTCCCGTAACATTCGTGATGACCCTGTACCACATTGAATTTTCTGGCTCTTTCGAGTTGCTTCATTTTAAAAAAGATTTTATTTATTTATTTGAGAGATTGAGCACAAGCAGGAGGAGCAGCAGAGGGAGAGGGAGAAGCCGGCTCCCTGCTCAGCTGTTCCTTCCCTCAGCAGGGAGCCTGATGTAAGGCTCAGTCCCTGGACCCTGGGATCATGACCTGAATCAAAGGCAGCCACTTAATTGACAGAGCCACCCAGGTGCCTCTACCTTTTTTTTTTTTTTCTTCCCCTGTGGTCTCCAAATAGCCCAGCACCTTGTGAGGATCAAATGGTCCTTGGAATAACAAAACAGATAAACAATTCATCACATAGTAATCTAATTTTAAACAATCTTATTTTTGCCCACCTCTTTTCAATATCTTCTTTCTGATGCCAAGATCATTTCCTGATGAAGTCTTCACTCTCCTGGCTGGTGTTTTAATCCCTGCTGTCCTGAAACCCCGTGCCGTTTGGATGACAAAGCCATCCAGACAGCCTCATGCTGCATTGTTAATTTCTCATATTCATTTCAAACCATTCTCTTTTCGAGACTCTGGGAAGGCATGAATTCTATTTTTTTGTGTTGAACCTGGATGTTTCTTCCCTAAGGAAACTTGGTAT
Source organism: Meles meles (assembly GCF_922984935.1). Classification (NCBI taxonomy): domain Eukaryota; kingdom Metazoa; phylum Chordata; class Mammalia; order Carnivora; family Mustelidae; genus Meles; species Meles meles. Next base: position 100,314,300 of record NC_060087.1, on the reverse strand, counting down.
TCCTGAATGCTGCTTTCAGAAGTCTGGTTTGCGTCGAGAATTTCAATGGGAGGGCTTCTGAAAATGAAGAACCGACTAGCTGTTCTTGACCTGTTTAGAAATGATGATGTTTAATACTTCTTGAAGAACAGTAGAAAGGTGAAACTTACGAAGGGAAATGGTTTGCTTTTGATCTTGCTGGCAGTTTCGGAGACTCTGAGCTGATGAGTCTGGCTTATTGGAATCACTAAATATTCACTCCATCCATTCCTCTCGATGCCAATTACCATTTGTCTAGGTTGGCTCATTGTCTCCCTTCCTGCCTGCTGTCTTGTCCCTCTCAACTCTAACCACCGGGGAGTCACCCGTCTGGTATTCCCAAAACACAACTCTGGGTCACCCCCTGCTTCAAAGCCGTCAATAGCTCTTTTATGCCTACAAGGTAAGTAGAAAGCCTCCACGGTCTTTCCTCTTTTGCTGTCCAGCTTGGCACTTGTCACTTCTTCCTACTCTAGTGACTCCGGGTGCTTCTAACAGAGTCCCACTGTTTGTGCCATTTAGGATCTTCCCTTCGATCTGAAGCACTCCTCTGTGTGTGTTTAATTCAGATTAATCATTTATGATTCATCTCACGCGCCTTCTCTCCTTGGCTACTTGGCCGGTCTCCACCCACCTTTAGGGTCTCTACACTCACCATGAATTGACTGCGCGCCTATTGAGGTTAGTGTGTGTGTGTGAGGCGGTGTAGCAAGGTTTTTTGTTTTTGTTTTTTTAAGGTTTTATTTATTTATTTATTTGAGAGCGAGCATGAGTTGGTGGGGGGAGGGCCAGAGAGTGAGGGAGAAGCAGACTCACTACTAAGCAGGGAGCCGAAGGTGGGGCTCGATCCCAGGACCCTGAGCCTTAACTGACTGAGCCACCCAGGTGCGTGCCCACCCCCGTGTAGCACAGTTCTTAAATGCACAGTCTCTGTGGCCAAACTGGCTGGTCTAAATCCTGGCTCCACCATTTATGAGTTATAATATCTTGAGCCAGTTACTCAACCTCCCTATTCCTCAGTTTCCTCATCTGTAAAATGGGAATAACAGTGCCTTCTTTGGGGGAATTGCCGTAACGGCGAAATTAGTTACTATGTAGGCAGCGTTCAAAATGCTTTCTGGAATCTTGCAAGTACTTGACAGACATTTAATTGTATGATTATTGCTCCACCCGGAACCCAACACAATCACTAGCCCAAGCAACCGATGGAGTACAGGCTCCATTGATGCAGCGTGGCGTCTTTTTTTTAATCGAAATTCACATAACATGAAATTAACCTTTTGAAAGTGTCCCATTCAGTGGTATTTAGTACATTCACAGTGCTGTAAAACCATCACCTCTGTTCCAAAACCTTTTCATCATCCCAAAAGGAAATCTCACAACCACACACCCACGAAGTAGTCACTCCTTGGGCCCCGTCCCTCCAGCTGTCATGTGAATAAACTTGCCCACGCACGTCCTGCAGAGGGTATCACAAGAAGGTGTTGGAGCAAGGGCGAATACAAATGGCGATGTGCTTCAGAAATGCAACATTCATAACAAATGAGCCATCGGGATTTTTGGCTTCTCCCCTCCGGGCTGGTCAGGTCTCCTGAAAGGATTTTCTCAGGCCACCAGTGTGGGCACCAAGTGTTCTGCTGTCCTTGCCTCTAAATAATACAAGATTTCTTTGAAGGGGCACAAAAGTAACCATTTTCCTTCAATCGGGGACTTTAGCAAGAGCGCCTTCCACATTGTATAAGATGTGCTTAATGCAGTCTGGCCTTTTGAAGGCCACCATCTGAAGTAGGTACTGACAAGAGAGAAGAGTCTAGAGCAGGTGCTGTTGACAGCAGCGTTCCTGGGCGCCGTCCCTGGCTCAGTGACTCCAGAGTGACATTGGGTCCCTGTTGAAAGAGCCATTCACGCAATCGGCTGCCCACCAGCTCAGTCCATGCATATTCATAGTTGAGAACAACACTGCCTTCATAAAGGACTTTTTGACACTTACCAGGACCCAGCCACAGCTATTGATTTCTCCGTCTTTGCATTGCCAGCTGCTGCCACTTTTCTGACCCTTTCAAATCCAGTTCCACTCGTACATTGAGACCGTTTCCTGCCTAGTCCGGGGTGTGTGTGGGGGGGGGTGAAAGACCTCTGGCAATGAAACTCTATCCCAGTATCAGGCTTGTATGGTCCTTGTATGTAATATGATTCCTAGGATTTTTTCCCCCCATCAGACCTCCTAGAATTCAGACGCTAGCATTCTACCTGTTCCCTCCGCTTTGACCTTCTAGATAACTGAACCTCAGTTTACTTTTGTTGATTTTGGCAGCCACAAGGGATTTCTCCCTAAGCCCACTGTCCCTAGCCTCAAACCACTGTCTGGCCCTTTCATTGTCCTTAAAGTCCTGACTTTGGCCCTGCCCGTACCCTAATGAGAGCATGCCTTTTAGATTTACATTTGACGGGCGATAATGTGCCATTCACATTAAAGTCGTATTTGCTTTAAAGTAGGTTATACAGATCAGAGTGTATATATATGAGGGATTAAAAAAATCAAAGAAATTTATTGTGTGTGAAGGGTAGTATCATTTAAAAATCTATTATCAGATTCACTTTTATTTTCTAATTACGTAGGGTGATAAAATTCAATCAGCACTTTTATTTAATGTCTCATTCGAGGAAGCTTTTTTTTTTTTTTTTCCAACTAATATAATGGATAGATTTCAGACCAAAGGGATTTTTTAGACCCTGAAAAAAATCGACCCTTTTTCTTAATTAGATGAGGAGCCCTGTAAAACTCCTGTTGGAGCTTTAGGGCAGTGGGGATTTGCCTGCCCTGGTGGCTGGCTGTTGTGCAAAATACATGAAAAGGGAAAAGCCAGAGCTGCTTTTGTATTGCCTTCAGATCTGGTCAGGGTCCTTAGTTCTGCATGATTTATGTTGGGGAGAAAAATCCCTCTCTTCTGCAGACAGACCAGAAAACGAGAGTGGGGGGATACAGAGAGTAGCCATGGGCAGGCAGAGAGAGAGAGAGAGGAGAGGAGAGGAGAGACACCAGTCAGGCCCCCACGCTGGCTGATTTTACTGGGTTCAGTCTGCTGGACCATGACTGCAGCTGGCTCTCGTGGGTCTCACAGGTGCTGAATCTCCTTCCCCATGGGTGAGATTAGGACAGAACTGTCAGGGAGGGAGGGGCATAGCTTAGGGACCACGTACATTTCATTCCATCCTCTGCCCCTTTCTGGGATGGCTGGTCACCCTCCAGCCTGGTGAGGCTGCCAAGCTATGCTGGGCTTCTGTTTCCCCACCTATAAAATGATAGATCAATAGCGTCATCTACCCCAGGTAGAATATGTGGGATAAAGCAGGTGCACAGTGCATTTTAGCTGGAGGGACTCTGATCATTATACCACTGCTATGGGACAAAGTGTGTTGTGTAGGGGCTGAACCGTGAGTCATGTATCAGAATCACTGGGTATCTGTTCTGGGCACGGCTTATCCCAGTGATCTGACATGGGATCAGTTGCTTAACTTTGGGGCTTCATTTATCTCATCCATCAAATGGGCTGAATAGTATTACCTGAGTCACAGGGTACTTGGGAGGAGTGAATGAGATAATATACATAAAGCAGCTAACGTGTAGTGCCTGGCATATAGTGAGCACGCAAGTGTTAGATGCTATTTTAATTATCACTGATGAAACTGTCATAATTAATGAGGCGTGCCTTGTGATGTTATTTCCAGTGTAACAAGTCAGGGATTCCCAGGGGTTCCTGTCTGAGTCTCAGACCGCTCCATTGCTTGCTTTCTTGGGGCGGTAACAGGAGGATTCTTTGTTAGGACGTTAAGTGAAAAGGGAAGCACAAAGAAAGAAAACCTCATGAGGAGTAAGGTTTTATACAGCCTGGGTTCTATTAGCTGGAATTACTTTTGTTTAAATGGCTTCTGAGAATTGTATGGAGATACACACACACACACACACACACACACATACATATATATATATGTATATATATATACACACACACACACACGTATATATATGGTGTATGTGTGTGTGTTATGTAATATGTGTTATGTAATAATATATAGTTAATATTATCTCCCCAAATGCATATTTTTATGAGAGCTCTGTGGAGCTATAATTCACATGCTATAAAATTCATTTTACTGGAAGTATAAAATCCAGTGGTTTTTAGTATATTCACACTGTTGATCAACCAGCATCACTCATTGGAGAAGGTTTTTTTTTTTTTTTAAAGATTTTATTTATTTATTTGACAGAGAGAGATCACAACTAGGCAGAGAAGCAGGAGGAAGCAGGCTCCCCGCTAAGCAGAGAGCCAGATGTGGGGCTCGATCCCAGGACGCTGAGATCATGACCTGAGCTGAAGGCAGAGGCTTAACCCACAGAGCCACCCAGGCGCCCTGGAGAAGGTTTTTTTTTAATCACTCCTCCTCCCCACCTCCAAGAAACCCAAACTCTCCCTAGCAATCACTCCTTGTTTCCCCTCACCCGCCAGCCCTAGTCAAGTGCTAATCTACTTTCTGTCTCTATGGGCTTGCCTATTCTGCATGTGTCATTCTTTCATTCATTTATTAGTCTTTAAAATAGCTTACATAATCTCTCCACCCAACGTGGGGCTTGAACTCTCCACCTGGAGATCGAGAGTCGCAGGTTCTACCGACCAAGCCAGCCAGGCAGCCGTCTGGACCCTTTAACTTTGATGGAATCCTGCCATCCGCGGGAGCCTGGGTCTGACTTACTTCACTCAGCATCACGTTTTCAAGGTTCGTTCATGCTGCAGCATGTATTAGAAGTTTATCTCATTTTGTGGCTGAATGATGGTTCCATTGTCTGGTGTGTGATGAACCACGTGAAACCTCCCACTGGTTCCCGGTGCTATGGGGAAAGTCCTTGCTTCTCTTCCCTGCTCCTCCTGGAAGCGGTGCTCTGGAGTGCCGGGTGACGGGGTGTGGCACGTGGTTGGAAGTGGCTACCAGAGGGGTTCAGGGCTCATAACCATATCAGCTATTGGCTCTTATTGTCTGTCAGCGGTCACAGACATTATAGACCTGCCCAGTCGCTTCTATCTTATTCACAGCTCTGATAGAAGAATCATTGTCCCTTAGACACAGACATGCAAAAGAATCTTACAGTTTCATGTTTGCACGCAGATGGGCAGTGTCCTCGGCCCGCAGAGAGCCCCGCACAGAGGGCTAGCTTCCAAATGTTGTCTTGCCTTCTGCACCTTATCAATTCTGATGGTGGGGCCATTTGCTATGCCTCAGAGCTCTCACTGACTGTGCATAAAGGAGTAGGCCAGTGATAAGCGTCTAAGTCAGGTTAACATGTGGATTAAGGTAATTCTAAAAATGTGACATTTGGTATGGTGGGGAAATACTGCTGGTATGTGCACTGGATGAGTCCTTTGACCCTCTCTTCCTCAGTTTACTTCTCTGCAAAATGGCATCATAGTACGTATCGGAAAGGGTAAGGCTGAGGATGAAGAGCGTCTCGTCCGGCTCCTGGCATATAGTAAACTCTTCCTGAATGGTAGCTTCTGTGGTTACTCATGCTTGGGTTTACTTGAACAGAACATCTTACTTTGTGTAGCCCTTAATCGTCTTTGACTTTGGATTCAGACACAGGTTTGAATCAAGGCTTCATGACTTACTGGGTGTGACCTTGGGTGAACCCTTTGTTTTTGGCTTCCTCTAGGAACAGTTACACTTGATAGGGCTTTTGAGAGGTTTAAAGTAGATATTTTCTAAAGTATCTTGCACCAGGGTGCCTAGGTGGCTCAGTTGGTTAAGTGTCTGCCTTTCGCTCAGATCATGATCCTGGAGTCTGAAAATGGAGCCCTGCTTCAGGCTCCCTGCTCAACGGGGGCATCTGCTTCTCCTTCTCCCTCTGCCTCTCCCCCTACTTGTGTTCTCTCTCTTGCTCTCTCTCTCTCAAATAAATAAATCTTAAAAAAAAAAATAAAGCATCTCAGCCCATGGGAGTGCTGTCAATAGAAATGCAAGTATGTCTTTACTTAGCACGTTTACAGCAGTCCACACGAGCTCCTTGTCCTCTTGTCGTGCACAGAATAAAGTCCTTCTCTCCATCACCTAGAGAGTCCTGCACAGTCTCGCTCTGCCTACTTCATTGATCTCCACTCCAAACACTCTCCCTTATTCACTCCGTTATAGCCATAATGGCCTTTTTATTCCTCAGCCAGATCAAGCTCTTTTTGGCCTCAGCGTCTTTGCATTTGCCCTTTGCTCCCTTTTTGTCTCCGGATCTCCTGGTTCGTGGCTCTCACTTGTCATTCAGGTTTCAGTTCTAGCATTACCTGCTCAGAGACGCTTTTCTCAACCACCCAGTAAGTTTCCCCTTCTGTGATTTACCCTGCTCTAGAATCCTGTTTTATTTTCTTTGTATATTTATTGCTAGCTGAAATGACTCTCTTTGACTTTTGTGTTTATTGTCAGTCTCCGCCGCCTCCCCCCCCACCCCGCCCCTGGGAAGAAAAGCTCCGTGAGTTTAGCCGCTGTGTGTGTTTCACTCATTGCTACATCACGGCAACTAGAACAGGTCTTTTGGGGAATAGTAGAAGAAATATCTGTTGTCTGGCTCTCTGGATAGATACGGCAAAGATCGTCACTCTGGATTTTGGAATTGTCATTATGGCCAAGCGTGGTATCCCACCATGGTATGGAACGGTCTGCAGATTATGTGGCAGTGGCTTAATATTAGAACACGTTACTTCTGGCCAGAAAGGAATCATGATGCACTGTCCCTAGGTAGCATTTGCCATTACAGGCTGCATCAGATGCGTTAAATTTTGGCGACAACATGTAAGGTAATTTTTTTTTTTTAAATATTGAATCCCCCAGCCAATTTCCTATGCCTCACCTTGAATGCAGATAGGGCTTTGGAGTTCTTAGTTCAGTTGAGCAGGCTCCAGGAGGCATTAGGAATATTAGACACCTGGCTTGAGAAGTAATGATGAGCCAGAGGTGGGGAGAGAGTCTGCATGTAGCCTTCTGGGTGTAGGTGGTGAGTTTGCAGGCATAAACGAGCCAAGTCCATAGAGGAGACTGGGCTGGACAATTTTATGGTCCATGGGAGGTTATTCCGAAAATAACTGAAGGTCTCTGGAAAAATAAGCAATGGCATTCTGCTGTTCTTACAGAATCAACAGAGGCAGTGTGTCTTTAACCGAGACACTTGGTTGGCTTATTTTGTTTTCTGTTTTTTTTTGGGGGGGTGGGGACGGGGATGGGGGGGAGGGATTTGAAACTATGAAGCAGGAAAGGAACTGAACACAAATCGAGATGTGGTGATCTCTGTGGACCGGGTTTGCCTGAATCCCTCTCACCAAGTGGAGAGCTTGGAATTCTCGCCGGAACCTCTCTCATCCATCTCCTGTCACAAATTCTTAGGGCTTATGCTTGCTGGCTCGTCTTTCAAAGCCCCCAGAATCAGTATGATGACAAGTCGGAAGAGTGAAGAGCTGAACTAGAGGGGGGCCCATCTGGAGCTGGTGCTCCCAAAGGCTGGGTCTTGGGCTGTAGAGATTGTGAGGTACCGAGTTGGGTGTTTTATAAGCCCCCTGGGGGTTTCTGATGCAGAGCTTTTCCAAGTATACTTTGAGAAACCCTGATTTAGTGTTTTCACCTCACCAAGTTTTGGCATTTTAGCTGCAGCCAAACCTTATCCCTCTCACCAGCACCCCTCCACCCCCTTCTGTCTTCCCACCTGTACAGGACCCATGAGGTATTTGCCTGGTATTTGGGCAAGAGAAGGTCCCATATTGGACATTGCTTCCCTCCCTTACTACCTAGGTAGAATTTTCTAGTTGGCCTTCTCTTGTCTCCTTTTGATTCCTCTTTGTCCATCCCTGAATGAGCACTAATATGCCTTGTTGACCCTTGTTGCTAGTGGGTTGCAATGGACTGTTCTCACCAACTGGAGGCTGCGTAGTAGGCGCTAGGGGCTGAATGTTCTTCTCCCCTGAAGACTCTGGTGTGAACGCAAATCCCCGAGGCGGTGAGATTAGAAGGTGGGGCCTTTGGGAGGCGATTAAGTCCTCGAGGTTCTAGTCCTCCGGACTGAAATGAGTGCTCTTCGAAAAGAGATCCCACAGAGCCCCATTGGTTCCTTCCACCCTGTCGAGGGTACAGTGGAAAGTCTTCAGCCTGAAAGGGGGCCCTTGGATCTGACCTTGCTGGCACCCTGACCTTGGCGTTGAGCCCCCAGACCTGTAATCAGTACATTCCTGTTGTTTATAAACCAGACAGTAGACGTCCTAGGTACGGCTTTAAACGGTTTAAATCTCTCCTGGCACCCGAAAGCTCAAATGAAGAAACTCAAGCACAGAGGACCTACCGCAAGCCCCTGCTGCGGCACACGACACTTAGCTCTCGGTATCTGTTTGCCCCAGTCCTACCCCACGGCAGTAGGGGAACTGGCATCTATTGACTTGGATAACGGAGGGTTTCACAGAGGAGATGGAGTTTGAGCTCAGTCCAGAAGCACAGGAAGGACAGCTCCACAGAACATACAAGGGGAAAGTACAGTCTAGAAGAAGGTGACAATATGGACATAATCTCATGGGTCCTGAAGCATTTTTCTAGCTTGTTAAATATAGATCAGGACCATTTGGGGTGAGGGGCAAGAGGTGTGTTAAAAATACAGATTCTTGGGCCCCAGCCTCAGAGTTTTCAATTCCATAGACAGAAGAGTTAATTTTTTAAAAGGTTTTATTTATTTATTTGACAGAGAGAGCGTGGTTGTGCCCAAGCAGGGGGAGTGGCAGGCGGAGGGAGAGGGAGAAGCAGGCTTCCTGCTGAGCAGGGAGCCTGATGTGGGGCTTGATCCCGGGACGCTGGGATCATGACCTGAGCTGAAGGCAGAGGCTTACCTGACTGAGTGACCCAGGTGCCCCTGAAGAACCTTAATGTTAACAGTCCCCCCAACCCCCTTCCTGCCCAAGGGATTTTCCTCCAGGTGATTCACACAGCATGCTTTGAGAAATGCTGGCCTGGGCCAGCAATGGTTTTGTAAAGAGAGAAAAATAGCCTCTAAGAGGAGAGTGACCTGTTGGTGAACAGTATCTGTTTCCGGGGGTCCTGTAGAAGGTTCTTTCATCTCAGGTGGGCTCTGAGCCATGCTCCTTAAAGTCTCTCCTAATTTGTACTTGACTATAAATTTAATACCCCTTTTATGATACTTGAAAGAGCTGTATAATTTCATGGTCTGGCCATGACTGTTGGCATTAAAGAAATGACTGTTACTGGTACTTAATATATCTTCCTCAGGTTCTTTTCTTTTTTTTTTTTTTTTAAAGATTTTATTTATTTATTTGACAGATAGAGATCACAAGTAGGGAGAGAGGCAGGCAGAGAGAGAGAGAGAGAGAGAGAGAGAGGAGGAAGCAGGCTCCCCGCCAAGCAGAGAGCCCGACGCGGGACTCGATCCCAGGACCCCGAGATCATGACCTGAGCTGAAGGCAGCAGCTTAAACCACTGAGCCACCCAGGCGCCCCACTTCCTCAGGTTCTTAATGACTTGTGAAGCAAAGAGCGCCAGGGTTCGACCCTTTGCATCGAGAGCGCATGTGCGGAGGGCGAACACCTGTTCTCCTGGGGTGGGTTCCATGGGCAACCGCTTGCCTCTTCCTTCAGGCCTCCTAACTTCCTCCACTTGCCCCATCTGTTCTGATCATATGAAAAAGGGGGACAGTAAGTACCTTTACCGCAAGTATCTCCCTCTGGTCCTCAGATCCCGTGGCTCTCCAGGTGCCCTCAAGCGCTAACATTCAAGTCCGCTGCTCCTTCTTGGAACATGGGCAGGAGGAAGCGCACACCAGTTGGGGCCCCAGAGAGTATTTTAGAGGCTGAAACAGGGAAAATAACGGATGTGAATATTACTCTGAACTTCTCTGTCCATCCCCGTCTTCCTAGGGGAAGTGCACGGGAGGTGGCGGTAAGCGGGGAGATGGGGCGACTTCCCCACCGTTGATTAATAACCACCTTAGTTCGTGCACGTTTCCCCTACGTTTCAGGAAGCATCGTGGCATGGCAGTCAGAGGGAAAACACATTACGGTTTAGCTTTATCCTGTGCCATTGTCTGCTGATTCTTTTGAGTTCAGAATGCTTGAAGTAGATAGGTCACGGAAAGCTGTTACCATTCACGATGGTCTTTCCATTAGTCCAGAATAGGAACGTTCAGGCAGCGACAATATCTTCCGACTTTTTCTTCCCACAAGTCTGGGAGGCGTTGGACAGTGTTTGGGAGAGTAAAGAAAGAGACAGAATCTGAAATCTTCAGGGTGAAGCAGCTCAGTGCATCAGGACGGAGAGGGTGGCCGCTGACCCTTCCGCCCTCCACCCCCCATCTGAGTGAGTGGTCAGGAGTCGGAGCTCTTTCCTGTCCTCTGCGTTAGACCTAAGCATCTCTTCGCAGTTTGGGGGTGGGGGGAATGAGTGACTAGGTGAGTAGATTTAGTTTTTTTTTGGTATGCGAAGTGCCTTGCTAGTTCTTCTGCATAAACAGTGTCTAAGATCCACAGAGACTCGATTCTCTTTAAGTTGCCTGCGTGCTGACTCCTTAGGACAGGGAGCTACTTCTAGAAACAGATGATGGACACAAGCATGGGGAAGAACACTTCCAGCATATAGACTGAGTTAAGAACACTCGTTTAGATTTAATAGAATAATTATTGAGATAATTATTGAGATAAATGGCATGCCATGTTAGTAATTGAATATTGCATAAATAAGATATAGTGGCTATAATTAGAGTTCTCCAAATACCTTGATAGATAGATTAAGAGCAGTCAGTGAGCCTCAAAGTATTTTACCAAAGGTCATATTTCACGAAATCTATAAGATGTCCCAGATTGCAAATAACCATCACTTTGTCTCTAGAGTGTATATAGTAAATAGAATTACGGTCTTGATGGTGCCCCCCTTTTCTCAATTGGTTTAATGAGGTCTATCTGCTAATAACATGTTCCGGACATTGATTTGTGTGTTGGCCTGTACGAGGATCTATGGAAAATTGATATTTTATGGTATTGAAGGTTAACAGAGTTAGGGTAAACCCTGACTAGATGCCCTCAACATGGAACTTAAGGTCTATGGCTATTAAATGGTCTAGAACTTTCTTCACCTTATGGTGGTTGCTAGGATATTCGATAACATAACACATTAATAACTGTTAGGAAAATTTTACATAATACACGGACGCCTTTATAACCTCCGAATGTGTTTGACCTGAGCAACCATAGTATACGGTGAAACAGCCAGCCTTGGAGTCAAAACCAAGATGTGCCTGTTGGTACCTTTGTGAGCCTGAGCGAGGTACTTTGCCTCTCTGTTTCTCAGTGTTCTCACCTGCAAAATGAGGATATCAGTGATACCTACTTCTCAGAGCCTGTGTTGTGGAGGGAGCAAATCAGATAGGGCCCATGAGCGCACCTGAGTCCAACAGAAGTCCCATCCGTGTTTCCTTTTCTTTCTTTTTTTTAAAGATTGTATTTATCTGAGAGCGAGAGTGAGCCAGAAAGCTAGCATAAGCAGGGGTAGAGAGAGGCAGAGAAAGACAACTTCCCGCAGGGAAGCCGGAAGTGGGGCTCCATTGTGACCTGAATGGAAGGCAGATGCTTAACCTACTGAGCCACCCAGGCACCCCAGTGTTTCCTTTTATTTTGCAAATACAAACCCGTTTGCACACAACTGGTTTAATTCATTGACTTGATGGGTTTAGAATCAGATACTAACCTTATTCAAATTGACCTGTTTGAATCCACAGTTATCTTTTCCATATGGTCCCAGTGTCTTAAGAGTGTAAACCTGGGTGTCCTGCTTTCATGTCATGTCTGGCCCATTATGCGGCATGTAGGTCAGTTTATATATTCTCTGTGCTTTAGTTTCCTCACCTGTAATCTGGAATAATCCTACTTCCCACCCCATAGGACTGTCTTTTTTTTTTTTTATATAAAGATTTTGTTTATTTATTTGACAGATCACAAGCAGACAGAGAGGCAGGCAGAGAGAGAGAGAGGGAAGCAGGCTCGCTGCTGAGCAGAGAGCCCGATGCGGGACTCGATCCCAGGACCCTGAGATCATGACCTGAGCCGAAGGCAGTGGCTTAACCCACTGAGCCACCCAGGCGCCCCCCCATAGGACTGTCTTAAAGATCCTATTGTATGTCTAACTTGCTTTGCACAGCACCTGTCCAAATCAAGCACCCAGTTCATGTTAGCTCTCGATCTTGCTTTGAAGTAAGAGGCACACAGTGGGTTTATGCAGCTCATATACACCTGGACTGATGGTTTTGGGGGAGCTTCTCATGGTATGGGGCATGGAACTTCTAGTGTGTTTGTCCACCGTATTCAGTCTCCACTTCTCACGTAGCATTTGGTACCTGGAAGTATTTATCATGATTACAAAATTATAAGGCCCATTAATTTATTCAGGCACTCCACAACAAATGGTCATTGGGTGTGTATGTATGACAACATTTGCTGGTACTAGATAGACAGCTGTGAACAAAGTGGTCCTGGTTCTCCCTCTCGTGGAGTTGGTAGTTTGGGTCCTTTGTGGAGTTCTACCCTTGGTGCTAGGGAGACAGGAACTATGGCCTTGACAGGTTTACAGTCCAGTCACACCCCCATCTGTCCTTTTTAGAGTGAGACAACTGAACTGGAAAAATAATCTAGTCTAGCTGGGTTGATCAGGCATAGGTACATAAAAAAAAGTAAAAAAAGAGGGTGGTGTGGTCAAGCCCCGTGGGAGTGACACAGATTATGCTAGAAGAGTTGAGTGGAAGAAATGATCAGGGAGGGTGATTGATGATCTAATAGGTTCCCGGGTGGTGAGGGGGGCGGGGCTGGCACACAGAACAGGGGGCCGGATTTTATAGTGCAAGCCAGACTCAGATGTCTGGGAACCAAAGGGATTGTAAATAATGAGGAAAGGCAAGGAGGTCTACGGCCATACCACCCTGAACGCGCCCGATCTCGTCTGATATCGGAAGCTAAGCAGGGTCTGGCCTGGTTAGTACTTGGATGGGAAAGGCAAGGAGGCAGAAATATGTGTGACGAGTTTTAGGGAGCATAGACTCCTTTGACCAAAGCAGAGGTCTTTATGTATGAAGTTTCATGTGGTTGGCATCATAGAGTCGAAGCACATAGGAAGTCTATCTTGGAGAGACTTGACTGTCAGGGGAGCAATTTTGATGATACTGGACGCTATCTAAACTGGAAGATGATGTGTACAAAGTGACATTTTTGGAAGCTGGAGATGGCAGAGTGCGTACCGCGTTAGTGGGTCTGTATTTGAATCGATTTATCAGTAACAAACAATTGTAACATTACCCACCCAAGATGGGGAGGACTTTGGTGGTAGCAGTTCTAGGGCATGAAGTGTTTCAGCAACAGCACCTCCCCAGTCTTAGTCTAAGGAATTAGACAATGGTGTCAAGATGTATGTCCAGAAAGGTTTCTCCCAGCATCTTTAACATTCTTTAAATCAAACATCACAGATGTGGGGGGTGCCTGGGTAGTTCAGTTGGTCCAGTGTCCGATTCTTGACTTCAGCTCAGGTCCTGATCTCAGGGTGGTGAGTTCGAGCCCCACGTCGGGCTCTGCACTGGGTGAGGAGCCTGCTTGGGGTTCTCTCTGTCTCTCTTCCCCTCCCCCTTTCATATCCCCCAATCCTAAAAAGATTCTACAAAGTTTTCCTTGCCAAGTGTTTAGTTTCTGTTAACATTAAAGATTTTGTTAGATTAGTTTAGTTAGATTAGTTAGTTAGTTACAAAGTTTTAGATTAAAGTTAGTTACAAAGTTAGTTACAAAGTTTTAGTTTAGATTAGTTAGTTAGAAAGTTTTCCTTGCCAAGTGTTTAGTTTCTTTTAACATTAAAGATTTTAATCCAGTGGCAGTCTACTTTTATGAAACTTGTCAAGTGGGGATCTAATTAAAAAATGTTCTCCATAGAGAATAGCCATACCCAATAGTCTCAGAACCATTTGCTGACTAGTCCCCTATATTCCATTATTTGTAATGGTAACTTCCTTATACATGAAGTTTCTGTAGAGTTTGGGTTTGTTTCTGTGCTCCATCTTGGGTTACACTGGTCCATTTGTCAACCCCTGTTGACAGTATTTCAGTGTTTTAATTACTAAAGCTTTTTTTTTTTTTGAAGATTTTATTTATTTGAGAGAGAGACAGAGCAAGAGAAGGAACATAAGCAGAGGGAGTGGAAGAGGGAGAAGCAGGCTCCCCACTGAGCAGGGAGCCCGATGTGGGGCTCCATCCCAGGACCCTGGGATCATGACCTGAGCTGAAGGCAGATGCTTAACGACTGAGCCACCCAGGCACCCGTAATTACTAAAGCTTTAAAATAATAAGGTTGGTCTTTATTAAAGGGACTCTCTCCACTTTGTTTCCCTTTAAAATTTTCCTGGCCCTCTGCTCTTTCATTTGAATTTTAGGATCAGCTATCAAGTTCCACGAAAACTCAGTCTGGGGATTTTGATGGCAATTGTATCGAATTTATATCTTCTTTAGGGGGAAAGTAAGATCATTATGATAGTGTGCTTGGCCATCCACGGTCACGTTTTATTTATTTGCTTAGCAAAGCTAAGTGTACTGTCAGTGAAGTTTTATAATTTCTTCTAGAAAAGTATGTTATTTATTACTACCTCATTGCCATTGCAAAGAGTATTTTTAAAAAATTTCTTTTTTAAAAATTAAAAAAATTTATTTTTAAGGGATTTCTACACTCAACGCAGGGCTCAAACCCGTAACCCCAAGATCAAGAGTCACATGCTCTACTGAATGAACCAGCTACATGCTCTTAAAAATTTGCTTTCTAGTTTCTGTTTGCTAATGTATAAGGATGCCCCTTTATTTAATTATTTATTTTTGAGAAGGGGAGAGGGGCAGAAGGAGAGAAGGAGAAGGAGAGAGAGAATCTTAAGCAGGCTCCATGCTCAGCAAGGAGCCTGACCCAGGGCTTGATCTCACGCCCCTGAGATGATGACAGTGGAAATCCAGAGTCCAGTGGTTAACTGACTGAGCCACCCAGGTGCCCCTGTACAGGATCCATTAATTTGTGTGGCTTTCTCCAATACCGTGCTGTCTTAATTGCTGTAGATGTATGGTAAGTCTTCTCTACAAGGCCTCCACTATTGTTCTTCCTTTGAATAATTGGTTTTCCTCTTTTTGCTTTGCCTTCCCATCCAGATTTAACAATGATCTTGTCATGAGTGCTTATTGTATTTGTTTGTCTGTGGTTTCTCTTGTATAATTGTCATAGATAGTCCTATCGTTGCGGATCGTTGAGCACTGTGGTCAAGGAAGAATTCTCAGGATATTTTATGGGGTAACTTAGTTTGTTCAAGTAGCATGGAGGCAGCACCCCTGCACAGAAAGAGCTGCGCTCTTGCTCTATGAAGCTGGTGGGTATATGCTTAGTGATCGTGGGGTAGGGGACATGTAGGGAGGATTAGATCATAAATTTCTTCTTTGAATTTCTACTTGTAAAACTGCTTCTGTAAAATTTCTCTGGTGCTTATTCAGCTCAATATTAACTATCGATGAGACGTACAGGCAGTTGTGAAAACCTTTAAGAATGTAGCAGACAGTACACATTTGATCCTTAATTGGAACTCTGCAGGCTATACGTCAGCCTTCTGGGCTAAAGAGAAACATTTTTCTGCTTCTAACCCTCTTCAGTATCATATGCAAAGGTAAATAGTTTTTGCTTCTTTCCCAACTTGTAAGCCTTTTCATTTTCTTACTGCACACTTAGGGTCCTCCAGCAAAATACTAAGTGGAAGTATCAGTAGAGGACATCTATGTCTTGTTTCCAAATTTAAAATGAATGCTTCGAATGTTATCCTAATATTAAATGTGGCGTTTGGTAGACATCTTTTATCGGGCTAAGGAAGTTTCCTTCTATTTCTAGTTCAATACAACTTTTGATTTTTCTCCCCACAAAATAATACTTTTAGCTTTTCCGTGATGGTACGCAGATTTTTATCTTGTCTACCGTTTGGATGAAAGTATAGTCTTTTGAGGGTGCCAGGTTTATCCTGACGTCTCATTTTTCAACCCCTTTCCTTGTATGAGCCATGACCTTGTCTTCTGTGTATATACGTGACCATTCAAATTCAAGATTCTAGTTAAGGGACGCCAACAGATAGCTTGATGGCTGTGCTAGCATCAGGTCATACGCTCACTGCTGTGGTTTTTCAGATTTCTCTTTGTTCTTGGTCTTTGGTGATTTTTTTTTTTCTTACTGAAATGAGAGTTCAGCTAAGCATTTAAAAGCTTGACTTGTAAATAAAATTTCTCATTTCTAGATATGATACAGCAAGAAGGTTTTGGGGGTTTCTAGTCCTACTACATTACTGAAACCTGAAGGTTTTTACATTGTTTCTAAGTGGGGGGAAAAAAAAAGGAAACAACCCCACTCTTCTTCTAATGGGTTAACCAATGGCTTGCAAATGTTTGGCACTCAATAGCTATTTGTTGAAGAAATCCATGTTTTCTGAGCACTTTATGATTCACAGCTCATGGGGGGAGGAAGAGAAAGAAATAACCAAAGGCACCGAGATTTTGAGCCCAGGAGAGTGATGATACCACCAACAGACAAGGGAGAAGGCTAGAAAGGGTGCTGATTTATGGAAGAAGGAGTTTGGTTTCAGTTATATTGAGCTGGGGGGGTGTGTGTTTATTGAGATGGTAGAAGCACTTGCCAGTTGAGATTCGTGGCTTGGTCTGTGGGAATTAAGCTCCGGAGAAAGGTCAGGTCTGGGTGTATAAATTAGGGAATTATTTACAATAAGGTGGTGGTTGAAACTATGACATTAGCTGCTGTCACTGAGGTGGAAAGTAAGTAGAGGCAGTTTAAGATTGATCTTTGATTCCACTGGAAAGAGAAAAGCACCACCAGCTATGGCCAAAGAAATAGAATGTAGACAACAATGTGGAAGGAGACAGATTTGAAGGAGGGAAGGTTTAAGAAGTGGGTCCATAGATTCGGATACCAAATACTGGTGGGCTTTATCCCACCAGTATTTATAAACCTATGGTATGTTCAATAATTCTCTCTACCTATGATAATAATTTTCCGCTTGAGTCTAGTCAGAGAATCATAAAGAATGGTCCAAGTTATGATTTCTTGTGCACATGTGTATGTTTTTGTTTATGCCTCCATGTAATACACATAAACACATCTTCGAAAATACATCTTGTTATAAACAGCTCTAAATGTGGCTGTAGAAAACCACTTACAGGTTTCCTGCTGTTGAAAAGCTGCAGTATACTGCTTAATATTTTTTTTTAATTGTTCAGAGAAAAAGGACTTGGCCCCTTAAAAAACATTAAATGGATTTGGATGAAGCATTAAGTCTGTTACTTAAGTTTCTAAGGAAACCAACCGTGTGTTAATGCCAACAAAAAGTCACTGGAGGCCTGCTGTGAACATGCACAGGGTGTGACCGTAATCTTCTCCCTGTGTCCCCCACCCCCTTTCTTCCTGCTTAACAAGGAAGGAGAATTTAGAGGCTAGAAACTTGGAAAGAAAAATAGGACTTTTGTAGAAGGGTTGTAAACTTACAATTACAGGTCTGACCTGCCAGTGGGGGTATCAACCACTGAACGAAAGCTGTTTGAAAGAGATTTTTGTGATAAGCTGCTCCAAAACTTTAAAGGGCTAGAACCATATACAGGAGATCTGTATATTCCTGTAAATTTGTAACTCTAAAACAAACAAACAAACAAAAAAGGTATTCCGGGAGAGTTAGAGTCATTGTTTACATAGGAGTGAAATGAACAACTGAAATTGAACTCTAACCACAATGGCTAGACCTTCGCCAGGGTCGCCTCATTTTAGGGAGTGTTAAAGTGTTCGTGTACCATTGCCTCCTGGCTTCAACCTTGGATCTGCTCTGTGGAGCCAACTGCCCTGACCCTCTCTGGGAAAGTGTCCTGCTTTGTCCCACTTCATTTCTGCCATTGCTCCTTCTGCCATTGCTTCTTCTGCCATTCTGCCATTGCTCCAATGACAGTCATTTTCCCAGGGCTGGTCTTTCCCCCAAGGGGGCTCGTTTGGGGCTGTGTGAGGCTCCTCATCGATGCTGTATATACACACCTGGGCTCAAAACCAGCCTCCTCTGATCTCTTGGCTAAATGGACCAGTGAGAGCGTTGAGACTGTAGGGGTAGAATTTAGTCAGATATTGTAGTACAGAGTCCAAACCCTCCTTAGGCACAGATAGAGTAGGTGTATAGTTAAATGGTACGATTTGGACATGCCCCCGCTCTACCTTACCCTTAAAAGATCCTCCTCCTGAGACTGTCCCAGTGCCTGATTTTCTACTATGGCGGATGGATTCCTGTAGTTTAAGACTTTCTCTCTACAAAATATGAATGTTGGTGCACAGCACAGTGCTGAGATGCTTAGTAGAATCTATTCCAGATATTAGTCGAATGACTAAGCAAATTGGAGAATTATCTCCTAACCTGATTCATGAAGAAGCACGATTATGGAGGACTAGGTTCCCAGATGACTCAACCATTTAAAACAGTGCTTCTCAAACTTGAATGTCTATAACGATCACCTAGGGATTTTGTTTAAAGACAGATTCTGGGGGTGCACCTGGCTGGCTCAGTCAGTAAAACATGAAACTCTGGATGTCACGGTTGTAAGTTGGAGCCACACGTAGAGATTACTTAAAACAAAAATCTTTAAAAAAGAAAAAGACAGGGCACCTGGGTGGCTCAGTGGGTTAAAGCCTCTGCCTTCGGCTCAGGTCATGATCTCAGGGTCCTGGAATCCAGCCCCGCATAGGGCTCTCTGCTCAGCAGGGAGCCTGCTTCCCCCTCTCTCTCTGCCTGCCTCTCTGCCTACTTGTGATCTCTGTCTGTCAAATAAATAAAATCTTAAAAAAAATAAACTGTTAAAAAAAAAAAAAAGACACATTCTAGGGCTGGAGAAGACCTGAGAGTCTGCATTTCTAATAAGTTCTTAGATGGTGCCCTTCCTACATCACACTTTTTGACTAATCAGGATTTAGAAGGCCTTATTTGGGGTAGAGTTTCCCAACTTGCCTGGTCATTGGATCTCTCAGGGTATTTGTTAAACGTTGGAAACAGAATCTCTAGGGTGTAGCCTTGGGAACTCTATTTCGAACAAGTCCTTCAGGTGATTTGCATGATTGGAAAAATCCTCTTGGGAGGAATGGGGTATATAGGCTTACAAATGCTTGGGCATTGTGGTCGTCCATGTGTCTTTTGGGAGTAGATTAGAAAACATAGTTTAATTTCCTTTAGAGCCATTCCTGTACATGGCCCAGAGTTAGAGGGTAGACAGAACATGAGAAACTATTTGATTCTCCCCCCACCCCCTGCCCCTGTCCCTGCCAATAGGTAGTCTTGGTACCACTTTTTTTTTTTTTTTATTTTATTTACTTATTTGAGAGAGAGCAAGAGAGTGTGGAGCGTGGAGGGGCAGAGGGAGAGGGAGAGAATCTCAATCAGACTTCCTACTAAGTGGGGAGCCCACTACGGGGCTCGATCCCACCACCCTGAGATCACCACCTGAGCCTTAACGGACTGAGTCACCCCAGCCACACAGAGCATTACTTGGTTTCCCAGGTCTTTGTTTTGCTCCTTGAATTCTTTTGGTTTCTTGCAAACAGCCATGTGGATGGACACTTTGTGGGGTATTACTTTTAACTGCAGTTTTCCTTACTTTTGTCTTCTCTGTGACTTTTTAAGCCCTAGCCTTTTTCTTCATTGGAGGGTCTTTGAAACATTGCAAAACCTTATTTTTGGGACCGATAAGACAGAGATAAGACCGAGATGGGAGGGAATCCTCTGGTAGGCAGAGCCGCCAGAGAGACTGTCGTTTCTTTAACATCCATCCACCGTGCCACGGGGCTGCGTGAAGCCACGTGGTGGGATGTGGTCAGCAGGGCACCTCGGGCTGCGGCTCTTCTGTTTCGCTGCTAATTCAGCCTCACCAGCTATCAAGGCGGAAACTTCTCCCAGAAGACATCCCAAATGAGCTGGGCTGCGAGCGTGCAGTCCACATCGGGGGAGTAGATGCAAGCTAAGCAGCTCTGGGCGCAGTGAGCATGGCACTGACTCGCCAGAGGCCACATTGCACGTTGGTGGCATGGCTCTTCCCTATATTCAAGTTTTCTTATCTCCGATCCTGGTGCTGAAGCCTTTGGGCTGTTGATGGCCCCCGTTTTTAATCTATCCTCGGGAAGGAGCTGATCTCATACTTCCGTACTTTCCAGTTCTGTCCCTGCCCCCTTTCTCCTTCACATCCGTTTTTCTGAATTTGCAGCCTATCACGGCCGCAGCGTTTTCAAGTTATCAGAGGCTATAAAGGGACTTCTTGTGCGAAGACAGTGGACTGTGTTTGTCACGCTGCCTTCTAGGGCGGAAAGCTATAGGGGACCCAGGCCATATTCCTAGCCCTTTGTCCTCTCTGCTCTTCTTGTCCTTTGAGACACGTCGGAAGAGTCTGGCCCAAAGCCTTCTGGTGAGGACATCTGTGATTTTTCAGGGTCACTTGAAAGGGTCGGGAGTGGCAAGTAGAGACACTTAGAATTGACTCCATTGCTAACAAGTGCTGGGATTGGATTTCAGGGAGCTGCCTGCCACCAGGCGACCCGCGGGGTCTCCTCGAGGGCATATATGCAGTTTGGCTGCCAGGAGATCTATGATGGAATGGTTTAAGCATAGGACACACATTCTGCTGGTTACCTATCGAAATCACTCATTAAAAAAAAAGATTTTATTTATTTATTTGTCAGAGAGCACAAGCAGGGGAAGCAGCAGGCAGAGGGAGAAGCAGGCTCCTTGTGCCTGTTTCGGGACTTGATCCCAGGACCTTTGGGTCGTGACCTGGTCCAAAGGCAGATGCTTAACCAAGAGAGCCACCCAGAAACCCTAAAATGTCTGAGGATTCTCTGCGAGATCCAACTTTGGATCCAACTTTGCAGGAGAAATTAGCTTCCTATAGTCTCTGAAGCATTTCCGCAGACACTAGTAAGTGTGAAAGAAAATACATCTTCCTAGGCTTCTTTGACACCTGTTTGAAATGCTAATTGTGCGGCATGTGTCCAGTCAACCTCCAGGACTTACTAATCCAATCCCACTGAACCACCCAGGCATCCCATGTGTGTATGTGTTTTAAAGCTGTATTTATTTGGGAGAGAGTAAGCAAGCAGGGGGAGGGGCAAAGGGAGAGGGAGATAGAACCTCAAGCAGGCTCCTTGCTGAGCGTAGAGCCTGATGTGGGGCCCAATCCCAGGACTTGACATCATAACCTGAGTCAAAATCAAGAGTCTGACTCTTAACCAACAGCCACCCAGGTGCCCCATAATGGGTTTATAGTAATTTAAATTAAAAACCCATTTAAAGGGGCGCCTGGGTGGCTCAGTGGGTTGAGCTGCTGCCTTTCGCTCAGGTCATGATCTCAGGGTCCTGGGATCGAGTCCCGCATGGGGCTCTCTGCTCAGCGGGGAGCCTGCTTCCCTCTCTCTCTCTGCCTGCCTCTCTATCTACTTGTGATCTCTCTCTGTCAAATAAATAAATAAAATCTAAAAAAAAAAAAAAAACCCATTTAAAGACTTCTTCATTCCAGGTCCTTTGGGGAGCTCCTACTTAGTGCAGCCAAAGTGGTCACTGCACAATTTGGTGAGTAGTGAATGAGGTCTTCTTGTCTTTTTAAGCCAGGAAGAAAGCACTCTGGCCCTTGGTGGGGTGTTATCTGGGGCTTTGCTCATTTAACACACAATGAACACAGGCTTTGATAATCATTGTGGGATAAAGCCTTGACCAGCTAGATCTTAGGAATAGCATTTCTAAGGTCCTGTGCCTTTAGATTTGCTGGGGTATTTAATATGGCATTGCGTTTCATTGGAGAAAAATTGCCGTAAGTATAGACCATGGGCAACATGTCTTCTGAATTCAAAAATTCTCAAGGGTTATGTCTCATGTGGCTTCAAAAACAGCTTAGACATAAGCTAGTCAGTTATTTGATTTGAATTTCTATGCGTTTAAAAACAGGAAGTAAGAGGTGCTTCTCAGAACAGATTTGGAATTTCATAGTTGGGTACCCAGTGACGGCATCTAGATGATCCCTGGATATAAATGAGAGGCTGTTTCAGTCATTGGGAGGTTGATTGCTTCCTGGTTGTTTTGTTTTCAGAGTTCTGTGTGTTGTACATTAAAAAGCTTTTTGAGTTGGAGTTAATGGACCTTGTTTTTGAGTCCTAGATCCACCAATTATAGGGCACTTTTAAGGAAGTTACATGAACTTCTTCTCAAACCCCTCACTGGTAATTCTAAGATAGGGATAATAGTCCTAGCTAATATTTATTGTTTTCATTTCACAGATGAGACACCCAAGTCACAAAGAGGTAGGTGGTTTGCTCAGGGTGACCCGGCTAAGAATAGGAGAGGTACATTTCCAACCCAGGCAGCTTTATTCCAGAGCCCATGCTTTTTAACTGCTAGTTTCCTATCTTGAAAGGGTTTTGAGGCTCAACTTCAATGTAATCGTAGATAGGAAAGTGCTTTGAAAACCATAAAATGCTAGATAAATAGAAGTTAAAAGTTATAAAAGTTACTAAGCCTAACAGAAGGCTTTGGTTTCCTTTGAGGAAGCATTCCCTTGGCAGTAGGGACGTATTGGTGTGATAGGGAAGAAGTTATAATGTACTCCGAATGATGCCTTGATTTGAAATACCTTCCTAGCCCAGTGTAGCAGAAAGCTCACCAGACTGAAACGAAGCCACCCTGGGCTCTAATATTAAACTTGTTGACCCTGGCTAAGTCATGGAATTGCTCTAAACTCTAAGTTTCATTAAGCAGGAAGCAAGACCATTGGTATCAACAATGGGTCTTAATTTTGCAGGAACAGAGAGTCTCGTGTGTATCAGCTTATAGACTCTATTAACAATTGTCGCATGATCCACAAACTTGGTACACAACCTTAGCATTCTCTAGACCTTTGGAAGCCCATCTGTGGTTCCAGAGACCTTAGGTTAAAAACTCCTGGTCTTGTTTTTTGAAGTTTCTTGCAGCTCTCAGATTCTAAGATTGGAATCACACTTTGCAAATTCATGATTTTAAAAAAAGTTCTCCCCAGGGAGATGCCTGAGTGGCTCAGTTGGTTAAGCCTTTGCCTTCGGCTCCGGTCATGACCTCAGGGTCCTGGGATTGAGTCCTGCATGGGGCTCCTTGCTCACCGGGGAGCCTGCTGCTCCCCCTGCTTGTGCTGTCTCTCTGACAAATAAATAAAAATAAATAAAAATCTTAAAAAGTTCTTCACAGGAATATGGCCTTCATAAATCATGGAAAGTCCATAAGAAACCGTGGTTCTGAGATGGTCAGAATCACATGATGTAGAGTTTATGAATGGCTTACCACTGAAAGCAGTGAGGTATAGCTATTAATAGCTCACAAAAGAATTCGGTTTTGCTGAGGAACTTTTTTTGAAGGGGGAGGAGAGAGTCATTGTAGCAATATTCAGCTTGATATATTAATCATACATTCAGCTTTGCTGTGCATTTAGAAAAGTGCTAGACTTATTGCTTTTAGTTCTGCTCTCAGCAAAAGATAAGGCACTGTTGCATGCTGGTCTGTGGGGAGCAGCAGTATTTTTTATAAGAAGCAAGCTTTGGCAGGGAGGCCATAAAGAATTTTATATTTATATAAGTAGAGAATAGAAACCCCGACTGGGTGCAAGATTTGTGGGTGGTCTGTTTGCAAAACATTTCTAATTATTGTGATGAGTCCTGCTGCGGTTGCAAAAATTAAGCGTCTGGTGTATCCATTTCCTGGTGTTTTGAAACATCTGCAAGAACTGTCAAAAAAATTCCAAAGACTAGGAGGTGGTAGAATGGACAGGAAGTGTGTTCGGCAAGGAACTAATTCACCCTCTCCTTTCACAGGTGAGAACAACTGAGGTTCTGCCTTAGATCTGGTCCTTTGGAAACAGACAGGAAATGTATTAGGAACACCGTTAGGAACAAAAGTGTGAGGACACGAGTGATGCAGGATCGGGGAGATGAAGCAACCCAGCCACGATGCTGTCCAAAGAAAAGCCTTCACATCGTCTGTAGGGAGCTCACAAACTGGGGTTTCCTTCAGAGCTGTCGTCCAGTTGGTGCATGTGGGTTGCCCATCGGAAGGAGCTGTAACATTGGACAGGTAGGCTCCCTGTGGCTGAGGGCAGTTTCTGGAGAGGGATTCAGTTGTGAGCCTCCAGCAACCAATATTGCTGGCAACTAGGGCAGTGAGCGCCTTGGTCCTGAAGGTGTTCTGGGGTTGCTTACCAGATTCTCCACTGTCATTTCGGAGAGTCTAGCCTGACCATCATCATCTCTCACCTAGATAAAAGCAGTAGACTTTAAACTGGTCTCCTACCTTCAGCATTGCCTTCATTCAATCTATATTCTATACTGTACCTGTTGTAATCTTCCTAAAATATAATTCCTATCATATTGCAATGGCTCACAGCACTTTGGTGTCTCTTTGTGCCTTCTGGTTGTTCTAAACATCTTCTGTGCCTTCCCCAGGCCCTCCATGATCTGACTTTTTTCAGTACCGGCTCTTACAATTTATGTTTCAGTCTCCATAGGCCAGCCATGGAACTCCTGCTGTTCCATGAACGTTATCATGCTCTCTTACTTCTGAGCCTTTGTATGTGCTGTTCCCTTTGGAACACTCCAGCACACACACATACGCCTAGGTAACTTCCAGTTTAGATGCCTGCTCTTTTCTTAAAAACCATTTGTTTGAGAGAGAGTGAGAAAGCATGACTGTGGGCGGGGGAGGCAGAGGGCAAGAGAGAATCTCAAGAAGACTCCATGCTCAGTGCAGAGCCTGATGTGGGGCTCGATCTCAGGACCCCGAGATCATGACCTGAGCCAAAATCAGGAGCTGGGTGCTTAACCGACTGAGCTATCCAGGTGCCCCAGATGCCTGCTCTTTTAAGATGCCTTCCCTGTTTCTACAGTATTCTATGATCACTTCCATTGTAATTATCCTCTATTACACTGTACTGAAATTCCCCGTTTACTTGTCTGTCTCTTCTCTACACTGTAAGCTCTTTGAGGGCAGGAAGAGCGTCTTTAGTACGCATCTCCTGAGCTTAGCATGGTGACTGGAACTCTGTAGGTACACAGTAAGTCTTGTCAAAGGTACAGGTGACTTGTCCAAGGTCACACCCTGAGCATGCCCGGAGGTGCGTTGTTTTTAATGTTCTATTCATGTCCTATAAGGACAAACCATCCGACCACCAAGTTCCTATGCTTGCGCCACCATGGGAATTGTATTGAAACCAGGCCATTGCAAATATAGAGTAGAATCACATCAGAGATGAAAAGGCTCTAGCTGAAGTGAGAAATGTAACATCTCTAAAATGGATATGACCTATGTGTCACAATCTTCCAGCTCCTCCGAAAGGAGATTTGAAAGATGGTGTAATCCTGTGAGAGATGTGTGGTGACATGTGGAATCATGACATAGCATTTGGCGCTGAGAGGCTGAAGTACGGAAGCGTTAATCATGGTCAATAGGATTAATCATTGATTACAGACATGTCTGCCTTCTGACAAATTTTCAGACTCTGCAGGGATTTGCCTGTAGCAGATTTTAGCTGCACCGCTGCAGAAGCACAGCCAGCTTAAAACTGTGCTGGAAAATTAGTGCCAAGGGACTTGAAAATTTTCATCAGATTTCCAGCGAGTCAAAGCCTTCTGGGTAAATGGCGTCAATTCCGTCGAAGTAGCGTGCCATTTTCCTGGCTGAAGGTGGGCTCTCTAATGATGTAGCGAGGCCATAGTACCTTTATTACATAAGCTGGCCTTTCCAAATGTTCTAATAAGGCATAAATCAGGGCTGCCCTCTCCGGAGCTGGTGAGGATTAGACAGGAAAAAAAGATGTCACTGCCCTTTGTGTACAATCCCTTTTTTTTTTTTCCTCTTGGGTACAGATACTTGGCAAAACTATGTGTTGTTAGAAGAAGGGAGCATAACATTTTGACAGGACATACATAGTTGGTGGCAGTTGCCACAGTCGGCATAGTCATGCCACGTATCTGGACTTACGACAAATGCCTCTCACGCAGTGAGTCTTAACTTTGGAGGTGGTTGTGGAGCTCTTAGAATCTGCTAGAAACGAAGGACTTTTCTTTTGAGAAGATGAAAGTTGACAAAATTTAGCACTCAATCCGGTGGGGACGGGGAGCTCTTAGAATCTGCTAAAAATGAAGGACTTTTCTTTTGAGAAGATGAGAGTTCACAAAATTTAGTACTCAATCCGGTGGGGACGGGGACACCCCAAAGCCCTTCAATGAACCATGGATTAAAAGTCATTGCTGTAAAGAAAGAAAGGCTTCTTCTATTGAGTGCTGACTGTGTACCACATACTCTACTTATGATAATCGTCAGTTCCTTTAATCCACACAAGGACACTAAGGGGCCAGTATGCTTTATTATTTTTCAGCTGACAGGTGGTGGGAATGGGATTCAGCCATAGGCTGGTAGACTCCAGAGCTTGTGACCTTAATGTTGATGACATTCAGCTTCATTTCTGGTTGAACCTCTGTACACTGGTAGCGTTGCCTGTCAATCTTCTCTTTCCTTTTTGTTTTCAGGGGAAATGTCCCTTAAATAGTTGTTGATGGACCTTGAGTTTTAATATTCTGCTCTTTCAATTGCATTGATTGTCAGTATAGCTCAACACACCATTGGTCTAGTTATGTTGCTATTAGATCAATAGAATGTCCTATTTTTCCTTAGGTAGAAACTTTCGCAGCAAAACGCAAATGGCAGAATGTCGCTTGTAAATGAACTGGAAACCATTATCCTAGCCTTACTTCATTCCGTGTATTTTAGGAGTATGTCAAGGACTGTTTGCATAGCAAAGCTCAAGTCGTTATTCCTTAACTATGGTAGAAATACTTGGTGAGTTTTTTTTTTTTTAAGATTTTTTTTTTAAATTTATTTCACCGAGAGAGAGAGAGAGATCACAAGTAGGCAGGTAGAGAGAGAGGGGGAAGCAGGCTCCCCGCTGAGCAGAGAGCCCGATGCGGGGCTCGATCCCAGGCCCCTGGGATCATGACCTGAGCCGAAGGCCGAGGCTTAACCCCCTGAGCCATCCAGGCGCCCCTTGGTGAGTTTTTTTTAAAACCAGTTTCATTGTCCTTGAGCACAGACAGAATAACCAATAATCGGTATGGCATAATTTCAGGATTTTGTTACGTGATGAAGTACATTGCAGATACAGTGACATTCTAACCATAAATATTTTGGTAGGCGTCTCTGAAAAATAAGAATGCTTTTCCTTCAGAAGCAAATTAATAGCACACCTAGAAAAATTAATGGTACTTAACACCCAGCATTTATGCAGATTTCCTCAGTGGTTCCCCAAATGTGTTTTCCTGCCTTTGTATCCAAACTGGGATTGAGGACCATATGTCACATCTGATTGTCATATAGTAAGTGTCTTTTCACCAAAACAGTTCCAGTTTTCCATTAGAAGAACTTGTTGCACACTGAGTCTGTATTTTTATAGGTTTCTTTCAGGAGCTGATTTGTTCCTTTCTCTATACCGTTTATGACTTGTAAACTGAGAATTGATTGGGAAGGCTAGCTTAGATTCAAGTCGGTTGTTGTGACAAGATTATACCTTAGGCATTGTTAGATCACGTTAGAAAACTGTCCTACCAGGGCACCTGGGTGGCTCAGTCCTTAAGTGTCTGCCTTCGGCTCAGGTCATGATCCTGGGGTCCTGGGATCGAGCCCTGCATCAGGCTCCCTGCTTGGTGGGGAGCTGGCTTCCCCCTCTTCCACTCCCGCTGCCTGTGTTCCCTCTTCTCGCTGTGTTTCTCTCTGTCAAATAAATAAATAAAATCTTAAAAAAAAAAAAAAGAAAGAAAACTGTCCTGCCATTAGTGGTGCTAGGGTATAAGATTAAAGTCATGACAGCCTAATTTCAGGAATTTGGGGCAAGCTTTCATTTATCTAAATCCTTTTTGCATTCTTAAATCCTCTTGTAACTCGTCCCCAACACCTCACATATTTTTATATTTTATTTTATTTTGTTTCATTTTATTTTAAAAGGTTTTATTTATTTGTCAGAGCACATGCAGGGAGAGCAGCAGACAGAAGCAGAGGGAGAGGGGGAAGCAGGTTCCCTGCTGAGCAGGGAGCCCAATGGGGGGCTTGATCCCAGGACCCTGGGATCACGACCTGAACCCAAGGCAGGCGCCCAGCCAACTGAGCCACCCAGGCATACCTACCTCACCTCCTTTTAATAGGCATCGGGTTACTTAATTCCACAATCAGCTAGAGAGCCAAGTAAATGATTTTAGAACCTTTTTTTTTTTTTAAATTTTACTTATTTGAGAGAGGGAACAGGAGCAGAGGGGAGGAGCAGAGGGAGAAGTAGCAGCAGGGTCCTTGATGTGGGGCTCAGTCCCAGCACCCTGAGATCATGACCCCAGCCAAAGGCTGCCACTTGACCAACTGAGCCATCTGATTTTAGGACATTTAAATCCTTTCTGATTTTAGAACATTTAAATCCTTTCTTTAAGAGTTGAAGTTAGGAGGGGAAAAAAATAGCACTGCTTAGAATGGAGAGCGCAGAAATGGGCTGCCAGGGAAAGTAAAGGGAATATGATCAGCTTTATAGTCTATTTGAGTGATGGCCTTGGCCTAGGCACTGTCCAGCAGGAGACATTTGTTTCAGGAAGAGTTTTCTTTGCCTTTGCCCTGAGAAGACCTTGACTGCTGGGCGCCTGTGTGTGACAGGAAATGCGCAAGCCTGGCTGCTTCCGGGGAGAGCTTGCGACTGCGCAGTGTAGGTGCCCTCACTTGGCCCCTCGGGCTCTAGCTTCTCTTGCCTCTCTTCTTTTGATGTTGGGCACCTGCTTGAACTCTTGGTTCCCCAACCCCGCAACCTACAAAAGCATTCTCACATTTCAGACTCTTAGATTTCCTTTTCCTTTTTCCATATGAAGCCTGTCCAAACCAAGACTCTTAACCACCTTCTTCGTGGTTAGTTAGGGATTAGAGCTTCCTTTTCTACATTTTTGAATTTTGATTAGAAAGGGGGATGCAAACACTGTTATGCTGTAAATAAACAAATAAAAATAAATATTAAAAAAAAAAAAAGAAAGGGGGATGCATGGCTGGCCCCTGGGGACAATTATTGCTAAATGAGCGGAGGGGGGGACTTACAGGCAGTACCAACAGCGTGGGGTGGATTTTTGAGGAACCACCTTCCTGAGGTCCCTTAAATCCCACTATAGTCATTGCTATTTATCTTGGCAGTAGGACTGTCCTTGGTGTAGGAAAAACAAACTCAGAACAGTTATCTACCTAAAACACTTTCTCCCCTTAGGTGTGTTTGCATTTCGAAGCGGCTTCAAAGGGAGCACATTTCTGAGTAGGATTTCCTAATTACTAGCTATGAACACTTCCATTGAAGCAACCCATTAGTTACCAAAGACCAACATACTTACTGAGAGGCACCCGACGTGCAATACAGTTATTTGCTCTTAGCCTACTGATTTTAGCATTGAAATCGGTTAAAAAGTCTTCTCTGATGAGTTTGGGAAAACCACGTCATCAGTCTCAATAGAGATGCTACGCATGTGGTCACTTACGATGCACAGAAGGGCTTCTCATTACTCACCGTTAACTGTCTGCAATACACGGTGACAAGTTCTGTTAAAGTTGGCAACCTTCCCGAGCTCTGTGCCAGGACTCTGTTTAGTTGCTCTCTTGGGAGGGAGGAGCTGCTTCAGGAAGAACAGGTCTGGCTCTTCCTGTTAGCGAGACTGTGGTTGGGTCCCATGAGCCAGAGAGAGGGTGGCCAGACGCAGTCTTTGGGCTCCTTCATGTCAGGCTTTGTTCCATAGTTCGCAAAAGCTACGTGTCGGGTTCATCTTGCCCATGGGTCTCTTTCTCTCGGATGCGAACTACGTTAAATGCACATTCAACAATGGATTTGTTCTCTGCACACTGGGCCAGATTTCCCAGATACCATGGTAGACAGAGCTGACCTATTTTCATTAAACTCCATGTAGTGGGGGAGATAGACAGTACATATGGAGAATGATCAGTTGTAGGTGTTGTGAAAGAAATACACATGGATCGTGATTGAAAATATAGGAAGCTGGGGTGCCTGGGTGGCTCAGTCGGTTCAGTGTCTGCTTTTGGCTCGGGTCATGATTCAGGGGTCTGTGGATGGAGCCCTGGGTCGAGCTCCCTGCTCATTGGGAAGCCTGCTTCTCCCTCTACCCTTGTCTGCCTCTCCTCCTGTTCCCCCTCCCCACTGTGGTCTCTCTCTCTCTCTGTCAAATAAATAAATCTTTAAAAAAAGAAAATACAGTCAGCTGAGGCTTGCTTAGATGAGGCGGTCAGCGAAGAGTGTCTACTATGAGCCCAACACTCCAGTGGATACTTAGTTAAATGAACCTTAGGTGAGAACTGGTCCTTGTCCATGAGGGTTTGTCAGCTTGTAATTTCAGTAAGCAAAGCATATACGGAACATAATAGAAAGTGAGAAGAAGGAGCAATTGATTTTGCCAGGAGTAGGGTAGGGAAAGGACATCAGAGACCCAGAACTAGGTGACATCTTTGGAGGGTCACTAAAATAGTGCTGGGTGAAGGAGAAGGGTCTGGGGGGAGGGGATTCTGGGATAGAGGTAACAATAGGAAAGTTACCGAGACACGTTTGAGACGTGTTTGAGGGAATGAGGTTCGTCCTCTTGGAACCCTACGCCCAGATGAACTTGCCTGCAGAGTCCCAGTAGGGATCATGGGTCAGTGCAGAGCTCTCTTCTGTTTAGATCACCAGAAAAGATAATGGAGAAACTATGGTAGTTTTCTACATCTGCCATAGCAGAAGTTCACATGCTTTGTGGCTTAAAACAATACACATTTGTCCTCTTCTAGCTCTGGAAGGCAGTGAACCAAAATCACGGTGTTTCTTTCTGGAGGCTCTAAGGGAGACTGTCTTTCCTGGTCTTTTCTAGATTCCACAGACTGCCCACCTTGGTTCATGGCCCCCTTGTGTGATCTCCAAAGCCAGCAACATCCCATCTCCCCTGTGATGTTGACCCTTCTCTCTCTGGCCATAGCTGGGGAGGGTTCTACCTGTTTAAGGACTCATGTCGTCCAGTTGGGCTCTCCTGGATAGCTGCAAAGTCCTTTTTGCCATGTCAGGAAATGTATTTAAAGGTTCTGGGAACTTAGACTTAGACATCATTATTCTGCCTACCAGGACCCTATGCTCCTCTTCCTCATTTCTCATATCTGCCCCTGAAACACTTCTGAAGTCTCCTAGGACTTTAAAGACATTTTAATTTTTTAAATTCAGCTTATTTTTATTTATTTGTTGATTTTTTTAAAAAAAGATTTTACTTTTAAGTGATGTCTACATCCAGTGTGTCCTCGAACTTGCAGCCCCAAGGTCAAGAGTCGCACGCTCTACTGACTGAGTCAGCCAGGCGCCCCTACTTTAAAGGCATTTTAAAAACACTGCTGTGAATTGCTCATGATTACTGATGAATTAACTGTTGTGTGTGTTTGTTTGGAAGGGAGATAGAAGAGATGGGGGTTACCACCTTGTGTCCCAGTCCCAGGACTTAAACATTATTTCTGCCTAGAGATCTGTCCTGATAAACTCGTATTAAGCTAGTGTTCCTTAGTACATAATTCCATAGCATCCTGTGTTTGCTCCGTGTTTCTGTGTGAATAAGTGTGTAGAAGAATCCAGAAGGATTAGAGTAAACCAGTTGTGAAGCAACTTATATTTACTCAGCAACCGTTTTTATTTTATTTATTTTATTTTATTTTATTTATTTCTTTATTTAAGAAAGAGAGAAACTAGAGAGAGAGCAAGCATGGACAGGTGCGGGGAGAGGGAGACACAGCCTGAGCAGTGAGCCGGATGTGGGACTCCATCCCAGGACCCTGGGATCATGACCTGAGCCAAAGGCAGTTAGCCAACTGAGCTACCCAGGTGCCCCCAAAAGAGTGTATCAGGGAATGCAAAAGGCATGGTCTCTTTCCTTATCCCTTCTCTCCTACTGGGGAGCCATACACCAAGGAAATGGTTTAAAATGCTTGGCAATGTTTTTAAAATAGGACCTGGGGTGAGAAGAAGCCAGAAGTTTTCCTGCGAGCCACTGAGAGCCCGCAGACCTGGAGGGGCCTGTCAATCATTGTGAGAGGACACCAGGGTGGAAAGAAGCATGAGGTAGAAGCCCTGAGGCCAGAAGGGAAGATGTCTAAGTTAGCAAACGCTAGCGTAGAGGGGGGATGACATTCGAGAACTCCCATAGGATGATCTAGCAAGTGTTTGGTAGAGGATGGCTAGGGACCAGCTACCTCGCGCCCCTTGTGGCTCCCCTGTTGCAAAGACAAGTAAGCTCCTGGCAATGAGATCAATGCTAGAACAAAGTGGGGAAAAGAGAGATACGGAAAATCTTGCATTGTGTTTCAACCTAAAATGACTGAGAAAATCCATAAGGAATTGAACTTTCATGAAATTGGTAAATTGCAATTTTCTTTTCTTTCTGGTGGATCGTGCTCTCAAAATAGTGATTCAGCTGTGTTCAGAAAAAACAGTCCTGCATTTTTCAGACCTGAGAATCAAGACCATTAACATTCATACCGGGGACACGTGGTTGCCGAGCTACGGAGTTTGGATTTTATTTTATCCAAATGTAGCTGGCCGTTGCTAGCCATCAGGGCTTTTCCATAGGGGAGAGACAGAATCAGGTCTGCTTCCGCAAAACAACTTCAGAGCAGTTTGGAAAAGACCTGAAGGGGTAGGGTAGATTGTTGGAGCATAATAGAGGAGCACCCCAGGCATCCAGGTGAACAAGAACTATTTTCCAACCTCGTCACGCTGCATCTTACACGTTCAAGCTAGTAAGGGACTTCAGGTAATCTGGTCCTTATTTTGGCGCCGGTAAGAACATTCCGTTTTTACAGGTGAGGTCGCTGAGGCTCACAGATAGCAAATGAATTTCAAATGCCTAAGATTTAGGACTCATTGTTTTACTAACGTCAGAGTGGTATCCCTCAAGGTCTTGATCACACATTTATATTTCTCAAAATGTTGCTCTGAATTTATGACTTGGTGCGCTCACTGGAGTTTGTTACAATTAGCCAAGTATAATTGTTAACTTGTGATCCTTCCTGTAGGAAAAACCACAAGGAAGTTGTAGTCTCAAGGGCATTTCTCAGGCCTGTGAGGGGCCTTGACCAGAAGTAAGACCAGTCAACCATTAACCTCTTGGTCCTGGACCTGAGTTACTCCATAGAACCTAGTGGGAAGTAAAGAGAACATAGGTATTGAGCTGCCCTTTCCACTGTGCCCTGCGCTGAGCTGGAACCTTAGTGAATTCGGAGAAAGAGGGTGAGGTTGCGGTGATCACAACATTAAAAAAAAAAATCCCTTTCATCGCTTTTGGAACTTAAAAAAGGATTGCCCTGTGGCGAGTGGCGAGTTCATGTTGGAGCCTAAGCAAGTTTCACGAGGCAGGGTTCGAAAAGGGAGAGCAACACTGCCCAGGAAGGGGCACTTGGAGGGCAGGAGACACCCCTGCTGGAGTTCTGGGAAGGGTAGGGGGTGAGCTGGCAGAGAATTAAATCTACTTCTCAGTCATTTCACCTAGTTCGGTGTTGTACTTCCAGTCCCATATACTTTGTTCATTGAGTTGTACTTTGCAAGGACTTTGCAACCTTTTTAATTAATTAATTAATTAATTGGGTCCTTTTTACTTCTGTCCTTTCAGTATTTTAAGGGCAGCCATTTTGGTAGGAAGAAAATAGATTTAGTCTCTTGATACGTTGATCGAGAAGCAAGTTCAGGTTTTCTAGAATCTGTTTCTCTGAGCTCGATGGCATTACAAGCACCTTCAGTACTTCTTTTTCAGTTGGGCATTGTGCTTTCTTTCCTCCCTTAAATAATAACACATGACACTGATGCTACATAAATTCGAAAAAGGGAAAAAAATCATTGGGCCCCAACAGCTTAAAATTAAGAACAAATTCACTCCTTTTTTTTTTTTTTAAGATTTCATTTATTTATTTGACACACAGAGAGAGATCACAAGTAGTCTGAGAGGCAGGCAGAGAGAGAGGAGGAAGCAGGCTCCCCGCTGAGCAGAGAGCCTGATGTGGGGCTCGATCCCAGGACCCTGAGATCATGACCTGAGCCGAAGGCAGAGGATTAACCCACTGAGCCACCCAGGCGCCCCCAAATTCACTCTTACACTCTTTTGTTTTGTGGATAACGCAGTTTTACAGGTGTAATCATAATGATTGTATGCCCTATTTTGTCCCTTACTGTTGTGTTCCACGTTTCTACATTATTACGTAGTACTCTTAATCACCGTAAAGAACACTTCTCAGGGTTTTGAAACTAACTCTCATTTCTCCGTGCTCCATCTTTATTGTTCAGTTTCAATCCACATACATTGTGTGGGTTAGATTTCGTTCTGCCCCCCCCCCCCCCCCCCCCCGCCGAGGTGTATGCTGCTCAGCTCAAGTCATCAGAGACAACTTTTAGCTTTGCATTTTGATCAGGTCTCTTTCAAAGGGTTCTGTCAATGCTGTTGCATTCCCGTGGCATCAGTTTCAGTTACTGGATAGGAGATTTGTCTTAGGGCATTTTGGAAATGCTGGTTTCCTCTTCTTCCCTCCTGGAGTAGTGCCAGATTGCGCAGCTTTTTCTGTAATAGGTCTGCCCAGACTGCAGCTGGCATGCCACGTGGGGCTAGAGAATTGTGAATTCAGTCACTTTCCTTCATTCCTTTGATTATCGCAGACAGAGCCTGTCCCTGGGAATTACCAGCAAATTCAGGGACATGGACAGGGTAAGAGTCAGCAGAGAGGGCTTTTCGAAGGCTGTGGGTGAGAGACCGCCTTTGGAGTTGGACCTGAGTGGTGGGCGAGATTGAAGAAGAGAAGAAAGTCTGGGGATGCTATATACATGACAAGAATTCTTTAGATGGCTAGAAAAGATTCATTCATTTGAAAAGACCCTTTCGTCTTTGTCAGGGATTCCTTTTTGTATCTGATAAAAGCTATATACTTTCCTCTTCCCTCCCCTCAGATGTAGGCTCTCATAAATGCCAACAGTTGTATTGGATTCCTCATATGCCTTCCATGACGTCAGAGTGAAGAACCTCAGTCCGTAAGGAAGACCTAGTGGGAAGGAAATGTTTGTACCAGTATTTCGTGATACTTACCCTGTGATTTTTAAATTTCCTTCTAGAGAGCAGTTTTGTGTTTTATTAGTGATCTTTAGCCTTACTTAAATAAATGGTGGTGGGGTTAAGTCACAGTGATCGCCCTGGACAGTGGAAAATCCTAGAGGAAGAATGTCTTGGGAAAAGAGTGTGGATCCCAGAGCCCATTCCAGGAAGAGTGTGATGAGGATTACAGAGGGAGGGGCCAAAAGCAAAAGACAAGAGAAATTGACATTTGCCTTTCCCTGAGTGTTAAAGCTGTTTATTAATTATGTGTGTAGTGGTCTTTGTGTACAAAATGTAACTATTAGGCTGTTTATGATCCTCAGCAAGTTACTAAGGGCAAGCCCCCTGCTAAGTGCTTGCCAGTGTCTCAAGTGGTTAAGATTCTGGGTTCAATGTTCTAGCTTTTTGGGCTCAGGTCTAGATTCCTTTGTAAGGATCTCACTTCCAGGTTTCAGCATTCTCATCTGCAAAACGGCAATGTTCATTCTTCAATGTGAGAATTCAGTAAGATCGTGATTAGGAAGCACACTGTATAATGCCTGACATACATTACGTGTTCCAGAACTGTAGCCATTACTGTAATTTTG
Source organism: Meles meles (assembly GCF_922984935.1). NCBI lineage: Eukaryota > Metazoa > Chordata > Mammalia > Carnivora > Mustelidae > Meles > Meles meles. Next base: position 100,278,391 of record NC_060087.1, on the reverse strand, counting down.
TAACGATTGTAATTGTTAACCATTCCAATATAGATTCTGCCTCTTCAGGTCCATGGGCAAGGGAGCCAAGTAATTGTATATACATGAATGAAAATGGACATTTGAGATTGTTGGGTCCATGGTCAAAGGAAAGAGACTGATACAAAGCGAAGGTCAAGCAAAGCTTTATTTCACACCAAGCATCGAGAATCAAACCGACTGTTCGGGGTCGCCTCTTACAGAGAGGGCGACCCCTCCCTGCCTTACAGACTAACTTTTATAGAGCAAAGGCCATGTGGTTGAGCCTGGCCACACACAGGTGGCCAATGAGATTGTAACACACAGAGAAAGCTGCACAGTCATGCTAGATCACACACGGGTGGCCAATTGAATTACAATTCACCCCATAGTAGCTATTTGAACTAGCCTATCACCTTGGTCAGAATTGGCACCCAAAAGGTGCCCAACCACACTCCTTGGTAGCTAGGGAGACAGTATGCATGCTTCACTGATTGGATGTCTCCATCTGGCCTGACTCATCCCTGCATTCCGGCTCTGTTACCTCCACCTGACCTGACTCACCCTTGTATTTGGGCTCTGTTATCAGGGACTGGTGGACCATACTCTACTGGTTTCCAGGACTTGCTTTTAAGTAAGTTCCCCTGCGGGGCGGCGCAGGGTCAGTTTAAGTTTTATTGCATGAACAACAAAATCACTGTTTAACCAGATGGAATCGCTCTGGCTAAATAGGCCCTTACAAAATGTCTAAGTGAAACTGGAGAGGGATTTTTTTTTCCCCATAAAAGTGGATTCTTTTTTATTTTTTAATTTTTTTTTAAGATTTTATTTATTTACTTGACACAAAGAGAGAGAGAGAGATCACAAGTAGGCAGAGAGGCAGGCAGAGAGAGAGGGAAGCAGGCTCCCCACCAAGCAGAGAGCCCGATTCGGGGCTTGATCCCAGGACCCTGAGACCATGATCTGAGCCAAAGGCAGAGGCTTAACCCTTTGAGCCACCCAGGCCCACCACCCCCCTTCTTAAGAAGATTTTATTTATTTATTTGACAGAGAGATCACAAGTAGGCAGAGCAGCCAGCAGAGAGAGAGGGCGAAGCAGGCTTCCTGCTGAGCAGAGAGCGGGTTGCGAGGCTCGATTCCAGGACCCTGAGATCATGACCTGAGCCAAAGGTATAAGCTTAACCCACTGAGCTACCCAGGCACCCCAAAAGTGGGTTCTTTGTGTATTCCCAAAGACCACCATGTCTCTATGCTGCCCTTGTCCTTGTGAAGTTGCCCACACTTTCACTAAATTTCTGAAATTTGGTTGGCTTATTTAGAGAATGAAAGTGTTCAGGTTTTACATGCATATTCCATGAGTGTTGCTTAGATTACGTTACTCAGCTAAAGGAAAGCATGACCAAAGCCTCCATTTCATTAATTGTGTGTTGCAGGAACTGTCTCACGAGAGGATCAGTGTTCAGTGTCCTCTGGAGGGGCCGGCAAGTGTTTATGATCCAATGAAAATTATAGCTTAGGAAAATCCCATTTGTGTGTATGTGACTGGTTTAATTCACTGACTCAGTCCGTACAGAAATGGATGCATGTACAAAACGGAGGTCGGTTTCTTCCACCAGTGGGTGAGTTGTGGTGTTGAATTTCCATTTCAGAGGTGTTTTTTCGGTGATTGCTTATAGCCTGTTCACCATCTCAGGCCACCAGCCTGTGATTGCCTGTTTCATTGTCTTTTCTCTAGTGCGTTAAGTACTGTGTGGGAGCTACTGGCTCTCTTGGTTGACATTTTATTCCCCTACGTAGCCCAGTGCCCAGCCCTTAGTATTCAATGAATACTTAATGAAAGAAAAATAGCCCAATACCTATGCATTACCGAATCCATAATGTAAGGCTCAAGAGCTTGGATGTTGCAGTCAGTGAGGCTGAGATTGAGATTTATGTCCCAGATCTGTCGCTTGTGAGTTCACTTCCTTGGACACGTTGTTTCACCTCCTTGAGCTCGCTCCTATGTAGAACGGTGAGAGTGATAACAAATTCACAGGATTATTGTGAATGTTAAATATGATGCTCTGTTTCACACGCTCACAGTTGCACATGGTAAATATTCCGTGAATCGTAGTTATCATAACTGTTTTGATTTTTTTATCCTTACGATTACTCCAAGTGCTTCTTGTTTTTGACTGAATTGTTTGGCAGGAGGAAAGGAAAGTCTGAATAAATGCTTAGATTGTAGAAAACTGGAAAGACTATACAAAAGTCTGAAAAGAATGAAGATGGACTGAACTATTCCATAGGATGGGGGACCTGGGTTGCTCAATGTATTGAATGTCTGCCTTCGGCTCAGGTCATGATCTTAGAGTCCTGGGATTGAGCCCCGCCTCGGGCCCCCTGCTTAACGGGAAGCCTGCATCTCCCTCTCCCTCTCTTCTTGCCCCCACCTCCCACTCAACTCTCTCTCTCAAATAAATAAATATAATCTTTAACAAAATATTCCACAGAAATAGAGGCATCTGAAAGGACATTAATTGGATTAAATAAAATATTACTCTTATGATCTAATGGTGCCCCCAGGTCTGAAAGTATTACCTAAATACGGCCAAGAAAGTGCCCGATTTTACCCAAGATACATTCATCCTGGTCACGTGGCCGAAGTTTGTCCCACATGCTTTAGGGAAGACGTCTCTTCTTAATTCATTACACCTTTTGGTCAGGGAGCTAGCTGTCATGTGTCGCAAATGCGGCACAGAATCTGGATAGACTGCCCTTGAGTCCTCATAGAAATTCCTTCCCAACTACAATAACTTGTGTTTCAGTTTTCCACATGTTCAGACTATTTCTTGTTTCACTCGCTAAGGCCCTTTCTACTTTGCTGGGAGACAAGTTGTCTATAGTTTTTTTTTTTTTTAAAGATCTTATTTATTTATTTGAAAGAGCACAAGCAGGGGGAGTAGCAGGCAGCGGGAGAGGGAGAAGCAGGCTCCCTGCTCAGCAGGGAGTCCAGTGGGGGGCTCCATCCCCAGACCCTGGGAATCAGGACCTTAGCCACCCGGGTGGCTATCGTTTTGATTTGCATTTCGAGCTCCTTTGTTCTTTCATTCAAGAAGTGTTTTGTAGTGTCCATGACTTGCTGGGCTCTGGGTCCCTATCCTCATGGACCTCACACAACCTTAAAGCCTAAAGGCACTTCAGGGGAGCCCTGACTGTATGCATCTCATAGTTTGGGAAATGAGCACAGCAAGGGGGAGTGAGGGATCTGAGGTCAGAGTGCTATTTAGTGATAGAGCTCGGGCTAGGACTTAGGTCTCTGTTGTCCTCTCTTGTCAGTACACCTTCGGATAATGCTAGCATTTGAGAACTGGCCCATTAGTTCCCATTACACTGTCTTGGTTTTCAGTAACTTGTTTCAGGTAAGAAATGCTGCACCATGCAGATGGAAGGAGAAACTAGTCTTATATTTCTAGAAGAACACCGATGCCTCGGGTCAGCCCTGAGAGACTGCTAGGCACGGGGTTGGCTCAAGGTATTGAGTGGTAATGTGTATAAAATTGTAGGAAAACCTTAAAAAGCAAGTTGGTTGGTTTAATTGGCATTTCTTTGGGTTATTTGCCAAGTCAATTTCAGCAAGAAGTTTAGGCTGATGATGAGAAGTTGCACGTTCAGTATATATGTAAGGACACGAGGGTGTAATGTAAGAGCGATGTCCTCATAATGTCACCATGCAGAATGACTTCTGATATTAACTTCATTCATTTATCCCTCATTTCCACACATACTTTGGAACACCTACCATGAACTGTGCCTTTGGCCATACTATGTATCTAACGATGAGTAAGATAAGGAAGGCCCTTGCTATCAAGGAACTTAGACTCAAGATTTCAGGGGACAAGCTAATAGATGATGGAGGCTGGGGTTGGTGTATTATGACATCCTGAGGGGAGATGGCTGGTGCGTACTCTGTGCACATAATGGCCTGGAATTCTTGCCATTCTTCATCTCTCTTGAAGACTTTGACTCCAGCTGGCCTTGCAAACAGGGCAGGCCTCTTTGTGGCTTTAAGGATCAAAGGATCCTTGAATGGATCATGGAGCCATTAAGGTAGGTTAAGAATATTATATTTTCTCCTATTCTGGAACCATAGGTCATCTCAGGAATTGTTGGCTTGGCAAGCAGCACACAGTAAGCTGCCCAGAAGTTCTCTGAGGACGGACTCGTGTGTTTCTGCCATGTTGTGTTTTGCCACCTACCTGCTTGCTGGGGCCTCTGCCTCGTGCCGTGCTCATTTGAAGCTCGGCTACTCTTTTGTTCGGAAATCTTGCCTACTACTGGATGTTCTCTGCACTGCAGGACTTAACCTCTGCCTGCTATTTGTCGCCTGCTTCCCAGAATGTTTCCTTTGTTTATTAGGGTTCTTTTCTCAGATTACTGTTGGGTTCTTCCCCAGCTCGCCACCCTAGCCAGGAAATATGAATAGTTTCAAGAGTCTGGACTTTCCTTGGACTGATTGGTCTCACTGCCCTGTGGCTACCCCTGCAAAGTATTTCCCTCCCCCAGCCCCGCCCCACCCCATCTGTGACTCTGGCAACAAATTGTTGCATATACTCGGTCATGTACTTTTGTTAATTACCTTCGGTGTCTGTGTTTTAGATTGTGGACCCCTCCTCATCCCCAAATGAAAAAAAATTTTTTTTTTCTTCTTTAGGACTAGTGGTAAAAGTCCTCAACTGGTCTAGAAATGCACAAATAAAAAACTGAAGATGACCTAGAACTCAAATTTATAGGTACCTCCCGTTCACATTTTGTGCCAGTAGGTATCGATGTGTATTGTGACCTGCATACAAGTCTGTTAGTGGCATCGGCAGAACAAGCATGCAGTCTGATTAGTCCTCACCCACCTTTAACATCGATACCCTTCCCCAAATCCTCACCATCTCTTACCCGGAGAATGTCAGTAACCTCCTAGATAGGATACAATCAATTCCTCACCCAACATCCGGAACGATCATTTTTTAAACATTCATCAGATCCTGTCATTCCGTTACTCACAGGTGTCTAGTGGCTTCCTGTCACACTTTGAATGGGTCCACCACCCTTGACATGGCCTACAATCCCTTCTTGGCCTCTGCCTCCCTCTGTTGTCACGTCTGTTGACAGTGTTCCTTTTGCTCACTCCATTTTAGCCCCTGACTCCTTTGCTGTTCCTCAAACAACACAGGCATGGTTCTGCCTCAGGGATTTGGGCTTGTTGTTCCCTCTCTTAGGAATATTCTACACTTAGATATTCACTTGATTTGCTCTTCCACCTCATTGTGGTATCTGCATGGCACCCACTCTTGTATCTCCAATAACACCCTCTCTTGATACTGTTTTTCCCTTGCTTGGTTTTTCTTTATGACATTTTTTATTACCTGACATCATATCATATATGTGTTTTGTATTTGCTTGTTGTCTGTCTCCTCCAATAGACCATAAGCTTTGTAATGATAGAGATTTTTGTTTCTCGTGGCTATTGCACATGGTAGGTGCTCAAGATACTCTGTTGATTAATTAAAATGTGTGAAAAAACTGTAAATCTCACACATGCCATATTGAGACCCTTCTGTATCTGAAAATACTGATAAGCCTTATCCATGTTATGTTGGCGGTTTAAAAATAGTCCCAATAGGGGGGCGCCTGGGTGGCTCAGTCAGCTGAGCATCTGCCTTTGGCTCAGGTCATGGTCCCAGGGTCCTGGGATCGAGCCCCATGTCTGGCTCCTTGCTTATCGGGGAGCTTGCTTCTCCCTCTCCCTCTGCCACTCCCCCTGCTGGTTCTCTCTCTCTCTCTGTCAGTAAGTAAATAAATAAAATCTTTTTTTTTAAAGATTTTATTTATTTATTTGACAGAGATCACAAGTAGGCAGAGAGGCAGGCAGAGAGAGAGGAGGAAGCAGGCTCCCTGCTGAGCAGAGAGCCCGATGTGGGGCTCAATCCCAAGACCTTGAGATCATGACCTGAGCCGAAGGCAGAGACTTTAACCCACTGAGCCATCCAGGCACCCCTAAATAAATAAAAACCTTAAAAAAAAAGAGAGAGAAAAAAAGTCCTAATAGGGGTCAAGCGTTATCTTCTGAGGGGACGGGCAGCGTGGGGGAGACGTACAGAAGGGTTTCAGGGCAGTGTCTTGCCATTCGTCTGGAGTTAGAAAAGAGAGAGGGACTGTAAAATGTTGGATGACCTTTCTCCTGTGTCAGGGAGTATTTACTAAACAGTGTTTCAAGCAGGTTTTGAGCAATGAAATAACACCTTCCAGTGACTCCTTTGAAGAGAAAGGTGCTCATTATGGGGAAAAGGATGTATGGTCTATTAGATTAAAATAGTCATATTACTTTATAATCACACTTCTTTATAAACAAAAGATGATACAGACAGGAAGAGCACGTTTGACAGCTCCTGTGAAGATACATTGTCAGAATATGCAACAGCTGCCATGGGTACAAGTCCCAGTAACATGTTGATGTTATTTCACTTAATAATTTGATTTTTCAGTCTTTTTTACACCTGAAAAATTGTTTTGAGATGTTTCTATGGCATATGCTCTCCTAACAGCAGAAGGTAGGCTGCATCGATCACGTAATTTGTTTCTCGCTGTCAGGTTTTAGAAACCCAGGAGGTTCTGAGTCAACTCCTAGTCTGTTCTCTGGTGCTCGCTTCGGCAGCACATATACTAGTCTGTTCTCTGTTTAAGTCGTAAGTGGGAACTGTAGAAGAAAGGCTCTATGGCATAAGCAGAGGAGGCTTAATGAGGAAATGATCCCCTTGGACCAAATGCAGATTTAAAGATGGCGCGCCCCAAGGTTAAAGAAGAGTTTCACCTTAACAGAAGTCTGTATGTCTATTCGGAGGCAGTAGTTTTTTGATGTGTTTTGTAACTTAATAACCTTGCAAACGAGCTTTTCAGGAGACCCAAATATACAGTGCCCTTCAATAAAATGTATACACAATTTCCAGACCAGTATGGATTCGTCAGGAGTCTTAGCTGTTAACATGCTGTGGCCATGTAGCGTAGGGAAGCAAATGTTTACCATCAGCTTCTACTACTCTTTGAGTGTGACCTGTACTCACATATGTTTTTCCCTCCTTTGCCCTGCTGTCTTCCATAGAAATACAGATAGGGATCATCTTTTCCTCCAATTTATGTTACCGTGAAATGGCTATATGTATTAGTTCACATTAAATGCTCATCTGGATAATTCTAACATTTTTAAAAGATTTTATTTATTTATGTGAGAGAGAGTACTCAAGCGGGGGGGGGGCAGAGGGAGAAGGAGAGGCAGACTCCCCGCTAAGCAGGGAACCTGATGGGGGGCTCAATCCCAAGACCCTGAGATCATGACCTGAGCCGAAGGCTGATGCTTAACCTACTGAACTACCCAGATACCACTAATGTTAACATCCTAAGTAACACTCCCCAGTACTTTTTTTTTTTTTTGGTTTATCATGGAAGCACTCCCTGTTCATTTTAGAAATAGCAGAAACACAGAGAACGTGAAATCTAAAATATCCCCGAATCTGGACATCTTCACTGGGAAGCGATTTTGAATTTATGAGCTCATCTTATATCTGGAAAAATGACTTAGATCTCTGGGATTTTAATAAGTTACTAGACACACTAAACTTCCTTCTATTCGTAAGAGGACTTTATGGTACTTGGTTGAAGGGTTTAGAAAATGCAGAAATGTTAGGGAAAAGGGTAACAATTGTTCATAATTCCAACCCACCAGAGAGAAATATTGCTAACTTTTTGACCTATCTCCTGAAAACCGTTTCTTCATAGAGATAAGATCCTATTGTATATATAGTTTGAGATTATACTTGTTCTTTTTAAAGATTTTATTTCTAAGTAATCTCTATTCCCAGCATTGGTCTTGAACTCACAACACCAAAATCAAGAGTCACATGTTCCATGTACTGAGCCAGCCAGGTGCCCCAGAGATTATACTTTTTCATTTAACACTATGTCATAAGCATTTTTTGTATTATCAGTAATTCTTCCTAAATACAATCATTAAAAATGCATAGTTTTAATTTTATGGATGTCTTATAATAAACCATTCTTCAGTAACATTTAGGGTTAGAAAATTTATCACTATTGTAGTTTGCAGTGAATCCCTTTTCACATAAAAATTGAAAAATAGGGAAAAGTACAAGAAATGCAAATTAAAATCCCCTGGAATGAACATTATTATCAATTAAATCTATATCCTTTCAGTATTTTACAGTATGTAACCATCGTCCTATATATACATATGTAGATATATCTATATATGTCTATATATAAAGTTGATCATTATTATTAATGGATTTCATATTTACAAATTTCTCTGCCTCTGAAAAGTTATTGTAACCCTGAAATCAATACTCTCTTTTCTTTCATGGTCATTCATGGACATTCACCAAACAGCTGAATATTTGGGTCCCCCAATACACCTATATATCCCCAGCTGAGCTTGAGCAAAATGTTGTTCTTCCTTCTTGTTTGAGCCCTTATACTGTAAACAATTATTCTAAGTGCCATGTTTTAAAAATTTTGTGGGTTTTTTTGTTTATGTAAATGTGTGTATGTATATGATATACAGAACATTGTATGTATGTATGGTATACACATCCAAGGGACTGCACAGCAGTCTTTCAGTTTTTTTTAAATGATTTAAGACCTTTATGAATACATGTTTAGTATTTGTTGATCTTTATAAATTTGTTTTTTAAATTTTTATTTTTTTAAAGATTTTATTTATTTATTTGGCAGAGAAAGGGAGAACAAGCAGGGAGAGGGGCAGAGGGAAGGGGAGAGGCAGGTTCCCCACTGAGCAAGGAGCCTGATATGGGGCTCGATCCCAGGACCCTGGGACCATGACCTGAGCCAGAGGGAAACGCTCAACTCACTGAGCAACCCAGGTACCCCTATTGACCTTTTTTTCTTTGTATTTTTCCCTTTTTAAAATCAAGTTGTATGCTTTTGTATTACAAATTAAAAATGAGGCTCTTAAAGATTTCAACTTGAGCAGATAGGAAACAATTTTAAAATCTTTAAAAATGTACCGAGAAAAACCAGTCTTTAAAAAAACAAACAAACATGTTGGTCATTACCAAAAAGAGAAGTCTTTAAGTATAAGTAATAAAATCCCCATGCTACATCAATAACCCAGATAGTTCTAGTTATCTGGTCCATGAGCAAAAAGCAAGTTGCTGAAAAGTTCTTAACTCCAATCGTTTGTTTATGTCTTGTTGCTGGAATTTTATATTAATTTTTTCCTCATTTGCTGACTAAACCTGATGATGGTCAAGTTGGTAGGCAGCATTTACTTAGCTGTGCTCTGCTCAGCTTTGGGAATAGATGAATTTTGATCTAGTGGGTCTGGTGCTTTTGTCTCTTTGCCATCTTATTTGTGATTTAGGGTTTTCTGGACATCTGGCTGCTCTTTCCATTTTTATTATGTTAGCCTTTTCTCGGGTTATGAAATATTTTTGAAAACCTGAATCATATCTGCCTAATATTCCATTCTAACAATATATTGTGTTTTTATGGACATGGCAGTATTATGGGACATTAGGTTTCAAACTCGTTGCTGACAATTAATGTAATCCATTGTATCAATAGGCTAAAGGAGAAAAATCATGTTATCATATCTGTAATGTAGAAAGAATCAGTTGCCGAATCCAACTTCCATTAATGGTAAAAATTCTCAGCAAACTCTAGGAATAGAGGAGAACTTGCGTAATGTGATAAAGATCATCTACAATGTCTACAGCTAACATCGTACTTAAAGGTGAGAAACTAGATGCTTTCTTTCTATAATTAGGAATAACACAAGGATGCCCTGCTTGCCACTCCTTTCAACATTGTATTGGAAAGCCTGGCTACTTAAATAAGTAAAAAAAAAAAAAAAAAAAAAAAGAAAAGAAAATAGAAATAAAAAGTATATATATGAACAGGAAGAAATATACATGTCTCCATTTGCAGATGACCTGATTATCTTTGTAAAAATTCCAAAACACTCCTGGAAGTAATAAGCAGTTTTAGCATGGTTGCTGGATGAAAGGTTAATACAAAAGTCAGTTGCTTTCCTATATACCAGTAATGAACAATTAAAATTTAAAATTAAGACAGGATGCCCAGGGAAATACAAATCAAAACCACAATGAGATATCACCTCATACCAGTCAGAATGGCTAAAATTAACAAGTCAGGAAATGACAGATGCTGGCGAGGATGCGGAGAAAGGGGAACCCTCCTACACTGTTGGTGGGAATGCAAGCTGGTGCAACCACTCTGGAAAACAGCATGGAGGTTCCTCAAAATGTTGAAAATAGAACTACCCTATGACCCAGCAATTGCACTACTGGGTATTTACCCTAAAGATACAAACATAGTGATCCGAAGGGGCACGTGTACCCGAATGTTTATAGCAGCAATGTCTACAATAGCCAAACTATGGAAAGAACCTAGATGTCCATCAACAGATGAATGGATAAAGAGGATGTGGTATATATACACAATGGAATACTATGCAGCCATCAAAAGAAATGAAATCTTGCCATTTGCGACGACATGGATGGAACTAGAGCGTATCATGCTTAGTGAAATAAGTCAATCGGAGAAAGACAACTATCATATGACCTCCCTGATATGAGGACATGGAGAAGCAACATGGGGGCTTAGGGGGATAGGAGAAGAATAAATGAAACAAGATGGGATTGGGAGGGAGACAAACCATAAATGACTCTTGATCTCACAAAACAAACTGGGGGTTGCTGGGGAGAGGTGGGGTTGGGAGAGGGGGAGGGGGTTATGGACATTGGGGAGGGTATGTGCTATCGTGAGTGCTGTGAGTGTGTAAACCTGGCGATTCACAGACCTGTACCCCTGGGGATAAAAATACATTATATGTTTATAAAAAAAGAAAAATGGAAGGGGAGGCGAACCATAAGAGACTATGGACTCTGAAAAACAACCTGAGGGTTTTGAAGGGTCAGGGGTGGGAGGTTGGGGGAACAGGTGGTGGGTAATAGGGAGGGCACGTTTTGCATGGAGCACTGGGTGTTGTGCAAAAACAATGAATACTGTTACACTGAAAATATAAAATTAAATACTGAAAAAAAAAAGACAGGATGCCTTTTACATTTGTGTCAAAAATGAAATCATTAGTTAGAAATGGAACAAATTATAGAGGAGATCTATTTGTGGAAAACTTAGAGAATTCGGATGAATAAAATCAAAGATTTAAATCAATGGAGAGACATTTCATGCATGTATATAGATAGGTAGACTCAATCTTGTCAGGAGGTCAGTCTTTCTAACTGATCTATACGAACAAATTACTTTGTGGATACAGATAATGAAATTCTAAAGTTTATATGGAAAGGCAAAAGACCTGGGATAACCAACACAATATGGAAAAGAACAAAGTTGGAGAATTTACACTACTCCACTTCAAGACTTATGGTAAAGCTTCAGTCCTCAAGACCATGTGGTATTAATGTCAGAACAGATAAACAGATCAACGGGACAGAATAGTACAGGAGTGGTCTTTGAGAAATGAATCAAGGCAATTCATTGCAGAACGATAGTCTTTTCAATAAATGATGCTTGAACAACTGAATATCTATATGTGAAAGATAAAAACAAATATAGTCACAGACTTTACATCTTTTACCAAAAAACCCCTCAAAATGAATTATAGACTTCAATGTAAAACGCAAAAATAGAAAACACCTAGAAGATAACATAGGGACCCATCTAGGTGACCTTCGGTTTTATGATGATGTTCCAGACAAAATAACAAAAGCATATTTCATGGAAGAAACAATTGAAAAGTTACACTTTATTAAAATGGAACACTTTTGCTCTGTTAAAGATACTATGGGGGGGGGGTGCCTGGTGGCTCAGTCAAGGGTCCTGGGATTGAGCCCCATGTCAGGCTCCCTGCTCTGTGGGAAGCCTGCTTCTCCCTTCTACTCCCCATCCTTGTGTTCCCTCTCTTGCTGTCTCTCTGTCAAATAAAACCTTAAAAAAATACTAGTAGGAGAATGAAAAGAGGCACAGACTGAGAGAAAATCTTTTCTAAACACATATCTGGTAAAGGATAGGCATCTATTACATCCCCAAATCTCTTAAAACCCAACAATAAGAGAACAAACCAGTTAAAAAAGGGGAAAAAGATCTCCTCAGACACCTCACCAAAGAAGGTGTGCCCATGACAAAGAGGCAAATGAAAAGATGCTGAACTTAATATGACATCAGGAAGGTGGCTCAGTGGGTTAAGCCGCTGCCTTCGGCTCGGGTCGTGATCTCAGGGTCCTGGGATCGAGTCCCACTTCGGGCTCTCCGCTCAGCAGAGAGCCTGCTTCCCTTCCCCTCTCTCTGCCTGCCTCTCTTGTGATTTCTCTCTGTTAGATAAATAAATAAAATCTTTAAAAAAAAAAACAGCACACCCCTGTTAGAACTGTTGAAATTTGGAATGCTGACCACACTCTATGCTCGGTGAGAATGTGGAGAAAGTGGAACTCTCCTTCAGTGCTGGAGGAAAAGCGAAATGGTACAGCCACTTTAGTTTCAGTTCGGCAATTTGTTACAAAACAAAATGTATCCTCAATGTAAGATTCCCTAATCAAACTCCTTGTTAGTTACCCAAAGGAGCTGAAAACTTACATGTGCATGATAACCTGCCCATGGATGTTTATAGCAGCTTTATTCGTAACTGGTACAGCTTGGAAGCGACCAAGATACCCCGCAGTAGGTGAATGGTTAAACTGTGGTTACATCCATTAAATGGCATTTTACTTAGTAATAAAATAAGTGAACTCTTTTTTTTTAAAGATTTTATTTATTTATTTGACAGAGATCACAAGTAGGCAGAGAGAGAGGGGGAAGCAGGCTCCCTGGAGCAGAGAGCCTAATGCGGGGCTCGATCCCAGGACCCTGGGATCATGACCTGAGCCTAAGGCAGAGGCTTAACCCACTGAGCCACCCAGGCACCCGAAGAAGTGAACTCTTATTCCATGAGTTCCATACTGTATTATTCCAAGTGCAAGGCATACTGGGAAAGGGGAAACTATGGAGACATTAAGAAGATGACTAGTGGGGTGCCTGGGTGGCTCAGTGGGTTAAAGCCTCTGCCTTCGGCTCAGGTCATGATCCCAGGGTCCTGGGATCGAGCCCCGCATCGGGTTCTCTGCTCAGCAGGGAGCCTGCTTCCTCCTCTCTCTCTCTCTGCCTGCCTCTCTGCCTACTTGAAATCTGTCTGTCAAATAAATAAATAAAATCTTTAAAAAAAAAAAAAAAGAAGATGACTAGTTCCCCGGAGCTGAAGGAGTGGGAGGGATTAAGCGGTGAACACAGGGCATGTTGAGAGCCATGAAAATTTCTGTATGACACTATAATGGTAGATGCACGTCCTTCTACACTTGCCAGAACCCATAGGACTTTGGTTAATTGTATATCAGTATTGGCTTATGAATTGTAGCAAAAGTACTGAACTAATGCAAGATGTTGACAAAAGGGGAAACTATGGGCGGGGTAAGGGGAGGGGCTGAGAGCTTGTACGGCAAGTCTACCCTTCCCACAATTTTTGTGTGAACCTGAAACTGCTCTAAAATACAGAGACTCCCGAAAAATTGTTGCTGAAATGTCAGCCAGCCCTGTCATTTTGGAGTTCCGCTTTTGTTATTCATCCTGCTAATGGCACACCGTTTATATAAGGACTAGCCTTATACATCTTATTGTTTGTAAATATGTCCACAACCAAGCTGCACGCGTGTTCCACGAAAATATTCCCGGTATGCAGAGGTCTCTTTTCAAGTTCTCCTGGAGCGTTTGAGGTGGGGTGCAACTACCACAGGGTGAAAATTCTCCACCCTTTTCTTCCCACTGTTGATGAAGTTAAAGAGGCGGTCTCAGGGCTTTTAGGAGGCTGGGTAACAAAGGCACGTGCAGCCTACTGGACTCTGAGCTTTCAAAAGGGTAGAGGCTTTGTAAGTTGCACACTTGAGCTTGTAATCAAACAGCCACGAGCGAGTGCATCAGCTGTTTCTTACTCTCTGGGCTGAGTGGGTTTCCGTGTTGAAATTGCTCTGGCACCGAGAGTCGCGGGGGAATTGGTATGCAGGGCTTTGTCTGTTGGCTTAAATAGAGGAACAAGAGGCATCATCAAGAAAGGCTTTGGTGGGTTAGTTTCGTCCTGGGTCACCTCGAGCCCCAAAGGTATTCCAGCTGCTTGAAGCTGTGAATGACAGGTTCTTTCTATTTTCCACACTCCTACCTCTCTCAGGCAGGGGGTGGTCACATAAGGGTTCTCTGATGTGGTACCCCTCTGTGTTTTGAAATGGTGTTGATAGCAAACAGTCTGGGAGAAGGAACGAAAAACCCTCACTCATGTAAAGGTGTTAGAGAAAGACAAGTTTTATTGGTTTTCTTAGTCACGTCTCAGAGGCAAAATGAAGCCAGCAGTGCCTAGAACAAATGTACGCTGCTATTAAAAAAAATTCTCTGGCTTTTTGATGTGTGTATTATCTGTATTTTGTCTTTACTTTTGAGAACTACGAGGCACATGGACAAGGTACGCTGTTAGGTGCTATTAGATTGTAACAGGTAACTAACCAAAAGGAAGTAAGGGTGAACGCCACGGAGTATCTAAGTCAAGGATCTAGGGACAGTGAGTCCAAGATTGCATTCAGTTTATTTTGCAAATACGCATTGAGTATCTATCAGGTATTCACTCTTAGAGCTGCTGATTTTTGCTACCTGACCTGGTCCCAGTGGTCATTCTGGTTTGGAGTTCTGAGTTGCTCCAACTCATTCTGTTGTTCAACTTCTAGAATGTTCTTTGGGCTAAATGGTGATCTAGGTGGTTTGTTTTTGTGCCTCTCCTCCCACTGAGCTCCCATGCCACCTTGCTGCTGCTCCCTTTTTACTTGATAAATAGACCTTTCCTCCTTTGGCACTCCCAGGTTCAATGTCCTTGGATTTGGGCATGGGATCTTCCATCTCACCCACGTATTTGTTATACTTTCATACTTCCTAATCCTCCTTGAAACACATCAGCTTGGTTCTTTAATTCTCAAGACCAGCCTCTGTACCTTCCTAAAATGACAACCAGCTAATCTGTGAAACTAAGATGTGGTAATCGTTTTTTGTTTTTTTTTTAAGAATTTGTTTTTGTTTATTAATCTGACAGAGAGAGAGAGAACAAGAGAGGGAAGACAAGCAGGGGGAGTGAGAGAGGGAGAAGCAGGCTTCCCGCTGAGCAGGGAGCCTGACATGGGGTTTAATCCCAGGACCCTGGAATCATGACCTGAGCCGAAGGCAGACGCTTACCTGACTGAGCCACCCAGATGCCCCAAGATGTGGTAATCTTTTAATTGTGGAATCCTGAGGAGGAGTAGTGGGGATTAACCTTTCTCTTTCCTGGCAGTATGTACTCACTCACTTAACCAAGAATTTCCTAGTGAAAGTTTTCCTTTTTTTTTTTTTTTAAATGTCATTCCTTCCTTCCTGAATCACAGGGCTAACTCTGAAGTTGGGGATTTAGGATAGGTAGGAGGGGAAACTGGCCAGCATCATGACGGTCTTGGGAAGGAGAAGTTTGGAGCAGGGATGTCCTTGTCTCCTCTCACAATTCTGCTTATGTTCTGAGTCTTGTGTCCAGACTCATGTCCATGGACAAGTTTAGTGACGCGTGATAAGTTTCATGTGGGACTGAACACGTCTTCCTGAATCCAGGTTCGTCCAACACCAGCCGCCTCCGCGCTGCCACCTAAGTTGGACACTGAGGAGATCAAAGTGGCATACCTGAGGTGCACAGGTGGGGAAGTGGGTGCTGTGTCTGCCCGAGCCCCAAAGATTGGCCCCCCTGGGTCTCTCTCTGAAAATGGTGGGTCGTACCGTCGCTAAAGCAACTGGTGATGGAAGCGTCTGAAGATTACGGTGACACTCAGCCTTTAGAACACATAGATCCAGATTAAGGTGCTATCTTCTGCCTCTGCCCTCATTACCAAAGCCCTCAAGAAGCACCGAGAGCCGGAAACATTCAGTCCAGTAGAAAGAGCACTTTCGATGAGACTGCCAACATTGCCCATCAGGCATGGCACTGTTCTTCAGCCAGAGAACTCTGGGCAGTCCCCAGTATCTCTTTAATGGTTCCTCTCTGTGGGCTGCAGTGTTGCTGGCTGCCACCCTCATGATATCATAGATGACACCGAAGGGGTGCCATGAAACACCCAGCTAGTCAAGAAATGTAAAGGAAACGATTTCAGTAAAGCATTACTGGGCCACCAGAAATAAAGTATAAAAGGAGGTAGAGACGTGAGAGTTTTGTTTTTGACAATTAGTTATTATTATTATTTTTTAAGATTTTATTTTATTTGACAGAGATCCTAAGTAGGCAGAGAGAGAGGAAGGGAAGCAGGCTCCCCGCCGAGCAGAGAGCCCGATGTGGGGCTCGATCCCAGGACCCTGAGATCATGACCTGAGCCGAAGGCAGAGGCTTTAACCCACTGAGTCACCCAGGCGCCCCGAGACGTGAGAGTTTTCTCTGTCTCTCTCCCTCTGCACGGATGAAAGGTGAGGACACCGGGAGAAGAGAGACCTAACCAAAGACTGATTCAAGTGGCACCTTGATCCTCGACTCCTGGCCTCCAGGGCTGGGAGAAATTACATTTCCGTTGTTGAAGCCACCGACCTGTGTTACTTTGTCATGCAGCCGTAGCAGACCAAACTACTACACTACTCTCCACCTCACACTTCACCCCCTGAAACATTTCTGCAGGACTCACCCACTCAAGGCACTGTCTTTGGATTCCCTTCACTTCAAGTGTTTATTGTACCCCAAGGTAGGAGGCATGGGTAGTTGTCTGGAGTTCAAGAAACGATTTCTTTTGGATCCGTCAGACCTCCACATCTCCCACAGCTCTGGTTGATCCAGGCCAATGACACTGAAGGTCATGCCTTGGCCAGGTGTGTACACTGTCATGGGATTCAGTGTGCAAGAATAGGTAGTGACCCATGATCCTTTACAAGATCCCCCACAACCCTCATGCCGATAATGATCTGGGTCCAAGGAATTCATTTTACGACCTAGAGATTCTTTTTATTTTTTTTTATTTTTTATTTATCAGAGAGCATAGGCAGGGGAAGTGACAGGTAGAGGGAGAAGCAGACTCCCCATGGGGCTCGATCCCAGAACCCTGGGAAGATGACCTGAACTGAAGGCAGACGCTAACCCAGTGAGTCATCCAAGCATCCCAAGATTTTTTTTTATTTTCTTTATTTTTAAAGATTTTATTTATTTGTTTGACAGAGATTATAAGTAGGCAGAGAGGCAGGCAGAGAGAGAGAGGGAAGCAGGCTCCCTGCTGAGCAAAGAGCCCGATGCGGAGCTTGATCCCAGGACCCTGGGATCATGACCTGAGCCGAAGGCAGAGGCTTTAACCCACTGAGCCACCCAGGCACCCCTCTTTATTTTTAAAGATTTTATTGTTAATCTCTGTATCCAACGTTGGGCTCAAACTTATAAACCCAGGGTGGAGAGTTGTATGCTCTACGGACTGAGCCAGCTCAGGCTGGCGACAGAGATTCTTTTCGAAGTACATACAATTTCTCTAGGTGGTTGATGGGCCCTATTAAAGGTAACTAACCGTGGCCTTGGAGAGATAGCTCGATGTGGGGGAGAAGAGGTCCTTACCTGAGTGTCAGGTCCTGCTTTATCTGCATGGTAAAGCATCCATCCAAATAGAAAATTCCATCAAAAAATTTATGTTAGGGGCACCTGGGTGGCTCGCTCAGTTAAGCGGTCGACTTGATCTCAGCTCGGATCTTGATCTCAGGTTATGAGTTCAAGCTCCACTTGGAGCCCACTTTAAATATATATGTTGGTACGTTTGTTGATAACCCTAATATACATTGGCAAAACATACATATATGTATCTATTGTTATTTTACGAAATTGTTTTCAGCTGTGAAAGCTTTTGAGAGCAACTCAAAAACCTTGATTTTTAAAATGGGTGTAAATGAAGCAGATTTAATTAAGGTGTAGTTAGGCTACACAAGCAACAGTGAGTGGACACGCTACAGATCACTCTGGGTCTTTGAAAACCATCGCTTACTTTAAGGTATGTGGCTCTTTATGAATTCTACTTCTTTGGGCAAGCACTGAAGGATTCTTAGACTCAGCAGGATAGAAAGGATACTACGTTGTCGCCAGGGCATTGCTAAGACATCTACAGTGTTATTTAAAAAGCAGGCAAGTTGTATCCAGCAAAAGAAAGGACAGATGCTAAAGATCCTTGGAATAGAAGGCTTGCAGATTTACCCACATCATACCGTATTTTAAGGAATAAGCAGTAAAGAGCAACGCTTTCTTCAACAACTTCATTTTCCATCATCCCAGTTGGAGGTAGAATTTTTGGCCCCTTCCAACCAAAACCCTGATAAAGGAACAATAGCAAACATTTTGGGTTTTCTTTTTTCTTTTTTTAAAGATTTTATTTATTTATTTGACAGAGATCACACGTAGGCAGAGAGGCAGGCAGAGAGAGAGAGAGGGAGTCAGGCTCCCTGCTGAGCTGAGAGCCCGATGCGGGGCTTGATCCCAGGACTCTGGGATCATGACCCGAGCTGAAGGCAGAGGCTTTAACCCACTGAGCTACCCAGGTGCCCCCATTTTGGGTTTTCGATGTAGCCTCTCCCGGGAAGCGGGTAGGTTAGAACTTGAGAGATGACCGACACTGTCAGTGGAATAGGCCAGCTACGAGCCCTTTATGCGTGATGTCTAAGGTCTTAGGACTTGAGTGCTCATGGTTGTGAGTTAGGTAGTGTTGTCTACTTCCTTCTCCGTACATTTTAAGCAGAAATTAGGACTCTTCCTCCATGCCTCATAGAATCTGCATTTAGTCCTATCTGAAAGGGTTATGATTGAATTTATTCCTATCAAATTATATTAATTTTCTGGGCAGTTCAGTTTTCCTAGCTTGGTTTAAAGAGGTGGACAGTAAGTGAGCTTAAAATGCACCTAATCTTGGCATCAGAACCCTCAAACACAGAGAGAGTGTGAGACTTTTTTGGAAGCCAAGGGTGGGGACTGACTCATACAAGGCATTTGAGAGTAGACCATATTGTCCCTTCATTTTCCTGTCCCATTTAGGATTTGACTCCCAGTCCGGATACTGGGATGAACACAAGAGAAGTTACAAAGACATTCTCACCAATTATAATGGTTCCACTTGTTTGAACAGATGTATTGGTTCTCAAATGGCTTATCCGTCATCCAGCATCTTCTAGGAAAAGCAGATGTCTCCAGGAGAGAACTAGGGGAATTTATTACCCACTGATATTGCAGGGGAAGTCAGGATAGCTGGCTGAAAATTCCGGCCAGAGGAAATTGGGAACAGAATTGGCAGGTGGGTGGAGAAGTGCAGCCCTGATGGGCAGAGGGGAGGAGAGAGCTCTGTTTCTATCCACCTTGTTGGAAAGCATGGGATTAGGAATAAAAGTGAATTTTTGCGTTGCTGGTTGAAAGCAGAGAGTGTACAAGTTTGCCTTGTACTGAATCCGTTTGCCAAATTGTTGAGCTACTGTTTGGTAATGGATTTTTTTTTTTTAAATTACAACATCAAAGATTCAGGGACTGGTTTGAACAACCTCTGAAAACAAGGAGAAGACTGTTTATTTCCTATTATGCTCTGACAATCCCACTGTGTGCTGTACATTTCTTACTGTTTGAATTTTCACAACATCCCTGGTGGATAATTATTATTTTCCTAGATTATGCATGTAAAATGAGGTGCTCATTTATTCGATCAGTTTAGCTGCAAACTTGTCAGTTTGAAAAAGTCTAACTTGCCGTTAGTATTTTGTGTATAGAATTATTTATGTAAATGATGTAATGTAAATATAGTTGACACTATGTAACATAAATAGAAATAGCTTTGGAAGTTAGTCCTGGCATTCACTGCTTTATTTTATTTTTTTAAGATTTTTTAAATTTATCTGATAGACACCAATAGAGGGAACACAAGCAGAGGGAGTGGGAGAGGGGGAAGCAGGTTCCCCGCTGAGCAGGGAGCCTGATGTGGGGCTCTATCCCAGGACCCTGGGATCATGACCTAAGCTGAAGGCAGACGCTTCACCGACTGAGCCATTCAGGCGCCCCTGGTAATCACTGCTTTAAACAGGGATACATTTCAGTGTATAACCACAGTAATCTTGGGTGGCATTTGGGCTTTGGATTTCTCTGTTCCTCTACACCTGGAGTGGGCTTGAAGAAGGTGATTCACTGGGGCGCCTAGGTGGCTCAGGGGGTTAAAGCCTCTGCCTTCAGCTCAGGTCATGATCCCAGGGTCCTGGGATCGAGCCCCGCATCGGGCTCTCTGCTTGGCAGGGAGCCTGCTTCCTCCCTGCTCTCTCTCTGCCTGTCTCTCTGCCTACTTGTGATCTGTCAAATAAATAAATAAAATCTTTAAAAAAAAAAAGGTGATTCACTTGGGCATTTAGAATCTCTATGGCAAGGTGAAAGTGATCACGTCCTCACATACTTAACTGGAAAAGCACAATATGCCTTTTGTTTCAAATCTGTCATTAAAATCATGTAATCACACACACAAACACTCACTTTCTTCCCTATAGGCCCTTCCATCTTTCCATCTCCATAGATGTATTTTTTGGAACCGTAGTATATTCATCCACTGCAGAAAACAAAATGAATTCACAGGGAAAGGATATTTTAAAAAAATCGTATGAGTCCAGTTTGTTATCGATTGGAGATGTTTCATTTGCTTATTCTGCATGGGATACTTGAGTATATTTCGAACAAGAGCCATAGAAGTTCAATGAAATCTTGAGAAGAATGACTGATTGTTCTGACTGGTAGCTGTAGCCAGCCAGTCAGCCAGCCTGCCTGCCTGCCTTTCTTCCTTCCTTCTTTCTTAGTTTCTTTCATTCATTCATTTTATTTATTTGAGAGAGCTGGGAGGAGTATGGAGTGAGGGATAGGCAGACTCCAGGCTGAGCCTGGAGCCCGATGTGGTGCCTGATGTCACGACCCTGAGATCAGGACCTGAGTCAAAATCAAGAGTCAGACTCTCAACCGACTGAGCCACCCAGGTGCCCCACTTCTTTTTTTTTTTTAAACTCTCCAATAGAACCTCCTCTGTGAATTTTGGAGACCATAACTTGGCTTTTCAGAGAGCTGTTTCTCATTATCATTATTTGGAAACATTGCTTCATTAAAGGAGGTGGGTATAAACGAGAGAAGCAGATGACATCCAAGAAGAGAGAAAGGTACAGGGACTGTTATGTATGTTTTTCCCAGAGTTAGGGAAGAAGGGAAAAACCTTCATGGTGTTAGCCTAAAGGTAGTATTTTCTGCTCATGGTCCTAACTGCTATGAGTACGGGAAGGCTTTGCCACTGTGTAGTCTCCCAACATGTTGCAGCAGTCAGTGAGAACAGTTAATGGCTATTTATAGAATTGTCTTTCTAGAAGGCAACTTGAACTACTTGTGAGGGCAAGGGAATGACCATTTATTTATTTATTTTTTTTATTGGCTGGCGATGCTATATACATTTTACAGTAAGAATTTTCATTGACTCTGGCCCTCCCCACTGTCCCCCCGCTAGGTAGTTACTGATTTCCGTAGGTTATAGATGAGAGCGATGTTCAGCCATTGTGCAAGAATTTTCTCAAATGTGTGCAAGCTTGTGTTCGGCTCAAATGCTACCAAGGGGCTGTCATCTCCTGATCTCTCCATGAGAAGCCATTACCTCCTGTCCACACGGAAGGGCAAGCAAGGTTCTCATAGACACCCTGTCGTTGTCGTGGACTTGACCACGATCTTACAGCTATAGACAATAGAACCAGAAGTCGAATCCAGGTTTATGGGACTCAAACTGTTGTTTTTCTTTATTCAATCATCATACTTGAAAAAATCAGCTATACTAGCAAAACCTTATTGCCCACCTTGCTGTGGCTTTCTTATCTGTCTGTTCACATAGTCTTCTAGATCCCATGAGATGGTCTTGTGGACTCCAACACATGTAAAATTTGGTTAGTTCTTGAGAGTAAGCAGAACATCGTCTTGCTGCTTAAAATGCTGTTTTCAGAGTCTCTTATATCCAGCACCATCACAAATTCACTGTGCTTGAGAGCAGGGAAATGGTAGGTATGTGTTGGGCTCTGTACCACATGCTTTTATTGCATTAACTCATTGAACTGCTAACACCGGCTCTCTGAGGTGGTTACTGTTCTACACGTCCTTTTCTGTATAGGGCAATGAAAGTATACAGAGGTCCCATGACTTGGCCAGGGGAAAGAAATGAACTGGTCTTCAGATTCACATGCTTCCCTTCATTGTCTAGGACTTTCAGAGTTAGGTGGGACCATGCATCAACTGTGGTCTATGAGCTGTGGACAGAAGTGATGCCTGTCATTTCCATACTGAAGCCATTAAGAGCTAGTGTGCAACTCTCTAGCTCTCTTTACCCACAACTTGTTGACCTGGAAGGTTCTAGCTGCAAAACCGTAGAGCCTCCCTTAGCCTGGATCTCTGAGTGACCATGTGGAGTAGAACTCTCTTCCCACCCTGCAGGGATTTGTGTTGGATTTATAGCTTCAGGGAGGAATAAGCATATTTTGCATTAAACCATTAAGGTTTGGGGGTTAATTCGTTCCTGTGCTACCTTGCTTATAACAGTGACAGATCAGACTTGAATTCAGAGCCGATTGCTGCCATAATCTGTGGTTTTTTGTTTGTTTTTTTTTTTGTTTGTTTTTTTTTTTTTTTTTTTTTTTTTTTTTTTTTTTTTTTGCAATATCAGAGTGAACTCGAAGCCTCCGTGCTCCTGTAAGGAACCCTGATACCTTTCTTAGAAGGGCCCCTGTGAGATAGGAACCCTGGCCACTTTATCCCTGCTTAAGGAGTAACTTCTGATCTAAACTAACTATTAAGGCTGGAGAGTTTCCATTGCATTGTCTACCCCCTCACCATTATTATAGGAGAAAGGATTTGATTTACCTGTTAGCATATTTTCACGTTTTGGGTTAAAGATTCTATTTTCTGGTCACAGGTACTTGGCTTTTATACTGCAGGTACATTTGGACTCCTCCCCCATCTTTTTTATTCACTTGACAGACAGAGATCACAAGTAGGCAGAGAGGCAGGCAGAGAGAGAGAGGGAAACAGGCTCCCTGCTGAGCAGAGAGCCCAATGCAGGGCTTGATTCCAAGACC
This sequence comes from Meles meles, assembly GCF_922984935.1. Taxonomy (NCBI): domain Eukaryota; kingdom Metazoa; phylum Chordata; class Mammalia; order Carnivora; family Mustelidae; genus Meles; species Meles meles. The sequence continues at coordinate 100,255,144 of NC_060087.1, read as the reverse complement.
CTGAGACCATGACCTGAACCACCCGGGCACCCCCCTTTACCTTTCTATATAATTTTTTAAAAAAGATTTTATTTATTTATTTGACAGACAGAGAGCACAAGTAGGCAGAGAGGCAGGCAGAGAGATAGAGGAAGGGAAGCAGGCTCTCCGCTGAGCAGAGAGCCCGATGCGGGGCTCGATCCTAGGACGCTGGGATCATGACCTGAGCTGAAGGCAGAGGCTTTAACCCACTGAGCCACCCAGGTGACCCGCTTTTTATATAATTTTAAACATTTGGTGCATTGTGGGAAAGATCACCCTTAAGAGCTTTCGGAAACTCCTGCTTCCGCATTTTGCTAGTTTCTTCCCACAGGGTCTGAATTAATACATTAAGTAATCACTGGAGTGGGTATTGCTCCTCAAAGAGGGAGAATTAGGTATGGTAGTTAGAAAGCCTCTCGGTACATTGCTAAGCTGTGTTTGTGCATTGTCCTGGCTCTGCTGATTGTTCCCAACTGCTAATACTAACTCATCAGGAGAAAGAATTATGCCAAGTGAAACTAAGATGTGCATTTGCATAAATTTCCAGCTCTGTGTTATGCATTCAATTACATGTTGGTTTAATCACAAAATTGTTCGGCTATTTTCAGGAAGCATTTGAGAGCTGTCTTTATGATGTATGGCTCAATTTCATTCAGAGGAAATCAGTTATAGTGACCATTTAAACAAGATCATCCAAAATGGAAGTTTACGGAGTTGTGTGACAGAATGATCTTGTTTTATTCCTCACTGGTGAATTGATAATTTGCTGGCCAACCAGTTGAAGTGTCTTACATTGCCCTGTTTGAGATAGTAATAAAATACAAGACCCAGTTCCCCCCCCCCCATGAAGAATATTCAATTTAATGAAAGTTTTTGAATTTAATAATAATGGTTTAGGCTTGTAGTACCCCTGTACTGTTCTTGGAGTAGAAAGGTGCTGTTGTTTTAAAAATGGCAGTTTTACTTGATTATGGGAATGGAGCTGTCGTTTCACTTTCCAAGGCAGAAAGATTTTTGTGTAGTCTCCCTTCTCCCCTGTACCTTTTTTGTAGGTCACCATCTCCTGTTGGAGATCCCCCTGATAATTTAGATCACCATAAAAATCCAAACAAAAGGCATTTTCTCAAGACCCAGCTACCAACTCAGTAAAAGAGTGTAAGACCTTTCTGTTTTGTGTCTCCAATCTCCTCACTGCATTACCTGCCTGGTTTTAGGAAAATATAATCAGGAATATTTATTACCATGATTGGCTCGCTTTCTCATAGCACAGATTCTTATATACCATTTCTGACTCCTTTAAGGCATGATGAAAGGGTAAGTTCAAATACAGATTTAAAACTTGTTTATTTTTTGTGCGGTTGTGCTTATGAGCCTACAGGTTTATTCAGAGTCAAGTTAGATGACCAAATCAATGAAAACTTGAAGCAATATTAGAACTCTTTTTACGGGCGCCTGGGTGGCTCAGTGGGTTAAATCCTCTGCTTTCGGCTCAGGTCATGGTCCCAGGGTCCTGGGATCGAGCCCCACATTGGGCTCTCTGCTCAGCAAGGAGCCTGCTTCCCTCTCTGTCTGCCTGCCTCTCTGCCTACTTGTGATCTCTGTCTGTCAAATAAATAAAATCTTTAAAAAAAGAAACAACTCTTTTTAAATCGTGCTCAGTCACAAACCAGCTCTCTGACTCGGGAAAGTCTTTCTCTGTCACTTTCCTCTCTCTCTCTCTTTTTTTTAAAGATTTTATTTATTTGACAGACAGAGATCACAGGTAGGCAGAGAGGCAGGCAGAGAGAGAGAGAGAGGAGGAAGCAGGCTCCCTGCTGAGCAGAGAGCCTGATGCAGGCATGCGGGGCTTGATTTCAGCACCCTGGGATCATAACCTGAGCCAAAGGCAGAGGCTTTAACCCACTGAGCCACCCAGGCACCCCTGTCTTTTTTTTTTTTTTTTAAGATTCTATTTATTTATTTGATAGAGAGAGACAGGGAGAGGGGAAGTACAAGCAGTGGAAGTGGGAGCGGGAGAAGCAGGCTTCCCGCAGAGGAGGGAGTCCAATGAAGGGCTCCATCCCAGGACCCTGGAATCATGACCTGAGCTGAAGGCAGACACTTAATGACTGAGCCACCCAGGCGCCCCATTCTCTGTCTCGTTTTTCTCATTTTTGAAATACAAGGAGGTTGGAGGAGATGATCTCTAGGTCTCTAGGAACACTCCTAGCTGAAATGCTGTGATTCTCAGAAATACTAGTCGATAATCATGTATTATACTTTAACCGTGTACACAGATGGGAAGATTTGTTATATTCAGTTTTTAAACTGAATTTGTTAATTGGAAACTGGTTAGCAATTATTTGGATTCACTCTTCTGATTTTCAGATTCTTTTGTGTGTGTTGTCCTTGTCTTTGTTAAAACTTCCCCAGAGACAACTTTTCATTATCTTAAAATCATCTAACCAGGGCGCCTGGGTGGCTCAGTGGGTTGGGCCTCTGCCTTCGGCTCGGGTCCTGGTTCTGGGATCGAGCCCGGCATCGAGCTCTCTGCTTGGCGGGGAGCCTGCTTCCTCCTCTCTCTCTGCCTGCCTCTCTGCCTACTTGTGATCTCTGTCAACTAAATAAATAAAATCTTTAAAAAAAAATCATCTAACCAGTGATGTCATTATAAAGCCAGACGTATGGCAGGAAATGCACAGATTTTTTTTATAAAGGAAGAAAACAACATTTTGAGTCCTTTATAAAGGAAAAAAGAGTTGAATATAACCATGGCTGAAACAGGCACTTTTCATAGTTTTGATTTCCACTGCGTCTGCTGTAGGCGAATTTCCTAGCTCAATATTTCTGTTAACCCACATCCTCACAGTGTTCAATGCAAGAAGCAGAACAAAAAAAAAAAAAAGGAAAAGATGAATGAAAGGTAGGGACATGTGTAAAAATAACAGGTTGGATTTGGAAATAAACAAAAGAAGTTGGAAGGTATTTCTGGCCTCTGGTGGGAGGCCTGCCCTTACATCTCTTCAGCCACTGTCTAGAAGTTATGGTAAACAATGGCATTATATTTGTACCCTCCTTAAGGAGTCTTGAGTTTCATTCTAACAGGGAAAAACTCAAATGAGTTGTGTCTGTCTTCTTTAATAGACTTTGAAAAAATATTAAAAACTTGACACTTTTTTTATTTTTAATTTTTGAGAAGAGTTTTTTAATATTTTCTTTGTTTATTAGAGAGCACAAGTGGAGAGAGGGAGAAGCAGAGCAGGGACCCCAATGTGGGCTCAATCCCAGGACTCTGAGATCATGACCTGAGCGGAAGGCAGCCACTTAACCAGCCGAGCCACTCAGGAGCCCCTAAAGACTATATATATATATATATATATATATTTTTTTAAAGATTTTATTTATTTATTTGACAGAGAGATCACAAGTAGGCAGAGAGACAGGCAGAGATAGAGAGGGGAGAAGGGGGTTCCCCACTGAGCAGAGAGCCTGATTTGGGGCTCAATCCCAGGTCCCTGAAATCATGACCTGAGCCGAAGGCAGAGGCTTAACCCACTGAGCCACCCAGGCTATATTTTATCAAAGTAATTTCTACACCCAATGTGGGGCTCGAACTCCTAACCTCGAGATTAAGAGTCGCAGGCTTCATGGACTGAGCCAGCCAGGCTCCCCAAAACTTGATGTTTTATTTGACAACTTTTCCGAACTCTCTGGATTTTTCACATATGGACATACTATATCACACAGTGTTCAGTAAATAAATAAAACTGGGGCTTCTCATAACTGTTAGTTCCTATTAGGAAAATAGGGCTGTATTTTTGGTTAAGAGGTCATCCATCAGTCTTTCAGTCACCATCATTCTTTCTCAATCTTTAATCTTCTTTTGATTTATTAATAAAGCTCAAGACTGCCAGGGCATCCCAATATCTCTTGTATTACATCAATAATTTTCCAAGGTGTTTGCTATTGAAACAGTTTAGAAGAATAATGTGATTTATAACACAAAAAATTGACCTTTTGAAATTCTTATTTATATATGACCTTAAAAACTAGTAGGTAATTAATTTCTTGGTCAAACATGTAGTTGATTATCCATTTTGTGCTAGGAACTATGTTAATTGCATCCACCTCCAACTTTTAACTGCTTGAAATGGACAAATCCATTTAAGCCCTAAATGCATTCATTTTTTACTCTTCTCAAAATAGTTTTAATTTTCCATTTCACTCTGACACACAATGGGGCCTTCTTCGTCTACTGCCAGCCCTGCCCATAGGCCAAAGGAGTACATTGCTCATGGCAAGATCATTAGGGTGTATCTTCACCTTTCCACCCTTGCTGTTCCCCGCCTCATCAGTACTGAGTGAATCTGAAATATTATTACCCATGCGGGGTACTGGGATTTGTGCCATATATCCTTTCCATAAGAATGCACAGAATCCAAGAAGGTTTCATAACTGTTAATGAATGCAGCTTTATGCTAAAAGATTGCCAGATCTCATGGTAGTGTTCATACCCTGGGTTCAAATGGGCAGCCCAGCTCCCCTCTAAGAGGCCAATGGATAGCGTTTTTGGAAGACAGGAACCAGGAGGGATGGTAAGAAGATAGGAGAATTCTGGCAACCTAGGTAGAAACAAGAAATAGTATCAGAGGTCATAAATTTTGTCGACTTTAATTAGGTGGGTATGGTGAAAAATCCAGATGCCAAAACCAGGATTATGGGTACTTAAATTCATAAGGAGATTGCGCAGAAGCCAAAACCAGTGAGAGTAAAGTGTAGTCCTAATGTTGGACTGAAACATTAGAGGAAACAAAGTGCTGCTAGCAAGAGACTTGGTTTGTATGGATTTTGTGACTGGATTTGCTAACAGGTCACACCTAAACTAGGGAGCCATGGAAAAGGGGATAAAACCCATCAGATCCTGACCTTTATTTACATAGTTGGTATTTTTAGTTTCATTTTTTTGAAAAAGTTTTAAAAGATTTTATTTATTTGAGAGATAGAGCATGAGATGGCGGGTGGGGGACAGAAGAGGAGAGAAGGAGAGGGAGAAGCAGACTCCCTGCTGAGCAGGGAGCCTGACACAGAACTCGATCCCAGGACCCTGAGATCATGACCTGAACTAAAGGCAGCCGCTTAACCGACTGAGCCACCCAGGCGCCCCGACATAGGTGGTGTTTTTAGATGATAGATTTTCATTGTCGAGAAGGGTCCTTTGGTTTGTCTATTGCGTTGACTGTCCAAAGGCTTTTCACATTGATTTCCTCCTTTGTGCTTTATTATAATCACAAGATATTCATAGTAACTTATTTTATTCCAATAGATGAAGAAATGAACACAGAAGTGAGGTGTCCTAGAGAATATCCCTAGGAAGTGGTATGTTTTTCATTGATCAAGTGCTAGGCACTTGGTTTCCATCTAATTCCTCAATTCTCATTACAGTCTTTTGAAGTAGATAGGGATGCCCTTCATCTTATTAGTCACCTAATTACAGGAAATAGGAAATAGTATGGGGAGTGGATCTAACTTACTCAAGATTACTTGGTAAACGATGGGCTTGCCAGTTGAACCCAGTCTGTCTGGCTCCTTAACCTCTTGATTTGTTATTTCCTGTTTACCAGCATTTTCCCCCATGAACAACCTGTTTCCAAGACAATTTTGTATTTCACTTCATGAAAATTCCTAACATTGTGGGGGCCTGGCTGGCTCAGTGAGAAGAGCGTGTGATTCTTGATCTTAGAAGCTTTGTGAGTTCGAGCCCCATGTTGAGTGTAGAGATTACTAATAAAAATAAAACTTTGAAAGATTTGCTTGGTAGCATCATGAACCCCTCTAACTTTAGTATTACCTGAGCTGCTTCTTGCTTGGCTAGTGTTATCAGCTCGTGGATACTGGTCTACCCTCCTGGTCTCCCAAGTGGGGAGACAGAGGTTCCAACATTGTCTTCCCTACAACATTGCAGGTCTCTCAAATCCTCGCTGTCTATTTTGCCTTTGGGATGGTTTTCAGAAGATGCCCATGGGACCAGAACTTTCTTCAGAGGAGGCTGACTAGAGAAATATGCTATGATTTGACCTTTTTTTTTTTTTTTTTTTTTTTTTTTTTCAATAGCATGCCCGGGGAACTGAAATCCAATGAATAGCAGGTCGTTCTTTTGTGGTTTGAAGATAGTATGAGGAAATATAATAGACCTTAAACAAAGGGAGTGGAAAAAAAAGACAAACTTGCCCCACGTCACGGTTTTGCCTGGGGATAGCCCTTCATAGGAACCATTTGGTTTTCAGTGTTTCTTGTGGGATGTAGGAAGAGATGAAAGACACACGAGTTGCAGACATTGACATGACTCACTAAACATATGGCTGTAAATAATGAGACCCTTTATCTTGGAGGAGAATCTAAAGGGTGTGGGGAGAAACCCACATATAACTCACTTTAAAAAAAAAGTAAAGCTGTATCATTTCCTTTTGGAGGCCATAATCTTTTGGTCTTTTTCAGATGTTGTGCCAAGAAATAAAAGCGGAGGGGTTGGTAGAAATCGCATCAATTCATTAGTGAACCTCTTGGTAGAAGTATTTGACATTAGCCTTCTGTTTCTTTGGCTGCTAGGGGGCCAAGAGCATTGGAAAACCTTAAATAATCTTTTTAAATTAAATAAATAAAATCCCCCTCTGTTCAAGTGTCACTGCTTCTCTGGAAATGACCTCATCTGTCAGCTGAAATATTACTGAGAAAAGGAGTACATCATTAATGTGGTGGAAGGTTGTTGGGGGGGGGGGGGTGGGTAAAAGCGAGAGTGGGAGGTTTTGAAAGCTGTTGAGAGCTTTCCCAGCATGAGTTCTGTTTATTATGAGGCTTTCCCGTGGACTCTTATGCCCTTACTAAATAAACAAAGAGCTTCATCAAAGTCATCTGAGTACATTCATTTATTTAGATTTTAACTGTCTACACTGGTGATGGTTTTCTGTGGGCTCCCAAGTTTATATGGATCAGGAAGCCATGGCTTAGGGCACACATAAAGCTACTTGGGCCAAGCTGAGGTGGTATTTGTTTGGCGGGGTCTGTGGGGGTGTTATGGCGTGCACTATGCCACAATATGTTTTCAGGGCAAATGTGTGCCCTCCTGTTCAGATAGGACGCTAAGGAGGATGGGAGCCCTGGAAGCCAAAAAACAGTGACAAGGAGTTGTGAGTAAATCACCACCAAGGGAACTGGCCTTGGGCCTTGGGTTTACGTGGGGTTGAGGTGACCCAATGGCCATCTTAGAAGAAGGAAAACGTGCCTAAGGGTTGGTGGCCAGCTCCTGCGGTTGCAATTAGACCTGCTGAGAACGCGCTTTTACTTCTGCCTTGTGTTGTTACACCTCAAGCAACACCCCTCTATGTGAGAGACCTCTGAAGACCATTTCCCATTTGCTAGCCGGTCATCTTTATTGTCCCGCAGGGGGTTACAGTGTCTCCTTCATAATGATGTCTTAGGCCTTCTTGTGATCAGGTGTTTATACCAAAAGTAGATAAGAATAGTTCCATATTACATACCCTGAGTTCTGTTTCTAGTTTATGAGTCAGCCATTTTGAAATGGAGGAGAATCACTGGTCTCTGAAATTCTACAAGCTTTGTAATATAGATCATAACCAGGAAGTGTGATGTCTTCAACTTTTTTCTTTCTCAGGTTTGCTTTGGCTCTTCGAGGTTCTGATTCCTTTTGAATTTTAGGATTGTTTTATCTATTTCTATGCAAATGCCATTGGCATTTGGCTTGGGATTGCATTGAATCTGTAGATGGCATTTCAGCCATATTAATTCTTCTAATCTGTGAATAAGAGATCGCTTTACATTTATTTGTGTCTTCTTAAATGTCTGTCATTAAAGCCTCATATTTTTCCATGTAGAGATCATTCACCTTCTTGTTTAAATTTATCCCTAGTAATTTTACTGTTTTTGATACTATTGGCAAGGGGATTGTTTTCTTTATTTCTTTCAGTTGGTTTGCTGTTAGTGGATAGGAATACAGCTGACATTTGTATTTTGATTTTTTTTTTTATCCTGCAACTGCACTGAATTCGCTTGCATTATCATAATTTTGTTGGGGGTAGGGTTTTCTGTATATAAGATCCTATCCTCTGCAAACAAACAATTTTACTTTCTCTGTTTGGAAGGCTTGTATTCCTTTTAGTTGCCTCAGTGCTCCAGCTATGATTTTAGTACTGTGTTCAAAAGGAGTAGTAAGAGTGGCCAGTTAAAATTTCTAGTGCTGTGTTCAATAAAAGTGGTGAGAGTGGGTATCCTTGTTCTCATCTTGGAAGAAAAGTTTTCAGCCTTTCACCATTCAGTATGATGGTAGCTTTTAGTTTGTCATTTATGGCCTTTATTATGTTGAAGTTGTTCATTCTGTACTAAAATATTGAGAGTTTATGTTATTAAAAGATGTTGAATTCTGTCTGATGCTTTTGTATCTATTGAGACAGTCATAAGACTTTGAGGGTATCACATTTACTGATTTTGTGATTTTTAGGTTGTCTTTGCATCTCGGGTTTAAATCCCATTGGATCGTGGTGTGTGATTCTCCCCACCCCTTTTTAAGAAAAATTTATTTATTTATTTTAGAGCTTGAGTGGGAGTGGCAGAGGGAGGGGTAGAGAGAATCCCAAGCAGACGCCACACTGAGGGCAAAGCCCAACCTGGGGCTCAATCACATGATCCCAGATTGTGACTTGAGTCGAAACCAAGAGTGTTACGCTTTACTTACTGTGTCACCCAGGCACCCTTTGGCTGCCCATCTTTAAAAATTTGGGAAGTTTTCAGGGCGCCTGGATGACTCAGTGGGTTAAAGCCTCTGCCTTTGGCTCAGGTCATGATCTCAGGGTCCTGGGATCGAGCCCCGCATCGGGCTCTCTGCTCGGCGGGGAGCCTGCTTCCCCCCCTCTCTGTGCCTGCCTCTGCCTACTTGTGATCTCTGTCAAATAAAAAAATAAATTAAAAAAACTTTAAAAAAATAAAAAAAATTGTGAAGTTTTCTTTTATTATTTTGTTAATTTAATTTTTTTTAAAGCACCACCTGTAGTGTGTGTGTATGTATGTGTGTTGAGCTTATTCTGTGCTTAAACAAATTTTCTTTTCCTTTATCTATTCTCCTTTTGGGAATTTTACCATGTGACTATTCATTCACTGGATGATGACTCATTATTCATGCTGGCTTTCTTCACCTTTTAAATTCTTTTTCTTTGTGTTACTCTAACTGGCTAATGTCAAATGACTTGTCTTCAAGTTTGCTGATTCTATATGATGATTCTATATGACCAATTCTGATGTTGAAGCTCTCTACTGAATTTTCTAGTTCTGTCAATTCTATTCTTCAGCCTGGGCATTTGTGTTTGGTTCTTTATGGTTTCTGTCTCCTTACTGAACTTATCTTTTTATTTTTGCATTATTTTTGTGATTTTATTTAGTTGTTTATCTGTGTTGTGTTGTATTTTCTTGAGGTTCTTTAAGCTGGTTCTTTTGAATTCTTTGTCAGACAGTTTGTATAATCCATTCCATTGGGGTTGGTTCTTGGAATTTTATTAGTTTCCTTTGGTGGCACCATATTTGCCTGGTTCTTCATGATCTGTTTTACTTTGCTTTGGTGTCCACATTTGAAATACCATATGCCTCTTCCAGTTGTTACAGACTGGTTTCAGCAGGTAAGTATCATCTGTTATTGGTTTTCTGGGCTGATGGGTTACCTCTTGAATCACAGGTATGCTGAGTTGAAGCTGGGTTTTGAATCTGTTGCTGGGTCTATAGTTGGGTCAGTGATTTATGGGCTTGTTACCACTGGGTTGTAAGGGCGTAAATCCTATCTGATCTTTGGGCCAATCAGATGCTTTAGGGACAGTTTCAGGATCTGTGGAGGCACAGAAGGGAGTGTCTGCTCTTACCAGCAGACTGCTGTGGACTGAGGCTGGGAAAGACTGGATCCCAGATAAGGGACCATTTCAGAACCTACTGTTGGACTGAGTTTGTTGGCTTACCTCTATGTGTATCCAGACTTTGGCTGAGAGGGCCTGGGCTACTTCTGGGCCCACAGCTGGGACTAGTTCTGTGTGCCTATTACTGGAACCATGGGTAGGTGTGACCCCTCCTGGGTCCCTTGACTTACAGTGCTGGTGACAGGACCAAGGCCAAATGGTGCAATAACCTGGTCCTCAGAGGTACAGAGCTATTTCTGGATCCGTAGCTGGGACTATGGTCAGTAAAACTGCCACCTGGATATGAACTTGCCTTTTTAAGATGGCTCTCCTGAGCCCCGTGCTCCAGCTGGTCTGTTTTCTTACAGAAGCCTGTCTTTCTTCCCAAGTCATTTGGATTATTCCAGTTAATGTGGGTACCCAAGGTGTGGCTAGTACTAAGAGCAGCCAGACCACTGGGAGTCAAACTAAAGCATCAATCCAGCCTGAGAAGTGAGACACATTTGTCAAGGCATGACAGGCCAATCTAGAAGATCATGATAAGACAGACAGCCTGGAGTTAGAATCAGAAAAGTGTGGCAGCTAGCCAGGGGCCGGGTTTCAGGCAACTTAGTGTACAAACAAGTCTGATGCTAGCTTTTGGAAGCTTAGTCATAGGACTTTTAGTAAAAAGCAAGGCAGTCTCCAGGACCAGGAAAAGTAGATCAGGATTCTAGGTTCTAGACTTTGATCAGAAACAGGGTTGGAAAGGCATGGTCACTAGAACTGGGGTGTGAGGTCTTGGTTGGGCCCTCTACTTGTCTTCTTCAGTGTGAAGCTGCCAGACTGATTATGTAGAAGTCCTTCAGTGTCACCTGATTAGAAAAAGACAATGCTTGAATCCTTGGAGTGAAGTGAGTTTGTTGGTATAAACTTAGGGACTTATGTTTGGAATATTAGAAGAGTAGGGAAAATAGGGTCAGCGAGTCATTGGATGTTTTTGGTGGGAGATAGGGAGCATTATTCGTATTTTGACTCCTTGGCACATATTTGCCTTTAGATTTTTTTCTTAAGATTTATTCATTTATTTGAGAGAGGGCACGAGAGAGAGAGAAAATGCAGCGTGAGTATTGGAGGGAGAGAAATTCAACCAGACTCCCCACTAAGCGTGGAGCCTGTCCCAAGGCTGGATCCAAGGACTCTTGAGATCATGACCTGAACTGAAATCACGAGTCAGACGCTTACCTGAATGAGCCCCCCAGGCGCTTCTGTCCTAGATTTTCCGTTTGGCATGTTTAGACTCCATATTCCTTGGTTATTACTGTCCCCCCTAATGTCTGTATTTTGCCTTAACTCCCTTTTCTAGATTATCTGTGTGATCAATTTCATAGGTTTCCTATCTCCTTCCAGAATGTCAAATCCAATTCTTTATGATCATTATTATATAGGTACCCATTGACAGTCACTGATGTGTTTAAAACCAGTTTCGATATAGTTTATATTTTTCTTCCTTACTATTTTTAGTACTTCATAATGTAGAAATGGGCTTTCATCCTATTAAAAAAAAAGCCTCTCTGATTCCCATCCTGATAAAGCATTTCTGCTCTCTTGTTTGAATAATTAAGATACCTCCACATTTTAAAAGTCCCTTAAAATCCATTTAATGGTTATTTAATGGTCAATAAGATCTAAATAGTTATTCCACACCAGTCTCATAATTAGGTCAAAACTGAAGCTGGGGAAATGTGGATACCAGGAGCTAGCATGTTGATAACGTCCTCATGGGACTGCCAACTAGCACCATTGATTGTTTTCAGTTGTTCTCCCTAAGGAGAGGTGGTCCAAGAGTATGGTAGATAGTTTGTTAGTAGTAACCTAAGAGGTAAACAACATTTTATAGATGGAATAGTTTTTCTTGGGGCGCCTGGGTGGCTCAGTCGTTAAGTGTCTGCCTTCAGTTCAGGTCATGATCCCAGGGTCCTGGGACTGAGCCCTGTATTGGTCTCCCTGCTTGGCAGGAAGCCTGCTTCTCCCTCTACCACTCCCGCTGCTTATGTTCCCTCTCTCTCTGTCAAATAAATGAATAAAGTGTTAAAAAAATAGTTTTTCTCATTTGAATTAGAAGATAATAAGTATTAAACTCATGGGTTAAATAAAGCCCTCTAGAAATTGAACACTTTGGGTGTTTAAAAATGTTTATTTTTCTATCCTGTTTTTCATTTTAAGAAAATTTTTAGCATAATGGCTCTTTGCATCTATGTTTTTTCAGTTTCTACTTCCTTCTTCTTCTTCTTTCTTCCTTTATAGTAATGCATACAGATTTTAACCATTTTTAAATACGTATTTTGGTGGCTTTAAATACATTTTTACTGTTGCTCAAGCATCATCACCACCCTCTTCTAGAACTTTCGTTATCCTTCCAGACAGAAACTTTATACCATTTAACATTAATCCTCCACTTCTCCTTAACCCCAACCTTGACAACCACCATGCTCTTTCCTGTCTTGATGAATTTCACTACTCTGTGTACGTCATATAAGTTAGATTGTTACAGTATCTGTGTTTTTTCTGACCAGCTCATTTCATGGAACAGAATGTCCTCTAGGCTTATTCAGGTAGCATGTGTCTGAATTTCTTTCCTTTTTTTCAGGCTGCGTCATACTTCATTCTCTGATTATAATACATTTTCCTTATCCATTCATATGTTGCTGGATACTTAAACTCCTTCCACAATTTAGTTTTTGCGAATAATGCAACCATGAACGTGGATTTGCAAATATCTCTTGGAGTCTGTGCTTTCAATGGATTTGGCTATAGACCCAGAAATGGAGCGGCTGGATCCTATGGTAATTTCATTTTTAATTCTTTGAGGAACTATAATGCTGTTTTCCACAGTATTTTATATTCCCACCAATAGTGCACCAGGGTTCTAATTTCTCTATATCCTTACCACTTCCTAGTTTCTCTGTTTTTGATAGAAAACATCTTAATGGGTATGACTTGATGTCACTGTGTAGGTTTTTTTTTTTTTTCTTTTAGGTCATTTGCTTATTTTTGAATCAAATTTTTTGCTGTTGATGGGTTTTAGGACTTTGCCAAATAAAACAGGTATTAATCCCTTATCAGATAATACGACTTGCAAATGTTTTCTTCCACAGGTTCTTTTTGCCTGTTCATAGTGTGCTTTGTACAAATTTTTAAATTTTGTTAATTAAATTTTGTGTGTCATTGATTGTTGCGGAATGTGTCTTTGGTGTGAAAGCTAAGAAATCATTGCTAAATCCAGTGTGGTGAGGTTTTTGCTCTAAGTTTTCTTTAATACTTTATAGTTTCACATCTTAGGTTTACTTCTTAGATCCATTTTGAGTTTAATTTTTGTATAAGTTGTAAGTAAGCACCCACATTCATTCTTTTGCATGTGAATATACAGTTTTCCTAGCACCATTTCTTGAAAAGAGTGTTCTTTCTTTTTTTGAAAAGATTTTATTTATTTATTTGAGAGACAGCATGGGAGAGAGAGAGAGAGAGAGCACAAGCAGGGGGAGGGGCAGAGGGAGAAGCAGACTCCCCACTGTGTGGGGAGCCCGATGTGGGACTCGATCCCAGGACCCTGGGATCATGACCTGAGCCAAAGGCAGCTGCTCAACGGACAGAGCCACCCAGGAACCAGGAAAGAATGTTCTTTCATCACAACTCAGTCTAGCTGCCTCTTCAAGATCATCTGACCATGTTTGTAAGGGTTTGTTTCTGGGCTTTTTATTCTGTTCCATCGTTCTATGTTTGTCTTTATGTCAGTCCCACTCTACTGTGATGACTGCAGCTTTGTAGTACGTTTTGAAATCAGTTCCTGTGAGTCCTATAAACATGTTTGTCTACTGTAGGATAGTTGTGGTTATTGAAGTCGCCTTGCAATGGTATAAAAATTTTATGGTGGATTTTTGTATTACTGCAAAAAAAAAATCATTGGGATTGTGAGAGCAATTCCACTGAACTTGCATATCACTTTATTGAGTGTTGATACCTTACTATTTTGTCTTTCAACCCATGAACTCTGGATGACATTTCATTTCTTTGTGTCTTTTTAAAAAATTCATTAGACAACATTTTGTAGGATTCAGCGTAAAGGTATTTTGACTCTTTGGTTAAATTTACTTCTTGTTTTCTTTCTTTTTTTTTGATGGTTTTTTGTTAATGTAGAGATTTGCAACTGACTTTTGTGTGTTGGTTTTGTATCCTGCAATTTTGCTGAATTTATTCATTCAGGGTCTTTTAAAATTTTTGAGTAACATAGGTAATTTAATTCTTTATCACGTCTCTCCTTTTTTTGTTTTTGAATTTCAGATGAAGCATTATTTTTCTTTTTTTCTGGAGTTTTTAAAAGTATTTTGATTAAAAATTGTTTTCAGTTGTGCATGGTGACACACATTGTTACCTTAGTCTCAGTTATGCAATATTGTGAACCAACAACTGTATACAGTTTGTGATGTTCAGCATAAGTGTATTTTATAGGTTTTTGTTTTGTTTTATTTTGTTTTAATGGAATCTTTAAGGTTTTCTACTGTGATATTTTGTCTTCTGTGAATGGAGATAATTTTACTTCATTTCTAGTGTGGATCCCTTTTGTTTCCTTATGGGGCATAAGTGCTCTGTCAAGGACTTCTGCTCTTATGTAGAGTAGATGTGGTAAAATCAGGTACCTTGTCTTGTTCCTGATGTTAGAGGTATAACTTTCCTTGAACATTGGAGATGATGGTAGTGTGAGTTTTTCACAGAAGGCCTTTATCATTTTGAGGTCTTTTCCTGCTATTACTTTTTTGTCAAGTATTTTTGTTATGAAAGACTGTGGGATTTTGTCACATGTCTTTTCTGCAGCAATGGAGATACTTATGTTGTTTGTCCTTCATTCTGTTGGTGTGGTATATTACAGTGATTGAATTTTGTGGGTTGAACCACTTGAATTCCAGAGATAAAGCCAAATTTGTCATTGTATATAATCCTTTAAATAAGGTATAAAATTTGATTTGCTGATATGTTGTTGATATTTCCCTTGATAAATATTAGGAATATTGTTCTGCAGTCATCTTTTTTTAATAGTATTTTTGTCTGGCTTTGGTATCAGAGTACTGCTATTTCATAGAATAAGATAAAATGTATTTCCTCATTCAGATTTTTGGAAGAGTTTGAGAAGGATCAGTGTTAATTTTCTTGGAATTATTTCTTATATTTAAAAAGTTGTATTTACCTATTTTGGAAAAAGTTATGTATTTATATGACTTCAAGTTACTCTCTAGAGTTCTTTCATTTCAGTTTGAAGCAGTCTCTGTAGCATTCCTAGTAGGGCATGTCTACAGGAAATGAAATTCTTTTGTTTTGGTATATATTGGAATATTTTTCTCCCTTGATTTTACTACTTTATTACTTTTATTTTTTTAGAGAGGGAGAGAGAGAGAAGGTGGGGGGAATTTTAAGCAGGCTCCACACCCAGCATGGAGACTGACTTGGGGCTCCATCTCACAGCCCTGAAATCATGATCTGAGCCAAAATCAAGAATCAGATGCTTAACTGAGCTACCCAGGTGTCCCTCTCCTTTGGTTTTAAAGGATGGTTTTGTCAGATAGAGACATATTTTCTCTTCACTGTTCACTGTGTGTGTGTGTGTGTGTGTGTGTGTGTGTGGACACACATGTATATACATATAGACTAATTAATATATTATTAACATTAATAATATGTAATAAATTCCTACCCCTG
The DNA here is from genome assembly GCF_922984935.1 of Meles meles. Lineage (NCBI taxonomy): Eukaryota > Metazoa > Chordata > Mammalia > Carnivora > Mustelidae > Meles > Meles meles. The sequence goes on along the minus strand of NC_060087.1, from coordinate 100,239,467 downwards.
GTCTCCAAGGCCTTTGCTTAGATGTTGCTTATAAACTTTTTGTGATCCTTTGCATGTGATGAGTCACTTTTCTATTATTGGCTTCAAGAATTCGTCTTTGGCTTTTGATAGTTTTGATTATAATGTGTCTTATTGGAGATTTGGGGGATTTATCTTACTTGGAGTTTACCAAGCTACTTGTATTTATGTATCTAACTTTTCCCCTCAAATTTGGACAGTTTCTGGCCATTATTTCTTTAAGTAATCTCTACCAATTTCTCTCTTTGTTCTCCTTTAATGTATATATTGACCTGCTTGGTCTTATCTTATAAATCCCTTAGATTCTGTTGACTTCATTCTTTTTTTTTTTCCCCTAGTACTTGGTAATTTATATGACTTGGCTTCAAGGTCTCATGTTTTTTCTTCTGCTTATTTGCGTCTGCTGTTGAACCCCTCTAGTGAATTTTTCAACTTGTTTTTTGTGTATTTCAGGTGCATCATTTCTTTTTCTTTTTTATTTTTTTAAAGTAATCCCCACACCCAACATGGGGCTCAAACTCAAACTCCAGAAATCAGGAGTTGCTTGCTGTACTGATTGAGGCAGCCGTGTGTCTGTTAATTGCATCATTTCTCTTTGATTTTTTTTAAAATAATTCTATCTGTGATGATATTCTTTTCTTTTCAGATCTTTTATTCCTGATTTCTTTGAGACTTTTGTGTTTTCCTTTAGCTCTTTGAGCATATTGTAGAGCCTTTTCAAAGTCTTTTTCTAGTAAGTTCAGTGCCTGTGTTCTTCAGGGATGGTTTCTGGACACTTACTTTCTTTCAAGAGGACATCCATCCCTCCCCAACCTTCAATTTCTTTGTATACCTTGTGAACTTTAAAAATTGATTTTAGGGGTGCATGGTGGCTTAGTTGGAAGATCCTGTGACCCTTGGTTTTGGGGCCTTGAGTTTGAGTTACACATTGGGTGTAGAGACTAGTAAAAATAAACTAATAAACTAAAAAAAAAAAAGAAAATGACATGGTTGTTTATTTAAACAACAACAACAAAAGAACGAAACAACCACCATGGCTTTGAGTTTTTGCAGATTGCCTCTGTGCAGAGGAAAATTTTCACTAATTATCAGGGCATATTCTGAGATTTGGGATCAGCATTTCATAAAGGGTTAAGGTCTTTAAGTTATTTTTCTGATTATATAGTATCTCTGTGATTGTGTGTGTGTGTGTGTGTGTGTTTAAATCTCTCAAAAGAACACCCACCTTCAAATGTCTTAATTTTCCTCTGATTTGCTCTCCTGATTCTCAGAACTTAGCTGTTCTATTGTATTCCTCTGTCCATAACCTCTTGTCCTAGCACCTGCGTGTCTCAGGTTCCTCTGCAGCTATCACTAGTGACTTATAGTACATTGTTTCCTGTCGCTTTTCCTAGCCTTGTCCAAGCTGTGCCACTTTTGGTTGTGCCATACCAGAATAATGGGACACAGAAATCAGTCCTCAGGCAGTCCCTAAAACCAGTTAAAATGTTCCCAAATTACATCTACCATGTTCTCTCTAGTTCAAGAAAGGGAAATGGGGACGGGTCTACCACTTACCCCAAACTGCATTATTCCAGGTCAAGAAGGGTTGGAGCACAGATTTCCTAAAATTTTGAGGAAATTTCTTTCTCCCATTTTTTTTTTAAAGATTTTATTTATTTATTTGACAGATAGAGATCACAAGTAGGGAGAGAGGCAGAGGCAGGCAGAGAGAGAGAGAGAGGAGGAAGCAGGCTCCCTGCCAAGCAGAGAGCCCGATGCGGGGCTCGATCCCAGGACCCTGGGATCATGACCTGAGCAAAAGGCAGAGGCTTTAACCCACTGAGCCACCCAGGCGCCCCCTTTCTCCCATTTTGAATGTGGTTTTTCCTTGGTTGGACATTTGTTTGGTTGCTCTAGATCTTTTGTTTGATTTCTAGAGCTTCTGTGAAGTTACTTTATGCAATCTCTAGTTAGTATTTAATGTTGCTTTGTGTTGGGGGGGATGAGTTCCTGGATGGTACTATGCAGACGTCACTCTTCCAGTTTCAGTTCTGGCTTGTTGACCTTCAATAACCAGAGTCAGAACTATGACTAACTGGTCATAAGTTCATATATGACCATGGAAAATTTGGACTACATTTTAACCCAAAGCTAGAAAAATGTACTAGTTTGTAGGTAAATTAATTTTCCTTATGGAAAAAAATGATGGGAAGAGACTATTACGTGAACTATAAGTTGTTTGGTAATTGTGAAGAGAGGTGGTATGCCATGGGTACAAAGTATTTCTGAACAATAGCGCTGATTATGTCAAGCCTCAGAGCTTCACTGTTTTGATACTGGACAGTTTCTGTGGTTATTCATGTAGGTGGATTAACTAGATGAAGACCTCACAGGAGGTGATCACTGTTAGTTACCTGAGAAAAGGGTGTTGGGGAGGGACTAGTTAGTTTACTGCTTGCTATAAAATATGCAAACTCTTGAGTCTGAGTTCCTCAGATACAATATAGCTACATGTATAGACTTCATCTGTTGGATCGCATCCAATGGAAGCAAAATTACCTGGCCGATGCTCCTGTTCCTTGCTGTACTGTAATATGCTGTCGTACCCGGTCTGAGTCTTATTGTCTAATTTTGGGACCTACGGAACAGTGGCAAGCCAGCCCACTTTCTTTCTTGATTAACTCCTTTTTACTCTTGACAGTCCTTTCCACTCTGTTCAAGGATGGGTTTCTTCTTTGATAGAAATAGATGGCTTTAACACTTGAATATTCAACTAGAAGCTTTTTGTTGGTGTGTGGATATCTGTGTGGGTATGAGGTCTGTGCTTATTTGAAGGTTCAGAAGTTGGTACCCTGACATCTCTAGATGCCCTGATGTTCTCCTAGGGCGATGAGTCCTATGGTAGTTTGGTGGTGGTTCTTTACGATGCAGTAGAGTGGGGGAGTGACTTACCTCTGAAGGGGACAGTCCAGACAGAACACAACCTCTGTTGAACACAGAGTTGTCCACTGTTCCAACGGGGAATTTAGAGTTGTTGAAGAAGAAATCCAGGCTTTAACTGATAGAATAAATCTAAGATGGAAGGATGGCAAACGGTGGATGGTAGAAGTAGTAAGAGAAGCCTTTGTGTCTTTAAAATTGTTCTGGCAGCAAAAGAAATAATCAACAAAATGTAAAAGGCACCTGTGCCATGGGAGAAAATATTTGAAAACCATATCTCTGATAAAGGGTTAATATCAACAGTATATAAAGAAGTTCCTACAACTCAATATGTTTGTTTTAAAGATTTTTATTTACTTACTTGAAAGGGAGAGATCACAAGTAGGCAGAGAGACAGGCGGTGGGGGGGGGGGGGAGGAGGAAGCAGGATCCCTGCTGAGCAGAGAGCCCTACGTGGGCCTGGATCCCAGGACCCTGAGATCATGACCTGAGCCGAAGGCAGAGGCTTAACCCACTGAGCCACCCAGGTGCCCTACAACTCAATGTTTTAAAGAAGTCTCATAAAAAAAATTGGCAGAGGGGTGCCTGGGTGACTCAGTGGGTTAAGCCTCTGCCTTCGGTTCAGGTCATGATCTCAGGGTCCTGGGATCGAGCCCCACGTCAGGCTCTCTGCTCAGCGGGGAGCCTGCTTCTACCTCTCTCTCTCTGCCTGCCTCTCTGCCTACTTGTTATCTCTGCCTATCAAATAAATGAATAAAATCTTTAAAATAAAATAAACAAAAGAAAAAAAAATCAGCAGAGGAGCTGAATAAACATTTTTCCAAAGAAGTCACAGACAGATGGTCAACAGGTATATGAAAAGATGCCCGGTAGCACAAATCATCAGGAAAATGCAAATGAAAATCACAATGAGGTATCACCTCAGATCTGTCAGCATGGTTATTATCAAAAACAAGACAGAGCAAGTTCAGGCAAGAATGTGGAGAAAGGAACCCTGTGTGCCCTGTTGGTGGGAATGTAAATGAGTGCAGCCACTGTGGAAAAATGGTGTGGCGGTTCTTTAAAAAGTGAAAAGTGGAATTACCATATGATCCCATGATTCTACTTCTGCATGTATGTCCAAAGGAAATGAACCTGGAAAAGATACCTGCACTCCCATGTTTATTGCAATATTATTTACAATAGCTAAGATAGGGAAATGACCTAAGTGTCCATGAGGGGATGGAGAAGATGTCCTACATCTATACAATGGAATATCATTCAGCGATGATAAAGATGGAAATCCTACAATTTGATGGAACATGGATGGAACTTTAGGGCATTATGCTAAGCGAAATATGTCAGACATAGACAAATACTGTACCGTATCAGTCAGTATGGAATCTAGAAAAGCTGAACTAGACTTAGCATAGGATGGTGGATACCAGGTGCTGAGAGGATTGGGGAAATGGGGAGAGGTTGATTAAAGGGTATAAACTTTTTTTTTAAGTCAATAATTTGTTTTTTTTTTATTACAATTACAAAAATTGTTTCATGGGGCACCTGGGTGGCTCAGTGGGTTAAAGCCTCTGCCTTCAGCTCAGGTCATGATCCCAGGGTCCTGGGATCGAGCCCCGCATCGGGCTCTCTGCTCAGTAGGGAGCCTGCTTCCTCCTCTCTCTCTCTGCCTGCCTCTCCGCCTACTTGTAATTTCTGTCTTTCAAATAAATAAATAAAATCTTAAAAAAAAAAAAAGACTGAGCTGCTACCTCTGGGCCTGCACAGGGGTCCTGTGGCTTTGAGGTATCTAAAATTAAAGCAACTCTCTTAAAAAAAAAATTGTTTCATAGCCTTAAGACACAGACATGGTCTGAAACATACAACATAGACAATAGAATTTTCATAATGGACCGATTTAATATGTTTTTAATTCCAAACAATATAATGAAAAATGACTACTTCCAAGTTTTAGTTTCAGGCTAAGATGATGCATTTGTTTCATACTTTTGATAAATGTAGATGATATTGCAGCAGCTTGGTTTCAGGGAAATGTGTTTCCTTTGCCTTCTTAGCAGTCAGGTCAGGTTACTATGGAATGTATGCTGGATTCTAGAAGAAAATCAGATTGAGAAGTTTCCTCACATTCTTTTTAAAAACTTTTTTTTATTAACATATAATGTGTTATTTGTCCCAGGGGTACAGGTCTGTGAATCGCCAGGTTTACACTTCACAGCACTCACCATAGCACATACCCTCCCCAATGTCCATAATTCAACCCCCCTCTCCCTACCCCCCTACCCCCAGCAACCCTCAGTTTGTTTTGTGAGATTAAGAGTCTCTTAATGTTTGTCTCCCTCCCAGTCCCAGTCCCATCTTGTTTCATTTTTTCCTTCTCTACCCCCTAAACCCCCCACTTTGCCTCCCAAATTCCTCATATCAGGAAGATCATAATTGTCTTTCTCTGACTGACTTATTTCGCTCAGCATAATACCCTCTAGTTCTGTTCACATTGTTGCAAATGGCAAGATTTCATTTCTTTTGATAGCTGCATAGTTTTCCATTGTGTATATATACCACATCTTCTTTATCCAATTATCTGTTGATGGACATCTAGGTTCTTTCCATAGTTTGGCTATTGTGGACATTGCTGTTACGAATATTCGGGCGCACGTGCCCCTTCAGATCACTACATTTGTATCTTTAGGGTAAATACCCAGTAGTGCGGTTGCTGGGTCATAGGGTAGCTCTATTTTCTACTTTTTGAGGAACCTCCGTGCTATTTTCCAGAGTGGCTGCACCAGCTTGCATTCCCACCCACAGTGTAAGAGGGTTCCCCTTTCTCTGCAGCCCCTCCAACATCTGTCATTTCCTGACTGGTCAATTTTAGCCATTCTGACTGGTGTGAGGTAGTATCTCACTGTGGTTTTGATTTGTATTTCTAAAGGGTATAAACTTTTAGTTATAACATGAATAAGTTCTAAGGTGCCAATATACAGCATGGGGATTATAGTCAATAGTACTTTATTGTATACTTTCAAGTTGATAAAGAGAGTAGATCTTAAATGTTCTTACCCCAAAAATGATAATGTTAATTATGTGAGGTGATGGTTTTAATGATTTTGCAGTATGTAAGTGTATCAATTCAGTAAAATTGTAAACCTCATACCATGTTATAAGCCAATTATATCTCAAAAAAACTGGGAAAATATTACACTGAGCCATACATCACTTCTAATATCGCAATAACCTTGTTGTAAGAAAGACGCTATGATCATCCTACAGAAGAAAAATAGAGGCTCTAAAAAATATTAAATGATGTCTCCAAAGCCAGCTATCTAAATAAGCAGAACCTGGAGTGTGACGTTGGTCTATATGATTCCAAAGGCTGTTCTCTTAAACATGACTTTCCACTTGTTCTCAGAGTTGCAATCACTTACTCGATGACCTGGAATGACATACAATTTACCCATCTCATATAATGAAGTTTTTAAGTGAGATTTCTTTTGGGAGAGGAGACAAAAAAGATTTTTGTGTGTTGAAAGAGAATGAAACACCATATATTTTGCCGCATGAAAAAATGACTGAAACCAATGACTCGCATTAGCCTTGAACTACACTAGTTGAACAGATGTCCCAAGTCATTAGGGTTGATTCTTAAAGTGACAAAAAGAGAAGAGACAATCATTAAAGGCCCAGAGGGTCTCACATGATCACTTAATTCTGATTGGTCCCCAGAAGAAGAAATTAGAGCACTTTTTTCATTAAAAATAAGTTGTAAACATCACTGACCTCAGGAGTGACAGGACCATATCAACTGGATGACCTCAGTACTCTCATTTCATTAATAGATTTATTAAGATATAATTTATATACGGAAAAGTTGACTTGTGTTAGTGTACAGTTCTATGAGTTTTGGTCAAAATGCATTCAGTGAACTGCCATAACCAAGATAAAGAATAGGACCATTACCTCTCCAAATTTCTCTCCTGCGTACATCTTGGTAATCCATCCCTTGTGAATTCCAGCCTCTGCGAATACTGATCTGTTTCCGTTACCTCTAGTTGTGCCTTTTCCACAACATCCTGTAAATGGAATCATATAGTTTGGGTTTTGAGTTTAGCTTGTTTTATTCAATAAAATGCATTTGAAATCCACCCATGTTTCTGCATATATTAGTAATCTGTTCATGTCCTTTCTTGGGTAGGAATCTACTGTTCAGATTTAACACAGGTTGTGTACCTATACAAGTGTTGCGTTAAAGAATTGTGTCCAGTTTGGGGTATTGATACAGAACTGCTATCAACGTTCATATGTTGATATTTTTTCTGTGGCCAAAGGTTTCCATGTCTGCGAGCTAAAGACGTAGCAGTGGAACTGTTGAGTCATATTGTAGTTGTAGGCTTGCCTACGTGGGTAAGTTAATGCAAGTTGTTTTCCTCAGTAACTGTACCATTTTGTATTCCCAGCAAACAGAGTGTCCCAGTTGCTGTGCTTCCTTAACAGCACTTGATATTGTCAACTTCTGAAATTTTCATAGTTCTGTATTGCTCTGGCATAAAAAAAGAATGAAATCTTGCCATTTGCAACAACATGAATGGATCTAGAGCGTATAATCCTAAGTGAAATGAGCCAGAGATTGACAAATACCATATGATTTCACTCATGTGGGTTTTTTAAAAAAGACAGCTTTTTAATTTATTCATTTGAGAGAGAGCAAGCACAAGCAGGAGGAGAGGCAGAGGGAGAGGGAGAAGCAGACGCCTCACTGAGCTAGGAGCCTCACTTGGGGTTGGATCCCAGGACGTGAAGATCATGACCATAGTGGAAAGCAGATGCTCTACCATCTGAGCCACCCAGGTGCCCCATCATGTGGGATTTAAGAAACAAAGGAAAAAGAGACAAACCACAAAACAGACTCTTAACAATAGAGAACAAACTGATGGTGACTCCGGGATGGGGGCTGTGTGTGTGTTGGGGGTTGTGGGGGAAAGAAATGAAGGGGATTCAGAGTACACTTATTTTGATGAGCACTGAATAAGTGTTGAATCACTATATTGTGATTGTGTTGAATAGAAGTGTTGAATCACTATATTGTACACCCGAAACTACTAGAACACTGTATGTTAACTATACTGGAATTAAAATAAATTTAATTCTCATGTTGTACCATAGTATGTCATTGTGATTTTAATTTTTATTTCCTACATATCTGATGAAATAGACTGCTGTTTTTCATGTACTCACTGGCCATCTTTTGCAATATATAAAATTTTCCTCAAATCTTATGTCCATTAAGAACGACTGATGCTGGGTCGCCTGGGTGGCTCAGATGGTTGGGCATCTGCCTTTCGCTCAGATTGCCTCTCCCCCTGCTGGTGCTTTCTCTGTCTCTCTCTGTCTCTCTCTCCGATGAATAAAATCTTTAAAAAAAAATCGATGCTTTTATTTTTGAGGTTTTAATTCCGTATGTATTTTGTACACTAGCACATTATTAGAGATCTGTTTTGCAAACACTTTCTTCCAGTTTGTAGCTTGTCTTTTCATTTTCTTAAGAGTGCATTTTGAGATCAGTTTTAAAATTTTGATGAAATAGAATTTCTCAAAGTTTTTCTTCTGTGTTTAATGCTTTTTGGATCCTATTAAAAAAAAATCTTTGAAGTTGCTAAGGTTTTCTCCCTTATTTTCTCATAGTAGTTTCACAGTTTAAATTTTATATGTAGGTCTGTGATTCATTTCCAGTAAAAAAAAAATTTTTTTAAGAAGGCTCCACACCCAGCTTGGAGCCCAACAAGGGGCTCAATCCCATGACCCTGAAATCAGGAACTAAGCTGAGATCAAGAGTTGGACGTCCAGCCAGATGAGCCACCCAAGCACCTCTCCAGTAAATTTTGTTTATGAAATGAAGTACAGAGGTAAATTTCAGTGTTTTATCTTTGTATATGTCTGTTCACTGGTTCCAGCAATATTTCTTGAAAAGACTACCCTATATTTAATTGCTTTTTCACCTTTGTTGAAAATCATTCGACCTTTTATGTGTGGGTTTATTTCTAGACACTGTTCTGTTCTATTCATGCTCCTGCCTGTCATTTCACCAATGTAGCATGCTGTGGTAATTCCTATAGCTATATAATAAGGCATGAAATCTGATTGCATTAGTTCAACAACTTTGATTTTCAAAATTATTTTGTCTATTTTAAAATGTGTTTTTCCATATAAATTTGAGAATCAGCTTATAGATTTCAATTTTTCCAAATCCTGCTGGCATTTTGATTGGGATTGTATTGGAATTATAGATTGATTTGGGGGAGAATTGCCATTTTAACAATAATTGGTCTTTAAACTCATTTCATATCTCCCTTTATTTAGGTTGTTTTTGGTTTATCTCATCAATGTTATCTAGTTTTCAGTCTATAGATGTATTTCATATACATATACAGTATATAAATATTGCACATATTTTATTGTTTTTATATCTAAGTATTCCATGTTTTTTCTGATGTTTTTGTAAGTGGCACTTTAAAGTTGAATTTTCTAGTCATTCCTTTTTTTTAAAGATTTATTTTAGAGAGCATGTGAGCGCATGAATGGGGCGTGAGGCAGCGGGAGAGGGAGAGAGAGAATGTCAAGTAGACTTCCTGCTGAGCATGGAGCCAGATGCAGGGCTCCATCCCTTGACCCTCAGATCTTGACCTGAGCTGAAATCAAGAAGTTGTATGGTTAACCAACTGAGCCACCCAGGAGCCCAAATCATTCCTTTCTTGTAGGAAGAAATAGAATTGATTTTTGTATGTTGACACTGTATCTTGTGACCTTGCTAAACTCATTAGTTCTAGGAGCTATTTTTGTGGGTACCTACAGATTTTTTGAGCAAAATGCCATGACATAGGTGAATAGGGGCACTCTTATTTCTTCCCTTTAGAAGTCTGTATGTATGTTTTTTCTTTTTATTGAGTTTGTGCACCCATCAAGTTCTCTAGCATGATGTGGGATAGGACTGGTGAGTGTAGACATCCTTGGGATAATCTGTAGGAGGAAAAGATTCAGTCTTTCACCATTATGCATAAACTTATCTGTAGGATTATCATTATTATTATTATTTCTTTTGGCATGTGCCATTTGTTGGATGTAGGAAATTCCCTTACTTGTCACTTGTCAAGAGATTTTATGAGTGATTATTGAATTTTGACAATAATTCTTGCATCTGTTTATATGGTAAAATACATTGATTTTTAATTTTTTTTTAAAGATTTTATTTTTTTATTTGACAGAGATCACAAGTAGGCAGAGAGGCAGGCAGAGAGAGGGGGAGGAAGGCCCCCTGCTGAGCAGAGATCCTGATGCAGGGCTGGATCTCAGGACCCTGGCATCATCACCGGAGCTGAAGGCAGAGGCTTTAACCCACTTAACAACCTAGGGGCCCCAATACATTGATTTTTAAATCACTGGAATCACATCATGAAAACAATATAAGGATGAATGATAATCAAAATTATAATTATTTATTGTGTGCTTACAACACGCTCAGTACTTTCTGGTTGGGAAATGTTGATTCTTTATGCTGCCTGACTCACTTCTGCTTCCAATGAAAGTAAGTCTCCTAAGCTTTTTTAAATTTTTTTATTTTTTATTTTTATTTATTTGACAGAGAGAGATCACAAGTAGAGAGGCAGGCAGAGAGAGAGAGAGAGAGGGAAGCAGGCTCCCTGCTGAGCAGCGAGCCTGATGCGGGACTCGATCCCAGGACCCCGAGATCATGGCCTGAGCGGAAGGCAGCGGCTTAACCCACTGAGCCACCCAGGCGCCCCAAGCCTCCTAAGCTTTAAGGATACTATTTGAAGGAAAACATTTGGGAAGGGGGATAAGGAATCACCCTAAATATATCAGATCAAACATGCCATGGTAAAATATGTAACTCTATTAGAATCCAGAGAGTAGAGGTAGGTAAAACAGTCTGTTTTTAAGTAAGGAGGAAGAGTGGAACTTGGGTGAACAAGTTGAGATTCGGGCAGAAGAGCATGGTCCGAGAAGGTAGGAAGCTCAACACTCATACCCACGTTACTGGATGCATGCCTCTCTTCCACCTCCTGTTCTTGAAATTAAGCACTCTCTAATAAACTGGTCATCTAGTTTCATAAGAGAGAGAGAGTCCCAAAAGAAATGATGGTAGTGTTGATAATAACTATGTTGAATTCTGAAGTGGAAGTCAGGGGTGTTAGAATTGGTGCCTTGTGAAGCCTAAGCTATCCGTGGACTGCCATAGGCTGGAGCAGGGCATCCATGACCAAACAAAGGGTATGGGTGGGGCTCCGCATTGCCCTCGGGAAGTCCTATATCTAGAGGTCAGAATCATTGGGATAGAACACATCGCTTCAACATGGCTGAGATTACTAGTAAACCTCAGGAGTTTAGCCTAGATTTGGACCAACCAACCACAAACCCATAACAGCCAAGCATCGGTGAGAACAGTCTGCCCCCAGGTGGTAACAACTGACCACAAGTGCGGATCCACCAACCATGAGCAGGGAACAACTAACCCAATGTGGAGAACAGCTGAACCCCATTGCAGAACAACCATCCACATGTGCTAAAGAAGGAATGGAACAGTGACCCTGTATCAGTGTAAATCCAGAGACAGAACCAAGGTGTGGAAGGCAGCCACAGGGGTTGAAATGCCCACAAAGACAGGTGTGGCAAAAAGATCTTCTAAAACGTCGAACACTTCAAGAAAACACAGAGAGACAGATGAGATGAACAACATTAGTCACCACCAGCTGAGGAAGACAGTGAAGCAAAATAGGAGTTGGAATCAGAGCAGAACCGAGAGACGGGGTAGCTCTCCCCTGATCGAAGTCATGCGCTGTGTGTAGAGAGGCCTGGAGACCTACAAATTATCTGTTGCCTCTCCAGAGGAGCCTGTCGAGAAATGGCCAGCCACACAGAGACCAGATGTTAGACCAACAGGGTCCACAGATGGTGACAATTAAAATAAAATTAACAAGATATGAAGAAGAAAAAGAAGAGCAACTCTTTTCTTCTCTGAAGCCTTGAGTCCTATCTCGAAGCAACACAAACCTTTTGAGGACGTTTCTATATACCAAGCATTGTGCAAGTTGCAGGATATATGGCCATAAATAAGACCAATAAGGCCATCACTCTTCATAGGTCCTCCGGCCTAGACGGGAAGAGATGATCTAATCCAGCGATAACCATGTCAGAAATAGAACTGTGCAACTTGGTAACTAGGAAAGCTACATGGTTCTAAAACTTTGTCATGGAGGATAAAGAAGCGCTCCCTGAGAGAGAGGAGGAGGAGAAATCGGGACTTCTCCCGGGCTGTGTACTTTACGGCCGCAGGAGGTAATTGTCCTCAGAGAGTACAACAGGACTAGCATACCCGGGAGTTGTGCGATGTGATTGTCCTGGTGAAATTGATCATTGAATTGGGAATCACAAAGATGAGTTGGAGTGATGTTAATATCACAAGGGCTTCTTTCTAAGAATAACACGCCCTAAGGTCCTGTTGCAGAAGCAAGCAAGCATGGAAAGTTGGATGCCTTATAAAAAGCTTAGCGAGGAGAGTGTACAAGATAAAGCGCCGGGCAGGTAGGGGCCAGAACACTCAAGAGAGCCTATAAGATTTTTGTGGAGAAATTTCTTTTTGTCCTAAAAGCCATGGGAAGCCAGTGAAGACTTAAGAAGTAGGGGAGGGCATGATTACAACAATTCTTGTGCATCATCTCAAAAGAATTTGGGGTCAGGGCCTGCATATGGGTAGACAGAGGAGAACCTTGCAGAAGGTTTCAGACATCTGTATTGAAGTGGTATATTGACAATGCTGGTAGAACAGAGAAGAGTAGGGGATCTAAGTGTGTTTAGGGGGTAAATGTGATTTTAGTGATATATGGAAGGAGAGGGGAGATTCCAGGATGGCACCCAGTTTTCTGTCTCGCAGAACCGGCTGGTTAGTGGTTCCATTTGCTCAGAGAGGTCTTTCTGGATGTGGACCAGGTATGGTTTGGCTTAGTGGGTGGCGTCATCCATTCTGTTTCAGGGATGTCAATTTCCAAAGACCTGAGTGAGATACCATGCAGGCCGTTGCTTCTGCAGGCTTGCCTGGAAAAAAAAAAAAAAATTAACAGCTCTCACTAGGATTGTTGCTAGTGCCCCCAGAATACAGGACGTGAATTCAGAAGATCCTTAGAATGCGACATCAACATAATTTATACCTGGATTAAATCTCAGGAAGAAGGGAGCTGGAAATACCAAGGATGACTCATAAATTTCCGACTTCTGCAATGATAGGGATAACTCTGCTCCGTGGTCACTGCTTGGATTAAAAGCCTGTGTATTTGGCTGCACTTTCCTTTATGCCATGGCACCAAGGAAGCTGAGCAGAAAATGGGCTGTAGAAGGGAGACGAGCTCCAACGTGTGCATATGTGATCAAAATGTGCATGCACTTTTGCTGTTTTGCAGCCTTAATTGGAGCTGAGAAGGATTCTCAATTGCTCATTAGCGGTTCCCCCACACCTTTGGTTGAATAAGTAATCATTTCTAAGGCAAGCACTTAAAAACGGAAAGTCATCACTTTGCTGGGAGGTGTTTCCATCCTTTCAGCACAGAGACATAGACTTCTAGGGCAGTTATGTGATCTGAATACATTTTACCGGGTGATACTTTTTCTTTGCATTTTCATGGCTGTGGTTCTGCCTTATCAAAAGCAAAAGGAAGAACAGTGGTGAAGTTTGGAAATCACTTTGACTAACACCTGTTACAGCTTTTACTTTCTCTGCTAGTGCTCTGTAAGACTTGAGTTAGTCTCATACATTTTGCATCGCTGGCAATTATATAATGATTCTTCCTTCATAATGAAAATCCACTTGGGTTTGCCATGTAGAGCAGGGAGATAATTAAAGTAGATTAATCAAAGGCCCCCGTGATTAACAGTTTTTGACATACCCACAAATCTACTGTAGGCGTTGGGTGATGACTGCTGGTAGAGATTCTGTCTCTGGGACTGTTAGATTTTGAATATGGATGAAAAACAAGTTAAAAATGATGCTTTGTGAAATAGCATTTTCAGAAAATCTGTATCTTTATGTGGAACTTTTTTTTTTTAAGATTTTACTTATTTATTTGACAGAGAAAGAGAGGTCACAAGTAGGCAGAGAGGCAGGCAGAGAAAGAGGGGGAAGCAGGCTCCCCACCAAGCAGATAGCCTGATGCGGGGCTTGATCCCAGGACCCTGAGATCATGACCTGAGCCGAAGGCAGAGGCTTTAACCCACTGAGCCACCCAGGCGCCCTACGTGGATCTTTTAATGGAATGGAATAATCTTTTTCACCTCCAGTGTCTTCCCCCAAATTCTCAAGTGACTGGTTTCTTCATGTGTCCCTTGTTCAGTTGTGGCCCGAAGTGTCTGCCAAGATCCTTTGATAACCTTTCAACAAGTTCTATAGGAAACGGGGAAGGAAGCAAGGCCGATTACAGGGCTTACTTGGATAGAGGCAGAGGGAGCTGCTGACTGAGGTAACTTTGCTTTTGCCTCAGTACAGAGAGTCCCTTTTCTTGGCCGCTTTCCCCGCCTGCAAAGTGCTCTTCCTTGAACTGGCAAGTCCATTTTCTTAAAGTAGTGACCATTTTTATACCAGAATCCTGAGAAATGAATGCTATCTTGTGAGAGTTGCCCATGGCAAGGAGTGTATAGAAGTGTATTACTGATTTTTTTTTTTTTTTTGTATTACTGAATTTTTGAGATGTCTGCTTGGGATTCAATCTGTTGACTTTCTGAAAATATGTCAGTAGAATTAACAGAAAGTATCCACGAGATGTCATTTTTAGGGCACCGCCTGGGTCTCTGACTAGGAACAAGACGTTTTGACGTAAGACCAATCCATTACATTTTCATCTTCTGGAAAAGGAACGGAGTAGAGTGCCTCAATTTACGTCTGTCATCTATCCTATCTGTAGAACTCTTCGTGTCTTAGATCATCCTGTCCCTCTGTTTCATTTTCTTCCTCATCCTCTCCCTAATCCCTACCTCAAACATTGTCTTTGTCAAAACATCTTGTGTTCTCTTGCTTTCAGTGGTGGTTTATTGGTCTTGACAGTCTTTCTGGAAGACGCTCATGTATCCTCCAACCCCATCCCCGTCTTCTCTCTTCTGCCATCTGTGCTTGTCCGTTCCAGTCGTGATTGCTGTTTCCCAAAGTCTGAGGCCGGAAAGGCACTAAGAAAATGCCCTAGTAAAATAGGTAAGATGGTCCACTGACATTTACAATCCAAATAATATGGAACAGGACCTGGAAGAAAATGAAAACCGCCCATAGTCCCCTCGATCCCGGAGATGGTCCACGGTTAGGAAACACCTACTGAACATTCGTCTGATACTCGATGCCAAGATCGTTGCAAGTTTAAATGCATGAGATGATGCAAACATGCCATTTTATGCCTTTTCACCCCGACGTAGTGAAGATCTCTTTCCACGCCAAGATACAGAGAGTTGTGCAGTCATTTTAATAGTTGTGAAATGGTGCGTTGTGCATTGTAATAATATTTATTCAATCGGACCGGCCGTTGAACAGGCATTTGAAGTAGACGAAACGTGTCTTTACTGTTTGAGCATTCTCTTCTGTCTGCTCCCATCCCCCCTTCTTGTTTTCTTCTCTCTGTTCCTCCAGCGCCTAGGTCCCTCCAAGCTAATTTTAGCTGAAGAGGCCACTGTGCTGGGACTCCCTGTATCATCTGTGATCTCTCGTCGCCTGAAGAAGTGGCAAGGCACAGTATAGGACTGCCTCATCAGGTCCTTCAAGGGGCAGGAGGACAGATTATTGGCCATTCCCTTTGTTTTCCTTTCATTGCTAGCTTTCCGGAATGACTGATCTTTCTGTTTCTCTTTTCTAAAAATCCTTTCCCATCTCTGCCCCGTCCCCCGTGTGAAACTGCATTCTCACAGGTTACTAGTGATTTTCTGATCACTAGATGCAAAGCGGGCTTTTATGCCTTACCTCTGTGCCCTGCCACCAGGATTAGCCTCTCTTTAGAAGTCTTTCCTTGTAGATTTGTGGTCCTGCATTTCTGATTACGCATCCTCTGTTCCCTTTGATGGCGTTTCTTTCTGCTTTCTTTCCACTGGGAGCCTAGAGACTCAGTCTTTGGCCTTTTGTTCTTTTATCTTTACTCTCCTTTTCTTTTCTCCCTTTTTTTTTGTTTTCCCCTTAAACCATGCTCCCTTCAAGCTTCTCGGTGTGTGTCAGAGGTTGACACCATGCTTTAAATCACTCAGACCTAAGAATTTGAAGTTCTCTTTGACTCTGCTTTACCTTCCTAATCTGGCGCTGGAGGAACCGTCCTCACATGCTGTCAGTTATTCAAAGTAACCCCCAGGCACTTTCATACACTGGAAATTGCTACCACCTCTTTGGAAGGCATGTAGACCCTATGTATTAAAATCGAAAAGGCATACGTACTTTGACCTGGCAATTCTAATTCTATGAAACCATCCGATGGGAATACTCGAGTGGGCCAACATTATGTGAACACGGGTTTGCTTTGAGACACTGTTTGCAGTAGAAAGAAAAGAATCTACCCACAAACTCCCAGGGAACGGTACACGGTACATCCATTCCCTGGGCTGTGGCTATTGATAAGAACGACGTGGATTTATACGCAGTGATACGGAAAGATGTTTGTGCATACCGTTAAGATACAATCATGTATTCATGCGGAACATCTTAGTTTTGTGTATACACCTATATGGAGACCCTCCCCCCAGGCGTGTTGTGTGTGTGAAAAAGCTGTTACATACCAAATGGTTTAAAATGGTCACCCTGTTGAGAGAGGGATTTGGACAGAGCACAGGGTCTACTTTGACTTTGTGATGCAGACACTTGTAAGCGGTTTGGATATCTTGAAATTAGACATTTTTAAATAATGATTCAGAAATCTTTTCGATGTTGTGTCGTCCAGTCTTTTTTTTTTTTTCAAAGATTTTATTTATTTACTTGACAGAAAGAGATCACAAGTAGGTAGAGAGGCAGGCAGAGAGAGGGAAGCAGGCCCCCTGCTGAGCAGAGAGCCTGATGCGGGACTCGATCCCAGGACCCTGAGATCATGACCTGAGCCGAAGGCAGCGGCTTAACCCACTGAGCCACCCAGGCGCCCCTGTCATCCAGTCTTAAATTTGCATCACCCACAATAGTCTACGCAGGGCTTCCCACTCGCTCCAATTGTTTCACTAGACCTCTGACCTGGGACTTTCCAAATGTTTTTGAAATAAGGGAAAAGGCTACTCTGGCTATGTCCCATTCCAGTCTTTTTTTTTTTCTTTTTTTAAAATTAAAGCTTTTATTTATTTATTTCACAGAGAGCACAAGCAGGAGGAACAGCAGGCAGAGGGGGAGGGAGAAGCTGTCTTCTCACGAGCAGAGAGCCCAACACCAGGCTCCATCCCAGGACCCTAGAATCAGGATCCGAGCCCCCCACGCAGGGGACTCTCCCATGCCAGTCTTAAGATTCAGTGGAAATAGTGCATATGCATGAGCTTTGAAACACCTGTGAACAGCATGTTAACATCACCTCTATCCATTGACTGGCAGCATAGCCTTGGGGCTTGAGGACTGAGCGGGGGGGGGGGGGGGGGGGGGGGGGGGGGGGGGGAGTCACTGGAAGAGCCCTTCCAAGGTAACGGAACTAAAGCCCTAAGGTTGCAACCCCTGGAACAACGAAGTCATGCAAGGGGGTTCTTCAGCTTCAGTAAATGACCCTTCCCTAACTAATGTTAACATTCAAACCACTTTTGGTTTTCACCACATTGGCTGGGAGAGCGGCCTCCTAAAGCAATTTGTCTTTGCGATGATAAACAATGCAGGCAGCTTGCTGGTGTCATTGGACTCACACTTATTTGTAAGCCTAATTGGCACTATTAACATTCCAAGGACAAGGGAGCCTATATAATAATGTGGGCACAGAGCTAGAAATGTTCTCTAAATATTTACAAGTGCATCAATTTCCCTTTAAATGAGCTACTTTAATAAAAGCACGTGGTCTGCCTGATGAAAAATCTCATTACTTGCATTGAGTTGTAGCAGAGGAATTGCAGATAGTACATATGGGGTGGAGGTGTAAACCGTGTTTCCTGCTGCCCCCGTTGCTTGTTGTGTCTATGAAGACATCAAAAACAGTTATATTGATCTTATTTTCCACTTTCAATGAAGACACGTTGGACAGCTCACTGGGAGATTGGCGATGACACCGTAGTCTAGAGCTCCTGTTATTTGAGTCTTTGGACAACTTTGTCACAGGCTCTGTTTCTGGGTGGCCACTGCCCACCTATCGGACTGCTCCTTAGGTGTGGTTATGGCTGTTGGAAGTATGAACTGGAAGTGAAACATGGGCCTCAAAAATATTTCAAGTTCTAGCAGTCGCTGCCGCTCCCACTCTTTGGGCCCGTGATTTAGAGGATGTAAGGGCACTCAACCAATATTTTTTTCCTACTAGACATCAGGAAGTAATAATTGCTATGGATATGGGAGTGGCCAAAGCCTTCAAGAACCTTCCAATCTACCACATGCATATTCCTGTACAAGGAACTTGATAATGTTGGTTGTGGTTAGCAATGAAACTTAGGGGGACAGAGAGGTCTACTAGTGCGTTCCTTGCCAACACGGTAAGTTTCAGGTGGTGGTGATTGGAGAAGTTTAGGGTTTGTGGAATATAGCGTTCCTGTTTGTGGGCCAGCCACTTTCTTTTTTGAAGTTGACAACACTGGTCCTCTGACAAGCTTGGATGTATGTGAGAATTTATACTATGTTTTGCTTCTGGTGATGTTGGAGAGAGGTGTATTTTCTCAAGGTAGGCTTCATGTTCCTTTAGGTTGAGTTCTAGAAATAACACACATTTCATAAGCAAAACACATATTTTACGTGGTAGAGATCTTAGTCCATTTGGGCTACTATAACAAAAATACCATCGAGTCAGTTTTTGAAACAGCAGAAATTTAATTTCTCACAGTTTTGGAGGCTGGGAGGTCCGAGGTCAAGGAAATGGCAGATTCAATGTCCTTTGAGGGCCTGCTGCTTCTCCCTGTCACGGTGCTGTGTGCTTACATGGCAGGATTGGTGAGAGAATGCTTTAGGAACTTTATCTCAGGGTCATTAATCTCATTCGTGAGGGCTTCACCCTCATGGCCTAATCCCCCCCCCCCCCAAGGGCCGATCTCCAAATGCTATAAAATTAGGTTTTAAAATGAATTTTGCAAAGACACAAACATTCGGTCTACATAAGTAGCATACTGTTTTCTCTCATCAATTGATTGGTTTGATCTGTAACATTCATTGGTGGTGGAGCCTAACTCCCAAAATTTCACTGGGCACTTCATTCCTGGGTATTTGTAGTTCAATTCAGTGAGGCTTCATTGTTGCCCAACTGTGTGCCACAGGCTCCATTCTGGCCACTGGCCACTATTGACAATAAGATACAGTCCTGTTTCTCTTAGGTCCACCAGACCTAGTGGTAAGCTAAGTGTCTGGTGTGGTCCTAAAAAATCCTGAATGCGCTCTCAGATTATTCTTATGTCAATAAGAGAGGTGCTAACCAGTATTCTGGGAAGATAGTGCTAGGTGAGAAGCAGTTGGAAGGTGCAAGGAGCGAACAGAGAAGTTGGCATAACCAAGGCCAACTGATGACTAGTGACTTATTCAGCAACCTTTGGAGGTTGACCATGGAACCATTCAAAATCAGATCTCCCAACTGTCTTGATTTTGTTACTTTATATAGCACAGTCTAAAAAGGCAAAACTTTTTCTACCTTGCTATAGAAAAGGAAGTAACTTTCAATGATCCAAAGATACGTATTATGAAAAACAATAACTGAATTAATGAAGTAGCAGTTTGAAAGCAGCTTAGTTTTATTTATTGCCTTATTATTTTAGACATCAATAACCTTTTAAAATAACACCTAGGGAACGATAGAGCTGCTGAATTTGGATCCAACAGACGCCTTATTATAAGGTTGTAGATGATGAGTTCTATAGCAATAAAATGTCAAGGTGCCCGTGGGCATTGATGAGTTTCTGGGTGATTACACCACGAAACCATATTTCAAAATGTCACCTTTCCTGGCATGTAGTTGAGAGGTTTTCAAAGCATGTTCAATGTCCTGGGTGGAGGCCACCAGCCCATGGTTCCTGGCAGTGTCACACAGCGACAGAGCATCAGCTTCTGACCTCTTGGACCCAGGCCACAAAATGAAAAAAAAATATCTTTCAAGTACTTGTTTGTTTTCCCAGACGATCTCTTTGCTAATTAGAGAGTGTCTTGTCAATTCATTCTGAAACGTAGTTTATTCAATCCACTTCATTTTTCACTCATTCATGTGGGTGCGTTGGTGATTGTGGCATGCTGGCGAGACTGGGGATAATTCATTTATCCTCCATCAGTGTACAGAACGTATAGAAGGTGTGGAAATGAAGCCTTATGTTAGCAACTTATTAGGTAAATTATTCCAGAATTTCTGGGAAAGAGATTTGAAGTTGCAGATTTACAAACCTGTAAATAGTATGGAAGTAAAAAAAAATGATGCCTTTAAGGGATCGAAGATACCCTGGAGAAATGCTTAGAATCAGTGAAGAAAGGCAGACAGTGGAAGGGTATCTTTAGTACTATCTCAACTACGAGGAAGTAAGGGACCAAAAACATCACGAAAAGGAACTGTGTCAAATGTGTTTGCAGTGTGTTTCTTCAGGAAGGTGGTGGGATTATGGCTGGTTTCTGTTTTCCTTTGCCACATTTTGTGTGCTTTCGAAATACTCCTTCATGGATGTGTGGGGTAAACGCAATATGAATGCATGATACTTTTCATAAGAATAAAGCCATACGGGAAAGCACAGTGAACAGAATTGAAATCATCCCTCACCCTCATCCTATGGCTTTTCATAAATTTTTAAACTTTATGGATAACACTCGCCGTTTCCACTGACCTCATTATTTTTTAAAGTTTGGCAATGTCACTAAATATATTTTGGCTCCTTTATTTCACCTGTATTCCATTTCGTGACGTTAGCATACTTTATCTACCTCTTCTGTTGCTCATGGATGTTTCTATTATTCCTACGCTTCCAACATTATTAATAATCCAGGGAATACCCTGGGGCCTTCCTCCTCATTTGTGTATATATGTGATCGTTTTTCTAGGCAGTAATCAAGAAATTATACATCAGGGGCCAAATCTGGCTCATTGCCTGTTTCCACAAATCAAAGTCCATTGGAACACCGCTCCGCCCACTTGTTTGTGCTTTCATCGCATAATGACAGCGTTGAGTACTTGCCGCAGAGATGATGTGGACTGCAAAACCTCCAATATTTACTGTTCGGCACTTTGCAGGAAAATTGGGGACCCCTCATTAGGGTTATTATCTAGGCACAATTTGAGAGGTGGAGCCAAGTCACTCTACAATATGCTTGTGCAAAATGACCCTCTTTCACACTCGTGCTCGAGTTCCGGTGGGCCCCCAGTTTTGGCCAACAATTGTCAGTGTGAGATTTAAAAAATTTTCCCAGACTTTTGCATGTCAGGGATTAGTGGTGAGGTTGTGCAACTTTCCAAATGTTTATCGGCTTTTTTTAAAAAAAATGTGTGAATTACCAGTTAATAGCCTTTGCCCATTTTTTCTCTTGGGCTCCTTGGGTTGTCTTTCTTTCTTTCTTTTTTTCTTCTTCTTCTTTTTTTTTTTTTAAGATTTTATTTGACACAGAGGGATCACAAGTAGACAGACAGGCAGGCAGAGAGATGGGGGAAGAAGGCTCCCTGCCGACAGATAGCCTGATTCAGGGGCTTGATCCCAGGACTGGGATCATGACCTGAGCTGAAGGCAGAGGCTTAACCCACTGAACCCCCCAGGTGCCCTCCTTGGGTTTTCTTAGGATTACTTCTTTATGTACTCTCTCTCTCTCTTTTTTAAAGACTTTATTTTTAAAGTAATTTTAACACCCAGAGTGGGGCTGGAACTCTCAACCTCAAGATCAAGAGTCACATGCTTGACCAAGTCAGCCAGCCAGGGGCCCCTCTTCATATAATCTTGATGCTAATCTGTGTTGATGGGTTTTCTGGTTACTTAGTAGAATAGAAATTCATGCCATAAAATGGAGTCAGATTTGGCAGTTTCTATTATAGTGTATGCTCCTTTACTGTCATAATTTGAAAAATTTTCCCCATCCTGAATTTTTTTTTTCTGTTTTTGGAGTTTTCAAATTTTGCGTCTCATGTTTCTATCCTTAATTTACCTTTATTTTTGTGGCGTGTGTGAGGTGGGTCGTAACCTGCCTTTCCACATAGATGGTGAGTATCTTACCTTGTCCACAGAGAGATTTGCATAATCATTTTAATGATGTATAATTATCTATCAGCATTCATTCCATTAATCTCCTCTTATAATTAGGTGAGTCCAGATTTTTCCCTTTTATAAATGATGCTAAGGTGAACGTTCTTTTCAAATGAATACATTTTGCTGTCAGAAAAGCAAAGAAAGCAAGAAATGGGGCCACTTTAAAAGATACCAACCACCTTCTAAGTACTTTTACGTTCAGAATTCATGATTTCGATGAGCATTTTTACGTCCATCCTATGAGCTGGGAACCATTTCTTGGCGCTAAGTCTCCATGGGTTTTATAGGAGACTGTCCCTCAGCATCTACTCCAACTTTCTTTCTGGTTATCTGCCTGTATTGCCGAGTTTTTGAAAATTAAAAATCTGTGTCTCCCCAAGTCTCCTTGTAGCTTGAGTTCAGCTGTCTTCATCAAATACGTGCACTCATGTGGGACTTAGAGGCAGTTCAAGAGGTAATAGCGGTCCAGCTGTCCTTGCTGTTGCCACCCCGAAGCCCTGCTGTGAAGAACGAGGGCATTTCTGAAGCTGCCTTATCGGGCTTCTATGCTAGCTCCCCCTGATTCTCCTGAGTTTCTGTGGGGCCAGCGAGATGTGTAGTTCTGGGAGCCATTCATGGAGACCCAGTCCTGAGCCCACTCCATCGCTTCCATCAATCTTGTAAGGATCCAATTCTTTGTGTTCTGGTGCTTTCTGGTTAAACATGGGGGATGGTTTCTCTTTCCTGAAACTGAGTCCTGTCTTAGACAACTATGTGAAGATGGAGATGGATTAGAAACAAAGAATTCCCATAGAGTTTGCCGAAAGGCAATCCAGTCATGCGCTAGGTGGTGGGGGACTGCAGAGAAAGGACCATTTTTGCCTGCAGATGTCGGGAAAAAGTTCACTGAGGAGGTGGTTTTTGGCTGAGTCTTTAAAGGTCATGTGGGCAGAGAGATCAGCCTGAAAAAGTCCAGAGACCTGTGAGCCTACACAGAACTTGGTGTGGCTGAATCTTGGGGTGTGTAGTAGCAAGACAACTTGCTGGTTGTGTATGGGACAGTTTGAAGAGGCTTAAAAATGCAGCCCCGGAGAACCTTAGGAAAAGGATGTGACAGATGCAAACATGAATGAATGAATGAATAAATGAATGAAAAAAGAAGAACGCTTGATGGATTAAAGTCAAGGATTCGTAAGTTTTTGTCTGATAAACACTTGCTCCCTCCCTTCCGAACAAATCTCCCTGTATTAGAAGGTAAACTCAATCCTAGCTGTGTCCTTATAACTGCCAGCCCATGATGCTGGTGAGTAAATACTGGTTCAATGTTTGATCTGAGCTACTTGATTGTTCCTTTAAGGGTAGTTAACAACGAAGAAAATCAATATGCTATTCTGAGTCACTGTTCTGAAAAGATTTAAATGCTTGCCATAGATTATTAAACATTTTTCCCTTGCATTTTATCTTTATGTGACTCAAGCAATAGCTCTTTTTCCCTATTTCTTCATGAGTTGATCAGAAAAAGCATTACCTTATGTCTCTTGGCTTTCTTCTTGGGTGAAATATTCTATACCTTTCCCTAAAGCCTTTGCTAAACCTCTCACTCTTGCAGCAGAAAATCTAGTGCTTTTCTGTCAAAACTAATAACAACAATGGTCGCTAATGACATTAGTGCTAACACTACCTTTCTTAATAGTAATGAAAAAGAAAAGCCATCAAACCTGCGGTCCCTTTACTCCAGAGCACTTCCAAGCTCTGTTTTGAAATTTCTGTAGTTAGAACTGAAATTTCTTTTGAATTAAATTTACTTTTAACATTTTTTAGGAGTAGAATGAGCCATACCTTTTTATTCCCTTTTCTTAATAAATATGAGGGGGTTTGATAGTTAATTAGAATGCTCGTTTTACCTTGTTAAACCAAGATGCCTTGGGTTACAATCAGAAAGACCTTTTTTTTTAAGGTTTTATTTATTTATTTGAGAGCATGAACAGGGTGAAGTTAAGGAGGAAGGGCAGAGGGATAGGGAGAAGCAGACTCACGGCCGAACAGAGAGCCCGATGTGGGGCTCGATCCTAGGACTCTGAGATCATGACCTGAACCAAAGGCACACACTTAACTGACTGAGCCACCCAGGGCCCCCCAGAAAGATCTTTCTAAAAGATACAACAAAAACATAAGAACACATTTTGAACTGTCAGACAACAGAATTACGAGCCTTTTCACCCAGGGCTATTGGTGTTCAAACAAGGGTAAGATCATTGGTTAGGAGAAATCTGTAGAAACTCGGTATAGCAAACTTTGTGCCGTGCTTCAAAGGAGGGATAGAATCTGTGTAGGGAAGGAGAATTAGCCAGAGATGGTATTATGGAGGGCAAAGATATAGAAGTGAAAGTGGGTGATCCAATTCAAGCAATGGAAATTCAGAAGCATTGGGAGAAGGCAAGAGTTCTGATGTTGACAAGGGCACATTATTTTGTTTCCTTTTTGTGTATGAATTCGTACTATAGACATGCTATGGTCCCAATCTTGCCATGTCTAGAGACGGCCATCACTTTAGATTATGGTTTGGATTGGATTTTCCTGTTCTGGAGCTGTTACAATGTCAGAGCAGGTGGGGGCCCTTAGAGATCATTAACTACCTCCCTGTACAGATCTGGAAACTGGACCCCAGTGAGAAAGGATTTCTTCTAACTCACAAATGAGTAAGGCATCTGAATCTAAATAGATCAATGAACCTTAAAGGTGAAATTAACCTGTGAAAATACTAAACGGAGAAGTATCAGCTGGTTGAGTACCTTACTATATTTGCTTTCTGCTAAAATCCCTATGTCTGGAAGGGTGTTCCTTTCTTCTTGTCAGGTCCAAGCTCTTGCACAACTTTCTGTAGAGTCCTGAGGGAGTACATGCCTCTTATTTGTTGGCTAGGTCAGCATTTCCCTCTCATTCATTCATTCATATAAATTACAGTTCTGTTTCTTCTTCATCTTCTATTTTTTTTAAGAGTTTCTTTATTTGAGTGAGAGAGAGACAGATAGTGACAGAAAATAGGAGCAGGGAGGAGAGGGAGAAGAGGCTCCCTGCTCGGCCGGATACGGGGTTGGATCCCAGGCTTCTGGGATCATGACCTGAGCTGAAGGCAGACTCTTAACCCACTGGGCCACCCAGGCACCCCCACAGGGAGTTTCTTAAGCTAACTAGAAAGTCTGAAATCTAACCTTTGGGACAGATGGTCAGGATGAAGAAAATGAGTTCTTGAGATGCTCGGGCACAGATAAACACAAGAAGCCAAGGTGGTTTTACATCACCCAACTCTGGGGGTATAGAGATCAGCTCCTAGTGTAAAGTAATGTCGTGTTCCAGGCGCATAGTACTATATAAATAGGATTCTGTCATTCTGTTGAGTCTGGAAGATGGGTTTCCACTCAGTGGAAAGGGATAAGGGTAAGGGATGTATATATGAATGAGATAATGGAAAACAGCAGAGGTCCGTGACAGTGAAGAGAAATGGCAGTACAAGTTAACAACAGAAATGGCTGCTGTTGATGTCGTAAGTCATGGACATTAGAATTGAGACTCTGAAAGCACAAATCTTTTCTGAAGGTGGCACTTATTTAAATATGTGAGCACTGCAGGACGTCAGGCAATCTGCAGTTTCCCGAAAATGAGCAAAAGCTCCGTTAGTGGGAGTGGGGGGTGTCGTGGTTGATTCTAGACTTCGGTTTTGTCTTGGTAACAGACTTGTAACCTTGTGCCGGCCCCTTTCTGTGTATGTGTCCTAGGTGAGTTACTTCATTTCTCTGATCTTCAGTTTCCTCATTGGTAGAGATAAGAATAGGATATGTCTTTTAGGGGCAACTGGGTGGCTCAGTGGGTTAAAGCGTCTTCCTTTGGCTCAGGTCATGATCCCAGGGTTCTGGGATCGAGCCCCGCATTGGGTTCCCTGCTCTGTGGGGAGCCTGGTTCTTTCTCTCCCTCTGCCTGCCAGTCTCCCTACTTGTGCGCGCTCTCTCTGAGAAATAAATAAATAGAATCTTTTAAAAAAAGAGAATAGGATATGTCTTTTGGAACGTAGTGGAGATTTCATTGGGATTATATGTGTAAGTATTTAGCATAGTGTCCGGCACATAGGAAACCTGAGAATATGACCTCTGTATTTTGTTTCTCCAGTATCTTTAGTCCTATTGACTTTGTTATTTTTTTTTATATAATTTTTTTTTATTTGACAGAGAGAAATCACAACTAGGCAGGCAGAGAGAGAGGAGGAAGCAGGCTCCCCGCGGAGCAGAGAGCCCGATGCGGGGCTCGATCCCAGGACCCTAGGATCATGACCTGAGCCGAAGGCAGAAGCTTTAACCCACTGAGCCACCCAGGCGCCCCTGTTATTATTTTTTTAAACATTTTATTTATTTGCCAGAGAGAGAGAACACAAGCAGCAGGTAGACAGAGAAGCAGGCTCCCCGCTGAGCAAGTAGCCCAATGTGGGACTCGATCCCAGGACCCTGAGATTAAGGCCTGAGCCGAAGGCAGGGGCCCAACCACTGAGCCACCCAGGCACCCCAAGACTTAGTTAATTTAGAATGAGCAAGTGAGTATGGGAGGGAGGGGGAAAGAGAATCTTAAGCAGACTCTGCACAGAGCCCCACACAGGGCTCAATCTCAAGACCCTGAGATCATGACCTGAGTCGAAACCAAGACTTGGACGCCCAACGGACTGTGTCACTCAGGCACCCCCTTATTTAATTGTTTACGGTACTATTTGTATTTTGATACATCTGTGTATTGATGTAGTTTTATTTTTTTTTAAAGATTTTATTTATTTATTTGACAGAGAGAGAGGTCACAAGTAGGCAGAGAGGCAGGCAGAGAGAGAGGAGGAAGCAGGCTCCCTGCAGAGCAGAGAGCCCGATGCGGGGCTCGATCCCAGGACCCTAAGATCATGACCTGAGCCGAAGGCAGCGGCTTAATCCACTGAGCCACCCAGGCGCCCAGTTTTATTTTTTAATTAAATGATATCCCATTTAATAAGCCCCCTTAAGCTTTAGAAACAAGCATCTAGGTAGATTTCACTAAGTCTCACATCTGTCTTGTCTGTGTCTGCTAAATGAAACAGACATCACGCACACACTTGATACCCAGCAGAAATGATCACTGATTTCTGTACTGATCACTGCTATCCACGCCTGTATGAGGAGTGACCTTTAAAATGCTGCAGGAAACTGAATAGAAAATTCGAGTACGAAAACCAGGAGTAGCAAACATCATAGAAAGTCAAAAAGTTTCCTATGAATGATTGTATATCATGAGTATATGCTTAGATATATTAGGAAGTTCGTGGACGCTGACTGGGAAGATACATATGCAAATGTGAAGTGATGCTTTTGTTGGTAAGGGTGAGTTTGGGAGAAGAGCGGAAAATATCAGAAACCACTTTTTTGCTTTTTCTCCTGCTAAACTTCTTCATCCTAAGGAGCAGAAATGAAGAAACACTTATTCGAGGAATTCACCATGTGATCTCTTTAATAAACTACAACAAATAGAAGATAGATGGTTTTAAGATTCTAGGAAATAACTGAATTTAAGATTAATGATATTTATTTTTTATTATTTTTTAGAGATTTTTAATTATCTGTTTATTGAAAAGATTTGCATTTATTTGAGAGACAGAGAGAGCAAGAGCAGGGGGAGAGGCAGAGGGAGAAGCAGACTCTTCTGCTGAGCAGGGAGCTTGACGTGGGACTGGATCCCAGGACTCTGGGATCATGACCTGAGCCAAAGACAGACGCTTAACCGACTGAGCCACCCACGTACCCTGAGATTTTATTTATTTGATATAGAGTGAGCGAGAGAGAGAGAGAGCGCACCGGGGCGGGGGTCAGTGGCAGAGGGAAAGGGAGGAAATAACTCCCCACTGAACAAGAAGCCCTGTGTGGGCTGGGTCCCAGGACACTGAGACCATGACTTGAGCTGAATGCAGATGCTTAACCGACTGAGCCACCCAGGCAGCCCAGGATGAATGATGTTTAGACAGCTGTTGGAAAACTCAGTCAATACAGCTGCTGAATTTAAATATGTACGGTATATGTAAATGTCTCCCTGTTGTGATTAGAGAGCCCTGTGGATTCCGGAAGGACATAGGAATAGTTCAAACGACTTCTTTTTCCACCCTAAATTAGGTAACACTGTCAGACTGAATGAAAGCAAGATAGGCGAGACCCCTGCTTCCTGCCCGACAGCTGAGACCTTCTCCCAGGGCTGTGTCCACTCAATCCCACAAACTGCGAATGGAGCCCCCGGCTAGAACGTGGTCTTATGAGGGCATTTGAACCCATTTACTGGCTACGTGCCCAGACTGTATATGGAGAGAAACAAAAAGAATTCGGTTCATAGTGCATTCCCTTCGCGGTGCTTCTGTGCGGTGTAGAGTCAAAGGGCACACAGGAACCGTTATTATGTGATCCGGAGGTGAGGATGATGGATTTGGAACAATTAATTCTACTTCAGCATAATTGCTGCTTTCCCCACTTGCGTCCTCTTCCTGCGCCCGTTTTCTTCTCTCCATGCCGCCTCTGGACATTTCCTAACACAAAAGACAATTAATAATGGAAGTTGTGGCTAATCCAAATAGCTTGGTAAATGATCGGCTGGTGGTTTATTAAATCTAGTTCTATTTTTTTTCTTTTTGATTCCCAAATAGCTGCAACCGGAAGAAATGAGGCAGATAATTTACAAATCTGATGAGTTTACAAAGTCATTGATTCGTCAAACATTTATTGAGTGCCTTTTCGTCTCGGGCACCGTGGTGGACGTGAGAGGAAGAGCTAATGGGGACGGCAGACCTAACTGCGTCTGCTCTGCTCTCAGGAATGAAGCCGCGTAACGGCTGGTGAGGCCAAGAGAATGAGCATGTCAGTCCTTCGTGTGAATTTAGCTTTCTGACAAAATGCTAATTTGATTTTGGGAGACAAAAAGTAAGATGGATACGGCTTTTAAAACGTAAAGTGACATATAGGATAGTCCGGTCTAATTTGCTTCGTTAAACCATATGCTGTAGAACTGATCGCGAGATTCTAAAGCGCAGTCAGTGTGCGCAGAGTTTTCATCCATCTTCTCCTTCTGCTCCAGACTGTGAGTTTGCCCATTGTTCTCTGCTCAGGAGCCAGTGCGGCTGAAATCCTGACGTCCTAGTTCATGTCAGGTGCTTATTTTTTAAAGAAACTACTTAGAGCTGCGTGGTGCTTAAAGTCTTAGGGCCTCCAACTGTTGACTTTTTATAATCTTTTCCTAAGTGTTTGGAGAGAACAGAAAGCCCTCTGCTTGCACCGGGGGCAAGAGTCCATTTAGGTCTGAGATCCTTTTCCATCTGGTTATTTGAATAGTATTGTGATTATTAAGTATGATTATATGGATAAGAAACACTTCAAAATCTCTAAAAGGTAATAAAATATAAGGTACATTAGAACCCCTGCGAGGCCAGACTTTTAGGCAGTAGCCTCTGTATTTTAGAATACTTAGCCTTGAACCTTGAATTTGCTTAGCAAGAATGATGGACAGGAACAGATGTTCCGAAGCCCAGTGTCGCAGCTCGGTGCTTGACATAAGAATAGCGGGGGAGCACACTCTGAGTCTTTGAGCTTCTTTTCTTTCCTTTTCCTTTCTTTCTTTTTTTTTTCCTTTTTCCTTTTCCTTTCTTTCTTTCTTTTTTTATTTGACAGAGAGAGAGAGATCACAAGTAGGCAGAGGCAGGCAGAGAGAGAGGGGGAATCAGGCCCCCTGCTGAGCAGAGAGCCTGATGCGGGGCTCGATCTCAGGACCCTGGGATCATGACCTGAGCCGAAGGCAGAGGCTTTAACCCACTGAGCCACCCAGGCGCCCTTCCTTTCCTTTTCTTTGAGAGAGAGAGCAGGGGAGAGACCATGAGTGGGCTGGTGTGGGGGAGGGGAGGGAGAAGCAGGCTCCCTGCTGAGCAAGGAGCCCAAAGTGGGGCATGACCTGAGCTGAAGGCAGATGCTTAACTGACTGAGCCACCCAGGCACTCCTGAGCTTCTTTTTAGTACTTCTTAATAAGCTTGTTTACTGGTTAAGATGCAGCAGTTGGTGGAACGCAGGCGGGGAAGGAAAACTTATAGGTGGTTTGGGTGACAGAAAAATAGACTCGGCCACCTGATGAGGACGAAGAGGAATATGGAGACAGAACTAGAGCTGGATGACCATTCAGCATGATAACTGGGGGTCTTGTCGATGGCCTTGAGTCATTGAAGAAAGGTTAAATAGCATTCTGTGTCATTTGAGAGGACAGGGAAGGGGTTAATACAATTTCCCACTGATGTTCGGATTTCGGAGTCTGAGTTGCAAACTTCAATTAAATCTGGAAAGTGTACCAGTGTGAAACGTTGTATTTTCTTGACAGGAAACAGAAGCGCTGTTAGGGGAATGTAATTATGAATCGCTCTTAGAAATGGATCTCATTAGTTACTTTACAAAGAAGTAAAACCGAATGATTCCTAGCCCTGATGATGTGACACCCCACCACACTTCCAGTCCTGCCACGAGGGAGAAGACGTACTGTGAAGCTCAAGCCAATGGCCAGTGAGCCATGGGAGGACGGCTTGCTCACCGTGGCGTGCCCTGGGTCTGTCACAGTGCCTGGCACTAACTAGGCAGTCAACATTTTTGTTCTGTGTGTGTGTGTGTGTGTGTGTGTGTGTGAGATATGTATAATATACACCTTGTCTTAGGGTATACAGCTGACCCTTGAACAAAACAGATTTCAGCTATACAAGTCCACTTTAATTTTTAATTTATTTTTAAGTTATTTATTTATTTATTTTAATTTGAGGATGAGAATGAGTGAGAGATAGAGCACAGGAGCAGGGACAGAGGCAGAGGGAGATACAGACTGAGCAGAGAGACCGACATGGGGCTCGATCCCAGGACCATGGGATCATGACCTGAGCCGAAGGCAGCTGCTTAACCAACTGAGCCACCCAGGTGCCCCACAAGTCCGCTTGATATGCAGAGTTTTCTCAGTACAGTTTTCTTTCTTTCTTTTTTTTTTTTTTTTAAAGATTTTATTTACTTATTTGACAGATAGAGATCACAAGTAGGGAGCGAGGCAGGCAGAGAGAGAGAGAGGAGGAAGCAGGCTCCCTGCCAAGCAGAGAGCCCGATGCGGGGCTCGATCCCAGGACCCTGGGATCATGACCTGAGCGAAAGGCAGAGGCTTTAACCCACTGAGCCACCCAGGCGCCCCTCTTTTTTTTTTTTTTAAAGATTTTATTTATTTATTTGAGAGAGAGAGAGAGAGATCACAAGTAGGCAGAGAGGCAGGCAGAGAGAGAGGGGGGGAAGCAGGCTCCCTGCTGAGCAGAGAGCCCGATGCAGGGCTCGATCCCAGGACCCTGAGACCATGACCTGAGCCGAAGGCAGAGGCTTAACCCACTGAGCCACCCAGGCACTCCCACAGTACAATTTTGAATGGTACGTTCTCTGCCGATTTTCTGAACCGTTTCTTCACTTCATTGTGAGAATACAGTAGATAAAATGTATAACATACAATATATGTGTTAATTGACTGTTTATGTTATGCAGTAGGGCTTCCAGATGACACTAGGCTATCCACACGTATATTTTGGGGAGAGTCACATGTCATCAGTGGATTTGCAACTGCCTGTAGGGTGTGTCCACCTCCTCCCTGTTGCTCACCGGTCAACTATATATTGTTTACAAAACGGGATGTTGCAAAGTCAGAGATTTCAGTGCGTTCTACCTTTTAAAGGCTAGCATAGAGTTAGCTCTTGATGTATATCAAACAACCACAGAAATTAGTGGCAGACATGCATCAGTTTTCTCACGCGATTGTCGGTTTTGTGGATGTCTGCTTTGTGCCTCTTAGTCACTGACTGGTTGGAAATTCTGTTCTGGGGGCTTTGGACTAGCTATTTACTTCAGGCATGTTTTTCTTCTGGTGCTGGAGACTTAGCCAGAACATGAAAGACATGAGGTCCTTCTTGAGATTGAGGCTCAGAACTGTAAAACTGTCTCTGCCTCCCCCAGTCCGCTATAGAAAGCCCCACAGGACGCTGCTTTTAGGGGAGGAAGTGTAAAATGAGATGGCAAAGGCGGGGGTCTATGCAAGAGTCAATAATTCTATCTAACATACTTGGAAATCACAAATATGGTAACTAGACTTGAGGTCAGGAACCTGTGATTATTGCAGAGGGAAAATAATTGAGGCTTTTCCTTTTATTTCTCCAATATCTTACTGAGATCCAGGGCACATTCCCCAAACTAACTATTCATGTAGAATTGAAAAACTTCTTCCCAATCCTTGATAATCTAAATTCCTTAAAAAAAAAAAAAAAAAAAAAAAAAGCTTTAGGGAAAGGCCTGGTGGCTCCATCAGTTAAATGTCTGTCTTCGGCTCAGGTCAGGATCGCAGAGTCCCAGGATTGAGACCCACATCAAGCTCTAGGCTCAGCAGGGAGACTGCTTCTCTCTTTGCCCTTCAATTCACCTTGCTCATCTTCTCTCTCTCTCTCTCTCTCTCTCTCTCTCTCCCTCTTGTTCGCTCTTCTGTCAAATAAATAGTCTTAAAAAACAAAACCAACACTTTTAAGTAATCTCACTGCCCAACATGGGGTTCAGACTTGGAACCCTGAGATCAAGAGTCACTCTCTCTCCAGACTGACCAGCCCGGCACCTCCAGATGACTATGGACAGACATTTTACCAGAGCAATAACAGAGTACCAAGAAGAAAGCATCTCTAGCCACATTTTCTCTGTGCCTTGGGAATAGCCATAGCAGAAATGTTATTGTACTTCAGAAAAGAAGTGACTCTGAGCGGATCGCTCTTCATCCCACGAACATGTCTCAGCCTCACTTGAGTGTTCGATAGAGGGTTAATATGCTCTGTTCTGTGGAAATACCAGAAAACACCTCTTTGATGGGCGGAAGTGTGTTGCGTTGCGTGACGGTATCTTTTCTGTGTGACAGCTCCTCATGCTAAGAATGAATCATTATCCTGATGTTGAACTTGTATCAGCTGAGAGGTTACCTGGCACTAGTAGGCACATTAGTACGAATTGGCACTTGGGGGGGGGGGAGTCACAATGTCTGCCAACATGTCTCTTAACTCGATGTCGCTATACAGATAGGTGGGTTCCGTCATTTGTGTGTTGAATTCCCACAAGTCTCTCGTTAAAAATACCTGAAAACATGGATAGAAATTACATATATTTTGAGGTAGGAAAATATTAAGAATTTTATTCCTCAAAATTAATTATTTCTACCTCAAAATTAATTATTTCTATCCCCTTGCTTCCTTAATGGGGATGAAAATGGCACTGTGCATTTAAGGAGAATTTAGTGTAAGGATCATCAGAGTAGTTTCTGTACTCTAGGTCGACCTAGGCTTGGAGTCCTTACCATGGGGTCCACAGATGTGCTTCAGGACTTTGGTGGAACGACTGATCATTTGCGGAATATGAAAATACATACATGTAGGAAGTTCTTTCTCGGATGAATGTCTGTGGCTTTCATTTGAGTCTTCTAAAATTCCAAGACTCAGGGTGCCCTGGTGGCTCAGTGGATTAGGCATCTGCCTTCAGCTCAGGTCATGATCTCTGGGTCCTGGGATCGAGCCCTCTGTGAGGCTCCCTTCTCAGTGGAGAATCTGCTTCTCCCTCTGCCCCTCTCCCCTCATACTGTCTCTCTCAAATAAATAAAATCTTTAAAGGAAAAATAAAAGTCCAAAGCTCAAAAAACACTAACAAAATACTGCCATGTCTGCCATGTCTAATAGAGTTTATGTTCAGTTAGGCAATTTGACTCCTCCTCACGGAACGCCACTCTGTCTCTGCCTCTGCCTCAGTCAGAGATAAAGGATGACTTCCAATAACCTGAGCAGTGTAGCAGCCCTGAGGAAAATTGGCACCATCCCAGAGAGCTCATACTCTCTGTTCACTACAGGATGTCCAGCCTTTATACTCCAGCACCATTCAGTTCCTTTTCGAGGAGGCCTTCCGTGGAAACAAGATCAGTGGCTTGCTGTTGGACAGCCATGTTTTCTGATGGACTTCTGTGCCATGGAAGTCAGTGAGGAAAGGAATAGTGGGCACGTAGCAGACCGAGCTGTGATATTTCACCCGGCGGACCTATTGTTGGAAGTATTCCCCATCGGAGGGCATCACGTCATGCCCTCTGTCAGTGCTTCTCACATTGGGCCACACAGCAATTGTGTGAATAACCAGGCTTAGCAGCAAGCTCTGACCTCATCCTTTCTCTCCCAGTCCAATTGTGCATTTAAGAGGAAAGTGAAGGAAATTCTTTTGATTACAGGGATAGTTTAGAATTGTCTTTTGTTCATATTAAAAATGTTCACCCACTCTGGTGACTTATTTTTTATAAGAAATGTCCTGTGATGCCAACACAACTGTCCTTTACAGAACTTTGGCTGCTATAAATTTCTGAAATCACACTTATTGCGGATCTTAATTCCTGTGTTTGTATCAGAGCCTTTCACTCTTTCAGGTCATTGAATTTTATATGTGCTGCTGAAGTGAGAACAAGGTCATTGAATTTTAGATTCAAATCTGATCATAACCTTCCCTGGTCTTTTCTTAGAGGAAGAAGGTTGTAAGTATAGTCTGTCCAAGCTTTGGGCTCGGATGACCCACGTGGTACGCAATATAAGACAGTTACATTACAATACCAGTTGTGGGATATGGCCTCTGATTGCTCTAGGCATCCACAGAAGAAAGAGGGTCATGTAGGATGAGAGTTTTCGATGATGAAACCTGATGAACCAGGGCAGAAAGTGAGTAAGCAAGAGCACAGAGATGGGAATGAGGACCTGTCTGGTTAGTCACAAGACCGTTCTGGTTCCTGGTTTTCATTGAGATTCTGTTTTAAGGATAGGAATAAGAAGTTGGAAAAGGTGGCTGTTTTTCTCTTGAAATCTAAGCCATGTGGTTGAAATTTGTTAGTAGAAACGAGGACATTTTTATTCTCTGCTTTGAGAGATAGGCTGGTGTACTGTGAGAAAAATTACATCTTTATTTGGTTAAATCAGTTACGTAAAATATTGTTATTGTACACATTTTTTTTCCTGAGAGACAGTGAATAAGACCGAGTGGGAGTGGTAGGGGAGGCCGGGGTCTGGGGCAAACCAGAGGGAGAGCAAGAATCTCAAACAGCCTCCACACCCCGGCAGGGAGCCAAGGCAGGGCTCCATCTCACAACCCTTTGACTGTGACCTGAGCTGAAACCACAAGGAATGATGGGTACAGATGGCCCTTCTTTTCACTGCATCTGTATCTTTGGGTTTAAATACCCAGTAGTGCAATTGTAGAGTCATAGGGTAGCTCTATTTTTAATTTCTTAAGCAATCTCCACACTGTTCTCCAAATCAGACTCAGCCACCAGGCACCCCGATTCCACCCATTTCAATGCAAAGGAATGTTGATGTATGACCTTTTAGAGATTTTGTGGGAGTGAGGGGTCAAAGGATTCTGTGAGATTGTGTGAGTCAGATAGCCACTACATTGAACAGAGACTCTTCAACAAAGGCTGGTCTTCGTTTTGGAAAATACATCTTTCTGGCACCCGGCTGACTCAGTTGGAAGAGCCTGGGACTCTTGATTGCGGGGTCATGAGAAGGCTATCTCTAAGTTTGTTCCCTTATTGGATTTTAATCAAGAGAAACAACTGAATCAACCAACCGCTTTTAAACCACCAGTCTGGCAGAATGACCTAATTTACAGCTAGTTTTTTTTTTTTCCCTTTAACGATTTATTTATTTTAGAGAGAGAGCTTGCCAGTGGGTGGGGGAGGGGTAGACAGAAAGAATCTAGTCAACTCCCCGCTGAACACGGAGCCATAAGCAGGGCTTGATCCCATGATCCTGAGAACACCCCTGGATCCAAA
Source organism: Meles meles (assembly GCF_922984935.1). NCBI lineage: Eukaryota > Metazoa > Chordata > Mammalia > Carnivora > Mustelidae > Meles > Meles meles. The sequence continues at coordinate 100,203,268 of NC_060087.1, read as the reverse complement.
ATCAACATTTGCCCACACAACTCACTGAGCCACCCAGGCGCCCCCACAGCTAGGTTTTAAATCGGAGATGGTGTAGATAAAGTAGATGAAAAACAGTGGTTCTCAAACTTGACATCAGGAAGAATCACCAGATGGCTTGTTAATACACAGTTCTGCCAGCGATTCCCATGCAAGAGGTCCCTGGTGGTTCCCCCAAATTTGCCTTTCTAAGAAGTACTCAGGTAATTTTTTTTAAATTTAATTTCTTTTCAGTGTAACAGAATTCATTGTTTATGCACCATACCCAGTGCTCCATGCAATACGTGCCCTCCATAATACCCACCACCAGGCTCACCCAACCTCCCACCGCCCGCCCCTTCAGAACCCTCAGATTGTTTTTCAGAGTCCATAGTCTCTCATGGTTCATCTCCCCCTCTAATTTCCCTCAATTCCCTTCTCCTCTCCATCTCCCTATGTCCTCTGTGTTATTCCTTATGCTCCACAAATAAGTGAAACCGTGTAATTAACTCTTTCTGCTTGACTTATTTCACTCAACATAATCTCTTCCAGTCCCGTCCATGTTGCTACAAAAGTTGGGTATTCATCCTTTTTGATGGAGGCGTAATACCGCATTATATATATGGACGACATCTTCCTTATCGATTCGTTCGTTGAAGGGCATCTTGGTTCTTTCTATAGTTTGGGGACCGTGGCTATTGCTGCTATGAACATTGGGGTACAGATGGCCCTTCTTTTCACTACATCTGTATCTTTGGGGTAAATACCCAGCAGTGCAATTGCAGGGTCATAGGGAAGCTCTATTTTTAATTTCTTCAGGAATCTCCACACTGTTCTCCAAAGTGGCTGCACCAACTTGCATTCCCACCAACAGTGTAAGAGGGTTCCCCTTTCTCCACATCCTCTCCAACACATGTTGTTTTCTGTTTTGCTAATTTTGACCATTCTAACTAGTGTAAGGTGATATCTCATTGTGGTTTTAATTTGAATATCCCTGATGGCTAGTGATGATGAACATTTTTTCATGTGTCTGATAGGCATTTGTATGTCTTCATACTCAGGTAATGTTAATGCTATTTTTCGTCGTACCACTTTCCTCAGCTTAGGAAATTAAACCCTTAGGTGATTTATGGGAGAACCGAGCGCTTTGATGGAAGTGTCCCGTGCTCAGTAAATTGGGATCAGGAACCGGGAAATCTTATCTTCCATACTCACAGAAAGCAGTTCTGTAAAATGGAAAGAAAACAATACTGGGGAGTCAGACTGTCTGGATTTCCATCCCAGCTGGGAATGTACTAGAAGTATAGCTTTGTAAGTCAGTTACATCTCTGAGCTTCAGTGTCTTAACTCCAGGACAGACTGAATAATGTGTTAGAATTGCTGGGAGGATTAACTACAACAATGCAAGTTAAATTAGATGTCTGTGCTGATTCGCTATTTCGCCCATGTGAACTTGACTGAAGAAAATGGTAATTCAGTCGGGTTTTGAAGGCGTCGTGTGTCTTCACTTGTGCCTTACCTTCATCACTTGCAGTGTTTATTGCCCCGAGGGTTGCTCCTTTGGTATCACTTTGGAATCTCTGTAATATCAGAATAAGATTTTTTGCCAGTTAGGATATATGATTAGGAATGAGTATTTCTGGGGCGCCTGAGGGGCGCAGTTGGTTAAGCTTCTGACTCTTGATTTTGGCTCAGATCGTGATCTCAGCGTCATGAGCTCGAGCCCCATGTCAGGCTCTATGCTCAGCATGGAGTCCACTTGGGTTTCTCTCTCACCCTCTGCCCCTCATGGTCAAGTTCTCTCTCCCTCTCTAAAATAAGTAAATCTTTTTTTTTTTTTAATGAAAATGAGTGTTTCTGAAATTCTCCTACAGTTGGACTCCTTTGAATTGGAATAATTTTGAAGTAGAAAGAAGGTGGCTATCATGGAGTGTCAAAGGAGTAGCTATTTTCTCTCTCATTCCTGCCCCTTTTCAGAATAAACTAAAGGAAAGAAAGTTTCCTGTCAGCCTAGGGAGGCCTAAAGTCTTGAGGTATAAGATTTGCTTTCTTTCCAAGGAAAGGGCCTTAGACAGAGAGTGATGGCTGGTGAATGGTCTGATAGGCTATAAACCACCATTCGTGTTGATTTGGACCCCATCAACCCCACAGTCAGAGCTCGGGTGTTGGTCTCTGAAGGGATTGACGTGATCTTTGGTCTGCCTTTGGGCTGTATTTGTTGGTCGGTGTGCTGCAACTTTAATAATTATATTGATATGTCAGTGTTCTTTCCTAAAACCCTAAAATCTCACTACTTATAGTGTGGTCTTGAGTCTCAGGTTCCACTCCAGGCTTAATGAATCCAAATCTTCATGTAACAAGATCCCAGGATGACTCGTATGTGCACCGATGTTTGAAAAGTACACCTCGAGGTGACCTCTGTAGTCTTTTGAGGTGTCATGTTTAGGATTTGAAGGAAACTTGTAAATATCTGTACTCCTGTTGTTCTCAATGAAGTTAGTACTCAAATTGATCTTTCCTGTGTCTCTGTCTTTTTCTCTCTAAAAAGTTTCGCACCTAAAACCTAACTTTTTTGATAACCAGCGTGAATGTCAACTTCTGTTGTGAGTACCTTTTGTCCTATTGATTCGCATCTCATTTGTTCTCCTAAAATGTTATATTATCATACTGTATTCCGGTAGACCAGTGATGTGCCGGCCTGGCTGTGAGTTCAAATTGGCTGTATACCTTTTAATCAAACCCAGATGCCCAGTCCAGATCCATCGAAACACAAACTTTGGGGGAGGGGAAGGTACATCCTAGGCATAGATATTAAAAGTAATCTGCTTGTTAAGTTTGATGTGCATTTCTTCTTTTTAGAAAGATTTTATTTATTTATTTGACAGAGAGTGATTACACAAGCAGGGAGAGGGAGAAGGAGAAGCAGACTCCCTGCTGAGTAGGGATAGGAAAGGAGCCCTCTTCTGGCCAGGACCCCTCCCCATTTCCATGTCTAGTTTCTCTCCAAGGAGGTGGGTTGGGGGGAGGGGGAATGGGAAGAGGGTTTAGTGTGAGTGGGTCCCCGGAGGGAGAGTGTGCTGGGGTGGGGGTCCCACCGCTTCACACGTGCTTACAAGACTGGTCTCCAAGGGAACAGAAATGGAAAATTATGCAACACTTCATGAATTTACCTGCCATCCTTGTACAGGGGCCATGCTGACCTCTGTATTGTTCCAGTGTACTGTATCTGCTGCTGAAGGAGCTCGTGTTAAGAACTTCGCCGACTGGGGCACCTGGGTGGCTCAGTGGATCAAGCCGCTGCCTTCGGCTCAGGTCATGATCTCAGGGTCCTAGGATCGAGCCCCGCATCGGGCTCTCTGCTCCGCAGGGAGCCTGCTTCCTCCTCTCTCTCTGCCTGCCTCTCTGCCTACTTGTGATCTCTCTCTCTGTCAAATAAATAAATAAAATCTTAAAAAAAAAAAAGAACTTCGCCGATCTACTCTCTTAATAACTTCCAAGTATGAGCTACAGTGTTAGCTATAGTTACCATGCTGTACATCACATCATCAGGACTTAGTGATTTTATAACTGGAAATTTGTACCCTTGGCTCCCCTTAGCTATTTTGCCCGGACTCCTGCCCCTGCCTTTGACAGCTGCTAACGTGTTCTCTATCTATGAGTTTATTGTGGTTCTGGTTGTCATTTTTGATGCTGCATATATATAAGATCATAAGGCATTTAGCCTTCTCTGTCTGACATAGCATGATGCCATCAAGGTCCATCCATGTTGTCCCAGTGGTAAGATTTCCTACTTTTTTTATGCCTCATTAATATTCCATGGGGTGTGTGTGTGTGTGCATTTGCCTGTAATCAGATTTTCCTTATCCATTCTTCCACTGATGATGGCCGGTTAGGGTGTTTCTGTGTCTGTACACAGTGCTGCACTGAATGTCGGGTACAGATTTCTTTTCAAATTAGTGTTTGTGTTTCTTCAGATAAATGTCCAGAAGCAGAATCACTGAATTCTATGGTAGTTTCTGATGGAAAACCAATGTGAGAAGAAATCACCTCTCCAGGGGCCAGGATTCTTTCTTCTCTCCAGTCTTTTGTCTGAATAAATATTTATTGAATGAATGGACAGATGAATTACTTGTTTGTCTGTAAAAATTTTTTTCACGTTTTATTTTTTTATTTGAAAGCGAAAGAGATCCAGAGCATGAGCGGGGAGGGGGAGAAGGCAGAGGGAGAGGGAGAAGCAGACTCCCCACTGAGCAGGGAGCGCAATGTGGGGCCCGATCCCAAGACCCTGAGATCATGACCTGAGCCCGAAGGCGGATGCTTAACCGACTGAGTCACCCAGTCGCCCCTATTTGTTTCTTTTTCATGACAGATTTAATGCTTGAATGGCAGGACCTTGTTTTTCTACCTGGGGTCTTATAGAAGGCCTGGAAAATGACAGGTAGTCAACACATTAGTTCTTGTGTCTGTACCCTTTCTTAAGGCTGTGAAGGTGGAAACAAACCCGAGTTGTAATCCTACCACTGCCATTTTGTAGCGCTGTAACTCTAGCACGTTACAGGAGCATTTGCTCTGTTCACCTCACCCATGGTTTTTGATATTTCTTGCCAGCCCTCAGTGGACTCTGCACCACGTGGTATACTGCACCCCTCAGACATGGCGCCAGACAAGGCAGACAACTTCCTGTTTTCTTAGAGCGTCCATTCCAGTAGGATAGATGGACAAAAGAAAACGAGTAGAAAGACCAGTGAAACAAAAATTTGAATAAATGTGGTTAAGGCAACAAAACAAGAGGCCGAGAAATGTATCATACACAAGGGTGATGAAAGAACCAATCTTTTTTTTTTAATGATATTATTTATTTATTTGACAGACAGAGATCACAAGTAGGCAGAGAGGCAGGCAGAGAGAGAGGGGGAAGCAGGCTCCCCGCTGAGCAGAGAGCCTGATGTGGGGCTTGATCCCAGGACCCTGGGATCATGACCTGGGCCGAAGGCAGAGGTTTTAACCCACTGAGCCACCCAGGTGCCCCTGAAGGAACCAATCTTATATGAAAAGATATTTAGGTCGATCATCAGAAGATGAAATATTTCTTGTGAAGGTGAAGATGTGGTCACGAGCATATTGGGTAGAGACAATGAGGTGTGTATTGGCTCCCAACACAGGAAAATGCTCGCTGTGTTGAAAACCAGTGAGGAGACCAATGGGACTGGAGCTCAGTGAGTAGGGAGGATTTAAGGCCAGCTTGGGTTGGCGTTAATTTTAGGGAAATAGGAATGCCTAAAAGTTGCTTTGATGTAGTTCTCCTCCTCTGTGAGAAACAATGTGCACATTGTTATTTTAAGTTGGGCTAGTGTCTGATAATCTACAAGTAGTACCAAGGAAAGCTGGTTTGAAGCTGGTTTGAAGACTGATGTAGCCTACAGAAGGCCGCTACCTCTCAGCAGACTGCAATCTATTTCGGGCCTCTCATGGCCTCAGGCCATCTATGACATGGAAATTTGAGATCATTTTGTATGTGAGGAGGGCAGGATAAATCAACATGACTGGGTTTCCAGGGCATCCTATCTAGTTTATCAATGTCGAGAAGTGTCCTAAGAGGCTTGTGACCTTTTTATGCAATGTCACTCCACCTACAAGAAATGTCTGTCACAGAGTGTCTTGGAAACCAATGAAAGTAGCAATTTTTTTGAGGCCTCGGGTCCCAAGAAGAGCTGTGGGAAGGAGAGAGTTAGAAGAAAAGCCACAACCTTCTCCCCCCTATCTCACTTAACCTGTTTGAACCTCAGTCCCCGTATTTCTAAGACATGGAGACTTCCAGCAACTCTATCAAATAACTAGTGTGAGCATAAAATGAGATAATGCATGTATAGGCATTCCTAGTGTCACCAGGTTAGCTGTTCTTCTTAGATGACTACGATTGAATGTAAAGAGGATGAAGACACTTGGCAAAATCATCGAGCGTGTGACACTCTGTGAAGGTAGTCTGCATGGCTTCTCATCCCCGCCAACTGGTAGGAGCCACGCTTGCCAGCCACAAATTTCAAGAGCGATGCTACATTTAGAAAATGGACTTCATTGAAAAGTAAGTGAGTACAATTCACTGTCCCCAGTCCATGGTGGGTTTTTTCCTGGGAAAACAAACAAACAAACAAACAGGATGAAGGAGGAAGACCAGCTTTCCTTTTCTTTTCTTTTTCCACCCACCCGAAGCCCTGATAGTCAGCCTGTGTCTCATACGTTTGGCCCCGGAGACAGGGTGAAATCGTTCACCGGTAGTGATGTCTTCTGGAAGTGCAAGCAACCAATGGGAGAAGCAAATAACAGAGGTTAAAGCATTTACAGAAACTCATGCTGAATTTGGCAGAAAATACGAGCTAGGCTCTATTTGTGCATGAGTGGTGTGTGGGTATAGGAGAGGTATACGTGTGGTGTTTGTGGGGCCTGGTGTGCATGTCCGATGGTGTGTATGGTATGCGTGTCAAGAAATAAGAGGACAGACCGAGGATCTCAAGCATTTCTTTTTCTTCAAATCCAGGAGCCTGTTGCTCCGTCGCCTTCTAAACCAGATTGTGGTGGGCAGTGGTATGTTCTTGAATCGGCCTCTTTGTTGCGTGACATATATTCCTTTTGCCAGGGATAAGTCATTTTTGTCAAACTATAAATTGGGTCATTCATTAGTATGGAAATAAGGTTTTGGGGGACCAAGAACAGCTCATGTATAAATACTCTTTCACTTCAGCTCTGAACAAAGAACGGCTTGTGGCTCGAATGCAGTCCGAGTCACTGCTCGCGTATGCCGAAATGGCTGATGGTCTGTCCCCACCAGACCCTGCTGCCAGTGCCCATTGAGTTGAAGAGAAGGACATTCCCAGCTGGCGCTGAAAGAGACATGAAATGAACATACGTGCGGTCTGCGTGGATGGTTGGCAACAGCGCTAACTTCTTGCCCTTGTGTGCTTGGGCCCTCCTCGTCTGTACGTGAAGCAGGGACATGTGTTGGCAGGGACATGTGTTGGCAGGGCCAAGTGCCCCAGAATTGAAGCTGGATCGAACTGACTCTGGACCCTGGACTGACATATAGAGGGCTGTAACTCTAACTCTTGATTTTGTTTGTATTTGGTAAACCTTTTAAAGAGCATTTAGGTTGCCTGGAGTTCTTTCAAATGGAAACTGATGTGCAATAATTTAGATCGACCAGTGTCCAGCCCAGTTTATCTTCTATTGTGACTGAGAGTTTAGTGTGTAAACATATGGCTTGCCCATATGACTAAGGGATTGTTCTTTCAGTTGGACAAAGAAAATGTTCTTTCTGTTGATGAAAGTAAGCCACGTCCCTGGCCCGTCTGTGTCATCACCTGGTCAAGCATCTCTTCTTAGATTTGCTGCTCGAATAAAAGAAAATGTGATTATCCTTCCTTTCAACTAAAAGTGACTTGGTGCCTTGTGTCAATTAAGTAAGCGTTTGGCACCACGAATAAGGTGTTTCTCAAGCATATGCAGACATTTGTGGCTAGCAGTTTTGTGGTTTGCAATGATCTGAGGGGTATTCCATGAGAATACCATCCAAAATAGGTTTCTTCTTTTTTTTCTTGGCGTTCTGCTTGAATATGTAATTACCAATGCACACTTAACATGTGATGGCAGGACACCATGTTAACATGTTCGGACTTTGTTCAATGACTTCAAGAAATTAATCACCTGCAGAAAGAACGAAGATCTCAAATACGGTTTCAGTGATGGTCCAAGCTTCTGATTAATCTCTACAAGGATTTAGTAAAATGGGTAGAAAAGCAAAGACATTCGGTCATATTTGATACAGATTTTTACTAATAAGATAGGCTTACTTTCTTAGATACCATGGAGGAAACATCAAATGGGAAAAGTCCAGGTCTTATAAAAAAGAGGAACGAAAGGAGATAATATGAGAGTATAAAGCTCATCGGCGATACCTGTTTCCAGTGCTATAGTTAACATGGTAAAGGGGTGTGTGTGTGTGTGTGTGTGTGTGTGTGTGTGTGTGTGTGTGTTTAGTCTAGAACCTCCATCAGTTCCTAAATTGAAACTCTTTCCCATTAAGAGCTGTCTGTCTGCTTGGAAGTAGGCAGGGCTGGCCAGTGCTCTTTCCTAGTATCTGTGAGTGAGAGAATGGGTCGGCCTGCCCGTGTGCAGTGTATAGAGGAGGATTTTTTTTTTTTAATAGGGGAGGATTTTGAGTGTTTACTGAATTCTCTGTCCCTGGTGTTGCAGATAGTTTTGGCCCCAGCCTGCCTTGTTCTGGATCAGAGTCTCATTATCCAAAGGCAGTATTTTGAGGAGACTCGGCCACCTGTGTTGTACAAATGGGAGGAGGTCTCCAGTTGACTAAGTCTTCTCTCCCCAGGTTAGTGTGGTTGGTCCCTGAGGAGGCATGCACTTGAACTGAGTCATCTTACTCTTTCCTTGGGGTGGAGGTAATGTGTGCAGAGCTAGCCCTCCTAGACACAAGGCACTAAGGGGCAGTCACAGGTGAGTGAGGAGGACAGGAGCCGAGAGGGCTGACTGGGACACCCACCCCACACCCAGAGTGGCCCCAGGCATCTGGGTAATTAGAAAATAGAGCGGGTCAGTGAAGCTCCTATTATACCTTTTCACTCCTAGAAGGAACATAGCAGAGTAGAGACAGACACAGTTTTATATTCTAGCCTCGGCATTTTCTCACTCGTGTGACCTTAAGCAAGTCATTTTTCTCTGAGCTTCAGTTTTCTCTCATGCAAAATCAAGGTAATTTGTAATTACCATGTAATTCTCATGGAATTTTAGGTTGTGAGAATTAGAAAGTTTACATATGTTTGTGGGGCTTTTTTGAATTATTCAGTAAATGGTAATTATGTTAGCATTGGCTCATCTGCCTGGGGCTGGCTTTAAGTTCATTGTATATGGAAGTGACTCCTTCTGGGAGCAGAAGGAATTATTGACTTACTGTTACTGTCCCATACTACTCTATTATTCTTACAAGATTTATATCTTGCTATCCTTCTAGTTTATGGAGCTACTTTCAAAGCCTTCCCTGCTGTCTTTATTCATGCATCATCCTGCAGTTGAGACTCATGTCATCTGAATTCTACCACTTGTGTTTTTGACCTTATAATAATTTTTGTCAGCTCATATGATTCTCCTTTTCATGTATTGGCAGAAACACTTATTTCTCAAAGCCCTTTATTTCTATTTGCTGGAAAATTATTACATAAATATGTGGTATCTGTTACAATAATGGTGCAATGTAGAGTGATAAAGTGCACAACGTGCACAACTGTACACGGCAGTCCACTGTTCAAAAGCATTCATCCCTACTTCATTTCACTACCCTAGAATTAGTACTCCACCTCCAACACATTACTCTCCAGTATCTTACTCAGAGAATGCAACCTCCTATTTTTATCTTTCTTTATATCAGTCTCAGTACAACTGCTCATACCCATGATACTTTGGTGTTCCTCCTCCTCTCCCCATGTCTTGTATTAATATTCTAGTAGCTGAGTTCTGTGTTCTGGGTCTCACAAGGCTGAAATGAGGTGTTGGTTGGGAGAGGGCCTTCTCTGGGTATTCTGGGCAAGAATCTGTGTTCTCATTCATTTCAGATGGTTGCTTGAATTCTCTTCCTTGCACCTGTCAGACTAAGGTCTCATTTCCTTGTCTGCTGCCGGCCAGGGACTGTCCTCACCTCTACAGCCCTCCTCCATTCCTCAGCTTGTGACCTTCTCCATCTTCAAAATCAGCCACAACCCCCCGACCCCCATGATCCAGTCTCTCTGAGCTTCCTTTCTGGCATCAGGTTGACCAAAGTCTGCATTTAAAGGGCATGTGTGATGAGATTATTCACACCCATGTAACTCCCTTTGGTCAAGTGAGGTCATGGGACTACCAGGCAACCTTGGGTGTACCACCAGGGCATGAAAGCTCATGGATCCAAAATCTGGCCTGTGACATCTCTAATCCCTCCTATTACGTAACTGAATTTCACAACCGGCCCTAACCCCATCATTTCTCACTTCTACAAGAATTATGACATCATTATTTATTTTCTCACCCCATTTTCTTCTATGAACCCATCCTGGTTACTTAACCATGGGTCACTACAACAACCTTGGTCATTCCTACGACTGGGTTGCTAAGGGAAGTGGGAGAGCTTGGTAATATACAGTTGGGGTTTTTCAGTTGTGTGACTTGCTTCCTGGAATATTTTAGGAGCGCCCTCCAGCCCCTTTCTCTCACCGCTGCTTGAGAGATTTTTCTTTTTTTTTCTTTTTTTTTTTTTGGGTGGGGGATACAGCGCAATTCTGATCAGGTTGGGCTGTATTGAAAATTATGTAATGGCTTCCCATTGTTTTCACGACCAAGTTTCAACTGCTTAATCTGGCATGGCAGGACCTTCTTGAAATGATCTCTAGGGTTATCCCTCACAACCCCCACACAGGAAACTCACCTCGAACTCTATGAAACGAGTAATTGGATAGTTCCTCACTCTTGCCATAGTTTCACATGCTTCGTTGTCTTATGCATGGCTTGTTCGTTTATCAGACAGAGCCCACCTGTGATTTTTCTTGTCTGCTGCTAGTCCTTCAAGGTATAGTTCAAATAACTCCTTTTGCTCGCTTGCTTGCTTGCTTTCTTTCTTTCTTTCTTTTTTGAAAGATTTCTATTTATTTGAGAAAGAGAACATGAGAGGGGGCTGGGCAGAGGAAGAGGGAGAAGCAGACTCCTCACTGAGCAGGAAACCTGAAACAGGGCTCGATCCCAGAACCCTGAGATCATGACCTGAGACCAAGGCAGCCGCTTAACTGGCTGAGCCACCCAGCTTCCCCATTCAAATATCTCCTTATGATGACTTGTCTGTACTGTCCAGTTTTTGGCCTTGGGCAAGATTATTCATCCTTCCACTGAAAACTCCTTCATTAAATCACTTTGGTTTTAGGACTGTGAACGCTCTCAGGAAGGGGCCTCAGACTTGTCCAGCTTGCTTCACTTTCTCCTGACTCACACAAGGAGGTTAGTACATAAAGGCACTCTCAGTGTATGTTTGAATAATTGGATTTCTTCTTTTTTTTTTAAAGATTATTTATTTATTTATTTGACAGACAGAGATCACAAGTAGGCAGAGCAGCAGGCAGAAAGAGAGAGAGAGAGGACACAGGCTCCCTGCTGGGCAGAGAGGCTGATGTGGGGATTGATCCCAGGGCCCTGAGTTCATGACCTGAGCCGAAGGCAGAGGCTTAACCCACTGAGCCACCCAGGTACCCCGAGTTGCTTTCATCCTTAAAGAAGGAACTGAACTTTTTTTTAAAAAAAAGATTTTATTTATTTATTTGTCAGACAGAGATCACAAGTAGGCAGAGAGACAGGCAGAGAGAGAGGAGGAAGCAGGCTCCCTGCTGAGCAGAGAGCCCGATGCGGGGCTTGATCCCAGGACCCTGAGATCATGACCTGAGCCGAAGGCAGAGGCTCAACCTGCTGAACCACCCAGGTGCCCTGGATTTATTCTTATTTTTTAAGAGATTATTTTTAGTTTATTCATTTGAGATAGAGAAATGGAGAGAGAGAGCATGAACATGGGGAGAGGCAGAGGGAGAGGGAGAAGCAGACTCCCCACCTAGCCGGGAGCCCAACGTGGGCCTTGATGCCAGGGCCCAAAGATCTCGACCCGAGCTGAAGGCAGATGGCTAACCATCTGAGCCACCCAGGCACCCCTGAATAATTAGACTTATTCTAAATGAGAAAATACAGTCAAAATTTGGGGAGACTATTACGGTTGACCCTTGAATAACACGAGTGTTATGGGTATCAATTCTGCACATGGTGGAAAATACAAATATAACTTTTGGCTCCCCCCAAACTTAACTACTAATAGTCTACTGTTGCCTGGAGGCCTTACCTATAACAAATGATCCATTAACACGTTTTGTGTGTTACATGTATTTTACACTCTCTTCCTATAATAAAGAGAAGAAAAGAACCTGATTTTGAAATTACAAGGAAAACTCATTTACTGTATTGTCGTATATTTATTTAAAAAAATCCACATAGAAATGGACCCATACAGTTCAGTCCCATGTTCAAAGGTCAGCTATACTCAGCTAAACTCCGGTTTCAGAACGTACTTCATTTCAAGATCTCGTTCTAATTAAGAACTGATGTGATTGTGAATTTTTGCCCTGTGGAGTTCAAGGTTTTCTCCATGATTTTATTCAACCTCTTTTCTCTTCCTACAGTGAATTGTGTGTTTATACAAGATGGAAACAGAGGGAAAGAGCCTGCTATACTTATTTGGTCTTTAGTCCTAGTTTTAACTAGGTAATCATCTGCCATCCGGTGATTCTAGTTGTACTGAGGACAGAGATGGAATAATGCCTTCCGTGGGAAGAGTCCATACAAATCTGTTCTCGATTCTCTTTGGCTTTTTTGCTTATGCTATTCCTGCCTCCTAATAGATTCATTTCTCTAATCAGGGTTTTCCAATTTTCTTTAGCATGCCATGATTGTATGTTTTTGTCCCATATCTAAAAAGTGAATGTATAAAGTAGTTGAGTTTGAATCATTTCTGTTCACTCTAGGCATAACAATAAACCCTTTCCTTGAAGAGTAGCGTCTAATATTAATAGAAACCATGAAGCAAACTGAACTGAAAACTTTATATGTAAAGTCCCAGGGTATTTTACCACCATCAAATCAGTATATTAACTGTGGTTAATGGGATCCTATACTTTTCTTAATGTACTTTGATTAAAAAGTGTCCTAGCCCCCAATCTAAGACCTTTAACTTGTTTATTTCACTCATACCAAATGCTTCTGTATTCTGAATACGGCCCTCTATTTAACAGGCGTATAGATCTGATTTGAGTCATATTCTAAAGCTAAAAAGACTTTTAAGCAGCCTCTGCTTGTGGAGAAATGAATGTAGATTTAGTAGATAAAAATGAAAGTCTGTCTCAAGTCTCAAGTTACATAGCTAACTCAATTATTCACATTTTTGAAAAGAACGAGGGGTTTTCTCTTGCTCCCTTAATTCCCCACGTTGTTCTTAATTTAGCCTGCTTTTCTTCCTGTGGATTAATTTCTTCTTTGTATAGACGCACAAGAAGCTTCTACTGTTCTGTTCTCAGTGGTCTCTGGTGAGTACAGGTGCTCCTGCGGCTTTTAATAGCCCCCAGTCTGTCTCTACTGAACTCCTTATAAGCTAACGCTTCTGGAAGGCTGTACCTCGAGCTGGGAAATAGGCCGTCGACATTATGAAGGGGATGTTATTGGATAACCAAGGTTATGAACAATTCCTCGTGGAAAGTCAAGGACTGCTCCCCAGTACTATTCGGACTGCCGGTCAGACAATGAATTTAGATAAGCCTCTGGCAGAGGATCGTGCACGCTTCAGGAAAGTTTTCTAACAGACCAAAAGAGATTAGAAGGATAGAATGAATTTAGAAAATTGAGTCCTTTTTTCTATTGCGTTACCTAATATTAAAACCTGACTGAGAAGTCTGAGAGAGAACCTAGAAATTAGTTGCCTCAGCCGATTCCAGACATTCTGTGAAGAGTGGAACTATTTGAATGAGACAAAATGCCACTTTCTTTCCAAAACCAGTGATGTTTTTCCCTCCTACCTGGGTGGACCCCGTGGGTGGTAGAGGAGGGGATTAGCTAGCTGGTCATCTGCTTGTTCTGACGCTAACCCGTGAAGCAGCCGAGCCCCGGGGAGGTGCTGTGAATTGGCCAACATCCTAGAGCTACTTAGTGGCCGAACAGGGACTACGCTTCTATCGTCTACCCTCGTGTACTTTTTAGTGTCCTTCCCTCATTGTGTTTGTTGTCCACCTCCAAACATGGTAACGAGAGTAGAACTGTCCCCATGGAATGAAAAGTTACTTCCTTTCAAAAAATCATCGATAATTTTCCATTCTACTTGGGTGTACCCCATCTGTAAGTGCTGAGGGGATTAGCTAGGAACATGCTTGGTTCTTAAGACAGGCTTGCTACTTTTCAAAAGGAGTGATTCCAGAAATGCTTTTTACATGCTTAGTAGAGTGTGCAGCTCTGGTATGGGAGAGAAACCTCTTTTGTACTGCACGGGAACTCTTTTGTTGCTTTACACTGTAAACCTTTTTAATGGAAGGAAGGGGGGAGGGAGGCTATTATGCTGTTTTGCATTTACGATTCAGAATTATGTCCTTGGTGGTGCTGAAAGAAATTTCATGATGGGATATTAGGAAGTGTTTGGCCTATTCAGGCAATTATTTATCAGTCTATTTCAAGCTTTTCCCTGTTAAAAAAAAAACAAAAACTGATCGAATAAAAACTGAAACTGTGTACAGCGAATTTGATGAAATCTTGTAAGTACTTTTGGTTGCTAGGGCAACATTCCTTTTGTTTCTGGTAAATGTGACTTCTCTCTCTGCAGCTTGACTCCTTGCGAGTAGATATTTATTTTTTAAAAAGAACCCAAATTCCAGGCTTATGGCAAAAGAATAAGAAGCCTCATGCCAACTTATTTTTCTTCAGTAAAACTTAGAATATGAAAAGACATTGTGTTCATTTGCACAGATAATATGAGGCAAAATGTTTCGACTTGAGTCGTCCAAGTTTGAGCAGTGTTGTTGTGCTTTCTGGTATCTCAGTTCCCTTCAGCTGCCTTCTGGATGCCTCTTACCATCAATGTCCTCAGGACCCCACACCAGCTTCGCAGTAAGGAGGCATTTCAGTACCACCTCTGTTCTCCTCCGAATCATAAGTTAGTTATCCCGTGCCCATTCGCTCAGACGCTGCCCCCTGTTTTCCAAAGGGACACCTGGCTGAAATGGTTGGTTTTAACAGATGTTGATTTGTTTGCATTTTCCATTCTTCCTCATTACGTATGCATTTGTTTTACTATAGCGCTGTGTTATCCTTGTGGTTTTTTTTTCTTTTTTAGATTTTATTTATTTATTTGACATAGAGAGATCACAAGTAGGCAGAGAGACAGGCAGAGAGAGAGAGAGAAGCAGGCTCCCTGCCAAGCAGAGAGCCCGATGTGGGACTCGATCCCAGGACCCTGAGATCATGACCTGAGCCGAAGGCAGTGGCTTAACGCACTGAGCTACCCAGGCGCCCCGGTTTGTTTTTTTTTTTTTAACTGCTCTATTATTCAGGTCAAATAACTCATTCTTTGTCATGGAGACGTGTCCTGGGCCATGTAGGACATTGATCAACACCACCTCTTCTGACCAAATGCTAGCAGCTGTCCAGAAGTTGAGAGAATGGAAAATCCCTCATCAAATTTCTGTGGGTCACCTGGGTATCCAAATAGCCCCCAGTTAAGAACCATTGCTTTATCCTTAGGGAAACATTGCTGTACTTTGGGCACTGAGAAGATGAGTAAGTGAGGACTTGAACTGAATATAGTTACATATTTTATTTATTTAAAGATTTTATTTATCTGATAGAGCACAAGCAGGGGGAGGGGCAGAGGGAGAGTGAGAAGCAGGTTCCCTGCTGAGCAGGGAGCCCAACGTGGGTCTCGATCCCAGGAGCCTGGGATCATGACCTGAGCCGAAGGCAGACGCTTAAGCCACTGAGCCACCCAGGTGCCCCTAGTTACGTATTTTCAAGATGTATATACTTTGGGTCTTTTGGTGTAGGATTCAGCATTAGCCAACTTAGTTGGCGCCCTACTTTCTCATGCATAGGATCAGAGTGCTTATAATCCATTTTTGCAGCGGATTTTGTCCAACATTATATTGATGTATAATTTAAGTGTATAGCTCAGGGAATAATCTCTTTTACCTACCACCCAGATCAAGATCGTTTACATTGGCCATTTTCTCCTAATGTCCCCTTTCTGGCCCTTCCTCTTAGCCCAAATGGTGACCACTTATCTGCTTTGTGTTACTGTAGATGAGTTTTGTCTTTTCTAGAATTTCCTTTAAATAATATCATGTAGTGTGGGGTTGTTTGTGTCTGGTTTCTTTCCCTCAGCATCATGGTTTCCAGATTTATCCATTTTCCTGAATGTGTAGGTATTTTGTTTTTCTTGTTAAGTAGCATTCTGTTGTATATTTCCATTTGTTCATACACTCAGGTGTTGAAGGACATTTGAGTTATCTAATGGTTTCACTGCTGTGAATGTATCTGCTAGGAGCCTTTATGTGAAAATCTTTTCGTGGACACATGTGCTCATTGTTCTTGAATGTATACCTAGGAGCAGAAATCTTGTGTCATATCATGTCATAAAAATATTTTAAGTAGTTAAAAAAATTAAAAATTCTAGGGGTGCCTGGGTGGCTTATGTCATGACCCCAGGGTCCTGGGATGGAGCCCTGCACTGGGCTCCCTGCTCAGCAGGGAATCTTCTTCTCCCTCTCCCTCTGCCCCCTCCCCTGCTTGTGATCTTTTTCTCCCTCCCTCTCTGAAATAACTCTTTCAAAAACAAATATACATATTTATATTTATATGTTAATATTACATATTTTATATATACACACACACACACACACACACACACACACATATGTATTCTAGTCCATAGAGAAAGTCTGTGAAGTTTCTGTCATGAAATGTACCTGTAATCTAGATATAATGAGGATCTGAGAATTGAGTGGAAAAAACGAAATAGTGTTGAAGAACATAGGTTTGGGGTCAGTGGACTCGAATACAGATCTTGGCCCTGCTACTTGACAGCTGTGTGGCCTTGGGCAAGTTACCCGATGTCTTTGTGCCTCCATTTCATTAGCTATAAAACAGAAAATAGTAGTAATAAGCTGATAGAATAGTGAGAAGTGAATGTGATAATGTAGGTAAAGTGTCTTGCAGAGAAACTGGCATATATTGCTATTATTATTGCCTTATAGATGTTGCAAATACTCTTTCATGGGAAGATTATCTAATGAGAGATCGTAGCTTAGAAATGCAGAATGCTAGCGGCACCTGGGTTGCTCAGTGGGTTAAGCCTCTGCCTTTGGCTTAAGTCATGATCCCAGGGTCCTGGGATCAAGCCCCGTGTCAGGCTCTCTGCTCAGTGGGGAGCCTGCTTCCTCCTCTCTCTCTGCCTGCCTCTCTGCCTAGTTGTAATCTCTGTCTGTCAAATGGATAGATAGAATCTTAAAAAAAAATTTCTAGAAGCTCAGTGCAGAAAACTCTGAAAGCAAAATACTACAAGGTGGACCTAGTCACAGGGTGTCCCCCTTGGTACTGCGAGATTTCTTTTTAGAAACACCACCAGATTACCATAGTAAATGTTTTAGGAAAATCCCCTAATACTTCTGGGAGATGCAGGAGGAAAGAAACCATTTTAAAGATTTATTTATTTGAGAGAGAGTGAGGTGGGGGAGGGAAAGAAGGGGAAGGAGAGTGAGGATCTTCGAGCAGATTCCTTGCTGAGTGCAGAGCCTGGAAGCAGGGCTCGATTTTAGGACACTGAGATCGTGACCTAAGCCCAAAGCAAGAGTCAGCTGTTTAACTGACTGAGCCAGCCAGGTGCCCCAAAAGGAACTATTTTATTTTATTTTGTCTATTTATTTATTAATTAAAGATTTTATATATTTGAGAAAGAATACGAGCATGAATATGGGCAGAGGGAAGGGAATTAGGGACAAGCAGACCCCCCGCGGAGAGGACAGCCTGACCGGAGGCAATGCCCGATCCCATGACCCTGGGATCATGACCTGAGCCGAAGGCAGATGCTTAACTGACTGAACCCCCCAGGTGCCTGCCCACCCCCCCACCAATAGGTACCGTTTTATTTTATTTTTTATTTTTCTTAGGTTTGTTTGTTTGTTTATTTGGCAGACAGAGATCACAAGTAGGTAGAGAGGCAGGCAGAGAGGGGAGGGGAAGCAGGCTCCCTGCTGAGCAGACAGCCCTACACAGTCCTAGATCCCAGGACCCTGGGATCATGACCTGAGCCACCCAGGTGCCCCATAGGAACCATTTTAAAATGCACTGGAACACTCTGATCCTAACAAGGCCTGCCATCATGGGAGACTAGTTAACCAGAGCCCAACCTACTAGAATATTATCAGAGGTTACATAAACAGGGGAAGACAAATACTCAGCTGTAGCCCATTTTAACCATCCTGTTCCATGCAAGAAGAGGCAAAAATACTAAGAAATATTTGTGAAATTCACAGTCCAGGGGCACAGGCTCATTAGGAGACTAAGACTTAATCATAGGATTACAGAACATTCCCTCACCCCACACCTCTGTACCACATTACTAACGGCCTGTTTGCCATAGTTCCTTTATCCTGTCCCGTGGTTATGAAAAAAATCACAAGGCATTCCAAAATATAATGTACAGAATTTGATGGGGCACCTGGGCTGTTCCATCGCTTAAGTGTCTAACTCTTGGTTTCAGCTCAGTTCTTCATCTCAGGATAGTGAGTTTAAGCTCTGCATTGGGCTCCATGCTCGGCATGGAGCCTACTTAGGGGGGAAAAAACAAGGAGAAAAAAGACGACGACAATGACCTGGCAGTTGTGTTGGAATTACCAGACTGGGAATTTAGAACAGCTGTAAAGAATATGCTCTGTGCCCTATTGGAGCAAGTAGATTCCACGGAAGAATGCGGGGGCAATGTTAAGCATAGAGATGGAAATCCTAAGAAAGAATCAAAAAGATAGGCTAAAGATCAAAAACACCGTAGCAAACACAAAGAATGCCTTTGGTGAGTTTATGAGTATACTGGGCAGAGCTGAGGAAGGACTGTCTCAGTGGTAGAGGATATATCAATAGAACCCCCCCCCCCCACTCAAATGCCTGAAATCCAGACCGCAGATAACACCAAGTGTTGTTGAGAGTATGGGGTGAGAGGATCTCCTGCGTTGCTGGTATGAATACGACGCGGCATAGCCACTTGAGAAGAGAGTGGCGGTTTCTTACAAAAGTAGATGTGGGGCATCTGGGTGGCTCAGTGGGTTAAGACTTTGCCTTCGGCTTAGGTCATGGTCTCAGGGTCCTCGGATCCAGCCCCGCATCGGGCTCTCTGCTCGGCAGGGAGCCTGCTTCCCCCTCTCTCTCTGCCTGCCTCTCTGCCTACTTAATGATCGCTCTCTCTGTCAAATAAATAAATAAAGTCTTAAAAAAAAAAGTAGATGTACTGGTAGTCCTGGATCCAGTGGTCATACCCCTTTGTATTTAACCAAAAGGGTTAAAAACGTGGCCACACAAAAACCCATACAGAGACATTTATAGCAGATTCATTCATAATGGCTGAAACCGGGAAGCAACCAAGATACCCTTCGGTAGGTGAATGGAAAAAACCAAACAACTAAGTATCATTTAGCCCTAAAGCAAAGTAAGCTGTTAAGTCATGAAGTGATGTAGACGGAAGTTATATGCATATTATTAAGTAAAAGAAGCCATTCTGAGAAGGCTGCTTAGCGTATGATTCCTATAATATGACAGTCTGGTAAAGGCACAACTATGGAAAAAATAAAAAGAAGGAATGGGGGTTGGGGTTTGGGGTCAAGGAATAGGTGGAACACGAGATTTTTCCAGCAATGAAAATACTCTGTATGATATAATAATGAGTACATGCCGCTGTCCATTTGTTCAAACCCACTGGACACGTAACACCAAAAATGAGCCCTTAGGTAACATATAAACTTGTGGTTGTATGTCATTGTGGGTTCATCCTTGGTAACACATGCCCCATACTGGTCAGTGATAGTCATAATGGGGAGGCACTTCCAGTGTTTGGGCAACAGGTACATACTGGAAATCTCTGGAACTTTCTCTCAGCTTTATTGTAGACTTAAAAGTGCTCTCGCCTGGGGCGCCTGGGTGGCTCAGTGGGTTAAAGCCTCTGCCTTCGACTCGGGCCATGATTCCAGAGTTCTGGGATCCAGCTCCACATTGGGCTCTCTGCTCAGTGGGTAGCCTGCTTCCTCCTCTCTCTCTCTCTCTCTGCCTGCTTCTTGCCTGCTTGTGATCTGTATCTGTCAAATAAATAAATAGAATCTTTTTTTTTAAGTGCTCTCACCAATTGTCTACGTAAAATGGTGCCGCATTAAATGTTTGTTGCTTTGAACCTAAAAAAGGTCTAAGTGGTGTTTTCACAAGATTCTGTTCTTTGACTTCATCTACCAAATCTACCTAATCTATTGAGCATATTATCCTGGTGTCCCAGGAACTAGAAGAAGGCCTGACATAACGATTCCATGCCTTTAAGCTTGCCCTCTAGATGAGGAGGTAGGATGTGTGCAGAAAATGACCACATTAGGGAATGCTGTGTTTCGTGAGATGGAGACCTATGTACTGTTAGAATTCAGGGGATGGGGAGATTCACTGGTGTCGGGCTGATGGGGAAAGCATTGTAGAGCACTTAGCTTTCTGAAAACTGAACTTTGAAACCTGAAAAGGGTTAACTTTTTTACTTAAAAAATACATTCATAAATGAATAGCATAGTCTTATATCCTTACATTACTGCCTGTACATGTATGTAATATTATGTGTATATATTATTTTTATAGATTTACTCATACATACTGTTTCATAACTTCATTTAAAGAATATCACCAATATATTTTCACATGAATAAATACATATAAAACTTTTGAATAGCTCTATGGAAGTCCCTCGTTATTGGCTGTATGATCATTTATTGAATTATTCCTTCATTGGTGGATATTTTCAGTTTTGAGGGGAGTTTATTACCATTACAGCCAGTTCTCCTTGAAAAGCTTGTGCTTTTATTTTTGTATGTCTGTGTGGGTTTTTCTGTAGGAAAGAATTCTTTGGAATGTAATTTCCAGGTACAAAAGTATGTGCAGTTTTACTTTTGTTTGTAGTGTTAAATTTATCTGCAAATAGCTCGTAACCATTTCTGTTACCAGCAACCATCTATGGAAGTTACTTTTATGTACGGCCTCCCCAGCACGTGGTATTCAAAGTTTTACTTTTTGCCAGTCTTATATCGAAACTATAATATCTTATTGTCTTAATTTGTATTTATCTAGGAAGTAGTATCTTATATGTTGGTTGGCCATTTTATTTGTTTTTCAGTGAACTTTCCCTTCTGCTTAGTATTTTTTTTAAAGATTTTATTTATTTATTTGACAGAGAGAGATCACAAGTAGGCAGAGAGAGTGAGAGGGAAGCAGGCTCCCCGCTGAGCAGAGAGCCCGATGCGGGACTCGATCCCAGGACCCTGAGATCATGACCTGAGCTGAAGGCAGCGGCTTAACCCACTGAGCCACCCAGGCGCCCCGCTTAGTATTTTTTTTTTAAGGATTTTATTTTTCAGCCCCCTTGAACCCAACATGGGGCTCGAGCTCCCAACTCTGAGATTGTGTCACATGCTCCACACATGGAGCCAGCCGGGCGCCCCCTCCGGCTTACCACTTCTTGTTCTGTTGTTGATTTTATGAACTCTGTGTACATTACAGAGATTCCAGTCTATGTGTCAACATACATTTTCTAGTTTGTTTTTGATCTGACTCTGTTATTTTTCACCATGTAGCTATTTTAAACCTATGTATAGGTTATCTTTCAATGCTCTATTGACGATTTCTCTCTTTGGGGCAGGTCTTTGAATGGAATGTTCTTATCAAGTGGTTATGAGTTTGGAGCTGTCTGCTGGGGCTTTAATATGAGGCTGAGGCCTTTTATCATACTGCCGGTGAGTAGCCACTGGGGGAAAAGAGGAATTGTAGGGTTCAAGTAGATAGCTTTGGCAACATGGGAGGTGGCCGTGGATGATAGAAGGAAAGAAGTGCGATCAGATTGGAGGCTGATGCATTACTACTCAAACACTTTGGGACCAAAGGCTCAACTAGGGGAGTTTTGGTGGGCTTGGCAAGGCTCTAGGAGATATTCCAGAGGAAGAATTGACAGAGTTTGCTGACTTGCCTGGGTGATAGTAGAGTTACTGATTATGCTGACCTTGAAGGTTTCCGATTCCATTAAATGACAGGAGGGCGATATCTTGCTTTGAAGTACAAGGGCATTTTCTTTCCGGCTTCATTCAGTTCACCAATTACTGTGAGCTGTTATATGCCAATGCCTGTGCTTATAGCTGGAGATAGGAAGATATACGTGGATTCTGGCCTCAAGGAATTCACAGTCTAGCAGAGAAGGCAGAGAGATGTGTAAACCAAACATGACATTACAATGTGCCAAGTGCAGCAAAAGAAATTTGCACAAGAGGCGGAAATGATGCAGAGGAGGAAGGAGAGATTGCCTGGGGAAGTCAGGTAGAATATCGCAGAGGGATGGTGGGTATTAGCAAGCTTTTACAGGATAAATAGGAGTTGGCCACATGAAAAGAGAAGAAAAAATATTTCAAGAAATATATTTTTTTAAAGATTTTATTTATTTATTTGACAGACAGAGATTACAAGTAGGTAGAGAGGCAGGCAGAGAGGGGGGGGGGGAAGCAGGCTCCCTGCTGAGCAGAGAGCCCGATGTGGGGCTCAATCCCAGGACCCTGAGATCATGACCTGAGCTGAAGGCAGAGGCTGTAATCCACTGAGCCACCCAGGTGCTCCTCAAGAAGTATTTTTTTTTATTAAAATTTATTTGAGGGAGAGAGGGAGAAAGAGGGCACAGCGCGCAGGAGTGCAGTAGGGGGTGAAGGGCGGGCTCCCCGCTGAGTAGGGAGCCCAAGGACCGTGGCTCCATTGCAGGACCCTGAGCTCATGACCTGAGCTGAAGGCAAACAGTTAACTGACAGAACCGCCCAGGCGCCCCTTCAAGAAGTATTAATAGTATTACTAAGGCATGGATGACTAGAGCACAGTAGGTATGTTTAAGGAAACTTCTGTGTATTAATAGCTGAGTATCACAACTTTAAGCCAAAAGGAGGAATAATAGGAGATCTGGCTTCAGGGACAAAGCAAGACCAGGTGATAGAGGGCTCTGTGATTCCTGCCAAGAGGCTTGGAGGTTCAAACTTTGGAAGGGTTTCAAACAGAGGAACTGATTAGGTTCTCACTTGAGCCAGGTAATCCTCCTTTAAGGCTGGTAAGACCAAGGTCAGTGAGAAACATTGTAAGGCAATTGCGTGACATGATGAAGGCCTGACTTTGGGCAGGAGAAGAGAGTAGAGTCCATTTGGAAAAGATTTACAAAATCTAAACTATATGTAATTTATAGAAGATGTGAATTTCGACTAATTGTCTTTTCCTGAGGCAGGTTTTAATAGGTTTGCTAATGCAATTTCCACTGGGATTCCTAATGGAATGGATGTGCAGAACTGGCGGGACAGGAGTGAAGAGCCTTTGGTTGTTAATCTCGAGCTTAATTTAGCGATTCTCAACTTGTTTCTGCCTCCGCCCACTGAAATTGACATCCATCAGGAGCATCACTCATTATCCTGCAGGGATTTTTAGTCTTGGAGAAGTGCGGTTGGTATAAGGGAAGTTCCAGAATCTCCCAAGGAGCTCATGCAGTTTGAAAAAGCCCCTGGGAATTTTATGTACCCAGTCCTCCATGATTCCTCCAGATGCACATAAGTTTGAGAAATACCGGCATTTTTTCCAGCATCGGTGGGAGGACCCACACACACTGTTGGCAGATGAATTCACATTCACAGAGAGTGAATGTGGGCTTTTTTACTAAATCGGCCCCTAGTTCCAGATTAATAGGAAGCAGCCTCACTATATTCTAGCTGTCTTCTCTGTGATGCTGTGATTTTTAATGCATTTCTGATAAATATAAATCAACTCACTGGGAGAAAGATACCCCATGGGGAGCATGCTAAGGGGAAAAGCATGGGATAAATTCCCAATCTAGATAGAAGGGAATATGAGATGACTAGTTACTTTCACACAGTGGTGGATTTTGAGCTGAATACTGTTGTCAGGCTTCCAGAAGGTGATGAGTGAGAGAGAGAGCAGGCACAGTACCCAGAAGTGACTTGAGGGTGCCTCAAATATGGCCTTCTAGACAACCTGTGTGAGCTCAGAGAGTGACCTGGTCTTAAAGTTACTTCTGGGCAGGTTCAGAGTTGACACAGCTAAATGGGGATTTTCTTTCAGGTCCTTCTGCCTCCCCCTTCTGTCATTGGTTTCATAACTCACCCGCCTAGATCTTTTCTCTTCCATCTCGTGCCCCACATAGCCTCTCTCCTTCCGTCGTGAGGGGCTCTCAGCAGAATTCCGCCTGCTGTTGGAATTACTGGCCGAACTTGAGATTGTGTCCTCCCTGTGGATGTGTAAATAACAGATACTGGGGGGAGTATTTGAGTTGTAATACTGCCTTCAGGTCGGAGATGAAGGTCACTTGGCACAAGAGCCCTGGTCTCCATCCTCACGCGGGTTGTGGTATACCAGGGGAATTGGACAATGAACAAGTGATTATACTCATGATGATTCTTCCAGAAGGGGCAGCGTGCATAGTGACTCTTGAGTGACAGCGTGTTTAGGTAGGAGCAAAAAGGACAGAGGTTTGGGGTTTTTTTGTTGCAGGTTTTTTCCCCTCTGATATCGCTTCTAACATTCTCAGGGTATTTATTTATGATCGTTCTCTCTGTCAGGCTGAGTCTCTGAGGAGACTGTGTCCCCGGTACTGCAGGGGAGACTGGCTTTCTGTTCCCTGCTTGGGTTTTTTCATTGAACTCCTCCCTTGCCTAGTGTTGGAGACCCCATTGACTCGGGGAAGTAAAGCAATATGCATAAAATAGGGGCCCCATTCACTAAGAGCAAGTTATATATATTTTTTTTTGTTTTTTTTTCCATTTTATTTATTTTTTCAGCGTAACAGTATTCATTCTTTTTGCACAACACCCAGTGCTCCATGCAAAACGTGCCCTCCCCATTACCCACCACCTGTTCCCCCAACCTCCCACCCCTGACCCTTCAAAACCCTCAGGTTGTTTTTCAGAGTCCATAGTCTCTTATGGTTCGCCTCCCCTCCCCAATGTCCATAGCCCACTCCCCCTCTCCCAATCCCACCTCCCTCCAGCAACCCCCAGTTTGTTTTGTGAGATTAAGAGTCATTTATGGTTTGTCTCCCTCCCAATCCCATCTTGTTTCATTTATTCTTCTCCTATCCCCCTACCCCCCCCATGTTGCTTCTCCATGTCCTCATATCAGGGAGATCATATGATAGTTGTCTTCCTCCGATTGACTTATTTCACTAAGCATGATACGCTCTAGTTCCATCCACGTCGTCGCAAATGGCAAGATTTCATTTCTTTTGATGGCTGCATAGTATTCCATTGTGTATATAATACCACATCTTCTTTATCCATTCATCTGTTGATGGACATCTAGGTTCTTTCCATAGTCTGGCTATTGTAGACATTGCTGCTATAAACATTCGGGTACACGTGCCCCTTCGGATCACTATGTTTGTATCTTTAGGGTAAATACCCAGTAGTGCAATTGCTGGGTCATAGGGTAGCAAGTTATATTTTTAATGTAATTCATCACAGATTCTTTTTAAGGATTAGCCATTAAGGGAGAAACTCACATCAGAGCAAAAAAAACATAGTTGTGCCTCAAACCAACTACAGTTCTGCAGGACCAGTCCTTCTGTAGGAAAAGGTTGTTGCCCCTGTATCCTGTCACTTTTGCAGGGGGTTTGAGCCATTTTAATTCACACGTCCATGGAGGCTTGGCACATGACCTTCCCTGCATCTTGTAGTGAAGGGTCTATTATGTACCTTCATCTTTGCTCACTTCAGGAACTGTGCTCTGAAAAACTCACATTCACCAGGAACTGATTGGGCAGAAGCCCCAGCAACTCAGGAGGTTATGTCCCTGAAATTGGGGGTCATTTTGAGTTCCGTTTCCCAGTAATCTTGTGAAAAAGCGTTAGGCCAACTTTTTAAATGTTAATTTTTTTCTTTGATGATCAATTCTGGCCTCAGAATTTTGTTTTGGTTCGGTTTTGATTTTGGTTTCATAAACTGCCACAAGGTCACAATCCTTCCTGGCAATGCCCAAATCAGTCTCATTGATTTCCTTGATTCATTACTGTTCTCATGTGGATACTTATGTTTCATCAGTGCTTACAATCAGTGTTGCTTTTCATATCTGAGACTACCCTTTCCCACTTAAGAGATCTTCTAGAATGATATTTAGCTTAAAGTGTGTTTTTGTGGCTGAATCACGTACAAGCCCTCTTACTGGTAATGCACAGGTGTTTGAACATGGATAGCTGGAGAGTCTCATGGTTTGGGTGGCCCTGTGTTCTTGCTTCCTGTATTTGCTGCTGTTCTGCAGACTGGACTGGGACAGTCAGAAATTGGAAGTGGTGATGCCAGTCATTGCAGCTACCAACTGGCTCTTTTAGGGAGAAGAGAAGAAATTATCTTGCACCATCGTAACCTAGTATGACCAGGCTTCCTCGGCACGGGAGTACGTTCGGAGTGATCAGAGTGGCAACCCGAGATAGGGATGTGATTCTGGGTATTAGTGATTGCCAGAAGGCTAATGTGAGCCAAGACTTGGAAACCAGGAAGCCATGGCAAGGAGGGCTCTAGCTAGATTTATCCGTGATCAGGAGTAAACTCAAAGTCTGGAATCCAGGCATATAGGTAGCAGGCAGGGAAGAAATGATATCTCTGAAGCAATGGCAGTTAGAAGTCCAGAATTCCCCCACTTTTTCAGACCATAGACCAGGTATAGAGGCACAGGGGTAAGTGCTATCCTTACTCAGGGATTGCTTCCCTTCGGCATTTCGGAGTGAGTCTATGGGGGTGTTGTCCTTTATCCATGGGTATGAATAAGGAAGAAGCTTAAAATGGAACTTACCTGCCTAGGAGAGCTGAGACTCATAAAGAATCCTAAGTCCAGGGAAAATGGGTTAAATGATGATCCTGATAAGGGCAGTAATAGTAGCTGCTTATATTTATTAGGTCTCTAAGAAATGCTGACCTTCTTCATCTCTTTTCCTCCTTATAACAACTTGTGTGTAGGTACTAGACATACACCTATCTTTACAAATGGGAAAACCCACGCTCAGGATACATTATTGATTTTTCCCAAGATCATTAAACTAATACACTGCAAAGACAAGCCGCATATCCTGCCTCTCTCTGGTTATAACTATACAGGCTGACATTTTCCCCAGAGTAAGCAGGGACGATCCTCATGAAGAAAGGAGTAAGGTAAACACAATAAAGTGACTGACTAACTCATATTTTTTTTTAAAGATTTTATTTATTTATTTGAGAGGGAGAGAGAGAGTGTGAGAGGAGGAGGAGCAAAGGGGAGGGGCAGAGGGAGAGGGGGAAGCAGAGTCCTCCCCGAGCAGGGAGCCCGACTTGGGGGCGGATCTCAGGACTCCGGGATCATGACCCAAGCCGAAGGCAAGATGCTTAACCGACTGATCCACCCTGGCGCCCCTTAACTCATACTTCCGACTCTCCTTTCTGCTCTGTTCCTTTGATGCCTGCCTGATAAGAAGTCTTTCAGTTGATTCTGCTGGTCTGAATGGGTATCTCCTGGGGGACCTGCTCCAGCCTCGTCCTACCCCGTGCTGAATGAGATTGTCTTTGTCACATGTTCCCTTTCAAATGAAAAGGGTTCAGAACGGTAATATTTAACTTCTGTAGGTTATACCTAACTCTGTGGTGTGATTGCTTGATGTAATTCATTCTTCTGTGATCGCACCATTATTTTTTGACTCTTTGTCCTTGGCTGATTACAGGC
Source organism: Meles meles (assembly GCF_922984935.1). Taxonomy (NCBI): domain Eukaryota; kingdom Metazoa; phylum Chordata; class Mammalia; order Carnivora; family Mustelidae; genus Meles; species Meles meles. Next base: position 100,175,671 of record NC_060087.1, on the reverse strand, counting down.
CTGATTAAAAACAATACCGCAGGGAGGTTACCTCCTAAGGCCCATTTCTTCCCTGTTCTAGACAGAATCTCTGTTACTTGCATTTCAAAGAAGACTTCCTTGTCCAGTTGTTGGTTTTTAGGTAGCCTAAGTCCAGTTTTGATACCATTGGCGTTTTATGGTAAGAGCCTGGCTCACCCAGTCCTGCCCAGTTTGGACTAGTGGTCTCTAACTCCACTCTGGTGTCACAGATCTTTCAAGATCATGAATTTCCTGACCTTTATCTTCTGTCCTACTTGGAGGCAGCCTGATAGCTCTGCCTCCAACCTTCCGTGGAACATATCCTTCCCAGCCCTAGTTCCTAATTTTCTCAGACTGTGACGAGGGGAATCATCATTCTTGTGCCTTCCTCGCCCCCCAGGGATAGCAGGGGGATGGATGTGTTTTGCTCCTGGAGTCCTTTGGACCCTTGGGGAAAATGACACTCTTATTAATTCAAGGCAGTAGCATTGAGAAAAGATGACTGTCAGGAACGCATATAAATTATTTAGAGTTTGATCATCTCAGTTTATGTTTACCTAGGGTTTTTTTTTTTTTAATCGTGTTTGGAGAGATTTCAGAGGCTGCAGTGGATCTCTCCAAAGCCATTAAGGGGCTTTTCAGGCCTATGCTGATATTAATTTTAGTAAAATATGGGACCGCTTCGTGAGTGGGATCATTAAAATAATTGATTATTGCAGCGGATTGCTTAAGAAAAGTAATCCCTAAAGAGACACCGACTACCTCTCAGGCTTTAAAAAGAAAAAAAAAAACAATAACATAAGATCAGTGATTGCAAGGCACAGGTGACTTTAGGGAGACGTCGCTAGGGCAAATAGTGTCGTAAGTCTGACTGGAGGAGCATAGCATGCCTGTTTCCTTTCTTTTATTCACAGTAGACACAGGGCTCTTGGAGGCTGCAGTGGGATCTACGGGGACCACCATGGGCAATCTGTGTGCCCCCAAAAGTAACAGCCAAGTCCCTGAAGCTGGATCTCCAGAGATCTGGGGCCAAATCTTATGGGAGCGCGCCAGAGGGAAAATTCCTTAGCCTGGCCTCAGGACACAAAAGTCCAGTCTTCGTTTTTTTTTTTTTTTTAAGACTTTTAAAAATTTATTGATTTGATAGAGGGAGAGCACAAACCGAGGAGTGGGAGAGGGAGAAGCAGGCTGTTTGCTGAGTACGGAGCCCAGTGTGGGACTCGATCCCAGGATCCTGGGATCATGACCTGAGATGAAGGTAGCTGCTTAACTGACTGAGCCACCCAGGTGCCCCAAGTCTTCCATTTTATTAAAAAAAAATCAGGGTGCCTGGGTGGCTTATTTGGTTAAGCCACTTCCTTCTGCTCAGGTCGTGATCCCGGAGTGCCAGGATCGAGTTCCACATCAGGATCCCAGCTCCATGGGGAGTCTGCTTCTCCCTCTGACTTTCACCCCTCTCACACTCTCACTCTGTCTCTCTCTCTCAAATACATAAATAAACTCTTTAAAAAAAAGCCAAACAACAAAAACCAGTAGATAAAGAGGTACTGACTGGTCACATAACTGAACACAACTGACGTCAGAGGGTAAAGGGGAACCTAAAAGGACTTCCTATTCTCCGGCAGCTTTCCGCCATCCCTACGGAAGAGGCAGGTCAACAGAACTAGCCAGAGGTGAGACATTCTGCATAGTGAGGCTCTTCCTGGCCTCTTTTGGGGAGTGAGAAATGTTTCCTTGTCCTGGTTCTCTGGCTGCACTAGGAATTAATTTTTCATGAGGCAGGTTAACAAGAACAAATCGAATTTAGTTTCCTACCTACAGGGAATCCACACAGACCTCAAATCCCAAAGGCAAGCAAAATGAGATATCTGTCATTCTGAACTAAGGAGGGAGTAGGGCAGGGGCCTGGGACTTCAAAGAGGAAGAAAGCCATTCTCAGGAAGGTGAAGCAGAGTTTGTGTTTGGTAAGCAAATGTCTGTTGGGCCACACAGAAACAGTGGGACTTGGAAGTTTGACAAACAGGCCTTGCTAGGTACCTCCGTTGCCTACCACCCCTAGTTCCTATTATAATGTAGTTGTCTAGGAGCAAGAATGTCTTGTCCCCGTGATGGGGAGTACAGACTCTTGTCCCTTTAGAAGTCCCTCTAGCTGGGCTAAGAATCAAATTGATGTGCGACAAATTAACAGGAGAAAATCAAATTTAACAGGTGTACGTATGGGGAATCCACACAGACCCGGAAATTCCAAGGACAGGCAAAATGAGGTGTATGTCTCATTCTGAACTAAGAAGGGGGTAGGTGTCTGGGACTTCAGAAGAAAGGAGTGGACAAGAAGAAGAGCAGGTATTTGGTAATTACACTTTTACCCTGCCATATCGATGGGTCACTCAGATAAAATTCATCTCTGCTAATAACTCTTATTCCAGAAAGACCCTCCAATTAGGACTGTTCTTTGAGGTTAAGGGAGGGGAAAAGTTTCTCTTGAGCCCGCAGGGTCTCATTTGCCTTCAGCTCAAAGTAATCCTCATGCCCGCATGGGGCATGGGGGAGGGGGGAGAGCTGTCCCAACCCCCTTCCTGGTTGTCTATGGTGATCTCGCTCTTCTTGGAGCTGGTCCTCTGTGTATATTCTTTTGAGGCAGCTGTGGGGGAGGTCCAAGTTTCTTTCTGGGTCTTTTGGTCTTGTTTGTTTTCAGGTCAGAGTAATCTTCCAAGCCACTGTAGCCTGCCTTTCGGCGGCCTATCCCTTGGCCTTGACACCTCAGTGACAATACATCATTAGAAGACCAGTTTTCCTCCTCGGCCACCTCCTGTCCTAGAGTGTGTGTTTTGGGAGGGGTGGTGGGGATGGAGGAGGTTGGGGGAACAGTGAGGAGGTGACCTTTTGTGACTCTGCTCCCTTTACTGGGTCAACTTGAGTAGCATACTTGACTCTGTCCCGCGCTCACCCTTAAGTGGAGTATCGGGCAAGCTCTCAGAATCTAGCAAAATCTCTGCCAGTCACTTTTCCTCTCTTGACTTCCCTTTGAACTTTTCGTGCCTTCCATAATTCACTTTCACTTTGCAGATTTGAATTTCTTGTTCTTCTCATTTGGAGGTTTTTATTGAAATCAGTGTCCCTTCAAAATGATGAAAGGAAGAGATGAATTTTAACTATACAAGTAAATAGCCAATCACTGATACATCAGACAACATCCCATCATCCACTCAGGAGCCTCTGAAAGGGAAGATTACTTCTGTGGCACATGATGGCTGACTTGATTAAAATATTTAATGTTTTTTTATTCAAATACAGTGCCATCATCAAATGTTATCATGAATATTTACATACTCATCAGGATAAAGAGGGCCTTTTCAGATTTTCCTGTTGGGTTTTGTTTGAGTCCTTCCTTTGACAACTTGAACAGAGCTGTGAACTGTTGTGTTCTTTCCAGCATATTCACAGAGCTGTGATAGCAGACACACAGTTAAAATCTTGTGCAGAATGTAAAGCACAGATACTATAGATCCTATAGCATTTGTCAATCCAGCCTAGTGGAGGAGGGGAAAATAATTTTCCCTCTACCCTTCTAGATATGTTGCTGAGATCCCCCTATAATAACAAGACAGATTAATCAGAAAAAAGTTTAATAACATGTATATGTCTTGTATACATGGGACCTACCCAGGAAAACTGAGTAACCCCTGAAACGGCCCAAGTGATCACCCTACATACTTTCGCCAGCTAAAGACAAAAAGAAGTCCTTAGAGGGGGCGCAGAGGCCAGTTATTGGAGATTTTCTGGAAAACCACATTAAAGGAGGGTATGATGGTTACACATTTAAGTCTGCGCCTTCTCCATTGGTTAGAGTTTCTAGCCTTGCAACCATACTCCAGGGTATTAGGGATTCAGGGATTAGGGCATGGGGGATATTCTTCTGTCTGTCAACCCTGCTTCTAACCCCCACCCCACCCCCGCCATTGTACTCACTGAAGTTGCCAAAAATTTCATTGTTGAGAATGCCAGTGGGTATTTTTAATATTTGTTTTGCTGTACTTTCTCCATGTGACGTGGTGAGAAACTGGTCTTTCTTGAATCCCTTAATTTATCTCCTTTTCTATCTTTCTGGTGTTCATCTACTTTCTCCTATAAACCTTGGTGTTCTCCAGAATTCAGTCTTCAACCCAATTCTCTTTTTTAACCTATACAAACTCTCTTTAGGTCATTTCATACATTTTCGTGACCTAAACTGAAGTTATATATGCTTATTATCATGTTTCCTAGCCCTCTCTTGAGTCCAGACCTGTATGTCTGACTCTTACAGTTGTATCTTTTAAAAATTTTATATCTTGAGGCTTTATTTTTTCAGCACTCTTGAGATATAATTGACAAATGGGAATGTATATATTTAAGGTATACAACTTGATGCTTTAATAGATGTATAAATTATGAAATGATCAGCACACTCAAGCTTAATAACCTATCCGTCATCTCATTTCCTTACCATTTATTTTAAGAACTACCTTCTTAGCAAATTTCATGTACGTTACAGTATTAACAATAGTCACCATGCTGTATATTAGATCTCCAGGACTCATTCATCTTGCATAAATGAAACTTTGTATACGTTGATCAAGATTTCATTTTCCCCTCCCTCCTGCCCCTGGCAACTAGCATTCTACTCTTTGCTTCTATGAGCTTGACTATTTTAGATTCCCCATCAGTGACAACATGCAGTGTTTGTTTTTATGTGTCTGGTTTATTTCACTTAGCACAACAGCAATCAAGACAGTGTGATCCTGGCATAAAAAGGGATATAAATCAATGAAAAAGAATAGAGAACCCAGAAGTAAATCCACACATTTACAGTTAACTGATTTCATCAGGGTGCCGGCAATGCACAATAGGGAAAGGATAGTTTCTTCAATAAATGGTGATGGGAAAATTGGACGTCCACATGCAGAAGAATGAAAGTGGACACTTATCTCAAATCAAATAAAAAAATCAACTCAAAATGAAGTAAAGACTTAAATGTAACACCCGAAATTGTAAAGCTAGTAGAAGAAAATAGGTAGAAACCTTCTTTGCCTTGGTCTTGGCAATAATATTTTTTTGTTATGACACCAGAATTACAAATTGCAAAAGCAAAAGTGGACAGTTGGGATTGCATCAAACTAAGAGGCTTCTGCACAGCAAAGGAACCATCAAAGGAGCAAATAGGTAACCTATGAAATGGGGGAAAATATTTGGAAACCATATATCTGGTAAGAGAGGACCATTCAAATATCTAAAGGACTCAGGCAACTCAATAGAAAATAAAAATTAAGGAAAACTACCCAATCTGGGTGCCTGGCTGTCTCAGTCGGTGGAGCGTGCAACTCTCAATCTTGGGATTTGAGTTTCAACCCCCTGTTAGGTACAGAGATTACTTAAAAATAAAATCTTTAAAAAATAAAAACAAACCTGATTAACAAATGGGCAGTGGAAGTGAATGGACAGTTTTCAAAACAAACATACAAATGACCAACATACAAACAAACATACAAATGACCAACAGGTACATGAAAAGATGCTTCATATTGTTGATCGTTGGGGAAATGCAAATCAAAACCACAAGGAGCTAGCACCTCACCACTGTTAGAATAGCTATTAGCAAGAAGAAAAGTGTTGGTGAGAATGAGGGGAAAAGGAACTTGGGTGCACTATTGTTGGGAATGTTAACTGGTACAGCAGTTATGGAAAACAGTATGGAACCATCTCAAAAAATCAGAAGTAAATTTACCCTATGATCTGGCAATATCACTTTTGCATGTATATCCAAACAAAATGAAAACAGAATCACTAAATAACATTTGGACTCCCATGTTAATTGCAGTAGTATCCATAAGATCCTAGGTGGGAAACAACCTAAAGGTCCTCTGGTGGACAAATAGGTAAACAAAATGCATTATTATTCATTCTTTAAAAAGAAGGCAATCCTGACAATTGTGATAAATGAGGATGACTCTGCAGTCATATTTTTTTACTTTTTTTAAAAGATTTTTATTTATATATTTGACTGACAGAGATCCCAAGTAGGCAGAGAGGCAGGCAGAGAGAGAAGAGGAAGCAGGCTCCCCACGGAGCAGAGAGCCCGATGCGGAACTCGATCCCAGGACTCTGGGATCATGACCTGAGCTGAAGGCAGAGGCTTTAACCCACTGAGCCACCCAAGTGCCCCTGCAGTCATATTATTTAATGGAGTTCTCACAGGGACCTCAAATTCAGGATGCTTAATAGGGAACTCATCAGCCGCCTCCCATATCACTCCAAATCAGCTACTTCTGATTTCTTAATTAGTCCACGGTAACTCATTGGCTCAGTCATAAAGTTTCACAACATTCTTGGCAACATTCTCTCCCAGGCCAGCTCCAACCACTTCTAATCAGCGACTGCATAGTCCTTTCTCCCTGGCCTCTTTTCTTTTCCATTTCTACTGCTGCTGTCTGTTGGCATTATCTCAGTTCTTGACCTCAACAATTCTTACGATTACTACAAAGACCGTCTTGCTGCCTCTCTGTCCTCCCAACTTTTTCTCCATACCATAGCCAGAAGCATCTGTTTAAAACTTATTTTCTTAAAGTTTTTTCATTGGTTTTCCAGCACTTTCAGTATAAAATCTAAGCTCCTTAGCTGGAGGGTGTGTGTATATATATATATATATATATATATATATATATGTATAATCCTTTATGATTTGTCCTCATTTTATTCCATTTTCAATCTACCCTGTACCTTCCCCACCACTCACCCCCACACCCATCATCCCTGATGCCCTATAATCTAGTATTCTTTCGCCTTCTCAGGCTTTCATGTTTTAGTGCATGTTGCTTTCCTTCTTGACAACACTCTTCCTTCTACCTCCCCCATTCTTACCTATTTAAGAATAACAACGGCAAAAAGTCCTGGGAAGGGAAAATGGGATAAAGAGATTAAGACACTATTTAGCATACACGTATTTTAAAATTATTTTTAATTATTCAGTACCTTAATATATAATCCTCTTACTGAAAATTGTTTAAACATTTAAATCCTTGGAAATCAAGCTAAAGTTTTCTATAATTATTCATTCCAACTATATGTATTATTCCATCACTTATTTTTATTTTCTTTTAAAGATATTATTATTTCACAGATAGAGACACGGTGAGAGAGGAAACAGAAGCAGGGGGAATGGGAGAGGGAGAAGCTGGCCTCCCGCTGAGCAGAGAGCCTGATGCAGGGCTCAGTCCCAGGACCCTGGGATCATGACCTGAGCCAAAGGCATACATTCAACCGACTGAGCCACCCACAGACATTCTGTCTGTGTCAGAACATTAAGATATCCCTTGTTCTCTTTCATTAGTGCTATTACATAGTATGGCATGCTATACATGTAGGCTGACTTTGTGGTATAGAAAGACATTGAGGTTGTCTCCTAATTTAGGGTTTTATGAACATCACCACAGGGATGATTCTCATAAAAATGCCATGTTGTGAACACGTGCAAATGTTTCTCCATGGTAGTTGACAGTGTATAGTATTCCAATGACATTGGCTATTGTTTCCCATAATGGATATTACCCATTTACTTGTTTGTCTCTCTCACTGGTTGACAAGTTCCTCCAGAGAAGGAAATGTATCTGACGGTTTGTGTATATTGAGACTTAAACAGAGACTGGCAAGGACTACTTGTTTAAAAAATATTTTTCCAACGGATGAGTCTGGATGCTTTCGTTAAACAAGGACTGCTTCCTCACTGTCCAAAAGGCTTCCTTACCTCTTCTTTTATTGTGGTCTTAATCCATCATGTTAGTCCTTACCCAGAGGCTCCCTGAGTCCTGAGCCTGGGGCCATATTTCTCAAACTGTTGCTTGAGAGAGACTTATTAAAGCTATTTGAGCATGCTTTTGAAGGTACCACCACTTGAGGTAATCATTTTTCCCCTTTCTTTATAGACCTATCTACCTCCATTTCTTGCACCCAGCCTCTTGGGATAGATACGACTTTGAAGAGCATCAGTCGGGTCTCCCCCTTGCAGGTAAGGTAACAGAAGATCTAGATGACTGCTAATTTTCTATCATCAATGATTCTTTGTTCCTTGACTACAGAATGAAGATGTTGTCTATCATTTATGTCCCCCTGCTATGCATATGGAAAGAAATACTTAAAATATCCTTGGAGACTTTCAGACGTCGGTGCAATAGATACTGTATGATTCAACCACGGAAAGGTGTGTGTGCACATGTGTCCCTTTAACCCATTACACTATGACCTTTTAGGTCAAAGACCATATCTCATTCTCTTGTTACTGTCTGTACTTAGTACTCATGTCCAGCTATATGTGCATTAATTAAATCAATACAGTGGCTATCAATCTTACGTAGGTATGACCAACGTTTATTTTTGTATGATTGACTATGCTAAGTTCTGCAGTATCATTTGTTTCAGTCTGTGACAAAATGTGTTCAGTGAGTGCCTAGTCTGTGTCGGTCATTGTGCTTGATGCTGTTTTGAGACAGTGGTGAGCAAGATGAGCTTTATTATTGTGGGATTTCAGTCTAGTCTCACAGCCGTGAGATTTGAAGGGACCATGAGACCGAGACTCTTCCTCCTGCTCCACTAGCAGCCAAGGACTTTCCAGTCACTTGGTCCCTAGGACAGACTTTGCGGCCAGGCCTTACATAGCAACGCTACCTGTTATAAAAGCACTGGTGAACACTTCTCATGCAGAGCTTTGCAAAGGGAAAGGAAATTCATTGTCTTGTACCATCTGTCATGGTTGGTAGAGATAGAAAATGTTCCTCTAGAACCATTACTCTCCATTATTCCTCACAATGCCATACTGTTTATTTTTTTTATTTTATTTTTTTAAAGAGTTTATTTACTTATTTGACAGAGAGAGCGAGAGAGGGAACACAAGCAGGGGGAGATGCAGGGGAGAAGCAGGCTTCCCACTGAGCAGGGAGCGCGATGCAGGGCTCGATCCCAGGACTCTGGGATCATGACCAGAGCCAAAGGCAGATGCCTAATGACTGAGCCACTCAGGCGCCCCCATCCTGTTCATTGATGCAATTTCATCATCATCTTTCAGCACCTCTCATTCATTACCATGCTTTGCCCTACACCCTTCAATTACCTTACGTTTCCCTTCGAAATTAACTCCTCATTATCTAAATCCTTGCTTCATTTATTTCCACTTCTCGACCTTATTTGCTTCCGTGTTACCTTCATCCTATCCTCCTTTGTTTATTGTTGCCAAACTCCTTTTTGTTGCTTTTCTTATTTTGCCAAACCAGGTTTTCTAAGTGCAGCCTCAACCCGACATTCTCAATGCTACTCAGACCCTTCATGCTCTCATCCATTTAAAAACCCACCATAAGAACCAACGGCACCAGGCTGTTTCATGATTGTCCATATTTACCAGTGAGATGGTAAACCCTTGGAGGGTTGATTCCATGTTCACACTATTAGGTACAGGACAGGAGCTCAATAGAGACCTTCATTAATTTAGGGCAGTATCATGTAAATGACATTTGTGAAGAAGTGAATGGGTGGGAGATGCTCGAGTGAAAAGAACTGGGTTAAGCCAGTGTTTTTGTAATATTTTATTTCATTCATTGCTCCAAAGATAGCCTCTGCATGTTCCAGGTGCGGTTCTAGATGCTGGTGAGTCAGGTGCAGTGCTAGATGCTGGTGAGTCACAGATGAATAAAAATGGCTCCTTTCCCTCACGTATCTCATAATCTTGTTAGACAACAGAGAGGTTAACAAATAAATCCAGTATCCCGTGATGACTGCTATAACGGAAGTGTCCGGGAGGCGCCATGACAGTTCCTGGAGACCGGCCTTTACCTAATCTAATGGGAGGAAGATAGTTTACCTGTGGGGGTATTTAAATGCCTCTTAGGCCTTTGAAGAACTTCAGTGCAAAAAAGCACTGAGCAGCCAGAAAGAGGTTTTGCCTTTTCAGAATCAGAGCAACCTGGCGCTTCTCAGCTACAAGACCCTTGGGTTTAGGTGCCCGTTTCACATAAGAGGTGTTTGAGGTCTTCAAAGTGCACTTACAAAAAAACAAAGAGGCAGGTTGAGTACAGTGTATTCGGCATCTAAGGTTTTCATTGTTGGGGTAAACTTCATTACAAATATCAAACATACCTAAGGCTAAGTAATCATTATCACTCCTTCATCTAGGCATACATGCTATTACTAGGTACACAATGTAAAGGAAATTGCATTGGCTTAGGTGGCTTCCACATGCCACCTTGAAGCTTCAAGGACGCAAAATTGTGTATGATTCTTTTTTTTTAATATTTTATTTATTTGACAGAGAGAAATCACAACTAGGCAGAGAGGCAGGCAGAGAGAGAGGAGGAAGCAGGCTCCCCGCGGAGCAGAGAGCCCGATGCGGGGCTCGATCCCAGGACCCTGAGATCATGACCTGAGCCGAAGGCAGAGGCTTTAACCCACTGAGCCACCCAGGCGCCCCTTGTGTATGATTCTTATTTCTTGGCGGTGCACATTTCAATATTCTTTGTATGTTCATGGGTGGAGAAACTCTTCAATTTCTTACAAATTTATACTAAGCAGCATTGCTAAGGAATCCCTCCTTTGGAATTTAGCTGTATAGGCAGGAGGCCTGAGTTCATGTTTCCAAACCTTTGGAGATGAATGCCCTACCCCTTCCGGAGGCAGTTCATCTTCTGTTGATGTCTGAAATTGGCCATTGGCTTCCCAGAAGCAGCAGGACTATCGAGAGACTCCAAGGAGAATCTTCCCTTTTGGCTGGACTTTTGGGAGAGCAGGTGGTTGGGAGTGATTAAGGGCTGATTCCTGGTGGCCTCTCACCAACCTAATTAGGTACCTTCCACCGCTAATGACTCTCTTGCTCGTGTTGAGCTATTGAAATCATCGAAGAAAGCCTTGGCCACAGAGATAGGTCTTGTGTCACATTCAGGGATGACCTACTGGGCTCTCTGGTCCCAGAACTTTAGTTTTTGTGACTGAGGGCATTTTTAATCACCTGTGCATTCAGCTTAGTTGTGGGCTCTGGGCCCAGCCCTGGCTGGGATGGGACATGTCGAAGTGCCCTAGGGCAGTAGCTTAGCACTGTAGGCATTATATTTGACCACAGTTTGAGCCCATCTATTGGTTGAACCCTTGAGATTCTCCTTTGATTCTATGACAAGGATCTGTTATTACACCCCAGTCCTTGTGGCTGGGTTTCTCTATTGGATACCCAGCCTTGAATCTTTTGGACCTAGGTTCCAAGCTCATTCTTTCTCAAGCCGTCTTTGAAATTTGAGCTGTGTCCCAGGCTTCAGCCCACTGGGTTATTTTCTGCCAATTGCTATCAGACAAATAGTTCCTGGATGTCTAATGCTGTGTCCCATCTATAGGTCAGGCTCATCACTGTCTTCTTTCTTCTGGATGGTCCGCATGTTGACCTTCTTCTTACCTCAACCAGCTGTCCCATTCTCTTAGCTTTGTGTCAGAAGAATTCCTCTGAAGACCATTTCTCAAATGCTGAGTCCTGGTGCATTTGCCTCCCTCCCTTCCTCCTTCCACCTGCCTGCCTGCCTTCCTTCCTCTCTCTCTGTCTTTTAAAATGTATCAGTACACAGAACTTATCTGTGGGTTTTCTGTTGTTGTTGTTTTTGCCTCTCAATACCTGTCACCACCTGAGTTATCCCTCAAGAGTCTTCTCTCATGGGCTGGCTGGGGGATGAGTCTGCCTTTGTTGCACACGTATTGCTTGCTGACCTCAAAGTCAAACCTATAGGACCAGTTCTTTTTAAGGTTTTTACTTCCTCCCCCACCCCCCAAAGTGGGAAGGGGCAGAGGGAGAAGAAGACAGAGCATCTTAAGCAGGTTCAATGCCCAGCATGGAGTCCAACACGGGGCTTGCTCTCACGACCCTGAGATCTCATGACCTGAGCTGAAATCAAGAGTCGGGCGCTTAACGGACTGAAGCACCTGGGCTCCCCAAGGCTTTTCCTTCTGATATAGGAACCTGTACATATGGGGTCTTATAAGAGAAAAATTCTTACAATCTTTCTCTGTAATTTCTAACAACCTTGTTGTATGGTACATTGAGTTATGTTCCTTTCTGTTCTTTGTCCCAACTTTCTCACCATGTTTCCAAGTCCTCCTTCCCTGTTTTATTTGCTAAAACCTTGCTATGGTGAAAACCCCTTATTCTGGAGATTTTATATGTTCATTCACCCATTCAACAATTTTTTGAGTGCCTATTATAGACTCGGCACTATTGCACACAAGGAATATAGTGTTGAAAAGGGAAAGCATGCTCCTGCTGTTATGGACTTTATGTTTTAGTAGAGATTGCTAATGAACACATTAAGAAGTACACATGTAAAAGAAATATCATATACCAGTAAGTGATACATAGTAAAATAAAAGACTGTAATGGGAAAGTGACTGGAATTTTACTTTTCTGCTGTCAGAGGCAGCTTTTCTAGGAGGTGATTTTTATGCTTAGAACTGAATAGCATAATATAGTCAGGAATGTCAATCTCTGAAGGGAGAACATTCTAGAAAAGGAGAACAGCTAGTCCAAGGGTTCTAAGATGGTTACAAGTTGGCAGTTTTGAAGCTAGAAGGACACTTTAATGAAGTGGATGATAAGGGTATAAATAAGCTCAGAAGCACACCTGGGTGGCACAGTTGGTTAAGCGTCTGCCTTAAACGCAGGTCATGATCCCAGGGTCCTGAGATTGAGCCCCACATCAGGCTCCCTGCTCAGCATGGAGCCTGCTTCTTCCTCTCCCTCTGCTGCTTCCCCTGCTTGTACTTTTATTCACTGGCTTTCGTGCTGTCAAATAAATAAATAAAATCTTTTTCAAAAAAATAAGCTCGGAAAAGTAGAGTCAACAAGACTTGTCCATGGGCTAGATGTTAGGGGGTGATGCGAGAAAGCGTGGCTATGGGATGAGTTCTAGATTTTTCTTTAAAATATTTATGTATTTATTTTAGAGAGGAGGAAGGGGCAAAGGGATAAGGAGAGAGAGAATCTCAAGCAGGCTCTCTGCCAAGTGTGGAACCCTATGTGGGGCTCAGTCTCGGGACCCTGATATCATGACCCGAGTCGAAATCAGGAGTCAGACGCTCAACTGACTCCGTCACCCAGGCACCCCAACTCCTAGATTTTTGATTGGCCATTGTGTATATTTGATGATGCTCCTTCCTGAAATGAGGAAGAAGAGTGAAGAATTTGGAAAGAGGGAGGGATGGATGGAGGGAGATTGATAGCTCTTTGTGGACATTTTGTTGGAGATGTCTAACTTATATGCAAATGTCAGGTAGTGGTTTAGGGGTAGAGATACAGATTTGCCAATGCTCAGTAAACTAATTATCTTTAAGTACATGGGATTGCATAAGACTAACTAGAAGGAGTATAGCTATAGTAGAGAACGGTCCCTAGGTGTGAATATCTGTACGTTGTAACTTCAAGAGCCGTAGCAGAGGAGTATCCAGCAGGTTGAGGAAGCAACCAGTAGGAGGAAAGCCAAGGGCACAGTATTAAGGAAGAAACACCAAAAAGTGTTTTAAAGAGAACAGAGTGGCAATCTATGCCAAATGCTACTGAGAAATCACGTAAGGTAAGAGTGAAAGTGACCCCTGGATTTCACTACATGGATGTCATTGGTGACTTTGACCATAGCCGTTTTATATAGAATAGACATTAGTCTGAATGGTTTGGTTTGAACAGAGAATGGGATGTGAAGGAGCAGAAACAGACAGAACTCTTTGAAGAAATGATAATGGGAAATTGATTAGGGCAATTGAATATATACACATAATATTTACTTATAAATTATATATATATATATGTATGGAAGGTTAAGGTATGGTTTTTATTTAATTTTTTAAGCTAGGAAGCACTATGTCCTGTTTGTTTGCAGATAAGTATAACCTGGTACAGTTGTAGGAGAGGACATAATGATAGGATTGAAATTCTTGAGCTGGTAAAATGGAATGGGATCTGGAGGACGGTAGAGTGGTTCAATTGTAGCAAATCTGAAGATACTATCAAGGCAACATAATAGGTGATCTTTTGTCTTATGTGAATATTTTCTCTTCATTTCCAAGTCTCTCAAGGTGATATACCCATTAGCAATGACCAGTCTGCAAGCATTTGCTTATGACACCACTTTCCGGCATCTCTTTATGGGGCTTTTGCAGATGATCTCTCTTTCTTTTATCCAGATGTGTGGGTGCCAGTCCTAGTTTCGTATGCAACTAACTTAGCCCTGGTACTCTAGGCTTGGAGCGCAGACATCCTAGAGCTTAGTGAAGGTCACGCAGGGCTTCCAAGGTGCCATAAGGAGTATTGGCAGCTTTATTGAAATAGAATTAACATTGTGTTAACTTAATATGTACAACGTGATTTTTGATACATGTATGTGTTGCAAAATGATTACTGCAAGAGGGTTAGTTTACACCTCCGTCTCCTCACATAATTACCTTTGTGTGTGTGTGTGTTGAAAATATTTAAGATCTACCCTTTTTTAAAAAAAGATTTTATTTATTCATTTGACAGACAGAGATCACAAGTAGGCAGAGAGGCAGGCAGAGAGAGAGGAAGGGAAGCTCCCCGCTGAGCAGAGAGCCCGATGTGGGGCTTGATGCCAGGACCCTGAGATCATGACCTGAGCCGAAGGCAGAGGCTTTAACCCACTGAGCCACCCAAGTGCCCCTAAGGTCTACTCTTTCAACAACTTTCAAGTATACAGAAATGGAGTTGGAAGACACCAGATGCTGCTGCTTTTTTAAAGATCTTATGTATTTATTTGAGGGAGAGAGAGAGTATGAGAAGGGAGAGGGTCAGAGGGGGAAGCAGACTGCCCGCTGAGCAGGAAGCCTGATGTGGGACTTGATCCTGGGACTTCTGGGATCATAACCTGAGCCGAAGGTCGTTGTTTAACCGACTGAGCCACCCAGACGCCCCAGATGCTTCTTAATAGTCAGTCTTGACTCTCTGCCTGCCTCTCTGCCTACTTGTGATCTCTGTCTGTCAAATGAATATATAAAATCTTTAAAAAAAAAAAAGGGTAGATCTTAAATATTTTCAACACACACACACAAAAAGGTAATTATGTGAGGAGATGGAGGTGTAAACTAACCCTCTTGCAGTAATCATTTTGCAACATATACATGTATTCTTAATAGGAGATTAAGTGATGTGATTTATCTCTGAAGGTGATCATTCTTGCTATTCTGTGTTGAATAGATTGGAGGGTACAAGAACGGAAGCTGACTGTGTCCAGAGGAGACTTTTGGAATATTTTAGATGAAGGATTGTTGCTTGTGACTATTAGTGTGATGGCTGTGGGGATAGAGAGAAGTAGATGGATGTGAGAATTATTCCAACTCAGTTCTATGCTTTGATTCAAGGTTACTACTGCTTAAAGAAAATTGATTTAATGAGAAGAAGTAAGCACATATTTAAAATTTGAGTGGCCATTCCATAACTGTGAGATAATTATGTGCTAAGGAAATGACCTATAGAAAAGCACTTGGCACATAGTGGGTGCTCATTTAAAAAGTGTTAAAACTGTCTTAAAATTTAACTTAAGAGCTAAATAGTTGACTTATTATGGGGGTACTTTGAGACACCATAAATATAGCCTAAAAGCATTGCTTGGAACATTTCAAATTAATGGATGGTTTCCAAATCATTAAAATAACTGCAGACTTATTTCCAGGCATCCTTCTGCATGGTTGTCTTCCCAGGGATAAGTGCACACACACACATAGTCATTAAAATTGATTCTGATCAGGTATGCATGCTGTGGCAGTTGGACCAAGGGCTCTGCCCATTTGTAATTCTGTCATTTGGAATTTAAAGAGTAAGGCAGACTTTGCCTCTGGCATTGAGACGTTACCCACTCATTAGGACTGGGCAAACCAAGTTGTTTATGTAAGAATGGATCCAAGTGTTGGCTTAGTCCTAAAGGCTAACCGTCACCACACTAGATAGTGTGATTCTCAGTTTGCATTTTAAAGGACTACTGTAATCATTGGTTATCATAGGAATCCACACAGCATTACTTGGGGAAAAATCAAGTCTATCCAGATTACAGAGCATGTCCTTGGTCAGACGAGGATTGACATTTTCTCCTGTGTGTGTTCAGGGGACTATCTAGTTGTAGTAGGGGCTTTGTGTTAGGGAATATTAGGAAAGTGGGCAGGCAAAGCAGGGTGGGGCACCAGATCACGGGAAGCTTTTTAGACCTAACTAATGAATTTGGACTTAATCCTGATTGCAGCAGGGATCCACTTGAGAATATTAAGCAGGGGATTTTCAACATGATTTTCTTTTCAACTTCCTGAGTATAGGATTTTCCTTTACTTACCATAAGCACCAGGGAGGTAATGTCCCTCTGTGGGCCATTTATCACTCAGCCCTTGGTGGCTTCTTAATATAGTTTCTTATCCAGCCTCATCTCTTATTCTGTTGAATTTAGTGATGATTTACTGAATGCTTGATCATGTGCAAGGCTCTGTTCTAGGCTCTTGGCTATTTGTTTAGTAGAGATCTCATGTCTAAATCCTTAGGCAGTAGGAGTTCTGAAAAAGTTACCTGCAACAGGAAATGGTATCTTCAAATGCTCAGATTTCATTTTCTGGCTGCGGGTTATTTTGCAGTTCAGATGATTAACCCAGGGCTGCTAGATCCTTCCCATGACTCTGCAGTCACCCCTGCCATTATGCAATCTTACTTCCTTTGCCAGTTTAATATTGCTTCTAGGAATCAAGTCCAAATGCCTTGGATTGGCTTATCAGGTCCTCACCAATCTGGCCTCAACCTGTCTTTCAGTCTTGTTTTCTCCACCCCTGAACTCTCACCCCCATGCCTTCTGTATTCACCTTCTCCTAACCAGATCACAGAGCATGCTTGACTGTACCATCTTTTTTTAAAAAAAGATTTTATTTATTTATTCGACACAGAAAGAGAGAGATCACAAGTAGGCAGAGAGGCAGGCAGAGAGAGAGGAAGGGAAGCAGGCTCCCCGCCAAGCAGAGAGCCCGATGTGGGGCTCGATCCCAGAATTGTGAGATCATGACCTGAGCTGAAGGCAGAGGTTTAACCCACTGAGCCACGCAGGTGCCCCTGACTGTACCATCTTGAATTTCCCTTAGGAGATCGTGGTATTTCATCTCTCTATAGTTTTGTATGCCATAGCAGCTGACGAATATGTGTCAAGTTCATTGCTTTCTCGGGGCTGAAAAAAATTCCTTATTAAACTCTATTTCACGCTCGGGTTATAGAAAAATTATACATTATTTCCAGATAGGGACTGTGTCAGATTTGCCTCCATTTCTCTTCTTCCATCCAGGACCTTGCTGGGCAGCTGGCAATAGGAGGTGGCCAATTCAAGTTAGGTAAATGAATGTAGATGCAGAAAATGTAAACTCATTGCTGTATAGCCCAAGCCAGACAGAATCAGGATAATGAGTTTGTCAGAGGCCAGGGTGTGTAGTATAGTAGGGAGAGAAAGGGGGAGGATGTGTGGGGAGAGCCTGCAAGCCAGTGGGTAGAATTTTTGATTATCTACTGTTTTAGATCATTGGCCTCACTGCTTCACTCCATTGGTGTGTATAATTGAGAGCAAGGAATGGATCTTCTGGTTAATTGGCTTTTCTGGTTAACAAGAAGTTGACTGGAAACTTTTCTTCTCTTGGGGTAAAAAAATCCCTGTCTACCATATGGTAAATACTAGTGTCCATCAGTGCACTATGAAGCAAAAAATAAAACTCTTGTATGATTTGAGGAATCATAATTTTATGAGGATCAATATTTTTAATACTGATCTATTATAAAATCTGGGGTTAGTTAATAAATATATATTAGTTGGACTTAGTGCAAAACCTTTTGGGGTCACAAAATGAGTAATGCCTGCTGGGTGCTTTGGGAGAAATGCACGGAAGAAATCGCTTGAATGTTGGCACTTGAAGAATGGTTAAGGCTTAGGTCATGGAGAACGGAAGGGACAGAGGTAGATTTCGTGTTGTGAAAGTGTGAAGCAGCAAGGCTTAAAGAAGAGGTTGCAATCAGGGGTTAACCGTAGCTACAGAATGGAGATAAAAAAGGGGGTGAGCACCTTGAGTAGAGCTAGTGCAATAGGGGACAAAGGTGGAACGTTTAGGGGGTTGATTTGGATGGCTTTGAAGGTCAGGGTAAGGAATGTAGGCTTTATTTTGTAGGCAACTGAAGCTTGGAAAAAACTCAATTAGATCCTTGGTTTAAGCCGATCTCTCCAGCAGATATGTAAAGGATGTGTTTGAAAGGAGAGACTGGAGACACAGGAACTGATTAGGCTATTTCAATGGCCAGTTCATTCGTTCGTTCATTCATTCATTCATTCATTTACCAAGCATTAAATGAATAGCTATTTGGAAAAGGCTGTGTTCTCCTCTGGAGAAACAGCAGGCTAAAGGAGTGAGAAAGAGTGAGAAAACTGAAAAGAGACATCAAGGATAGAGATGCAATTTCAATGTTTCCAGCTTGGGGGATCATGCTAAAAGTTTGATTGAGTGTCAGCAATAGGAGCTGGCTTCTCCTTGTGGAATATGATTGGCACTTGCCAGAGCAAAGTGTGTATCTGCCAGAGCAAAGCATGCATCAGGGGCCAGGCACTGGTTCGGGGATAAGGGGCAGTCAGATTTCACAGGAGTCCTTTGGATGCATCCTTAAGTGTGGTGCAAAGAAGACTGATTGTAAATCCCGCTGGTACTTTGGGAAGGGCTTGACTTATGTCAGGTGTTACATTCTAGTTGCCCTTTATTTGGCAGTTGGAGAGGGCTGTGTATCTTAAACATCTGCAGTGTACCTCTGGAACATCAGGTGGAGGTCTACATTTAGGTTGACAAGTTGTTCTGAATTAAGGAGGAGGACAGTGTCGATGTAGATTACCAGGTGCCATATTTCTGGAATTTGGTTATTCGATTTTAGGGGTGACATAAAGGGATGAGTAACTTTGACGCCATTAATACCATTAACTGGCGACATCTTTCCACAGATTCATATCTCTTTTGCCTCATCTGCCCAGTGAAGTGGTTGAAATAGATCAACTTGGGTAATGTGAATAACAGATGCCCTAAAGTTGTCTGTGTCCTAATTTGGAACTTGTAAATATGTTCTCTTGTTCAGGAAGGGGCAGGCATCAGGTTGCAGGTGGAATTAAGGTTGTTGATCAGATGACCTTGAGGAGATTATTTTCAGTTACCTAAGTAGACTCAGTGTAATCATGAGGGTCCTTAAATGGGGAGGAAGGAAGCAGAAGAATCAGAATCAGAGAGATAGCATCATCAGAGGCACTTGGCCAACTGTTGCTGGCTTTGGGTATGGAAGTCTGAGAATGCAGGCAGCCTCTATAAGCTGGAAAGGGCAAGGAACATGTTCTCCCACAGCACCTTCAGAAAGGAATGCAGCCCTGGCCACACCTTGATTTTAGACCAGTGAGATCTATTTCAGACTTTAGCCCTCCAGAACTATAATATAATAAAGGTGTTGTTTCAAGTCACAAAGCTGAGTGTCATTTTTTTTTTTTTACAGCAGTGATAGCTTGCTGCTATGAATCTAGTGACCTAATTTCCTTAAATCTTTCTTAGTCTAAAACTTAATGGAGATGCCCATCTTTTCTTTTATTTTTTAAATATTTTTATTTCTTTGAGAGACAGTGAGTGAGAGAGCGAACACAGAGGGAGAATGAGAAGGAGAAGCCGACTCGCCACTGAGTAGAGAGCCCTAGTGGGGCTTGATCCCAGGACTTTGAGATCATGACCTGAGCTGAAGGCAGACGTTTAACCAAGTGAGCCACCCAGGAGCCCCAGACATGTGCATCTTAATCATGTATTAGTTCAAAAACATATCCGATCTCCAGTCCCAGAGAGTTGGACCCTGTGCAACCAGGGTCGGGCCTTGCTATCTTATTGCTTGAAAGCTTCCAGAGGTGATTCTAATATACTCCTACTTTTAAGAAAACACTGTAATCTCTCCCTGAGTGTCTGTCCAGATGAGAAAAAAAGGGCCAAACAATAGAGTCCTATAGTTACAGCTGCAAATCAAGGTGAAGAATGAGTTTGAGAGGTGGGCTGTGAAGCCTTCAAGTTGTAACCTCATTTTTGGTTTCATGGTTTAGAATCCTGCAACAGAATCTCCTGAGGAAGGGACCCCTGGGTGGCTCAGTAGGTCAAGCATCCAACTCTTGATTTCAGCTCAGGTCATGATCTCAGGGTCATGATCGGGCTCCATGTAGGCTTCTGAGTTCAGTGTGGAATCTGCTTGTCCCTTTCTCTCTGGTCCTAACCACCCCCCCGCCCCCCCCCCCCCGCTCAAATGAGTAAATAAATAGATAGATAGATAGATAGATAGATAGAATCTCTTGGATAGAAGCTCTCTACCTGCTGTGCTTATTAAACAAAAAACTTACTGTTATAGAACATTTTTGGTAGTATGTAATTATAAAAATTCTTTTCTTCTTGGTCTTTGATAAGGCAAATTATATTGTCTTGCTTTTATAGTTTTTCCTTTTGGGTCAGAACAGGTTTTTTAAAAAGTCAGTAGAATTATTTGTACATATTCTCATTCTTAGAACATCTCTAAAATCACCCAGAAATCATTTTTCAGAGAACCATTAACCGGTGTAGAGTTCTGTCAAGTTCCTTTCTTGAACATTGTTTATTCTATATACTCAGTTACCTTGGGTAGTTTTTTTTTTTTAAAGATTTTATTTATTTATTTGACAGATAGAGATGACAAGTAGGCAAAGAGGCAGGCAGAGAGAGAGGAGGAAGCAAGCTCCCTGCTGAGCAGAGAGCCCGATGTGGGGCTTGATCCCAGGATCCTGGAATCAAGACCTGAGCCGAAGGCAGAGGCTTTAACCCACTGAGCCATCCAGGTGCCCCCCTTGGGTAGTTATTAATGTTAAATTTTTCTTCAGACAATCCCCCAATACATTTTTTCTTTAGTGATATACCATTTAAGAACCTGTTTTTGTCAATCGTTTTCTATTTCCTCTTAGGAAGGCTTTTGTTGTTGTTGTTGTTTTTTATTTTTTTTACATTTAGATTTCATTGGCAGCTGGACATTTTCAGGATACTGCAAAGCTATTTAGACCTTTTTATTGCATGATCTATTTTAAGTGAAAGAAATAGACAAGCAGAGCAGGAAACATAGAAAAAAATAAGCTGAGAGGTTCTAAAGTAATCCTGCCAGCCTTCCTATCGGTTCTGTTCCAGAAGCACAAGACTTAGGTCAGCCAGACAAGCAGTACCAATGAGTGCAGAAACCAGCGAGTTGGTTAGCCTGTGGCTCTCTGGAGCTCCTCAGTGGGACAGCTGGCACAGCCTTAGGGGCAGGGGACTGAGGAATGGGACCTTTGGGTTCCAGGAGTTCAATAGGATCCCTTGTGAAGACAGAAGACCAGACTGAGCACACAAGGGCTTTGCTTCAAAACGAGGGAGAACTGTGTGATTACACACTCGTTTGAGCTCATTACCACAGGGAGTGACAGCCCCAGTGGCAGCATAGGAAGCAGGGGAAGGAGACCAAGTTCGAGCACCAGGAAATCAGGCCTTCTGTGTGCTGCACCACAGGAGCTTCTGTCATCACAATCTGCCTGTGACATGTAAGTGAGGTCACTTCACATGAATAATGCATGATGGCTAAGAGGGAGGAAAACAAGCTTTCACATCCAGCTGGGGCCTGAAATTTTGCATTATATTAAAATGTATTATGAGAGGACGGCTCCCCTACACTTCTATGGGATTTCTGCTCTAATGGCTCTCCCAGGGTCTCCTTTGTCCGATTTCCTATTTAAAAGGCTGAGCCCTTGCTCATGTAACTATAATATACTCATCCTGTTTTTATAGGTCAGTCATTAACCATAGGTTCTGGGGACAGAATCCAGGGAAGGATTTGGACATCTTGAGTGCCAGCCGTTGTTCTAGCCAATGATGTGATCAAGCAGAGCATTTGACTTCTCTGTGAATGGGTATGATGTACCTAATCTTTAGTGCCTTATAGACAGACACATCAAGGATCAAATAGGATGTAAATGGGTATGAACACTTTTTAAAAATATATAAGCTTACCTATGCACATAAATATATAAACCTATACATATGCAGATTGTGATGGTTATCATTGATCAGGCCTCTCCATGTGGACTAGGTCTGTTTCAGGCCCAGAACAAAAGGGACCTTCCAAATAAGTGAATAATGTCATAGGTAAATGACCTACATGCAGAAGAAGTACAGAAGCAGGGCAATGTTGTCAGCATCTATAAATTACCACTGTAGCAAGCAGTCCTCCTTCTATTGTTTTCACAGGCTCGTTCTGGTGCCCAGTGTGGGTTGAATGAGAGCCATAGATTTTAGATGATAACCAAGTAACTTCTTAGTGAGTACCATTTCCCCAGGAATAGTGTATTCCTAACATTTCAAAATGGGAGCAAGCACTTATGCTCCTGGACAAGACTGAAAAACAGAGACCAGATTGAGCCCCTCCCACCTGAAATATACAATGAACAATGTAAGTGAAATGATGGTTTTCAAGACCCTGGACATGATCCCCAAGACAGCTTCAATAAGCCTTGTGACTGTCCTCAATTCCCGCTTCGTGACACTTTCCAGGTCATACTGCAAGGAGCAACAACACAGGCAGAGCCCAGGGAACTCCGACCTCTATACGTTGAGATGGAAATGAGAGTCCAGAGAGACTAAGAAGGCTAGAATTCACAGTGCAGAGTAAGGGGGGAGGAAAGAGTTACATATAGAGAGAACTCTACAGATGTATAGACAACCCTCTTTGAGCATTCAGATTAATTTGGATGATCACCTGTGTGTGATGAAATGACCCAAGGCTGGTGAAAGGAAACCTCCGATGAAAGTTAATGGTGCTTGGCACTCTCACAACATTGAGAACAGTGCCTGTTTGTATCAGTTCAGCTGGAAGACCTCAAGGTTTATAAGGTATTGGGTAGCATGCAATGCATGCATTCATTCATTCATTTCCATCCTTCCCTCATTCATTCAGGCTCTAAACCCAACATGGGGCTCAAACTCACAACCCAGGACCAGAGTCTCAGCTCTACCAACTGAGCCAGCCAGTTGCTCTGGTATTGGGTAGCATAAACATGAGGATTTCTGTTGAGTGGTGGAAACCATAATCCTTAGACTGAACACTGCTCTGATTCCACCTAACAAATTTTAACATGAAGACCCCAAAGGATCAAACTGTTTTCAAACTTAACTGCATCCCAGAATATTGCTCAAGAAAATTTATACAAAGATAAAAATATCAGGCACTCGAAAAACAAAAAAATCACAATGCCTGACATCAGATCAGAATTTATCAGTCATATAAGGAAATAGGAAAATTCAGTTTAAACTGATGAAATCATCAAAACTGAACCAGAACAAATGCAGATATTAGAATCAGCAGGCAAGAAATTTAAAGTTATTATAGCTGTATTATGTTCAGAAACATAGACTCACAAAAGATAAAAACATGGAACAACATTGAACTTCTAGAGATGAGAACTGCCCTACCAGAGATTTAAAATACACTGGATGGGATTAATGGCAGACTAGACATTGCAGAAGGAAATATTCATGAACTTAAAGATAAAGCACACTAATTATCCACAATGAAACACAGAAGAACAGAGAACAAAATAAAGAACAGCATGAATGAGCTTTAAAGTCACTTCAAGAAGTCTGATACACACCAAATCTGAAGCTCTGAGATTTAGCAGAGAGAGGGAGACTGAGAAAATAATGGAAGAAATAACAGCTGAAAATGTTTCAAGTTTGATGAAAACTATAAGCCTTAGATCCAAGATGCTAAGTTAATCCCAAGCACAAGTTAATTGAACTACCCCAACACCTAGCAGAATCAAACGATGTAAATCATTGTTTAAAGAATTGGGTGGGGTGCCTGGCTGGCACAGTTGGTGGAACATGTGACTCTTGTGAGTTTAAGCCTCATGTTTGGTGTAAAGCTTACTTATAATTAAAATCTTGAAAAAAAAAAGGAATTGGATAGCAGATAGAAAAAGTCACATTATGTACAGAAGAACAAAGATACAGATAGCAGCAGATATTTCATCAGAAACCATTAAAGCAAGAAGATAGTAGTTAAGGTGCTTTAAAGTACCAAAAAAAGAAAAAAGCAAACAACTTATATTTCTATAGACAATAAAAATATCTCTCAAAAATGAAGGTAAACTCCTGTTTCAGATATACAGAAGCTCAAAGGATTCATCCTCAGCCAGGTCTCACTTTCCCAAGCGGGGTCTCCGTTCAACCAAAAAATGACACTAGAAGAATGTCTGTATCTACACAAAGGAAATCTGTGGGTATACAAACTAATTTTTATAATGTACTGTGGGGGTTTATTACATATATGAAAGTAAGATATATGACAGCAATAGTACAAAGTTCAAGAGGGGAGAGATAGAGGTATGTGATTTGTAAAATTTTTATACTATACACACAAAGTAACATAACACTACTTGACAGGAGACTGTTAAATTTAAAGATGTATGTTGTAAATCCTAAATCTATCACTAAAATAACAAGATAGAGATGTCTACAGAGGCAAAAAAAAATAATGGGATCATTAAAAAATACTCAGTGAATCCAAAAGAAGGCGAAACAATAGAAAAAGAATAAAGAGCAAATGGACAAATAGTGAATAGCGAGATAACAGACTTAAACCTAATGCTGTCACATTCTCACATTAAATGCAGATATTTTAAGTACTCCAAATACAAATATTGGTAGATTGGATATTAAAAAAACCAAAATTAAAAAACAACCATTTGCTGCCTATAAGAAAAACACTAAATATAAAGACATACATAGGTTATACATTAAAGAGGCAAAAGATAACTTGCTAACAAAATTACCTTGCATATAACATGCTAATCACTAGCTGAGTAAATCTATTAATACACAAAATAGATTTCAGAGCCAAGGATATTACTAGGAATATGAAAGCTTATTTCATGAGAACAATGGGTCAGTTCATCAAGAGACTATAAAAATCCAGGGGTGCCTATTTAGTTCAGTCTGGTGAGTGTCTGACTCTTGATTTCGGCCCAGGTCACGATCTCAGGGTTCTGGGGTCTGTTCCCACATAGGGCTTTGCAGTCAGTGAGGAGTCAGCTTAAGATTCTCCCTCTGCCCCTTCCCTGCTCACACATGTGCACACACTCTCTCTCTTCAAGTAAATAACTCTTAAAAAAAAAAAAACTACAAATCCTAAATGTTTATGTACCTCATAATGGGGCTTCAAAATGTGTAAACAAAAGCTGATAGGACTGCAAATAGAAGTAGAAAAATCTACAGTTATGGTTGGAGATTTCAGTATCCGCCACTCAGTAATTAATAGAAGAAGCAACAGCACCTAGCTGGCTCAGTTGGTTGAACATGCGATGCTTGATCTCAGGGTTGTGCACTTGAGCCTCAGGTTGGGTATAGAGATTACTTAAAAATAAAATCTTTAAAAAAAATAGAAGTAAACAGAAAATCAGTAAAGAAATGGCACACTGTCAGCCAACTTGAGCTAATTGACATTTATAGAATATTTCACCTAGCAAGAGCAGAATTCACGTTCTTTTCAAGTACATATGGAACCTTTACCAACATAGACTGCATTCTAGACTATAAAAGTAGTTTCAACTAATTTAAAAGAATTCGTGTCATTCAAAGTATATTCATGGACCACCGTGGAATTAAAGTTGAAGTCAATAACAGAAAGATCTTTGGAATATCCATGAATATTTGGAAACTAAAACACTTCTAAATAACCCATGGATGAATGAATAAATTAAAAAGGAGTTTAGTAAGTATTTTGAACTGGATGATCAATTTTTTAAAAAAAAATTGGGGTATAATTAATGCCATCCCCATCAAAATACCACCAGCATTTTTCACCAAGCTAAAACAAACAATCCTAGAATTTGTATGGAACCACCAAGGACCCTGAATAGCCAAAGCAGTTCTGAAAAAGAAAAACAAAACTGGAGGTATCACGATTCTGGACTTCAAGCTATATTACAAGCTATAGTTATTAAGACAGTATGGCACTGGCACAAAAACAGACACATAGATCAATGGAACACAATAGAGAACCAAGAAATGGACCCTCAACTCTATGGTCAGCTAATCCTCAACAAAGTGGGTAAGAATATCCAATGGAATAAAAGATAGTCTCTTCAACAAATGGAATTGGGAAAACTAGCCAGCCACACACAAGAGAATGAAACTAGACTACTTTCTTATACCATACATAAAAATAAACTCAAAATGGATGAAAGACCTTAATGTGAGACAGAAAACCATCAAAATCCTAGAGGAGAACACAGAAAGCTCTTTGACCTTGGCCTTAGCAACTTAGTTACTTCTTACTTCCCTTGGAGGCAAGGGAAACAAAAGCACAAATTAACTACTGGGACTTCCTTAAGATGAAAAGCTTCTGCACAGCAAAGGAAACAATCAACACAAATAAAAGACAGCCTATGGAATGGAGGAAGATATTTGCAATGGACATATCTGATAAAGGGTTAGTATCCAAAATCTACAAAGAACTTATCAAATTCGACACCTCCCAAAAACAACCCAGTTAAGAAATGGGCAGAAAACATGAATTGACACTTTTCCAAAAAGGACATCCAAATGGCTAACAGACCCATGCAAAGATGGTCAACATCATTCATTGTCAGGGAAATGCAAATCAAAACCATGATGAGATACCACCTCTCGCCTCTAAGCGTGGCTAAATTTTAACAATTTAAGAAATAACAGGTGTTGACAAGGATGTAGAGAAAGGGGAACCCTCTTACACTGTTGGTGGGAATGCAAACTGGTCAGTCACTCTGGAGAACAGTATGAAGCTTCCTCAGAGCGTTAAGAATGAAACTACCCTACAATCCAGCAATTGTACTGATAGGTTTTTACCCAAAGGTTACAAAAATTCAGATTTGAAAGGATACCCCTTCAGAACCCTCCACCCCTGTGTTTATAGCAGCATCATCAACAATAGCTGAAGTATGGAGAGAGCCCAAATGTCCATCGATGGATGAATAGATAAAGAAGATGCATGTACACACACACACACACACACACACACACTGAATATTACTGAGTATTACTCAGCCATCAAAAAGAATGAAATCTTGCCATTTGCAAAGACATGGATGGAGCTAGAGTGTATTATGCTAAATGAAACAAGTCAGTTGGAGAAAGACAAATACCATATGATTACACTCATATGTGGAATTTAAGAAAGAAAACAGATGAACATATGAGAAGGAGCGAAAGAAAGGACAGAGGGAAACAAGCCATGGGAGACTCTTAAGAATAGAGAAGAGACTGAGGTTTGATGGAGGGAAGTGGATGAGGGAGCTAGATGGGTGCTGTGTATTAAGGATACCCACCTGTTATGATGAACACTGGGTGTCATATGTAAGTGATGAGTTACTGAATTCTATCCCAGAAAACAATATTACATTGTATGGTAGCTACCTAAAATTTAAATAAGAAAAAAATTATGGTATAATGCCAAAGAAAAGTAATTGGGGGAAATTTATAACACTTAACACCCTTACTAGAAGAGAAGAAAAATTGTAGATCAAAGATCTCAACTACCACCTTAGAAAACGACAAGAAGGCAAAGCAAATTAAAACAATATTGGGCTGCCTTCGTGGCTCCATAGGTTAATTGTCTGACTCTTGATTTTGGCTCAGGTCATGATGTCAGGGTTGTGAGATCGAGCCCCCCATTGGGCCCAGTGATGGGTGTGGAGCCTGCTCCCTGCCCTCCCCCACCTGAAAAGGTAGAGGAAAACAACTAGTAAAGATGTGAGTAAAAGTAATCATACATAGTCATAGAGAAAATCAATGAAATCAAAATCTGGTTCTTTTAGTAGATCAGTAAGGTTGACAAAGTTCTAGCTAGACTTAGGATAAAAAAGTGAAAATATACAAATTAAAATATTAGCAATGAGAAATGTAATATTTCTACACTTCATACAGATACTAAAAGGCTAATGGAGAAATTGTGAGTAACTTTGTGCCAATAATATGACTCGAATGAAATGGACACATTTTCAAGGTCACAAACTACCACACCTCATGAACGATTAACTCAATAACTTGAAAACACACATATCTAGTTTTCAGCAATTGAATTTGGACTTACAAACCTTAGCAGATCTAAATAGCTTGCCAGATATTGGAAGAAGAAATAGTATCACAGATACGGAAATCCTTCTAGAAATTTATGGAGAGGGAAAAATTTCCACATTGTTCCAGGAGTCCAACACTGTCACAATTCTAAAAGCAGAGATAACACATGAGAAAACTGCAGGCCTATATCTCTCCTATATGTGGATGAAACATTTCCAAATGAAATGTTCGCAAATGAAATTTAACAGTATGTCAAAATGATAAGACATCATGAACCGGTGGAGTTTATCCCAGGAATTCAAACTTTAGTTTAGTATTTGAAAGTCAATCCACGTAATCACCCTCTTAGCAGGTTAAGCAAGAAAACTGTATAATCATGTCAATTTGTACATAAAAAACAGTTGACGGAATCTAACATCCATTCCTGACAAAAACCTCACAACAAACCAGGAAAAAAGGGCATTTCTTCAGCCTGATAAGATGCATCTTCCCAGGTAATATCATCCTTTGTTTTTTTTTTTTAAAGATTTTATTTATTTATTTGACACAGAGAGAGAGATCACAAGTAGGCAGAGAGGCAGGCAGAGAGAGTGAGAGGGAAGCAGGCTCCCTTCAGAGCAGAGAGCCGGACGTGGGACTCTATCCCAGGACCCTGAGATCATGACCTGAGCCGAAAGCAGTGGCTTAAACCACTGAGCCACCCAGGCACCCCCAGGTAATATCATCCTTAAGCTGAAAGACTGACTCCATTTCCTCTAAGATTCAGGAGATTGCCAGAGATAGCAACAATCATTCCTAATAGAATGAAGGACTAGTACTCATTTCCTTCAACCCTCTATTCCCTACCACATTTCGCAACAATATCTTGCATGCGGTTAATACTTAAGAAAAATATTTTTCTTGTGCTGAGAACTTTAAAGATTTACTCCCATAGTAACTTTCAAATATACAATATAGAATTACGAACTTCAGAAATACAGTCACCAGGCTGAACGTTAAATCCCCATGACTTCTTTTATCAATGGAAATTTCTACCTTTTGACCCCCTTCCTCCAACTCTGCCCCCGCCACCCCCACCCCACCCAAAACACCAGTCTGTTCTCTAGGAGTTTGGGTTTTCTTGTTGTGTTTTTAGACTACACACAGAAGTGATGTTATATAGTAGTTTTTTTTTTTTCTGTCTCACTTACTGCACTTAGCCTAATGCACTCGAGATTTATCAATGTACAAGAAGCCATAATAGATCTCCTGGCTACTTGTTCAGTATTTCTTCCTCTGTTGTATTTGCCATACAGCTCCTTGCTCATAATGTCATGCAGTTTGGTTTGGTGTTCGTTTTTGCGTGCCTGATTCCTAGACTTACCACAAGATTGCACAGGACAGGGTATGCATTGAAGGGGCTGGTGTTTCTACCTTCCTGTCTATTCACTCTCTCTTTGCTCTGTCTCCTCTTGTGAACTTCACTGCTTGTTTTGGTAGTACTGCTTTCATTCGTTCTGCTTTTAAAACTACAAGTTCGTGGGATGTCTGGGTGGCTCAGTCAGGTGAAGCGCCTGCCTTCTGCTCAGGTCATCATCCCAGGGTCCTGGGATGGAGCCCTACACTAGGCTCTCCCTGCTCAGTGGGAGCCTGCTTCCTCCCTCTCCCTCTGCCTGCCCTCCCCCCTTG
This sequence comes from Meles meles, assembly GCF_922984935.1. Taxonomy (NCBI): domain Eukaryota; kingdom Metazoa; phylum Chordata; class Mammalia; order Carnivora; family Mustelidae; genus Meles; species Meles meles. Next base: position 100,145,785 of record NC_060087.1, on the reverse strand, counting down.
CTCCCTCTCTCAAATAAGTAAGTAAAATCTTAAAAAGAACATAAAACCATAAGTTCTTTCTTTTCTGCCTCTAGGTATCTGGAGTTCTTTTTAGTGTTTTTTCTTTCCTGATCACTTCTCCCTCTCCACTGATTGATGGTTATGTGAGCTTTGTCAAAAGAATCAAATAATTTCATTTGTGTTGTTTAGCAGGAACAGTGATGATGTGAGTGATCTGGAATAAACCATTAGTTTTTAGCATTCGTATCCCCCCATAGAAACAGATAAACGTATTAAAGAATAAATTGTGTGCCTTGGGCGGACACTTTTTAGAGTCTTCATGTTACTTTCTTAATATTTTCAATTCACTTAATGTTCCCAAGTCCACTTGTCTTTACATAGGTTGATAATGTACTGGTACGCGAGGCATAAACTGTACATGTATCTGTAACCGTAACTTCTTAATTTCCTCTCTTTCTCATCCAACCCCATTTGCAAACAGACAGACAAAAAAATCAGTAACAGTACTATGTATCACCTTGTCTTGTATCTGATTTACTCAGTAGTATGGGCAATCAAGCTCTTACAAGGCAGTCCATGGGATAATCAGTGACATTTGCCCATGTTGTCAGGTCATTTTAATTCTTTCATTTTCAAACAACCTTGTCATTTACACAGGTTGGTTCTGATTCACAGGCTATAATAGCCAAGGGGGCAGTTCCGCCCATTTGAATTTTTTAAAATGCAAATGAAAGGCTCTGAAAGCCTCTTGAGATATGAAAAAGCTTTCCCAAGGCTAGAAGGGCAAAATGCAGAGAAGGCACCCACATACACTTATAATGGCCCTAAATACTCCTGCAGCAGAAAGGAAAATAGGAGGGTCCTGAAGTGTTCTGCTGCCTCACAGAATACAAATGGAAAATCTGGATCTAAGGACTTTTCACTGACAGTGCAGTTCAGCTGGAGGAAGAAAAAAAACTTATGTAAGAGGATTTCATTGTAAATAGAATGAATTACAGACAAACTTTTAAAAAGAAAGGAGCACAAAAAGACCTGACTATAAGCAAAGACAAAAAAATTGACTATAAAAATAACCTAGGTTTTTTTTTTTTTTTTGGAAAGTATTTGTAGCAAAGATAGAGAACGTATGTACTGTTCTCGATGCAGACATAAAGAGTAAGATCCATTAATTTTCCATTAACCTGGTGGCTTTTTAGGTGTGTAATTAATGATCTATCATTATCTGTATCTCCCTGCAGTTCAAAAATGGAGAAAATGTCTGGGTTATTCAGGCCCTAAAGCAGTTTATATGAACTCTGCAAAAATTAAGGCAGAAATGGGTTTTGATTAGACTCTTATTAATAATGGCTTCTGTTCTCCATTTCACCATGCATGTTGGTAGACAGTCTAAGGCAGCCATCCAGAATGCTTCACTGGAATTCTTAGTGGACCGAGAATAAGTATTTCTATATTTCCCATTAAAATGTTTCCTTATTTGCATTAAGGTGTTACCAAGAATTCCATCTCCAATGGAAAAATAAAAATACAATGTGCTTATTTTATTTATGACAAAGAATTAAGGCAATTATAAAATCTCGACTTCCTGTAGGCTGCTTCATGAAACTAGAAATTGTTCTAGAGATATAGTAAAAATGGACCTTATATAGTTTCTGTCCCTAGTCGGTGGGAAAACCTTGCAGATTTAGCCGATGGAACACGGTATCTTAACCTTTCTGAATTTAATACTCTTAATCTTTGTACATGCAGAAAATGGGAAAAAGTGGAGGAGTCAGTGATACTTATGTGGGAAACAAAGGCAAAAGAAAAATTACATTTCCTTACTCCTTCAAGTCCATTGACAAGTGCTTGAAACAGGCAGACTGAGCTTCCTCTAGCAACTCAGCTTCCTCAAAGTTAACACTTTGCTAAGGGCAAAAGGTAATCTTAGCTTAACATTATCCCCACCCCCCCAGGATCCTGTAAGTCTAGTTTAACATAAAAATTCCTTTGGAATCTTACTTTATCTCTACCCCTCAAGATATATGTTGGCAGTCATCCCCCAAGCATATGACTCACTGATGTACATCTGAAGGGTCTCATGACTAGGGTGTTATTAGACAGTAATAAATGACTTTTTCCTAACAGTAGCTAGGCCCTTCAAGGTCCCGGAAATTACTTCCAAAATTCCTTCCAGACGTATGCTATCACTAACCCCCCTCCCAACTTGAAAGTATATCATGGGCCACTCCTCGTGACGCCAGGGTCGTTCTTTCTGCTCAAGGGTCCTGTCCCTGTGCTTTCATTTAAACCACATTTTTGCACTGATGGCATCCCAATAATTCTTTCTTGGCCATTGGCTCCAAACCCCAACCATTTCCTACATTAATACTGCTCGTACTCCTGGAAGAAAGAATACAGTAAGGTTTACAAACACTATTATGGTTGGCGTTTCTCTGTGTGCCAAAATGGTAAAAGGTGATTAGATAGAGATCAGAGTTGACCCACCAAGAAGCCTTCCAGGAACTGTCACTTACCCTCTTCTTTATAGGGTAAGTGTAGAGCCTGCAGCTTGAAGCGGATGCAGGACTTCAACTTCCTGCATCGGAAAAGTTGAAGAAATGGACACATGTCCATTTCTTAGTCTATCCGGCCCTGGTAATCCTTTACCAGCATTTCTAACTTAATAAAGTTTATTTGCTTTCTTCTCAGGTCTGTGTACTTTTCAGTTCTCTCCTTTTAATTTTTATTTTATTTATTTATTTTTAAAGATTTTATTTATTTATTTGACCGAGGTTGAGAGAGAGAGAGAGAGAACAAGCAAGGGGAGCGGTAGGCAGAGGGAGAGAGAGAATTAGACTCCCTGCCAAGCAGGGAGCCCCATGTGGGGCTCTATCCCAGGACCCTGGGATCATGACCTGAGCCAAAGGCAGCCACTTAACCAACTGAGCCACCCAGGCGCCCCAAGTTCTCTCCTTTTTAAATATCTGGCTTTGTGTATGGGACCCATCAGGTTATGAAAACTGGAAACGCCTTTGTTTGCTGAAATAGACTCAGGAAAATGACTTTACTTGGTGCGGTTGTGCCGTATACTTCATTTCTACTTCTGTTACAGATCTTAGACTAGCACATGTCTAGTCTTTACCATTTGTGTCCATGTCTGGATCCTCCATTGGGTTGTAAGTTCTTTGGAGGCAACATTGGTGCCTTGGTTGTGTGACCTTCACAGTTGAAAGCAATACCTCACATCAAGTGGATGTAACAGATGTCTGTTGATTCAGTAATGTACAAAGACACTCCTCTTTAAGAGATAAGTGGTATGTTTTTTGCCTGTCAAACGAGCAAACATCAAGAAGAATGATAATTCTAAGTGCCGTGGAGACAGTGGAGGAACTGGGTAGCTGTACTAGTATTTACACTCTCCTTAAAATATTTTTAATGGCCGTTGAGTATAAAGCAGACAGTGTTCATGGAATACATTTGGGCCATATGTTTTAAGGTATTAATATTTTCATGCCTTTTGACTCTTCACTTCTAGCATTTTATCCTTTGGAAAACAAATGGTTGCTACAATTTAGCAATAAGAATCATCATAGCGGGGGCACCTGGGTGGCTCAGTCAGTGAAGTGTCTGCCTTCGGCTCAGGTCATGATCTCAGGGTCCCAGGATCGAGCCCCGCATCGGGCTCCCTGCTCAGTGGGGAGCCTGCTTCTCCTCCTCTTCCCTGACTCATGCTCTCTGTCTCTTTCAAATAAATAAATAAAATATTTCAAAGAATCATCATAGCAGGGTTGGATATAACAGGAAAAGTATCTAAAAGTTGATATTAATAATATCAACATAATTAAATAGATTGTGTAATACGCTTGCATTATGCAACTACTAAAAAACAACGATGTAGAACCACCTTTATTAAGATTGAAAGATGTTCCCTATAGACTTGAGTTGGAGAGAACAGTTTAGACTTCCATTTTTAATATGCACCTGTGTATCTTTATATATCTGTCTATACTTACCTCTGTGTAAGTGCTGAATAGCCATAGGCCAAAATGTTAACAACGTTTATTTTGGGGTGGCTTAATTACATATGTTTTAAATTTTCTTTTATTCTGCTGATGGGTGTCCTCCTTTCTGAAGTGAATGTTTAGCACTCACATTAAATTTGTTTCTAAGTGAATACAAGGAAGGTAGGGGAAGTGATTAAATAAACGAATAATTACAACATACTTATTAACAATTTCATGCTGATTTCATCCCCGATGGCTTAGCCCCAAGTCAGTGAAGTGCAAATGAGAATATGAATTTTAAAAAGGGTAATAGAGGTCAGCCCAGTTTTCCATTTTAAAGAGAACTGACCTGGAAATGGCACCCCGTTTTTCATTTTGGGTAAAGAAGACTTGGCAAGAACATGAGTAAATATGTGGCAAAATGTTATTAAACATATTTTTAAGCAATTAATTTTTATTACCATTTTATTTGGAAATACACTGTGATTTTCAAAGAAAAATATCTTCAAATAACCAGATTATCTTAGACTTTTCTGCTTTGAGTGTCTGTCTTTTTTTCTTGAGATGCGAAAGTCTGGTTTTAATATCAGACAGAATATGCAGAAAGAATCAGCATGATAATTTGACCATGGCCTACTCAAAACACACCCACACGTTCTTTGCTAAATGATTTAGTCTACTGATATCTTTTTAAAGATTTGAAGACTATGGGTAAGCCTATAATAACAGTGCCAGATTTCTTCATTAAAAGATAAAGCTTTAGTGTTTTGTTTTCCTGAAATTCCAGGGAAAAACAATGTCGGGCACTTTGGCATCTGCTTTAAAGCAGATCTGCATCACTTCTTAAGAAGTGAGAGTTTCAAAGAAACATAATTTCCACTGCCTGAAGGGAGATGGTTTGTGCTAAGGGAGGGAATGGGAGACACCTGCAGCAGAGAAGCGTCCCTGGAGAAGAATGATACTCCTGGAATCTTGCTCTAGTATTTCTCTCTTCTGTAGAAGCCAGTAGAAGATAGGTTCATCTGGATTTAGGTCCTTGTGTGTCCAGGGGATTTTATAATAAGGGTGAGTTGCCTGTGTAGTAGCCCTGTTATGGGGATTTCAAGGGCAAATTCACATTTTGGATAAATGCAGATTTAGGGCATCAAATCTCCTTTTATTGTTTTGCTTCCTTCCATCTTTTTCCTTCTCATTTTTTAAATCTCCCTCAGCAATTGATAATACTGACATGAGCATCAGTGGTTTTGTGGATTAATATCACTCATTGATTAATGCTAAGGAAATCAATTGGTGTTTCCTTAGGTGCTAAATGATCTGCAGAATCCAAAACTTACAAAGTAGACCTATAGAAACACTTGGGGTCCTAAATGCCACATAATCAAAACAAATGTATTTTCTCCTTGAATTATTGAAATGATCAGAATTATATATCCTGCTTTATTGTTTTTTGTGGTACTTAATTACCTCTCAGCAGAGTCTATATTTAAAACAATTTGTACTTGTTGTTGTCGTCTTTTTCTTCCGTCTAACATGTAAACTATGTGAATAAAGGGTACTTGTCTTGTCCTCTATTATATCAGCAGCACTTCAGGATCCTGGCTCATAGTAGGTGCTCAGTAAATACATATTGAATGATGTTGATTTCCCATGATTCTGTCTTGTATGGATAATAATAGTTGGGTTATATTTATGTTTGTGATTGGACTATCCTTTTAAAGTTTTGCTAGAACAATGACCCTGTAATTACACTTAAATTCTGAATGTTTAATCTACCCCATTTGACAGTAGCTCATGTGGTGAGAAAATGGTACTCATGTAAGTAAGGTTTGTGTTCTGCTTCCTTTTGCTAAATATTTATTGACCGTTTGCTGTATTTCTGTTCATGTGCTCATTGCTGGAGATGGACAAAATATAGTCCTTGATCTAAATGAGCTCATTGTCAAAGAGACAGCCTTGTAAAGAAGCGATGTTGATGTCGTACACTATGTGTGAAAGTCAAGGGCCATGGTAGTACAAAGAAGGATGTGATTAACTCCAGGGGTTGGGAATCAAGATTGGAGACATGGTCCTTTGTCCTCAAGGCATTCACATTCAAGAAAGGAAGACAGATACATAAATAGTATAATGTACTCTGTATTGCAATAGAGCTATAAATCAACTAACAAGACCACATCAAGAAAATAACAGTTCTGCCTAATGCCTTAGGAAAAGGTCTAATGGAACAGTTGATATTTGCATCGGCTTGGATTCCCTCTGCACAGTGGGAGTAGAGGGTGGGATGGGGTCGGGGCAGGAGCAAATGCATAGAAAGCAGGGTAGCCGAAATGTAGTAGAATGGAAAGAAGGTCCAGAAGTTAAAGCCAGAAGAGTAGAATTCGGATTACGAACTATATGAAATCCTATCCTTAGGAGCCTGTACTGTATAACATAAATAATGGTGATATTGATTGAAGACTTAGTGTTCCTGCTTCTCTCTGGTTTTAGTTCCATGGGCTAACTTTAATGGTATCTGTCCCAGGTTGATACAGTTCTGGGAAATAAAATTTCTACCACCAAGGCCCAGAGAAATGTTGAAGATTCAGCTTATTAATGGCAATGATAAATATTTCTGTCAAAAGAATTGGAATATTTGTTTTCCTCTCTTATTTGGAAAGTCACAATTGGGGTATAATGAGAGGAATAAAAAGGTAAGGTGAGTTGTCATTAAGAAGACAGATCTGTGGAGGCGTCTGGCTGGCACAGTCAGAGGAGAAAGCAACTCGATATCAGGGCCATGAGTTCGAACCCCACATTGTGTGTAGAGATTACTAAAAAAGAATTTAAAAAAATAACCCACTTAAGAATGAGATCAGTTCTGTGATAACTGAGTGAACCAAATGCTCTTCTTACAAAGTTGTGCCTGGCACACAAACCCCGCCAGATATCCGAGGAAGGCTTGATCTGACTTTGAACTGTGTTAAATGACTTAACCCGATTTGCAGTCTTCTGATTTTTCTCTAGTACCCAATTCAAGAATGTATACTACATTGTTCTATAACTCAGAAAGACTTTTTTTTTTAAAGATTTTATTTATTTGACAGAGGGACAGAGCGAGAGAGGGAACACAAGCAGGGGGAGTGGGAGAGGGAGAACCAGGCTTCCCACCTAGTAGGGAGTCTGATGCGGGACTCGATCCCAGGACCCCGGGATCATGACCTGAGCTGAAGGCAGACACTTAACGACTGAGCCATCCAGGCGCCCCACTCAGAAAGACTTTCAAACAAGACACGCTCTTAATGGCTTTGTATAGAAAACTCCCACTAAGGCTATGAGTAGATCCGGGGTGTTCATCCATCAGTCATTTTAATTTCCTCTCAACATGTGCTTTAAGGTAAGAAAAATGAAATATCGAGTAAACAGTGATAATGTACACCATAGCCAAAACATCTATCTTTGACTTTGAAGTATAAAAACAAGAATTTACCGGGGCGCCTGGGTGGCTCAGTGGGTTAATCCTCTGCCTTCGGCTCAGGTCATGATCTCAGGGTCCTGGGATCGAGCCCCACATCAGGCTCTCTGCTCAGCAGGGAGCCTGCTTCCCCCCCGCCCCCCCATCTGCCTCTCTGCCTACTTGTGATCTCTCTCTCTGTCAAATAAATAAATAAAATCTTTAAAAAAAAAGATTCTCTAAAAACAAGAATTTACCTATTATTTCATGGAATTAAGGACCCCCAAACTGAAATCAGTACATGTTAAAATGTATAAATGGCAACGGAAGTCCATTCAATAATTCTAAATGCGGCAGAATTACATAATGTGTCAGGACATGGGAAATAATAACTCTAGAAGTAACTATGAGGGAGAGGAATGGAGGAGAAAAGGAAGGAGAGAGAAGAGAGAGGATAGTAAGTTGGAGGGAAGAGGAATCATGCTTAAAAAAGGAAGTCTAACTTTCAACTTTGTCACAGGGTACCTGAGAGATGGTAGCTCAAAAATGGCCATTTGAAGCAAGAACTTTGTGGCTACTCATGATAGGTTTTTTTTTCTTCTTTCGTCCTTGCCATCTGTTTTGTGAAGGATAAGTTAAAGTGCCACATCACTGAGAGGAGTAGTAGGTATCTGACGAAAACCTGGAATGGGAACAAGGAAAAAAATGTTCTCTATCCATGGGAGAAAGTGCAACATTGCCTCAGGTCTATAAATGTTTGAAAGCCGCATTTATGTGGGAAGTTTTGAATAGCCTTTCTTTGGCTGTATACAAAACATCCTCTAAGTAGATATTTCTCAGCTCATCTGATGTTTATGACTTAGTCTGACATTATTTCAAACACCCAGAAGGAAAGATGAATGTGGGCTCTAATTCACAAAGAGTTCTCGGAGGAATGGAAAGGCATTTTGACCCTCTTTTAGACCCTTCTGGCCTTGGTTTTGTCTTCTTTCTTTTAACTTAGCCTCTGGTTATTGAGCTCATTCTGCACTCAGTAGAACGATTTATTTTGAATTTCATTAAGAAAGTGACCGACAATTAAAAACAAAATCTTCAATGTTGGGTGGCTCTTGAATGTCAGAGCTGCTGGAAGGAAGCTTGAGACATGAAACCACACTGGGATGTTTAATGTGGGACTATGTGAGGGAAATTTTTTGCAATTCCTTACATGGCCCTCAGTGGTTGGATCTTCCCCACTGTGCTGTATACTTTCCTCTACAAGCATTCGATCATTTATTCAACAAACATGTGTTAATAAGGGCTCACTCTTTATTAGGAAGCTGGAAATACACAAATGAATAAGATGTTACATCCTGTGTTAAGGAGCTGATGTCATCAGGGGGAAAATAGAGCATAAAACCTGGAATTATAATTCACAAGCATGAGAACTTTGATCGGTATATACAGAGATAGGAGTCTATGAAGACACATAGAAAGACACTTAAATTGTTGTCAGAAGCTTACAAAAGAAGATAAAGCTTGAGTTTGTAGGGTAGGAAAAATAATTTTCCCTTTACCCTTCTAGGTTCTTGACTGATATCCCCCTATAATAAAAGCCAGATTAATAGGAAAGGAACAAACAGAAGTTGAATAACATGTATACCTCCTGTATACAAGGGAGATACTGGAAAAACTGATTGAACTCCCCCAAATGGCCCAAGACATAACCTTAAATAGTATCACCATCAGTTTAAAAAAAAAAAAAAAGGTGCTGGGGTTGGAGGGGGGGCAGTTATGGGAGGTTTTCAGGCAGAGTCCTGTAGTCAAGGATTAAGTTGTTATGCAGATTTAAGTTTCTGCCTTTTGTATTGATAGGCATTTCTAGAGATGTATTTACTCATTCTCTTCCTCCTGGTACAGAGAGGGAGACATCCTTACAGTTGGAGGTTTTCCTTATATCTATTAGGTTTTCAGAGCTTTTCCTGTGTCTGCTCTTTCTTAAAAATAACCAGCTGAAGGAAATGCAAATTGTTCTTTTTACAAGTAAATATCTTTCACCAGTGAGAATGGCTAGTATCAAAAAGACAAGAAATAACAAGCATTGGGGAGGATGAGGAGAAAAGGAAACCCTCGTGCACTGTTGGTGGGAATGTAAACTGGTACAGGCACTGTGGAGAACAGTATGGTGGTTCCTCAAAAAATTGAAAATAGGAATACCGTATGAGCCAGTAATCCCATTTCTGGGTATTTACCCAAAGAAAATGAAAATACAAGTTTGGAAAGATATATGCATCCCTATGATTATTGTAGCATTATTTACAGCAAAGATAATGAAGCAACCAAAGTGTCCATCAGTAGATGAATGGATAAAGAAGTGGTGGGGGTGGGGGTGTGTGTGTGTGTGTGTGCGTGTGCATGTATGTATGTGTATGTATGTGTAATAAATACAGGGTGGTGTATCCCTAGGCCATTAAAAAGAATGCAATCTTGCCATTCTGAAAGCCCGGATGGACCTAGCAGGTATTATGCTAAGTAAAGTAAGTCAGACAGAAATATAAATGCCATAGGATCTCACTTATATATAGAATCTAAGAAACTAAACAAAGAACAAAACAGGAATGGATTCACAAATACAGAGAACAAGCTGGTGGCTTCCAGAATGAGGGATGAGCAATCTAGGTTAAGAGGATTGATAGGTGTAAACTTTCATTTATAAAATAATGAAGAAATGAAGTCCCATGGATAAAAATTATATTATAGAGAATATAGTCAGTAGTATAATAACTTCATATGGTGGCACATGGTACTACCTTTATCGTGGAAAGGATTTCATAGTGTATATAACTGTCAGCTCATGATGTATTCTTGAAACTAATATAATTTGTATGTCAAGTATACTTTAATTAAAAAATATATAAATTTAAAAAGGAGGGGGAAAAAAAGATTTTCAGTATTCCCAAAAGCTAGTGAAGAGAAATGGCTTGTAGAATCAATGATCACACCAACATGAGTCAACAAACACGTAAAGCTATTTCTACAAGGTTAAAAAACAAAACAAAACAAAAACCAAGCAGCTCAAAATAATCCTTATGTCAAAGATTGGGGTAATATCTTCTGTTCCCCTTCAAGCTGAATCCGAAAATTCAGAGTGAAAGGATTGTCCAGGTAGAAGAAATCACATACGTTAAAGCATGGGCATATTCTATATAGGGAACTGTTAATATAGTGTACGACTGGAGGGGAAGTAGTGTTGAGAGAGGGTCTTGGGAGATGAGGTCAAAGATGTAGACAGGTGTTAGGTATGACATGCATGTCATGTGCTGTTTGGGGGGTGTTTAAGGTCAAGTCACAGATCTGTTTTATTTCCAGCAGTATGTGTAGGTTTCCAGTGATGTAGATACCCTCCTTTCATCCAGCTTCCCCTGCAGTTGTTGCCTTTTATACAGTGTTTATTAAAACTTTATTGATGTTGAACCTCCTGTCAGGCTAGTTGACTGGAAGAATAGCCCTGAGAGAGTGAAGATAACGGGGTTCATGAATCTAGACTGGAAAATGTTCTTCGTGTCATTAGTGTGAGGCCCCAAGAAATAGTCTGCCACACCAAAGTTTCTGTTAGGGGATGGAAGGATAGTATCGAGGTACTGACCATTTCAGCCCAGGAGGCATGGGTGAATGCCCTTCTTGGTGAGGGAACTCAGGATCCTGGTTTTGTTATTCCAGTTTTTCAGAACAAAATCTCATTAGATGAGTTTGCCCATGCTAATCAAAATCCAAGAGATCAGATACTCCAAAGATATGTTTTCGTGATTTATGAGAAAGACCGTGTCCAACAGTACACCGGGTATCAATCTTGGGCACGGGATACACACTCCTGTTTGGAAAGCGTACTCTGAGGTCAGGTGGTATATCAGAATATTACTTGGAGAATATAGAGTTAGAACAAAGGGAATGTCATATTCTCTGGGGACATTCCTATCAAGCTAGGGTGGTGTGACAGTTTATCCTTCTCCACTCTCGAAATAGTACTCTCCAGAGAATTGGTGCTTGTTTTTAGAATCAGAGCGCTGATTGTCTTGGACAGAGCACACTGACCTATTCTCACACTATGGCTCTCCGTAGAATCCATGCAAACACAATCCCATCCCCACTCATTATGACATGCCTTGTCACAGCCTAGTTCACGTTAATCCTAGTTTGGTCTGCATGTAGGCAGAGTTGACATTAGACACTCAGTAGTAGCATATTTGCAAACCATTTCTTAGGATGGGAAGAATTGCTCTACGTCACCTGCTTTATCCATTACTTTCTTTTACTTTCAGAAAGTAACATTATTTCTTGTTTGACAACTATTGAGAATAGCCCCCATTTTGAAGCATTGCATCCTTAGATCCTTCTGCCAAATTAGCCCGTTAAGAGTGGTACATGATCAAAATCATTAGGAGCAAAATCATGAAAGTTTCACTTCAATAATTTGTGAACAATCTTAGGCACTGGCATTCTTTTCGACAAATGAAATTGTGTCCAAAACACACATAAAAATATTAAAGCAGGGCTCCGAGGGAACTCTAATCTATTTTTATCTGCTCGTTTTTTCCAGATGGGGAAACTGATGTGCATAGAGGGTGAGAGATTTTCCCAGGACAGCTCAGCTCGTCAGAGGCAGAGCAAGGACGAGAAGCTAGGTCTCCTGACTCCTAGTTCAGTGCTATTTTTTTTAAAGATTTTATTTTATTTATTTGACAGAGAGAGATCACAAGTAGATAGAGAGGCAGGCAGAGAGAGAGAGAGAGAGGGAAGCAGGCTCCCTGCTGAGTAGAGAGCCCGATGCGGGACTCGATCCCAGGACCCCGAGATCATGACCTGAGCCGAAGGCAGCGGCATAACCCACTGAGCCACCCAGGCACCCCATTCAGTGCTATTTTTTCTCTACCACTTAGCACTCATGAAATATGTACAAAGACAGGTATGGAGAAGCAAACTGGTATTCTCATTGAATGATCGCTGCAACGTACTCTTTGACAATTCTGACTAGGAAATCCCCATTGAAGTCTTCAAACACTCTTTTGATGGACAGAAAATGAGCAATGGGAGGGATCATTTTTGCTACTGGAAATTCCACTAGTGCCCCTGTACATTGATGTATTTTCTGACCCTTTTTTGGTTATTCAAATAGCCTATTTTAGCACCATCAACTTGAAAACACATTCATACTTTTAAAAATTGAATGTTAAATATTATGTTCATAAACATAGAATATTCATAAAATATGATGAATGTAGGATACTTCTGTGAGAAACCCTGGGTAGTGTAATATAGTATGGACACAATTGTTTGTGCAGGGTGTGCCTGAAACTTGTTGGGAGTATTTTTGTTGTTGTTTGAGAACAGTTTGAGCTGTATGGATTCCCAGGGCTCTGACTATGTCAGAGACGTTTTATCCTTGTTTAGGTTTTATAACTTGAGCTGGCCTTGATAACTAGGTAGGGCTGACCCTAGAGGATAGGTAGGAGATTCTCAGGAGCAGTTTGGACTTCTCTTTGAGTGTAGTGGTTATCTTTCCTGGCTGACTGTTCAAAATGGGAACTGTCAGATGATGGAGAGCTGGTTCTTGGATGTTCGATGGGGTGAATGGCAAGTCCCAGCTCCCGTCTGGGTCTCAGTGTCCATATCTAGAAAATGAAAAGGATACGATAATTCCTAGGTCCCCAGAAGTTCTGACATCATATAATTATCTGATTCTTTGCTTTTTCTGTTAATATTGTGCTTGATTCAGAATCTGTGAAAGATCTACTATTTAAGCCGTGTTACACTCTGCTAACTAGGCTAGGGTTTCTAGCTCTTTCTTTTCAGTCTAGACATGTACGTTTCTCCCAGACCCACCACTCTTGTCTGTGGAAATAACTACCTATGTGTATTCTGTTGCACCCGTAGCTCTTGGCTTTTTTTCAATTTAGTTGAAATTTTTATTCCAGTAAAGTTGACACACAGTGTTTCTATTAGTTTCAGGTGTACAATATAGTGATTCAGCAGTTCTATACATGACTCAGTGCTTATCTGATAAGTGGACTCTTTAATCCCCAATAACTATTTCACCCACCCCCCCACCAAACCTCCCCTCTGGTGACCATCAGTTTCTTTTTTATAGTTAAGGGTCTGTTTCTTGGTTTGTCTCTCTTTCTTTTTCTCTCTTTCCTTTGCTCAATTCCCGCCACCTCCCCCGAATTCCACATGAGTGAAATCATTTGGTACTTGTCTTTCTCTGACTTATTTCACTTGGATTGTACTTTCCAGCTCCATCCTGTTGAAAATAACAAGACATCATTCTTTTTGTGGCTGAATAATATTCTGTTGTGTATGTGCATCTATATGTTTGTATATATATAGTATATATTTGTGTGTGTGTGTGTGTGTGTGTGTGTGTGTGCAGAAGCTTTTTATTTTGATGTAGTCCTGATAGTTTATTTTTGTTCTCTCCCAAAATGTTTACCTCCCAAAAAATGTTGACCTCGGGAAACATTTCTCAAAAAATGTTGCTACTGCTGATGTCAGAGACATCACTGCCTGTGCTCTCTTCCAGGAATTTTATGGTTTCAGGTCTCACACTTAGGTCTTTAATCCATTTTGAGTTTTTGTATATGGTGTAACAGTGTGGTCCAGTTTCGCTCCTTTGCCTGGAGCTGTCCTGTTTTCCCATCGCCATTTGTTGAAGAGACTTGCCTCCAGTTTCGAAGCCTAACTGACCCTATCATCATGGGTTTATTTGTGGGCGATCTATTCTGCTCTGTCGATTATGTATATATTTTAGTGCCAGTTCTGTGCTGTTTTGATCACTACAACTTTGATGTAGAACTTGAAGTGTGGAACTGTGATATCTCCAATTTTGTTCTTTCTCAAGATTCTTTGGCTATTCAGGGTCTTTTGTGGTTCCCTACACATTTTAGGGTTGTTTGTTCTAGTTCTGTGACAAAGGCTGTTGGTAGGTTGATAGGGATTGCATTGAATCTCTAGATTGCTTTAGGTAGTATGGAACATTAAAAATGTTATTCTTCCAGTCCATGAGCATGGTTTGTCTTTCCATTTCTTTATGTTGTCTTGAATTTCTTTCATCGGTGTTTTATAGTTTTTAGAGTATAGGTCTTTCAATTCTTGGGTTAAGTTTATTCTTCATAATTATTTTTGGTGCACTTATAAGTGGGACTCTCTTCTTAATATCTCTTTCTGCTGCTTCATTATTCATGTAGAGAAATGCAACACATATCTCTTTCTATAGATTGGTTTTTTATCCTGTGACTTTACTGAATTCATGTATCAGTTCTAGTATTTTTTTGGAGTGGGGATGGAGTCTTTTGGGTTTTCTAGATATAGTATTATATCATCTGCAAATAGTGAAAGTTTTACTTCTTTCTTACTGATGTGGATCCCTTTTATTATTATTTTTCTTTGTGTTGTCTGATTGCTGTGGCTAAGACTTCCAGTACCATGTTGAAAAAAAGTGGAGAGAGTGGACATCCCTGTTCTTATGCCTGACCTTAGGGGAAAAAGCTCTCAATTTTTCCCCATTCAATATTATGTTCCCTGTGGGTTTTTTGTATAAGACCTTCATTATGTTGAGGTATATTCCATCTAAACCTACTTTGTTGAGGGTTTTTATAATGAATGAATGTTGTACTTTGTCAAATGCTTTTTCTCTATGTCTATCTATTGAAATAATTATATGGTTTTTAGCCTTTTATCTTATCGCTGTGATGTGTCACATTGATTGACTTCTGAATATCGAACCACTCTTACAATCTGGGAATGAATCCCACTTGATTGTGGCAAATTATTTTTTTAAAGATTTATTTATTTACTTTAGAGAGAACATTCATGAGCGTGAGCGGGAGAGGGAGAGAGAATCTGAAGCAGACTCTGCTGAGTTTGGAGCTTCATGTGGGGTTCGATCTCGCAACCCTGAGATCATGGCCTGATCTCAAACCAAGAATCAGATGTTTAATTGACTGTACCACCAGGCACCGCAGTGAATGATTTTTTTTTTTTAAATGTACTGTTGGATTCGGTTTGTTTGTATTTTGTTGAGGATTTTTGCACTGTGTTCATCAGAGATATTGGCCTATAGTTCCCCCATTTTCCTTTTTTTTTTAAGTGAACTGTACTGCTGAACATAGAGTTTGAACTCCCCACCCTGAGATCGAGAGTCACTTACTCTCCTGACAGCCAGCCAGTCCCCCTATGAAATTGTCTTTTGTTGTAGCATCTTTATATGATTTGATATCAGGGTAATGGTGACCTAATAGAATGAATTTGAAAGGTTTCCTTCCTCTTCTATTTTTTGGAATAGTTTGAGAAGAAAAGGTATTACCTCTTCTTTAAATGTTTGGAAGAATTGACTTGTGAAGCCATCTGGTCCTGGAATTTTGTTTGTTGGGAGCTGTTTGAAGACTGATTCAGTTTCATTGCCGGTCATCATCAGTCTGCTCAGATTTTCTATTTCTTTCTGCTTCAACTTTAGAAGGTTATATAACATTTCTAGTAATTTATTTATTTCTTCTAGGTTGTCCAGTTCGTTGACATGTAATTTTTGGTAATATTCTCTCACAGTCCTTTGTATTTCTGTGGTGTTGGTTGTTATTTCTCCTCTTCATTTGTGATTTTGTTTGAGTTTTCTCTCTTTCTCTCTCTATTTATTTTTAAAATGAGTCTGGCTAGCAGGATGCCTGGGTGGCTCAGTCAGTTAAGTGTCTGCCTTCGACTCAGGTCATGATCCCAGGTCCTTGGATCAAGTCCTGCATCAGGCTCCTTGCTCAGTGGGGAGCCTGCTTTTCCCTCTGCCTGCTGCTCCTCCTGCTTGTGCCCTCTCTCTCACAAATAAATAAGTAAGATCTTAACAACAACAATAAAAATGTGTAAAGGAGTTTGGCTTGAGGTTTATCGATTTTAATCTTTTCAAAGAACCAGCTCTTGGATTCTTTGGTGTGTTCTGTTGTTTTTAAATTTTCTACATAATTTATTTCTGCTCTAATCCTTATTTTGTCCTCCCTTCTGCTTGTTTTGGGTTTTCTTTGTTCTTCTTTTCCTGGTTTCTTTAGGCATAAGTTTAGGTTGCTTATTTGGAGTTTTTCTCATTTCCTGAGGCAGGCCTTTATTACTATGTACTTACTTCTTGGAACCACTTTTGCTGTATTCCAAAGGTTTTTGACCATCGTGTTTTCATTTTCCTTTGTTTCCATGTAATTTTTTATTTCTTCTATGATTTCTTTGTTCACTTGCTCATTGTTTATTTTAGTAGCATGAATTTTACTTGTCAATTTCTAGTTTCATAGTGCTGTGGTCAGAAAAGATGCGTGGTATGACTTGATGTTTGGAATATACCTGTTAAGCCCATCTGATCCATCGTGTCATCCAAAGCCACTGTTTCCTTGTTGATTTTCTGTTTGGATGATTTGTCCATTTGTGTACATGGGCTGTTAATGTTCCCTACTAGTATTGTATTACTGTCATTTATTTCCTTTATCTTTTAGGAATTCAGGTGTTCCCATGTTGGGTGCACAAATATCTGTAATTTTTATATTCTTGTTGGATTGTCCCCTTTATTATTATATAGGGTCCTTCTTTGTCTCTTGTTACAGTCTTTGTTTCAAAGTCTCTTTTGTCTGATATAAGTATTGGTACCCTGGTTTTCTTTTGACATCCGTTTGCACAGTAAGTGCTTGTCTGTCCCCTCAGTTTCAATCTGGAGGTGTCTGTAGGTCTTAAAGGAATCTTTCTTAGGGAACACATAGATGAGTTTTGTTCTTTTATCCACCTTGTCACCCTATGTCTTTTGATTGGAGCATTTAGTCCCCTTATATTCAAAGTAATTTTTGGTAAATGTGTTTTTATTGCCAATTTTTTATTTGTTTTGTCTTTGTTATTGTAGTTATTCTCTGATCCTTTCTTCTCTTGCTCTTTCATGATTTGCTGGCTTTCTTTAGTGATGCACTTAGATTCACTTCTCTATTTTTTAGCTTTTGATTTGTGGTTACCATTAGGTTTGTATATAACATCTTCTGCAGGTAACAGCCTATATTAAGTTGATGCTCACTTATTTTGAATCCATTCTTTACTACCCATGTTTTAGGAATATTATGTCATCTTTTAACTTCGTTTTATTTTGTGGATCCCTTGACTGATTTTTAGATATAGTTACTTTTACTGCTTTTGTGTTTTCTACTTTTTATACTCTCACTTATGGTCATTCCTTTCCACTCAAGGTGTCCCCTTTAATATTTCTTGAGAGGTACTTTAGTGATCATGAAGTCCTTTAGTTCTTGTTTGTCTGAAGAACTCTTTATCTCTCCTTCTGTTCTGAATAGAGTATTGTTGGCTGCCAATATTTCCCACTTAGTGCTTTGAATGTATCATGCTGCTCCCTTGTGGCTTGCTAAGTTTCTGCTAAAAGATACAATGATAACCTTATGGGGTTTCCCTTGAATGTAACTGACTTTTGTCTTCCGCTCCTCCTCTCTCCCTCCCTCTCTTTCTTCTTCTCTTTCTTTCAGGCTCCACACCCAACGTGGGATTTGAACTCATGACAGTGAGAACAAGAGTCACACGCTGCACCAATTGAGCTGGACAGGTGCGCCCCTGTCTTTTCTCTTTCTGTTTTTAAAATCTTTATCACTACTTCTTACCATTTTAATTACTGTATGTCTTGTTGTGGACCACCTTTGGTTGAATTTGTTCTGGGATCGCTGTGCCTCCTTGATCTGGATATTTTCTTCCCCAAATTTGGGAGGTTTCCAGGTATTATTTATTGGTATACATTTTCTACCACCATTTCTCTCTTTTCTCCTTCTGGATTCCATATTATGTGAGTGTGATTACATTTGATGGAGTCACTGAGGTCCCTAAGTGTATTCTCATTCGCATAGTTCTTTTGTCTCTCACTTGCTCACCTTTATTATTTTGCATTACTCTGTCTCTCAGATCATTAATGTGTTCCTCGGCTTTCTCTAGTCTGCTGCTTATTCCAGGAAGTGTATTTTTAATGTGAATTACTGTGTTCTTTATCTTTGGTTCTTTTTTTATCTCTGGGTTAAGGGTCTCACTGATGGCCTCCCTTCATTTCTCAAGTCCAGTGAGTATCTTTATGATCATTAATTTAAGTACTCTTTCAGACATATCACTTACTTCCATTTCCCCTAGGTTTGTCAGTGCAATTTTGTCCTGGTCTTTCATTTGAGCCATAGGCCTCTATGTCTGCATTTTGCCTAACTCTCTGTGATTAATTTTTGTGTTCTAGTAAAGTCAGTTCTGTCTCTTGCTCTTGAAAGTAACTGCTGGGGTGGTGTGTTTAACAAGGTGACCCCTGTCTTCTTCTACAGGGGATGCACCACTGTAGTGGTGACTGGGCCAGCGAGGGCCTCTGCACAAAGCATGCATGGTTGTGGGCTACAGTTTTAATAAGGGTACGTGTGTTCTCCATAGGAAGTGGGGAGTGGCAGTGTTGGCAAGGTTTGCACCAGTTGTTCTGGGGAGGGAAGTCACAGGGCCAGGACAGTGTAAGCAAGTTAGGCCATAAATGCTGGCACCTAATCTGTTCCTGCATTTGCTTATGCTGGGTGGCTTGGGAGGGAAATGGTGCCTGCTCATTCCTTTGTTCCTGGAGAAGTCCCTTAGGGAACTCTGAGATTAGTAACTGACTCTCCCTCCCATTCACTGGAGTCATTGTACAAAATGCTGCTTCTAAGATGTGTCTCAGTGGGCTGTTATGCTGTTTCTTATAAGGGTACAGACTCAGCTTCCTATGGCCCTCTGGCCTTTCCCAGATCCCAGCCAGTGATTTTTAAAGTTCCAGGCTTTAAGTCCCGGTAGTTGTAAGAACTCAGGAAATTCAGTTCCTCTGATTTTCAAAGCCAGATGCCATAGGGTTTCATTTTCCCTGTACAGGCTTCCTGGTTCTTTAGTCTGCTTCTCATCCCTCCGTGCACTCGTGGCTCCTTCTCTCTGGTAGCCAGACTTGTGGAGTTTAGCTCCCTACCACATCTCTGTCCTCCTGACCCTCTTCGATGTGCCCTCTTGTCTCGTTTTGCTAGTCATCCTGCCATTTCTGCATTATTATGAATGGCATCTAGTTGTATTCCTGGTTCTACTGTGCCATCTTCCCCAGAAGTCAGTAGTTCTTGGCATTTTCGTCATTTATTAAATTCTCTCTAACTCCCGAGGATCAGATACCATCCTTCACACTACAGACACAAAAACAAAAGTTCCCATCCTTAAGTGGAAGACAGAAATAAGCCAATAAGTAAGTAGGTAGCAGTAATGCATCGTTAGGAGTGTTCTGGAAGTGGTATGAATGTCGGCCCTCTAGGGACAGAAATGAGTATCCAGGACAGATGTCTACAAATTATTTTTTGTAATTATTCAGTTTTTGTAAGTAGTCTGCAGTTTGTAATACCTAGCTCTAAGCTTGACCTTGGGTAGTTTAGAGAAGAAGTATAGAAAGTTTGTGCCTTGTGTGTGGCTCATGGTTCTGTATTATGTTTGTGAGTCAGCTCCTTGGAATGTGGAATGCATTTTTCCCACAGAAAACAATGGTATCCATGGTAATTAGGTTCCCAGGACAGCCCATAAAAGCCTATGGAATGCATAATCTGAAGGATCATGCTATATTAATAATACCATACATGCTAATGACCATGCAAAGCTATGCTTCTGTGGGAAAATCCATTCCATGTTTCAGCCATGGGTCCCAGAAGCGGTCTTTCCCACTGAAGCTTCAATACTATGTGAAGAAACCCTTGCTTTGCCATCCCTCTAGATAGTAAACCAGTGTGCTCAAATACTCTCTCAGATCCAGGTTATTACTTATGCTACATGGAAGTGGGGAGAGGATATACCAGGAAGAGAGATGGAGGTAAGCAGTTCTACAGGAAAGCAAGAAACGTGTGGAAGAAAAGGCAAGAAATGACCAGTCACTTTAGAAAAGCACGAGTTCCCAAGGTCAACATAGGCAGGAATGAAAGCATAGCGAAGAAAGGATGTCCTTACCCAGGATGGTGGTGGGGGGGATAAGGGGATGAGTAACTCTTTACTGAGTTCCAACTGAGTTCTAGTGTGCCTTAGACATTTTATACACACCTTTTTTTAAGACTATTTATTTATTAGAGAGAGAGCATGAGTAGGGGAGGGGCGGGGGAGAAGCAGACTGCCGCTGAGCAGGGAGGCGTACATGGAACTCGATCCCAGGATCCTGGCATCATGACCTGAGCTGAAGGCAGACACTTAACCAGCTGAGCCACCCAGGCGCCCCTATGCACATTTTTTTTAATCCTTAAAACAATTTCTCACTATTCTGTTTCCAGGGGAGATCAGTGAGAAGCAAAGAAAAGACCTTGCTAGGGTCATGCAGCTAGTATATGGCATGGCTGGGATTCATAATCAAATTCCAAGAAGTTTTTACAATGTACAAGTTCATTAGTAAAGAATATTTGTAAGCCGGGGATGTCCCCTCATTTTTATGATGAGAAAATTGGAGCAAATTTCTGAGAATCATTCTTTCTGAACATTACTGCTACAGAAAGGTGCTACCACCAGAGTCATAACTGTGGTATATCCTGACTCTTAGCCCAGTGAAGTTCATTGCATGGAGTACTTTCTGTTGGCAAGGGAATGCACGTTCCTCCAAGCCCCCGGCCTACTGTTTAATGCTTTTATATTTAAATATCTCATCCTGGTAGACTAAGTCAGTCTAGAATAAGTTCAGCAATAAAGATATAAACACAATACGTTAGAAGAAAATGGAGACTATAATTCTGAGGGATCTCAGAGATCTCTCAGGAGATTATAGGAGACTGTAATTCAAGGGATCTGAGGAGGTTTGTGAAAGATGTGGTAGTATCTGGAGTTGGGCCTTGAAAACTTGATAGTAAGTGATGGATGAGCTGACCTGAAGAGAAGATATTCTAGGAAAAGTAGCCAGATGCATAGTGCCCATATGTTGTGCATTTAATGGTGTTAGTGCTCTAGGTAACACTGGGTATATGTCTTATGCAAATTGTCTTATTTATTCCTCAGTGTAATCCTATGACGTAAGTACAATTATTAACCCATTTTATTGATAAGGAAGTTAAGGCCCCAAATAGGCTATTTGTCCAAATCTACACAGCTAGTGAGTGGTGGAATCTAGAACCTACAAGTTGAGTCTAGACATTGACCCTTATAGTTGAGTCATTTTATGGGCTTTAGTGGGAGTTGGCTATGGACGAAATTGTTTCCCCTGGAAATTTATACATTGAGGCACTAAGTCCTGATGTGCTATTATTTGGACATTGAGCCTTAGAGGATAGATTTAGGTGAGGTATGAGGATGGTGTCCTCATGATAGGATTAGAGCCCTTATAATAAGAGATAGAAGAGACCTTGAACCACACCCCTCCACCCCATCTGAGTGCACAGAGAGAAGGCAGCCATCTATAAACTAGGAGGAAAGCTCCCACCAGAAACTGACCATACTAGTACCTTGATCTTCTTGGACTTTTATCTTCCAGAACTATAAGGAAATAAAGTTCTGTTGTTTAAGTGCTCCTGTTTATCGTATTTTATAATGGCAGCCTGAGGCAACTGAGAGAGAGAGAGATGTAAATTTTCGCCAGAATCTGGTGAGATTGGTAAAGCAGGACTTTCAGTGTTATGGTTAGGGTTTTGGACTTTGTTCACTGGCTTTCCCATAACAGTTAAAAATCTTTAGGCTAAAATAGGTGATTTGATCAGATGCTAGTATTCTGTGGCCTCTGCTTGGAACCAATAGAGAACAATGGGAAGATATTCAGGTGTAAATAAAATCAAGCAACAAAGTCTTTGGTAGGCGATAAATCGAGCAGGTAGTTGGAGGAGAGAGAATCATTGGCAGGACTCAGTGGGGAGGACTTCACAGAGGAGACCGAGGTGGGGCTAGATGGCATTTACATGGGGGAGAACAGGGAGGAACACTCTATGGGCAGGCCTCATTGTGTTGAACATTCTTTTTTTTTTTTTTTTCTAAAGATTTTATTTATTTATTTTGACAGAGATCACAAGTAGGCAGAGAGAGGAGGAAGCAGGCCCCCCCGCTGAGCAGAGAGCCCGATGCGGGGGCTCGATCCCAGGACTCTGTGATCGTGACCTGAGCCGAAGGCAGAGGCTTTAACCCACTGAGCCACACAGGCGCCCCTGTGTTGAATATTCTTTCATTGAGCCCCAGATACTGTGTTTCTTATAAATTGAAAGTTTGTGGTAACCCTGCATCAAGTAAGTCTAGTTTTTCAGTAGCATTTGCTATTGAAACTGAAACTAGTACTAGCCAGCATTAGTTTTTCAATAGCATTTGCTCACATTATGTCTGTCCCATTTTGTTAATTCTTGCCATATTTTAGATGTTTGCATTATCGTATTTGAATTGCTGCAATTTCATGATTAAACTTTAAGGAAGGAAGGGCTGCTGCTCCTTCTGGATGAGCAAGGAAAGCGGCTTCTTGAGATGGAGCCTCTTCCTGGTGAAGATGCCTGCGAAGATCATTGAAGAGAGAATCAGGGGTTTAGAACATTACATAAACTCGATTGCTAACGAAGCGGCAAGGTTTGAGAGGATCGACTCTATTTCTAAAAGAAACCCCACCGTCGGTAAAATAGCCTCGCTTGCTATAGAGAAATCCTTCCTCAAGGAAAGAATCCATCAATGCAGCAAACTTTGTTGTGGTTTTATTTTAAGAAATTGCCATGGGCGCCTGAACCTTCCCCAACCACCATCCTGATCCATTGGTGGCCATCCGTATTGTGGCAGGACTTTCCACAATCCAGCAAAAAGATGAGCACTCCCTGAAAGTTAAGATGGTGGTTAGTGTTTTTAGTGATAAAGTTTTTTTTTTAAATATTTTATTTATTTGACAGAGAGAAATCACAACTAGGCAGAGAGGCAGGCAGAGAGAGAGGAGGAAGCAGGCTCCCTGCGGAGCAGAGAGCCCGATGTGGGGCTCGATTCCAGGACCCTGGGATCATGACCTGAGCCGAAGGCAGAGGCTTTAACCCACTGAGCCACCCAGGCGCCCCAGTGATAAAATATTTTTAAGTTAAGGTACATACATCATTTGTTTGGAGCTAATGCTATTGCATGCTCAGTAACTTATCATAGGGCCACCTGGGTGACTCAGTCGGTTAAGAGTCTGCCTTCGGCTCAGGTCATGATCCCGGGGTCCTGGGATCGAGTCCAGCGTTGGGCTCCTTACTCAGCGGGGAGCCTGCTTCTCCTTCTTCTTGTCACTTCCTCACCTTGTGCTTGCTCACTCTCTTTCTCTCTGACAAATAAATTAAAAATCTTTAAAAAAAAGTAACTTAGCATATCATGGTGACATAATGTTTATATGCACAGGGACACCAAAAAGGTCATCTGACTCCTTTTATTGTGGTGATGTGGAACCAAACCCACCATATCTCTGGTATGCCTGTGTTCCTGGAGAAGGGAAAGGCATGTAGAGAGGAGAAGGGAAATACAGGTAGAAAGCCCCTCGAGGCGGAGTGAGTGTGGTGTGGATTGCAGGACACTGTCCTGTTTAGCTGGATCAGAGTGAACTGTGAAGGAAGAGAGCAGAACATAGGTTGTCATTGCTACACAAAGGATTGCCTGCGGGACTGAGATGAGATCTGGGGCCACATGGTTATGTCCCCTTTCCTGAAGGTAAGTGACATCCGGCAGTGACCGTGCAGGAGCTTTGTACATTTCTGTTGATGCTCAACACTGACTGCCGTAAACTCAGTGCTCTCTCGTTGTGCAGAGTTCCTGCCCTTAAAGAACTTCAAATCTAGTCAGGCCAAATAGCCCTATTTAGGCATTTGCTAGTTACTCTGAAACAGAGTTGGGCGAAGAGAAAAGAAGGGCTGGGTATCCTGCCACCTCGGGGGTCGGTGTTCCCCGGAGTAAGGGGAGAGGCCATTCTTCCTTTGAGCTAGGAGGGTAAGAGGTGAGGATGGGAGGTGGGACAGCTAGGGGAGGCAAGTTCTATCAGATGGGGTTTTCAGGAAGAGAGGAGACTCCTTCTCATAAACAGAAACACTTCACTTATTTGCTTTGTGACACTTAAAGCTTTGGTGAAATTTCTCTTTTATGAGAAGCAAAATCGGGTTATAGGAGAGAGTGTGAATACAGAATGTGTGTCATGGGCCCGTGTTGAGTTTATGTGCTTTAATTGAACCACTATTGAAGCAAGTTCCTTCACTTTCTCGTTGCTTTACTTTTCCTCAGCACCTGAAATACGGCAGAGACTCTCTGCCAATTTTCTAGACTCGGTACTTGATTATTATTAAAATAAAGGCTGTTTTTCAGGTTCTCCAGGCATTGATCAATACAGTATCCTTTGAAATCAATTGGATTCATTAAGCAGAAATCACAAGACAGAGCTCTAGGCCTCTCAGATGTTGTGAGCTTTGACACAAGTCTCTGTGTTGCTATATCTTTTGTTGTCGTTAGCTAAAGGATATTTATATTGTAGAGGACAGAACCCGTGGGGGATTTAATAAAAAGAAAGCAAATCAGGAGCTTTGGGGTTACATGTAATAGGTATTTTCGTGTTATTATCCACACCCATCCATCTATTCATTAACTTATAAGCCATTTCTTTGTTTCGTCTCCAGGCAACATTTTTAAGAGCTGTAGGAGGCTGAAACACAAGCACAACATTTTCCCTGTCCATTAAGAGGTTTATAATTGGAGATATAAATAGTACTTAAATAAGACTGTATGTTATAAGAGTGGTGTCACTGGGAGAGGGAGAGCTCGTTACGGCTTGGCTTGGCTGCCGGAAGCTTCTTTGAAGGGCAGTCTGTGCACAGGCTTGAGGAATGCATACAAGTTGGGAAAGGTGACCATTCAGATAAGGAGGCCAGCATACGTCAGTAAGCACAAGGAAGACTCATCACGGTTTCTTGGGCGGGCAGTGACGGTAGTAGAGGATCTGTGTGAAGGAATCGTGAGATAGGACTTGGAAATAGCTGATGGGGACCAGCCTGCCGGGAGCCTTACACGTCAGGCTGAGATTGGACTTTATCCCTTAGGCAGTGGGGTAGTCATAATACTGTGGCTTAGCCCCGTACCCTCAGACAGATATTAGACTAAAGATGAATTGTATCTTTAGATACGTGTCCTATCACCGATCACCAAAGGCTGCTAGTCATCGTTGCCGAATAAGTTAAGTAAGATCTTGAATCAGAAAGCACAGAGGATGGTACGATATAAGAACAAGAACGATGGGGGAAAGTGTCATTAATATTCATACCCTGTCATAGTCACAGTTGCACCTCATTTCTTTGCTCTATTCTTAATCTGCTTTAAATATTTTTAGCATTAACTACACTATATAAAGAATTCTAATGACGAGTTAGGACCATTGTGCACTTGGTATCAAATTTTCTGACAAGAGATGAATTCTCTTTAAGTGTGTCGGTTAAGAGGGTATGGTGCCTTTAAATCGTTATAACAGGATGACTAGTACCAAATTGAGGGCAAATTAGGTGAATCACTACTATAAAACATCCAATCTATCCATACCGTAGCACTCATTTTCTCTTCAAAATCAGTGAGGTGTTAGAGACTCAAGTGGAAATGCTTGGTGTTTTGATTGGGAGCTGCTCCCTGATTTGGCGTTCCAACAAGCAGAGGAAGGCTGTGTCTACACAGTGTTGATTTCTCTGTTTTATGCTGGGGAAAACAGAACTTTGGCCCACTATCCAGGTATTTCTATATATTTCCAAATGTTTCATAGCAAGTAGGCAACATTTTTGCCAAATGTTTTTTTAATTAGTTTTGGGTAGTTGCTTGGCGGCTTGTAGACAAAATTCTGTTCGTGATGAGAAGGCTTTCTGTTGACGATTCTTGTGAAAGTGTGTGTGTGTGTGTGTGTGTGTGTGTGTGAATTTAGAATTTTGGTAGAAATATGCCATTGTTAAGAATCTGCTGAAAATTCACTTTTGCTCCCTCTTATTCTTTCCCATTCTCTTTAGAATGCAGCTGTCTATGAAACACACACTGACATGTTATTCAAAGGGTAAGGCATACCCCCAAACAACCCATTTTTGGCCAGCTCAGTTAAGAGATTTATACCATCCTAGGAAACAGCCTAATCTGTCCCTGTCTGATTTGTAAACCACAGCCTTTGGGGCTGTATTCCAGAAGCTGACAGACAGTTCATATTACATTAACAAGAATTTTTTTTTTTAAACCTACGAACATACACCAGCAAGCTCTAGATGGGGATTCTTAGAAATTCCTAACTCTGGGACTATTCTCACCTTGGCCCTTGTGCTTCAGGGTTCTAAAATCTTTCTCTTTGCCTATGTAAATCCCACTTATCCTGTACGGTCCAGCTTGGATGCCCCCTTCTTCAGGAAGCTTCTACTGATGATACAGAAAGGAAGAGCTCTCATCGTCCTCTAAACTGATACATTGTTGATGGTCGTGTAACATTTTCCACAGAAAATCTTGTACCAGAGTCGTTTGGTTAGATTTTACCTGTTGTACAAGATCAATGTCCAACAGAGACTGTATCTCCTGTGTCTTTATTGCTCCACCAAACCTACTGTGCTGAGCACATGGCATGCCCTCGGAAAATATTAATTAAATGAATTAACTAACGCATGATATGTATTTAACTAGAGACTTCTGGAGAGAGCAATGGGAAATGACATCTTCTAAGTATTAGGCAAAGGCAGTGCTTTAAAAGACAGTGAAATTAATCAGTTTCATTTTTTGTACCGTGTCCTACCGGGAATGAGTTTGAGGACATGAAGCCGAATCGAAGGGTCGATCTCGTGTTGGAAGAGTAAGGGAAACCTGACTTGGGAATAGGAAAAATTGGTTCAATTCATAAAAAACTGAGTTCAACTTGAATGCTAGGTACCGTGCCGCTATTACGAGTAGATAGATGAATGAGACATAATTCCTGTCTTTAAGATGCTCCCTGTCTGTGCAAGTGGAATCCAGCGAGGTGAAATGTGTCAAGAAACAGAAGGGAAAGCCATTCTAGATTACTGACACCAATTAGAGATTGGAGACAGCTGAAAGGAGAGCAGATTCTTGAAGGCCTAGTTTCCTACTTTCCTGTTATGTGTTCTTGGCAGCTTTTGATAATTCCAAAGGCATACTAAAGCAGAACAGGAAATGTCAACGAGCTATCAAACGGTGCTACACGCATTGGCCTTCTTGTCAGACAAGTCATGTTTGATTTCACCTGCTCTGCCTTGGTACCGCTGCATACCAGGTATAACGTCAAGTATGTGGCTAGCACTCTGAAAAAAGAAAGAAAGAAAACATTCTCAAGACAGAAAAAGGCCAAAGAGGATGATCTCTAGGGCCTTTGAAATTTTCCATTGGCGTATATATACACACAACCTGGACCACAGAGCTTCATACAACAAACACACACATACACAACCCATATTCATACACACACTGGCACAGACGTACACACTGACGACGTGTGCACACACCTGCACCCTCGGAAGCCCCGAACGCAGCCCCTGACTCCTAAGGCTTTCTGTTGGCCATGAAGTTTCCTGATAAGGTTACTGTATGACTTTGAGTTTGAGGCTCACTTGTATTCCTCCACTCCTCCCCACCCCCAAGCACTGTAACCTTGTTTCTAGGTTGAGAAGTGTCCGTTCTCCCTAGGAATCTCCTTCCTGGGGTCAGACATTCATCCAATTGGAGGACCAGATGACAACCTATTTGCTTTCACCTCTTCAAAATCTGAGTTCCTTTTCATGGACAGTATTTTTTTTTTAAGTTGTGGGGAAGTGTTTAAAAGAAGTAGAAGAACAAAACGATGCACCCGCCCCTGGTTTGTCAACATGCAAGTCTCTGTTCTTTTTGTCCTCCATAAAGAACTGAGCCTGCCATCAGATTGGGTCAGATATTAACTTTTTGCTTTGTGGTTTTTGTCAAGTGGCAATGATTGCATATCAGACTGACTGACCACCTGATGTCCATTACAAGAGGGAGCCATCTGCATGACTCTTCCAGAAACAATTCATCTATGATCCAGTTCTCTGGTTAGGATAACTTTAACAAGGAGAGTCACAAAAACCCTTTTAAACGCCCAGAATTTACTGCTCGTGAGACTGGTGAGCTTGACATGTTTTACAAGGATCAATAATACAATTTAGATGCTCGCTGTATTTCAAACTAAATGGAACAATATTAATTCAAACTATAAACAGTACTGAAGCAACTCAAATGTCAAAGTTTTTGAAAGGAGACGTGAACCACACAGATTTCCTCCCTCCTCCCATAGCAAGCAGCATCTTAGCTATTTTTAATTAGAGCTAGCTAAATATAGCTCTTATCTTTATAGGCTAGGGATGGGGTTGACATTTGGCTAAACCTTTTTTAAATACAAGGCTTCTAAGTTATGATAGTTGCCGGAAAAGGAGAAATTAAATGCTCAGACTTTAAGCTGACCTAGTTTCGTGGTTCAAGCCAAAGAGAAAGTTAATGGAACACAACTAGACTTGGAAAAACACAGGCTTTGTTGCTGCCTTGGTAGTGGCCTGAGCTGGGAGAATGGAGGCGTCACCCTGACAGATTTGTGAGATGTAATTGTGGAATGAAAATAGCAATAAAGGGTCTCAGGAAAGGAAATCAATCTTAGTTATATGGAGATCACCAAGTAGGTCATGCGGGAGGCACCGTGTTTTAGTCCCTTGCAAATGGGTTGCCCCCATTGGGCACCCACAACTGGCAGCTCAGCTTTTAGGAGGGTTCAGAACGGAAATAGGTTGTGTTACCATATCTTTGATTGGCCCTTCTGCCTGGCCTCTGTGTCTACCTGCTGTGAACCCAAATGCTGGCCGTGACCTCCCAGCTCGGCCTGATCATGGAGATGATGAAGATTATGGTTGACCTGAGCAGTCAAGCCACAGGATGCTTCCAGTTCTGGCAGTGAGTGAAATGGAAGGGCTGCTGGGGTGTCATTTGACATGGCAAGCAGGTTCCGTGAAAAGGAAGAGTGATGATTTTCTAAACGAATCCTCCCAACATTTTATGAAATACCAGTCTCCATTCAAAATGTGAAGCCATGCCTTCCAATAAACTTTTTTGCTCTTTACATGCCTTTTTCGTCTTCTTTTTCCTTCTTCCTTCTTCCTTCATTCTTCTTCCTTCGTTCTTCTTTTCTTCTTTCTTCTTCTTCTGCGAAACAGTGGTTTGGGATTAAAATTTTTTTTTCCACTTTGATTCTCCAAGGACTAGAAAGCATACACAGAGTATGCAAAATACTGGGTATTTTTAAAATGTATTTTTAGAGCATGTATTATGCCCCTGCTTCTCTTTTCTCCATTTATCATCCACGTGCTAGAGATTAAGGAAACATTAGAAAGATAGAAGTTCATTTAGTTTGCAAACTTTTTTTATTCCCCGAGTGGGACATTGTAGAAAAATATCCTCGAGTATTTGAGTGTTGTAGAAAAATCAGATAATGTAAATAAGCCAAAATAAGAGTAAAATAATGATCACCCACAATGTGAACCCGGAAGCAGCCATTGCATTATACCCTGTTTTTTCTTATGCATTTTTATACATTCGTGTCTGTATGTGTACAAAAACCAGAGAGTATTATAAATAATATATATTAATATGTAATATAGATAAAAATATAGACTTGAATGCAGGGCACACGACATACATCTATGTACATATGGAATGTTTTATTTTTAATAAAGATTTTATTTATTTATTTGACAGGCAGAGATCACAAGTAGGCAGAGAGGCAGGCAGAGAGAGAGAGAGAGAGAGGAAGGGAGGCAGGCTCCCTGCTGAGCAGAGAGCCTGATGCGGGGCTCGATCCCAGGACCCTGGGATCCTGATCTGAGCCGAAGGCAGAGGCTTTAACCCACTGAGCCACCCATGCGCCCCATAGCGTCTTTTATTTTTTAGAGAATATGATATTTTACATGCTGATTTTTTAAATGACATTGTTTTAGTTTTTGAAAGATTTATTTATTGAGAGAGAGCATACATGCGTGAGGGAAGGGCGGGGGGGCATCTCAAGCAGACTCCCCACCAAGCATGGAGCCCAACGTGGGGCTTGATCCCAGGACCCCGAGATCATGGCCTGAGCTTAAATCAAGAGTTGGCAGCTGAACTGACTGAGCCACCCCAATGCTCCCCAACATTGCTTTATTTTAATAATGGGGCTCACATAACCAAGTAGTAGAATTAGTGCATAACTCGGGCCTGCAGCTGCTTTTCTCCTTTTGGCATAGCCCAGTCAGATATTCCGCAGGATTGTCCCAGTATAGGTGTAATGGCCGGGATGCATTCTGATTGCATGGTGCCCGTGCCATACCGATTGCTAAATATTTGAATATTACCCCCTGAATATTCCAGGAAATCTTAATATATCCTGCTCAAGGATATATTATGCAGTTGTCAAGAATTGAGCTACAGGCAGCTGAGCAAAAACCCGCCATGTGCTAGATGGCTATAGGAAATGTGGCTGTCTAGATCTCCTTCCAAGGTGCAGGCAAAGATAACAGAGCCACTCCTCAGTATCGACTAGGTTCATCACCCAATGCACAGTAGAGACCACAGAGATCATTGAATTCACAAGCCTGGGATAGTTAGAGAAGGTTTCACAGTGGAGGTCATATTTGAGATAAGACAAGTGGGGTGTAATTGAAGTGAAGGGAGGAAGTAAAAGGTATACTATATCTGGGAACCTGGAAGAGGATTGGTTTTGCTTTTAGATTCATGCTTTTCCCTTCCCTTCCTCTGTGAGGGGTTTTGACCCTGGCAAACTATGTTTTTTCGTCTTCTTACCCAAATGGCTTCTGCTTTGATTTGACCAATAGGAGGCGCTAGTCAGCGTTTGCTAGACATTAGAAGACTAGCAGCCACGGTATTCCCCCCGCTATGGTTTGGGTTTTGGCCAATTGGCAGTATCTCCTCTCGTTGGCTTTTGTGCTTCCGGAGATGTAGGGTCCCAGCTTTTGTTGAATGTTTGCTGCTTCTGATGTTCCAGCTCCGTTCTGGTCGCCCTGACTCCTGGTTCCCAGACTTGGGATATTATCTCCTGCCTTTGTCCCTCAGCTCTATGGTTGGCAGCAGCTTCTTGGGGTCAGCAAGCTCTAGGTTGCCTCGGCTTTCCCCCCATTTGTTCCTTCTGTTCTAACATGGATGTGACTTGTATCCTGTATTGACTTCCCTCTGTTGAGCTAGCTGCTGTGGGTTCTTTTCCTGACTAGATCCTGACTGACGCAGTTTGTATCAGCAAGTGGGAAAGACAAGGCTGTTAGGATCGTTGGGGCCAGATTGGTGAGTGACTCTGCTTCTCGTACGGGTAGGCAAGCTTACCACACTGTAAGAACTTCCAGAAAGGTTTTCAGATAAAAAACATATTCTGCCCCTGAAAGATTAGTACTTGTTTCCCATAAATTTTGGTGTGTTTCCCAGGATGTCACTTGCAGCAAAATGGGAGGTGATCTGGGCTTCTTTTCCTCTTCTTCCCTTCAAGGCAGCAGGAGGCGTCTGGAAGAGAGGAAGAGGAGGATCACAGTGGAGTGTGATTCAGCTTCTTGATGATGAATCCTGTAGAAGAAAAGGAGACCCACACCGAGCCATGGGAGCACTGCTGCCTGGGTCTGCCTTGGGAGCTGTGAAAGCCTTTCAGGAGGAGGTGATGTCTGAACTAAGGGCCCACAGGTAGGCATATTCGTTTCCTATTCCTTCTGTAAGAAATTACTGCAAACATTGTCTTCAAACAACACAAATTTATCATAGCACAGTTCTGGAGGTCAGAAGACTGACAGACATCTCATGCGGCCAAAATCAAGGTGTCGACGTGACTGAGTTCCTTGAGAAGGCTCTAAGAGATAATCATTTCCTTGCCTTTCCCATCTTCTAGAGCTCTCTGCATTTCTCAGCTGCTGGTCCTCATCCTCCATCTTGGAAATGTGCAAGGTAGCTTGTTCAACTCTCTGACTCTGGTTCTCTGGTGTCTCTCTTATAATGACCCTTATGATTACACTGGGCTCAACGGGCGAATCCAGGATAATCTTGAGAATCAAATCTGAAACGCCCCTTTTGCTATATAAGGTAATATTCAAAGATTCTGGGAATAAGGATGGCCATGGGGGTGGAGGGGTCCATTATTCTGCCTACCACAGTAGGTTAGGCATTCATGAGGTAAAAGGAATAAGGGAAAGTGTATTCTCATGAGAAGGAGCAGATCATGCTGTCCGGAAGCCTAAAAGAATGTAGCATGTTCTTGTCCATCAGCAGATAATTATCATCACTGTCATTTCTCTAGTGAAAAAGAACAAGGGATATTCACTAGGACCTCCGAACATGGCAGTGTGCCCCACATCCCTACACTGCAAGAAGAAGCATGCTATTTACGCCAAAATACAGGCTGTCCTTAAAGCTCGGCTGAATAGAATCCTTTAGCAAAGGATAAAGGACACTGGACTTGGAGTCCAGTGGTCCCATTAACCTGTTTCAGCTTTGCCACCTGTCTTGGTCCTTTTGGGCTGCTCTAATGAGAATACCATACGCTGGGTAGTTTTAGTCAACCAAAATTTATTTCTTACAGTTTTAGACACTGGGAATTTCAAGATCGAGGTGCTGGCAGATTTATTCCCTGGTGAAAATCAGCTTTCTGGTTTATAGCAGGCTGTTTGCTTGCTGTGTCCTCACATGGTGGAAGAGAAGAGGGAGCTGTCTGGGATCTCTCTTACAAGGGTTCTAATCCTGATCACTCATGACCTAATCACCTCCCAAAGTTTACACCTCCAAATATCCCCATGGTGGCCATTAGATTGCAACATAGGAATTCTGGGGGGACACAGTCAAGCCACAGGCTCACCAAATAACCGTGTACTTTGGAGAAAGACTCTTACCCTCTTTTAACGATCATTTCTTTGTCTTTAACATGGGGTTAGAGCTCTTGACCTTGTGAGGCCATTGCTGACATTCAGGGAGATAAATCCTGTGGAAGCTCTGTGCAGACTTAAACAAGGACAAATTCGCCATTTTTCGAGGCTAAAGAGCTTGTGGTCTGGTAGTCACCAGGCGAATAGACCAAAGTTTGGACAGAACTAACAGTGGAAATATGGAGCCAGCAAAGATACTGGAAAATCCCTTACAAAAGACAAAGTAACTAGGAGAAGACCAATACGTGGGTATTTTAGGAAAGAGCACATATGGCAAGTGAATTAACTGCTACCATAGTGGGAAGCTCTATTTTAGGGAGCCTTTATTCAGAATGTTAAGACAGGAAGGGGCCCGTGTGAATCCTACAGATGCCAGGGCCTGAAGGGTATAGGCTGTCCACAACCTTAGGCCATGTTGCAAATGCTTAGTCAATTTACAGACGTGCTGAAAGAGTTAGCCCTTACTCAAAAACATGATCCAGGTAATGTGGTCATCCATCAAAATCACAGTGTTCAGGCGTTTTGGCAATTACGTGTAAAAGGTCTTTAAGAATTATGTTTCTCCTCTGGTGCCTAATACTGTGTGCAAAGCAGGCATCAGGCCAGGATTGAGTGGGAAGTGGAGATAATGAAACTCAGTATTTGGCCCCTCTTTCTCCACCCATAACACTTGCTAACGTTTAATGAGCACATGCTACATATCACGTGCTCTTCCCAACCCCATTAGAGGCATGTGCTATTGTAACATCTGCCTTATCGGTTAAGAAACAGGTTCTGTGAGTTGCAGTGACTTACCCAAATGCGCAGAGCCAATAAGCAGTCAAGTTAGAAACTCAGCCTCGTTGAATGATCTTCTTAATGACTACATCATGCGGTTAATGTTCCATACCTCAAACAAAATCCATCTCTATCCCTGAAGGAATATCTTAGTTTTTCCTTTTCCTTGTTTTTTCCCTTCGTTCAACTTGTACTCTGATCTTCTCAGTCTAGGCTTTTCTTACGTTGGTTTCTTGTTCTCTTACTTTCTCCTTTTAGTTCTGCCTTGCTTCTGTCCCTAAGTCAGCCCATGTTTCAGGGCTCAGGGAAATGGGACGGGCCTTGAAATTAGAACACTCCCATGCTGTGTGACCTTGGACTCGAAATTTCTCTAAGCCCTTGTCTCATCCATAAGCTGAAGATAATAGCGCGTAGTTCTTTGGGGAATTATATAAGATATAACTCCTCAATGTAGTCTCTCCACTCACGGAAGTGTTCAGAGATTTGTTTGGGTAGCCAGACAACCAAGATTGAAGGCAAGTTCCATCACTTAAGAGCTGTGAGACTTAGGGCAGGTTGCCTAACTGCTCAGCGCCTTCGTTTCCGAATCTATAATACTGGAATAATAATAATAATAATAATAATAGTAATAGTACCTACTACATAGGGTGGTTGTGAAATTTAAAGAGAGAGAAACTCTTCTAACCCATAGAAAGTTTTCAATAAATGTTAGGTATTATTAATAATCTCCACTGGCATCTCCAGGGTATGTTGAATTTCTAAGTGTCCCTTCCTTCCTTACTGTTCCTCATGGACTACTGATGTATTAACAATAATCACAAGCATGGCCTTCCTCATTAGAATTCAGTTTTCTGATCCTACATTTCCTCAACTGTAAAATGGGCATGATTTTATAGAACACCTCTTTCATGGTAATGTTCCTCAGAAATAATGGCCAATACAACACATCACATAAACCCTTTAGCAGTTACGTTGTATGTTGATCACATGCAGTAGAAACAGCCTGATTGGATGGCTCCTGCACGTCAAGCATGCAGCATGGTAAAATTTCAGTAAACCCTGGCTGTTGTGTTCATTTGTGTGGCAAATATTGATTGAGCACTTTTTCTATATCTGCCACTGTGTTAGGTGTTCAGGGTGGGGTACCCTCTGCCACCAAAGAGACTGCATTCTAACAGGGATTAGAAATGTAGTGGTAATTGCTGTTAAAAAAAAAAAAAGGACATAAGGCGGTCAGGTAAGTATCCTCTGACAACCTTGACTCAACATGATGTTGTACTAAGTAGATGAAGAGACAAAGAAAGGCCTGGTCTGGCAGATCCCTGCATTGGCCATTTGTGCTGGGCGCTGCATCTGAAGCTTCAAAATGGCAGACAGTCAAAAGGCTGGAGGGTGCTGACTACAATTTGGCCAACTGCAGCGTCATTTGGCAGCAAGCCCCATTGACAATTAACCAAAGTCAGCAGTGAGGCAGATAGAGGTGACGCACTTTCTTTGTGAAGGTCTCAGGATGTAGTAGGCTGTTTGATTTTTTTTTCTTCCTAGTCTGGACGAACTGGTCCAAATGGACACATTTTTAAAAAACTTTGTACAGCTCGCTATCGCCCTTTATTAGCCTCTAGAATGAAGACTAGATGGCTTCTTACTGGTTTCTTGAAAGGTAGGGATCTTTATGGGACCTTATTTATTCTATGCATGAAACACGCCGATGGTACTGTCAAAAAGCGGAAATAACACTTAGCTAATAAACATCTTTGTGTTGCAAGGCTATCTGACTGGTGGCCAATTTGAAGATAACTAGTCCCGAACTCTAGTTGTACTTTTCTCTTTGACCCTACAAAAGCAACCTTACTACTGAATATGTTTTACTTCGGTTCCGTGTAGAGTCACTGACTTCTGCCTTCTACCAAAGGGGCTTAAATACTTGTAGATGCGCCTGCCTATGTCAAAGAGATGTCGATAAGACCAGAAATGAAGATAGTCCAAATTTCAACTGGACTTGCAGTTGATAGCCTCTTTGGGATTTTACAGGATGAAAGTGCTGACAATTAGGGGAGAGTGACAATGAGGATAAATGATTACATTGATCACATGCAGTAGAAACAGCTTGATTGACTGGCTCTTGCACGTCAAGCTTAACTACCACTGAGATAACAAACTTGGAGGGCTAAGGTGTCACAAAAATGCCCTGGATTTGGTATTGAAACTGCTCCGGTATTGAAAAATTCCCACAGAAAATTTCAGCATTTTGAGAGAACAAGAAAGAATAGTGACATTGACTTTGACATTTTAGAAAATTAAGTAACAGGGATGCATTGACTGATGAACAGAGCAGCGTGATAAGATTCCATAGGAGGTGATATTAGGACAGACTTACAGGCAGCTAGAAAATGAAATCTTATCTTGTAGATACCTGGGCCTCAGTTATTAGGAGAGATTAAGAGGTAGGCTCCAAATCTTAGGACAGGGCATAGAAAGACTTCAGTTTTAAGTAAAAAGATATGCCAGATTTACTGAAAAGTTCATGATGTGCAAGACACTTGGACTGGACTCTGGGGACATACTAGCCTTGTCCTGTAGAAGGTCTCCAACCACAAGGAGAGAAAGATAAGTAATTTAGTAGACAAAGTCATGATGGAAGAAGAGAGCATTGAGAGAACACATAAGAGGCGAGCTAAAGTAAAACTGGGCAGGGAATCACCAAACAGATATCTGGTAAGTAGGAGTTCATGAAGGATAGGATAAGTGAGAGAGACCCAAAATCCTGGAGCACTTCACTTAATATCGAATCAGTTCCTCAGTGATGGTTTCAAGGTGAAATGTTCTGAGTTAGTCATCACCTGTATCTGTGCTCACAGCTTTCCTGATACTTAGATGTTACCCAACCATTTCTCTTTCTGTGAATGATCAAATCACGGTTCACTTAGATTGAAAATTTGCTTGCTGGATTTCCTTCCTGCATTTATTTAAAAGCAATCAATTTCTCGATTTGTGTATAAGTAATTCAACCCTGCTCCTTTCTTTCCATGGTTTCGATGGGAATATTTTTCTTTAGAATAAGTTTCATGTTGGTGTCACCCGTTTTTCCCTGTGGTGTGAATGAACTTGTTCCTCTATTCCTTACAGTTCTAAAAACTAGCATTTAGAACTCTGTAGTTCTAGAAACTAGAATTTAGAACTAAAATTTACTGGATTTGGGTTGAACATTTTTCATAGGACTACGTTGCATCATGGATGAGGCTGTGTGTTGTCTATTGTGTGATGTTCAGAGACATGATGTGTGTTTGACTCTGTATTAGTGAAAAGATCCCTGGCTTAACATGATGACCGCCATCTTCTGCTGAAAAGTGACCTCCTACCTGTTTAGCCAGCCAGTAATCCATGGGGGTGTTACTTTGATACCATATCAATATGGTGTTCCCCATCAACCTATTACCTCATGGTTTTCATTTTCCTTTCTGATCCTTGCCCAAATGAATTACTTCCATTTGGAGATTGCACTGTTGCCTGTTCTTACATATTTTGAAGAGAGACCGAGGCTTTGTTGAAATTTTGGCTTAGAGGCTTAGGAACTTCCTCTCTCAGATTATTCATGAATACAATTAAGTCGTTTTCCCCACATAACCATATTTTCTCGTCACTATTGATTGCCCTAAATCTGGGTGTCGGTAAAGTTAACAATCATTCAGAGATTTTAAATAGGGTCTGAGCCAACCCTTTGTGGGTATAGGTTTCAATAAGAAGTGTCACAGAGATGGGGCAGGAGCAGGAAGTCAACAGTTAGGAAATGCTAGTGCTAGAAGGATTCCTGAAACAAGGAACATGGCAGGAGGACCAAGGTAGAAATTTTAAGTCACAATAAGGCCACCGTGAGATTTCATGCCAAGTATGGAGTGTGGCTAGATCATAGATCACACCCAAGTGCCTTTATTTTTTAAAAGATTTTATTTATTTGTCAGAGAGAGAGCACAGGCCAGGGAGCGAAGCAGGCAGAGGGAATAGTAGGCTCCCCACTGAGCGAGGAGCCTGATGTGGGACTTGATCCCAGGACGCTGGGGTCATGACCTGAGCTGAAGTTAGACGCTTAACCAACTGAGCCACCCAGGTGCCCCAGATGTGCCTTTAGAGACTGAGAGGTAAAGGAGTGGAGTAAGACATGTGTAAGGAAGAAAAAACAGTGGTGGGGCCTATGACAGAGGTGGAGTTCCTAGGTCTTGTCTAGAGGCCTTCTGTTAGGAATAGCTAAGTGTTGTGGAGAGTGGAAAATGGCTCTAGCCTTGCCAGATCTTTTGATTTGTCAAGAGAAGCTGGAAATCTGAATGACAAAGTAAAACAAAACCACCTGAAAATGGGTACAGCTAAGTCAAAGAGTACATTGGAAATATGGATAGTGTGACAAATCTGTTTCTGGGTTCTGTTTGGCTTCTGGGACATAATTTTGCAAAATTTGGCTGGAAAAGCCTTACATGTGTATTATTAATGTCAGAAACCAAGTGGAGAGGTGGGGCATCAGGGCTATCTAGTTGATGTAGAGAAGGGATCCAAAGCTCAGGAATTAGTATGTGAAAACAAGGAATACTTACCAGTCAACTCTGACCCTGATCCTGTGCTTTCATGTTTGTCTATACCGCCTGTTTCCTGAATTGTTTTTAAGTTTTTTGAATGTAGGCACCTTGTCTTCATATCCATACATTTTTGCACATTACTTTCCATATACTAGCCCCTCAATAAAAACATGACGATGGTGATGATTTCTACCCAATAAAGATCAGGGTAAAGTATTTCATGTTCTTCTCATCATAGCTGAATAAGAGTGATGCATTTTGCACATAGTGTAAAACAGTAGAGTTAATCTGTGATCTGATTTTACCATTTAATGTTATTTTCAACAAAGCATTCATAAAATTCATAGCTGCAGCTGTTCCACATTATTATGTTCTCTCTTGCAAATTTTCTTAACTGAAAGCCATTCCTCATTTTTATGTTGTAATGTTTGAGAAAGTAATGAATGATTAAGGTAATCAGAAATACATGAAGTTGGGGGAAGACATACACATATATATTTTTAGTCATGTTTGAAGAGTACTACTTAAATGATAATGCACTAACTCTATCATAACATCAGGGAAATTTATTTTGTCTGCCTGGTCCAGCTTCATTTTCTAGAAAAATAAGTTCTTAAATATGTCACATCTGTCACCCAGCTTCCGAAGTCACAAGTCTAAACTAGAATTGGGAATTTTTCTATGTTCCATTTTCTCCCACGCATTCTCTGATCTCTCTCTCTCTCTAACAAAATACCAATTTAAGGGCAGAAGGGCATAAAGATGAAAGTCTGAATGTAGGTGCTAAAGGCACATTATGTATTTTACAACTTTGGCTAGCAATGACTCTGTTTAAGTGAGTAGCTCATTAACCCACAGGAGTGAGTGTTTAATGGTGGCACTTTGGCAGAACGATTTTTCATTAATAATTCCATTTACTAAATGTCTTCCATGTGCCAGGGATTGTAATAGGTGATTTTAGTACTAAGCATCAGATGATCATCTCTATTTTTTTTCACTACAACCTGGCCAGGAAAGTCATGTCAGCCCCACTGTAGATGAGGAAACTGAGGCTCATAGGTTTTAAGCAACCTGTCTAATGATGCACATCTAGTAAGGACTGGAGCTAGGATTACTACCTGTGTGGGCTGCAAAGCTTATGTTCTTGCCTCCTATCTGTCAACTTCATATATGACAGTCCTGAAATAAGTAGGGACCCTATGGTCACATTCCATAGTAATGTAGTCCTTAACTTCCAGTCAAAATTTATGAGTGTCACTTTGGGGATGTGTAATTATAATGCACTCCAGATCCCTGTAGTTTGAGAACGGAAAAGCAAAAACCTTGATTTTCGATGAAGTTGGCTGGTTGACCAGATGATTCTGTTTTCATGAGAGGAGAGATTGGAGGTTAGGAGCATTTGACCAATTTCCTGACCTGAAGAGGCTCTTGTTCCCCTTAGTTTGGCAGTTAACAGTGTGAGAGCTTTTCTTGAACACCACCACAATGCCAGTGCCCTTCTCTTGGATCCCTGCTGTCTTTGGGTATTGCTGAAGTTGTTGTCCACACTGAGTAGTCGGCTGGCCAGACAGACATCGCACTTGGTAGTCACAGGGTGGGGTGCTGGTGTTTGTTGAGAGTTTATAAGCTGTATTGAGAAGGACTGCCCTTATTAACAGACTGCTTGCCAAGGTCAAGTGTGGGCAGAATGGTTCCATGAAACTCCTAGATAGCGCAATAATGCTCTTCGTAGTTACTCTTTGCCCTGAAATCCTCATTTATGTTCCGGTCTCCTCAGATCCTGCCTTCTCCCTCTCACTGTTCATCTCACCAAAACTTTCCCTCCTCCGCCGCCATGGATCGTGGATTTTCTTTGGGCTCTTGGAGGGGAGTGCAGGTTTAGGAAAGCCCTGATGTTTCCCTCCAAACTCCTGTCTATGCCTGGAATTTTCTCTCTTCTCTAAGATCTCTAGAGACTAAATCTAAATATCTCTTTTCTGTTCTATCCCTCACATAAAGTAATGACTACAGGACAGCCTTGCTGCTTGAAGAACAGGGGATTGTCTGGTGGTTGTGAGTGATGAGAAGAAAAGAATGAAGGTTAGCATTTGAAAAATATTACCCTTACATCTATCTGTATTCTTACTTATCATGTGACCTAGGAAGACCTATTTTTCCTTAATTACTAGGACCTGTATTATACGGTGGATTCATTTTTTTCAGGTTAAGCAGTTCTATTTTGCCCTCTCCAGACTGTTGGTGGGAATGTAAAATGATACAGCTGCTATGAAAACAATATGGAGTTCCCTCAGAAAATTAAAACTATCATGTGAGGCCACAATCCCACTTCTAGATATTTATCCAAAAGAATTATACCCATCAAAAGCCGACTGAGTGGATCAGGAAAACGAGGTGTGTACATAAAATCCAGTATTATTTGGCCTTTAAAAAGATGGATATTCCACAATATGGAACAACATGGGTGAACCTTGAGGGTGTTATGTTAAGTGAAGTAATCACAGAAGGACAAATGCTGCATGAGGTATCTAAAGTCAACTTATTGGAGCAGAAAATAGAATGGTGGTTGCTGGGGGCTGGGGGGAGGTGGAAACAGGGAGTTGCCATGTAAGAAGGATAAAGTCTCTGTTACACAGGACGAATAGGGGCTAGAGATCTGTACCACATCGTGCCTACAGTTAAAAATACTCTGTGGTGCACTTAACCATGTGTTAAGAGGGTGCATCTTGTGTTTTCTTATCACAATATAATATTAATAAAAATTTAAAAATAACAGTATGCTGAAGGATGCCCAGCAAAGAAGAGAACACTGCATAGTTTCCTTTATAGGACATTCTGAAAACGAGGAAAACTAATCTGTGGTAATAGCAGATCAGTGGCTGTTCTAGGGGAGAAGGGTGCCTGGAATAGGGCACCATGGAACTCTCTGGCCTTCCGGCAGTGTTCTATATTTTGATAAGCGTGCTGGTTACACAGTGGTATGCATTTGTCAAAGCTGATTGGACTGTATAATGAGATTGATATATCTCATCCTCTGTAAATTATGCCTCAATAAAATGTTAAAAACAATCACTTAGAGCACAACATTAATAGGGTGAGTTAGTTTAATCATATACGTCAACCAAGGCTAAAATAACTTCTTATCCTTAGAAAAACGTCTTTTACAGCAAACCCAACAGATGATTTGTAGAATCATTTTGGATATTTCAAGAATTTGAGAATGCATTAGCATAAGGTATACATATACTACAAAGCTGCATGACTCTTGTTTTCCATTCCCAATATTTATGTCAAATAAAATAGAAACTTAGTATTTACTGAGTGTTTGCCAGGTGCCAGATGCTGCTCTAGCAGCACAGATGAGTTTTTTCTGTATTTGTACTTTTTATAAAATATAAAATCATATTAGAAAGGAAAAGTTGTCCTTTAGAAAACCGTAAAGAATCTACCCGAAAAAGTGCTCAGATAATTGAGTTCAGTAGGTTCACGGGCTTCAAGCTCGATACACAAAAATTAATACGCAAAACTCATCCCTGCTGTTAGAACAGTACTGACCCTTACAAAAATATATACCTTTTATTTTCTTATTTCACCCGCTAGAACATCAGGTAGGATGTTGAAGAGAAGGGTTGAGCGGGCAGCCTTAAATTCTGATTTTGGGGGAAAGCATTTAGTCTTACACTATTAGGTATGATGTAGGCTGTAGGTTTCATGTAGATGCCCCTTTTAATGAGAATTTTTATAATTCATGCATGTTGAATTTCTTAGTGCTTTTTCTGCATCTGTTGAGAAGGTAATATGGTTTTTCTTCTTCAATTTTTTCCTGTGGTGAGTTACATTGATTGATTTACAAATGTTGAGGCAGCCTTGAAATCTTGGGATAAGGCCTAATTGATCATTCTATATTATACTTTTTTTTAAAAGATTTTATTCATTTATTTGGCAGAGAGAGGGCACAAGTAGTGGGAGTGGCAGGCAGCGGGAGAGAGAGAGAGAAACAGACTTCCTGCTGAGCAGGGAGCCTGACACGGGGTTTGATCCCAGGATCCTGGGATTGTGACCTGAGCAGAAGGCAGATGCCCAACCAACTTAGCCAACCAGGCACTCCAATGTATTATACTTTTTATGTGTTGCTTGTCTCAGTATTTCTAGTACTTTCTATTTTCATGGATATTAGTGAATAAATTTCTTTTTTGTAGTGTCTTAGCCTGGTTTTGGTACAAGAGTATTGCAGGCCTCATAGAATGGGTTCGAGTGTTCTTATTTGTATTT
Organism: Meles meles; assembly: GCF_922984935.1. Classification (NCBI taxonomy): domain Eukaryota; kingdom Metazoa; phylum Chordata; class Mammalia; order Carnivora; family Mustelidae; genus Meles; species Meles meles. The sequence goes on along the minus strand of NC_060087.1, from coordinate 100,102,854 downwards.
GTTGGACATATCTGTGGTTTGGTATTACTTATTTTTAAAACAGTTCATAGAACTCACCAAAGAAGCTATTTGAGCTTGAAGTTTTCTTTGTGTGAAGGTTGTCAAATATGAATTCAATTTCTTCAATAGTTGTGAGGTTATTTAGTTTTCTATGTATTCCTGTGTCAGTTTTTATAATTGGTGTCACTCATGGAATTTGCCCATTTCATCTGATTGGAGGACTTATTGGCATAATACTATTAGTACTATCTAATTAGCTTCTTAATATCAGTAGGATTTCAGTGACATTCTCTCTTTTATTCTTATGTTATAACTTTTTCCTTATTCTTTATTCATTATGGTTTGTGTTTAGGGTTTGTTAGTCTCAGTCAAAAGAATGTACTGTATTCTCTGTCTCCTTTAATGTTATTACCAAGGTGTGACCTTTTTTGGTCTCCACTGAATACTCTGGTGCTCAAAGTGGTGTCTACATTCTAGCTCAAAATACAGCAACCCGTAACCTGTGGATCAGATCCAGCTTGTGGACTGACTTTGAAGAGCTTGAGAGGTGAGAATTATTTTTACATCCTTAAAGGGGAGTTTTAAAAAGAAAAATGATTATGTGAGAGACACCATTTGTGACCCACAAAGCTTCAAGTATTCTTATCTGGCCCCTTCATGAACGTGTGTGCTGGTCCCTGGTAGCTGATGAGAACTAGAATATTTTGCAATCCTATGTGAGTTCTGGGAAGTGTCCAGCTTGTAACTCCCCTATAGCTGTCCCTCGCCTGAGTGAGGACAGTGCATGAACAACTTCCTGTTCAGCCAAAGACATAATGAGACCTTAGGCATATTTTTCAGGCCCAATTATTATTTTCATTCCAAGGACTTCCAACCCATACCATCTATTGTCTTGTGTATAAAAACAGATGTTTCACGTTCTTTGTCCCTTTGTAGTTTTTTTGTTTTGTTTTGTTTTTTAACTGCGGGAGGACAAGCCCAGTAGCGGTCACTCTGTCATAAACAAAACGGACAGACCTCACTATGCTAAACACAGTTCTGATAGATTTCTTCAGTTACTTCTTTATGGTTGTAGCAGAAGAACAGCTCTACGGTTTGGCTTCGGGTTACAAAATTGCCCCACAACCTCTACCTCTGGAAGATATTTTGCTGCTTGAGGGAAACAACAAAACTTCCTCAGAACAGTGATACGGCAGGTACCCTGTTGCATTACTTAATTTTCACAGCAACACTTTGAGGTTCACAGAAATTAACTTTTCCAGAGGTTTGTGGGTTTTGAATGGCAGAACTGGAATTTTAATCTACGTCTGTTAGACTCCAGACCTGGAGTTCTTACCCAGTCTTAACCACTCCCATAAACTGCTCTCATGTGGCACACTTCAAAACAGCTGTGGGGAGGGGTTGTAATACGATGATATTAAGAAGGAAAGATAGGAAATCTTGCCACCTATCTCCTAATTTGTTCCAAATTCTTCCTGAAGAAATGGCTAGTGTTTCGTTTGAGCCTTCATTCTAAAAGAGAATATCATTATAGAAAAATTTAACTCGTAATCACCAATTTTACTGGGTCCCATCAATCTGCAGTACACAGTCATTTTCTCAATTTTTTAATTTTTTTTTATTTTTTGTAAGATTTTATTTATTTATTTGACAGAGATCACAAGTAGACTGAGAGGCGGGCAGTTGGTGGTGGGGAGAAGCAGGCTCCCTGCTCTGTGGGGCTCAATCCCAGGACCCTGAGATCATGACCTGAGCCGAAGGCAGAGGCTTTAATCCACTGAGCCACCCAGGCGCCCCTATTTTCTCAATTTTTATTGGCCACTGATTTGTCTCCTAACCGGAAGGACAGTGAACATTCAACTTCAGTGGTATTAAGTATGCTTTGGCTCAGCACTGAGCCACCTCGTGGGTCAGAGGGTTGTTGTGAAAATACCCATTGGAATTCAGCTTGTAGGATGTAGTAGACAGGACCCCAAAAGCTTCCTTTTATTTCTAGGATGTTAATTCAAGTATTTCATAAACACAGTCATTCCTATAGGCAAGGAACTTTATTCTCCGATTCTTTGGGGGGCATTGAAAGGCATCACTAAAATATGCACTTGTTTTATGTCATGAAATGCTTGCATTCATCATTGCTTGGTCTTACGGGTATAAATTGTTGAAATGCAAACCACAGTCTTGATGTTTTAGCATGTAAAAGCTTATCATGTGGGGCGCCTGGGTGGCTCAGTGGGTTAAAGCCTCTGCCTTCGGCTCAGGTCATGATCTCAGGGTCCTGGGATCGAGCCCCGCATCGGGCTCTCTGCTCAGCGGGAAGCCTGCTTCCTCCTCTCTCTCTGCCTGCCTCTCTGCCTGCTTGTGATTTCTGTCTGTCAAATCAATAAAATATTTAAAAAAAAAAAAAAAAAAAGCTTATCATGTTCACTAAGGTAATCTAGGAAGTGAGTGCGGGGGACAGCACTGAGGCAGAAGGTGGTAGAGCTGGAGTTCTAGAGTTTGGCACCATGTGTGGGCACAAGGATCAGATGATTCTCTGCTATTGGTAGATTCTGACCTTATTCGCGATTGTCCGGGTGGAAGGCAATATACAATAGGGTATAAGGGAGGAGCTTTGGAATCCGGCTGACCTGACTGGAGTGCTAGCTTCTTCATCTGCTCGGTACAGCTGCTGTGAACACTGACTGTGTTCACAGGCTATCTTAATGTTTGCTGTGTCAACTGGAATATATGTAATGTTCAAGGCTAATCTATTTCCGATTGTCTGACCTAGGGACACAGAGTGGCGGGTTACAAAATTGCCCCACAACCCCTACCTCTGGAAGATATTTTGCTGGGGAATGGAAATTGGAAATAAACAGATTTGGGGTAGAGGCCAGGTTGTAAAAGGACACAAATTCTGGGTCAGTATCTGGTGGGAAGAGGTGATGTTTAAACTGGTTATGGGTGCTTCCTGGATAGAGTCCAAACATGTCGTGGAGGGACATTTTATGTTCGAAGATTCTCGGATCAGAAATTGGGTCAGGCTCACAGTCAAAAGGCGGCGCAGTATTATTGGGAGGCAGGCTTTGATAGAAGGTGAATGAGGCCCTTCCTTCTACCGGTGGCCTAGATGGTCCTGGTCTGCTGAGGCATGGATGCCCATCTCATTCTGAAAGGTCAGAGGCTACATCTTTATCTACCAGGCATCCCTCTATGTTGTAAACTAAGGGCAGCGCCAAATTCTCTGATGGACTTTGGTTTCCTTTTCTGTGTTTAGGATGTGGGTTCTTACATCTAAAGTTATCACTCTGGCCTTAACTTCATGCTATTGGGTGCATCATGGAAGAAAAAAACAATTAAATTATGCTTTTTGTTCCACATCAAATGAGTGAGCTGGTGTTTTGGTCTTTAATTATGGTTTGAAGTCTTATGGAGGCATTAATGAATAAAAATGGTATTTTTCATTGCAAAATAAACTGTCATATCCTCGTATTTATTGCCAAGGACTAAACTTAAAGCATAAGCAAGTCCTTATTTAAGGAAATGGAAGTATCAACAGCATAATAAATAATACTATATTCATTTCCTATTGCTACTGTAACCCATCGCCACACCCTGAAGTGGCTTAAAACAACACAGATTTATTATTTTACATTTCTAGAGGTCGGGAGAAGGACACGTCTCCCTGAGCTAAAACTGAGGTGTCAGCAAGGCTGTGATCCTTATGGAGCGTCTAGGTGAGACTCTGTGCTTTGATTTTTCCAGCTTCTAGAGTCATCTGAAGTACTTTGGCTCATTGCCCTCTTCCAATAATCCATATCAGTCCCATTCTGCTTCTGTTGCCATACCTTCTGCTCTGACTCTCCTGCCTGCCTTATTCTCTGGTAAGGACTCTTGTGGTTACATTGGACTCACCGAGGTAATTCAGGAAAATCTCTCCATCTGAAGATCCTTAACTCAATCACATCATCAAAGTCCCTCTTGCTATATATGGTCGCATATTCACAATTTCTGCTTATTAGATCATGGATATCTTAAGGATGGTCATTATTCTGTATAATAAATTTCCTGATTGTATTTTCCTGTCACCAAGGTGCATTCTGAAAAGTTCTTTATCAAGCAGATATTTGAATACCAAACTATATATTGCTATTTATTTTCATTGTGAATTCAGAAACATGCTCTCGTAGAAAGTACATTAAAGACACAGTAGAAAGAACTCTTAGGACTCCTAATATTTCTGCCACAGACATCCTTCCCTTATCACTGCAATGCATATGCATTCGACTTTTCCATTTCAGTGTTCCAGGCCATTGGTCAAACAAATAGTCTAGCCATGATCTTTCACCCTCCTTTCAAAAAGCACGCACATATTACAATCTATCACCCAGTTATAGCCCATTGAACCTTGTTATGCTAGATTTTGGGTGTTTAGAGGAGCTCTAAATATCAGGACACTTTTAGAGACAAGGTAAATAGACCCGAGTTTATCTAAGGTAGTAAAAGATGTTCTTTCGTCTTCAAGTACCCTTGACCAGCTACCAATGAATGTTCATGGATCCTAGCGAATAACTGATTTCCCAAAGTTTCCATCAGAGAAGAAAAAATTAAAAGTCTCCTTAGTTAACAGTGGGATTTGCAGTGCCATTGGACAAAAGGTTATGCGTCAAAGGGTCTAGAATATGTTGTAGAGGTGTAAGGATTATTTTCAGCTGAAGACATTGAAGAAACAACAGCTGCAGAAAGAGGCTTTTCTTAACTCCCTGTATGTTCCTAAAAGCAAAGCTGCCAAAAAGAATTCAACTGGCATAAATCCCCTCCCTGGGAGTTTCCCAACTGCGGGAGACTAACTCTTATGGCTAAAGAGAAGTCAGCACAAAGTGGCACCCGGATATGAAATTGCCCAACTAGACATTGTCATAAACCTGTCATATTTCTCATCTATTCTCTTCAATACCCGTTTATTTTTCCTCAAAGCCATTTGTTCTCCCACATTTTAGGATACGATTGTTTGGAATACAACATGAACTCTGCGTGTACCTAACTTCCTGTCTACACATGATCTTAGCCAAAAGGCCAACAAGCGATCCTAACTTCCTAACAAAAATTATAATCGAGTCCGTTAAACATCCCCTGATTTGGGCAATCTCTGTTGCGCCAAGTTTCAAAGAAGCCCCAGGTATTTGGCTTCTTTGTGTCCAAGCTGTATGGAGTTGCCTATGACCTTGAACCAGTCACTGAATGATTAGGGTGATGGGGCCTCTGCCTTACGTGAGCCTTGTCAACTTAGAGAAACTGTCTCAGAGTGCTCTACTCCAAATGGGACCATGATCTTGGTAGGGTGTTAAAACTTCATGGGCTGCTTTTTATTACACTAAGCATCCTCAAAATGAGTTTGGGTCCATTCTCCATGAATATTTATTGAAAATTGACAATGGCGCTATGCCAGTCCCTTGGTTATGATTTTCTCAAGGACTCAAGTTTTGTGTACTCATCTAATCTGTGTATTCACACATTTCCAAATGCCAGGTGAAAATTACATGTTCCAATACTTATTAGCTTTGTGATCTTTGGCAAATCAATTTACTTCTCTGATCCTTAATCCTTCCTAGCTTACATGGGGACCCAGTGTGAATTGTAAAATAGCATGCAAATATATGCTGTTGGTAATCTCCTGGACTTTCTTAAAGTTAACACCATGTCTAAATGATGTAAACAATTCAACCGTGCTGTAGCAGATAAGGTGTATTTGACCATTCTTATGATGAACTGTAATAAATTTCATTTTATGCTTGCCAGTTTATTTTGTGTGAACAGCTTCAGCCACGGAGGAAAGATACACAAACATAGATTCAGTGTTCAGAGAGTGCTCGTACATAAAAGTTAAAACACAAGGTTAGGTGAAAATCATGACAATGATTAGTCTTCGTGTGTTTTAAGGCACATTGTTTGAAACTCTTTATGGATAGTTCCTGTAAAAACAAAACAAAACAAAAAAAACCAACCAGATTATGTCTGAAGGGAATAGACTTGAATGAGTGAATGAGAGACACAATAAAATTAGGGGACACAAGGGGCACGTGGGTGGCTCAGAGGGTTAAAGCCTCTGCCTTCAGCTCGGGTCATGATCCCAGGGTTCTGGGATGGAGCCCCACATCGGGCTCTCTGTTCAGCAGGGAGCCTGTTTCCCCCTCTCTCTCTGCCTGCCTCTCTGCCTACTTGTGATCTCTCTCTCTCTCTCTGTCAAATAAATAGATAAAATCTTTAAAAAAAAATTAGGGGAGACAAGAGTGGAAGGAGGAAAGGCTTGTGTATTTTTTTTATTTGTTTATTTGTTTATTTACTGCATAACAGTGTTCATTGTTTTGGCATCACACCCAGTGCTCCGTGCAGTACGTGCCCTCCCTATTACCCACCACCTGGCTCCTCAACCTCCCACCCCCCCCCCCCGCCCCTTCAAAACCCTCTGGTTGTTTTTCAGAGTCCATAGTCTCTCATGGTTCATCTCCCCTTCCAGTTTCCCTCAACTCCCTCTCCTCTCCATCTCCCCATGTCCTCCATGTTCTTTGTTATGCTCCACAAATAAGTGAGACCATATGATACTTGACTCTCTCTGCTTGACTTATTTCGCTCAGCATAATCTCTTCCAGTCCCGTCCATGTTGCTACAAAAGTTGGGTATTCATCCTTTCTGATGGAGGCATAATACTCCATCGTGTATATGTACCACATCTTCCTTATCCATTCATCCGTTGAAGGGCATCTTGGTTCTTTCCACAGTTTGGCGACCGTAGCCATTGCTGCAATAAACATTGGGGTACAGATGGCCCTTCTTTTCACTACATCTGTATCTTTGGGGTAAATACCCAGCAGTGCAATTGCAGGGTCATAGGGAAGCTCTATTCTTAATTTCTTCAGGAATCTCCACACTGTTCTCCAAAGTGGCCGCACTAATTTGCATTCCCACCAACAGTGTAAGAGGGTTCGCCTTTCTCCACATCCTCTCCAGCACACGTTGTTTCCTGTCTTGCTAATTTTGGCCATTCTAACTGGGGTAAGGTGGTATCTCAATGCGGTTTTAATTTGAATCTCCCTGATGGCTAGTGATGATGAACATTTTTTCATGTGTCTGATAGCCATTTGTATGTCTTCGTTGGAGAAGTGTCTGTTCATATCTTCTGCCCATTTCTTGATATGATTATCTGTTTTGTGTGTGTTGAGTTTGAGAAGTTCTTTATAGATCCTGGATATCAACCTTTTGTCTGTACTGTCGTTTGCAAATATCTTCTCCCATTCCGTGGGTTGCCTTTTTGTTTTGTTGACTGTTTCCTTTGCTGTGCAGAAGCTTTTGATCCCAAAAGTTCATTTTTGCTTTTGTTTCCTTGGCCTTTGGAGACATATCTTGAAAGAAGTTGCTGTGGCTGATATCGAAGAGGTTACTGCCTATGTTCTCCTCTAGGATTCTGATAGATTCCTGTCTCACGTTGAGGTCTTTTATCCATTTTGAGTTTATCTTTGTGTACGGTGTAAGAGAATGGTCGAGTTTCATTCTTCTACATATCGCTGTCCAGTTTTCCCAGCACCATTTATTGAAGAGACTGTCTTTTTTCCATTGAATATTTTTTCCTGTTTTGTCGAAGATTATTTGACCATAGAGTTGAGGGTCCATATCTGGGCTCTCCACTCTGTTCCACTGGTCTATGTGTCTGTTTTTATGCCAGTACCACGCTGTCTTGGTGATCACAGCTTTGTAGTAAAGCTTGAAATCGGGTAACGTGATGCCGCCAGTTTTGTTTTTGTTTTTCAACATTTCCTTAGCAATTTGGGGTCTCTTCTGATTCCATACAAATTTTAGGATTATTTGCTCCAGCTCTTTGAAAAATTTCGGTGGAATTTTGATCGGAATGGCATTAAAAGTATAGATTGCTCAAGGCAGTATAGACATTTTAACAATGTTTATTCTTCCAATCCAAGAGCATGGAACGGTCTTCCATCTTTTTGTGTCTTTTTCAATTTCTTTCATGAGTGTTCTGTAGTTCCTCGAGTACAGGTCCTTTACCTCTTTGGTTAGGTTTATTCCCAGGTATCTTATGGTTCTTGGTGCTATAGTAAATGGAATCGATTCTCTAATTTCCCTTTCTGTATTTTCATTGTTAGTGTATAAGAAAGCCACTGATTTCTGTACATTGACTTTGTATCCTGCCACGTTACTGAATTGCTGTATGAGTTCTAGTAGTTTGGGGGTGGAGTCTTTGGGGTTTTCCATATAGAGATTCATGTCATCTGCGAAGAGAGAGAGTTTGACTTCTTCCTTGCCAATTTGGATACCTTTTATTCCTCTTTGTTGTCTGATTGCCATTGCTAGAACTTCTAATACTATGTTGAACAAGAGTGGTGAGAGTGGGCATCCTTGTCGTGTTCCTGATCTCAACGGGAAGGCTACAAGCTTTTTCCCATTGAGGATGATATTTGCTGTGGGTCTTTCATAGATAGATTTTATGAAGTTCAGGAATGTTCCCTCTATCCCTATACTTTGAAGCGTTTTCATCAGGAACGGATGCTGGATTTTGTCAAATGCTTTTTCTGCATCAATTGAGAGGACCATTTGGTTCTTCTCTCTTCTCTTATTGATTTGTTCTATCACATTGATTGATTTGCAAGATAAAGAGTCATATTGATATGAATACAATAATAGTAGGAGATCTTAATATGCCTCTCTCAGAAATAGACAGATCATCGAAGCAGAAAATTAATAAAGAAATAAGAGCATTGAATGAAACATTGGACCAGATGGACCTCATCGACATATACAGAACATTCCACCCTAAAACAACAGAATACTCATTCTTCTCAAGTGCACATGGAACCTTCTCCAGAATAGACCACATACTGGGTCACAAAGCAGGACTCAACCGATACCAAAAGACTGACATTATTCCCTGCATATTCTCCGATCACAATGCTTTGAAACTGGAGCTCAATCACAAGGAAAAGTTCAGAAGGAACTCAAACACCTGGAAGCTAAAGACCACCTTGCTTAAGAATGCTTGGATCAACCAGGAGATCAAAGATGAACTTAAACAATTCATGGAAACCAATGAGAATGAAGACACCTCAGTCCAAAACCTATGGGATACAGCAAAGGCGGTTCTAAGGGGGAAATACATAGCCATCCAAGCCTCCCTCAAAAACATTGAAAAATCCAGAATACACCAGCTGTCTCTACACCTTAGACTGGAGAATCAATGACAAATCAAACCAACTCCACACGCAAGAAGGGAAATAATCAAGATTAGAACAGAGATCAATGAGGTAGAAACGAGAGATACAGTAGAACGTGTCAATGAAACTAGAAGCTGGTTTTTTGAAAGAATCAATAAGATCGATAAACCATTGGCCACACTAATCCAAAAGAAAAGAGAGAAAGCCCAAATTAATAAAATTATGAATGAAAAGGGAGAGATCACAACTAACACCAAGGAAATAGAAACAGTCATCAGAAATTATTACCAACAGTTATATGCCAATAAGCTAAGCAACCTAGATGTAATGGATGCATTCCTGGAAAACTACAAACTCCCAAAATTGAACCAGGAAGAAATTGACAACCTGAATAGACCGATATCTAGTAACGAGATTGAAACAGTGATCAAAAACCTCCCAAAAAACAAGAGCCCAGGACCTGACGGATTCCCTGGGGAATTCTACCAAACTTTCAAAGAAGAAATAACACCAATTCTCCTGAAGCTGTTCCAAAAAGTTGAAGCAGAAGGAAAACTTCCAGACTCTTTTTATGAAGCCAGCATCACCCTGATCCCCAAACCAGGCAAAGACCCTACCAAAAAGGAGAATTTCAGACCAATATCACTGATGAATATGGATGCAAAGATTCTCAACAAGATCCTAGCAAACAGGATCCAGCAGCACATTAAAAAGATTATCCACCAAGCATGACAACTATCATATGATCTCCCTGATATGAGGACATGGAGAAGCAACATGGGGGGTTAGAGGGATAGGAGAAGAATAAATGAAACAAGATGGGATTGGGAGGGAGACAAACCATAAATGACTCTTAATCTCACAAAACAAACTGGGGGTTGCTGGGGGCAGGTGGGGTTGGGAGAGGGGGAGGGGGTATGGACATTGGGGAGGGTATGTGCTATCATGAGTGCTGTGAAGTGTGTAAACCTGGCGATTCACAGACCTGTACCCCTGGGGATAAAAATACATTACATGTTTATAAAAAAAAAATTGGGAGGCGAACCATAAGAGACTATGGACTCTGAAAAACAACCTGAGGGTTTTGAAGGGTCAGGGGTGGGAGGTTGGGGCAACAGGTGGTGGGTAATAGGGAGGGCACGTTTTGCATGGAGCACTGGGTGTTGTGCAAAAACAATGAATACTGTTATGCTGAAAAAATAAATAAATTAAAAAAAAAAAGATTATCCACCATGACCAGGTGGGATTCATCCCTGGGTTGCAAGGTTGGTTCAACAGGCTTGTGTATTTTTTAAATGGTGGCTCAGAGCTGCTCGAGACAGAGATGACAGGCAAGTGTTAGAAGTCTGGAGGCCCAGGCAGTCGAAAACTTGGTGGGTTATGAAAATACTACCCTCCCTAGGTCTTTTATGCTCATGGTAACTAGCAAAGATTTAAAATAGTTCCTTAATACCTGTTCTTTAACTCCTTTTAAGAACAACGTGGGAGTGTAAGTAAATGAATATAAAATTACAACTTGTACTCAAAGTAGTAGCTGAGAACCAAATGGTATCATGGAGCTTGAGACAACCTGTAGGTGGAAGAAAAAAAAAAGCCAACACTCGAAGAGCTAAGAATTACATTAGGTTAGCCATGTCCAAAGGTCGGGTGGGGGTGGGGTGGAATTTTCCTCTGTCCAGTGTTCTTTTAGATAGACCATGGATTAACTCGGCAGGAAACAGATTAACAGTAGAAAATAAAATATCATTTCCTACCTGTGGAGAATACACACACGAGATTCCAAAAACAGGCCAAATGCGATATGTGTCACCCGGAACTAAGGAGAAAGGGGAAGGAGCGTCTGGGACTTCAAAGGGAAGGAATGCAACTCGCAGCAAGATGAAAAAGGGGGAAATGTTTGCTGGCCACACAGAAACACACATGGGACCTAGAGAGGAATTTTAACTTTTTAAAAATTTTGACTTTTCTTGGTTGTTCCTTGTCTATCTCCTCTAGTTCATTTCTAGTGTATTTGTCTATGGTGATAGCTCTCTTTCTAGAGCTCAGCCTTTATTCTAAATTCTTTGTTGGAATTTGTTGGGGGAGGGGTTAGTGGGGCGATCAAAGTTTCTTCCTCAGTCTTTTGGGTCTTTCAGCTCAAAATCTATATGCCACTGTGGCCTCTCTTGGGGTGGCCTTCCATTGGCCCCTGAGGCACCAACCACTTATTTTGAGTCTTAACTTTTGCTTTAATGTATATGTTTGGCAATCGATAAGTAAAAGTCAGTTAACCAGTATATATGCCACCGTCCGAAGAAACAAGACTATGTTTTTACAGAAAGGCCTAGGGAAGAGTCTTTCCAGCATAATTTCTTTTTGTCTCTCATCCTTCGGCTCCCAGCGACTTGACTTTCCTCCCTCTGTCCTTATCACCCCTGGAAGGCTTCACCCTGATGCAAATTTCCAAGGCTGTGTAAGATTCAGGACCACTCTAAAACTTGCCCTGCGACTCCATAATGTTTAAATGCTTCAACTACCCTGCTTGTTTCCCGAGGATGTTTCATTAAGATGAAATATCAGCTGTTGAGCAGGTTGGAAATGCCCATTGTTTCATTGTTGGAGAGTTTCGCGCTAACGGAGGCAGGGAGCATGAGCCGGTAAGAGTACGTGGGTCTCCGCTCTAAGAAGCTTCATCCTGACAATTAGTATATCTTCAATGTAATATCGCGTGGCAGGCTTAAGATCTGTGTTGAAAGGAAGAGTGCCACCATAATGACATCCATTTTTAAGGCCTTTAGGAATAGATGACTAGACTATTAAGCCAGCCTGTCCCCCGGGGAGTGCATTAACGCATTGAGGCCACAGGGTCGATTGAGAAATGACTGCTGTGATGTACTTACTCACCAACCAGGGCCTCAAAGAGTTACTGAACCTCTCCAAACCCCGGAGAGTAATTTATACACTGAAAGGATTGGACTGAGCAAGTACAATCTGATGCGCTTTAATGGGCTTTGATGAGCATCAGAGACCAACTTTTTCGGAGAGCGTTTGTACTTTGTAGAGGTGGGATTGAGGGCTGCGCTATTTAGAATTTCCATCTCTTCTTTTGAAAGAGAACAAAAATTCGTGTTACTTTGACCTTTCCAGGGAGTAATTTCTTTTGCAGGGTAATGCTATTTTCCTCTTCTAAATGGCTCGATAACAATTGAGGAAGAGGCAGATTGGGCAATCAGTCAAGACGCAGAGTGCTGAAAATGGCAAATGTTCAGACTGATGAAATTAGGAGACGTTTCCCAGATGAAAATCTGCCAAATGGAGTTTTATAAACACACAACATTGCCCCCATCCTATTGTAATCCCCTTATGTCGCTCTTCTCCATAGAGGCAACAGTAATGGGTGTTGGCCTGTGTTTTACATTACAAAATATAGCTTTTAGACCTATCTGTATTAGAATTTCATCCTGAGTTTACTCCCCTTAATAGCCTCACAAGCATCGTGTACTTCAAAAGTGATATTTTACCCTTCATTAAGCCTTGTATTCCAAGAAAAATGTCTTTGTGACATTTAAAAGAATGATGTTATGATGATCTTTAAAGTCTAGAGACAGACAGAATTCACAATGGGATCATTTGGGTGCCTCGTATAATGAATACATTTGAATGAGCACCGAGGGAAGGGGGAATGTAAGCAAACATTGTAGGGTCTCATGAAGGTTGCAGTATTTCTATCCCTAAATTGATCTAAGGGATACAATATCAGTTTCATAAAAGTTAATTAACTCACCCTACAGCAGTGCTCAAAGTCTAGTCCATGGACCACCTTCATCAGCATCACTTGGAGTGCTTATTTAAATGTAGATTTTGGGGGTGCCTGGGTGGCTCAGTCGGTTAAGCTTCTGCCTTCAGCTCTGGTCATGGTCTTGGGGTTCTGGGATCAAGCCCCATATCGAGCACTGCATTAGGCTCCCTGCTCAGCAGGGAGTCTGGTTCTCCCTCTCCCTCTGGCCCTCCTCCCCGACTTGTGCTCTCTCTCATTATCTCTCTTGCGAGTCAATAAAATCTTTAGAAAAAAAAATTTAAAAATACAGGTTTTTGAGAACTATCTCTTAGAATTTTTTTCTTTCTTAGTTTTTTACCTTTTTTTTTTTTTTTTTTTTTGAGAGGGAGGGCAGGGAGGGGCAGAGAGAATCTTAAGCAGGCTCCATGCCCAGCACAGAGCACGATGCAGAGCTTGAGCTCATGACTCCAAGACTGTGACCTGGGCCTAAACTAAGAGCCAGATGCCTAACTGAGTCACCCACATACACCTCTTAGAATTTCTGAGCATATAGGTACAAACCTTCAGTTTTAACTAGCTCTTTGGTGATTCTTTTGCACAGTCATGTTTGGGAATCCCTGTTCCAGAGTGTGGAACAAGATATGTTGATAGGACATATGTCAAAGCTTTTAGCAAAGAACAGTCATGGAAACACATTTATTCAGGGGTTGTAGGCTTGTCCAACCACTATGAAATTTACCACAACTGGATGGCTGATCAGTCACAACAAGAATGTCAACTGTATATATAGCAACCATATTGAAGATTTGGCAGTTATGAAATCTGGAGGAAAAGGAGAGAAAACCGCTGAATGTTGGTAAATTGTAGGTGCACCCTAAGTGTCGGGGGGTGGGAGCTTTGGGGAACAGAGGATAGAGAACAATGTTCTCTGGGGGCAATTTTATAGCCAGCAACAAGAGAGACCTAACTGAGCGTATAGGTTTGGGACTTGGTTTAATCCTGTAGACGATGCTGGTGGTAAAGACCAGGGGTAGTTCCCAACAGAGAGGAAGCAGTAGCATAGGAGAAGGGTGGGGGCCATGTATACAGCGAGTATACAGGTTGGGCCAAGGTTTCTGTTCAATCCACGTACATTGACAATATTGGCCTTTCTGCAAAGTGTAGTCTTTCTCCCTGCGTTATCACATGTAGGTACTTTTAAGCACGCAGATTTTTGAGTCTCAACCCACGAGGCTAATTCGATCTGGCCATCTGGGATTGGGAGTTTAGGAATCTGCAGTGTGAGCATGCTCAGGCTCTCCTGAGAGAAATGAAAGCTTAGCACTTCAGTCAAGGTGACTGCCACAAGGTGAAGGGTAGGACTCCCTTAGGATAGCAAAACCTAATTTGAGCATTGTGTGTATTTTTTATGGCTGTTGTGACAAGTTACCAGAAACATGTGGCTTAAACCATCATAAATCTATGTGTGTATGAATTTCTATACATTTATTGTCTTATATAATTAGAGGGGAGAGAGAATCTTAAGCAGGCCCCACGCCCAGCGTGGAACCCGAGCCGGGGCTTAGTCTCATGACCCTGAGGTCATAACCTGAGCCGAAATCAAGAGCTGGATGCTGAACTGACTGAGCCACCCAGGTGCCCTTAGGAACTAGTCTTTTTTTTTAATATTTTATTTATTTGACAGAGAGAAATCACAAGTAGGCAGAGAGGCAGGCAGAGAGAGAGGAGGAAGCAGGCTCCCCGCGGAGCAGAGAGCCCGATGCGGGGCTCGATCCCAGGACCCCGGGATCATGACCTGAGCCGAAGGCAGAGGCTTTAACCCACTGAGCCACCCAGGCGCCCCCCCTAAGAACTAGTCTTAAAGAGAGGCAGTTCAGCACAAGTCTGCAAACTTAGACAAGCTACTTAACTTCTCTGTACCTATAAAATGGGGGATAATAATACAAATAGTGCCCTTGTTGTGAAGATTGGATGTGTTCAAATGTGTAAAGCTCTTAGAACAGTGTAAAAACATGTAACACATAGTAGGGGCATCTGGGGGTCTCAGTCTGTTAAGTGTCTGCCTTTGGCTCAGGTCACGATCTCAAGATCCTGGGTTCCAGCTCCATGTCGGGCGCCCTGCTCAGCAGAGAGTCTGCTTCTCCCTCTGCCTCTCCACTTCTGCTCTCTCACTTGTTCACTGTCTGTCTCAAATAAATAAGTAAAATCTTAAAAAAAATTTAAAAGGTACAAACACATAGATGTTATATCACTGTTAGTTATTTTTACTTTCTTCTGATAATCAGTCTCTCAACCTTACTTACTCTTCTGTTGTGCTGGAGTCCTGTGAACTTTCCATGTGGTGTGCCCTCAGGTGGACCAAACTCCGGTGGGAGCTCAGCAGTTCTACCCCCAGACCTCCTATCTGAGGTTAGAAAGACCGGATCTTCCATCAGTTAACGTGTGTGTGTTCTTTGCAAGTGGTCAGCAGCACGAGGACCTCTTCCTATAGAAACCCTGGTGATCTTCCTGCTTGCCTACTTATTTTGTAAACCCCAAATTCTGGCTTTGCAGCTCTACTGGCCTCTTCTGGGTCTGGGACATCAGTTGCCTGCTTGGTTCTGCTGAAAATAAAATATCTACTTCTTCTGATGACCATAGCTGCTAACCACACCCACCTAAGCAATCTAAGGCAAGTCTCAATTGCCAAGTTGCCTTTGAAGTTTTTACATTTCTGTTCTGTCTCTTTGGTTTGCAAACCAGACAATAAATCTCAAATCAGCTTAATCTCCACCCTTTCTCTGTGCTTAGTTCAAATTTCTGAGAGAGAAGTATCTTTGGCTACTGATCATTCAGTAGGATGGCTATTCTTGGGTTTGGAGTCTAAGTCTGTAGGTAGGTAGCGGTGCTGTTTATACAGATAAGGTGGGTGGCCTGAGAAGACAACCCCAAAGGTGTAAATAAATGACTAATACTTTTGCCCATCTGGAGGGCATGTACTCCCCTGTGGGCTCTTCCTTGTCATCTTTTGTGAAGCCTCTACCGTCACTCGCCACTGGACCACCTCTACCATGAGACATAGCAATTGACTGACACTCCCATGCTTCCCTCCTGCTTAGAAAGAAGTAGTTCAGGGGTCTCTGTCTGCCTCACTCAGTGGAACACATGACTCTTGTTCTCGGGGTCATGCATTCCGAGCACCACGTTGGGTGGAGATATGACCTACAATCTTTTAAAAAAAAAAAAAAAAGAAAGTAGTACCTAGTAACATCAACATTCCTTACCCTTACAGAATACAGATCTTTGGAAGAAATCACATACTAGATTGCCAATTCATGAAAGAGTGGGGGGCAAACTAGAATATTCTAGAGAGTGGGTCAAGATACCTGGGTTATAATCCCAGCCTGAATCACACTTTTAGCTTCTATGCCGAGAGCCCGGTGCCTTCCATAAGGCTACCGTAATGTTTCCTTATTCTTCAAGACCAGCTGGGTTGCTATGGAAACTTCTATGTTGCCTATGCAACATAAATATTTGCTAAAACTACAGCCCTCAGCCAGCATTTGCTACAACACTAGCAAAACTGCTTGCAGCTGAGCGGTACTAGGACTAGGGCTAGGACCCAGGACCAGGGCTCTAACCCTGAGGTATGTGTCACATTTGTTGAGTTAAAGGCATGCCAGAAGCTAACTTGGGGATAGCTTTCCCCCCCTTTGCTTGAATGTGCCTGTTGGCACTGCATCCGTCTTGGAGAATGACAACTGGCAAGATTGCCTCCCCACGTTCCCCCCTCCTCTTATTTTTTCCTGTTTATTCTGCACTTGCCAAGAGAGCTGTATAGGAAGATAGAACTCAAAATTAGATCCTAGAATAAATCTTTGAACTGAGGGATGAGAAGTCTGGAGCTCTGGTTCTCCATGGCATCTGTTTTCTGCTTCTTTGCCCAAGTCTTGGGCGAAGGGGTTCTAAATTCCAGCAATCAGGTTGAACGTTTTGGCTGGCTGACCTATATCTAGGGCCCTTGGCTGAAACTTAGCTACTCTTCATAGGAAACAGAAGCCTGTGAGCCTCAGGGTTAACTGCCAACCTGTTTATTAGTAGTAGTAGGGTTAGTATTTTACTATGACACATGCCACTCTTGACCTTGTTCAGCTTGTTCTGTTTGGTTGAGATCATAGTACCTTGTAGTATGGTGAAGCCATTCTGCATGGGGACTAAAGAGGCAGAAGTAGATAAAGTAGATATGACCGTATACACTTGGTTCGTGTTCAGCTTCAGTATATGATACAGGTTTTTAATTTCAGTTGACACTCCTTCGATGCTGGAATTGTGACCGTTTTCTGCTTGTCAGTCATTTTGTAAAGTATATGCGAGAGAAAGTTTCAACGGCCAACAGTCCAAAAGTTTGAGGCCCAAAGACTCCAGTTCTTTTCTTCTGCCCTTCATCTTTATTTTAATAGTCATACTAAAAGTTGTGTGTATCGGTTCTTTTTTTTTGGCCATCACTGTATAAGCACATAACATGTGATATCCTTTTATTTTTAATTTTTATTTTTTTAAATATTTTATTTATTTATTTGACAGACCGAGATCACAAGTAGGCAGAGAGGCAGGCAGAGAGAGAGGGGAAACAGTCTCCCTACTGAGCAGGAAGCCTGATGCGGGGCTCGATCCCAGGACCCTGGGATCATGACCTGAGTCAAAAGCAGAGGCTTTAACCCACTGAGCACCCAGGCACCCTAATTTAGTTTTTTAAAGAAAAAGAATTTAATCTTTATTTACAGGACATTGTACGATAGGAAGTTCCACATAGGAATAGGAAACCCACTGAGAGGAAACCCACTTCCTCCAGTTTGTACAGTTTTGAACCGGTCAAGTAGAGTTGCGTTGTAAAAAGTGCTACCATAACAAAACACACTGAGAGAGAGTTCTTACTAGAGAAACAGTAAGACAGACTTCTACCAGAGCACACCACAAATGACTTTCTGCCTCAGCTGTACAGTCTAGAAGTTAAAGGTCCCAGGAGCGCAGTCCTGAACTTGGAACATACAGCCTTCAGAGGTAGTTTCTGGCACAACATTCTGATCTTCCTCTTCCTCTACAGGGAAATCCTTCTCTATCAAGTTTAGTGAAGCTTCCGTACACAGACTCATTTTCATGGTTTCGTAGAGCTACAGTTTTGGCCAAACGTCCACATTCTTCAATCATTATACTAAGTTTCTCAGTTTCACCTAGTTTCTCAGCAGCCTGAAAGATGTTGGAAATGGCATGCAGAATAACCAGAATAATTTTGACATCTTTTGCAGTTAAGAGGTTCATCAGTGGTTCTATTATGCCACGGTGAATGAGGTATGCAGTCTGTTCAGCTCTCCTGTCACTTGTAGAGTTGGTCACAGCCCAGACAGCTTCCTTTGGGTTTTAACGTCTGCCTTAGAGAGAAGACCAATGAGGAATGGGACCAATCTGTGATTCACAACTGGCTGGATCTGGGCCTGGTGACTAGCTGTGATGTTTGACATTGTCCAGGCAGATTCCTTCTGAATATTAGTTTTGGGGTTTGTTAGTGGGCTGGGAAAGAAAGCAAGTGCTCATGTGTCTAGTGCACCCTGAGTCTGTTCATCTATCCCAGTGACAATATTTCCTATGGCTCTAAGCGCAGGGTTCACAAAGGGCAGTTCAGTAGCTCCTAGAAGCTTCATAAGCTGGGGCACAAGTCTGTTCATCTGGACCACCAGTAAGGTAGGAAATGGCCCGGCAGATATCTGCCAATACTTCTGGATCATCATGATGCAGGAGATGAACTAATGTAGGAAGAACATATCTGCTCAAACAGCATCTCACGGGGGTGCAGGATTCTTGTTGTGACAAAGGTTTGAAAGTGTCCAAGTAAGGTTACGTAAGTAACCACATGCTAAAGATGACATGTCAGGAACTGTAGGGAGAGCCAATAGCGGGTCAGCTGTACCGTACTTGACAACCAAGTCTCAAAAAACAGAACCTGCCATGTTTCCTAGAGCCCACACAGCTTGTTCACTGAAGGGGTATGGGGAGATGCCAGCAGAGAAATGAATGCTGGGACAGCACCTCCGTCTACCGCAGCCTCGGTCTGTTCTGATGTCCTGGAAGCAATGTTAGTGAGAGCCTGAGCATATTCAAACTGCATGGAACTACAATCAGTTCTGCCCAAGGACACAAATTTTGGAATCAAACCAGCCCAGATTACGTTGTCTACGGGGGGCTGTTTTTCCCTGGAAAGCAGTTTCCTAGCAGCTTGAGTAGCCCGAGGAGCTGGCTTTCCACGTTGTTGCTATTTATGCCTTGGACAGTGTCATCAACAGACCATTCTACAGTGTCCTGGTTGTGGCAGCTTTCCTGCAGCAGGGGAGGAAGCATCATCAGGAAACGAGCTTACGTTTCTCCTTTTCAGCATCTGGTCAACCTTCTTTTTTTTTTTTTTTTTTAAATAATTTATTTATTTGCCAGAGAGAGAGAGCATAGGCAGGTAGAGTGGCAGCAGAGGGAGAAGCAGGCTCCCTGCCGAGCAAGGAGCCGGATGTGGGACTCGATACCAGGACACCGGGATCATGACCTGAGCTGAAGGCAGCCGCCCAACCAACTGAGCCACCCAGGCGTCCCTCTGGTCAACCTTCTTAGCTGTCCTCAGTTCCACGTTAACTTCTGTTCGGCGCCGCCTCATTTCTGCACTGTCTTTCCCCTTGTTCTTGAATCTGTTAAGGCAGGCAGCTGGTGAATTAGCATTCTCGCTGGTGGATGTGGTTATGAGACAAAGGGAGAAAGCTACGTGGCTGGCTCAGGCTTCCACAGGAGGCCTTCTGGGGCACACAGGCTGTGGGTCAGCTGCCCTCAAGACGTCCACCACGGATCACCCCAAAGACGGTGTCTGTCATATCCCTTTAAATCCCCTAAATAACGCAACACTCTAAGGTGGGGAGAGGTATTATCATTCATGCCATTTTATAAATGAGGGCCCCGAGACTTAGGGAAGTCAAGACAACTCTGTAGGATTAGACAACTAAGTTGTAGAACTATAATGCAAATCCAGATTTGTCTTATTCCAGTACCCTGATTATTAATGACTATCCTATTTGCTGTTACATTATATTGCCTGACTATTTGGAGCTTATAGGAACAATGAGGGGAGGCATAGCAGAGAAGAATAGTATTGGCAGTATGTGGACGGTATAAGCAAAATGGTGGTCAGTACCAGGGCAATCGCGGACGATTTGGAATCATTGTTAGCACATGCGGTAAGACTTTTTTAAACATTTTGAGTTGCCAGTTTTCACATATTTTAATAATACGTGGTTCCTACTGATAATCAGGAGGAAGTCAACTTTGAGTCACAGGAGGAAGGAGGGTCTGGTATGTTTTGACTCTGAAGCTTGAAGCTTGGTCTTTACATCACAGTTGTTTTTCTCGGTTAACAACTTTACTGAGGTGTAGTTTACATACCAAAGCCTTGTCCATTTTAAACTTACAGTTCAGTGTTTTTTGTTTTTTTTTTAGTTAACTTAGAGGGTTGTACAACTATTTTCACAGTCTAATTTTCAATTTTCATCTCTCCCCCAAAAGAGACCCTATATCCATTAACAATAACTCCTAATTCTCCCATTCCCCAGCACAAGGGAACTTCTAATCTGTTTTTTTTTTCTCTCTATGGTTTTGTCCATTCTGGACATTTCATGTACATGGGATCGTATGATAAGTGGTCTTCTCTGACTGGCTTCTTCTCCTTATAAGGTTTCTGAGGTTTACCCATGTTGTAGCTTGAATCAGTACTTCTTACACAGAGTATCTGCATAGCATTGAAAGACAAAAGCGTAAATGACTCATGGAAATCTTTTCCTCCACTCAAAACATTTTTAAAAAAGATTTTGTTTATTTGACAGAGAGCAAGGGAGCAGAAGCAGAGGGAGGGGCAGAGAGAGAGGGAGAAACGCTGGGCACCCGACATGGGGCTTGGTCCCAGGTCCCTGGGATCGTGACCTGAGCTGAAGGCAGATGCTTAACCAACTGAGCCACCCAGGCGCCCCAGAGAAAACATTTTCCAAAACTAAAAGCGGTGTTGTAGAGGACAGTAAAGACAGGATTTAAGACAAGTGAGAAATGAAAGGGTTATAAGAAAATAGATGAACCTTTGCTTGTGAAACTGGAATTGATGAACTCAATAAAGAGAACGGTTGAAGTGTCTTCTTTAAGAGGTTGCAGGAACCAGAAGTACTGGGACAAAGCTATAATGCTGTGCAGAAGATAATAAACTACTTCTTAAAAATTAATGCAGAGTTTCAGAGGCGACACCATACCTGCTCGAGGGAAGATTGTGAATAGGAAGAAGAGATTGCTTAAGCTCTTTGTCTTTGGAGGCATCCTACTGAAAATCTTTCTGAGTTAGTTGGATTATTCATGATAGTAGCAAATACATTGAAAATTCCCTTAGGTTCTATTAAAGCAGAAAAGATGGAGGTTATAGAATCATACTTGGGGAGATAAAAAACTCAGTGTGTGTATGGGTTGGTGATGAATGGGTGAAGGCTATCAAAAGGTGTAAACTTCTGGGGCTCCTGGGTGGCTCAGTCGGTTAAGCGACTGATCCCTGATTTCCACTCAGGTCATGTTCTCAGGGTCAAGTGATGGAGCCTCGCATCGGGCTCCATGCTCCATGCAGAGTCTGTTTAATCCTCTCGTTTTGCTCTTCTCCCCATTTGTTCTCTCAAATAGATGAATAAAATCTTTTTTTTTTTTTTAAAGGTATAGGGGTGCCTGGGTGGCTCAGTGGGTTAAGCCTCTGCCTTCAGCTCAGGTCATGATCCCAGAGTCCTGGGATCGAGCCCTGCATCTGGCTCTCTGCTCAGTGGGGAGCCTGCTTCCCCCTCCCCCGTCTGTCTGCTTCTGTGCCTATTTGTGATCTCGATCTCTCTCTCTGTGTGTGTGTCTGTCAAATAAATAAATAAAAATAAAATCTTTTAAAAAAAGTACAAATTTCCAGGTATAATAAATAAGTCCTAGGAATGTGATGTACAACATAGCGACTGTAGTTAATACCGTATTGTATATTGGAAAATTGCTAAGAGACTAGATCTTAAAAGTTCTCACTACAGGGAAAAAATTCTAGCTATGTGTAGTGATGGATGCCATAGACTTGTGATCACTGTGAGATGCGGAGAAATACTGAATCATGTACGACTGAAACTAGTATGTTATATTTAAATTATATCCTAAAAGAAAACATATATATATAAGAAGAAAAACGTGTTACTGTAGGTAAACGAGAGATGCTGGAGGAATACTGGCATAAAGAACAAAGTAGGCTAGATGAAAAAGAGGACTGAGCTATGTCTATGAAGGGAAACTGGAAAATCTGAGAGTATTGAGCTAATAAGAAATGAATCCCGAATGTCTATATGGAAATGTTATTGCTTTATTTGGTGGTGGGAGAAGATGATAAATATGTATAATATGTAAATAGCTTTGCTAATTAAAAAACCTACAAGGACCAAACAAGATAATGACTGGGAAAACAGTTTGAAAAGTAGAAAGCGCTATGCAAATGCAGTTGCTGTTGTCATTAAGGTTTGCACTTCAGTCTTCACATCATTCTCTCTGTGGCAAGCCATTCGTGGATGTTGCCTTAGTTCATGTTCTTGTCTTCCTGGGCGAAAAGGCATTGTGTTCTGCAACCTTCAGAATTTGGAGTTTTCCTGGGGTCACTGGCTTCCCTGTTGGGATTTCAGTTGCTTATCCTGCTTGTCTCAGTGTTCCCGATTTGCTAGATTCCCATCTGCGTGCAGTCATACTGGGCTCACTGTGCCTGGGCTCTCAATGTCCCCGCCGCTGAAGGTTTGTGACCTGTAGCGTGGTTTGGTACGTGCGAGGGGTCATGTGCATCGTGCCATTTCGTGTGCTGTTGACCTGACTCTTGGCCTTCCTTTGCTCCTTGTTTTTGTTAGTGGCGCCATCCTTGCCTCACTCATCCAGGCTCACAAACATTCAGAGTTTTCCCTCTCGTCCCCCCAACCCCCATCTCTTAAAATATTTCTGGAGCAGCTATTGTGTGCAAAGACCAGCAGTGCCGAAGATGGGAAGGTTACAACTTACTATCCAGGCTGTCACAGTCAAATGTGAAATAAGGATGCCTACCTGAGTAATAATCATAGAAAGTTTGATATATGTTATAATGAAGTTGTCAGAAGAGGACGAATGGGCACCTGGGTGGCTCAGTGGGTTAAGCGTCAGACTCTTGATTCTGGCTCTGGTCATGATCTCAGGGTCATGGGGTGGAACCCAGATGGGGTGGAGCCCATCTGGGGCTCCGTGCTCATGAGGACATCTTGTTGAGATTCTCTCCCTCCCCTCCGCCCACCCTATTCCCCCGACCCCTGCCTGCTTGCATGTGTGCGTGCTCTCTCAAATAAATTAATAAAAATTTCAAAAAAGGACAAACAGAATTTTGGCAGTGAAAATGAAAAAGAAGTTTCACAGAGAAAGGCATATTTGAGCTGCATGTTTCCCCCCCTTTTGAAGGTGTATATTTCATACAGGAAGAGTCACCCTCTTTACAATTCAGTTAATGGACAATTCATTTACTACATAAATCCCCCTTGATCCTTCATAACTAAACCTTCCCCAGACCCCGAGCCCAACAACCACTCATCTGTTAGCAGTCTATGGTTTTGCCTTTTCCAGAGGCTCGGTGGGTTAAGCCTCTGCCTTCGGCTCGGGTCATGATCTCAGGGTCCTGAGATCGAGCCCCGCATCAGGCTCTCTGCTCAGCGGGGAGCCTGCCTCCCCCTCTCTCTGCCTACTTGTGATCTCTCTATCAAATAAATAAATAAAATCTTTAAAAAAAAAAAAAGAACCATACATTGTATAGCATTTCTGTACTGGCTGTCATGCATTTGTGAGATTGGTCCGTGTTGTTGACTCTATCAGTAGTTCATTCCTTTTTATTGCCATGTAACACTCCATGTTACATGTAACACTACATTATGGATGTATCACTTCCATCCATCCATCCATCCATCCATCCATCCATCCATCCATCCACAAGTTCAAGACATTTAGGTTGTTTCTACTTCAGGGTATACAGGTTTTCTGTGACAACACAATGTTTAATTTCACTTTGGTAAAATTTTAGGAGTAGGTTTGTTTGGGTGTATGGTAAGCTTTGTGTTTAACTTTGTAAGACACTACCAAAGTGTCTCCCAAAAAGTGGCAGTGCCTAAGATTAACATATGAATGTTACTCAGTAATATTGGTTCTTTTTTTTAAATTATAGAATTCTAAGTAGTGTGTAGTCATATCTAAATGTGGTTTTAATTTTAATCTGCTTATTAAATATGAAGACCTTTTCATATCTTTATTTGCCATTTGTATATCTTTCGTGGGATTCCTATTAAAATATTTTGCCCGTTTTTAATTACTTTGTGATTATTGAGTTTTTCTACTTAGATATTTTTAATTGAGCTACGATTCAAATCCCATAAAATTCACTGTTTTCAAGTAAACAAATTGCTGGGTTTTAGTATATTCATAAAATTATGCAGCCCTCACCATTATCTGATTTTATTACCCCAAAGAGAGAGCTGGTAGTCATTAACAGTCAGTCTTCATTTCCTTTTTTTTTTTTTAATATTTTATTTATTTATTTGACAGATCACAAGTAGAGAGGCAGGCAGAGAGAGAGAGAGGGAAGCAGGCCCCCTGCCGAGCAGAGAGCCTGATGCGGGGCTGGATCCCAGGACCCTGAGATCATGACCTGAGCCGAAGGCAGCGGTTTAACCCACTGAGCCACCCAGGCGCCCCTCAGTCTTCATTTCTTCTTCCCCAGCCCTGGGCAACAACTAATGGATGTGCATACTCTGGATAGTTTGCATAAATTCGATTGTATACTATATAGCCCTTTGTGTCTGACTTCTTTCACTCAGTATGTATGTATGTGTTTATTTATTTATTCATTTATATTCATTCAAGGACTATCCGTTGTAGCAGGAACCTCATTCCTTTACTGTATATCCATTCATTATATGGATATACCACATTTGCTGATCCATTCATCAGTTGATGAATTGTTGGATTGTTTCCATCTCTTGGTTTTTATGAATAATCCTGCTATCAACTTTCATATAAAGTGTACTGAATGCATATGTTTTCAGTTCTTTTGGATGTATACCTAGAACTAGAATTGCTGGATCATATGGTAACATATATTTTATATATGCTGGATACAACTCATTTATGAGACATTATTCACATATTTTTTCTGAGTCTTGTGCTTTCTTTTCTATTTTTTAAAAAATATTTATTTGAGAGAGACTATGGGGAGGGGAGGTGTGGAGGGAGAGGGAGAGAAAAACTTGGGCAGACTCTTCGCTAAGTGCAGAGCCTGATGGGGGCTCAATCCCACAACCTGGAGATCAAACCAAGAGTCAGACGATTAACCAGCTGTGCTACCCAGGCTCCCGTCTTTTTGTTATCTTTTTTTTTTTTTTAAGAATTTTATTTATTTATTTGACAGAGAGAAAGAGAGAGAGATCACAAGTAGGCAGAGAAGGAGAAGCAGGCTCCCTGCTGAGCCCAGAGCCCAATGCGAGGCTCGATCCCAGGACCTCAGCTGAGATCATGACCCAAGCCTAAGGCAGAGGCTTAGCCCACTGAGACACGCAGGCGCCCCTCTTTTTGTTATCTTAATAGTGGTTTTGGAGTTCTTAATTTGACATTTTTTTCGTGGATCACGTTTTGTCATGTTATGTGAAAAAAATGTATCACTAAGACAAGGTTACATAGATGATGTTTCCCTCTAGATCTTTTATAGTTTTAGGTTTAACATTTAGGCGTATGGTTCAGTTTTTGTTAATTTTTGTGTACAATAGATGGATCAAGTTCATTTCTTTGCATATGGATATCCAAATGTACACAGACCATAGTTTTTATTCTTTGTCTTCATCAAATGGTTGTACTCGTGTGGATCCATTTCTGGACTCTATTCTGTCCCATCAGTCTGTAGGTCTGTCCTTTTGCTAATACCACGCTCTATGATTCCTGTAGCTATATAGTAAGCTTTAAGATCAAGTAGGCTCATTCCAAACTTGTTCTTCTTCAAAATTGTTTTGACTGTACTAGTTCCTTTGCCTTTCCATATGAATGTTTTTAAAGCCAATTTGTCTACTTGTACAAAAAATTCCTGCTTGGATTTTGACTGCAATTGCATTGAACTTGTAGATTAGTTTGGAGAGATTTGACCTTCAAACAGTATTGAGTTTCCCAATCCATCAATGTTGCATGTCTTGCCATTTATTTAGGTCTTCTTTGACATTTGCCAACAATGTTTTGCAGCACCCCCCCCCCCCGCATACATATCTTACACCTATTTTCTTAGATTAATTTAGACCAGTATTTTGGTTTTTGATGCTACTGTAAATTGCATACTACATTTCAATTTCCAGTTTTTCATTGCTAGTATAGTTTATTTTTACATGTTAATCTTGTATCCTGAGACCTTGCTAAATTCACTTGTTTTATTAGCTCTTTTGTATTCTTCTTGAGGCTTTCTACATAGATAATTGTGCCCTCTGTAGATAAAGTTTTATTTCTCACTTTTGATTATGTGCATTTTAGGTGTTTTTTTTAGCCTTCTGCTTTTTGCCTTTTGCAGTGGCTAGTTTCTCCAGAAAATATGTTGCATACGAGTGGTAAGAGTGAACCTGCTTGCTGCTTTCCTCATCACTAAAGGCACGCATTTAATCGCTTACCATTAAATATGAAAGCTACGGTTTTGTAGTTTCCTCAGGTTGAGAAAGTTCCCCTATAATCCCACTTCGCTAAGAGTTTTATCAGGAATGGATGTTGGACTTTGCCAAGGCTTTTCCTGCATTTATTGAGATTTAAGGTGTCTATGAGACACCTAGGTATCTTTTCAAGTTGCAGATTTTGATTGTTAGTATGGGATAGGGCCTGAGATTATACATCTTAAGCTCTGAGATGAAATTTGATGGTGTTGGCCAGGGACCGCACTTTACATACCATGGGCGTAGGGTAGACGCTAAATGGTGCTAAGAAAGTGACACGTGCAAGCAGAAATGTAGAGAATAAATTTTGTCATGAAGAGCAGCGAAGGAAAGGATCCAGAATGAAAGAGGGACCAAGAGTTTGAAAATCTCCAGGATTAAGTTTGTCAAATGTGAAATTAGTCTCGCTTTTTATAGCAGACGTTACACTACTTATTTTGTACCTATTTGTGGTATTTGAAACCTCACATCTTACTATAAAACCACATATCCCTCACTGGCCAAGTCTGTCTGGTTTCAGTGTGGATTGTGATGCCTCAGATCAGAAAGAACATCACGTGATCTGCATGTATTTGGTTCTGGAGTTTTGAGTAGTGAGTAGTAGTGAGAGGCAAATCATGAGGGATTGCTGTCCGCATGCGAGCATGCACAGACGTGTCATAACCTGTTTGGGTTTTGAGTTTCCATCACTAGAGTTCTGACAGTGGAACACTTACTTATATATTTTTTCCCCACTACCAGCTCCATAGTCCTTCAGGGTTAGGATCATGTATTTATTTGTCTTTGCGTTCTCAGCCTCTTGTATACCACTTGGTACTTAGTAGGTGCTCATTAAATATTCATTGAATTGTTGCAGTGAGCTGAAGGGAGGAAAACAAATACAGACTACTTTATCAAGGGCTTTACTTGCAGAGGGAAGGAGAGCGATCATTTGACAGGTGAGGAGGATTCAGGGCTGGAGGAAGATTTTTGTTTTGTTTTCTGATTTTTTCATTATTTTGAAGTCATACAGATTTGTGGTTAATTTTAGGCAGAGAAGAAAGACCCAATAATGTGGAAGTTACTGAAGATGGAAGAGCAACGAATAATTAATAGAGCAGGTTTCTGTAGCAGATAAAGAACACAAGTAGCTGGCTTAATCATGAAGGGGGAAGACACATTATTTTGACCCATTTTTCATTCAGATGTGTAGAATCTTCGTCACAAAACCATTCGGCCGTAGTCGTCACTATATCCCACTCTAATCAAGGACCCCGTTGCTTTTTACCTTTCTCATTCATCTCCTCTATAATCATGTTTACTCAGAATCTTTTTTGCACATGGCTGGTGGAGCTCTCTCCCAGAATCTTTCCCAGAAACAGCCCTCCTCCTAGAGAACCCATTATGAGGCTCCTCCCTTCTGATCTCTGATTTCAGCCTGGCGTCTATCTCTAGGCCCTGAGATGAATGAGGATGTAGGGTTTGTACTGTTTTCTTCAGCCTCAGATTTCTTGGTGGGTTCCATTACCAAAGGTTAACGTGTGACTCTTGATTCTCTTGCTATGTTGGCATTTGACACACTGAAATGTGTTCCTATAATTCAAATGACAGTAATGCCTTCTATTTTCTAATCAGGGGGCAACGATTTCTGCTGAGGAGATTTTTTTTCTAAAAAATGATTTCAAAAGAATGCCATCAAGTGTGTAGCTCTGTATGCATGCATGTGCATACTTGCCTGTGTGGGTTTTATGTCACAGACGTCATTTCTATGTGATACGAGTTTATTCTCATCTGTGGGCTAATTGATAGCTTACAGGGTATTTGTGTTTTCCAGTCTGCTGTTTTTGCTCTGAGCAAAAATTTACTCAGCTGATGAGAATATTTTGACAACTCTGCCTGTGTGTCCAGGAAATGTAATTTGGTGTGAATTTTCAGGCTGCGATGACCCAATTTTAAGATGTAAAATAGAATACTCTAGATGTATATGGAAATAACGTAACACACCTAACTCCCCCACAAGGAGTAACAAACATTAAAACCTTACACAGCTCTTCATATATACAATCAGAGGATGGAAAGACACATCATGATTATAGTCTCCTTAACTCATTTGCAAATATTACAAATGTTGTTTACCGAAACTGAGTTCTAGCAAAAGTTACAAAGATTTATGGCTTCTAGGCTTGGACAAAAACAGTTCAATTTAATTCTTAGGAATATTTCAGTCAACATTTTATGATTTATTTGTACCTTTAACCATACCCAGGCTTTTTCAAAATCTGTTTCTCAGTGTCTTGAAATATGAATACGCTCAAATAATTATTTCTCCAGAAAGTGTTGTTTTTCTTTGGGGTTCAGTAGTTTAATAACTGCCTTTATGTAATTCAGTGTGATTCCTGTCTCCTCATTCATTTCTTGGCTGTTTCGCTTTTAACATTCTGGTCACATGAAGGAGCGCACACTGAATGTTATGGATGACCAAAGGAAACCAATCACTACATATATTTTGAAAAACGGACTTAACATTTGCATCGGTGTTTTGTGAAGTTTAATATTTAAAATCCTGAAACTCAACCAACGTTAAGTACTGAGCCGTCATTATTTATTAAAGACGCCTCTACCATAGAAGTACTAAAATATCATTCTGTGCTAGCTGACAGGGTAAGGAAAGCAATCTGCATTCCCTCAAGTGTGGTGTTTTAGCAGCTTTCCTCTGCACACTGAGGCTAGCTTGACAAAATTGATTATATTGATCAGTGTATGGGTCGATTGCCCAGAGATTGAATGGTTAATTTGATTTGGTCTTCCTAATGGCCAAAAGGACCAGATGGCTTGATTGGGATGATGTCTGAAACAAGAAATTCAGCTGTGAAAACATTTGAATCAATGGTGCTGTGTTAACACCATCTCACATCTCAGAGATGGCTAAACTTCAAAGCCTGAATTTCAGATTAAACGGAAGCCCTCAGCCTTGATGGCTAGCTCCGAATTAGTATTGCAGTCGACAACTTTAATTGGGGGTATTTTCAATTTTTCCATAATGCACATCAGATGCCAAAGAGGAGAATATTAAAGCAGCCCGAAAGAAAACAACCAATTGCTAGTGCTATTGAGAAGTCTCGAAAGCATGTCTGACTGAGATGATGATGGGCCATGATATGAGAATCTATAATGAATTTACAGCACAAACATCGTGACTCATAAGCTTGTCGCGCAAGAGCAATTTGAAAAAGGAGTCTTGGCAAATTGACACCTGTGTTCCTTGCTCTCTTGTATGCCGAAGGGAGATTTTTAGCAAGTATTAGGAAACTGTATGAAAATGAAGAGCATTAACAGCTAACAAAGGAAATGGCAGTGTTATGAAGCAAAGATCTGTATACATCAAGGCTGAAGTATCCTGTCTGGTTCCATGACTTCTGGTGCCATTTCTGACTGCAGTGGCGACTACACATACGAAGTGGAAGGGAGGTTGGAAGCAGCTGTCACCGTGACCCTGTTACAGTATCTCCTTAACAAGGAAAATGTTGGGGACAGATGAAGTCCTCAAACTTCAGTAGGAAAGCATTTCCTTACAACTTGCTTTCCTTTTAAACTTCCTTTTTGTTGTTGTTGGTTTTTGTGATGATAATATTTGATTGTTTCATTTCTTTCAGGAGATTGGTCCTTGCTTGGGCATATCAGGAATGTCCCCATCCTGGGGCGCCTGGCTGCCTCCGTTGGAAGAGCAAGCAGCTCTTGATCTCAGAGTCGTGAGTTTGAGCCCCACGTTGGGCAGAGAGATCTTTTTAAAAATAGGTAACTTAAGAAAAAGTTATCATCTTGCGAACACAGTATGGAAATAGTTTCCCTGTGGTGGAAACACGGCCTTTTTTTTTTTTTTTTTTTAAAGTAAACCCTATATCCAGTGTGGGGCTTGAGCTCGAGACCCCCCACATCAAGCACTATATGCTC
The DNA here is from genome assembly GCF_922984935.1 of Meles meles. NCBI lineage: Eukaryota > Metazoa > Chordata > Mammalia > Carnivora > Mustelidae > Meles > Meles meles. The sequence goes on along the minus strand of NC_060087.1, from coordinate 100,072,183 downwards.
TGTTGACTTAGCAGGTGCCCCTAAACCTGGCTCTTTCTGCCCAGCTGTCTATGGTGGGGTCCTTTCATCTGGGAGTCTGGGTCCTCACTATACAAAGTTAAAATACAGACAGGGACAATGCTGTTTCTGGAGTCTTTTACCAAGACTCCAAGGGATGGCCTCTGAGATTTCTGTTCTTGACATGCAAGGCTGAGATGAGAGTAATGTGAATTTGAAGCAGGTTTGACCAGAGATCCTGTGTCTCAGACCATGAATTTATCCCTTCATTCAAGAAATATATACTCAGTGTCTATTATATGCCCAACGATTTGCTAGGTGCCGTGTATACAGTGGGTAACAATTAGGCACAGTCCCTGACAGACATGAACAGAATAATCTCCGAAATACATTTGTCATTAAAACATTTTATATGTGCTGTTACAGAAAAGGTCAGTGTGATATGAATGAATAATGCGGGCTGATGACACCTAAAGGAAGAGGAGGTGTGGACCAGTTAAAGAGAAGTGTGTGTTGGGGGGAGGGGGGCGCACCGCAGTGTACACAAAGGCATGGAAGAACTAGGCTCTATGGCTGGAAGGCAGAGAGAGGAGAGACTAGCTCTGGATCAACCGAAAGGTAGGTCTGGTCGTGTAGGGTATATTCGTCTGCAAGGGTTGCTGTAGCCAAGTACCAGACACCGGAATGGTTTAAACAACAGAGATTTACTGTCTCAAAGTTCTGGAGGCTGAAAGTCCAAAATTAAGTTGTTGGTGGAGTTGGATCCTTCTGAGGGCTTTTGGGTGAAGGAACTTTCTCAGGCCTCCCTTCTTGGCTTCTCCCTCTGTCTCTTCCCATTGTGTTCTTTGTGTTCCTTTGTTTAATTTTCCCCTTTCTGTGAGCACAGCCATCATAGTAGGCTGGTGTTCACTCTAATGAGCTCACTTTACCTGGATTACCTGTATGAAGACCCGATGGCCAAATAAGGTGACCTTAGGAGGTGTTGGGGGTTAGGCCTTCAACATTGGGGTTTGGGAGGGACTTAATCCATAAAACAGAGCCTTGACGGGCATGTTACTATTTTAGCCTCTTCTTTAAATGCTTTGGGCTGCTGTGGAAGGACTTTAATTTTTAAGAAGGTTCTTCTGCTGTGTGAAGAATCTATGGTAGCGGGCTATATTAGATTCCTGCGTTGCTGTAACAAATTAACACAAACTTAGAGGTTCCAAAAAAGCAGAGACTTATTAATCTTACAGTCCTGGAAGTCAGAAGTCTGAAATCTGTTTACTGAGCTCAAGTCAAGGCAAAAGGCTTCCTTGTGGGAGCCTTAGAAGAGAATTCATTTTCTTGACTTTCCCAGCTTCCGAACGCTATCTGCATTCCTTACCTTGTGGCTCCCCCTTGCCATTTTCCTAATGACCAATGTAGCACCCTCTCTTCTCTCTGACATCCTCTCCATTCATTACCTTTTCTGTCTCTGACTCTACCTCCCTCTTTCTGAAGAGGACTCTTGAGATTACATTGGAACAAACCATGTGGTTCGGGATGCTCACATCTCGATGTGCTTCAGCCCATCTGTAGAATCCCTGTTACCATGAAAGGTGACATACGTACAGATCCCAGGGGTGAGGATGTGGACTCCTTCAAATTGTGTGTAGTGTTAGGTGGAGGGGGGCATTAATTTACCATTAAGATCAAAGAGTGAAAACCAATAGCCAGTTACAAAGCTTCAGTAGGAATCTAGACAAGAGGTAATGGTAACTTGGACTGGGTAGCAACAGAGATGCAGAAATATTCAAACGGGAGAATTACTTGGGACCCCAATTTGGCAGGACTTGGTATTGACTTGGAGGGGACAGGGGAGTGAGAGATGGGGTCCGTCGTTTAGATTCTACCTAATGTGCCTCCTGGCTATTCGGAATGTCTTCTTTCTATCCTGGACTAGAAAATTACAACTTGCATTTTGAAAAGGCTCCGGTATGTTTCTAAAAGTAGCCCTTTCTGCATTCAAAAAGCAGCTTTGTTTCTATGTTTATTTTGGCATAGGTAGACATTTTATTTTTAACTTTTTGGAAGAGTTGTATAAAACAGTTTGCTCAGATTTTGAAACCTTATGAATAAATCATTTGAAATGGCCTACTAAATTTGCTATTTATCCCATTAAATTTGAAAATGGAAGCAAAAAAGAAGCTAAAGAATGGGAAAATAAAGTCAATTAGCAAATGAAAATTGGTTGACTGTTCAAACCACATCAAGAGTGGGTGGCAATTGAAATTCTGAAAAGACAAAGAGTTTTCTGAGCAGATGACTGGAACTTTGCACATGTTTGAATGGCATTGCAGGAAAGGAGGATGGATTCTAGTTGGAAGCTTCCAGAAAGTTCTAAGGGAGAAGACTGACCAAGACAGATCTGTTGAGAATTTTCCTTGACTAATTCCTATAGACAGGACCTCTGAAGATGATTTAGGGATGAGAAAAGAGAAATCATGAAACTCTATGGATTGTCTTTGGCTAGACAAATAGCCATGGTAGGTACACTCTGAGGCAATTTAACAAATTAAAATAATAACTATTTTATGATGTTGGATGTAACTTTAGAACACATACCAGAATCCCATTCATTTAAAAATCCCTTTAGGGGAAAAAAAAAAAGATTGGCTTAAATGATGACTCTGCCCAGCAGCACTATCTGAAGAAAAGCTGTGTCAGAAGCTGATGAATTGTTGATTTCTTTCTTTTTTGCAAGTTACCAGCTCCATTTGGAATTAAACACATCCATTGCATGAGGTGCTTTCCCTTTTGAACCATTTCCAGTGCATTCTTTGGTTTAATGTCTTTTCTTATTAACTCTAGCTTATCCCAAATGTGCTAGGTCTTGTTTTATTTAAAGAGAATTAACGTATCATACAAGTCTATAATACATTTACTGGTACTAATCAAGCTATCTAGATCATTATATACTCGGTACTGTAGTAGCGTCATTGGAATAGACTGATACTTACTGAGGTAATAGTACAGTGCGGTCAATAAAGTGGGGTCAATAAGGAGTCCCCTAATTGATAAACATTTCTTATAGCATTTAGTCTTTTATTTCCTGATTTGGGGGGGGGCGCTTTTTGCTCTGTAATGACAACCTTACTAATTTCCTCATCCAAACACATCTGTACAGCCTTGTCAGGTGCACGTTTTAGTAGAAGCCACCTGATACAGAGGCCCACTACTTAGAACCTGGACTTCTTTTTTTTTTTTTTTTTAATAAAAAAAATTGTATTTACTTAGAAGCATTCAGAATGTCAACAAAACAGCTGCAACTTTTTTTTTTTTTTGCAATTACAGAGTGGTATTCAGTTAACAGAACAACAATTATTTCGTAGAAGCTGCATCAGAGACAACTGAAGATGATATAACTAATTTGTGCTGTGCACCAACAAGAACCTGCTTTAAGTTTCCATGCCAATTTACAACCCCCATACTGTACCAGGCAAGGTTAGTGGCTATTGAAAATACCACCAGGACAGGGCTATCTAAAGACACATTCGGTAGTGTGTTAACTATACAAAAAAAGACACTGTACAGTTTCAAAACAAATCTTACACAGCCTTACATTTCAATTTTTTTCTTTAAAAGGAGTGAGTTGTGTACAGGGGGGTTAAATGCTTTATAGACAAGGGGAAAAAACTGCGCTAGAACCAACTAGCATCTTCTTCTTCTTCATCTTCATCCTCTTCATCTTCCTCCTCCTCCTCCTCCTCCTCCTCTTCCTCATCCTCCTCCTCTTCCTTCTTTTTCTTGCTCTTTTCAGCCTTGACAACTCCCTTTTTTGCCGCATCAGGCTTTCCTTTAGCTCGGTATGCAGCAATATCCTTTTCATATTTTTCCTTCAGCTTAGCAGCCTTCTTTTCATAAGGCTGCTTGTCATCTGCAGCAGTGTTATTCCACATTTCTCCCAGTTTCTCTGCAACATCACCAATGGATAGGCCTGGATGTTCTCCTTTGATTTTTGGGCGATACTCAGAACAAAACAAGAAAAAGGCCGAAGGAGGCCTCTTGGGTGCATTGGGATCCTTGAACTTCTTTTTTATTTCCCCTTTAGGGGGAATATAAGTTTTCATTTCTCTTTCATAACGGGTCTTGTCAGCCTTTGCCATGTCTTCAGATTTTCCTTTCTCTTTAGCAGACATGGTCCTCCACCTTTCTGAGCACTTCTTTGAAAACTCAGAGAAGCTGACTGAAGCCTCTGGGTGCTGCTTCTTGTGCTCCTCTCGGCACGTTTGCACAAAGAATGCATATGATGACATTTTGCCTCTCGGCTTCTTAGGATCTCCTTTGCCCATGCTTAATTATTTTCCTCAGCGAGGCAAAGAGTCGCCCAGTGCCCGTCTGGCTCTCACTTGCCCCGGCTCTGTCTCTATGGAGCTCAATGTACTGCAATGGCTGTGAGAGCGGGAGCCAGATCAGAACCTGGACTTCTAAGCCTACTTCAGTGTCTGAGATTAGGGCACCTAAGAGAGGAAGTTCACCCTAGTGATAGTATGTCTGGTTTTCCTAGAGATTTAGAAGGGAAGCAGGAAGAATGAATAAATGAATGAGATATAATGTGTGATTACTAGAACAGTGTTTCTACCTGTAAAAATAGGAGGCTGTATTAGATCTCTAAGGTTCCCTTCCAGCTACTGTGAAAGTTGTTTGGAGAAAAATACTTCAGTCTCTCACTCACAGAACCTCTCCACCCACCTCCTGACACTCTAATACCGTTCCCTATCTCTTTCAGCAAAAAGTTGGTGACTTTTTTCTTTTTAAAGGTTTTGTTGTTTATCTATTAGCAAGAGATCGGGGGAGGAGCAGAGGGAGAAGGACAAGGAGACTCTGCACAGAGCCTGATGCAGGGCTTGAGATCATGACCTGAGCCGAAATCAAGAGTCAGACCCTTAGCTGACTGAGCCACCCAGGTGCCCCAAGGTTGGAAACGTTTTATAACTGACCATAAAACCACACCAACTGCGGGTAAGTGAATGTAACATTTCCAAAGTGCATGTCAGATCAGTTTTGATTGTCTCGTGAGCTTACGAGTACATGCGCCATGGTCATCCTTATTCACAAGGGGGAGAACAGAGAGAAAGGGTAAGCCCACTGGGAGCGAAAACAGCTGAGTCCATTTGAACTATGGTAGATGACACGCTGAGGTATAAGGAAAGGCCACATGATAGTGAAAAGAGCACGGGTTTTAGAGGAGATAAAAATATATATATATGGGTTTGAGTACTACGTCTCCCCATTTCTACCTGGATGATCTTATGTAAGTTATGTGATTTCTAGTAGCCCCGGTTTTCTCAGATGTAAAATAGGAATGATGATTTGATTCCCTAGCAGAGTAGGTATTCAGCAACTATCTGTACCTGTAGGAGAAACAAAAGTTGGGTCGCAGCGAGAGAGAGGGCTGCCTACACACTTTTCAAAAGTTCTGTCAGTTGTGGTGCCTAGAATCACCTTGTATACCCTTGCCGCCACCAATCTCTTGACTGCTTCTTGACCTTAGCCTAGAGCTGTCAGTGTGAGGAACATAAAGTGTGTGCGTCTCTCAACCTTCTGATATGTGTTCTTCTGTGGTTTTTTAGACAAGTGACATAATAAGTCTCCCCTCTCCCCCCCGCACACCCCCCCCCAACTCACTGTGGCTGGCCTACATGGTAAAATGGAAAATACAGTTAAGCATGCAACATTTGCCTATAAGCTGGAGAATATCTGTGATGGTTAATTTTATGTGACAACTTAAATGAGCTAAGGGATGCCCAGATAGCTGTAAAAACATGATTTGAGTGTGTCTGTGAGGGTGTTTCTGAAGGAGATGAGCATTTGAATCAGGAGGCTGAGTAAAGAGATCCACCACACCCATGTGGGTGGGGGTCATTGGAGCTGTTGATGGCTGAAATAGAACAAAAAGGCAAGAGAAGGGTGAATTCTCACTATTTCTTTTTTCTTTTTTTTTTTTTAGATTTTATTTATTTATTTGGCAGAGAGAGATCACAAGTTGGCAGAGAGAGATCACAAGTGGGCAGAGAGGCAGGCAGAGAGAGAGAGAGAGAGAGAGAAGAGGGAAGCAGGCTCCCTGCCGAGCAGAGAGCCCGATGCGGGACTCGATCTCAGGACCCTGAGACCATGACCCGAGCCGAAGGCAGCGGCCCAACCCACTGAGCCACCATTCTTCCTGCCCTGTGACATCAGAGCTTCTGGTTCTTAGGCCCTTGGATCTGGACTGAATTAGACCACCAGCTTCCTCATTCTCTAGCTGGCAGACTGTGGGACTTCTTGGCCTCCCTAACCCCATGAGTCAATTCCTATAATCTTCTTTTATGTACGTTTCTCTGTAGATCATCTTGGTGTTGTTTCTCTGGAGACCCCTCGTACGATATCAACATTAATATTAATAATAATCATTCTCATAATGGCAGTGAACAATTATGAGCTTTTGCAATTTTCCAGGCTTTGTGCTCCGTGCTTGACCTGCATAATCCCTTAATCATCACGGCGGTCTGATGAGAGAGTTCTCGTTCTTATTCTCACATGCGGGCAAACCCATTAAGACTCCGAGAGGCTGAGTAGCTTGCCAAAAGTCAAGCAACTTGTAAATGGAGGAAGGGGGATTTCAGCCCAAATTATGCTTGACTCTGTAGCCCAAATCTCACCCACTAAGCTATTTGCGATGTTCCCCAATAGCTGCAGGACTCAAATGAGACTGTAATTGTGGTGATTTTTAAAAACCTAGAAGTACCAGCAAAATGGAAGGGCTTATTATTGCACTAGTGATTAACTGAGGCTATCATTGTTTATCCAGATGCTTGGCAATATGGAGACAATGCCTAGGGCTGTATTGGACCTTTTCCAAGTGGCAAAAGCTTAAATGTAGTATAAAGTAATTGATGACTTGTCTTGACTCTCAAAGCAATAGGCAAAGCTGCTTCTGCTGCTTCCTCCTCTTTTTAAAGATTTTATTTATTTATTTGAGAGAGGGAGAGAGAGAGCATGGGATGGGGGAGGGTCAGAGGGAGAAGCAGACTCCCTGCCGAGTGGGGAGCCTGACCTGGGACTCTATCTGGGACTCTAGGATCATGACCTGAGCCAAAGACAGTCACTTAACCACCTGAGCCACCCAGGCATCCCAATAGGCAATGCTTCTAAGTATAGCTTCAGAGACAGCGTACCTCCCTAGTTTAAGTAACTGCACCTGTTTTTACCATTCAAAGAGATGACATGACTTTAGAACATTGGTGATTATTCTCCAGCATTCATTGAAGAAATATTTATGGAGCACCTTTACTCTGTGCTCTACGTGACTAAGGGAGCATCTCCTCTCTTCCGACTATCTTTCTCCCGGGAGAGCTTCGCCACTTCTGTTTGGAAGAAGTAGCAGAGAAGCTGAGATAGAAGTTGGTTCATCAAGTGAGAATAGTTCTGACCTGAAGTTCAGAGGTTTAGAGTCGGGGCTTGCCTGGCTTTTAGCACTAAGATTCTGATTTCCTTGGTTTGGCATGGTAGCTTTAGCCGCTCTCCCAGTAATCCTCATGGTCCCACCTGGCTTACACAGCCACTGGCCTATAATGCCTTATTCCATCCAAGCTTCCAGCTAATGGAGGAATGCAAGAAACAGGGAAGGCTATGAGAAATTTGGCCTTAGGTCCAAACTACCTGCCCCCTTTTCTCATTTCCCAGTCTACTTCCTGTCACTCTCATCCTTTGTGAATATCGGAGTGTGGGCTTGTACGGTAGATAGCCAGACACCCTCTAGGGAGCGAAGACTTGAGCAATCAAGTAGTCAGAATCTCCAGCGGTTATACAGGTCTAGCTGGTAATGCACAGGAGTGAAGTGAGCCAGAAGGAGACTCCAGACCCCATATACAGTGATGGTGGAGGTGGGCCAGCCAGGACGGCTGTCCAGCCAATATTCTCTTAGAGTGAGCACTTCGGGAAAAGTGTCCTACTGGGACTGGGAGAATCGCCTGAAAACTTGTGCAAAATGCAAGTTTTCAAGCTCTGCCCTCAGAGCCACCAACTTGAATCTGAATCGGCTGGTGGAGGACAGGAATCTGTCGTCTAACAAGCCCCTCAGAGGATTCTAATGCAGGATAAAGTGTCCAAACTGCTGCCGTTCAGCAATGCGGCCCCAGTGTGTGGCCAGATCTTCTGATTTTTTTTTCTCCAAGAAAACCAACAATGTGGCTTTTTTTTTAAGTTGCGCTATTGCGTGTTGGTGAAGAACTCTTCCGTGGAGCTGATGGGCAGCTGAATCGGATCACGTGTGTATGTGTATTTTCATGCACCCTATGGTACAAAGAAAATGCGTTCTTGGGGTAACCATGAAATTATCTATCCCACAAAGTTAACATAGTTTTGAAATATCCTTCGTATCTTAGGATATTGAGGGGTAGGTTTGGGCAATATCACTGAGTAACCAATTAAGCCATAAGATTTAGAATACTGAAATAGATCCTCTAGCTATAAGAACCCCAGCCTAGGTATACTATTAGTTTTAGGGATAAAACAAAGAAATAAAGAGCAAGGGCTACAGATTAAATCCGTGTCACAGGGGTGCCTGTGTTGCTCAGTGGGTTAAGCCTCAGCCTTCAGCTCAGGTCATGATCCCAGGGTCCTGGGATCGAGCCCCACATCCGGCTCCCTGTTCAGTGGGAAGCCTGCTTCTCCCTCTCCCACTCCCCCTGCTTGTGTTCCCTCTCTTGCTATCTCTCTCTCAAATAAAAAAGAAATAAAAATCTTAAAAAAAATCAGTGTCACAAGTTTAAATATTGTCATTCCCAAAGCAAATTTCTAGACAAGGTCCCTTCCTGCCTAATAATAATAAATTAAGTAGATCTCCAGCAAAGTCCTCTTGATTTCTTTTTGTCCAATCTATTCCACCCTTTGGGACTAGGGGAGGCACACAATGCCTAGGTTGCGGTGTTTACAACTCTTGGTAGAGTCATGACCTTAGCACTCTTTCTACATTTAAGGAATTGCATGTGTGCGTGTGTGTGTGTGAGATTTACTTGGATTGTGCTCATGGAATGGGGGTTTTTGAAAGCAACTGTATAGCACAGAAACATTAGAGTTTAAAATATATCGTTGGATGAACAACCATTACAGTTTTTCCAGGACCGAGGAAGTTCATTAAAAGAGGAACTTACAGTTTCAAAACCAGGACAGTCTAAGAAAACCGGGACAAGTTGCTCTAGTTTTTAACGCTGCTATTTCTCTGACATCACTTTGCTTTGGATGTGGACTAGAATGAAGGTAGGAGGTGGAGAGAAGAGCAAAGTGACTTTTATAACTGGCTCAAATCAAAAGGCAAACGCTGTCATAAGGCAAATTTTTTTCACCAGAAATAAGAAAATACTTTCAAATTGAGGTACCATTCGAAAGTGCCTCATGTGAAATAGCAGTGTTCTGGACATCAGTCCAACACAGCATGAACCCCAAAAGAGAGTTTAAAACGTGGTCAAGTATAGATGCAAAGGCCTAAAGCTATGGAAACATCTGGTCTGAAGGGCAAATGGAGGTCATTGAATTACCTTGTGATCAGGTTGGAATGATCCAGAACAGGATAGCAAGCCTATTGCCAAATTACGGATGCTAGGCATAGATATTTCTATTCTCCTTATAATGGTTTTTTGACATGACCTTAATGGCAATAACTTTTTCTCTTGTCCATAATTTAAATTTTCAGCAAACAAAGTTTGCATTGCATTTCTAATTGCTTTGTGTGACATTCTCCCTTATATTTGGATTTATTACAGCAAATCCCATTGAGTCATTTGGGAGATAACACTAAATCATATTAATGAAAGAAACCCAACTCACTGAACTTAAATCAGATGCTATATAACCATAAATCATGACATGAAACAACCCCTAGTTTTTATTATTTGCAATTTATAGTAACTCTCATTTGGAATTTATTTTACTAATTTAAAAAATATATTTCATAGCAAAGTAGAATGTAATAGAAGGTGATGAAATAGACTAGCTATTAATACATGGATTTTTGTAGACAAGCAGATTGCTTTAAGTCTTGGTTCCAACTGTGGAATCCTTTGGCAAGTTACGGATTGTAATTTATCTCAACCTCAGTTTCCTCGTCCCTACAGTGGGGAAAATCTTGTCTACCTTATAGCGTATTGTCAATGAGGCTTAAGCAAAATGAGTCATATAAAGTATTTAGCACAGTAAAATATAACTTAATAAATGTACGTTCTTTTGACCACCACTACTGTCATTTTAAACATCACAAAACAATCTTTTAACATCTTTTTGGTTTTGTTTTTCTTTTTTTTAGAAAGGTAGACGAGAAAGGGAAATATTTATTTTTTTTAAGATTTTATTTATTTATTTGACAGAGAGAGAGGGAACATAAGGAGGGGGAGCAACAGGCAGAGGGAGAGGGAGAAGCAGGCTCCCCACTGAGCAGGGAGCCCGATGCCAGAACCCTGGGATCATGACCTAAGCTGAAGGCAGACACTTATCCGACTGAGCCACCCAGGCGCCCTTTGTTTTTCTTTATAGAAGTATAGCTTGACACGACGTTATCTTAGCTTCAGGTGTACAACATTGAGATTCAACAACTCTGTACATTACGCTATGCTCACCACAAATGTAGCTACCATCTGTCACCATACCACACCAAGGCTATTACAGTGTCATTGACTATGTTCCCTAGGCTGTCCCCTTCATCCTTGTGATTTATATATGGCATAACTGAAATTCTATACTCCCCCTTCCTCCAACCCCCTTCCCTCTGGCAACCGCCAGTTTGTTCTCTGTGTTTATGGTAAGATCCTCTTTTTGATGAAAGATATATTCTTTCTCTTCGAACCTGTTGTTTTGTCTGCTTATTTGACTCATGCATTTTTGAATATTAATCTTTATACCTTGTCTACTCTAGTATATTGGTCATTTAAGCAGGAGTAATATTAAAAATATTTAGTATACAACTTGCCATTAAGAACGGACACTGGCATTAACAACCAATGAATACCTTATCAGTACTTGGTGGCTCGGCACCTGCTTTTGGCATATAGCTGAAGGTTTGGCAGACATTCATAGGCATTTGAGAGGCCAAAGCTGACAGTATAATTAGGCCAAAGGATGTTTGACTATATGCACGTCCACAAAGATGAAAGTCTTATGATAGGCTATTTTGATGTAGTATTCTTTTTTTTTTTTTTTGATTATTCATTTCTATACCCAACATGGGGTTTAAACTCATGACCCAAAGATCACGAGTTGCATGCTCTTCTGACTGAGCCAGCCAGGCACCCCTTGGTGTATTATTCTTTACTAAAATCCTTGGCCATGATACAGGGTTTATGTTCCAGTTTTCTGTCCATTACACTGAGTGTAGTGTTTGGTATGGCATTACTGTGTTACATACTGATGTGATGGTATTTTAGCTTTCTTCACTAATTTAGGTAATTGTAGAAGCAGTAGATTGGCTGAAGATCGAAAGGGGACATGCGTGTCTCTATACCACCAAATCGTAACTCACTTAATTTCACTTCATAAACATTTTGGACCCATTTTGTACATGCAGATTAAATATATTAAGGTCCAAACCTAGTTTGACAACCCATGGTAATTTCAGCTATTCAGGGATATTGGTATTGGTTCATAACCCTCCTGGGAACTTTCTAGGTGTAATTTGAAATCGGCACCCCTGTACATAGAGCACAGGGAGAAACCAAAGAAAGAGGCAGGCCATTCGAGGGTGGTAGGTGGCAGTTTCAATAATAGCAGTGGGAACTAACAGACAAGGCTTGTCTTCAGTGGCAGCAAGACAACTGGATACCTATACCCACCCTCCAAGTGTTAAGAGTTTATAAAGAGGCTCCAACTGGGCTCAGTCCTCTATACCATGAAGGTGTTCTCTGTTCCACATCACCATCTCGAGGCTATGACCATGGAGCAGCCTCTGGGGGTGGGAAAGGTAACCAGAACCCACATTGTAAGGGGAGGGGGTAAGGTGCCTTTGAGTGTCTCCATCCAGCTCTTGGGTCAGTCTGTCACATCATTTTGATGACTTTGTCCAACAAATGGGTAGATTCACCAATACAAATTAACTACAAAATCATCTATAATGTAGAGCACATTGGCCTAGATCTGTCAAGGGCCACCACATAAAGAAGGATGCTTTGAAGATTTTATTTACTCATTTGAGAGAGAAAGAAAGAAGTGAGAGCAGGGGGAGGGGCAGAAGGAGAAGCAGGCTCTAGGAAGCCTGACACGGGGCTTGATCCCAAAACCCTAGGATCATGACCCCAACCAAAGGCAGACGCTCAACTGACTGTGCCATTCAGGTGCCCCAGGAAGGACCTTTTGAAAGAGAAGCATGTATAAGAGAAGGAGCAGGAGGGAAGGAGCGAGAGAAAGACCAACAAAATGGCACCATTTAAATCCCTATAGATCTTGCCTAGCCGAAAATTACTGCCCGGCTGAATATCCCTAGACTTTAAGTTCTATAAGCTCATAAATGACTTTTTTTTTAGGGTTTTGCTCGAGCTATGTTGAGTGGGGTTTCTGTCATCTATGACTTAGTCCTGGATGGTATTCCTGTGGACATGTCTGAAACACCTCTATGTCTCTAGAAACCATATTGAAAATAATTGTTCTTGAGTATATTCTTCAGAATTTTATTTTCAATAAGTGAAGGAAGCTTGAGATACTTTTAGAAAGAAGAAATAGTGGGCACCTGGGTTGCTTAGTTGGTTAAGCGACTGCCTTTGGCTCAGGTCATGATCCTGGAGTCCCAGGATTGAGTCCCACATGGGGCTTCCTGCTCAGCGGGGAGTCTGCTTCTCCCTCTGACCCTCCTTCCTCTCTTGTTCTCTCTCTCTCTCATTCTGTCTCTCTCAAATCAATAAAATCTTTTTAAAAAATAGAAAGAAGAAATAGAACCATTGGGAAAGAGTTCATTAATGGAAAATGTAAGAAAAAATATGTTCAAAAACATAGTTGAGCAGTTAGCCTTAGAATGGTATTGAACCACCCTTGTTTACGTTCCTGTCCCAGAAACAACCACCGTGGCTTGAGACATAAAATGTTCTGGATGGGGATGACTAGAACTGCAGTGATTATAGTAGGAGTGGCTCCCCACTGGGAAAAGAAAAAAAATACAAAAGATTTGAAAATCAATGCTACAGAACGTAGTTCAGCAAAGTTTTTTTTTTTTTCCATTTTATTTATTTTTTCAGCGTAACAGTATTCATTCTTTTTGCACAACACCCAGTGCTCCATGCAAAACGTGCCCTCCCCATTACCCACCACCTGTTCCCCCAACCTCCCACCCCTGACCCTTCAAACCCTCAGGTTGCCCCAATCTCCCACCCCTGACCCTTCAAAACCCTCAGGTTGTTTTTCAGAGTCCATAGTCTCTTATGGTTCGCCTCGCCTCCCCAATGTCCATAGCCCGCTCCCCCTCTCTCAATCCCACCTCCCCCCAGCAACCCCCAGTTTGTTTTGTGAGATTAAGAGTCATTTATGGTTTGTCTCCCTCCCAATCCCATCTTGTTTCATTTATTCTTCTCCTATCCCCCTACCCCCCCATGTTGCTTCTCCATGTCCTCATATCAGGGAGATCATATGATAGTTGTCTTTCTCCGATTGACTTATTTCACTAAGCATGATACGCTCTAGTTCCATCCACGTCGTCGCAAATGGCAAGATTTCATTTCTTTTGATGGCTGCATAGTATTCCATTGTGTATATATACCACATCTTCTTTATCCATTCATCTGGTGATGGACAGCTAGGTTCTTTCCATCCAGATGGCCAACAGACACATGAAAAAGTGCTCCACGTCACTCGGCATCAGGGAAATACAAATCAAAACCACAATGAGATATCACCTCACACCAGTCAGAATGGCTAAAATTAACAAGTCAGGAAATGACAGATGCTGGAGAGGATGTGGAGAAAGGGGAACCCTCCTCCACTGTTGGTGGGAATGCAAGCTGGTGCAACCACTCTGGAAAACAGCATGGAGGTTCCTCAAAATGTTGAAAATAGAACTACCCTATGACCCAGCAATTGCACTACTGGGTATTTACCCTAAAGATACAAACATAGTGATCCGAAGGGGCACGTGTACCCGAATGTTTATAGCAGCAATGTCTACAATAGCCAGACTATGGAAAGTTTTTTTATATAAAAAGCTAAATAGAAAACATTTCAGGTTTTGTGGGCCTTCTAGTCTGTTCTAACATCTCAGCTCTCCCTTTGTAGTATGAAAGAGCCATGGACAAAAGTAAATGAGTGGGCTTAGCTTTCATGCATCAACACTTTATAGAAATAGGCAGGGGACTGGATTTGGTCAGTGGGCTGTAGTTTGCCAACCACTGTCTAAGAAGGTTAGCAGTAACCTTTTCTTAAAAAAAATATTTATTTAATTGAGAAAGTGAGAGCATGAGTGGGGGAGAGGGGGGAGGGACACCGGGAGAGGGAGAAGCAGGCTCCCCACTGAGTTTGGAGCCTGATCCCAGGACCCCCGGGGTCATGACCTGAGCCAAAGGCAGATGCTTAATCGACTGAGCTACCCAGGTGCCCCATAGCAGTAACCTTCTGATTAACAAACCTGAGAAAATTTTCCTGGTGCTCATATTCCTTGACCAGAAACTGAGAAACCACCCAAAGTCATAGAAAACAGAACGTTTATGAAAATATTCCTTCTCAATCTTCAGTATACATCCATCAACCAAGATTTGTAGAGCTCTGCCCCCTAACCTTTGATACATTCACCATTGGAATTTCATGAGGTGATTATAGATGGCACAAGGTAAATACCTAAAATTTTTAATCGTTTTACTCACACTTAAAATGCACATTTTAACAGATATCACTGCTTATTACAGGGCTAAGGAAAAGAAAGTGGGTTGATTTAAAACAAAATGCCACATAAATGACAGAAATTGGAAACCATTCAAGAACATTATTCTCCAGTGTTCATAGTACTGTACCTGTAGATCTTCCAGATAGGCTTTTCCAAATTACACCTCCTCTCTTTTTTTTTTTTTTAAGATTTTATCCATTTATTTGACAGACAGAGATCACAAGTAGGCAGAGAGAGAGGAGGAAGCAGGCTCCCCGCCGAGCAGAGAGCCTGATGTGGGGCTCGATCCCAGAACCCTGGGATCATGACCTGAGCCGAAGGCAGAGGCTTTAACCCACTGAGCCACCCAGGCTGCCCTCCACCTCCTCCCTTATTCATTCCTTCATGCCTCACCCTCTCCCTAGCCAAAAGGTTACTTTTTGTTGATAAATACAGTATGGTATTGTAAATATATTTTCTCTTCCATATCATTTTGTTCACATTTTCTTTTTCTAGCTTGCTTTGCTATTTGAATACAGTATACGTATAGAATACAACTATAACAAATGACTGTCTGTTTTCAGTATGGCTTCTGGTCAATAGTAGGGGACTAGTAGTTAAGTTTTGGGGGAGTCAAAGTTATGAGCTGGATTTTTGCTACATGGGCATCGGTGTTCCTAACTCCTCTTGTGCAAGGGTTAACTAATTATTTTAGGTGTTTCTGTCACCCAATGAGTCTTGATTCTATTCTCTGTTATAGAACATTTATTCAATAACTTGGTGGGGAAGATGTCAGAAGGGAGTGTCTCTTATTGATCTCTCATCCTCTGGTCTCTTCATCTAAACAATCCTGTACACTTCTAGATTAATCTTCCTAAAGTACAAATCTAACATGCCATGCTCAAGCATACCCCACAGACCTACATTACCTATTAAATAATCTCTAAATTCATAAATACAGCATTGAAGACCTTTGGTAGTCTGCTTCTACCTAATTATACATACTTATATTCTACCCCTTTTCTTTATATTCCCTGTGGTCTGGTGTACCCAAGTACCCCACAATTTCATTATACTTTTTCCCTGTCAACAAGTTCTACCCCTTTTACCCAATTCCTATCAGTTTTGAATGATGAAATAAAGGATGCTGGATCCACAGAATGGAATACTCTGCGGCATTTCACATGACGATTGACAAAAGATTGTAAATTTCATTTAT
The DNA here is from genome assembly GCF_922984935.1 of Meles meles. Classification (NCBI taxonomy): domain Eukaryota; kingdom Metazoa; phylum Chordata; class Mammalia; order Carnivora; family Mustelidae; genus Meles; species Meles meles. The sequence continues at coordinate 100,056,140 of NC_060087.1, read as the reverse complement.
CCGTGTATATAACTAATTTACAGAGCATTTCATATATGCCAGAAACACTGTCACATGTTGAGACAGACACAATTGATGCCATTAGGAAGCTTATGGTAGATGGAAACAGTCAGGCATGGAGGAACTCAGAGGAGGTGTGCTGAGTGAACAGTAATTGTGGGATGCGGAAGACATTTAATCTAGTCTAAAGGTAAAAAGCCATGTTGAAGTCATGCTTGACCCACGGAAAAACAGTGATTCTCAAACTCTTTGGTTTCAGGACCCCTTTACATTCCTAAAAATAAGGGCCTCAAAGAGCTTTTGTCCATGTGGGATATATAACTGAATTCAATATACTGAATAATAATTGAATATCTGGCTATGTAAGAGCCAGATAAACACATTTGTTCTCTGCCTTTGGTCAGGCTAAGGGGAAATAAAATATGCTCAGTATGCTCATATATGTACATATATATGTGCATATAATTCAATACTATTATATTAAACAATAATTTAAAATGAACTAGAAATTAAAATTGAAATTTGAAAATAGAAATTAGAGACCATAAAAATACTAACTAGAAATTATAAACATGTTAAAATACACATTTTATGAAAAATATTATTTTCCACATCACAAAAAAATTTAATGAGGAGGTTGGCATCGTATTATATTTTTGCTAATTTCTTTACTATGCAGCTTAATAGGACACTGCTCAATTTTCAGATCTGCCTGTCAGTTTAATCTTTTGTGATAGGCTATTTTGGTTGAAGAATATAAAGAGAACCCAGCCTCATACAGATACATAGTTGTAAAATGGAGGCGTAATTTAATAGCCTTGTCAGATAATGGTAGATATCCCTTTTTGACACTACATCAAAACTCAACAAGTGGTAATTTTTCACAGGTTAGTTCCAATGTAGAATGTGAAGCTATCAATGAACTTCTCATAGTCTCTTACATTAAAATTATTTGGTCTACTTTTCACTTTGAATGTATCTCTCATGCATGGTTTTGAACTTGTGGATTCCTTGCAAAGAACTCTAAAATCCACAGGGACCCTATAATCACTCTTCCACAGCCTACTAGAATGAGAGTTACTTTGGTGTTTCAGAGACAGCAAGGATAGAAGAGATACTTCAATGGTCATAAAAGCAAAGGGAAGATGCTTAGGTTAAGGGGTTACTGAATAAACAAGGTGTAATGGCCACGACAGGATATCAACTCTTTAAAGGAAAATGATTGACAAAGAATAAAATCTGTAAGGAAATTCTCCAACATGGTAACAGCAGTTCTTTACAAGTCATTTCCTGCCCTTTTTACATTTAACTTTTCTATCTTCAACAATGTGCTGGTTATTACTTTGAAAATTGATGAAAAATAAAATCCGAAGTATCTTTTACAATTCTGCTTATAAGTTATGTCCTTGATGAAGCCCTTTTTCTCCCCCCCACCATGTAGATGTCCTCTGTCCTTATTTAGTATTTTCTTAACCTTTGTTTGTACTTTCCCACTGGACTTTCAATCATTTTGTAGTATATTACAAGGATGTTCCTACAAATTGTACCAGTTGTATTCCCTGGAGCGTAGAGAACTGGCTCATCTTCCCAGCACTGTGCACAGTTCCTTATATTGACAAAAGGACTCTGAGCTCCTGACTGGCTCAGTCGAAAGAGCATGTGACTCTTGATCTTGGTGTTGTGAGTTCAAGCCCCACATTGTGTGTAGAGTTTACCTAAATAAATAAATTTTTTTAAAAAATTAGGAAAAATGCCAGGGCTCAACAAAATTGTTCTGAAATGGAAATCCTAAGTATTTCACACATTTTAAATGATATTTAAATGTTGTTACCAAATAACAAACAACTACCCTAGAAAGTTTGGGAAAATTGAGAAAACTATAGGTAATTCACGGTTGACAGCAGAGGCTTTGCAATTTGTATTGATGTAGCTTTCAAATCCTGGATCTGCTATGTGCTTATCTTTTTTTTTTTTTAAAGATTTTATTTATTTATTTGACAGACAGAGAGAGATCACAAGTAGGCAGAGAGGCAGGCAGAGAGAGAGGAGGAAGCAAGCTCCCTGCTGAGCAAAGAGCCCGATGTGGGGCTCGATCCCAGGACCCTGGGACCATGATCTGGGCCGAAGCCAGAGATTTTAACCCACTGAGCCACCCAGGCGCCCCCTGCTATGTGCTTATTACTATTTCCATGTGGTCATAACCAAATCTTCTAAACATTATGATTCTCAGTTTCCCCATCTATGGAACAGAGGTCATAATCATCCCTCCCAGCATTGTTGTGTGTAAACAATGAAATAATGTACATAAAACTCCTGGTTTACAGTAATACTTGATGAATATTAGCTACTTATTATTATCTATAACCATTCATCCAGAAATTCACAAATTCATTGTAATGAATGCATGCTCTAGTAGGTTTAGAGTGACTGGGCTCTTAATAATCCTGTTTCTGTTAATCACCTTTGAAAGACTGTACCGATGATTGAATGGGTTTGAGTTGATTCAACCTTCGGGCTATAATGTTATAAGCAATCTGGAGTGGTGGCAAGACATTCAGATAAACAAGGGAAGAGTCCAATTACCAGCAATTCTTTCATTAGAAAGCTATCACTCATACTGTGATTTTTTGTTACATTCATTAACGGTAATGCTAAATGACATAATTTGTATTTTGCTTGGGGAGCACGTTCTGGGGCTGCCTCAGCAGAATTGAGTATCTACATAAGAGCCAAATAAACACATTTGTTCTCTGCCTTTAGTCAGGCTAAGGTGAACTAAAATATGCTCAGTATCTAAAAATGATTCCATTGACCCTCTTAAAGGACCAGGGAGTTTCCCAGCTAATTATGGGTTGTTGTGACTATATAACACTATGTCCAGAGAATGCACTGGAAGCTAGTGGAAGATTCTTTTTGAAGGATTAGGTCACTAATGGTCATCAATGCCCTGTTCTCATTTTTTCAATGTTCACAACAGCCCTGACACTGCCAGAGCTAAGCCAGCTATTCTATACCAAGAAGAAGAGAAAGAGTTTTCCCTGTTTCCTCTTATGGTGTACTACATCTCCTTTTGATCCACAAACTACTTCCCTGGCTATGATACCTTGAATTTTTGTGTTCCCAGGGACTAAATTGGATATGAGAATATCCAAGGACCAGAGTTACCAGTCCCTTTGATTGTTCTCTCTTGATCGGGTTAGTGCCTCTCATGGTGACACTTTGTCTAAGCTTTCTGGAGGATGCTGAATGTCCTATGTCCTGAAATTACCTACTTATGAATCCCTGTGCCCATCAAAATTTGCCTTTCCTTGACACGGCTTATCTTATTTATGAATCAAGGAAAGGTATAATTTTGAATTCATTCACCCTGATATGTCAGTGACTGAGAATTCCTTATCCTCACAGATTGCTTTGCTGGCTTAAGGTGAACTCATCCATTCAACGTTCTTCCTATGTGCGGACCTTTTGCTATGGGTCTTTTAAATTCCAGTTCTCTGGGAGCCTATACTCTTGAGGGTGGAAAAGACAAACATAAAATTGTTAATATAGTATAATATGGTACTTGCAATGATAGAGATACAGTATTTTATAGAAAAAGGGTACCTAACTTGATCATAAGGAGTCGAGGAAAGTGACTTGAAGGAAAAGATGTGAACTGTATGGGAGAAGATGGATTCAACCACATAAAATGGAGAGCCGTGAGGCAACAGAGCCGAGAAAGAACATTGCATATGACAAAAACTATAATCACTTCAGAGATAAACAAATTGCTAAGGAATGAAACGTGAAACAGGAAGACAGAAGGCAGGGGATAGAAGACTTTCTTTCTTTTTTGTTTTTTTAAAGATTTCACTCGTTTACGAGAGAGAGAGAGAGAAAGAGAGAACATGAGCAAGAGGGAGAAGCAGACTCCCCACTGGGCAGGGAGGCTGATGTGGGGTTCATCCCAGGACCCTGAGATCGTGACCTGAGCCAAAGACGGACACTTAACCAACTGAGCCACTCCCTTCTCCCATATCTTCAATTATCTCCTTCTCTGCAAGGTTTTTTCTTCAACCTTACAAAAACGCTTTCTCATCACCCTCTGATCAAAGCTAAAACTTTCTGACATGAGAAGGTCTTCTATCGGGGATGCCTGGGTGGCTCAGTTGGGAATGTGCTCAGAAAGATGGAAATGGATAGGAATCAAGAGCACAGCTGGAAAGGTTGCCTCTGCAGGAAGAACTCAGTCTTCTGGACTTCGTGCTTCTGTGAATAGCTATTAAAAATCAATTTTCATGTACTGCTTGGCTACAAGACCTGCCTTCTTCCTTCTCTTCTGTTTCCTGCCTTTGCCTTAGCCTTTTTAGCTCAATCCCCAAATTGTATCCTTGCCTAATGTATAGTATGATAGATCCTGTGGAAATGGACCAGATTGTCCTCTGTGTAAGGTATTTGATATGTACCAGTAGCGTCTGAGTGGCAGTTGATAATTTACAAAGCCTTTTCATATCCATTATCTCACAACAGCCCTGTAAGGCAGGCAGAAAAGGTGTGTCCATTTAATTCACTTACTCAATATCAAATCACTTAATGTGAGTAACTGTCAGAGCTTCAAATAGAATCCAGGCCTTCTAATTCAATATGCCTTTTGCTGTACTCCAATATTCATTCCAAGCTTTGTGTATCAGTGAATGGGCTGTATGGGTGGATAAAAAGTCAAACCCATGATCTAAACATTTTGAGCATAGTTCTATAGCCAGTCAGTCTCCTATGCCATTTTAGCGTAGAGTCATCATAAATAAATGAACTCAGTGTTTTCCATATGAAATGGTAAATAGAACTTCATTTCACCCCTAGACATCTTTGTAGACAGTGCATCTGGAAACATCCTTTTCCCCCTCATTTATTCTTGAATGATTTTGTAGGTAACCCAGACAATCTGATTTTTCTCTTTTCTCCTTACTAACCTTTGGGTCGTCATCTCACATAGAATCGAAGTGAAGAAATACACTATATTAAGCAGGAGGTAGTATATATCCGTAGTTTTGTGAAGGCTTAGTATTCAAAAGGGTTTGAGTTCAACGCTCAAATCCACATTGGGTCGGTAGAATTTCTGTACCTTCCACTTTTCATCCTTAGGATAATTAAGACCTTACTCTATGTATTAAGCCTGGGGCTCTACTAAAATACATGAAGTACATGAATAGGGGCAAAGTGAGCTATTTTATTAAAGGACCCAGCCTTTGGGTTATATACTGCAAACTTTCTATCATTTAGTTAGCTGTCTGCCATGGAAAATACCTCAAATGAGATGGCATTGAAGACAAAATTAGGGTCATTAAATTATTCAAACCCTCCTCAAATATCATGTCCTCTTAGGCTTTTTTTTTTTTTTCATCTTACTGCTGTTCTAGTCACAAATTTAATCTCTTTCTCTGTTTGCTGACTGTTACTCATTCTGGCCATGTAGATGCTACATTTTAATTTTCACTCTCAGTCCCTAACACTGATTTAGTAGAATAATACGCCTCTATCTTCCATTTACAGTTGACACTCTCCCAGTATTTTTGCATTCCCCTGACATTTTCCACTTTCTACAGTAACCTGCTATGTGACCTTCTGAAATTTTCTTTTTCTCTTTTGCCATTTGTATTAAAAGGTGGTGCCATTGTCTTTATTCCCTGGACTCATTGCAGTGTTTGCATTTCAGCTGGCTAGCTCACTCTGTCTGCCAGCTGGAGGAGGATCTGAGGATTACAGGGAGATGTGTCAGGCAGAGGCTGTCCTTGCATTTTCTTGAGAGTTGGGACCGGTAAAGGGTTTGCCAGGCAGAGCTGAGCCCAATTAGGATAGGAGTAATAAAATGCTGCTGTTGGCAAACATGCCTACAGTAATAGTGTACTTAAAGGCTATTTGCACAGGGACTGAGAAAGATGATCGAACTATTTCTCCTTATATGTGCCTTTGGAAAAATCTATTGACCTTTAGGAGAGAAAGTTTATTGTATGAACGTGTGTGATTACCAGGATCCTGGGCCTAGGAAGTGTTCTCAGCCATTTTTTGTCCTACCCTGTACATCGTTTCTTCTTGCTCTCTACATATGTTGCTTTTTGGGCGGTACCCATGTACCCAGTAGGGAGCCATATTCATGAGGTGTTTGACTTTCCTCAGAGTATACCTTTAGATGTGCAAAGAAGTGCTCATGCCTCATTTATTCATAGCCATCTCTTCATTCAACAACTATTTACTAAGTACTGCATCGATTCCAGGCTTTATATTCTAGGCTGGTGATTTAACAGTCAACAGGTTTACATAGTACTTGCCCTCCTAGAGCTAAGTTAAGGAAGAGGGTTCTCTGCTAGAGAATATGAGGAGAAATCCATTTGAGCTACAGTAGTCAGGTAAGATCTCTCTCTTAAAAAAAAAAAAGTGACATTTTCGCTAACACTGAAGCCTAAATGCAAACCAGTTATTAAAGCAAAACAAACAGACTTTGAGGGAATATGGTGGCATAGGAGGACCTTAAGATTACCTCATTCAATGAATACAACTAGATAATATTCACGTCAGTGTAAATAACCCCGAGAGTGACCCAAAGACTGACAGAAGAGACTCTCCATGCAGACAAATATAGAAAAGAAGCCTCAACAAAGAGGATAGGTAGGGCAGAGATATGGTCAGGAGCTAAAAAGGACCAGCAAGATTGTCCACAGGTGTGATGCCATCGGGGATAAGAGGGGCAAGAAACAGATTTCACACAGGGGAAAAGACGAATCCCCATAACACTTGGCTTCAAAAACCCGAGGTCCTGAATTTCGTGAGTTCTTACTATCAGTGGGCCTTAAAATGTGGAGCTTTGGAAATCAGCAGGCTTAGCTCTGGGAGAGCCAGGAGGTTAAGAGGAAACTAAGCCCCTGCTCCTAAATAGACAGCGCAATGGACAGCCCACGGAGATATAGCATAGAAACAGTGGTTTGAACAACACCTGGGGCACATGGGAGGGAGAGTTGTTTACTAATCTCAGAGCACATGCTAGAGGGTGAGAGATCATTGGGAGACTTCTCCAAGAACAAATGAGTGGCAGGCATCCTGCCGCCCTGCCCAACATGAACACACGGACACTTGCTGGAACCAACACAACACCCACAATCACTAACGTGCTAACAGTGCTGGCCCTCCTGCAGACACACCCCCTTCCACCAGCCCTCCTCCCAGCTCCCCTCCCTCAGCAGACCTACGCAAGCCTTGCTGTAATGTTGTGTGACCTGCCTCCACTTGTGTGTGTGGATTTGACCCTTCCTATACACTGTTGGGTATAGGAACACTGTTGGGTACACTGTTGGGCAGAGTCTAGCCAAAGCAATACTATAAGCCTCGTAGTTTATGAACAGCCCCAGTAAGGGCTGGTACTACTTCAAAGTGACTCCTGCCTGGAAGAGGGGCAGATAACCACACACAATAGAAGGACTGCAGGCTCAGCACTGGACCTGGGTAGACAGTTTGTCTGATTGCAGGCCCCACCCACCAAGGAATATATCTTGGGACAAAAAAGGGAAAGCACTCTGCAGTTTGGTGCTGTTGCATTTGAATTTCTGGCAGATGCCTGGTAACTCAACTCAAGCCCAGTGCAGCCCCAGACTGGCCCACTAACAACACAGGGAACAAAGCCGGTCCCTAATAAGCAGAGAGAGCCATTGCAGATGACTGAAGGAATAAGTAGCTCAGCCACAACCACAACAGCAGGGTGCATGCAACACACATAGAAGACATCCCTGAAGCACCACGTTCTGGTGAACAGGGGATGTTGCACTACACGGCACTACAGGACCTCTTCTTCATAAGGCCATTACTTTCAAGAACAGCTGAATTCACTAACACATAGACTTTCCTAACACATAGAAAGAGACACAGAGAGTTAGACCAAATGGGGAGACAGGAATATGTCTCAAATGAAAAAAAACAGGACAAAGTCATATCAGAAGAGACCGAAAGAAAATGGAGCTAAGTAATTTGCCTGATAGAGGACTTAAAGTAATGGTCATAAAGATGCTCAAGGGAATTGAGAAAGGTGTGGAGAACCTCAGTGAAACCCTTAACAAAGACACAGAAAACATGAAAAAGAACCAATCAGAGATGAAGAACTCAATAAGTAAACTGAAAAATGCACTAGATATAATGACAGTAGACTAGAGAACGTAGAATGGATCAGTGACCTAGAGCACAGAGTAATGGAAAGCAATCGAACTGAATAGGTGAGGGGGGGGGAATAATACATAATGAAAATAGACTCAGGGAACCCAAGGACACCATGGAGGGTCATAACATTCATATTATCAGGATCCCAAAAGAAGAGAGAAGAGTGGCCAAAAATTTCTCTGAAGAAATAATAGCTGAAAACTTCCCGAATCTGGGAAAGAAAACAGAAATCCAGATCCTGGAGGCACAGAGATTCCCCAAGAAAATCAACCCAAGGAGATCCACGCCTAGACACAGAATAATTAAAATGGCAAAAAGTAGTTATAAAGAATTTTAAAAGCAGCAAATAAAGAAGACCTCTGTGCACAAGGGGAACCACATAAGTCTATTGGCAGAAACGTTGCAGGCCAGAATACAGTGGCATGATATATTCAAAGTGCTGAAAGGAAAAAATCTGCAGCCAAAAATACTCTTCCGGAAAGGCTGTTATTCAGAATAAGAGGAGAGATCAAGATTTTTCCAGGCAAACAAAAGGTAAAGGAATTCATTACCATTAAACCAGCCCTACAAGGAATGTTAAAAGTCACACTTTGTGTGGAAAGGAATGTCTATTAGAGTAACACAGGTAGGAAGCACAAAAGCAGTAAAAATAAGTATATCTATTTTTAAAAAAATCAGTCAAGGGACTCATTTTACAAAGAAAAATGCAAAGTATGATATCATATGCCTAAAATGGTGTGAGACAAGTTAAAGATGGGTTCAAACTTAAGCAACCATCGTATTAATATAGAATGCTATATACAGAAGATGTTACACACAAACTGAATGATAACCATGAACTAAAAATCAGTAATAGATGTGCTGTAAATAAAGAGAAAGGAATCCAAGTATAGCAATAAAGAAAGCCAGCAAACCATGAGAGAAGAGAGTAAGAGAAGGGATTATAGAATTACCAAAAGAACTATAAATAAGTAACTAAATGGCAATAAGTACATACCTGTCAATAATTACATTGAAGAAAATGGACTAAACTTTCTAATCAGAAGACATGGTTATTGCACTTTTATCCATTCCATCACTCTATCTATATGCTGCCTACAAGAGACTCATTTCAGACCTAAAGACAAATACAGATTAAAAGTGAAGAAATGGCAAAGTAACATGCAAAAGGATGCAAAAAGAAAGCCAGGGTCATGATACTTATATTGAATAAAACAGACTTTAAAATAAAGGCTCGGGCTCCCTGCTAAGTGAAGAGTCTACTTCTCTTTCTGCCCCTCACTCTGCTCCTGCTCTCTCTCAAATAAATAAATAAAAACCTTCCGGAAAAAAAGAGGGAAGTTTATAGCAATACAGGCCTACGTCAAGGTAAGAAGAATCTCAAATAAACAACCTAAAGTTACAACTAAAATACCTAAGAAAAGAAGAAATAAAACTCAAAACTGGTAGGAGGAAGGAAATAATGAAATTTAGAGCAGAAATAAACAGAACAGATCAATGAAACCAAGAGCTAGTTCTTTGAAAAGATCAACAAAATTAATAAAACTTTAGCCAATCATTGGGGAAAAAAAGTGTGAGGAGTCAAAATCACAAATGGATTTGAAGAAATAACAATTGACACCACAGAAATACAAAGAATTATAAGAGAAGATTATGAAAAATTATATGCCAATCAATTGGACAACTTGGAAGAAATGGTAAATTCCTAGGAACACCTTACTTCCCAAAACTGAATTTGGAAGAACTAGAAAATTTGAGCAGACTGATTACCAATAATGAAATCAAGTTAGTAATCAGAAACTCCCAACAAAAGTCCAGGACCAGGTGGCTTCACAACTGAATTCTACCAAACACTTAAAGGAGAGTTAATGTCTCTTCTTCTCAAACTATTCCAAAAAATAGAAAAGGAAGGCAGGCTTCCAAATTCATTCTATGAGGCCAGCATTACCCTGATACCAAAGCAAAACAAAACCAAACCAAAAAGAGAGAGAAAAAACTATAGGACAATATCTTTGATGAACATAGATGAAAAAATCTTCAACAAAATATTAGCAAACCAAATCCAAGGGTGCATGAAAGAATCATTCCCCATAATCAAGTGGAATTTTTAAAAAGATTTTATTTATTTATTTGACAGAGATCACAAGTAGGCAGAGAGGCAGACGGTGGGGGGCGGCAGGCTCCCCACTGAGCAGGGAGCCCAATGTGGGGCTCGATCCCAGGACCCTGGGATCATGACCTGAGCCGAAGGCAGAGGCTTTAACCCACTGAGCCACCCAGGTGCCCCAATCAAGTGGAATTTATTCCTAGCATGCAAGTGTTTCATTATTTGCAGATCATTCAATGTGACCTATTACATCAAGAAGAGAAAGGATAACCATATGATCATTTCAATAGATGCAGAAAAAGCATTTGACATTCATGAGGAAAAACCCTCAACAAAGTAGGTTTTGAGGGAACATACCTCATAATAATAAAGGCCATCTATGAAAAACTCCCACAGAGAACATCATCCTCAATGGCAAAAGACTGAGAACTTTCCCACTAAGGTCAGGAACAAGACAAGGGTGTCTACAATCACCACCTTTATTCAACATAGTACCAGAAGTCCTAGCCATAGTGACAGAAAGAAATAAAAGGCATCAAAATTGGTAAGAAAGAAGTAAAACTATTTGCATATAATAGTATATGTATATCATCCAACAGGACTCCACCAAAAAAAACCCCACCTTACTAGAAATTATAAATTCAGTAAGTTCTCAGGTTACAAAATATACAGAAATCCATTAGAGTTCTATACACTAGTAATGAAGCAGAAGGAGAAACTAAGAAAACAACTGTATTTACAACTGCCTCAAAAATAATAAAATTCCCAGGAACAAACTCAACAAAGTCACTGAAAATCCTGTACTCTGAAAACTATAAAACAATGATAAAAGAAATTGAAGATGACACAAACAAACAGATAACCTGTCTGGAAGAACAAACACTGTTAAACTGTTTGAACTACCCAAAGCAATCTACAGATTTAATGCAATCCCTATCAAAATACCAATAGCACTTTTTCAAGTAAAACAAACAACCTTGAAATTTGTATGGAACCACAAAGACCCTGAGTAGCCAAAGAAATCTTTAAAAAAGAACAAAACTGGAGATATCACAATTACAGATTTCAAGTTATATCACAGATCTGTGGTAATGAAAATGGTTTGGTATTGACACCAAAAGATACACATAAATTAGTGGAGGACAATGGAGAGCCCAGAAAAAAACCCTAAAATTAAAAGGTTAATCGTTTTTTAAAATATTTTATTTATTTATTTGACACAGAGAGAGAGAGAGAGAGATCACAAGCAGGCAGAGAGACAGAGACAGGGGGAAGCAGGCTCCCTGCTGAGCAGAGAGCCCGATGTAGGGCTCGATCCCAGGACCCTGGGATCATGACCTGAGCCGAAGGCAGAGGCTTTAACCCACTGAGCCACCCAGGCGCCCCAAAAGGTTAATTAATCTTCAACAAAGGCAAGAATATTTAGTGGGAAAAAGACAGAGTCTCTTCAACAAATGGTGTTTGGAATATTGGACAGCCACACGCAAAAACAATGAAACTGGACTACTCTCTTACATCATACACAAAATTAAACTTAAAATGGATTAAGGGCCTAAAAATTTGACCTGAAACCATAAAAATCCTAGAAGAGAGCACAGGTAGTACTTTCTCTGACATCTACTATAGCAACATTTTTCTAGATATTTCTCCTCAGGCAAAGGAAACAAAAGAAAAATAGCCTGTGAAGAATATATCAAAATAAAAACCTTCTGCACAGCATAGGGAACTATCAAGAAAACTGGAAGACAGTCTACTAAATGGGAGAAGATATTTGCAAATGACGTATCTGATAAAGGGTTAGTATCCAAAATCTATAAAGAACTTCTACAACTCAACACCAAAAAGACAAAATGGGCAGAAGAAATGAATAGATATTTCTTCAAAGAAGACATCCAGATGGCCAGCAGACACATGAAAAGATGCTCAACATCACTCATCACCAGGGAAATGCAATTCAAAACCACAATGCACTATCACCTCACACCTGTCAGAATGACTAAAATCAAAACTCAATTAAAAACACGTGTTGGGGAGCCCCTGGGTGGCTCAGTGGATTAAGCCACTGCCTTCGGCTCAGGTCATGATCTCAGGGTCCTGGGATCGAGCCCCGCATCGGGCTCTCTGCCCCGCAGGGAGCCTGCTTCCCCCTCTCTCTCTACCTGCCTCTCTGCCTATTTGTGATCTCTCTCTCTGTCAAATAAATAAAATCTTTAAAAAAAAAAAAAAAAAACAAGTGTTGGTGAGGATGTGGAGAAAAAGGAACCCTCATGCACCGTCAAAGGGAATGCAAACTGGTACAGCCACTGTGGAAAACCAGTATGGGGGTACCTCAAAACACTAAAAATAAAACTACCATATGATCCAGTAATTCCACTATTGGCTATTTACCCAAATGATTTGAATATTATAATTCAAAAAGATATATGCATCCCTTTGTTTGTTTCAGCATCATTTACAATAGGTAAAATACGGTAGCAGCTCAAGAGTCCGCTGATAGATGAGTGGGTAATGAAATGGCAGTACATATATGTAATAGAGTATATTACTCCATTTCAGGACTGAAATCTTACCATTTGCAAAAAGGCGAATGGATATGGAGAGTGTAATGCTAAGTGAAATAAATCAATCACAGACAAATACCATATGATTTCATTCATATGTGGAATTTAAGAAACAAAGCAAACATTTTTAGAAAAGAAAAAAACCAAAAAATAGATTCTTAACTATAGAGAACAAACACATGGTTACCAGAGGGGATGTGGCGGGGGGGGATGGGTGAAATAATGAAGGGGATTAAGAATATATCTATCACCATGAACACTGAGTAATGCACAGAATTGTTGAAATGCTATATTGTACACCTGAATGTAATATAACACTACATTTACTGGATTTAAAATAAAATTAAACCAGAGTGTCCCAGACAGAGGGAACAGTATATGAAAATGTTTGACGATTATGATAACGAAAAGAGCCATTTGAGCTGGGATAGAGTGGGTAATGTAGGTTATAGGAGAAGAGGAATCTAAAGATCTAGATAGGAGCTGGAGTTTCAGGGCTGTGTTGATCATAAGAAATGTGAATTTTATTATGAGTACACTGTGCTAAAAATCTCCTGGAAAGTTTTTAAATTCTTAATTAAAAAAATTATTTGAATTCAATGTAGGTACAGAGTGTATTATTAGTTTCAGGAATAGAATTCAGTGATTCATCAGTTGCCCATAACAGCCAGTGCTTATCATATCAAGTGCCCTCCTTAATGCCCATCACCCAGTTACCCCATCCCCCATCTACCTCCCTCCCCTCCAGCAACTCTGTTTGTTTTCTAGAGTTAAGAGTTTCTTATGGTTTGCCTCCCTGTTTTTACCTTCTTTTATTTTTCCTTCCCTTCCCCTCCATTCATCTGTTTTGTTTCTTAAATTCCACATATGAGCGAGATCATATGGTATTTGTCTTTGCCTGCCTGACTTATTTCGCTTAGCGTAATATCCTCTAGTTCTGTCAACCTTGTTAAAAGGGGTAGTATGACCCATATATATGGGCCATCTATTTACTGACTCATTCTGGGTACACGTATGTGTCCTTTCTAATTTCCATTTCTTTTAGTACCCTGGTTACCTGCATTAGGTAGGGTATGCTCCTTTTTTCCAATGCTCTGCGTCCAGGAGGGCTCCAGTCGCAAACCTGATCCCCACAGTTTTTGGCCGCTATCCTTGGTAGAAGAAACAGGATTATCTGTTCTTGTGTTCTGATACTACAGTATTGCCACTGGTGCTACAGGGTACCATGGGCTCTTTGTAATTTCCGTTCCCAAACAAGAACATGTAGATAGTGCTTTGTAGTCAGAACTCTCACACTCTGCTCATTCTCCCATGTCTTAGTCAATACCCACCTCCTTTATGAAATCTGTCCTCTTACTCCAGACTCAAGTTGGTATCTTTCCCTGGGTACCCTGCTAGTGCTGATCATGTCTGTTCTTCAGCTGGCTATTATCCTCTAATGTCACGGTCACAAATCATCAGCAAATGAACCAGATTTGGCCTGTAGGTATGTTTCATTTGGCCCATCAGACTTAAAAAATAAAATAAACTTCATTTCCATTGCATCACAGAAAAATCCCAATTTCCTTCTCTTCTAGACTTGTGAAGAAGTAGAAACCGAGTTTGCATTCCAGCATGACAAAAAGCAGTAGAAACTAGCTGAGAAGCTTCTTTCCCATTTAGATGTGCATGTGTTCTTCTCAACACTTCCGTTTAACCTGTTTCCTTACATATATTACCTGCTAGGAACTGTAGTCATGAAAATTTGTGTTATCAGCTTTAATACCATGAAACAAGGTCTTTAATATACTTCCAGTGTCTAGAACAATGCTTATCATGTTGTTGGATCAATAAGCACTTGCTAAGTTACTGAGTATTATGTGAAAAATTATATTTGCAAGTTCTTTGAAGAAAAGATCATTCTCTAGGTCTATCAGTATGACCCACAGCATTAATACATTGCCCTGGTGATATTAGGTACTCAGCTAATTTTTTGATAGATTAGATATACTGAAGAAATGCTCATAGTCAAGATTTTATTTAAAGTGTCTTGAATTATCTATTGGATATAATTTTTTATGATTTTAAGTAATCACTGCACCCAACATGGGGCTCAAATTCATGATCCTGACATCAAGAGTCAGGTGTTCTTCCAACTGAGCCAGTCAGGTGTCCTTCTATTGATACAATTTTAAGAAATAATAATTTCCACGTTTTATACAATAGAGCAATGAACTATTAGGAAATTTGAGGGTATTTTTAAGGTGTATTTGAGAGAGAGCACGCACACACAGGGGTGTGGAGGGGCAGAGGGAGATAGAGAAAGAAACTTGAGCAGACGCCATGCTGAGTGCAGAGTTGGACTAAGGCTCAGACTTACAACCCTGAGATCACGACCTGAGTTGAAACCAAGAGTTTGATGCTTAACTGACTGTGCCACCCCAGTGCCCCAGGAAATTGAGCTTCTAATCCCAGTTCTGAGACTTTCTCACTGTGTGACCATGGACAACTGACAATTCAGTAACTCCTTAGCGTCCTCATCTGTTAAAAGGTACTTGGTTTCCTACATCATTGGTTTATTTGGGGAGTTAAAGGAAATAATGCAGTTTCAGTATTTATGTATTTGTGATCTTGTCTTGGGTCTGTTTCATACTTTAGATCCATTTTAAAGTTTTGTTCAGTTATTTTTAAATGTGCCTTAAATGTTATGTGTGTTGTAGCTGAGGTTATTTGCCAACATTGTGTAATGCCAGAAGCAAGCTTATTACCTCTTTTGGTGTGTATCCTACTTTATACAAGTATTCTGTTAATGCTAGCTTTAAATGACGTTGAGCCATGGTTAAGATAGAATAAAAGTAGCTTTTGACATCTGTCAACCATATAATAGCAGACTCTAACCAAGACACCATTTCCTGCATATTGGTAACATGCCCTAATCACAAGTACTTACAGAAAAACAATTGCTCTCCTATACCTGTAAATTTAAATATATAAAATGAAAGCAATATGCAGACCCAAGATGACATTACTACTACTTTCATGGAGCCTACTTAGAGGGAACTTTCTCTTCTTTCGAGTAGGAGTGAACATAATAAACATAGTTTAATATGTTACATATTATACCTGGAAGCATAAACCATAGACAATGGTTTATGCTTCCAGGTATAATTATGTCGTCTTTGTGGTTCAATAATCCAATTCCAGTGTCAGAAGTAACGTCCAAGACTGCAAAATGAGCAAGAGATTACTGAGTGTCATGTCAGAGGAGTGCTGAGACTTATCTCGTAGGTCCTATGAGGTTTATCTGGTTCTATAGGCATGAGCGTCTTCAATTAACTTGCTAATTTACAACATTGTGGGGGTGGCTGTTAGTTGTAGCAAACTCATGGCAACAATAATTATTCCAGATCATAGATATGCAAATATATTTTGTCTGGTAGAAATTCTTCCCTGTAGAAGGGAAAACAGAAAGCACTACCTCTTATTGCCTTGTAGGATATTGACTAATATTGAAATTACAAGTAAATTTATTTTAGGACTCCTAATTTTATATATACATATATAGAATTCTTATTTGATCCAGTCTCAATCTTACTTCTTCCTTCATTATTGAATTACATAAGATCTTAAACACATCTTCATTTATTTACATGAGACTCATATTTAAGTCTTTAAAAATTATACTTTAACACCAGTTTTGGTAATATTTTTCTAGAAATACTGAAGAAAGAAGAAAGAAGAGCTAGGAAGGACCTGAAAACTTTTAAATACATAGAAATACCAGTGCACTGTGCAAAATATGTAAGAACGTTCACTGCAGCATGGTTTGCAATAGCAAAAAAATGGAAACGAGATGTGAATAGAACATCAAGAGGAGATAAAGTAAATAAGGTGCATACATACTAGGGGAATACTGTGTCAGCATTCAAATGAATGAGTAAGCATATATAAATGTACTGACACATGGTGGTTGCTAAGACATTGTTATGATAAAAGATAGTTGCATGTCATTAGATGAGTGTAATTCAGTGTAAGGGGAACAACAGTCTACACAGTATATCCAAAATTATACATTTATAGAGACAAGTCTAAAATACATGTGTTAACTGATAATAATGGTTCTCTTGGGAATAAAATTGAAAAAGTGTAAAGAGGGGCGCCTGGGTGGCTCAGTGGGTTAAGCCTCTGCCTTCGGCTCAGGTCATGATCTCAGGGTCCTGGGATCGAGCCCCGCATGGGGCTCTCTGCTCAGCAGGGAGCCTACTTCCTCCTGTCTCTCTACCTGCCTCTCTGCCTACTTGTGATCTCTCTCTCTCTGTCAAATAAATAAATAAAATCTTAAAAAAAAAAGAAAAGAAAAAGTGTAAAGAGACAACTTTTACAGTACATATTTTATACTGATCATTTCTTAAAACCATGAAGGGTGTATGATTTTGGAAAATTGAACAGTAGAAAATAAAGGAAAAAAACTATCAAATGATCAACAAAATAAAAAACAATAGCTGTGGTTTGGATTATAACTCCAGTAGAAAATAAGTATCAGTCAATAGTGACAGAAACAAGTGTTTAGTATTTTCATTATAGAAGAATTCCAAATTACGTGTGTCCCCGTGTGCCCTTGTCTTTTTCCCAGCCTCCACATATACCCAGTATGTAGAGCTTTATCTCTGTATCCTCCTTGGATGTGGACTTAACGACTCTCCCTTTTTTTTTTAAAGACTTTATTTATTTGAGAGCTATCACGCTTGAACAGGGGGGAGGAACAGAGGGAGAACGAGAAGCAGGCTCCCCGATGAGCAGGGAGCCTGACACGGGGTTTGATCCCAGAACTCTGGGATCACAACCAGAGCCCGAAGGCAGACACCTAACTGACTGAGCTACCCAGATGCCCCTTATGCCCCTTATACTCTTAAATAAGAGTATGGAAAGGTAAGACTGAGAGCTTTATAGGGGAGAAAATTGGTAACTACAGCCCATGGTAGGCATAACAAGGCTCACCTCCCCTGAGATGTTTATGACCTGATCCCAGGAATCTGAATATATTTGGAATATATAAATATATGTTTACATGATAAATGGGAATTAAGGTTGAAAATGGAATTAAATTTGCTAATCAGCTGAGCTTAAGACAGGAAAAATGTCCTGGATTAACTGGCCAAGTCCAACATAATATTGTGAATCCTTAAATAGGAAAGAGAAGATCACAGTGTCACAAGGAGATATGAGGGAATCAGAGTCAGAATGATGAAATGTGAGAATGATGAAATGTGGCTTTCAGTTGCTGTCCTTGAAGACAGAAGAAGGAGGCAATGAGCCAAGGAATACACGTGGTCTCTCGAAGTTGAAAAGGCAAGGAAATATATTCTTCCCTAGACTCTTTAGAAAGACATGCATCCCTGCCAACACCTTTATTTCAGTCTTAAGAGATCAATGTTGGACTTTTCGAACTCCAGACTCTAAGTTAATATCTTTGTATTGTTACAAGCCAATGGGTTTTGACAATTTGTTGTGTCAGCTATAGAAAACTAGTATAGATCTACTTTAACCAAGTTGTCAATATCCCTGCCACCAGTGATCGGTCATGTGCATATCATGTACTCCCTGATGTGACATGAGGAGAAGGGTGCTTCTCCTCTTTGATATCCTTACTGAAATCCCATAACCTCAAGCTAACGATAAAAAGATTATTTTAAGACCTCAACAGAGTTGCAGTCTATAAAATATCTGACCAAACAACTACTCCAAGCATTAAAGGTCATGAAAAATCAAGGACAAGTGAAAAGTTGTCACATAGCAGAGAATACTATGGGCGCCTAGGTGGCTCAGTGGGTTAAAGCCTCTGCCTTCAGCTCCAGTCATAATCCCAGGGTCCTGGGATCGAGCCCCACAACGGGCTCTCTGCTCAGCAGGGAGCCTACTTCTCTTCCTCTATGCGTACTTGTGATCTCTGTCTGTCACATAGCAGAGAATACTGAGAAGACATGGTGACTAAAGGCAAATGTGGATCGGATCCTAGAACGGAAGAAGGATAGTAGAAAAATAAAACAAAACAAATCAAAACAAAAACTGAAATTGAAATATAATCTAGGCTTTAGTTGATAGTAATTTTCCAATGTTAGTTTCTTAGTTTAGACAAATCTACCATGGTGTTCTAAGATGCTAACAATAACAGAAACTGGTTAAGAAGTCTATGGGGGGCACCTGGCTGGCTCAGTTGGTGGAGTATGTGACTCTTGATCTTATAGTTCTGAGTTCAAACCCCACGTTGGGTGAAGAGATTGCTTAAAAATAAAATCTTATAAAACAAACAAACAAAAAAGGAAGTCTTTTGGAGTCCTCTGTAATTTCTTGGTAAATGTAGAATTATTCCAAAATAATTTCATAGAAAGACAATGATCAAGCCACATAATGTATTACATGAGGAAACTAAACTAAATATTACTTTGAATAACTAACGAAAATGTTCATCTTTCTCATTCTGAATTTAATTTTTCATTGATTGCTTTTTTTCCCCTAAACCTTAAAAATCTGTTCACCAAAAGTCAAATATATCAATCTAATCCACATTTTACCAATGCTCATCTTGCAATCCTTAACTCCTTTGACCTTTTCCCATGTCACTGACCTAAAAGAATACAAATATTTGTTCACAATAATTGTTCCAATTTCCTTTTTTACTAGCTAGTACTTACACCACCTACACAAATATTGACTGCATGAGGAAGTAGAATGATTTTACTTGGCTAATGTTTTTGCCTAATTTTCCTATTTGTCCTGATTTCATATTGCCCCTGTTTTGTGATGCATTTTAACTTTTTGAAATTCAAGTATAATTGAAATATACCATTATATTAACATTGGGTGTACAACATAATGACTCAAAGTTTGTATAAATTGCAACATCATCACAATAACTGTCCATCATTACACTAGTTATAATTTTTTCATACAGTGAAAACTTTTTTTACTCTCGGCATCTTTTAAATATACAGTACAGTATTATTATCGGCAGCGTGTTCTACATTACATCCCCGTGACTTATTTATGTTATAACTGGAAGCTTATACACATTTTGACCATCCACACCCATTTCACCCTCCCTCACCTATGCAACTACCAATCTGTTCTCTGTCTATATAAGCTTGGTGTTTCGGTTTTAAGTTCTGTGCTTTTAGCTTCTAAACATGTAAAAGTGATCGCACAGTACTTGCCTTTCTCTGACTTTATCTCACTAAGCATAATGCTCTCAACTCCATTAATGTTGTTACAGTTAGGAAAATCTACTTCTTTTTTATGGCTGAATATTGCCCAATTATCTATTCATCCATTAAAGGACACTTGAATTCTTTCCATATCTTATCTGTTGTAAATAGTACTTCAATGAATATATGGGTGCAGATAACTTAATGTGTTAGTGTTTTTGTTTTGAGTAAATACCCAGAAGTAAATCGCTAGATTATAGGGTAGTTCCACTTTTAACTATTTTTGAGGAACTTGCATACTATTTTACAACATGACTGCACCAATTTACATTCCCACTAACAGTGTTCAAGGGTTTCCTCTTCTCCACATCTTTTCCAACACTTATTATCTCTTGTATTTTTGATAATAACTATTCTATTGGATCTGAGGTGATATTATGGCTTTGATTTGTTTCCCTGATTAGTGATGTTCATCATCTTTCAATGTACTAGTTGGTCATCTGCATGTCTTTAGAATAATTTCTGTTCATATCCTCTGCCAATTTTAATTATGTTAGTTTTCATTTTGCTATTGAGTTGTATAAGATCTTTATAAATTTGGGGTATTAACCCACTATCATACATATAATTATTGCAATGTTTTCTCCCATTCATTAGATTGCTGTGTCATTTTGTTGATGGTTTCCTTTGCCATGCAGAAACTTTTTAATTTGATATAGTCCTGCTTGTTTATTTTTGCTCTTGTTTCTTCTGCTTTTTGTGTCAAATTTAAAACCACATGACCTAGACAGATGTCAAGGAGCTTACCACTTCTGTTTTTTTTTTAAGGACTTTTATGGTCGCAGGGCTTACATTCAAGTCTTTAATCCATTTTGAGTAAATTTTTGTGTATGGCATAGTGGTCCTGCTTTATTCTTTTGCATGTGGCTGTATAGTTTTTCCAACATCATTTGACAGGACTGTCCCTTTCTCCGCTGTATATTCTTGGCTCCTTGATCCTAAAATAATTGGCTATAAATGTGTACAATTATTTCTCAGCCCTCTATTCTGTTACGTTGGTTTATGTATCTGTCTTTTTTTTTAAGTTTTATTTATTTGAGAGAGAAGACATCTGGGCACATCTGTTGCACTCAAAAATCAGAGTGTGAGGGGGAGAGGGAGAGGGAGAGAATCTCAAGTGGACTCCACACAGAGTGTGGAGCCTGACGTGGAGCTCGATCTCACAACCCTGGGATCACAACCTGAGCTGAAGCCAAGAGTTGGATGCTTAACTGACTTCACCACCCAGGCACCCCTGCGTGTCCACCTTTATATGAATTTTGTACTGTTTTCATTACTATAGCTTGTTATACTTTCAAATCAGGGAGTATGAGCCCTCCAAATTGTTCTTTCTCAAAATTGCTTCAGGTATTCAGGATCTTTTGTGGCTCTTTAAAGTTTGTTTGTTCCATTTCTGTGAAAAATGCCATTGGAATTTTGATTAGTATTATGATGATTCTGTAGATTGCTTTGGGAGTATGTGGATCGTGAAATTTTTCTTTCATGAGGACAGAGTATTTTTCCGTGCATTTGTGTCTTCACTTTCTTTTGTACATATCTTAATATTTTTCAGCATAAAAGTAGCTCACCTCCTTGATTAAACATGCTCCTAAGTACATTCTTTTTGATGTAATATTAGTGTTTAGAATGGCAACTGATTTTTGTATATTGATTTTGTATCCTGCAACTTTATTGAATTCATTTATTAGTTCTAACAGTTTTTTGATAGAATCTTTATGGTTTTCCATAAATAATATGTCATCTACATATAGTGACAGTTTTATTCATTGCTTTTCAATTTATATGTATTTTACTTCTTTCTCTTGCCTAATGGCTTCACTTATGTCTTGGCATACTGTGTCGAATAAAAGTGGACAGAATGGGCATTCTTGTATTTGTCCTGATTTTAATGGAAAACCTTTCAGCTTTTCACTGTTGAGTAGGACGGTAGCTGTGAGTTTCTTATATATGATGGCCTTTATTATGTTCAGGTACATTCCCTCTACAGAAACTTTGTTGAGAGTTATTGTAAAAAAAAATGGATGTAGAATTTTGTTTAATGCTTTTTGTATATCTTTTAAGATTACCATATATTTTTTGTCATTGATTTTGTTCATGAGGTATATAGCATATTGATTTATGGATGCTTACCATGCTTTTCCTCCTTGGAATATATCTCACATGATCATGGTGCTTGATCCTTTTCATATATTTTTGAATTTGGCTTTTAATACTGTATTGAGGGTTTTTAAAATCTATATTCACCAGGGATAGGTCATATTATTATCTGCTCTTGTGGTATCCTTGTTTGGTTTGGGTAACAAAGTGAAACTAGCCTTATAAAATAAATTTAGTGTTTCCCCCTCTTTTGTTTTTTGGAAGACTCTGGGAAGGATTGTTACTGATTCTTTTTTAAATGTTTCGTTAATTCCCCCAGGAAAGCCATCTGGTCCCAGCCTTTTATTTATTGGGAGATGGTTTATACTTATTCAGTGTGCTCTGTTCAGATGTTTCCATTTTTGTTATGATTGCTAGATTGTCTAGCAATGTTATGATTGCTAGATTGCTAGATTTGGAATTTATCCATTTCATCTAGATTGTCCATTTTGTTGGTGTATGATTGTCTCTAGCAGCCTCTTTTAAGAGCCTTTGTATCTGTGTACTATCTGTTGTACCTCTCATCTTACATTACTGAGTTCCAGTTCTTGGGTTTGCTTGTTTTGGTTTTGGGGGTTTTTTGGTGTCTCTAGTCAAATGTGTGTCAATTTCATCTTTTCAAACAGTGAGCTCTTAGCTTCATTGATCTTTCCTATTTCATTTTCTTTTTCATTTCTTTCCATTCTGATCTCTGTCATTTCTTCTAACGTTGGGCTTCACATATTTTTGTTTTTCTAGTTTCTTGAGGTGTAATGTTAGGTTTATTTTTTAAAATTTTCTCATTTCTTTTTTTTTTTAAAGATTTTATTTATTTACTTGACAGAGATCACAAGTAGGCAGAGAGGCAGGCAGAGAGAGAGGAGGAAGCAGGCTCCCTGCGGAGCAGAGAGCCGGATGCAGGGCTTGATCCCAGGACCCTGAGATCATGACCTGAGCCGAAGGCAGCGGCTTAATCCACTGAGCCACCCAGGTGCCCCAAAATTTTCTCATTTCTTGCTGTAGGTATTTAATGCTATGAAGTTCCCTCTTAAGAACTGCTTTTGCTTCATCGTATAGGCTTTGATATATTTGTTTTCATTTACCTCAGGTTATTTTTTTTTAAGATTTTTATTTATTTACTTAGAGAGAAAGCACATGAGAAGGGAGAGGGTCAGAGGGAGAAGCAGACTCCCCGCTGAGCAGGGAGCCCAATGCGAGGCTCCATCCCAGGACCCTGGGACCATGATCTGAGCCAAAGCCAGATGCTCAAATGACTGAGCCACCCAGGCGCTGCTCAGGTTATTTTTTTTAATCTCCTCTTTGATTTTTCCATGGGTCCATTGGTTGTTTAGTATCATGTTGTTTGGCCTGCACGAGTTTGTGTTATTTTCTTTTTTTTTTTTTTTGTAATTGATTCCTAGTTGCATACAATTGTGGTCAGAAAATATGTTGAATATGATTTCAGTCTTCTTAAAAAATATTGAGACTGGAGTTTCCTGGATGGTTTAGTTGGTTAAGTGTTTTACTCTTGGTCTTGGCTCAGGTCCTGATCTCTGGGTTGTAGGATTTAGCCTCACACTGGGCTCTGCACTCAGCAGGGAGTCTGCTTTTACCTCTCCCTCTGCCTTTCCCTATTGCATGCACACGCTCTGTCTCTATCTAAAATTAAAAAGTCTTTTAAAAAATATTGAGACCGTTTAGCGGCTTTAGTGATATATCCTAGAGAATACACCATGGGCACTTGTTAAAAATGTGTATTTTGTTGCTCTTGGGTGAAATATTTTATATAATATATATACTTATATAATATATATTTATATAATATAGCAAATATTTTATATATATATGTATATGTATATCTGTTAAGTCCATCTGGTCCAGTTTGTTTTATGTTTATATTTATGCTAATGTTTTATTGATTTTCTTTCTGGATGATCTCTCCTTTTATATAAGTGCAGTATTTAAGTCCTTACTATCAATGTTTTGTTGTCAAGTTTTGCTTTTTGGTCAGTTAATGTTTGTTTTATATATATTTACTGATGTTATATCCTCTTATTGGATTGACCTATTTATTATGAAGTAATGCCTTTGTCTATGATTACATTTTTTATTTCATTTGTTTTTAGTAATCTCCAAATACTAGGTGGGGCTTAACCCCAAGATCAAGAGTCACATGCTTTTCCATCTGAGCCACCCAGGTGCCCCTACTGTCTTTGTTTTAATTATTTTGTCTGATATAAGTATGGCTTCTCCAGCTTTCTTTTGCCCAGAATGTATTTTTCTGTCGTATCACTTTCCATCTCTATGTCCTTACATCAGAAGCGAGTCTCCTATGGGTGGCATATAGAGGTAGGTCTTGTTTATTTAATCCATTTAGCCACCTAGTTCTTTTCTTTGGTAAACTGAGTCAATTTACAGTTAAATTAATTATCGATAGTTACTTTTGCAATATTGCTAATTGTGTTTTGTCGTTACTCTGTTCTTTTTTTTCCTTCTGTTATGGTTTCATAAAGTTTTGTTAGTTTCCTCTGTGGTATACTTAGATTCCTATCTGTGTGTCTTTTATTTATGTACTGTATGTTTTTGTTTTGCAGTTACCATGGCACTTACATATAACAACTTATCAGTTTAAATAGATTGTTATAAATATAACAAGTTAAGTTTGAATGCAGTTTAAAACTCTACCTTTTTACTGTACCTCCCCCACTCCACATTTTGTTCTTTGAGGTCACCTTTTATATCTTTTGCATCCTTAATACTAATTACTATATTTGTAGGAGTTTTGACTTCATTTGTCTTTTAACCTCTATAATAGGTTTATGAGCAATTCATCAACTACTACCAATTTGTCTTTGCAAGTGAGATTTCTACTTTCATATATATACATCTTTTTAATTAGTGCCCTTTCTTTTGTACTCAAAGGAGTCCGTCTAATATTTTTTTATAACACCACCAACTCCTTTACCTTTTGCTTGTCTGGAAAACTCTCTCTCCTTTGAGCCTGAATGATAAATTTGCCGGATAGAGTATTCTTGCTTGGAAGTTCTTTTTCCTTTCAGTGCTGGGAGGACATCATACCAGATCCTTCTGGCCTACAAAGTACCTATTTAAAAATCTCCTCCTAGTCTTATGGGAATTCATTTGTTCATAAATTTGTCTTTTTCTTGCTGTTTTGACAATCCTCTCTTTATAATTAACATGTAAACATTTAAAGATAATGTATCTTGGGGCGCCTGGGTTGCTCAGTAGGTTAAAGCCTCTGCCTTCGGCTCAGGTCATGATCCCAGGGTCCTGGGATTGAGCCCCACATGGGGCTCTCTGCTCAGCGGGGAGCCTGCTTCCTCCTCTCTCTCTGCCTGCCTCACTGCCTACTTGGGATCTCTGTCTGTCAAATGAATAAATAAAATCCTTTAAAAAAAGATAATGTATCTTTGGGTACATTTCTTTGTGTTCTCCTACTTAGAACTCTTTGGTCTTCCTGGATTTGGATGTCTGTTTCCTTCTCTAGGTCAAGAATGTTTTCAGGTCTGATTTCTGTCCCTTTCTTGCTCTCTTCTTCCTCTTACACCCCTAATAATGTGGATGTTAGCTCATAAGAGACTAGCAAACTATCTTCATTTTTCTTTCTTCTTTTTATTGCACTTGTTCAGTGAGTTCCACATCCTGTCTTCAAGTTCACTGACTCTTTTGCTTCATCTAGTCTGTTGTTGAAGCCCTCTAACATATTATTCAGCTTAGTTACTGTATTGTTCAGCTCTGGGACTTCCGTTTGTCATTTAAAAAATATTTATCTCTTCCATGAAGTTCTTGCTGTATTCATCCTATCTTCTAAGTTTGGTGAGCATTTTTATGACCATAACTGTTTTTTGTTTGGAGCATACTACTCTGTTTCTTCATTTTGCTTGACTGTGTGATGTTTCCTGTGCATTAGATGAAGCAGCAACTTCTTCCTTTTTGAAAAAGTGGCCTTATGCAGGAGATGATCATTATTATTTAACCTTGCCTAGCTTTTGGTTGTCTAGGAGATCTTTGGAATTGTCCAAGCCACGTATTTTATTTTTAAGAGCTCCCAGTTGTTGAGGATGTGTCAAGACCTTTCAGTATCCCAAAGGGAAGGATCTTAGCACCAAGACTGAGACTCATTGGAAACCTGACCCTCAAGCAGCCATAACTGAGGTACACAGATACATGTAGTCTTCCAGGTCCACAAATTTAAGCTCCACTGGCCTCCAGAGACTGACAATCAGTATGTATCCCTTGGTGGACAGTTAACAAAAATTGGGGCTCCAAATGAGTGGAGAAAGCAGCAAGCTGTAGCAAAAGGGAAAAATACAAAAGTGGTATCCACCAGCCTACATTCCTTAAGAATATATTCGGCAGGGTGTCTGGCTGGTTCAGTTGGTGGAACATGGGACTCTTGGTCTCAGGGTCTTGAGTTCTAGCCCCACGTTGGGCATAGAGCTTACTTAAAAATAAAAAGAGTAATTGTGCAGTCCTCTAAATGTGTGTCAGACTTGAAGCCTACACCCCAGCCTGAAACTCGGGGAGAACCAAATAAGCCTCTTCCACGAAAGACTGCTGGTGTGTTTCAGTCTCTGTTCTGTGCAGTGCCCTGGGGGTAGTAACCTGATAAGAACCAATTTTCCAATGTTACACTCCTGTGGGAACCATGAAGGCAAACACTCCTCGGTAACCAAGTCAGGCGATTGAGGTGTGATCCTGGGGAACAGCCACAATAATAATGGCACCAGATGAGTGTAAACACTCCCTCACAGGAAATTTTGGTGCTCTGTAGCATGTCAGAGGTAGAGTTTGAAGATGGTCCCAATAAGGACTGGTTGTGGAGAGGGGAAAGAAAAAGCAAAGGGCTTTTGTTTTGTTTTGAAGATTATATCTAACAAGGGCACCTGGGTGGCTCAGTTACTGTCTGCCTTAGCTCTGCCCTGGGATCGAGCCCCACATTAGGGTCCCTGCTCAGCCTCTGCCCTTCCCTCCACTTGTTCTCTCTCTCTCTCAAATAAATAAAATCTTTTTAAAAAAAGATTGTACCCATCAGCTGGAGCATGGGAGAAAGAGAGTGCAAGATGCTGCCCACCACCTCTGACCCACGAGAGTATTCCAGCAGGCTCCTAGATGTGTGTTATATTAGATGGCTGCCTCTCGGACCTTGCTTTCAGATTACCAGAAGACGTTTTAACATAACATCTGGAGTTTCTTGATTGGCTGCTTCTGCACTGGGTCCTCAGGCAGGTGAGTTCAAGTGCACCAGCCCTTTGTTAACCATTTCTTAGTTTGCTAAAGCCTTGTGGGTTTTGTGGACTCAAGATCCCACTTGTGACAGCTGAATAATTTGTGGTTTTCTCTCTCAGGTTCAGGTCTTAAAAGTTGGGGTACCCACCGTAGGGTTCAAAACCTTTGCTCTTCACAGGGAAGCTGCAGGTTTTGAGGCCCTCCGTGATTGTGGATCGTCTCATGCTAGGAGTAAGGTTTATGTAGAGATTATGTCTTAACCTCTCCTATCTCCTTTCATGATTTTCCCCCTCAGTTTTATAATGTTTAAGAGTTCACTAATTTTGGGGGTGGCATATGGGTGGCCCAGTCAGTTGGGCATACAGCTCTTGATCTCGGCTTAGGTCATGATCTCAGGGTCATGAGATTGAGCTCCATGTTTGACTCCCTGTTCAGTGGGAGTCTGCTTGAGATCCTCTCTCTCCCACCCCTCCCCTCACTCATGCTCTCTTATAAAACTCTTAAAAAAAAAAAAAAAGTCAAAATTTTTTTAGGATTTTTTCCTCAAGAAGTTGTTCCATAGGTAGTTGTAGATTTAATATGCCTGTGGAAGGATGGGACTTCAGGATCTTCCTGTGTTGCCTTTTTTTTCTTAAGATTTTATAGTTATTTGGGAGAGTGTGCGAGAGAGCACAAGCGGTGGGAGCTGCAGAGGAAAAGGGTTGAGCAGAGAGCCCCATGCAGGACTCCATCCCAGGACCCTGAGATCATGTCCCGAGCTGAAGTCAGATACCCAACCAGTTGAGCCACCCAGGCGCCCCCTGTGTTGCCATCTTGAACCAGAATCCTTTTGCCTTCTTGATGCTAGCCATTCTAACAGGTGTGAGATGACTATCTAATTTTCGTTTTGATTTGTATTTTCCTGATGGTTAGTGATCTTTTTGCATATCTGTTGGACATTTGGATGTCTTCTTTAGACAAATGTCTAAGAGATCAGCAGAAGGATTAATTAGATTCTTGTTTTTCTTATTGAGTTATAGGAGTTCTTATAAAGAACTATTTTGGATATTTAACTGATAATATTATAATATGGTTTATAAAAGTTTTCTCCCATTCTGTAGGTTGCTTTTTCATTTTCCTTTTTTTTTCTGCAGGAACTTTTAAGTTTGATGTAGTCTTATTTGTTGATACTTGGCTTTTGGTGCAATATCCAAAAAAATCACTGCCAAGACCAATGTTGAGTACCTTCTTCCTTCTGTTTTCAAGGAGTTTTTTGGTATTATATCTCAAGTTTATGTATAGTGTAATATAGGAGTCCAGTTTCATTTTTATGCATGTGTAATGGCAATTACATTTTATTTTTATTTTATTTTATTTTATTTTTTTTAAAGATTTTATTCATTTATTTGACAGACAGAGATCACAAGTAGGCAGAGAGGCAGACAGAGAAAGGGAGGAAGCAGACTCCCTGCCGAGCAGAGAGCCCGATGCGGGGCTCGATCCCAGGACCCTGGGATCATGACCTGAGCCGAAGGCAGAGGCTTTAACCCACTGAGCCACCCAGGCGCCCCGGCAATTACATTTTAATGGTGTTCTTGAACCCTCATGTTGAGGTTGCATTCGTGTAATAAGCACATCATTTTGTTCTTAAACGTATTGTTATTTGTAAATAACAATGTGTTGAGGGGCTAGTAAATATTATAGAGGAGCTAAACCTTCTTGACACTGCCACTAGTTAAGCTTCCCCATGTCTAACTGACAAAAGAAGTGACTCCTAAGACTGGTTTAATTTTCCATATTTCCTGTATCTTTCCTAAAGTTTCAGTACCAAATCCCTCATTCCTTACTCTTTCATTTCTGTGCTTTCCATTTCCATTTCCAAGCCCTAATTCCCCCTACTTAAAATGATCCTAGTTACATATGACTTTACTTTCAGATAAATATTTTATCCAAAAATGATATGGCTGTGAAAGAGGTACACAGAAGTGAGTCCATGTGCACTAGAATGTCACACATGCTAAGTTAATTATGGAGAGATAATTATCTGTGAGTCTCAGATAAAAGTGCAGCAACTTGCCTAAGATCATACAGTCAGTGGAGCTCAAATTTGTCTATTTCTAAAGTCCATGTGTTTTGGCTCCACAGTGTGGACTCTGCACAGTAGGGGCATTGTGGGAAAAACCAGGCCAGATTTGACACAGTTCTTTGAGACAAAAAGACCAGTCAGAAGAAAGAAAAGTGATTGAAATCATGGGTTATTTTTCATTATCTTTTTATAATGTCTTTTTTGTGTGCCTTGCATGAAGGGGAAGTCCCGGAAAGCCCTTTTGTCTGCTCATTAACTTATTAGCATCAATAGAAATGTTTTTAACCATGACTAGCCACTCTGTCTCCTACTTCTCTATTGGTTGTGTTAAAAGCAGCATGATACTGGAAGTAAGGGAAGGGGAGAGGCTGAATAGGAGACGTTGCCTATAGAAATGATAGTCTTTAGTTTCTTTTACACTGATATAAATATCAGTTCCTCCATCAACCCCGGCATAGCACATTTTCGGACACATCCGTATGTATCCCACTGTGTCTTATACAGTATCCTTTCCAAAACCAGAATATTTCAGTAACTGCTTATTGGCATGTTTTGAATTATATGGATTCTCCATTCCTCAGGTCAGACCCTTTTTCAATGTACTAATTCATCATTTTCACATAGATGAACAGATCATCAAACATGTCTCGAAATCATGCTGAAGGGTCTGATTAGGGTAAAATAGGTTAGATGCAATTTTATTGCTCCCCAAAGACTTTCAAAGTACACTGCTAATTTGAATCCTTGAATAACATAATTCTCTGAAAATTAAGTCACAAATTTGTCCAAATTATTATTTTGTGTGATCATTATGTTTAGTTATATGCACCTAGAATTTCTCTGAGTGAGATATGCCTATTTTTCAGTGTGTTAAAAAAAGTATACACGATGCCAAATTTACTCAAAGACCCATTTTTTTGCTAGTCTTCACCTAGTTAAGGAATCAAACATTTACAAGAAGCAACCTAGCATTTTATAGTACATCTTACTGGAAGTCTCTCTTCATTATCATTTGAGCATTATATAAGCAGCGAGAGTCCCGAATGAGTTGAAACAATTACTTACTTCTGCAACTCAACATGAGAGAACATGATAGTAGCTTCCAAGAAAGAAATAGAATACTTGGTAAAGCTGACAAATTTCTCTATACATCTGTTTGAAAAATAGGTGATGGGAAAAGTTTCCGATTCCCCGGTTGATAGGCAACGCAATAACTGAGAGAGACTGTGGACTCTGAGAAACAAACTGAGGGTTTTGGAGGGGAGGGAGATGGGGATTGGGGGAGCCTGGTGGTGGGTATTAAGGAGGGCACAGATTGCATGGAGCACTGGGTGTTGTGCAAAAACAATGAATACTGTTAGGCTGAAAAAATAAATAAATTTAAAGAAAAAAAAATTAAAAAAAAAAAGATGGTCTGCGGCCTAATAAAAAACAAATATTTGGTCTTTGAAAAAAAATATTAAATTAAACTTAAAAAAAAGTTTGCCCTGCAGATATAGCCAACATGTATAAATAGGCCATGATGCCAGGGGAGTCTCTTCAGGCAAAATACATACTCCCCTGGGCAGAAAGCTAGCCCACGGTAACACACCTGCCTGGCAGAGCTAGATCCTATCAATGATTCTAAAGCCAAGCAAAGCTTTCAGGTACCTGTCTAAAGGTAGATTCAGTTGTGGAAATTTCTCGAAATTAGGTTTCACCAGAATGAGAATAAGCAGTCTTTATTTGCTGTTTTATTGACAGAATGTAATTATATATTAAAATATACAGCATCCTCTTCTATTATGAGTAATCAGGGCATGCAAATATGCAGATTTCATCCTTACATTTGAACATATTTCACTGGAAGACAAGCAACAGTATTTTTCCCCCCACATATCTTCCTGAGGGAAAACAATGGATCTTTGAAAATTAAGGTTCTTAGAATTTATTTACTGTATCATTAAATAAAGATAATTCTTATGAACTTATCCCAGATATCACAAAAAAAGGAGATGATACCACTTCTATAAATCCATCTTGAACTTGTATATTTCATCTGCATAATTAGCTAATTCTCCCCTACACAGATAGTGTGAATCTCTGAATTGCTTTTGACTCAAAAAACAAATCTAAATCCTCGTTGAGCCTTTCCTAGGATTTTAAACTCCAAATGAAATCAGATTGTGTATAGTTTCTGTACCTTTCTATAATATCCAGAGAAAATATATTTTCTATAAATATCCAACACTACCAAGAGTTTGTAAAGACTATGTAATGTTTATTCCTAATTGCTCTCAGGCTATTTGTTTCTGAATTCATTCAGCTTGTGTTTTTTTCAGTCATAGTCTGCTTTTGAAGCACTGAAACTGACTGGACTAGGTGAGCCCTGTTCTGAGGTCATGGGTACAGAAAAGGGTTCATATCAATCATTAAATGTCAGTGTGAAAATGGAACAATGAAGAAAGATATACAGGTAGCCGCTATAATGTCTGTCTGCATAGTATAAATACAAAAATGATTATTTTCCTTCCTAGTAATATTTAAGCCAATTACTTAGGCAATAAACAATTTCAAAGGAGGAAAAGTCTAAGATAGTACAATAGATCAATGGAAAAAAGCCTGAGAAAAGTGATTTTATATAATTGTTCAAGGTTGCCAGGTCCAAAAAGGATAGTAAGAACAGCTTCAGTAGCGCTAGATGTCTAGGAATGGACATGATCAATGTAACGTGGAAGAAAACCTTAAGAAGAGAAAATAGAGTTGCTCAAGGTGAACTTCCCAATGTCCTCTCGGATAAGTGCTGTTGACTCATCTGGGCGGGACAGAAAGAATTTTCAATATGGTGATGGCACGCTTCCCACAGAGCATGTAAGATGAGGGACTTTCGTGTCAGACATTGTGGAGGGTTTGCCTTTACCACCTTGAGCAGTACCAACTTCAAGTTACTGGAATTTCCTCATCCTATCTCATTTGGTAGGACTGTGTGAGACACCAAAATAGCATATGTACACCTCGAACACTGCCTCTCGTGCATGCTAGGACCGACCCAGAAATACCAGCGGTGCCTTCAATGTTCATAAGGTTTGCCTCACTGTACTATAGTGACTTTTCCATTCTAGCCCACTAGCAGGAGATAGGAATATGGACAGAAGTACTGCAGTCAGGAGTCCGGAATCATTCTAGCACTGGCTTTCTTTTCAGCTTGTTGCTGGATCTTCGGCAAGTAGTTCACGCTCAGACTTTCATTATGTTTTTCATGATAACGTAGGGTTACATTAAGATTTTATTTGACGGGGCGCCTGGGTGGCTCAGTAGGTTAAAGCCTCTGTCTTCGGCTCATGTCGTGATCCCACGGTCCTGGGATAGAGCCCCGCGTCGGGCTCTGTTCCGCGGGGAGCTTGCTTCCTCCTCTCTCTCTCTGCCCGCCTCTCTGCCTACTTGTGATCTCTGTGTGTCAAATAAATAAATAAAATTCTTTAAAAGAAAGGATTTTATTTGACAGAGACAGAACATCAGCTGGGGGAGCTGCAGAGGGAGAGGGAGAAGCAGGCTCCCCACTAAGCACAGAGCCCAATGTGAGGCTCAATCCCACAACTCTGAGATCATCACCTGAGCCAAGACCAGGAGTCAGATGCTTAGCTGACTGAGTTACCCAGGCACCCCAGGATCATGTTATTTCTAGCAGGTTTCTCAAATCTTAATGTTTTATGATTATTCCAAAAGGGAAGAATGCTAATAGAATTATTGATGAGACATAGTTAATTCTTATAACAGCTAAAGCTAAGCTCTAAATTGAGCTATGTGACAAAATACATTTACCTCTTAAAAATTAATCTGGAATGGAGTGTCTGAGTGGTTCAGTTGGTTAAGTGTCTGACATCGGCTCAGGTCATGATCCCAGAGTCCTGGGATTGAGCCCCACATCGGGTTCCCTGCTCGTTGGGGTTTCTGCTTCTCCCTCCCCCTCCTCTCCCTGCTCTCTCTGCTTATTCTAACTTTCGTTCTATCTCAAATAAATAATTAAAATCTTAAAAAATTAATCCAAACTACAGTAACCTATACATACTCTCCAAAAATTAGAACTGCATTTTATACAAATACTTGTCTTCAAAAGCATAGGCCTCTCAGTCCAGTTAGAAAAAACCATTCACTGTTGTGACAAGAACAGTTGTATAAATTCATTTGGGGTTCACTTTTCATTGCAGGATCCCTGCACAATCTTCAAATATCATGATGGCATTAACATGATTACAGCTTTCTCAATTTCCAGATGACTAAATCAAGATCCAGAAAAGTCAGATGAATTACCCAATGTTCACCCATGAGGAACAAAGTTGAAATAGAACATAGTTATTCTGATGTCCCAGATTCCCACACCCCCCCACCATCATTACCTGATCCTAGACTCCTGAAGAACTCATTTGCTTTTGATAAGCTCAGACATGTCATTTTCACTAAGTGCTGCTTCAGTTTTTTCAGGGGAAAGGATATCTCTAGTTTAAATTCAGCCGAAATAACACCATCTCAACCGAGAAGATCACTTACATCCACCCAACGTGTACGTTGTTTTACTTTGGGGTTGATAGTTTGGCTCTTTTTTAAGGAAATTGATTTTTCACAGCCACTTAGTACTATTTCTCAGAGTCCTACAGTAGTACTTCGCTAAATGGCATCCAGCTCATCTGGATATGTTGAGTTTCCAGATCATAAACTCCTAAAGGGCAGAGTCTATGATTATTTGGCTAACTTTATATCGCTGTGACTGTGGATGCTTAATAAATACTATTTCATGGTAATGATGATGATGACAAGTTAATGCTCTT
Source organism: Meles meles (assembly GCF_922984935.1). Classification (NCBI taxonomy): domain Eukaryota; kingdom Metazoa; phylum Chordata; class Mammalia; order Carnivora; family Mustelidae; genus Meles; species Meles meles. Next base: position 100,021,818 of record NC_060087.1, on the reverse strand, counting down.
CAAAGTGTCAACCAATCAGTCAATTTAGTGAAAGTCAAACCGGTCATTTGATGTTATAAAAAAAAAAAAATCCAGTTACTTGATTGAATGAATTATTCAAATTGTAGCTGTTACTTTTCTGCTTTTAGAGACATCACATTAAAGTTGCTTCCATATTGAAAAGAGTTAAGGGAAAGAGGCAACATATATATTCATTAGTAGCCAATTTTTTCTCATCAGTCAGAAACTACAAAAAAGCTGAGTAAAACTTCTGTTGAAATTAATAAAATATAATCATATAGTGGCATCGACGCTTAGGAATTTCCTGTAGGTAGCACTTCTAAGCCATTAATTTATGGCATAATATCCTTGGCAGATGAACTCCCCGGCTCAACTTCATTAATGATGGCCTCGGATGGTTAGAATTGAGTTCCAGGCCAGGAGGCTTCCAGCTACCATTTTTTTTAACTTATGTAACTTTAACCTCTACACTGACTTTAGAAAAATCAAGTAAAAATAAATCCAGTGAAGACAATAAACAATGGATGTTTCCAGCAACAGAATGCTGAGGATTATCAGAATAACTTGATAAATGTTTAGCACACACCTTTACTCAAATCTTTACCTACAACTTGACAAAAAGAATAAAAGTGGAGGATTTACTAACCAACTTCATGACTTAATTCTAAGTGCCAAATGTTCTTACTACAAAAGGAAAATGTTATCTAATGGAGGTGTAAGCTAACTCTATGATGGTAATCGTTTTACTGTATATGTGTATCAAATCAACACGTTGTAGAACCTTAAGCTCATGCAAAGTTATCTGGAAATCATATCTCAATAAAGTTGGGAAAAATACGATGATTGGCACTGTAGAGTTTATGGACACATAGGAACATAGATCAAGGGAACAGGAGAGGTTTTGTGAGTAGATTAACTCACATATAGACAAATGATTTTTGAGAAATTTGCCAAGGTAATTCATGGGGAAAGAGTGATCTTTTGAGGAAATAGTGCTGGGAAAATTACATAGGCATAGACACAAATGGAAAAAAAACAACATCAATTTGACTTCACACAATATATGAAAATTATAAAACTAAGAATAAAGCAGGAGATAATCTTAGCAACCTTGGATTTCACGAAAATGTATTAAATAAAGTAGAACACATTAATAAAGTAATAAATTACAGTTCATCAAAATTATAAGCCTTTGCTCTTCAAATGGCAATGACACAATGATGAAAAGGTGAGCCATGGACTGGGAGAAAGTATTTTCAGTGAAAATAACTGACAAAGAATTTATACCTATAATATTTACAAAAAACTTTAAGAATTGTTAGAATTTATAAGCCACTGAATTAAAACTGGGCAAAATACTTGATAAGTTAACAAGAGAAGGAACTCCGCAAATACACACATTAAATTATGCTCAGTACCATTAGCAATTAAGAAAATGTCTACTAAAACCATAATACTATACCACTGCATACTACTAAAATGGCTAAAATTGAAAAGACCGAAAATACCAAGCACTGGTAAGTACACAGATACAGTGCTAGTGGATATTCAAAATGATATAATGACTTTGAAAATAGTTTGCAGTTCCTTATAATGTTGAAAATACACCAGCCATTCCACTCCTAGGTATTTACCCAACGGAAATGAAAACATATGTCTACACAAAGATTTGTGCATGAATGTTCACGGCAGCTGTATTTGTAATAATCTCAAACTAGAAAGAAAACATATGTCTTATTGATATAAGTAAACGGATGAAAAAATTTCAGTGTATCACATAACAGAATGTTATTCGGCAATAAGTTGTTGATATAGACAAAAGCTTAGATGTATCTTAAAATAATTAATGCTGAGTGAACAAAACCCAGAAAATAAAGCATCCCTACCCAAGAATTCCATTTATAAATAAAACTTGGTAAAATGAAAGTAATCTATACTGACAACAAATATCACTGGTTGCTTGGACAATGGTGGCTGGGTTGTCTAGGAAGAGAAAGATTACAAAGAGGTACCAGAAGGCTTTTAGTGGTAAAAGACTATATAGCCGGGGTAAGCTTCTGGAAACGTTGCCAATCAAGTAGACTCATACTAGACCATGATCAAAACTCAAGCAGTTCATTTCATTTGCCATTCAGTTAGGACCATGTAATAAAATAAATACTTAATGTTTCCCATTCTTTTTTTAATTCTGTTTTAATTCTTTTAATTTTTAAAAGATCCTGTGCAATTGGTAGTATTATTACTACTGCCATTATATAAACAGAGAAAATTATGTGAGGGAGATTTATTCACATGGAAATTAAGAGTTCCTCAGTAGAGGAGCTAGCATTTGAATAATTAAGTTAGTCAGAAAGTTGTTGGTGTGCCTAACCACTACTCCCCAATGCTTGCCTCTTCTATCTTTATTGATGCACAATTAATAAATAAAAATTATATATTTAAGGTGTACAAGGTGAGGGACGCCTGGGTGACTTAGTTGGTTAAGCCTCTGCCTTTGGCTCAGGTCATGATCCCAGGGTCCTGGGATCCAGTCCCACATCTGGCCCCTTGCTTAGTGAGGAACCTGCTTCTCCCTCGGCCTGCTGCTCCCCCTGCTTGAGCACACTTGCTCTCTCTGACAAATAAATCTTTTAAAAAATCAAAAAGTGTACAAGGTGATACTTTAATATACATATTATTGTGAAATAATCATGCTAATTAACATCCATCACTTTACATAATTGCCATTTTATTTTTCTTATTTTGTGGTGAGAACACAAGGGCTACTACTGTCTTACCACATTTCCGGTATAAATTACAGTATTCGTTAATGTTAGCCATGTTGCTGTACACTAGATCTCCAGAACTTAAGGATCAAACATAACAAATTTTTTATGCTGAGACCAATGTCTCTGCCCCCCTCTTCAGCCAAGCCCAAATAACACACATTTTACATTTTTTCTATGAATTTGACTATTTTAGATTCTACATTTCTGTATGATCATTATTTTTTTTTTATTTTTATTTATTTGACAGAGAGAGATCACAAGTAGACAGAGAGGCAGGCAGAGAGAGAGAGGGAAGCAGGCTCGCTGCTGAGCAGAGAGCCTGATGCGGGACTCGATCCCAGGACCCTGAGATCATGACGTGAGCCGAAGGCAGTGGCCTAACCCACTGAGCCACCCAGGTGCCCGTATGATAATTATTTTTTATGTGTGTGTATATATGTGTGTGTATATATATATATCCATATATATACACAAAAAAGATACATGTGCTATATGTATTTCTCACATTTCCTTTATCCATTCACCCATTAATGGACACATTTCCATGTCTTGGCTACTGTGAATGCTGCTACAGTGAACACAAGAGTGCAGATATACCCTTTGGATACATACCCAGAAGTGGAATCGCTGGTTCATATCATACTTCCATCATTAATTTTTTGGAGAATCTCCATTCTTCCATAATGGGTGTACCATTTACATTCCCACCAAAAAGGTACAAAGGTGACCTTTCCTCCACATTGTCACCAATGCTTGTTATTTTTTGGCTTTTTAATAAAAGCAATTCTAAAGATGTGAAGCAGAATTGCATTGTGGGTTTGCTTTGCATTTTCCTAATGATGAGTCATATTGGGCACCTTTTCATGTACCTTTTGTCCTTCTCTAAGTCTTTTTTGTGTCCTTTGTTCATTTTCTTTTTTTTTTAAAGATTTTATTTATTTATTTGACAGAGAGAGATCACAAGTAGGCAGAGAGGCAGGCAGAGAAAGTGAGAGGGAAGCAGGCTCCCTGCCGAGCAGAGAGCCCGACATGGGACTCGATCCCAGGACCCTGAGATCATGACCCGAGCCAAAGGCAGAGGCTTAAACCACTGAGCCACCCAGGCGCCCCTCATTTTCTTTTGAGTTACTTTGCTAATGAGTTGTAGATGTTCCTTATATTTTGGGTATTAATAACTTACATGTGGTATACAACCATTTTCTACTCTTCTGTAAGTTTTCTATTCACTCCTTTCCTGAGCAGAAACTTTTTAATTAGATGCAATTCTACTTTACTGTTGTGGCTTTCACAGTTCTCTGTGTCCTTGAATTTTGACTGTATTATTGTAGTGTGTCTGTGTATGGTCTTCTTTGAATTATCCCTCTTTATAGTTCTTAGATCTCCATGAATCTGGACATCCATTTCCCTTCTACATTTTGGGAAGTTTATGGCTATTATTTCATTCAATAATCTTTCTAACTTTTTTCTCTTTTCTCCTGCTGATATTCCAATAATGCAGTGTTTAAATGTTCCTAAGTTCTGTTTTATTTTTTCCACGTTTTTCTTCTTTTTTCCATTTTCTTTTTCCAAGTGCATAATTTCAAATTACTTCTCTTCAAAGCTTAGTAATTTAGGTTTTATTTTTGTAAGAATATGTTGACCAATATTAAAATGTTGTAATTGTGAGCATCTTTTCATGTGTCTGTGTGCCTTCTTTGGAGAAATGTCTGTTCATGTCTTGTTCCCATTTTTTAATCGGGTTACCCATTTTTTGAGTATTGAATTATATCAGTTCTTTTTATTTTGGTTGCTAACCCTTTATCACATATGTCACTTGCAAATATCTTCTCCCATTCAGTAAGGTTGCCTTTTAGTTTTGTTGACAGTTTCCTTCACTGTACAGAAACTTTTTATTTGATGTAGTCCTCCTAGTTGGGACTCAGTATCACTTGCATTAACATCACTGATTATCAGGGACAGGAAAATCAAAACTACAGTGAGATATTACCTCACACCTGTCAGAATGGATACAATTAAAAAGAAAAAAAAAACAAGAAACACGTGTTTGATGGGGATGTGGAGAAAAAGGAACTCTCATGCACTGTTGATGTGAATGTAAACTGGTGCACCCACTGTGGAAAACAGTATGGGAGGTCCTCAAAAAATTAAAAATAGAACTACTCTATGATGCAAGAATTGCGTTGTTGCTTACTAACCCAGAAAATACAAAAATGCTAATTCAAAGGGATGCATGCACTCCTGTTTACTGCAGCATTATTTACAATAGCCAAGCTATGAAAGTAGCCCAAGTGTCCATCAACAAATGAATGGATAAGGAATAAGAGGTATATGTGTGTGTGTGTATGTGTGTGTATACACACACTGGAATATTATTCCACCATAAAAAAGGATGAAATCTTGCCATTTTCAACAACATGGATGGAGGTAATAGAGTACATTGCTAAGCAAAGTCAGTCAGAGAAAGACAAATACCATGTGATCTCAGTCATATGTGGAATTGAAGAAACAAAACCAATAGGAAAGAGAAGAAAGATAAATCAAGAAACAGTCTTCACTATGGAGAACTAACTCATGGTTACCAGAAGGGAAGTTAGTTGTGGGTGAGGTAATAGGGAATGGGGACTAAGGAGTATGGTTACCAGGATGAACAACAACAAAAGTGGTCGGACAGAATCTTTTCATTAACATTCAATAAACACTGTATGGGCAAAAATTGCAGCCATAAACAACAAAAAATACAGTGATTTTAAAAAACCACAAATTTTCTGAAACGCATTCTGTTTCTATGTACTCCAGACTACTCCTCCTCTCATTTCTTTATATTGCCTAGCATTCCATCTAGCCAGTCTCTTAAGCCATAAATCTGTTTATCCATTCCACCACATCCAAAAAGAAATAGAAATAAAAATGCTATAATTGCATTTTGAAAATTATAAAACACAAACAGTTCATGATAAACACACTGATCTCCCATGGCTGACTTGGATTTGGATAGTAAGTTTTTTATGTGTCATAGAAAGGAACTTTCTAAGTATTATCACCTTCATGAAATCTAAAAGGCTGGTGTTAAAAGTTGTTACTCTTATTCAGGCCAGTTTGGATTAGCTTTCAGATTTTCAGGGCATGAAAGATACATAAACAGAGGACTCAAGATCATGTTTTAGCACATTTAGAATAAGTCTGTTTACAGTTATAATAAAAATACCTCCAACTTTCAGATATTGAAAGAAAATATCCTAAAACAAACAGGGTTTTGGGGGGGGGGATAGTTACATCTTGTTGGATTATCCCTTTTATTATTATATAGCATCCTTCTTTGTCTCATTTGTCTCATTTAGTTTTTGTTTAAAGGTCTATGTTGGGAGGCACCTGGGTGGTTAAGTCAGTTAAGCATCTGACTCTTGATTTTGGCTCAGGTCATGATCTCGCGTCATGAGATCAAGCCCCACCCAACGCTGGACATGGAGCCTGCATAAGATTCTTTCTCTCCTTCTCCCTCTGCCTCTCCTCCCCAACTTGTGCACATGCTCTCTCTCTCTCTCTCTCTCTCTCTCTGAAAAAAAAAAATAAGGCCTGTTTTGTCCAATATGAGTATTGCTACCCTCGCTTTCTTTTCATACCCATTGGCATGAAAAAAATATTTTTCCATTCCCTCACTTTCAATCTGCATGTGTCTTTAAGTCTGAAATGAAATCTACTGTAGGCAGCAATTAGCTGGGTCTTTTTTTTTTATCCATTCCATCACCCTATGTCTTTTGGAGTGAGGAGTACATTTCCATGCAATGTACTGATTGATAGGTATATATTATTGCTTTTTTGTTACTTGTTTTGTGGTTGTTTTTGTAGTTCTTCTCTAACCTTTCTCTTACTCTAGAGTTGCTGGCTTTCTTTAGTGATATACATGGATTCTTTATCTTTTGCATATCCGTTACTGGATTTTGATTTATTTGCCATTAGATTTGTAGGCATCATCTTCTTCAATCACAGTCTAAATTAAGTTGATAGTTGATCATGTTTGAACCCATTCTTTCCTCCTCCTTTCCCCCACATTTTAGATATAGGATGTCATACTTTACATCTGTTTATGAGTCTCTTAACTGTTTTTTATAGATGTACTTATTTTTTACTGCTTTTGTTCTTCCTACTTTTCTTTTACTTATATCCTTTCCTGTCCACTCAGAGTCCCCTTTAACAGTTTTGTAGGGCTGGCTTAGTGGTGATAAATTCCTTTACCTTTTATTTATTTCTCCTTCCATTCTGAATGACAGCCTTTCTGGATGGTGTATTCTTGGTTCCAGATTATTTTCCTTTCACACTTCAAATAGATCATGCCAGTCTCCTCTGACCTGCAGTGTTTCTGCTGAGATATCAGCAGATAGCCTTACCGGGTTTCTCTTGTATGTAACTATTTCCTTTTGCTGATTTTAAAATTCTCTGTATCACGACCTTTTGCCATTTTAATTACTGTGTGTCTTGCTATGTGGACCACCATGCCTTGATTTTATTGAGAGATCTCTGTGCCTCCTGGATCTGGATATCTACTTCCTTCTCCTGGTGAGTGAAGTTTTCAGCTATTATTTCTTCAGAAAAATTGCCCCCTTTCTGTCTCTTCTTCTGAGAGCCTTATAATGTGAATGTTAGTTTGCTTGATGGTGTTCCTGAGTTCCGTAAGTCTATTTTCATTTTGCATAAATTTTCCCTCACCTGTTCAGCTTGATTACTTTCCATTACTCTGTCCTCCAGGTCACTAATTGATTCTTCTGCATTCTCTAGCCTGCTCTTTATTCTATCTGTTGTATTTTTAATTACACTTGTGTTTTTCATCTGATTGGTTCTTTTTTATATCTTTGTTAAGGGGTTTACTTTGTTAAGGGGCTTACTCCTCCAATCTTTTCTCAAGTCCTGTATCTTTATGATCATTACTTTATATACTCTACCAGGCATATTAGTTATATCTGTCTTCCTTAGGTCTCTTGCTGCAGTTTTGTCCTATTCTTTCATCTGGGACATATTCCTGTGTCTCCTCATTTCCTCTAACACTGTGTCTGTTTTTTTTTTTTTAAAGATTTTATTTATTTAGTTGACAGAGAGATCACAAGTAGGCAGAGAGGCAGAGAGAAGGGAAGCAGGCTCCCTGCAGAGCAGAGAGCCCGATGCGGGACTTGATCCCAGGACCCTGAGATCATGACCTGAGCCGAAGGCAGAGGCCTAACACACTGAGCCACCCAGGCGCCCCTGTGTGTCTGTTTTTTTGTGTGTTAGAAAAGTCAGCTCCATCTCCTGCACTTGGAAGTAATGGCCTTATGAAAAGAAGTCCTGTAGTGTACCCAGCATGGTGCATAACAAACATAAAAGAACTAATTGATAGTAATACAATAATAGTAGGGGACTTTATCACCGCACTTACATCAATGGGTAGATCATCCAAACTACAAGTCAATAAAGAAACAGTTTGAATGACACACTGGACCAGATGGATTCAACAGATACATTCAGGACATTCCATCCTAACACAGCAAATACACATTCCATTCAACTGCATATTCTCCAGAACATTCTCCAGAATAGATCACAAATTAGGCCACAAAACAAGTATCAAGAAATTTGAAAAGATCGAAATCTACCATGCATACATGCTGACCACAACACTACAAAAGTCAAAATCAACCACAAGAAAAAATATGGAGAGAGAACAAATACATGGAGATTAAATAATATGCTACTAAACAATGAATGTGTCAATCCAAGAAGTCAAAGAAGAAATTTAAAAACACATGGAGAAAAGTAAAAATGATAACATGGGTCCAAAATCTTTGGGATGCAGCAAAAGCAATTCTAAGAGGGAAGATTATAGCAATACAGGCCTACCTCAAGAAGCAAGAAAAATCTAAAACAACCTAATCTTACACCGAAAGGAGCTAGAAAAAAAGAACAAACAAAATCCAGAACTAGTAGAAGGAAGGAAGCAATGAAGATTAGAGCAGAAATAAATGACCTAGAAACTAAAAAAAACCAGGAATGCGTGGCTGGCTTAGTTGGTAGAGCATGCTACTCTATCTCAGAGTTGTGAGTTTGAGCCCCATGTCGGGTGCGAAGACCACTTAAGAAAAAAGAGGGGAAACTAAAAAAAAATTGGAACACATTAATCAAACCAGGGGCTTGTTCTCTGAAAAGACCAAGAAAATTGATAAATCTCTAAGTAGACTCATCAAAAAAAAGAGGACTCAATCCAAATCACAAGTGAAGGAGGAAAAATAAGAATCAATACCACAGAAATACAAGCACGTGTAAACGAATATTATGAAAAATTATATGCCAGAAACTGGGCACCCTAAATTCCTAGAGACACATAAATTACCAAAACTGAAGCAAGAGGAAGTAGAAAATTGGAACAGACCAATTACCTGCTGTGAAATTAAATCAGTAATAAACAAGCCCCACAACAAATAAAGTCCAGAACCTGACAACCTCTCAGGTGAATTTTTACGAAACATCTAAAGAAGAGTTAATACATATTCTTCTCAAAACTTCCTAACTAATAGAAGATGAAGCAAAATTTCCCAATTAATTTAATGAGGCCAGCATTACCCTGATGCCCAAACGAGATAAAGACTCCACAAAAACAAAAAAACTACAGGCCAACATCTCTGATGAACATCGATATAAACATCCTCAGAAAAATACTAACAAGATCAAGCTAACAATACATTAAAAATCATTCACCACAATCAAGTCAGATTTATTCTAGATGTGCAATTGTGGTTCTATATTCAGAAATCAATCAATGTGATACATCACATCAGCAAGAGAAAGGATAAAAACAAAGTAGTCTTGGAGGAAACTTTAACATCATCAAGGCCATATATCAAAGATGCACATCTAATGTCATCCTCAAAGGGGCAAAACGAGACCTTTTCTGCTAAGGGCAGGAATAAAATAGATATGTTCACCCTCACCACTTTTATTCAACATAGTGCTGGAAGTCCTAGCCACAGCAGTCAGACACCAAAAAGAATTAAAAGGCATCGAAATTGGTAAGGAAGAAGTGAAATATTTATTATCTGCATATAGAGAACCCTAAAGAATCCACTGATAAACTACTAGAACTGATAAGTGAATTCAATAAAGTCATAGGATGGAAAATCAATGTACAGAAATTCATTGCATTTCTATACAGTAATAATGTAGCAGCAGAAGATGAATTCAAGAAAAGCATCCCATTTCAGTTGTACCAAAGATAGTAAGATATCTGGGAATAAATCTAACCAAAGAGGTGGAAGACCTGTACTCTGAAAATTATAAAACACTGATGAATGTAACTGAAGATAACACAAAGAAATGGAAACACATTCCACGCTCATGCATTGCAACACCAAATATTTTTAAATGTAATATTACCCAAGCAATATATAGATCTAATGCAATCCTTATCAAAATAGCAACAGCATTTTTCACAGACTAGAACAAAAAAAATCCTAAAATTTGTATGAAATCACAAAGACCCTGAAAAGCTTAAGGAGTCCTGATAAAGAACAACAGAACTGTAGGTATTACAATTCCAGACTTCAAGTTATATTACAAAGCTGTAGTAACATAGTATGGTACTTGCACTGAAACAGACACAAGAGATCAATGGAACAGAATAGACAGCCCAGAAATAAAGCCATGATTATATGGTCAATTAAGCTTCAACAAAGGAGGCAAGAATAGGAAATGAAAAAAAAGATAGTCTCTTCAACAAATGGTGTTGGGAAACCTGGACAACAATGTGCAAAAGAATGAAACTATAGCACTTTCTTAAACCATACACAAAAACAAACTCAAAATGGATTAAGGACCTAAATGTGAGAGCTGAAACCATAAAAATCCTAGAAGAGAACAAGGCAGTAATTTCTCTGACATCCGCCATAGCAACATTTTTCTAGATATGTCTCTTGAAGTAAGGGAAACCAAAAATAAACTATTGGCACTACATCAAAATAAAAAGCTTCTGTATAGTAAAAAAAAAAAAAAAAACAAACCAAGAAAACCTCATGAACAGGAGAAGATACTTACAAATGATACATCTGATAAAAGATTAGTATCCAAAATATATAAAGAATTAATAAATTTCAGTACATACAAATATATAACCCAATTAAAAATGGGCCAAAGACCTGAACAGACATTTTTCCAAAGAGGATACCCAGATGGCCAACAGACACATGAAAAGATGCTCAAGATCACGCCTCATTAGGGAAATGTAAATCAAAACCACAATGAGATAACACCTCACACCCTGCAGAATGGCTAAAATTTAAAATACTCAAGAAACAATAAATGTTGGTGAGGATGTGGAGAAAAAGGAACCCTTGTGAGCTATTGATGGGAAAGCAGACTGATTCAGCCACTGTGAAAGAGTATGGAGGTTCCCCAAAAAGTTAAAAACAGAACTATCTTATGATCCAGGCATTTCATTACTGGATATTTATCCAAATAATACAAAAACACTGCAGATATACACGCACACCTGTATGTTTAATGCAGCAGTATTTACCCCAGTCAACATATGGAAGCAGCCCAAGTGTCCATCAATAGATGAATGGACATACATACACACAATGGATTATGCAGCCATTATCGAGAATGGAATCTTGCCATTTGCAATGACTTGTATGGATCTAGAGAGTATATTGCTAAGCAAAACAAGTCAGAGATGGACAAATACCATGATTTCACTCATACATGAAACTTAAGTAACAAAAGGGAAGAATGAGCAAAGAAAAGAAAAGACAAACTTGAGCAACAGACTTTTAACCCTAGAGAAGAGAGGGCTGCTAGAGGGGAGGGGAGTGGGGAATGGGAGAAACAGGTGAAGGGGATTGAGTATGCACTTAGCTTGATGAGCACTGAGGAATATATGGAACTGTTGAGTCACTTATTGTACGCCTGAAACTAGCATTTTAAATATTTTTTTTTTTTAAAGATTTTTTATTTACTTATTTGACAGAGAGAGATCACAAGTAGGCAGAGAGGCAGGCAGAGAGAGAGGGAAGCAGGCTTGCTGCTGAGCAGAGAGCCCGATGCGGGACTCGATCCCAGGACCCTGAGATCATGACCTGAGCCGAAGGCAGCGGCTTTAACCACTGAGCCACCCAGGCGCCCCTGAAACTAGCATTTTAATTCCAGCGTAGTTAACATCCAGTGTTATGTTAGTATGAGGTCTACATAAATAAATTAATTAAAACAAGTGTTTGTTTACAATAAGTAAAGTAAATGATAATGTTCCATGTCATTGCATCTACAAGAGTTGTTTAACAGTAATGATAATCAGGGCACCTGGCTGGCTTAGTGGACCATGCAACTCTTGGGGTTGTGAGTTTGAGCCCCATGTTGGAGTTAGAGAGTAATAAATAGTAACGATGATTATGTAGCTTCTGAATTATGAAAAACATACATCCTGTTGATCATTTTTCAACCAAATTCTTTGTTTTATCATTGTCAATGAATTCACATTGTATACGAAGATAAAACAGACATAATAAATCACAAACTATTCCAATGCCTAAGAAATTTTCAAATTAACGAATTATCTTTGTTGCTTGCCAAATGCTTTATTTTTCATCTCAAATTTACCTTAAAGTTTGACATATAATTTAATACTTGTTTACACTAGCTAGATTATTTGGTCACATTAAATAGCATCATACTTTGTGTAAATGTTTTGAAGAGTTTTTAATACTGAAAAAAACCACTTGATAATTTTAATCACAATTGATAATGCATTAATGTATTAATGCTTTATTCAGTGTTTCAAATTGTATAAAGTTCGATACAGGGAACAATCTGATAACTGTTCAATATGCATTTCTGCCTTTTAGTAACACTACACCAGGAATTTGTTATTCCATTCAGTTGGATTATATGCTTCCATGTATGTGATTTGATAAAAAAAAAAAAATAGGTGCACCATGTTGAGTTTTTTTTTTTTCATGTTGAGTTTTCTTATTTTAACTTTTTTTTAAGGAGAAGTCTAGTGATTTTGGGGGTTGAATAATGCAGTATAGAAAACATAGGGAAACGGTACAAAATGACACTTAAAACCAATGCCTGTACTCATCTTTTGGTGGTTATGACTAAGTATTAATTTGTATTATTCGCTTTTCTTTAGAAGATAAATCAAAGCCATAAATTTGAATTTGAGGTGTATACACAATACATACACAACTTTATGCAAGACTTTCCATAAGTAACGCTACATTTTAAAATGCTAGAATCTGATTTGTCTTTTGATTCATGCAACAAGAAAAGAACATTCAACAAGGGAAGGTTATACTCACAATGAAGTTCTTAAATTTGAAAATGTCTTCTCCCTTTGTACAGGCCATGTGGATTCATTAGAAGAATAATGTCAATCACAGCTTTAACACCTTAACTATGGAAGGGACTAATGAGAAAGCACTTTAGAAGGTGAGACTTCATGTTCATTTTGAAATAATTGGTCTTCATTTTTCTTCTTATAGAAAAAGTTTTAATCAGTTTATCATAAATCTATCTGAACTGTTAATTTTTGCAGCATTCAGGTGAAGTCCAGCACTTGGTTTATACAAAGTTTATGGGGAGAGGACGTTGGAGTTCATCTAATCTTCAGTGGTAAAATCATCCATTCAAGTCCTTAGCACAATCCCTTGCAATGAGAGCACAGCATGGCTACCTATGTTATTGGTGAACCTTAATAGAAGGTAGTTCAAGGGGCGCCTGGGTGGCTCAGTGGGTTAAAGCCTCTGCCTTCGTGAAGCTCAGGTCATGATCCCAGAGTCTTGGGATCAAGCCCCCCATTGGGCTCTCTGCTCAGCAGGGAGCCTGCTTCCCGCTGCCTCTCGGCCTACTTGTGATCTCTGTCTGTCAAATAAATAAATAAAGTCTAAAAAAGAAGAAGAAGAAGGTAGTTCAAAAAATTCACCCCCCTCTAACTGATCTGGGTGACCAGTTGTCTCCTAACTCAGGCTGGAGGGGAGGAGAAAGATCTGCTGGAGTCTGTGGTGCTACAGTGATGGCTCATGGCTAGCCTTTTGTGAAGCAGGAGGAGGTCAAATCCTGGGCTATCCTGCCCCATGCGAAGTCCTGATGTTGCCTCCACTGGCACTTGCTTAGCTCATGGACCTTGCTGTTATGTGTCTGCCTGAAGCCTTGTTGTCCACCATCCTCCCTGAGCTCAAACGAATGGTTTTCAAATTCAATGATTCTTTTTTCTGATTGATCAAATCTGCTGTTGAAGTTTTGTATTTATTTTTGTATTTTCTCTATTTTATTTTCCACCATCAGAATTGGTTTGGGTCTTTTGTGTATTTCCTGTCTCACTGGTGAATTTGTTTTGTTCCTGGGTTTCTGTGGACATCTTTATCCTTGTTCTCTTCTAGTTTGCCAAGTTTCCTTAAAATCGTTATTTTGTATTTGTCAGGCATCTCATAGATGTTTCTTTCTCTGGGTTAGTTACTGGAAGTTTGTTGTGTTCCTTTGGTGGCATGATGTTGCCTTGGTTTTTCATATTCCTTATAGTTTTGAGTCAGTATCTTCACATTTGAAGGAACAGTCATCTTTTACTGACTTTCCAAGACTTACCTGCAGACGAGCAGAAAGTTGCCACCTGACTTGGGAGCATGGTGGCACAGGGGCTGTGCTGGGTAAAGGGACACATGGGGATGCCAGTTATAGGTGAATGTGGAGATGCCGGGTTAGCGGGATAGAAGTGGGATGATTGCAGGGTTGAATTATAGGCTCACACACAACACCAGTACCAAGGCACGGTTATAGGTGCATACACAATGGTGATATCAGAGCACAACCTTGCCCACAGTGGCATCATGGCTGGGGAGGATAGAAAAAGGGACCCAGTGGCAGCCCTTGCTCCAGAAGGATGCAACAGGGGGCTCTGGGTATGGTATAGACCCTGTGCAGGTCCATCAGCATTAGTCCTGGCCAAGACTCTGAGGCTCATCAGTGGTTAAAGGACTCGAGTTTCTGTGGTGGTGACTTCAACTGCCGGGGTCCTTAATGGTGAAGGCTACTGTTCTCCTTTTGCCCCACGGTGGGAAGCCATAGCCAAGGAGATTCCCTTTGCTACCAAGCTGTGTTGGCCTGGGAGATGGGGTGACACAGGGGAAATGGTTCCTACACTTTTCTATGCTGTCCTTCTATGTTTTTGTGGCCTACTTTTTTGGTGGAGCTACTTACTGTACTTGGGGCTCTCCCAGTAGTATTTCCATCCATCCAGTACTATTTCCATCTGTATTTCCAATACAGATGTATTATTGTTAAATAGTTGTTTCTGTGGGGTATGAGGTCTGGGACCCTGTAGTTTATAATTTTTCTTTAAAGATTTTATTTATTTATTTGATAGAGATCACAAGCAGGCAGAGAGGCAGGAAGGGGCGGAGGAAGCAGGCTCCCTGCTGAGCACAGAGCCCATGCGGGGCTCAATCCCAGGACCCTGGGATCATGACCTGGGCCGAAGGCAGAAGCTTAACCCACTGAGCTACGCAGGCGCCCCTGTAGTTTATCATTTTGCATGTGTCCCCTGTTGGTCCAATCTTCTGTCGTTTATGTTTTCTAAGGCTAAGTCTGGTTTCTGTAATAGAACATTAAATCTTATGAAGAAAGGTATCCTTATCAACTGAGTACACAATTTAAGGGTTTAATTTAAAAACAACTCCTAGGGAGATAAAATTTCTTAATTGAAAGAATAAAATTTGCCTGCTGAAAATCAGGGTAGGATCAGAACTGATGTGAAATTACCTGAAGTTGGGCTGCAATTCAAACTCAGAATGAAGCCAAACAAGGTAAGCAGTAAGTGCCTCTTCATGGTATTAGTCAGATATGTTACTGTTCCCTGATCAGAAATGTTGGTTTTTCCTCTACATAGCTTGGTAAATAGTTTATATAACTGTGAAAATTCTAGAAAATTAATTCACACCTTGATTATAAGTAAATGCAAACATTTCAGAGGACAATTTGTCAGTCTCTGAAGATGGAGAATTCGTTATCGTTTGACCCAGTGGAATGTGTCATACAAAATCTCATAAGCAGGCAAAGACAGAACTTTCAGTAGCATTGTGTTAGTGGGGAAGAGTTGGCAACGATACAAAAGTTCATCAGTATCAGGCTGGTTCTAACTACACAAGAGAATGCCATATAGCTATTAAGCTGGATTATAACATTATATCTATACTGCTGTGAACAGGTATTGAAGGTCTGTTCTTAAGCAGATGTAACACAACAGTGCATGTTATGGTACCAGTCGGGCACGTACGTAACATCTATAAGGTGCCCTGAGTTAAATAGATGGATGTATGTAGTTGATCGTAAATGCGCAGCTCTGTCTTGAAAATACAAAGATACGCTAGAACGAGAACTTCTGGTAATAGAGCAGACTGAGAAATGGGACTACACTTACTTTTTACTTTGTAGCCTACGTGAGACGTTACAATGAGATTGGCCTGTATTTAAAATAAACCCAGTCCTCCGCATTGTATTTGTGCCATTATAGCATCGATGAGTAGAAGGTCAGTGAGCAAAGATTCCGGTTGGGTTGATACACGTGATAAGAATGAGGTAAACCCTGGTTTTTTTCTGAACATTGTCTATGGAGCCAGAGTTAGACATAAAGCCAGGTTAATTAAATACATCTATGTAACAGGCCACAGAATGTTCTTGACATTCCCAAATGCCACTGACGAGCGCTCTATTTGAAGACTGAAATAGAGATGTACAAAATGCAGCATATTATAAGACCATTAAACTTTCCCATTTTCATAATAGAACAGCAATTATTTCCCACAGAGGCATGTGAAAAAGTGAGCAAAAATCATAAATAACTTCTTAAACTCACATAAGTGTATATTAACGTTCAGACTCTGCCAGCTCCTAACTTCACTACTGTTAGTGTTCAAAAATGAAAGCAAGTGTAAATGTTTCTGGCCCATTTTGACAATTTTTTCAGTGCACAGAGTTTCGGTTGAAAAATGGCATCCTAGAAGGCCTTCAAGTATCATGTAGGCTAGCCAGCTGACACCCACAGTCCTTTCTGGATATGATTCTCTTGTTCTAATCTAGAGTCTGCTAGTAATGTTAAAACTTGACCCGCATCTTAGTACTGATTTCATGATCTTTTAATTAAATCCACTTCACAGAAAAGACTCAGTTCCTCAGACATATGTATCACATGTGAGGCAATCCAGATAATTACGTTCTTGATTTAATGCCGTCCATCTTTTTCCTGAACATTTTGGTGGAAAACATGTAGAAGGCTAATAAAAAGGAAGGAAAAGATGGGTATCCAGGGGAAGGTATACTAAACCTTGAAAGGAAAATTAATTTAAAGGAGGCGTAGTGATGAAATTATACTGAAGCATGGAAAGGGAAATGCTATTAGTATGAGTTAGGTAAACAACAACATTTTAAAAACTGACACTTAACTAATAATTTGAGTTTGAAACAATGGATTAGTAGCTACCTTTTTCTTTACTCCACTTCAGTTATGGAAGACACTTTCCAAAATGGCCCCAAAGGCCCCTGCCTTCTGAGATGAATGTCCTTGTGTAATCCTTTCTCCTTGAGTGTGGAGTGGAACCTGCGACTTGCTTCTGACAAAGAAAATACAGTTCAAGTGGTAAACTGCATAGAAAGCCACTTCTCAAGGTTACCAAAACGACTCTAGATTCCATCTTTTCTTTCTGTCTCTCTTGGAGCCACTCCTCTGAGGAAACCAGCTACCAAAGTCTCAGGAGCTCTGTGGAGAGGCCCCAGTAGCAAGGAGCTGAGATCTCTGGGCAATGGCCTAAGAGGAACTTGGGCCTGCTGAGCACCATGCAAGAGAGCTTCATGGTTGGTCTTTTGAGGTGTGCCAAATGTCGAGTGAGCTTGAAAGCAATTCATCCCTCTTTTGAGCTATGTTAGAGATCCTTAAGCAGAGGTACTGAGGTAAATCAGGCCCAGATTACTGATGCATAGAAACTCTGAGAAAATAAATGCTTGTTGTCTTTTTTTTTTTCCATTTTATTTATTTTTTCAGCGTAACAGTATTCATTCTTTTTGCACAACACCCAGTGCTCCATGCAAAACGTGCCCTCCCCATTACCCACCACCTGTTCCCCCAACCTTCCACCCCTGACCCTTCAAAACCCTCAGGTTGCCCCAACCTCCCACCCCTGACCCTTCAAAACCCTCAGGTTGTTTTTCAGAGTCCATAGTCTCTTATGGTTCGCCTCCCCTCCCCAATGTCCATAGCCCGCTCCCCCTCTCCCAATCCCACCTCCCCCCAGCAACCCCCAGTTTGTTTTGTGAGATTAAGAGTCATTTATGGTTTGTCTCCCTCCCAATCCCATCTTGTTTCATTTATTCTTCTCCTATCCCCCAACCCCCCCATGTTGCTTCTCCATGTCCTCATATCAGGGAGATCATATGATAGTTGTCTTTCTCCGATTGACTTATTTCACTAAGCATGATACGCTCTAGTTCCATCCACATCGTCGCAAATGGCAAGATTTCATTTCTTTTGATGGCTGCATAGTATTCCATTGTGTATATATACCACATCTTCTTGATCCATTCATCTGTTGATGGACATCTAGGTTCTTTCCATAGTCTGGCTATTGTAGACATTGCTGCTATAAACATTCGGGTACACGTGCCCCTTCGGATCACTATGTTTGTATCTTTAGGGTAAATACCCAGTAGTGCAATTGCTGGGTCATAGGGTAGTTCTACAAAAAAATGGAAAAATGTTCCATGCTCCTGGATTGGAAGAATAAATATTGTGAAAATGTCTATGCTACCTAAAGCAATCTACACATTTAATGCAATCCCTATCAAAATACCATCCATTTTTTTCAAAGAAATGGAACAAATAATCCTAAAATTTATATGGAACCAGAAAAGACCTCGAATAGCCAAAGGAATATTGAAGAACAAAGCCAAAGTTGGTGGCATCACAATTCCGGACTTCAAGCTCTATTACAAAGCTGTCATCATCAAGACAGCATGGTACTGGCACAAAAACAGACACATAGATCAGTGGAACAGAATAGAGAGCCCAGAAATCGACCCTCAACTCTATGGTCAACTAATCTTCGACAAAGCAGGAAAGAATGTCCAATGGAAAAAAGACAGTCTCTTCAATAAATGGTGGTGGGAAAATTGGACAGCCACATGCAGAAAAATGAAATTGGACCACTTCCTTACACCACACACGAAAATAGACTCCAAATGGATGAAGGACCTCAATGTGAGAAAGGAATCCATCCAAATCCTTGAGGAGAATGCAGGCAGCAACCTCTTCGACCTCAGCCGTAGCAACATCTTCCTAGGAACAACGGCAAAGGCAAGGGAAGCAAGGGCAAAAATGAACTATTGGGATTTCATCAAGATCAAAAGCTTTTGCACAGCAAAGGAAACAGTGAACAAAACCAAAAGACAACTGACAGAATGGGAGAAGATATTTGCAAACGACATATCAGATAAAGGGCTAGTATCCAAAATCTATAAGGAACTTAGCAAACTTAACACCCAAAGAACAAACAATCCAATCAAGAAATGGGCAGAGGACATGAACAGACATTTCTGCAAAGAAGACATCCAGATGGCCAACAGACACATGAAAAAGTGCTCCACGTCACTCGGCATCAGGGAAATACAAATCAAAACCACAATGAGATATCACCTCACACCAGTCAGAATGGCTAAAATTAACAAGTCAGGAAATGACAGATGCTGGAGAGGATGTGGAGAAAGGGGAACCCTCCTCCACTGTTGGTGGGAATGCAAGCTGGTGCAACCACTCTGGAAAACAGCATGGAGGTTCCTCAAAATGCTTGTTGTCTTAAACCACTGAGTTTTGTGGGGCACTGGATGGCTCAGTATGAAGAGTCTGTGACTCTTGATATTAGGGGCTCGAGTTCAAGCTCTGCATTGGATATAGAGCTTCCATTAAAAAAAGACAAAGAGGGGCGCCTGGGTGGCTCAGTGGGTTAAAGCCTCTGCCTTCGGCTCAGGTCATGATCCCAGGGTCCTGGGATCGAGCCCCACATCAGGTTCTCTGCTCAGCAGGGAGCCTGTTTCCTCCTCTCTCTCTCTGCCTGCCTCTCTGCCTACTTGAAATCTCTGTCTGTCAAATAAATAAATAAAATCTTTAAAAACAAAACAAAACAAAAGACAAAGAAAAAATACATCAATCAACTTTTTCCTGAAATAGTGTGCTTAGTTTGAAGCGGTTTTCGTTAAGATTTTATTTTTAAGTAATCTCTACACCCAACATGGGGTTCAAATTCACAAGATCAAGTGTCACCAAATGAACCAGCCAGGCACCCCTCGTTTGAAGTTTTATAAATCTTTTTTGTGTGTATATGAGAAAAATAAGTTCACTGTTTGAAAAATACTCAGAAGTGTAATTTTTTTCTGAAAACGAGGTAATTTAATACAGTGTAATAACCCCAATTATTGGTTTTGCTGTATTCACTTTTCTTATAATAAGAATTCCCGGGGCGCCTGGGTGGCTCAATGGGTTACGCCTCTGCCTTCGGCTCAGGTCGTGGTCTCAGGGTCCTGGGATCGAGCTCTACATCAGGCTCTCTGCCTGCCTCTCTGCCTACTTGTGATCTCTCTCTCTCTGTCAAATAAATGAATAAGATCTTAAAAAAAAGAAAAGAATCCTAAGGTATGACAAACTTTAGGGTACACACTATAACCTGAAATATGGTGGCTGGGTCCTGAATAGAAATACGCAGACAACTATATAAACTTCGACTAGTGCCTGCATATATTAAGAACTCAGCAAAGTCCTCTATTTAACCTGTATTACCATATTTAATCCTCATGCAAAAAATTAGGGTTCGCTTTTTTTTTAACTTCTATTTAACACATGAAGAAACTGAGGTACGTTTGCAAGGCATCTAAAACAAGATTCAAACTCAGGCACTCAGAAGCCAGAACCCAGCTTCTCAACCACAAGAGTGTGCCCCCTCTCCTAAGAAACCATGATCGATTCGGAGACCGCATTCTTGATATTTGATTACAAAGCAGAGAAATTTTAGAGGACAGATGTGCATGTTAACAAGGATAAATATTCACTTGTGATCAACCGGAGATGCCCTGTGAGATGGTATAATTTGAGTGGTTAAGAATGGGGACTCTCAAGTGGGAGTGCCTGAATGCTGATTTCAACTCCGCCAGCAGTTCTGGTGCAATTCAGGTTAAGCCTGTTGTCCTCCCTTCGATTTAAATTTCATCTAATGTAAACTGGTGACCATATCAGTCCCTACCTCATAAAGCTGTTGTAAGCATTACACGAAATAATACTCCGAAGGGTTTGGAATAGTTCCTAGATACACCAAGCACTTAATAAACGTAAACTCTTATTATGAGGATAATTACTACCTGGCAAAGAGAACAACATTTAACAGAGTTTTCGGCTCTATACTTTCCAGAGGAAAACAGCTATCCAAGTAAGTGGAGAAAGGAGGCTAAAAAGAGAAACACAGTGAAAGAAAATAGCATGTATGGATACTCTACATTGCCAAAGACTCTTTAAAAAAAAAAAAAAGATTTTATTTGAGAAGGAATGCCTGTGTGAGTGAGGGGAGAGGGAGAGAGATCTCAAGCGGACTCCATGCTGAGCATGGAGCCCAGCATGCAGGGCTCTGTCCCACAGCCCTGAGATCATGACCTGAGCTGAAACCAAGAGTCAGAAGCGTAACTGTTCCCGCGACCCAGGCACCCCAACAATGCCAAATACTTTTAGATGCATGGCAAACATACTTTTCTCTAATATTCACAGCAGACTACATAGATAAGATTCCTATTTTACAAAGGGGGAAGCTTTAACTGAGGAACTTTTCCAAGGCTATTAAGTAACAGAGGGAGCATAGCTCTTGGGGACCATGGGGTATTCCAATCAAGGTACATTTGACCTTTCTCTTTCACCAAGAGAGACTTTGGGACTTAAGGGCCGGAGGGAATGAAAAACTACCATACATTGTGAAGGCACAGCTGGCAATTTAGTGAAATGTAGGCGTTCTTTTGATTGTTTTACATGTTATCTACTGCGCGTGCGCAAACTTCTGTGCCAAGATGCACGTGGCTGCCAGGCAGGGCTATCCAGTTTGTGCCCTGTACATGGTGCCCAGTCAAGGGAGTTGAAGTCTGGTCCCTGATCCACTCACCCAGCCTTGAACCTAAGGTGCATAAATACGCCATAAAACAGGTACTTTTTCTATTGTATGCACTAGTGAAATACAAGCTCCCAGAGGCCTTAGGTACACGCAGTAACAGAACTGTGACGTGCACATTTATGTAACTTCGCCGACCCACCCTGTGAGATTAATTTCTTATCTGTGGCTGTCGACTTAGTAGTGGTGACTCTCTTTAGAGGAGAGTCAGGGCCCATTTCAACCCTGGGGTGGCCTCTGCCCTTTCACTATAATTTATTTCTTACTGTGTACTGAATAATTTAGAATGTTGTTTTCTTTATCTTTAATTTTACCATTCAGTTTTTTTTTAAGATTTTACTTAATCTGTTTGAGACAGAGCATGAGCAGGGAGGGGGTAGTGGCAGAGGGAGAAGCAGGCCCCCCTGCTGAGCAGGGAGCCCGACGTGGGACTCGATCCCAGGACCCTGAGATTAAGCTGAAGGCAGATGCTTAACTGACCGAGCCACCCAGGTGCCCCTTTACAATTCGTTTCTTAAGTGATGTTATAACAACATAAGGTAACTGACTGTCCTGATTTTTTCAACTCATGAAACACTGACACAGAACTCTACTGAGGAGCGTTTCATATAAAACAACCAAAGGGAGAAGATGCAGTTCTTCTTTATTAGCTCTGATATATCATGTCCCGATTATCAAAAATTACTTTCAAATTTTTATTGTAATGTAGTTCATTTACGCAAAGGAGTTTCCCAGCTGTTGTTAAAGCATATTGAAAATAAGCAGAAGCCATAGGAGTTTGAGAAGGTGTGGCACAAAAATTTCAGTAGAAAAACAATCAAATGCTCCGCGGTGGTCAGTTGGTATGCAACAGAAACTCACACCAACATAAGCAAATGCAGGATTTTACTATAAAGTACTTCTTGGGACGCCTGGGTGGCTCAGTCAGTTACGTGTCTAACTCTTGGTTTTGGCTCAGGTCGCAACCTCAGGATCATGGAACTGAGTGCCTTGTCAGGCTCTGCGCTCTGTGCAGAGTCTGCTTGAGATTCTCTCTCCCTCCCCTTCTGTCCCTTCCCCCACCCACATGAGCTAGCACACACGCGCTGTCTCTCAAATCAATTAATCAATCTTAAAGAAGTACTTTTTCCAAGATCCTAAGCGTAGAAATAGAGTAAAGCCTCATGAGGTAGTGTAAACATGAATTGAAAAGCCATTTGAAAACTATTCATCCTGTGTGTTCATCTTTCTCCTTTCTTTTGGACTCATGGTTTTTCATCATTGCTTCTATTTGACCTCATTTTCCTTTCTCTACAGATTGGCTTTAACAGCTTATCTCCACACATGGTATAATAGGGCTATCCCTACAACTCTCAAGTCTTCTTTATGTTCCTTAAGATTAAAATCACATTAGACCGCGAAGATTTGCTTTTAAAGCATAATAACCAACTGTGGAAAGAAGATAGTGATTCTTGGTACCTAGTCCCTCGTGTCCTGGGACCACACGCATACTTTCTTCCTCCTACAGTTTCCCTCATTCCAGAGGCGTAAAATTAGTCCCTGTCTACCCTATTTGGTAGACGCCTTTTTTTTTTTTATCCACTTCTAAATGAATGACAGTGTAATCAAGAGGTAGGTATTTGAGTGTTTCACTGAAAAGTGCATTTCAAGCAAAGAAAAAGATAAAAGAACTTTCATAGTGAAAGACAGCATCCTACTGAAGCAGAAGAAGCATTGCTCTTTAAGAATTTCTCCTATCCCAGTGGTTCTGAAAATTAAGTATAACCTGGAGGAATTGTTGAAACAGAGATCACTGGGCTCTACTCACAGAGACTCTCGTTTAAGAAGTGAAGGGTGAGGCACGAGCATTTGTATTTTCAATAAGTTCCCTGGGGCCACACTATATTTTATTTATTTTTTAATCTGTATATAAACTCTGCACTCTGTGTGGGGCTCAAACTCACTACCCCAAGATCAACAGTTGCATGCTCTACCAACTGAGCCAGCTAGGTGTACCTCCTGGGGCCACATTTTTAAAACCACCATGTCAGCATATTTGTCATTATTATGTTTGGCTGAGTGCAAATTGACTTTTAATTTTTCTCATACATAACTTAGTCACAGATGCTCTGCTGGGCTAGAATCAGACAGCCTTGCACTAAGGCAGAAAGGAAGAGGAAATTAACCAGAGCTCAGTTGGTTTTGTAAACTACTTTAAATCCATTCAATAGCTGCTCATATTAGGTTATCTTATGGCTTCTTTCTGAACCTCCTAGTATGTATTTCTGTTGCAGCATCAAAGGAAAATAAAAATAAGGACAAAGCAAATAAAATCTGGCTTGATAAGATATGATGTTGCTCATGGGGATATTAAAATGCAAAGGCCAAACACTGAGGAGATTAAAGAGATAAAACCTTTAGTCTCATAAGGTACCATTTTATTAAAAGATTAAGAATTAAATAATTCACCTTCCTTTCAGGAGAAAAATATCTGGTGAGAGATAATAAAGGATTTGAAATAATAAGTAACTAAATTCTTTGAAAAATGTTTTAAAGTCATGTGTTCACTGAAAGCCTTGTTTTTAAAAAAATCTCTTTCACAAACAATCTATTTTCATCTCACTTGTGTTAATACAATCAAAGAACTGTGTCCAAAGATACGTGACACTATGCGTTTGTCAAGAGCCATAGAACTTTACAGCAGAAAGGGTGAACTTCATGTTCGTAAACGTAAGTAAATAATTTAGAAGGGCAGGAGAGCCCAGGATGGAAGGCAGACCATAAGAAGTCTCTAACTATATCACAAGTATATACAACAACCTTACTAACGGGAGAATAGAGGCTGACATAAGTAATTTTGGAAATGAGTGGAGACTCTAAAAGCAAAAGGAACTGTACGTACACACACTGTAGTCTAGTTGACAAAACTATTCCCCATGGAAATTTTGGTTAGTAATTCTGAGACTGCTATAACATGTATACTAGAACTGACTAATGTAAGTTAATTGATGGCAAATGATGAGAGCCAGGCATCTTTTTATTGGAGTGGGAGGTTACAGATAAGCAAGGGGAGGAGGCTAGAATGATCATGTGGTAACCGAGTGGGAAACATCACTTTGAACTCATGTATACCTGATAAACAGGATAGATGCATATAATATAAATAATAGACTATATAGAGTGGAAAGATTAATAGCTATATGCAAACACAGATTTTTTTTTAAAGATTTTATTTATTTATTTGACAGAGAGAGATCACAAGTAGATAGAGAGGCAGGCAGAGAGAGAGGGAAGCAGGCTCCCTGCTGAGCAGAGAGCCCGATGCGGGACTCGATCCCAGGACCCTGAGATCATGACCTGAGCCGAAGGCAGCGGCTTAACCCACTGAGCCACCCAGGCGCCCCAAACACAGATTTTTGTACTTAACATACCTTTTGTTACTCTGTCAGCTACCAATGCCTAGAAGCAATGATACCCTAGCAGCAATGAGCATAGCCTGCACCCGGAATTTGGTTTATAGTATTCTATAGTAATCTCCCATGAAGAATTCCAAATAATTTATGTAGAAACTTTCCCTCAAGATGGTGGACCACAGGGGCGCCTGGGTGGCTCAATGGGTTAAATCCTATGCCTTCGGCTCAGGTCATGATCTCAGTGTCCTGGGATCGAGCCCCGCATTGTGCTCTCTGCTCAGCAGGGAGCCTGCTTCCCCCCCCCCCATCCCCACTGCCTACTAGTGATCTCTGTCTGTCAAATAAATAAATAAAATAAAATAAAAAACAAAAAAAACAGTGGACACAGTTCTCAATCTTCAAGTGTGAGCTTCACAGAATATGGACAACAGGAACAGCAGTAAATGTACCATGGAGGAATCTAATGCTACCTCAGCCCGGCAATCAAAGTTAACATTATCAGTGATAAACCATCTGCATAGCATGTATCTTTGATATGATGAGAATGACATTTTACCTCCGGAGTCTTCCTCCCCACAATTTATCACTGCAGTCTAATAGGAAAACTTCAGAAAAATTCCAGTGGAGGGACATTCTACAAAATATTCACATTCCTCAAAATTGTCAAGATGACCGAAAGCAAGGAAAGTCTGAGAAACTGTCACAGCCATTTTGCTTCTACCTAGGAATAGACGAGCTAAAATTCTTAATCATTTTTTTTTCTTTTTTGCCATTTTCCTCATCACCTCAGAGGCCATGGCAGTTGTATGGATGTTAGCTTCAGCACTGAAGAAACCAGATGTTTCCCAGGCATTTCTATCCTTAGGTTTGACCAACTTTGGGCTTAATCATGAGAGGGTAACCTGCACACCTGAAGAATAAGAATTGCCTCCTCTTTTTTGGCTGCATACCACCATGATCACCAAATAAAACGACTACTCAACAAAGAGCTGTGGAAAAAATTGAAATGGAATGATTTAATAGAGAGTGAAGTCTGAGAAAAATCAGTTAAGGAGGTAATATTTGGGATTATGACCTGAATTGGTCATAATTGGAGGTAGGTAGGAGACTGAGGAAAGAACTCTTGGGGCAGAGGAACCAAAAGTAACACCCAAGAAGGAAATGGGGTCTGGTGATGAAAGGAAGATGGCAGTCATGTTTATAGAGGTGTGAAAAGGGGTTCTAGGTAAGAATAGGGAAGTAGGCAGTTCGGTCAAGTGATACCTTGTAGGTCAGGGTTCACAGTTTGGATTTGTTGTTAGTTTTTTTATTATTTTATTTTTATTCACTTTTTAAATTTATCATTAGTTTTTGAGGATTTTAAGTATCGGATGTGACAGGATAAGATTTTTCTCTTGTAAACTTTTTATTGAAGCATTACATACAAATATTCATTACGATGAATAAACCTTCTATACAAGTTGAAAAGTTAATTCATGGATGTCTATCAAAGTATTTAAGTGTTAATTGTCCTCCACCTTCAATATCACAACCCTAAAAGCTATCTCTTCTCTCTTACAAAAGAAAAAAATCATTTTTTTTAAAGATTTTATTTATTTATTTGACAGAGAGAGAGATCACAAGTAGGCAGAGAGGCAGGCAGAGAGAGAGGAGGAAGCAGGCTCCCTGCGGAGCAGAGAGCCCGATGCGGGGCTCGATCCCAGGACCCTGAGATCATGACCTGAGCCGAAGGCAGCGGCTTAATCCACTGAGCCACCCAGGCGCCCGAAAAAAATCATTTTAATTGAACCATGTAAAAATATCGTAGGTCACATGTGGCCTGTTGGAAAAGATACTTGTCTCTGCCCCTGAACTTCCTTTTGGCACACTCAGATTAAACAGCAGAGTGAACTGCAAAACAACTTCCTTTTAATGACCTATTTCTGCAGAGATAAGTTATCTCCATTTGATAGCTAGGTTGCTGAATGCCACCAGTGTGGGAGAGCTCTTAGAGAGACACATTTTCTCAATAAACTTGTTTGCTGTTAATATTTTGATATATTTTCTGTAACCTTTTGTTACACATTGGTTCTTCTTTAAAAATAATTTCTTATTGGGGCGCCTGGGTGGCTCAGTGGATTAAGCCGCTGCCTTCGGCTCAGGTCATGATCTCAGGGTCCTGGGATCGAGCCCCGCATTGGGCTCTCTGCTCTGCAGGGAGACTGCTTCCTCCTCTCTCTCTGCCTGCCTCTCTGCCTACTTGTGATCTCTCTCTCTGTCAAATAAATAAAATCTTTAAAAAATAATTTCTTATTGAGATATAATTTAACCTAACATAAAATTAGCCCCTTTAAAGTGTCCAGTTCAGTGGTTTTGGTTGGATTCTCAAAGTGTTCAGCTATAACCAGTAATTCCAGAAATTTTCCTCATCCCAAATGAACATCTATACCCTCCAGACTTCATCTACCAATCCTCTCACCATTCTCTAATCCAGCCCTCAGAAACCTTGAATCTACTTTAGTTCTAAAGCTTTGTGTAGTCTGAACATTTCATATTAAATAAAATGATATGTTTCCTTTTGTGTCTGGCTTTTTTTCACTTCACATAATGCTCTCTAGGTTTATCTATGCTGTAGCATGAATCAGTACTTTGTTCTTTTTTAGGACTGAGTAGTATTCCATTGTATGAATATATCACATTTTCTTTATACATTCATAAGCTGATACACATTTTACTTGGGTACTATGAATGATGCTGCTATAAATGTGCAAGTTTTTATGTGGATATAGATTTTTTTTATATTTTATTTATTTGACAGAAATCACAACTAGGCAGAGAGGCAGGCAGAGAGAGAGGAGGAAGCAGGCTCCCCGCTGAGCAGAGAGCCCGATGCGGGGCTCAATCCCAGGACCCTGGGATCATGACCTGAGCCGAAGGCAGAGGCTTTAACCCACTGATCCACCCAGGTGCCCCATGGATATACATTTTTATATCTCTTGGTTATAACTTCAGAGTGGAATTTGCTGGGTTGATAACTCTATCCAATTTTTAAGGTAACTTTCAAATCTTTTTCCAAGTGGCTGCAATTCTTACATCTGCACCATCAATGTGAGGGTATCCTTTTCTCTCCATACATTCTGATAATTATTATTATCTGTGTTTTTAACTATAGCCATCTAAATGAGTGTGGAATATGGTCTTATTGTGATTTTGATTTGTATTTCCCTAATGAGGAATGATATTAGGTGATTTTTTTATATTATAAGCCTATCAATTAGCAATAATCGCGCCTCGGATAAACCTCATTGGCTACGATACTGCCACTGCGCAAAGCTTTATATTATAAGCCTATCAGAAAAAATTTTATTACTGTTTTGTGCAGCTGTTTTTTAAGTCAGGGAAAAGGTATAAAAATAGATAAATGTGTTTTTATACATTATATTTCTTATTATGTTACTGTTTGGGTGTTTGTTTACTTATGAGGATTTAAGTGACTGTCTATGTCCCTACATAGAACAAAGAACATAGAACAAAGAGCTCTTTGTAGTAGTTCGTGTAGGGCAGATATGCTACCAACAAATTTTCTTAATTTGTATCCCAATAATCATCTACCCCCTCAGGCAGCCACAATATTCAACAATTGTCTCTGGTTGCTTTCAGCAAATGTTCTCAAGGAAAATGCTGTTCACAGCAGGCAGTTACTTCTTGTGTTCTTCCTACTCATCCCATATCTTTTCCCCATAACAAAAGATAAGAGGAATGACTTCCAAAATAAGTATTTCAACCACTGGGCTGAAACAGCATTTAGAGGAAATGGAACAAGATGGTATGTGTGGAATATAATTTAAGTTCAAGAAGCTCAAATATTGATGGCTCACAAAAATGAATGAGAGATACTGTTTTCCTCCATAATAATGAAAAATCCAAGATCTTTTGAAACCTTGTTTAGACCACAGTGAAAAACAAGTGTCCTCACCATTCATTAATGGTAATATTATATGTGCTTTCAAACCCCTACACTCCAACATGTATAATTATCCTCTGCCACCCAGAAGGGAAGTGCCTGCCTAGAAGTATTCTGTTGTTGTTGTTTCAAGCTTAGTTTTCCAGAAGGTACACCCTATGGACAGTCAAGAATATGTAGGAAATACTGGCATTTATACGGAAGCTTGGCATCCAGAATTTATCCAAAGCAAACTACAGACAGCTGTAATAGTCTACGAAAGCTCTGTAAACACATCTTCCAGACATTGGGGAATGAAGAAAACTCATAAGTCTTTGAGTTTATGGCAGGTTGGCATTTTTTCACCTCAAAACATGAGTATGACACTTCATCCACATGCTATACTGACAGCCCTGGCTTACTGTCTCCACTGTCAAAACTCTCAGCAAAAGTCACTTAACTCACAACCTCAGGTTCAGTCTAGTTTGCAGCTCTAAGGAGAAAGCTACCTTTTAGGTGACTTACGTATAAGAACTCCACCCACTGGGGCACCTGGGTGGCTCAGTGGGTTAAAGCCTCTGCCTTCAGCTCAGGTCATGATCCCAGAGTCCTGGGATCGAGCCCTACATCGGGATCTCTACTCAGCGGGGAGCCTTCTTCCTCCTCTCTCTCTGTCTGCCTGCCTCTCTGCCTACTTGTGATCTCTCTCTGTCAAATAAGTAAATAAATAAGGTATTGTAAAAAAATTAAAAAAAAAAAAAACTCCACTCACAGAGGCAAAGTTCTGAGGTTCAATATCAAGTCAAAGATACTGCTGTTCACAAGGACCTGCCTCCTAGTTTCAAGTAAGTACCAGGCTACTGCCGTTATCCCTTAAGTTGTACTCCTTATCTCAACCATTTAATGGTATCATCTTAGCCCTAGGTACATTCAACTAATGAAGAAATCAAAGGAGTCAAAAAATGCCGAAGAAATGCAAGCTCCAGAGACAAGTGTTTATATTTTTTCCACCTGGTTTCAATGCCAGAATATGCATTATTGTACTTAGTGTGCTTTGGTGGATCATATATTCATGTCAGTTGACCACGAATGAGCTGTTAGTAGGCCTATGTTCTAATTATGGCCCATCACATGGTAACTGACATTTCGCTTTTCTAGGCTCAGTTTTCACATCTGTTTAAGAGAGATAATCATAAGGTTGTCTCCATCTGTTTAATGAGGACAGTCAGAAGGTTATTGCATCAGATGCAAGTGTGTATTTAAAGCACTAAGCATCATTCCTGGCACTAGTGCTCAGTCAGTCTGTTGGGGGCTGAGAAGGTAGAGGAAAAGATGGTGGAGGAAGAAGGACGCACGGAGGAAAAGAGAGGAGGAAGAGAAGTAGGGGTAGTAAGAAGTGGCAATGATGGTTTTGCCGCAGTGAAATGGTGGTAAAGAACCTGGGTTTCTGCCACAGTGCTTGTGTTCCCCCCAAATGAGTTAGTTCATCAGTCTGATCCTACCTCCGTTTCCTAATAGGTAAAATCTAGAATCTGATTGTAACAATTGCTATGCATACTTGCAGGACTGTAGTGAGATTAAGTGAAATAAAGGATGTGAAAGAACTCTGAGCGCTACTGAATTCAATAGAAGCCTAAAAGATTATTCCTACAAAAAGCAGTCTGTGAAGCCTGTGTTTGGCAAATACATAAATAAGGCAAGTGTGGCTTGACATAATGCTGCTTCTTAATCTCTTCCATGGCATGTACATGGACCTGATTGGGCCTAGAGAAGAGGACACATGTAATCTACCCACTCCTTAGAAGATGTTTCTATGGGTAAAATAGAATACTGTATTTGAAGTTGACTTACATGAAACATGTTTCAGAGTAACAAGAATACTTGTTGTATTAAATGTACACTCTTATTTGTACACATGAATGACCTCTTCCAAAACTGTTTCCATTCTTTGGAGGATGATACAATTTGGATGAGTGTAAGAAACCAGATCAAATGCTGCGGGAATCAATTCAGTTAATAATCAAATATATCAAACTTTTAAAAAATTAATTGCCACACTTTTAGCATCCAAAGATATAGCACATGGATGAATTGAATCAATTATCTTTAAGCATTTGACCTTGGAAGAAAACATTTTTAACAAGTTGTCTGGACCCTTTTATGCTTAGGATGAAGGAGTATGATGGCGTGACCCATTCACCATCACCTACTTCCTTGGTCCTGTCCCTAACACTTTTCTTTTTCTTGAAAACATAAGGTCAAATTTTCTTTTCTATGCTCAAACCACCTAGAATCTAAGATCCTGTTTTCAGACTGACCTGCTTTAGTTCCCGAAGCCTCAGAATTCAGTTAAATAGCAGAATTGAGGTCTTAGAATTCTGCCCATGCTCCTTTGGTCAGCCAATGACTCTATTTGAAATAGGTGGGCAGATGATGGACTGACTTTCAGGAAATTCTAAGAAGAGAAAGTCTATATAAAAATTACTTTAATTATGTAGAATCATGTTTTTTCCCCCTCTTGTGACTAAGTAATATTGAATGATTTGTGAAAATACACCTTGATGTACGGCAGTGTCTCAGTTATGAAATAAATACTCTAGGTCTTTATGCATTTGGAACTTAATTGATACTTCAGTTATGTTTTTACAATAGTATTGTCAAAAAAGAAAGCCTTCAGTTGAGCAGAAATTGATGATTTTACTAATGGTAGAAACTAAGAAAGTACTAGAAATCCTAGGGACCACATAGCATTGCAGACTGCCATTCCACCTCTGAAATTTAATTTCCTCATTTTAGTTTGCCAGATAAAATACAGAACTCCCAGTTATATTTGGATTTTCAGCAAACAACAAATATTTTTAGCATAATTATGTTCCAAGTGTTGCATAGGACATCTCTAGGCTAAAAAAACTACTTGTTTATCTGAAATTCAAATTTATTTGGAAGCCCTGTATTTTTATTTGCTCAATCTAGCAACCCTATAGTGAAGTGCAAAGTTCAGAAGTGCTTGACCGAGATAGATTCTTAGGGTATTTCCAGTGAGAAACCTCCCTATCTCTATTGCAGGGTCAGCCTGACAAGCTATGTGCATATGGAGAACCATATGAGGATAGTCTTGTAAGGCAGTGGTTTTCAAACTTCACTCCCCTCACTTGAGGAACTTGTTAAAATGCCGAGTCCCATGCTACACCCTATGAAATTTTAATTCACCAGTTTTGGAGTGACCCGGGGAATCTGCACCTTGAACAGATATACCAAGTAACTGATACAGGTTTTTTTTTAATTGTGATACAGGCTTTTTTTTAAAAGATCCTATTTATTTGACAGCATGTGCAAGCAAGGGGAGTGGCAGGCAGAGGGAGAGGGAGAAGCAGACTCCCAACTGAGAAGGGAGTTCGATGAGGGGCTGGATCCCAGGACCCCGAGATCATGACCTGAGCTTAAGGCAGATGCTTAACCCATTGAGCCACCCAGGTGCCCCTCTGATATAGGTGTTTTAAGATCATTCTCTGAAAAACACTGTGTCTTTCTCCTACAAATCAGAAATCCTATCTACCTGGAAGACAGAATTTCCTCACCCATCATTCATTTACGACCACGCTAAAAATTGAACACTGCTCTTCTAACCACATGAAAGAATAACTGTGGACTGCTCTGTTAATACTTCTTTGACTAACGCATATTTACTGCTAAATAGGTTTTCATTAATTATTGTTGGAATTTCTCATTAATTGTTGAGGAAAATTCAACTCAATCATATTGAAATATGAATGAAAGCTTTCTAGAAAAAGATACACACCAGTTCCATTTAATAAAAAGAAATGACTTGTTGACTACTAGATGTGGCAGGAATAGAACAAACTGGAATGGAGAAACGGCAGCGTGGAGTGGTATTCTAACAAGAGAAAGCTAATTATTTTAATCCAATTCAATCTGTTCTTCAGCTACGACTCTGAAAGGTCACAGAACACTACATAAAAGCCCTGCATGAAGTTCATTGCCAATGAGGATTTAATATTCTGTAATATTCCCTTTCCCCCCCCAATTTAGGATTTTAATACTTTTCCTTGAGTGTGTATCTCAAAGGAACCTGTAGCCCCTTCACCAGAAGTTGGTACTGAGAGCACAACTAGTTCAACTTTAGCTGGTCATGAGACAAGGTGTTAGTCTAATTCAATCATTAGAGCAAAGATGTACTGTTCTGGGGAGAACAGAACTACCTTTCGATTTACCAGACAATAAATAGTTTGCTCTCTCGTGTGAGCAAATATCAAAAAAGAACATGTCCACCCATTGAGATGGCTGGGAGAGTGGGGAAAGAGTACCTTAATCCTCGACTATTTAACTAAAAAATGTGTTTTTGTAAGGCATTACCCCACTCTAACACGATCTTTGATTCACTGTGTCTGAGAAGCCTCCATTTCCACCTTGTTAGAAAAAAACTGATCTCTCTTACAAAATGGAATGACGGCAGTTCTCGGGTAAGTTTTGTCTTTACTATGTGGGAATGAAAGCAGTGAATTTAATATAATAGAAGTTTGATTCTGGAGCCAGAATCCTTGGGTTTCATTCCAAAACCTGTAACCGCTTAGCTCTATAACCCTAAAGACGCATACACAGCTTCTCTTTGCCTCAATTTATACCTCTCTAAAATGGGGCCAGGGGGCGCCTGGGTGGCTCAGTGGGTTAAAGCCTCTGCCTTCAGGTCAGGTCATGGTCCCAGGGTCCTGGGATCGAGCCCCGCATCGGGCTATCTGCTTGGCAGGGAGCCTGCTTCCTCCTCTCTCTCTGCCTGCCTCTCTGCCTAGTTGTGATTTCTCTCTGTCAAAGAAATAAAAATTAAAAAAAAATAAAATAAAATAAAATGGGGCCAGAACCTTCCTCCTTTTTCTGAGGACTAAATGAGGTAATGCAGCTAATGTTCTTAGAGTAGGGACTGGTGCATAGAAGCTATATTCTAAATGTGGAAGATATGTTTTCATCACGATGCTTCTGATTCATGGCCTTTTCAAGCATTCTCCTCACTGGTGGCAACCCTCACCTACCATTTTGTTCACAGTACATTTGAGGGGACCATATAATGTCTGTTGTGACATGTTGAACTCTCAGAGTACTGTGTGAGATGAAACTACAAATCCATCAGATTCCTTTCACCCATGGATTATGTCATTAGTTTCTCGGCCTTGTCAGTACATCGATTTAATTCTGAATTTGAAGCGCAAATAGGTTCTCTCAAGCGCCTTTGCCTATTTTGGTCCTCCACCAGTTGTGACTCATTGTGACTTACACTCTGAGAGCAATGCTACCGGGCCTTTCTACAGGTG
This sequence comes from Meles meles, assembly GCF_922984935.1. Classification (NCBI taxonomy): domain Eukaryota; kingdom Metazoa; phylum Chordata; class Mammalia; order Carnivora; family Mustelidae; genus Meles; species Meles meles. The sequence continues at coordinate 99,987,213 of NC_060087.1, read as the reverse complement.
CTGTGCATACAACCACTTCTAGCTATTTCCTCTGAGCCGAGTATGGAAGTTTCCTGAACTGTGCCACTCCTACCATGACCCCTCATGATGAATGATACTACCTGGCACAACCTAGACAATGCATATGGACTGAATGAATAGAAATCAATAATTTATCTCCACCAATGTAATCCATTTGCTTTTGTTTATGTCCTTCCCTTTTTGCCTGACTTTAAGCTCTATTTCTTTTTATTATTTTAATGAACTCCTCACCAGTCTCTCCACTAACAGTGACTTGCCCATTGTTTTAATTCTGATCTTTACTACCAAGTGTTCTTAGCAAAACTGCTCATCCCCAGAGGCCCGATTTTCATCCGAAACAATCCCATCCACATCTCTAAAGTTTGGTTTGCCACGTGAACAATGATCACAGTAGAAATACTCTGAATTGGTGCTCTATATTGTAATTCTGGGCCAACTTCCCTATTTTGAACCAGGCTCAAATCCATCAGGACTCTTTGGGAAAAGTGATTTCTTATAGAAAGTAACTCCTTGATAAACAATTACTGCCTCAGTCTCCAGTCCATGTTTTCCTATTGACCCCTAGGGCACAAAAGGCTAGCAGATTAATACTTCCTGATTGATATCCCAGGTTATGGTGGGGAAATGCCAATGCAATTGTATAGAAAATAGACAAAGGCATATTTGAGATGCACTGAGTGACACCGAATAAGAAGGCTACTGGAAACCGGAGAGTAGTTCGCTGGGTTTCGCATCCAGGTTTGGTGGACAGCTTCAGTTTGTGTCTCAGGGAGCAAGAGCATCCTACCTAATGTCACGAGGAGTCAGACAAGAGACTCATTCCATCCAATAATGAAGCTCTGAAATCCTGTGGGAGATGCCCTTCAGTGGATGAGTCCCAGCTTGGTCTGCCAGATTACCCCGCAGGGAGCTTTTGAAAAAGGGTACTTAGCTTAAAAGGTAGGCTGGGCACGAGGGGAGACATTTCCACTGACTACTCATAAAGAAGACTTGACCAGATTGAGTTCTGCATCTCACGTTTCCATGTGGGCTACCTATAATGCCAAGTCTGTCTTTCTTTCTTTCAAAAAGTTCCGGCTTTTTCATAATCTAGCTGGTTTGAAAGATCTGTAACTTTGAAGAGGCATGACATTCCATTTTTAGAAAGTGGAAATTGCTCTTCTCGAATGGAAACAAATTTTGCATCAAAGAGCTTGAATTCAATACAGAGGGGAAAAAAGCCAAATATGTAAAGCATTCTAGCAGCTGGCACTGCTGTTGGCAAAGGCTGTCTCTACACATGCAAAGAGATAGGAGGTGGTTTTTAAATAATTCCAGAAGTTCTGCACCTTTATCATAATCATCTGAACCAACTAAAGTGTATCTCAGCCCAACTGATCCAAAGACCTAACTCAATCCTTCCATAAATCTTTTACATAGAGAAGGGCAGGCTCTAGCTATGGTACTACACACCTCAGTGTTTAGAATGATCTAGATCATTGACTGCATTTTTCATTCTTCAACTCCATGACTGCTTAGCAACACGGACCCAAAATGAAGGCTGGTGCAAGTAGTTGTAACCTTTTCCAAAGGGCAGAGAAAATTGTTCTCAAAATACTTGGTGATGGAGAGAGAAAGAATAAGGTTGTGCCAACCTCGTACAATTACAGTGGTACAATACTGACAGGCATAAAGCTGCCTGGATACCCAGAGCCTAGGCCAACTATTAGAGATGCAGCTAAGATCTACTGTGATCTGTCCATTGTAGGCACTGATGGCACCCTCTTTGTCAGCAAATATTATTTCAGTTAGAGGCCACATTTTGACAAAAAGATTAGAAAAATGAAAGAGGGATTAATAATATCTCTTGAAATGTTGACTAAATTCTCACTGAAGTAGCCAAAAAGAAGGAAACTGTAGCTATTTAGCAGCGAGTTCTAAGTGAAAAAGAAATAAAAAAAACAACTGACAACCCCCAGACCCTGTGGCTGTGTTGATTCAGTGGGCGGTGAGACTTTCAAACAATTCAATGTCAACATTCCCCATGACTAACTCTACTGGTATCGCCGCTATGTATAAGTGATTACTTAGGGGAACAGGAGAGGGGAAGGAGATGTGAGGAAAAAGAGAAAGAGAAGACAGACAAAGTTCATTTCAGTGGGAGGACAGGATTTAAGCAAGAGCATATGGAAAAGACAACCAGTTTCATTCTTTTCATGTAGCTCAGGTTTCTGTTAGGGCTGTCTGCTTGTGGTTTGGGTCTAATTGATAGATCTGTCTGGTTCCCAGGCCCAGCCCGAAAGGGTTGGTATGGAGAGGGAGGCGTGGAAGGATCCTCCCTTCTCCACATATGGGTTGGCTAGCTAGCCTCTTTCTGCAAGTTGATGACAGTCTCCAGGGTTCCAGTCAACGAAATCATCCATTGTGCAGACAGGGCCACCCACCAGAGCACTAATTCTTCCCAAGAGTGGTTTTTTAGGGGTGGGGGGTTTGCTAAGCAAATGAGTGCCACAATACAACTTGATTCCTTCATAAGGACAGAATTCTCCTAGATGAGCAGGAATTGGGGACAGAATGTATGTCTTCCTTTTTCATTGGAAAATAACGAGATCTCGTTGGTAAGGATAAAAGAAAACTCTTTGCCAATGATGTAACAGTCAGTGTGGTTGAGAAAGGATACCTGATACTAAAGAATAGAAATAAAGAAAATGAAACAACCAGCACAAAATCTAAGTAGAAGTTCAAATTAATGGTGACAGAAAAAAAGAAACAGCAGAAACCTGGGTGACAAACCATCTCTATAACAGATTTCCATTGGTCTTTTATGTGAAAATATTTGGGCGCATGATTTCCTTGCCAAGACAGCTATTCAAAATTCTAAACCAAGATTTTTCTATTGCATGAATACAGTTTTCTATTTCCTTTGCAACACGATATATTTGACAGATAAATTAACTCTATACGACATTTTACTGGTTTTTTTTTTTAATTCAGATTTTATGTGTTCCCTTACAGCATGCAGATTAAGGAAGCAGGAATAATTGTTACCTCAGCCCCCATTATTTAAAAATATGATCCATGTGACTTCTTTCTGGTTCCATAGGGTAGGGGAAAGGAAACAAACTGGTCTTTTTCATGTGGTTGTTAGTCTAAGGAAATGTCTTCAACATGATTATGTATCATAGAAAGACACTTAATCTGTGAGCTCTTCAGTGCAGAAGCACTGGACTAGATTATTGCTATGCCAGGCACAGAAGCTTGGTGAATTTAGTTCCTTTGATCTGCCCATCTGAAGGTCCAACTCAGATGTCTCCAATGTGAAGCTTCTTTGATGTCCTATGATCACGAGACCTTAGGTTCTCTTTATCTCTGGAGGTCTCTTGCAAACCAACTTTTTCTAAGGCTTCGCCTACAGGACACTTTCAGAAAAAAATAAAGAAAGAAAAAAAGGGGGGGGGGGGAGCTGTTTAGGCCACGCTGAGATACTACACAGCTATCTAGTCAACTGTATTTCCTCAAACAAGTTATATGAAATGATAAATGCTTATGAGTTTGACCTAACACTTCCCCCACACTGCATCTAGAATATAATAAGCAATGAATTGATAATGAGCTATAGGATGATTGATTTGCTTGTGTATAAAATGATCAACCCTCAGAAATAATAATTCATCACCACAAAACCTGCAGGCGTTGTACAGGGATGACATTTTTTGGAAGAGGAATAGAGGGAGGAAATGCCTCTCATGGATCTTTGATAGAGAAACGTGCTTCATGCTTTGGCTTGAGAACATTAGTTCATTTAAATTCCAGTGAGTTGATGGGCTTAAATATCATTGTACACTCCCTAGAAATGTAAAGACTTAGGACTATCCCCTGGGGTAAAGCCAATATTGCTGTCTTTGAAGTCATAGAAATCATGCCTCCTTCCGAGAACGTGAAATAGATTTGAAATTGATGTGTTGGTCATTACGCACGAGTACTTGACAAAGCTGCTTTGATTTCATAGATTGTAAATCCCTGCAACACTACAAGAACCCATTTATGAAATTGAGATATTGATTGTGCTAATCTGTACAGTGATTACCAGAGGCAGCCTAATGAGTAGGTGCTCCTTGTACCATGTGCATAAGAGGCACCATACAGGGTTGCAGTCAGAAGTTGGTTCCTTTAGCCCCTGAGGATTCTGGTCTGCCTGAGTTCCTTATCAAAATTACAATATTCTTGTGTAGGTACAGATCCTAAGACAGTTTCTATTCATTAATTGATCCACTCTTTTAACAAATACGTTGAGATTCTACTATCCACAAGATACTTTGAGAAGGTTCAAAAATGAATACGGTCTAATGCCCAAATCAAGGGTAGTCTTTAAAGATGAGGGGTGATGAGGGACAAGATGGCTGTGTGGCAGGGATCTGAAATGGAATTAGACAATACACTGAAATAGCAAACAGGCACTTGATGTGTATGTGCTGAAAAAATGACCGATTCAGAGTATGAAGAGTTGCTACTGGATAATGTGTAGATAAATTATATAATAGAGACCCAACATATTTTAGTGAACATACTCCTCATGCATTCATACTGACTCAGGGCTTAGAAAAATCATTATTTCTTTCAAAGAGGCATTAGGATATGAAGTTTTCTGAAATAACTATAGATTTCTAGAGGTTTGGGGCATACACTTTGACAATAAACAATGGTGTAATATTACTCAAGACAATTTTTAAAATGGAGGCTAGGAGGTGGGGGCATGGGCATTAAGGAGGGCACCTGAAGTGATGAGCACTGGGTATTGTACACAACTGATGAATCGCTAAACTCTACCTCTGAAACTAATAAGAGAACACAGGTTAATAACATTGAAAAAAAACCCAATTTTTAAAAAAATGGAGTATATGGGGGCATCTGGGTGGTCAGTCAGTTAAGCAATTGCCTTCAGCTGATCTCAGGGTACTGGGATCGAGCCAGTAGGGAGTCCGCTTCTTCCTCTCTCTCTGATCCTCCCCACCTTGTGGTCTCTTTCTCTTTATATATTTTTGTACCCTTCTGCTCCCCACCTTGTGCTCTTTTCTCTTTATATATTTTTATATAAATAAAATCTTTAAGAAAAATTAAATAAAAGTCGAGTATATGACCTGATCCCTACTTTCAACAGCTTATCACCTTAGGAGAGAGATATGATACGCATACATACAGATAGGAATTCAAGTGAATGGGAAGTGATTAGTTGGCAATTAAGAGGATGAATGGAAACCAGAATGGACAACTGGAAGGAAAACAGGATTAGAAAGAGCCATCTCCAAAAGATGTGAGAGGAAACTGAGAGAAGAGGGAGCTAAAGACATCTTAATTTTGCATAGTATCATTATGTCCTTTAATTTTTCCTCGAGTTAGCCAAAATGATGTGAGGAGGGAAACATGCAGCCAGGCTTTAAGCATAACCAGCTTCTCCTAAGGAAGGATGTGCAGATAGTAAGTAATAGGACTAAGCATCCAGTTCAGTGGAGGAAAAAACACATCAGCCTCAGGGGATTAAATAACAGACAAACAAATGAGCAGCTCAGGGTAAAACTCATCTTTGAACTGGTGTTTATTCCCCAACAGTCTAAATGGGGAAACAGAAAACTAACGGATAGGACAAAAAAAATTACCCTGCAAGAATTCTAAGATGACATTTAGATACAAAAGATAAACACAGAGTTCAGTTTGGAATTAAAAATATATTGGGAATTTATTGTTTTCCGTTTCTTGACAGAACTTTTAATATTGTGAGGGTAATTCTAAGTTCTTTTACAAAATTCTCACATCCACAGAATTCATCTCAAGCAAGAAATTTAGGAATCCCTAAAAACATTGCCATTACAACTCAATAACAATCTGAAGGAAACCATTATGATGATACCAGGAGAATAATAAGCCACCAACATCCTTATGAAGATTGATTACGATGATGATGATTCCTAATTCCAGAAAAGTCTTCTAGGCAAACATTGATTGGTAAATAAAGTGAAAGATACTCAGATTTATGTATTTTAGCTGTAAGATGTACATCATTCTTCAATGTTGTAATATAATCTATACTTGGAAGTTTCCTACAAATATTTCAGTGAATGGGCCCCTAAGTGGACTCATTACGTTGAGAAGAGCATTTGTAGTAGAGGGAAACTTTTTTCTTCTCATCTAGGTTCTTCGGCTAGTCTACTAATTAAACTGACCGAAAACAGATTAACAGGAGAAAAACAAATTTTATATGGATGGCAGCCCCGAAGACATGAGAGAGACCCAAAGACAGGAAATTGAGGCTTAGGAGAAGGGGGAAGGGGTTTAGAGCTTCCAAGGAGACCACAATTCACAGGAAGAAGAGAACAGACGTTTGGTAAACAAATATTTGTCATGTCCTGCTGATAAGTCTTTCCTTATAAAGTTATCTTTGGTATTAGCTCTCTTCCTGGTACAGTCCCTCTATCTAAATTCTTTCAGGAAGTTAAGGGGCAGGGAGTGGAGGTAAACAGTTCTTCCTGAGTCTGTTGGGCCTTTATTGTCTTCAGCTCAAAATAATACATGTGCCAAAGTGGCATTTTGGGGGGGGGTAGTACATTCTGGTCCCCCTCATATTACACAGTCCCTAATCTGCAATCTTACTAATATTGTACTTTATAGCCAATGTACTGAGGTAGCTCTTTCTATCAGGAAAAAAATAGAAGGATTAAATGATAATTGTTGCTGTTGTTGTTAATCCAGGAAACTTTCCATTCATTTCTGCCTTGGAGGAATTCAAGATTCTCAAGGGTTTTGACCTCTGACCACCCATTGGTCTCAATCACGTGGAGTATTATGGATAGATTTTTTTCATGCATAGCAAATTACCAAACAGTGGAGATGGGGGATGGGGAAGGGAAACACTATGTAACTAAATTTTTTAAAACATTTTTTAAAAAGATTTTATTTATTTATTTGGCAGAGAGAGATCACAAGCAGGCAGATAGGCAGGCAGAGAGATAGGGGGAAGCAGGCTCGATCCCAGGATCCTGAGATCATGACCTGAGCCGAAGGCAGAGGCCTAGCCCACTGAGCCACCCAGGTGCCCCTAAAACATGATTTTTTTTGTCTTTTAAAAAAATGTATTAAAAATAAATACTCCCTGCCCTAGGTATATGAGGTGGGTGACTTTATGATAATCACCTGTGACCAGCAAAGAATAACCAGACCCCAGAAAGGAAATAAGCCATTGAAGGCGTTATCAATAGAGATGTTAAAGGATTTAAGTTCCCTGGTTAGCTTTCTATAAAAGACCAACCACAAAGGCCGTCGTTGGCAAACCTGTCGGGGCCCCTCTCACTCTTGAGAGCTTTTTCCTGTATCTTCACTTAATAAACGTCTATCGTTTTATTCAAAAAAACCAAATGAATAAATAAATAAATAAATAAAGCTCAGGAGGTGGGGAAGACAGTCTCCAGTGAGAAGCAGTTTTCTGCTGATTGGAAAGCATGCACGCATGCATACGTGTAATATAGATATGATTAGGAAGATAAGTAATTGCCTATTCTCTGCCTAGCTGTAATTCTGTCTAAGCCACGTCACTAAGTGCTACCTGCCCCTTCCTTATTCCTCATGTATAATTGTCTAATCAGCAACCATTTTGTTGCTTTCATACACTCCCATAAAATCTCTGCTAACTCTCCTCCCCAGACATCAGAGCTACATGGTTGGATTTCACTGTTCCAATCACACAGAGACAGTTTTTGTTATATGTTGATCCAGCGTGTAACCCCTTAGAAGCACTTCTACTCCACTGCACAATCTAAAGGACAAAACCTCAGAATACACCAGATCCATCTAAGACATCCCATATCTTGGCATCCAACACTCTGTGTACCCATGACAACCCTACTCCTACCCTCTCCCCTCCCTCATCTCCAGGCCGCTATTCCGTTCATCGCACTAGACATCACAGCTTTGTGTCCAGGAGCAGGACTCATGGAAGTTTGCATAGAGGAAGCTGCATTTAAGCTGAGTCCTAAATGAGGAAGCGAAAATAGGAGAAAAAAAGAACAAATAGTTATGTGGTGAAAATTCCACCGCTAGGTGTATTATAAACACCATGTTAGTGCTTTTCAAATGTAGTGATTTACTTTTATTTGTTTTGGGGGGGGGGGAAGGTGGGGGTAGGGGGAGAGGGAGAAGGAGAGAGAGAATCCTGAGCAGTTTCCACAGCCAGCGTGGAGGCCAACATGGAATTCGCTGTCACAGTCCTGAGATCATGACCTGAGCCGAAATAAGAGTCAGACGCTTAAATGAGCCACCCAGGTGACCCTGTAGTGGTTTTTAAATATGAAAATCTCTAGCCCTAATGAAAAAGAATCCCCTAGGAGTGGAATGCAGGAATCTATTTTAAAGACCTATAGGAGGTGATTCTGATGTGTCTCAGGAATCGATATTGTAGACTCTATGAAGTTAGCCTTCAAAATCAAAGCCCTCACATTTTGCCTGCTCTCAGACATAAGAACTCATGATTTTGTGTTAACGGTGGAAACACATCAGTTGGCTCCCATCATTTCTAAGAAAAAAGGCTTCCTGCTCTAATATTTTCCCTGTTTTTTCAAGACATTTTTAAGAAAGACAAATTTCTATGCAATTGGGCAATGAAGGGGTTTAGAAGTCCCCACTCAGAAGGAGGTTACACGAATAGTCTTTCAAAGCAGCATAATAGGATGGTGAAAACATTTGAAAGGCTACTTTGAATAGACGATTCGATGTCACTTCATGTTCAGAATTGAATCTGAGTATGAACATTTACATCGCTCTTCATTTGTTTTGGAGAAACCTCTGGCAAAATGACATTAAATAGCAAATCACTATATTTACATAGAATTTGAGATAAATGAAAATTAATTGCCCTTTCAGCTAATTCATAGTGGACTCATAAAAATGGTTTTTTATTCTGGAAGGCCCTTCAATATTCAAACTCCTTCAGCACACCATCTGTTCAGTCTTTCGGTACATCTGCAAGTTTTATCTCAGTGACTGAGATCAGAGAGTTGTACAGCTTTAGAATGTTTTTAAAGGATTGAAGTCTTTGAAAAGTGTACTACTCCTGCAGTCTCGTGATGCTTATTCCCTAAATTGTGGGCAATTTTGTCAGTAAACTAGGTGTGGAGCCAATGCAGGCTTTGTTGATGTTACTTGTAAGATTCAGAAATTATGGATGTTACTTTTCTTCATTGGACTTTTTTGTTGAGATTGATACACCTTTCAGACAGCACCATGACTCGCATCAAAATTTATCAAACTGTTCATCCAAAAACGTCAAAGGTGGGTTGATTTCATGCTTCCATTTGGGGCGGATTTCTTTTTCAATTTTATATGCCTATAGAATTTTATTTGTATGAATTTCATCATTACATATAATAATAGTTCATTTGATATTCAGGAAGTTTTTATAGTTTGAGTTTTAAATTCGTGTCAGCATTTGGATTTCATTTCATTCCCTCAGAAAAAGGAGAGCTCGTTTTTTTCTGGAGTTAAAAATTCTCTCCACCAAAGGTTCAAAATCAGTCTGAACCAGAAAAGACTAGATTTTAAAGAAAAGCCATTCTCATGATCTATCTTATTAAGAATGGCAAGTTGTAAAATTCCCATGATATTTTTCATATTAGGACAAGTACAAAATAATTTAATGACCAACTCACTAAAACATTTTATTGTGAAATGTTTAATATTGTCTAACTGGCTGATCTATTTATTTACTGATCTTGATACTAAAATCACATCAAGACTGTATCCCAAACATTTTACTTTTCTCCTTGGCGATACCAAAGGAAGGCATGTAAATAGAATATTCTGGGAATTTTTTAAAAAGATTTTGTTTATTTATTTGATAGACGGAAATTACAAGTAGGCAGAGAAGCAGGCAGAGAGAGAGGAGGAAGCAGGCTCCCTGCTGAGCAGAGAGCCCGATGTAGGGCTCGATCCCAGGACCCTGGGATCATGACCTGAGCTGAAGGCAGAGGCTTTAACCCACTGAGCCACCCAGGCCCCCTATTCTGGGATTTAAAAGGCGACTTGAAACACTGCTTAACACAATGCAAAAGGGTGGACCTAGAAACTTCACTGCTACTTGTACTAATTGTTGACCTAATTCATCAGGTAGTGAAATGAGTAGACGTCAATCTTCTTGATCAATGCGGTGAATAGAACCTGTGTGTTTCAGAGAACACCTTCTTACAGGAAGGTCAGCAAATTCTTAAGGGAAAATGTTTGATAGATGCTATTAAGTGTACAAGGCCTGGGTGTATTGCTTATTGACATGTTCTTAAATTAAATGATTTTCACTCATGCTTGAAGGTCAAACCGGCCACCCTTTGATAAAGCACCAGCGACAAGATCATTCTTGATGAAATGCTGAGCTCTTCGTCAGAAAATTAAGAGGTTTTTTTTTTTTTTTTTTTATAAGCTTAAAATAGGTCTGAGTGCAACAGAGGGAGAGAAAACAAAAGGGTTGTTAGGGAACTAAAGAGAACAGCAGTTTCTATATACAGTTGTTTTTCTTCTGGACAATAAAGCAGGAAATGCCTCTCATGGCCACCTAATGAGGGCATGATAGACTCCAGCCTTCCTAATTTACATATTCAGACAACATGGCATTAGTACAGAGCATCCTGGTGCTCAGACATCTCCCTGGTAGCTGAATGCTGCTTTGCAAAGTGCCCTTGGATCCCAAACAGCTAAAAAGGCATTTGTGAGCAGATGGCAATTGTGTGATGAAAAGTCTAATTGTATTTGCCTTCTCTAATGGAGAGAGAGCCAGGACAGTCAGGCAGGTCAAGGCTTGTGGGCAGGACTAACATATTGTGTGTGAAGAGAAAACTTGGAAAGCTCAGATGGATAGCTAATGAGACAACTTACAGGCCCCAGTGCTGATTCTGTGTCTGCAAAAGGATTAAGGAAAGGCAAAAATTGAAGCAGTAACCTAGAAAATGCAGGCCCACAAGCCTTGTGAACACTTCACAGAACCCAGGGGCATTGAAACCAGACAGAACTGTGCTCCTGAATCCCAAGTAGACCAACTACAAACTATGACGCTAGACAAATGAATTCATTTCTCTAAACCTTAGTCCTCTCACGTATAAAATGATAATAGTCCATCGACCATAGATTGCTGTGAGGATTACGTGAGATGATGCAAATACAAAGAGCACATAGAGCACAGTGTTTGGTTCACAGGAAGAGCTTAATAAATATTGCAAATTAGTTTTAGTGGTGACGTCAATGATGAAGACAGTGTTGGGGACATGATGATATTGGGTTCCCTAGAAGCAGAGCCTGAGAGAGGGATTATTCGGAACTAAATGCCAGTTTCAGGGCCACCCACCACCACCTGGTAGTAGAATCAACAGGGATCTCCAAATCTGACTGTGGACCTCTTTTCCTAACTCTGCTTTCAAGGATGTTATGTTGCTCGCTTAAATGCAGCCATGGCAGGGAGTGTTTCTACCATAGAAAACAGTGAATGCTATCATCAGCCTCCCTCACTCCGCCCCCTCCAGCCAGTTGCTAAACATTTACCAGCACACCATTGTTTATAAGTAAATCGAGGAAATTTATTTTGAAATGTGATCCCCACATATGATTTCTAAGGTGGAGTATAGCCTGAACTAGCAAAGGTCCCAAATGTATAGAAACAGCCGAGCTGTTACCAGATAATGGCTTTCTTGATTTCATTGGTGTTAACCCCTTTCTACCATTGTTCTCTTTACTACTCTTCCTCAGTCCTCTGCTCATAAATAACCTGGCTCTAGCAATGGACCCAATTGCTAAGATAATGTGACTTTTAACACTGGACTAGGAAGATCCGGGAGGAGAGGAATGCAGAAAGGAGTGGCTCAGCAACCTGAAGTCACTTGGAGAAACAATGGAGTCCTTTACAGCTGGTTTCTCACAAACGAGGCTATACCCTAACCCAAAAGGACAGTTCAAGGTCTCTGGTATTACTTCCCAAACCAAGTGATCAAATTCACTAAACATGTTTGCAAAGCCATGCTGAGGATCCTTGCAAATCAGCCTAACTCCCTGTCTTGTGACCAGCAACTATATAGGAATACCTGCAAACTGGACCAGAGTGAGAACGAAGCAGAAAATCATCCCCAAGGATTCCTTTCCATGTGGAGACATGATAATTAAAGTACGAAATTCTGTCTCCAAAATCCTCCGTCATCCTCTCACCCTTTGGGGAAAACACAAAGCAAAATAAAAATCACTGAAACTCATTTTCCAAGTTTACATGTTTCCTTAGGGAGTTAAGAGGCATTTGGGGGAAAAAAAAAAAAAAGGTTTGATTATATCCCTGACCCCAGCCCAAATATAAGCCAGGCATTCAAAGAGTAAGAAGCTACTCAGCTTCATCAAAAAGTGCCTGCTTTGGGGGCATCTGGGTGGCTCAGTGGGTTAAAGCCTCTGCCTTCAGCTCAGGTCATGATCCCAGAGTCCTGGGATCAAGCCCCACATCGGGCTCCCTGCTCAGGGGTGAGCCTGCTTCCCCCTCTCTCTCTGTGCCTGCCCTCGGCCTACTTGAGATCTCTGTCTGTCAAATAAATAAATAAAATCTTTAAAAAAAAAAAAAAAGAAGTGCATGCTTTGGGTGGATTGCTCTGCCAGGTATCCTAATCTAACAAACCATAAGGAGCAACTTTTCCAAGTTCCCTTAAAATGCCTAGAGCAACATATTCTGAGCCCATAAACAACATGACATTATGATGGACCCTTAGGTTTATCTGTGATATGAGAAAATGGCATCCTTATTTTTTTTAAAGATTTATTTGACCGAGAGAGAGAGAGAAAGAGCATGTGTGAGATGAGCAGGGGGACGAGCAGAGGGAGAAGCAGGCTCCCTGCTGAGCAGGAAGCCCAATGCAGGGCTCAATCCCACAGCCCTGAGATCATGACCTGAGCTGAAATCAAGAGTTGGATGCTTAATGGACTGAGCCACCCAGGCACCCCAACAATACTTTTTTATATAAATGTTCCAATGCGCCTTATATAGTGTAAATTTCATGGGGTCAGTGGCCATGACTGTTTCTATCTCGGTTGGATTTTCAGTTCCTAACACAAGGCCAAGGTCAGTAAGTGTTTACTGGATGAATGAATCAAATCATGTTAATCATACTGCTCTGAAACATCCCATATCAGTACATAAAGAGTGACTATATTCTTTTTTAACAGCTTTATATTACTCCATTGTATTCATTCGGTAACTCCTTTTCTTACCCTATAACCCAGCAATTGCACTACTAGGTATTTATACAAAGGATACAAACATAGTGATTCAAACAGGTACATGCCCCCCAATGTTTATAGCAGCAATGTCCAATTTGTCCAATTGCCAAAACATGGAAAGAGACCTGATGTCCAAAGACAGATAAAAGGATAAAGAAGTGGTATACATGTGTACACACACACACACACACACACACACACACACACACACACACTGGAATATTACTCAGCCATCAAAAAGAAGCCATTTGCAACAACATGAATGGAACTAGAGGGTATTATGCAAAGACAAATACTGTATTATTGCACTCTTATGTGGAATTTAAGAAACAAAGCAGATGAACATAGGGGAAGGGAAGGAAAAATAAAGTAAGATAAGAACAGAGAGGGAGGCAAACCATAAAAAGACTCTTAACTCTAGGAAACAAACTGAGGATTGCTGGAGGGGAGGCCATGGGAGCATGGGGTAACTGGGTGATGGGCATCAAGGACGACACTGGATGGAATGAGGACAGGGTGTGATATGCAACTGATGAATCACTGAATTCTACCCCTGAAACTAATAATGCACTATATGTTAACTAAATTGAGTTTAAATTAAAAAACTCCTTTTCTGATGGCTGTTAATATTTCTAATTTTTCTGCTGTTAAACAATGTTTAATAAACATTTGGGTAATTATTGAAGAATATCTTTAAGATAAATTCCTGCAGTGCAGTTGTTGGGACAAATGTATATACACTTTTACTTTGAATATATATCGTCAATTACAGGATTTTGTTTCTGTTTTGAATACACAGGACAGAAGAGATATTCAAGAAAGAATTTTGATTTGGGAAGACTATTTAGATGAATACTCTTACCCCTTTATAATTTGTCTACCTATACATGGGCCCAAAGTGGCAACTATTAATCTAGATTTCTTAGACATAATGCTCTAAGATGTTCTAAGTTTCACCAACTCTCTGCTTTGGAAGATACCTAGATAACTTCTACCCCCTTCAATCTATCTTGAACAACATGACCAGATCAATGTACCCAGAACACCTTTAATTGTGTTAATGTCTTACTGGAAAACTGACATTAGTCTGGAATTATGTGCAATTTTTGTTTTTCTTCTCCATACTTTCCTATGTTTTCCAAATGTTCTAAAATATACATTTTTAAAACATTCTTATTAAGTTTTAAATTTTATTCCAGTATAGTTAACAGTCAGTATTATATTGGTACACGTATTGTTTTTATAGCAGAAAAATGTCAGAGAGAAATAGTACTCTCTGTGACTGGAAAATCTGTAACAAATCAACATGTATTTACTTCTCTAATGAAAATACGAAAGATACTAAACTTTTATTTTTCCAATTGCAGTCCACTCTGAACAACTTTTAAATATCTCAGTATGGTCATTTGAGCCTCTCCATTATCTATGCTCAACCTAAATTTCCAAAGTTGTCCCTGATTAATCATCTTTTTGAACTCATTGTTAGATACATTAATGTAAGCACGGTCTCTGGAACAACATGCCTTTCATTGTGGCTTCTCTCATACCATTGCCTGACCACAGAAAAGCTCTATTCCTTTTCCTCATTACAAACCTTGAGAAAAAACTCTCAAGGCCAAATCAAACTCTACTTCTTTATGAAAGACTTCTCTTTCACTGGCTTACCCTGAAAGCTAGCTTTTCATTAATGCTAAGTTGACTTATATACTGAAAATTATTAGTCAGCTTTTCATAATGAATTGTCCAAACATACAATTTTAAGAACCTAGAGCTGCATTGCTCAATAGGGTAGTCAAAAGTGATTTTGATTTAAATTTAAATGAATTTATTTTGAAATAAACAATTATTATCTGACCACTAAGCTAACCAGACTTCAGTGGCCACACATGACAAAGAATATAGACTTTACAAGATTAATTCAAAAATACCCACTGGAAAATTAAAAAAAAAAAAAGCAAAACAAAATAAAACAAACCAAAAAACACCTCCCAGGATAAACAAATAATGAAAAATAGCAGCAACCATAAACCCTGGAGAAGAGGAAGAATCTGAGAGTTGCCACATTATTTAAAGTATCCAATTTTTAACAGAAAAATTCAAGACACATAGAAAAACAATAAAGGATTGCCCATGCACAGGAAATTGAATCAGTAGATTGCATATAGGAAGCCCAGATATTGGACTTACTAGACAGAATTTAAGTCACATAAACATGGCCAGAGAACTAAAGGAAATCATGTCTAAACCGCTAAAGTATGAAAATGATGTCCTACCCAGTAGAGAATCTCAGAGAAGACAAATTATTAAAAGAAGAACTGAGTAGAAATTTTGAAGTTGAAAAGTATAGTAACTGAAGTGAAAAATTCACTAGACAGGCTCAACAGCAGATTTAAACAATCAGAAGACAGACTCTGTGAAACTGAAAATAGATTAAGTTTATACAGAAAAAGAAGAAAATAAAGAACAATGAATTGAGCCTCAGAGACCTGTGGGACAACATCAAGCATACTAAGATACACACAGTGGGAGATTGAGAGGGAGGAGAGAGAAAGAAATGGGCAAAAGAATATCTGAAGAATGGCCAAAACTATTTCAAATTTGATGAAAAAACACAAACTTAACACATCTAAGCAGCTCAATAAACTGTGTAAGATAAATTAAATATAAGTAAAAATAAGTCCCCAGTTGTAATAGCTACATTTTAAGTACTCAATAGCCACATATGTTTTAGTGGCTACCATACTGGACATTCCAGATGGAGACAATGTCTCCTAAAAGTTCTCCTGCTTTTCAGCAGGAGACAATTGCTAAAAGTTCTACTGGAGAGCACTGACCCAGGGTGTAAGGCCAGGATCTTATATATATCGATGTTTGGTCCTCCCTAGTTCCCTGTTCCTGAATCCCTATAATTCCTTATCTAAGGCACATCCCACTCACCACACACACACACACACACACACATCTACAAGCTCAGTTCCATTTCTTGAACAAATTATAATCCTGTAAATAAAGAGGGATTTTAAGAGTTCTAAGTAGGGGGGCGCCTGGGTGGCTCAGTGGGTTAAAGCCTCTGCCCTCAGCTCAGGTCATGATCCCAGGGTCCTGGGATCGAGCCCCGCGTCGGGCTCTCTGCTTGGCGGGGAGCCTGCTTCCTCCTCTCTCTCTGCCTGCCTCTCTGCCTAGTTGTGATTTCTCTCTGTCAAAGAAATAAAAATTAAAAAAAAAAAAAAGAGTTCTAAGTAGGCCACCAAACTCAGTATTACTTTACTCTTATTTATTTATTTGACAGACAGAGATCACAAGTAGGCAGAGAGGCAGGCAGAGAGAGGTTGGGGGGAAGCAGGCTCCCTGCTGAGCACAGCCCGATGTGGGACTCGATCCCAGGCCCCTGAGATCATGACCTGAGCTGAAGGCAGAGGCTTTAACCCACTGAGCCACCCCGGCACCCCGTATTACTTTACTCTTGTTCATAACCCTACCCTTTTCTTGGGCTCTAGTTCTAATGACTGGATTTCTAAGTTGTTTTTATGACAAAGTGGCCATCTTTAGTTCTTGTACTTGATTCTTATATATTTTTTTCATGAACCAGAGTAGCTTCCTGTCTTGTAACCAGCCTAGGATCGCAATTCTAGGACTGAAGCTCTGTTTTGCCTTTGCCAGTTTCCTTCCCACGAACCAAAGACCTTCAAAACCATAGCTCAAAATTGGGAGTTCCTACTACCTATTCACAACTTTAGTAAACAATAATAGGGGAGAAGTCCCATTTAAAGGCCAGATAGAGCCTAGCTCCTTTAATCCTCAGCACAATGTTAAAGCCTTATTTATGTATGTTACTTCTATTTTAGAGATAGGGAAATTAAAGCTCCGAGAGATTACATAGTGTGTCTAATGTCATCTAACAAATAAGTGACAGACCCGGTGCTTTAACCAGGCTCATCTAGCTTCAGAATGGATCCCTGTTCTACTATTCTGTGTGCTCAACATCAGGAACTAGCTCTTGATAGTGTGTTCTAAGTTGGTGACTGGGATGCTATAACCAGACATGGTCTCTGTTACGTAGTCATGTAGCAGACATCCCTTATTCCAATTCTCTGCCTTAACTGTGGACTTTCTATTGATCCAAGGTTGCTTATTGCTGTCGTTGGCCCATCTGTTTTATTGCTCTCCAATGGACTCCCTGGTGTTGACTGTGGTAGTTAACTACTTGCCTATAGTCTCCTGATTATTATCTTTTGTTTATTGAACTGGACTTCTTTATTCCTATTTGCCTCACCAGCATCTACTCCAGTCCAAGGGAGGCATCTAGTTTCTGGTCTTAACCCTTTCAATCCCTTCTATCTTAATGCCATTAAACAAATCAAGCCTGGTCTAAATATGACACTGCTTGGCCCATAGTAGGGACAAAGACATATTTGCAGTAGTTAAGCAAATAATGATTTCTTTAAAAAAAAATGTACTCTTTTAAAAAAAAGATCTATTTATTTATTTATTTGTTTTAGATCTATTTATTATTTTAGAGAGAGAAAGAGCATGAGAGCGTGTGAGTGGGGGAAAGGGCAGAGGGAGAGACTCTTTCAAGCCGACTCCCCGCTGAGCTTGGAACCCAACACAGGGTTCCATCCCACGACCCACGAGATTATGACCTGAGCCAAAAGCAAGAGTCATATGCTTAACTGACTGTGTCACCGAGGCACCCCTAAATAGTGAATCTTAATATGAAGGAAGCATTAAAAAATGTACATGCAGTAAGTCTTAATTGCTCAGTTTTAATAATGGATGCCTCCTACGTGGTATAAAATACTATTGGAAGCATAAAAGAAAAAAACTATAAAAGAAAAAAATATAAGTCACATAGGGGCAGGAAGAAGGGAATCCTTTGAGTCGAGCTAAGCACAGCCAATAATAAAAACAAGTAGTATTGTTATTTTTATTACTAAAAATACAGGTGCTGTTAATTTTAAAAGGTGAAAAATAAGCTGCCATTTTTTGAATAGTGAATAAAGTTCAGAAATTATGGTAAGTTCTTTACATAATATCATTTGATTTAATGTCTTCACACTGAAACATAGGTTAGTTATTACCTTTTTCAAAATGAAAATTTAAGTTCCTTGACTAAGGACAAATAATAACTCCAGAATTTCTGTAAGGGGGGTGGTTGGGTTTAGAGGGCTACCCAATGGGAAAAGCAAAGGAACTTGTCTTGAAGTTTTGTTGGCAAGGTAATCCATTATCTGATCATTGGGGTGGCTTCAGTTAGTGGTTAATGGAAATTATGGGCAGGGAAAACAGTGATAAGGGTATTGCCACTACCAAAATAGTTAATTGCTTGCTGGGATTTGAATGTAGACTGTCTGAATCTAAACTCAGAAATGGAACCCCAGTATCACTCGCACAAACCTGCATTTCAAATAGGGACTCTACCACTCTGCACTCTACTCTAGAAAGTGGACACTGGGATCTGATCAGGATATTATCTTTAAGGAATGGATTATTTCAGGAAAAATTTCATCGGGAGTTTTTGTGTTTTAGTAAATCAGTGGGTGGTTTTTTGTTTTGTTTTGTTTTGTTTTTTGAAAAACAATTGACAAGGTCCTTCAAATTTCTACGACAGAGATTTTTAGGTCATTGTATGCAGTGGCTTCTCTTGGCTGCCCACAGGCAGTGAGTGATCTTTGTGGAGGTCTTTCCTGACTCATCCATCAGTGTGAGACTTCTTTTTTCCTGTTCCCTGAGAACATCCAGCTGACTGATAACCTCCACAATGTGCATGATTTCTGAATCTATCAAGAGAGCTCTGCAAAAAGCATGAGACGGTGGCTTAGTTTCTTCCTTGGTAACCGACCAAATTACCTATCAGTAGTGTCTCTTCTCCTGGCAACTATCAAATAAGACCAAGTGAGAGGACTTGGAAAAGTGTCAAGGAAGGAGGAGCCTTGAAGTCCCTAGCTGTAGTGGTTGTTTCATTTTTGCCTCTCATCTTGCAGAACCTGGTGTTCTGTGAGACATGGAAATGTCCTTAGTGAGCAAGTTATTGTGCAAGGTCTGCCCATTAGCTGATTGCTGAACAAGTGACAACACACAACTCCTGTGGGTCTTGGAACGGTGCTGATTTCAGCCTGCCTTTGTGCTAGTGTACTCAACCTAAACAAGGCATATGATGACTCGAGTCCTCCATTAATTTTTATTTTTACATGCACTACTTACCCAAACATAGAAAAAGCAAATGTGCAGACTCATGCCTCCTGCTTGTTTACTGATGTTGGAAAGGTCAGTCAGGATCTACAAAGAGGTGCTAATGCTTAGAGATGAAGCACAGAGGGTTCGAAGTTAGATGGACAGCAATCAGTGTTCGAGTATGTAATTCACAATCTCTTCCTGAAATGTCTGCAACCTTTAGTGAGTCACAGTAAGAGAAAGCCCTTTCAGTCACTTTCTTATTAGGGAGAGCTCGATGACTACAAATCTACCTAAGGGGAGTGCTTTCACAGAGATAGAGGGTTCTGTGCTTCCCTGTCAACTTCTGTGTGATACTCACTTTATTTTCCAGTAAGTTCTATGCCTAACTCAGGACTTGAACTCATGACGCTGAAATCAAGAGTCATATGCTCTATCCACTTGTTGGGGTTCATGTAGAGCATGAAATCATCCATAATACCTGGCTTGCTAAAGTGTCACACAGAGACCTCTGAGAGCAGGGAAGATTTCGGAGAAAGGCTCAGTCCTTTGGGATGCCAAGGCCTGTGTGACCACTCTGCCATTGGAATGCCATGAGGATTTGCCTTTTCCAAAGCTTTCTTAGCCCAAACAGCTGCTCTGGGATCTCCGGCGGTGTGTAGCCGAACTCGTAGAACTCTCATATTAGCATATCGTATCTTTCCAGTAAACAGATCCTCCTAGCTTCCGTAAGACCCCTTGTCACACATCAAGTGCTTGAGAAGCAGTGATAAGGATCTGTGATTATCCTGAAGGACCCATAAGAGTGGGAGCAAAGAAGAGCAAAGGGTCTTCCTCTCAGAGAGTTGACCCGCTTGCTTCTCCTCCCTTTCTCCTCCCTTTCACAGTACAGGGATTGCTGGTCATTGCCGCCCCCTGTCCCCCGAGCCAGTTAGGCGCCCCTGAGTGGTATTTGCTTTCAGAATGAATGCTGAGCCTAAGTCTTTACGTGTCCAGTTGAACAAGTTCTACGTCACTTATATAAGGTGCCATGATGGCCTGAAAGATCTCATCACTCTGGAGCAGGCATGTCCAGACCCAAAGGAAGATAATGTCATCTGAATGACAGATATAAAATAACAGAACTTACAGACAAAAGAAAATGCAGCAAACCCTTCCCTTGGCCCATGCTTCACACTACTTCAGGCCTCCTACCTGTATGGGGTGGGGGGGAAGACTTGCAGAGGGCTGGAAGAACAGTGCTTTTTACTCCTTGATATTGCCTCTGCTTCCCTCTGTTCGTCAAAGCCAAGTTTTATTGCTATTTTTATTAGGCCTAGGTATGCCCCACTCCCTGCCCAAGACAATTTTTTTTTTTTTTTTTTTTTTTTTGCCGAAGACAATTTATCTGTAATTTTCAACCACAACAGTCAGTGGGACTTAGAAGTACAGTACATATCTCAAATCGAATTCCAGTCACAAGTAAGGGGCCTCAAAATTGTTTTTGCAGTTCTACATGGCTTCCAGATACACCTGTGATTTTGTGCCTAAAGACATCTAGGTGCTAGTTTGCCTCTGGATTGAAGCTTTCCCTTGTCACTGCCATCCTAGGACTGGGTCCACACTTTTGGCTTTGGTCCTTAAAGTTTAAGAGCTTGAGGTCTAGGGGCACCTGGGTGATATAGTCGGTTAACTTCCGGCTCTTGTGTTTGACTCTGGTCATGGTCCTGGGGTCGTGGGATTCAGCCCTGTCAGGCTCTGCGCATGGCAGGGAGTCCGCTTAGGATCCTCTTTACCTCTCCCTGCCTTTCCTGCTTGTGCCCATGCGTGCTCTCTCTCAAATGAATAAATAAGTCTTTTTTTTAAACAAAAGAGCGTGGGGTCTAGAATCCTATTTCATGGTTCATATCCTAATTATCACTGACTTGCTTTGAGACTATACACACAACTCAATTCCTTTGAACTTCCATTTTCAAAACTGGAAAATTAAAATAGTAATCAAACGTGACTCGTAGGGTCATTAGGAAGATTAAATAAGATAGAGCATTTAATGCACTTAACAGGATGTCTTCATATAGCAAGGACATGCTGGATGTTGCCTATTGTTGTCATTACTCTTCATCACTCAACTAACCTGCTTAATGCCTTGGTCAGGAGCTTTCTCTGAGCTGCACACCTGGCACAGTGGCTGGATGAAGAGTTGTGAAGAAGAAAGTAACTAATGCTCGGCCCTCCTTATGGGCAGACCTCCCAGATGATGACTTCCACCCACCTACCTTCTATCTTTTATACATCCTGTTCAGTTTTTGATCCTCTCCACCTGATTAAGACATTGAGACCATCTTTAGTCTGCACTGTGATATGGTGTACCATGCCTTCATGCATATAGTTACGCCCTTAGCTCCATCAACCCTGTTTGGACACTCACATGTACCCCAGAACAAGACCCCAAACCCTTCCTCTTATTGCCTATTTTATACCACCTCTAGGAATCCTGAGTAGTGACAATAAACGATAGGTCAGTAGCCCCCTTCCCCACTCCACCATTGGGGATTTCATTTTCCTTTTTTTGTTATCTTGAGTCAACAGATGAAAGAAAGATGAGGTCAATAAGGTTTGACCTTTCAGAAAGGAATCAACGTAGATGAACACAATAGGTATTAAAAAAAAAAAGAAATAGAACCTGCTCTTTCCCTATCCTCAAAAATTATATACCTTACCTACACACTGATGCAAGAAATTCCACAGCTCAAACCGTCCCTAATTTAAGAACACTGTCCTAGGCTCAAGCAAAAAACCCCACAGAATAGCTAACATCAATCTACTGTCCATCATGTGCTATTAGCCTTTTTGATTTCTCTCGACACTCTTATTCTCCAATGGACCCACTTCCTGATGCAATCCCAATAGTCAAGATTGATATTTGTTTAATTGAAGTATAGTTGACCCACACAGTTACATTAGTTTCTGGTGTACAATATAGTGATTTGACAAGTTTAGACATTACGCCAGCCTCACCACAAGTGTAGCTCCCATCTGTCACCATATGATGCTATTACAACACCAGTGATTATATTCCCTATGCTGTGCCTTTTATTCCTGTGGCTTACTCATTCCATAACTGGAAGCCTGTATCACCCACTCCCCTTCACCCATTTTGCTCATCCCTCCCAAACCTCTCCCCTCTGGCAACCATATCATCAATATCTACTTGCTACTACACTGATCCCACAGAGCATAAGAAATTAAAAGAAAACATGGAAGTTTAATTGGCTAATACCTCCAACCATGATTCACTGAACAAGGAAATAAGCATGCACAATTCCATGTAAATGCATGCTCTCAAGTGTGTGTACAGACTCACACTGAAAGTGACAGATTAGTAGAAATGGTATGTGTAAATGAAAAGACAAGGAGGGGTGCCTGGCTGGCTTAGTCCAGTCCATGGAACACTTGACTCTTGATCTTTGGTTTCGAGTCCCAAGTTGGATGGAGAGGGTACTTAAAAATAAAATCTAAAAAAAAAAAAGAAAGAAAGAAAGAAAAGAAAAGGCAGGGAGATGGGACAGGTAGAGGCAAGGTGAGGTGAAGTAGAACAAACAAGAGAAAATTTTAAATGATGGTTATTGAAAAAGAAAGGCAATGACATCAGGTGAACAGGGACCCATAAGTGGAAATGATAATGTCACAGAGCATAAGAATTAGAACAAGTACACAGTTTCACAAATACAACATACAACTCCAGAAAACTACATTAATATTTTGGATATTAAGACCTATTAGATGAAAAGGGTGTGTTCTAAGCTTTCCTGACAAATACCACCAGCTCTGCCATAATCTAGCCCAATATCATGTCCCTATTTCTAGATAGATAGGTCCATGGGGTTATAGTAAACAGCACTTCTTATAAACAACAACAACAACAACAATCACAGAACTCTTTCTGGAACATTTTTTTAAATGCTCAGTCACATCTTGTAGATATTAAGTATAAGTATGTATTCATTGAAAAGCCTCCCTCTCATATCTTTTTTGTCCTTTCTTAATTTTCAAACTGACTCTCACAGAGGTGAGGGTTCCTTTAGTTTCCTGTGTAGCTCTGTGGTGGTGTTTTAGGTAAATGTAAATATCAATAATTGTTCTTTTTCTTGCTCTTTTTTTATAAAAATGGCAGCATGTTTAACATACCTTTTTGCATCTTTTTTTTCTCATTTAATTCTTTACCTTCGGGATTTTGCCTTATCAGTAAATATGGAGCTCCCTTGTTTATTTTTTTGCAGCCACAACATTGTCCATTGCATGGATGGTACCACAGTTTATTTAGCCAGACCCCTAAGGATAGACAATTACACTGCCTTTTTTTTTAAATTTTATGTATTTGACAGACAGAGATCACAAGTAGGCAGAGAAGCAGGCAGAGAGAGAGAAGGAAGCAGGCTCCCCGCCGAGCAGAGAGCCCGATGTAGGGCTTGATCCCAGGACCCTGGGATTATGACCCAAGCTGAAGGCAGATGCTTTAACCCACTGAGCCATCCAGGCACCCCTACACTGCTTTTGGTATCACAAACAATGCTGCAATTAGTAAATAGGTACATATATCCATCCATATTTTCTTTTGCACACTGTGAGAATCCATCTGTAAATGTATTCCCAGAAGTGAATGCATTTGCATATTAGGCAATATTAGCAGATTGAATAACATACAGATTGTGCCATTTTGCACTCCTACCATCAGTATGTGAGAGTGCCTACTTCTCTATGCCACAGCCTCATTAGCCTTTGGATTTATTTCAGTATGAAAGCTGATAAATGGCATGTTGATACAACTTTAATTAGAAAATCTTTTATTATGACAAAGCCATATGTACTTGTTTTCATGCAAACTCTCTGTTCATTTCTTTCGTCTACTTTTTTATTAGCTTACTTTTTCTTATTTGTTTGGGGATGCTCTTTATACATTGTGGTTATTAACCCTTTGTACATGAGTTGTCTCATGCAATCTAGCGAGTAGTGAGTGGCTATCCATTTCTTACTTCAGGTTTTCTGTTACCAACTTTTGCCTTCATGTATATGCCTCTTCACACTACAAATGTTTAGTATTGAGTTTTTTTAATCTACTTATTCTTAAGGGCAGCTGTGCCTCTATGTGTGGCTCAACAAGGTACTGCCAAAAGCTGAGTATGATGCTGCAGTTCTATCTCTAACCCACAAGCATCATGTCTTCAGTCTCTGCAGACTGAATGGTTTTCTGTCAACATATTGATGGTGATGCATTAGAAACCACTTTAAAAAAGATTTTATTTATTTGAGAGAGAGAGAATGAGAAAGAGAGAGAGCATGAGAGGGGGAAGGTCAGAGGGAGAAGCAGACCCCCTGCTGAGCAGGGAGCCTAATAGGGGACTCGATCCTGGGACTCCAGGATTATGACCTGAGCTGAGGGCAGTGGCTCAACCAACTGAGCCACCCAGGCTCTCTAGAAACCACTTTTAATGAGGAAAATCACTTTCCCTTAGAATGTAAGCTGAGGGGTGCCTGGGTGCTCAGTTACCCCCCCTTATTTAATCATCAGTGATAGTAGTGGAGTACCTGGTACATGACATTATAGATAGTGTTGCCAGATAAAATTCAGGGTAACCAGTTAAATTTGAATTTCAAATAAACCACGATTTTTTTAAAGTGAAAGCATATCCCAAATATTACTTGGGGATAAACATGGGAAACCATTATTTGTTTCATCGGAAATGCAAATTTAACTAAGCAGCCTATATTTTTCTTTGCTAAATCTGACAACCCAGATTGTGTATTTATATTTTTCTGAGACCAAGATTCTGTATTTATGGTTTGTTGATTTTGAACCTTATGCCCAATTGGTAATACATGGAATTTTGAAACATAATGATAAAAAATCTCCTGGATAATAATTTTTAAAGATCATCAAATTCTGTCACACACTTGATGTGTAAATGCCATCTACAATGTCCTCCACAAGCAATAACTGGACACCACAGTAGCAGGAAATTGTCACTACCTTAAAAAACCCACTCATTTAATGTTTGCATTAAATTATTCAGTAAACCAGTTCTCAAATTAAGCAAATTCTCTTTTCTTGACACTTTCTTCTATTCATTCTGATATTAGAGGCCACTGAAAACAAATTAAATCCTTCTTCCATAAGTCAACCCTTCAAATATCTGAAGACAGGTGAATGCTTTTGAGATTATTTTTTCTCTTTTATAAATATTTTCAGTTCTTTAACTGTCTTTTATAGAATAGTGTTCCTAGTCTTTCACACACCAGCAAATATTGATTTTGTACCTTGTATGTGTCAGGCACTGTGCTAGGTGAAATGACACTGTAATGAGAAGTATAAAATTCCCACCACTCAGGACACAATTATTCTAGTGGGAGAACACATTTCTAAAACTTCAGGAAGAAATATAAGAGACTGTGACATTTGAACCAAGAATACACCCTCTCACTTCATCCCAGCTCGGCAAGGAAGAGATTCCACCACACACTGCTTCAACCAAGAACACAAGACTGCCTGTCTCCTCCCAATATTCAGAGAGGTCCCCCCCCACCCCAGGAGGAGCAGATATCACTGTTTTTCATCCCGCCCCTTACTACCTGATGCTAAGTCACATGAGAGTGTGTTGGGGTGGTTGGGGCTTCCATCTGCTTAGCAGGTACTCATGAAACAGAGACTTTACTTAGGCTACAGCACACAGAGTTACTGGGGCTCCTCTGATCACTCTTGTCCTGGCTTGGGATGTGGTAGTTTCATACCAGGAAAGGCAAGCTGAGTGTACAAAAGGCCGCTGCCCACCCCTCCACTGAGTAGAGGTGTCACTCAGAAAGAAACTGGATAAAAATATTGAAAGTCGAAGACAAAAAAGAAAGTCTTTAAAGCAGCAAGAGAAAGTGACTCATTACTTATAAGGGAGTCCCAATAAATTTAACAGCTGAATTAACAGCAGACACAATAGAGTTTAGAAGAGAGTAGGATAACTTACTCAAATTGCTCAAAGGAAAAACATTATCAACTAAGAATCCTACCTATATCCAGCAAAGCAGGGGCACCCGGCTGGCTCAGTTGGTAGAGTGTGCAACTCTTGACCTCAGGGTCATGAATTCAAGCACCATGTTGGCCATAAAGCTTAGTCAAAGAAAATAAATAAAATAAAAGATGAAAGCAAAATAAAGACATTCCCAGATAAACAGAAACTGGGAAAATTTGTTGCTATAATAACTACCTTAAAGAAAATTCTTTAAGCCAAAAGCAAGTGAACCCAGGAGGTAATTTTAATGTACATTAAAAAACAAAGACAAAAACAAAGGGTAAATGTAAATTATGGTAAAGATAATTATGGAATTATAGAAGACAATACAAATGCATATTTTATCCTCTTGTTTTTAAAAAACAATTGTATATAATAATATGTATATGATATACACTGTTTAACTTACAACATACAGAAAAGTAACATATGTAATATATTTGCCAAGGCAGTGAATAGGAACAAAGATTTATTGGACTAAAGAAATGACTGCAGATGGCAAAGTAGAATCATAACAATGCATCACTGTTTGCAATGTATTGTATATTATATATTATATATTATATTGTATAATGTATTATTATATCTAATAATATGTATAACAATGGTACCACAAAAAGAGAAATAGGAATAGACCTATGTAAGAATAACATTTCTACATATTACTGGAATTAAGCTGGTTTGGACAAGTTATGGAAGTTGGTTTGGACAAGTTATGATGTACATGGTAAATCCTAGAGCAATCATTAAGAAAACAACTCAAAAAAACCTGAAAATTTCTTTAAAAAATTAAAATACTGGGGCAGCTGGGTGGCTCAGTGGGTTAAAGCCTCTGCCTTCAGCTCAGGTCGTGATCCCAGGGTCCTAGGATAGAGTCCTGAGTTGGGCACTCTGCTCAGCGGGGAGCCTGCTTCCTCCTCTCTCTCTACCTGTCTCTCTGCCTACTTGTGATCTCTGTCTGTCAAATAAATAAATAAAACCTTTTAAAAAATAAAAAATTAAAATACTATATAATAAGTTATTTCCTTAATGCCAAAGAAAATAATACTAGGAAAATAGAATAAAAGCATAAGAACATATAGACCATATAGAACACAACAAAATAAAATGGCAGACATAAATCCAACACTATAAATAATAACATCAAATGTGAATGGAATAAATAACCAAGACAAAAGACAAAAATCACCAGACTAGATAAAAAAAAAAGTGATCCTACTATATGCTGTCTAGAAGATACTGTAGATTCTAAGGTATAAATAGATTAAAAGTAAAAGGATGCAAAAAAGATATTTTATATGAATATATATTTTATATGAATAGCAACCACAAAAAAAGCCAAAGTGGCTATAATGATACCAGATGAGTCACTTTAAAACAAAAATATATTACTAGAGATAAAGAAGTTTTTTTAAAAAAAGATTATTTTATTTTAGGGAGAGAGAGAGAGAGCTTGTGCATGTACATGGCAGGGGAGGAGGGGAGTGGTAGCAGAGGGAGAAGGAGAGAGAGTCCCAAGCAGACTCCACACTGAGCCAGAGCCTAACTTGGGGCTCAATCTCATGACCCTGAGGTCACAACGACCTGAACAGAAACTAAGAGTCAGAGGTTTAATCAACTGTGCCACTGAGGTGCTCCAAAATGTTTGTTTTATAATGATAAGAGGGTCAATCCATCAGGAAAATAAACATATATGCACCTAATAACAGAGCATCAAAGTACATGAAGTAAACCTAACAGAAATGAAAGGAGAAATAAACAATTCGACAATAATAGTTGAGACTTCAGTACCCTATTTTCAATAATAGAAAAATTAGAAGATAACAAGGAATTAGAACATGTGAACAACACTATAAGCCAACTAGACTTAACAGAACTCTGTAGAACACTCCATGAAACAATAAAATATATATTTTTTTCAAGTTCGCACAAAAGTCTCCAGGATAGACCACAATCTAGGCCATAAAACAATTCTCAATAAATTTAAAAGCATAAAAATCATACAAATTATGTTCTCCAAACACAATAGAGTTAAATTAGAAAGAAAAATCAGGAATAACATTGGAAAAATTACAAATATGTAGAAATTAAATAAAACTCCTAAGTAGTCAATGAGTCAAAGAAGACCTCAAAAAATATCAGAAAATAATTTGCGATAAGTGAAAATAAAAGCTCAACCTATCCAAACTTATGGGATGCAGCTTAAGCAGTGCTGCAAGAGAAATTTTATCTGTAAATGCCTGTAAGAAAAATCTCAAATTGATAAACTGACTTTGCATCTTAAGACACTGGAAAAAGAAGAAAAAACTAAACCTAAGCAAGTAGGAGGAAGGAAATAGTAAGGATTGAGCAGTAACTAATCAAATACAGGATAGAAAATAATAGAGAAAATATATGAAATCAAAGTCTAGTGGTTTTTTTTTTTTTTTTTGGTAAAGATCAACAACCCTTTAGCTAGTCTGACCAAGAGAAAAAGAGAGAATGCAAATTAATAGAATCAGAAATGAAAGAGAGGAAATTACAACTAACTCTATTAAATAAGAAGGATCATAATTGATTACTGTGAACAAATGTATGCCAACAAATTCTATAACTCAGTTGAAATGGAAAAAAGTTCGAGAAAGACAAAAACTTCTCAAAGTGATAAAAGGAATAGGAAATCTAAGTCTAAAATAAGTGAAGAGATTAAACTAATAATCAAAAGCTAACTACAAAGAAAAATCCAAACTCAGATGCCTTCATCACTGAATTCTACCAAGCATTTAAAGAATAGCAATCTTCACAAACACTCCAAAAAAAGATGAGAGGAGAAAAGACTTCCCAACCCATCACAAAAAACTACCGATATTGTCTATGTATGTGGATGCAGAAGTCCTTGACAAAATGTTACAAAAACAAATCTAGCGACATATAAAAGGAATTCTATACCGTGATCAAATGTGATGTATCAGAGCAATGCAAAACTGGTTTGACATCTGGGAATCAATTCATAGGTCCCATCAATAAAATTAAAAACAAAAATCATCAGATTATCTTAATAGATGCAGAAGAAGCATTTGATAAAATCCAACTCCCTCGAATGATAAAAATACTCAAGCATAATAAAATTGAATAATTATAATGATTTACTATAGTAAAACTTAACGCGAATGTGGTATCTCTCCCGCTCAAAATACTTTATTGTACTGTAGTCACACTTCTTATGATAATGTGAGATGGTAAAATGATGTGATAAAAATGGTAAAAAAATGATGAGAATAAGTGAGATGAATGATGTAGGCATTGTGATGTTACATTAGGCTACTACTGATCTTTGGATGGTATGTTTGAAGGAAGATCATCTGCTCTCGACTGCAGCTGACCATGGGTAACTGAAAATGTGGATAAGGGGGGAGTACTATATAAATTAAATGTAATCAAGAAAGTGTGATACTGGAACAAGGATAGACCTATAGAACTGAGAGTTCAGAAAGAAACCCATACATCTCTGATGAACTTATTTCCGACAAGAGCAGCAAGACCATCTGAAGATCTTTGTAACAAATGATGCTGGGATAACTGGACAGCTATGTGAAAAGTAATGAAATTGGACCATTACCTCACACCATATACGAGAGTTCACACAATGTGGATCAGTGACATAAATATAAGAACTAAAACCATAAAATTCTTAGAAGAAAATGTAGGGGTGAAACCTGATGACCTTTGATATGGTTAGGGATTTTTAGATACAAAGCCAAAAGCAAGAGCAACTAAAGAAAAAATTTGTGAACATTAAACATTTTTGTGCTTCAAAGGACACCATCGAGAAAGCCAAAACACAAGCCATATAATAGAAAATATTTTCAATCATGTACCTGATAAAAGACTTTATCCAGAATATATGAAGAACTCATAATTACAATAAAAACAAACAAAAAACAAAACAGACAAAGGGTCTGAACAAGCATTTCTACAAATAGCCAATAAATACACAAATAAAATGCTCAACATCATTAGTCGTTAGGGAAATGCAAATCAAAACCATAATGAGGTAGTATTTCACATTCACTGGGATAGCTGTGATGAAAAAATATAGACATTAATAAGTGTTAGCAAACATGTGGAGAAATTGGAACATCGCCACCTGCTCCCCAATATGCTCTGAAGGGAATGTAAAATGCTGCAACCATTTTGGAATCATTCTGGCAGCTTCTTCAAAACATTAAACATAGAAGTACAATATGATCCCAAGGCTCTACTCCTAGTGCATACCTAAGAGAAATGAAAATATATTTCCACAGCAAAATTCATGCATAGATGTTTACAGAAATAACATTCTAATTAGCCAAATGATTGAAATGGCCCAAATGTCCATCAACTAACTGATGAATGGACGAACAAAATCTTTATCAATACAACAGAATATTTTTGGTTATATAGAGAAGTGAAATACTGATCCGGGCTACAACACAGGTGAACATTGGCAACATTACACTAAGTGAAAGAATCCTGAAAGACCACGAAGAAACAGAAGACCACAAAGTGGATGAGTCCATTCCCTTGAAATGTCCGGAACAGGATAGACGATAGAGATAGAAAATACATCGTTTCCTCAGGGCAGGGGGAGGAGGTTTGGAGGACAGGTGTGTAATAGAGGTAAGGGGTTTATTTTTGAAGTGATGACCATATTCTAAAATTGACTGTGGTCATGTTACACATATCTGTAAATATACTGAAAAACATTGCATTGTGTATTTCAAATGGGTGAATTAGATCTCAGTAGGCTGTTAAAAATAGCTAATGCTAAAGCATGAAATACTATTATTAAAGACCACTACAATTACAAATGCTAATGAGATAATTTGACCTTTTTTTCCTAATTAAATCACTTATGGCTTGCTGCTACTTGTAAAATAATGCTCCAAGTTCCTTATCATGGCATTATAGGCTGGACCCTCTCTTCTTCTTCAGACTCAAATACTGTCAGCTTTCTGATAGTATCTGATAGTATCTGATAGATCACTACTAGACTTTATGAATTTTCCCACATATGCCTATCTGTGCCTTACCTTCATACTGCTCATGTTCTATATCCTCCACCAGGGATTCCAGAATTAGCAAATTCCTACTCCCTCTGAATTGCATTCTCATCTCCTCCAAGAAAATTCCCCACCCAGCCTTGACTTGTGCAGGGTTTCTCCTCTGCACCTCCATAAGACTTCAGTCTTTACACTTGACTGGTTATGTTACGGTAACTTACATGGCTTTTTCTTCCACTAAACCACAAGCAAACTGAGGGCCAATACATGTTTTCATCTCTGCCACACAGCCCAATGTTTGACACATGTATTTCTTGTAGGGATAAATACCAGTAAATTGAAAAAGCACAGAGATATTAGGGAAATTTGGGGTTCAAGGAAGTGCAGCTAATCTGAGAAATAATCAACTAACGTCGGAAATTCAGGGAGATAATGCAGTAGGACCAATGGCAGCAAGCAGGGATTAACATCATGTGTACGGAGTGAGTTAAGAGAAATCAAGGATAATTCCCAGGTTTCAGGTTAAAGCAGGTAGGTACCATTATCAGAGATAAAAAGTACTCATGGGGGCACCTGGGTGGCACTGTTGGCTGAGCAGCTGACTCGGTTTTGGCTCAGGTCATGAGCTCAGGGTCCTGGGATGGAGCCCCGCCCTCAGGCTCCCTGCTCAGGGAAGAGTCTCTTTCCCCCTCTTCTTCTGCCCCTTCCCCTGCTCACAAGCATCTTTGTGTCATTCTAAAATAAAGAAATAAAATCTTTCAAAAATACACACGGAAAAACGGGTTTTATTGCGTGAGCACTGGTGCGGTAGTCCTTGGTGACATATGACGTGGGGTTGGTGACTTTGATTTTTGAGGTCTTGAATTTGAGATGTCAAAAGCGTGGCCAACTCGAGGTACCTGGCAAGCCGTTGGAGAAATGCAGCTGGGGGAACCAAAGGACATTTCTAGCTAGAGATATAGATTTGGAAATTATTGATTTCCAGGTAGAACTGGAAATGTTGCCTTGAGGTGTAAAATGAGAAGGAAAGATTCACTTACAGGGCAGGGCCCAGAATTTAACATAGTCCTTTGGATATGGTCTGTTAAGCACAAAAGACTATGAGATATGGACCTATTAGCTCACTCCATCCAAATACTGCATTTCTATTGATATACCTTAGGGTTGCATTAGCTCTCGTAGCAGTACTGAGGGATACTGATCTGTGAAAACATTCAAGTCTCTTATTCTTAGAGGCTGCAGTATTTCCCCCAAATATATTCACATTCAGCTGGTTTTCTGGATGTAAGTATATAACCTGCTACGTATCAGTGTGAAATGGTATCTTGTTACAACTGGCCATTGCTCTATCAATTCACACACCTTGATTCCGATACTTAATGCATTTACTAACCTTCCTAATTACTTCACTTGCGCAGACTTTATGTCTTCTACACAACACGCGGGCCTTTAATAAATTGTTAGAAAGATCACGGGCGGCTGGGTGGCTCAGTGGGTTAAAGCCTCTGCCTTCGGCTCAGGTCATGATCCCAGGGTCCTGGAATCGAGCCCCACATCGGGCTCTGCTTAGCGGGAAGCCTGCTTCTTCCTCACTCTCTCTGCCTGCCTCTCTGCCTGCCTGTGATCTCTGTCAAGTGAATGAATAAATTCTTTAAAAAAATTGTTAGAAAGATCAGACCGAGGACAGATTCTTCACTGGGAATCTCTCTTTACCATAGCAGTTTATTAATCAGTCCCTTCAGGTCTGGCCATTAAAGGAACTAATAATTCCCCTGGACTGTACTGACAACTACACCCAGTTCTCCATATTTTTCACATAGATATCATTCCAAACTTAGTCAAATATCAAATCAAATCTCACTGAAGTTCCAATTCACTTGTTTAGTGGATTTCCCTAATATCAAAGGGTATTAGGTTATACACATATGACTTATTTTTAGTAAGCCTAGAGTGCACACGAGTGATCATTGCATCTGGTTACACCTAGTTACTAACTTTGCTTTAAAAGGATTATTCTAGAATTTGGCAAATGATCACATCAGTCTCACTCTTTTCTCTTAAAATTTGAGATGCTTTTGGTTCATTTCTAATGTTCCATCCCTCAAATTTACATGGTCATCAAACGTTCTCACTGCACGCATCTGAGCTTCAGGCTTCAGTGTGGCGATGCTAACGGATGCTGCACCTGCCACAGCTCTGAAGATTTCATTCATTTGAGCCTGGAGACTGGGATGTAAGTCATGTGAGGGGTTTCTAAGATCCTTCCTGTGTGGCAGAGCAGTCTCAGCTAAGCAAATTCTAATCAGTTCAAAGGAACAACCCCAAGAATTAGCCAGTTTTCAGCAAAGTAGCACACAGGACAGGATCCTGGGCCCCCATCCTTATTGCACTGTGATAATGATCATACATCCCACCTCTCCTCTTGGGAGGAAGTAATTAAGAGCGCGTACAAGATAAAATACAAGTGAGCAGAAACAATCGCCCTACCTTTCGGCAACCCACATCTTGATTCCCATCAAATTCATAATCCTCAAATTGGTGAATACCACATGGATTGTAGACCAAAGCCACAATTGCAATTTTAATCATAGCAGTTACAATATACTTAATAAAGTATATAAAAACACAGAGGTATTAAATAATATGGGCGATTAGAGTGAACTTGATCAAGAAAAACTTCTGAAGGAAGTGAATTTGCCTTTTTTAAAATAAAAATTGTATTGAAGCTATACAACATGATGTTTTGATATACACAGTGAAAAGTTATTACTACAGGCAAGCTAATTAACATCTCTATGCCTTCACACAGTTACATCTTTGTGTATGTGTTAAGAGCACCTGAAATCTACTCTTAGCAAATATCTCATACACAAAAGCAGATGAATTTTCAGCAGGTGTTAAGGGAAGCAAGTGACTCAGATTCAAAGAACACCGTGCAGGTTGGGAAAGAATTGGACATTTCTAGAGCTGGGAATCCTGACGGTCCTGAATCCTAGGAGGATAGAAGCACTCCAGAAAAGCAGGGCTGCCAAAGTTCTGTAGACAGCTTTGGGTGGGGGAGAGGCACAGACAATACCAGTCTTCCACTGTTACTGGTTATAGGGTGCCAAGTAGACAGAAATATTGTTCACTGAGTATCCCCAGGACTTAAAAATCGTGGCTGATGCATTAAATGCTGAATGAACAGAAGGTGAGCCAATGTGATGCAGTTAGGTGTTCTCCATCTTTCCACCAAGTTCAAATTACTCACAGCTATTATTGTTTCCCCCTTTTCCATGTGAAAATAATCCTCACTGCCCGAAAATATAGGCATCAAGTAAGAGTTGAACAATTGTGATTTCTCTCGTTGTCAATTGACAGTACCTAATATAGCTTAAGCAGCAGAAAACCTCTTTCTGGACCATTTTATCGTTCTGTCTGTAGCTTTAATAGGGGTCCAACTCATCCTGGTTTGCTTGAGATGGTCCCAGTTTTAGCACTGAAAGTCTCATGTTCTGGAAAACCCCTCAGTCCCTGGAATGGATGGTCATCCTAGCTTTAAAAATCTTTATTTACCTTCCTACCATTTGTTGCAAGCCTCAGATAAGTTGGGACATTAACCTCCCAGAACCTTCTTATTGGTTTGTACTTCTCTCTCCTGTGTGGCCTTATCATCCCCTTCATGCAACACTCATTTCTGTCTCTAGCTCTTTTGTTCATCATTATTGGGATCAAAACTTCAAACAATTTTGCCTTGCAAGAACTCCATTTTACAAAGCTCAATATTCTAGAACTTTTTAAAAAAAGTTTATTATTATTATTATTATTATTTTAGTAATCTCTCCACCCAACGTGGAACTCGAACTTACAACCCTGAGATCAAGAGTCACATCCCCTTCCAATTGAGCCAGCCAGGCACCCCTCTTCTAGAACTTTAACAGACCTCATCACATTGCATCTAGAATTCAAGGAACATAACTCTGTTCATTTCCTAGGGCTGTCATAACGATGTACCACAAACTGAGTGGCATAAGACAGAAATTGATTCCTTCCCATTTCTCGAAGCTAGAAACCTGAAATAACTGTGTGAACAGGCCATGTGCCCTCCAAAGTTTTTAGGGAAGAATACTCCCTTGCTGATTCTAGCTTATAGTGGTTGCTGGAAATTCTTGGCATTCCTTGGCTTATGGCAGCATAGTTCAAATCTCTGCCTCCAACATCATATGACCATTTTCCTTCTGCGTGTGTCTGTATCCAAATTTCTCTCTTTTTATAAGGGTCCAAGTCATGAGATTAAGAACCATCCTAGTCCAGTACGGCCTCATCTTAACTTGATTACATCTGCAAAGACTCTGCTTCCAAATAAGGTCATGTTCAAAGGTTCCAAATGAACACGAACTTGAGGTTCCGAGGGATGCCATTCAACTAAACATAATACCCTACAGTAATTCATACAAGCACTCTAACATTATCAATAGAATGTCAAATTCTTTCTTCATGCCTTCCATTCAATAGTTCTAGATTCATCCTTAATTATACCACTTAATCATGGTCATGACTACATTTCTGAGATATCTATTACCATGGCAGATCCAGCCTTTGATTTCTGTGATATCAGTTGAGCAGTGTATTCTCTTGGGCAATTGAGTGTTTCTAAAGATTTTATTATATAAATTCAACTACTGTGATTTAGTACCTGATATTCTTAATATAAGTAGCTTGAATTAGCTGGAGACTTTGGCCATTGACCAACTCCACTGGACACTGAAACATAAATATCTTCATTATACATAGCACAAATGACAAAAACAAACAAATAAAACACAACACTTTCTTGGTTCTGCAGCTCTTCCTCTGCCAACCCACTTTCACAATTACATTCCATTTCTAAATGTATCAGTGTGTTATGAAAACATCAGAAGGCCTTCTTTCCCAAGTCCAAAGTCAAGGAGCATTTCTGTGTCATGTTCACAAATTCAGAATATAAGACAATCTGTGCTTTTCCTGACTTCTCAATTCATATAATTTTATGTGTCTTTCTATGAACACAACTCAGACAAAATAATAGTCTAAGTTAAAACATTAATTTGAAGTTTGCATCTTCATACCAGGAAGTTACTTCTACAGGTTAAAGTCAATTTTAACTCCTACAAAATACAGTTTTCAAAACGTATCTTGAGGTTCTCCAAATGGCTGTTTCCTTTATTTTCCTTTTGTTTCAAAACTGTATATGGATTTGAATTTTCAGCTACAGTCCTCACCCTTTTATCCTTCTTTTCCATTAATTTTTATCCTGATTAGCTGACTCAGACACAATAGAAGTCACAATGTAGCCACACAAAACAATGCTTAATACAGAACAATGTGTTTGAACTGTTAAGGCAAAATGTCTTAAAAACTGCATCTTCAGAACTTTTATAACTTTTAACTTTAAGTGATAAATAGAATTAATGGTTCAAGATAGATGACAGGAAGTTAATTGCTATTGCAACATAAATTTGTACTGTGAATTATTTGCATCTTCTGAGTGACTAGGTAGAAAATACTCCTATAGCTGGGAACTTAGAGTTCCTACAGTAAGACCCTATCACCTCTTCCATTCTCTGCCAAACTCTAGTATGACAAGAAAATACTGAAGGCTTAAAATCTAGTTTCAGTCACGGCTATGCCACAACTATTCTTTTTTTTTTTTTAAGATTTATTTGAGGGAGAGAGCTAAGGAGAAGGAGCATGAGCAGGGTGAGGAGCAGAGAAAGAAGCAGACTCTCCACTGAGTGGGTAGGCTGATTCGAGGCTCCATCCCAGGACCCTGGGATCATGATCTGAGCTGAAGACAGACGCCTAACTGACTAAGCCACTGAGGCACCCCTGCCTAGACTATCCTTTGGTTCATCTCTCCAAGCCTCAGTTTCCAAAATATAAAAATGTAAGTGAGAACAAAACAAAACCAAACCAAACAAAAAACCTGCACTGTTTCCCTTACCATGAGAAAGTAGCCAAGAGGATCATAAATCAACAATGAAATCAATGATATAAAACTGCTGACCTCCTGGGGGCTATAGACAAAAGGTATCAGGCAGTGTGAAAATTCCCTGAAAGGCCATATACACGGAACCAGATTAGAGGAAGGAAAAATATTTCTTTCTTGACGAAAGTTGGGATTAATTGAGAGTAGAAAGCCAGGCACACCAACTCAACCACTTACTAGCTGTGTGATTTCTGACAAGTAATTTAATTCTACTGTACTTCAGTGTCCTCATTTTCAAAAACAAGAGTGATAATCATGACACCCAACTCACATTGTTCTTAGGATTAAATGTTGTACTACAGGTACAGCACCTAGAACGGTGCCTGGTACAACATAAGTGCTCAATAAATGTCACCACCAATAGTAGTACTAGTAGTAGTAGTACTAGTAGTAGTAGTAGTTGTAGAAGCAGTAACAGTACAATATCTTTACAATTATTGCCCTAAACTAGCTTCAGCCAGAAGTCCAAAAAGTGGGAGTACCATCTAGTAATTCTCTGTCCTGAATTAGGATATTGTTTTAACCCGAACACCCTTCTAAAAAGATGATTTTCAAAACCCATGTTGAAGAATAGAAAAGCAGTAACTTTTTTTTCACCCCTCTCTGAGATGAGCAGGGAGAGACTTGAGATGACCCAGGTGCACCCCACGAAAGAATTTTAGGTCTCTACTTGGTTGTCTCTATTGTGGGTTATTGTTCTTGGGATTGATTTTATGCAGAAATTTGGAATCTCACCTCTTGGAGAGAGATCAAGAGCGGCGGCAGCCAGGAATGTTGTCTATGGTGACAATAATGGGAAAAAGCTTCTGGTGGGTATTTTGCCTAAGCTGTGGCCCAATAAGGGAAGGTCAAAATACTTCTAAAAAGAGGCATTACATAGCTAAATAGACCAAATGGTGATAGAGTAAGCAGAGGGTAGAGTTGACTGGACATTCTCTGAGGAATTTTTGGAGACAAGCCAAGTACAAGGAATGAAGGGTCAGACTGAGCTCACAGCTGAGAAGGAATTATTCACAGAAGGTTGCGACTCCCTTGGATACAAAATGAACAGAACTTTCTAGTGCACTTTCCCCTGGAATTTTTCTCACCCTCCCTTTCCCCCCTACCCAGCCCCTGATCCGATCTAAATTGATTACAACCGAAGGCAGTCACCTCCCCCAAGGTTCTAGACTGGCATTTCCTATAGGCTGACTCTATAGCTGAACTATTCAATGGTTCTCAGACGTTAATGCAGCACAGCCTACCTACCTGGGAACTTTCTGGATAATATATAACCTTGGGTTTTGCCTATACAGATTCTGTTGCAGCAGCAGGTTTGGAGTGGGAGAGTCTTAGGAATCGGCATGTTTTAACCAATTCCTTAGGCAAATCTGAAGAAAGTGGTCCACAGACAAATTTTGAGAAATAACGGCATAGCCATAATCTCAGGGCTGCATTAAAATTCCCCTTCTCAAAATTTTTAAACAATCTCAGGTCTGAAACTTTACCGTCAAAGCAATGATATTTTTTTTTCCTCTGTGGCAGCAAACTTCCTTTGGGGAACATTTTGGAATTTTCTGGGACCTTTTTCAAATTGCCAAAGAGGCAGTGAGACTTTGGCTCATTCCCCTTCATCAAAAATCACTGCCACTGTTACTTTATGAGCATATGCTATTATCCTTGTGGTGGAGAAGAAAAATGGTTTTTCCAGTACTAATAGTTAATAATTTCTAGTACTTACTGCTTTCCAGACACTATGATAATTACTTAATATTACATGAGATGGAACCTTTCATTATTCCCATTTGACAGATAAGGAAACTGAGGACTTAAGGACTTGGACAAGGTACACACTTATTAATGATATAGCAGAGATTAGAACACACATCTCTGGGATACTAAATTCTTTCCTCTTAACCACACTGCAAGAGTGCTTCAGAGATACATTCCAGTGGGATAAGCAATTCCTCTCCTGGAGCCTCATATAAAGGGCAATGAACCCTGAGAAGATTAGTACAATGCATCACTGCCACCTCAGGGACCCGGGATCAGCAAGTGAGTTGGCCCTGCCGGGTTATTATCTTTTGTAAATAGTGAGTCTTTTCTGCTTGTCTGGGCAGGGTGAACAAGTGAAGGGCAAAACTTGATAGGGAGGAAATAAATGTGCTAACTCAACTTGTCTGAAGTTTACATCAAAATTAAAGTTTCAACTTCAAAGCAATGGGTGTGGGTGCCTGACAGATTACCAGACACACTCTAATGTCTTTTTTTTTTTAGTATCTTATTTATTTGACAGAGAGTGAGAGCACAAGCAGGGGGAGCAGCAGAGCGAGAGGGAGAAGCAGACTCCCCGCTGAGCAGGGAGCCTGATGTGGAGCTCCATCCCAGGACCCTGCGATCATGACCTGAGCCAAAGGCAGGCACTTAACCGACTGAGCTATGTGTCCCATACTCTTATGTCTTGAACAACAGTGAGAAGAGTAAAATGCAAGTTTGGGCAAAAGTCCTTTCTGGGTCCTGTCTGGAGAGCAAATATAGGCCTAGAGATGCCCCCTGCATAGCCTTGCATGACACGTGACTGATTAACAACAGAAATCTTTGGTTCAACCACTGAAGGACAGAGCTTTCAGGCTTCCCAGCTGTATGTCACAGACATCCCTCCAACTACACCATTTTCAAGAGGTACCATAAAATAAAATTTCGCTGAAATTAAATGAGGTTGTTGTCTTCAATGGAACTTTTTTCCTGCATTAACTGAAGGCTTATCAGAGAACTGATTTGAGGGTGCCTGGGTGGTACAGCTGGTTAAGTGTCTGACTTGGTTTCAACTCAGGTCATGATCTCAGGGTTGTGAGATTGAGCCCCATGTATGACTTCATGTTCAGTGGGGAGTCTGCTTGGAATTTTCTCTCTCTCTCCCTCTGCAACCCCCACACCACTGCATGTGTTCGCTCTCTCTCTCCAAATAGGTGGATAAATCTTTGGGGGGGAAAAACTTGTTTGACTTTAGTTTTCATTATAGAACTGATTCTACAATATGCATTGCACTTACTTGCTAAGAATGATGCAGTAAACATAACTTTCTGTTTTGAGAAAAGGATATTCGAGGGTACTCATGGGATTATTATAAACATTGACGATCACTGTTGAAGTTCCCCTGCAAAGGTGCCCACTCAATAAAGAGATTGGGATGGTGCCAGAAAACACCATCCAGCATTACTCATTCTAAGTTCACCACCATCCAAGGTTTACTTTCACAATGTCAAGCTTGAAAATTGATTCTAGTAAATTGCAAATATAAGTATAATTTTCAAGATTGGAGTATGAAGCCTATATCATAGATAACTAATTTTTTTAAGATTTATTTATTTATTTATTGGTGGGGGTAGCAGAGGCAGAGAGAGAGTATCTCAGACTCCTGCTGGAGCACAGAGCCCAATGTGGGGCTCCATCTCATGACCCTGAGATCATGACCTGAGCAGAAATCAAGTTTCGGTCACCCAGCCGACGAGCCATCCAGGTGTCCTTGATAACTGATTTATATAATCAAAATATCAAAGTATTAATTGTTATTGAATGGTGGCAGAATATGCCACCTCAAATTATGCCTTTATTATAAGGGTTGTTTTGAACTGATGATTTTGAGAATTGGTGTTGAGAGGTTCTCCTGTGTCTACTGAGTAGAAATTACCCTTTTATAAGAGAAAATTCCAAGTCTAAAGAAAATCTCCATTTGTAAGGGTGTCTCTTACTCGTGTTCAAGAAGTTCAGAAGGATGAATAATCATAAAAAAATCAATAATTTAAATCAATAGATTTAAATCTGCACGACAAATCTTACCCTTGTTTATCAAGCTTTTCCTGGTTATCTTTGCCTAACTGGCCTCCCTAACCTCTCCCCCGCACCCCAGACATGACTTTTTGGTCAGTAGCCAACATTATCAGCCTCTTCTTCACTGAATTGTATTCTTTATAATAAAATGGTAATTGTAAGTAGAAAAAATAATAAGCCATGCCTTTGAGTTATTTATTTTTCTCTAGGTATTTCTTATGTGTATATGTTAATAAACTTCTGCTTGTCTCTCTCTGTTAATCTGTCCATTATTACAGAGGTTTCAGCCAAACACTCAGAAGGGCAGAGGAAAAATTTTCCTCCCCAGCATGATTTAAAAAAATCAAACTGTCGCAAAGACCAGAATTTGTGTGCTGACACGGCCACCGTTGCAAAGCCTGGCTAGCTAGATGTGTGCCTTCAGGCAAGCACATAGCCTCACTTAAACTTCACTGTCCTTATATTTGAAGTGGGGACAATAATGGTAACTCCCTTCCACAGGGTTGAGAGTACTAAAAGAAAGAATGCATGCAAGGCTCTCAACACAATGCCTGGCACACAGTAAGTGCTCAGTTATCTGTGCACTGTCTGTCGTTACTACTATAATAATATCATTGATTGCAAAAGATTCTCATTTGAGGTAGAATCTGATACTCTGACCCTGGCTCGGGTCTCCTTTGGGATTTAGCAAAAGTGAAAGCTGGTAAATGTTTTGGAAGCCTAAATCAACATCCTTCTTATTGTTATATCCTTGGAGATATTTTCACTAATACACAACCTATTTTTAAAAAATGTAAATCCTAACCATCACTAGATGCTGACTTAAGCACAGTCACTTGAAAGACAGCAAAGTCAATGTCCTGGTGGATAACAAGGAGAACCATGGCCCTTTTTCTGCTGCCTCTATCCTAACTAGAGATCAGAGGTTT
Source organism: Meles meles (assembly GCF_922984935.1). NCBI lineage: Eukaryota > Metazoa > Chordata > Mammalia > Carnivora > Mustelidae > Meles > Meles meles. The sequence continues at coordinate 99,944,960 of NC_060087.1, read as the reverse complement.
ATACCAAACAAAATCGTGAACCATTCTCCTACTGCAGAAACAGTAGCTGTTCTACTGAATAACTCAGCATGTCAAAGAAAGGGGTAGTGAAGATGTCAACCACCCAAGACAGCAGGCCATGGCTAAGAACAAAGCAGGACTGATTTAGCCAGTAAAGATACAAAAATCCACCTGTAGATTCAGACACTGTATGACCTGTATAGAGAACAAAAGGAAGAGTACCCAAAGGGGCCAGCACCCCATAATTTTTGGTTTACACACCAAAAAGGAAAAGGTGTGAGTGACTACAATGTCGTCGAGGAGACAGTTCTAGACTGCAGTTAAGAAATTTTATAGTTTGTAGTTCTACTTAAAAGCGCAGGTCTGAAATTCCCCTACTTCCTCAGAATAAGGGAGGTGATGGGGAACTGTTTTCAGACAGCCTTTCCCAGGAAGGTAGGCAGAGGAATGGGAGATGGCAGCCACTCACAAAACTCCCATCCTCTCACACTCCAGGAGGAACACAGCATGTTCACTGATGCTCAGCTTTGGGATAAGCCTTTGTCTACGTGGCCCGTGTAGGCGTGTGCAAGACTGCCAGGGCACCATGGGGTAGACATCCCCTTATGGAAGGCAGACAATTAAATCTCAGTTCAGTGGAACCATATGAAAACAAAGCAAGAATGAAAAATTGAAACCGAAGTTATGCATAACCTGTTCTCAAGGACAAATCTGAGAAAAGGACCTATGGACACCCGAAGGTACCACTGCCAATTCTAGCTCTGTGTGTGTGTGTGTGTGTGTGTGTGTGTGTGTGTGTGTGTGTGTGTGTGTGTTTTGTTTTTTTTAAACCAAAGAGAGTCTAGAATTTCCGTTTTCCTTTTCTACAAATAAGGAAGCATGCTGAAGGTATCTGTGCACAACCATTTTCCACACCTGTAGGCTTTTACCATGTGATGTGTTGCCAGTTTGCTAAGTGGTTAGCAGGTGTGTGACCCTTACTATGTAGTATTTCTTTTGAAATGATTTGGCAGTGTTACCCAAATGGAAATTGGGGAGGGGAAGTATAAGTCACATGTGTTTATTGCCCCCTCCGAAAAGTTCTAAAAAGACAGCTCTATTTATTTATAAGTAATTTCAGCAGAATTAACCCAAGTAAAAAAAATAGCCCAATCTAATATATGGACTACAAAAAAAATACTATATAGTACAGAAAAAGTGAACCTTATTGTTAGTTTAGTTTGTTTCCATATTGTTAGTTTAAAGGAGAAACACACTTCTAAAAATTAATGGAGAAAACTATTTTACTTATTTCCATTGGGGTACCAAGACATATTTTTTATGAAGCCAAAATGAAAGAAAAAAGATGAAATAAACATACTTCTTTAAGATCTTGACCTAGGAAAAAACCAAATGCACACAACTGAAACTAATCATAACTTCTA